>NC_141690.1:234024677-235224677 GCF_964263255.1 Lissotriton vulgaris | reverse complement strand
TTTTGTTTATGAAGAACGAAATCTTGCACAAACATCAAGATCCAGTGTGAGGGCCCCTGGAGCCGAACTGAAACCAAATTGGCACGCAGCCCTAACTGAGACACTGTGGGGTGCTACGGAGAATAGTAGCCCCTCGCAGTGCACTATGGATCCTACACCCTACTCACAATAAAGAGGGAAGACATTTTAACAAGCAGAGTGCATTGAAACAGCACTTAAAGTGCAGAAAGCATGTGAGATGCATTAATCCCCGGCAGAGAGCGCTAAGAATGACCCGTGACGGCCGCTGCGACTCAGACACACCGTGTAGCATCCAGCATCGATCACAATAGCAGGAGCTGCACTCAGAGCGTCACCTACCTTACAAGCCCCCCCCCCCTCGTTTTTTCGTCCCACTTAATGCCCTGGGTGCAAAGGACGCACAGCTCTCACTGCGGTACATGCACTATCATACAATCCTCGCACGGACTTTGCAGGAATCTAGCCGTATGTAGCTCGAGAAAGCGCCTAGACTCGAGGCTTGCAGGGAATCTGAAGAACCAGGGATGGATCTATGTGCGCCCACCTTGTTTCTGGCAGCAGCAGGGTAAAAGGATGCCTCTTGCACCTGGAGTGGAAAGGAAGCATGTAAGAGCGGCCTGGGGTCAAATGTCATGAACTGCAAACCGGAACAGTTAACAAGACTCAGAGGGACGCTAGTGTCCCACACCAACGCAGGAATTCCAGACACATGAAGCCACAAAACAAACAAGAATGTTTCAGCCAATAAATTACGCAAATTCTCCATGACTTGAAACGTGAGAATCCCCAGCTGTGAGACTGCATGAATATCAACGCCACCAGAAACTGGTCTGAGGCGGGGACAGAGATAATGAATGACACGCGAAGCGCCATGACACTCCCCATTATAAAGCCTTGCATTCAGGCACTTTTAGGAATAGGTGAGTAAGTCACTAAGGTGCATGATTTTTATTTTATTTGAAAAGTTTTATATAGCATTGCCTAGACCCGGAGGTATCAGAGCGCTTTACATGAGTATCAGACCATAGTTACAGGTTACACATTTGGTAAGTCACGGTTAGTAAGTCACTAAGGTGCACGGTTAATTAAAGGGGGAGGGGAGCCATGTCTGCGGCAGCCGTGGCCTGCGGGGTTGGCAGTCATCGTGGCAGAGTGGGAGTCCGCTGTGGGGGCCTCTTCTGCCCAAGGGCACCACTCCCAGCTTCTCCACCCATCAGACTCGGAGGTACATTTCAAACTCGAGAAGTGTCCTCTCGCGGTCATGCTTTCATTAGAAAAATGTTACCATTCCTGAAGAGGAGCCGCCTGCCAGACTGCACATCCGGGTGAAAGTGGAGGAGGAAACTAAACAACCGAGACGAGGAATTAATATCACGAGACAAGTCGTGGCGTTGAAGGGCGCGCTGGGATGGTGCAGGTCCTAAAAGAGGCAGCACCGAGCCAAGCAAAGCCCTCCAACTTTTTGGGATCAAATGACAGCACTAAATTGTTTACAACAATTCCCAAACGACATGAATGACACAAGGCCATGCATGCTAGAGAGGGGCACTCGTGGTCCCGGTAGAATCCAAGAGAAGGTGCCATTACCGAGAAGAACTACACACATCACATGCCAGTGAAATGAACATTAGAAAGCAAGGTACAGAAGGGGGCTCCGTTTCTGTGCTGCTGCAGGGTGCCAGCAACGAGAGAGACGGAGCACCTCCCACAATAATTAATATTAGAAGGCAAGTCATGGGGGGGGGGGGGGGGGGGGGGGGGGGGGGGTTTCATGCGCAGGGCTGCGGCCGGCTGAGAGGAAAGTGTGAGTGCTCGGAGGAATCTAAACACAGTACAGAACTATTAATGTTGGGCAGCAGTATGGGGAGTGTTTCAGTTTCAGTTTGTTTATTTATTTCGAAGGTTAAAAACCATCATGAAAATACATCACAGTAAAAAACATGAACACAAACTTTCATTAGCAACATTTCATTAAAAAAGAAAGAAAAGGAAGGAAAAGGGGCATCACTTTTAAAGAAAAAGGTTTTTGCGAGTAGAAGGACCAAAGTGCAGATGAGATACAAAAGCTCCGCCTCATATAATAGATATTTCCCTTGCCTACCAGTTTCAACAGCCCATAGTGTTTCTCAGTTTAAAAGCGATTTTAAGAAAAGTTATAATAGCACATAGGGTTCGCATTTCAGTGGCTCTCTGTAGAAACAATAAAGCAGATTTGGCATGGGTGATTTTTGAGTCTTTTAAAACCCCCAGTAGAAATCTTTGGCGAGGTATTTTAAAAAAAGGACACAATAATACAAAATGAAGGGTGTCCTGCGGAGACCTATTGTCGCAGCCGCAGGCACCCTTCTGCTCAACTGTTGCAGTAAACCCTGATGGATGAGCTAAAGTGTGGTGCAACAAGTTGAGCCTAAAACGAGTCATTAAAAACCTCTCATGCTGACTATACAATAAAAAGAGGTATGGTTCCATGCCAATTTGATTCGAAACTAGCGAGTGAGCAACTACGGAGGATTTAATAGAGTCAAGCTCCCTCCTCCTGTCACCAAATTTGTCCAGCAATTGGCCTTGTATCGAGTGACTGGTATATATGTCCACCAGGGATGGGTCAAAAAATAATCTTTGTTCATCTATTTCCCCTAGGGTGTCTTTAATATATTTCAGCCAAGGGATTTGGAGGCATTTTTCTTTCGTCAAACAATCCTGGATAATCTGTCTGGATAGTTCCGCGTTGGGGTTAAGCCAAATTTTGATCCATGTCAGTATGGGTCTCAGTTTAATCAAGTCTGAAATATATGATATTCCCAGCTCATTGTGTGTTACTGCAGCGGATGTGCTCAGCGGAAGTTTTAGCAGTTTTTTTAAAAATTTCTCCTCCTCACTTTGGATTAATTGAGCATCTCTGAAACCCCAGACTTCTGATCCGTATATTGTTTTTGAGATGCTGACTGATCTGTACAGAGTCAACACCTGCTCAGGGGACCACCTTCCCATTCGGCGAGCAAAGTTTGAAATGGCTCCATTTGCTGAGACAAGTCTCCTCGCCCTCTCCTCTACCAGCGGGGCGAACTTCAGTTTCTCATCGAATAGGAGACCCAGATATGGGAATGTTTTGACACTGTCCAGAACATGAGCCCCTAGTTTAAATACGAATTTCTTCTGAGGTTTTTTCCCCACTGTTGTGGAACATGAGCCCATAATTCTATCGATGCCCAGGCCGCTGGCGCAAACCGCCTCTTAGTTCCCATGCTGAATAATTACCAAATAAAGAGACGGGCGCTGGAAGCAGGAATCAAGAGCAGAGTTTATTTCTCATGAGGAGAGCCAGTCATTTCGGACACGAAACACAGTGTCTTTCGGGAGGTGCTCTAACAAGTGAGCTGAGACTCTTGCTTTTATATCTTACAGAACACTTGATAACACAATCAGGACAGTATGACGCAAAAGAAAGACATCCCTATAATCCTCGTGTCAATCCTACCCCACATGTGTTCACAATGGGGACCCTTGACCTGCTGATAAGAGGGGAGGGCAATCACGCAGCTGAGTGTTTCGTAGGATGTGTACGCCTGATCATAGCCCAGGGGGTGGGGTGGCTAAGACCAATAGAGGATCCTTTGAAGAGGAGTGACTTCATACAATAAGGGCAGTAAATGGTATCTCCTGGCTCAGGCGATGGCCTCGGACATGTGTGGTCAGCCGGACTCGGGGGAAGGGGTCATCAAAAGGAGTGGTATTCATGCCGCGTGGACAATCGAGCGCGGAGGGAAGGCTTGTCAACAGAGGGGCATTCATGGAAGGGAAGGAGGTGTTGGTCAGGCGCGGCCGTGACTCTCAAGGACAGGGCCTTGCAGAAGAAGAGGGTTTATGACTTGCCCATGTGAGGAGAAGGGAGGGGTAGTCAGGGTGGACACAGGGACAGAGTCACACAGAGAGAGAGAGAAATCTTATGACCAGTACATGAGAGAGCGGGGGCAGTCAGGTGCAGCTGGGGAGGGCTACGTTTAGCCAAGGCGAAGGATGCTTCTTCAAGGGGGAATGGGGGGGGTTTTGTGCGGGTCAAGCAGGAGAGTCGCCTTTCGCAGCGGGGTCGCACAGGGGGAGAGGGTTTCATGGCCTACGCATAAGAGAGGGGGTGTTTAGGATAGCGCAGGAGGGAAGCCGGGGGGGTTCCAATGGGTAAAATAGGCCATGGTGCCTAGAATGGCTGTACATATGCATATGGGTACGGGCTCTTACTGGCAGGGTGATACGGTCAATAATTTACAGTATCCATGGTGCCCACAGGGAGAGGAGTGGGAGAAGAAGGGGAATGAATGCTGTCTTTTAAAACCCCCAGTAGAAATCTTTGGCGAGGTATTTTAAAAAAAGGACACAATAATACAAAATGAAGGGTGTCCTGCGGAGACCTATTGTCGCAGCCGCAGGCACCCTTCTGCTCAACTGTTGCAGTAAACCCTGATGGATGAGCTAAAGTGTGGTGCAACAAGTTGAGCCTAAAACGAGTCATTAAAAACCTCTCATGCTGACTATACAATAAAAAGAGGTATGGTTCCATGCCAATTTGATTCGAAACTAGCGAGTGAGCAACTACGGAGGATTTAATAGAGTCAAGCGCCCTCCTCCTGTCACCAAATTTGTCCAGCAATTGGCCTTGTATCGAGTGACTGGTATATATGTCCACCAGGGATGGGTCAAAAAATAATCTTTGTTCATCTATTTCCCCTAGGGTGTCTTTAATATATTTCAGCCAAGGGATTTGGAGGCATTTTTCTTTCGTCAAACAATCCTGGATAATCTGTCTGGATAGTTCCGCGTTGGGGTTGAGCCAAATTTTGATCCATGCCAGTATGGGTCTCAGTTTAATCAAGTCTGAAATATATGATATTCCCAGCTCATTGTGTGTTACTGCAGCGGATGTGCTCAGCGGAAGTTTTAGCAGTTTTTTAAAAAATTTCTCCTCCTCACTTTGGATTAATTGAGCATCTCTGAAACCCCAGACTTCTGATCCGTATATTGTTTTTGAGATGCTGACTGATCTGTACAGAGTCAACACCTGCTCAGGGGACCACCTTCCCATTCGGCGAGCAAAGTTTGAAATGGCTCCATTTGCTGAGACAAGTCTCCTCGCCCTCTCCTCTACCAGCGGGGCGAACTTCAGTTTCTCATCGAATAGGAGACCCAGATATGGGAATGTTTTGACACTGTCCAGAACATGAGCCCCTAGTTTAAATACGAATTTCTTCTGAGGTTTTTTCCCCACTGTCATGATAAAGGATTTTGTCATATTTACAGATAAGTCCAATTTCCGCATAAAATCGGCGAAGCCCTTGATTAGATGTTGCAGTCCGACCGCCGTCCGGGCTAGGAGGACGGCGTCATCAGCATACAAAAGTACTGGCAAATGACGTGAGCCCACCTTTGGACAGTCAGTTCCTAGTGCTATTAGGTCGCTCTCCAGGCCGTTTATGTAGAGGGAAAACAGAAAAGGTGCCAGGATACACCCCTGCCTTACCCCGCCCGAGCACAGGAAGGGATCGGTACTCACCCCCCCGCGCTGTAGCGGACCTTGGCAGTGGTGTTCCAGTGGAGTTCCCTCAAGATGTTGATAAGATCCGGGTCGATTCCCAGGTTGAACATGATCGACCATAGTTTGGCTCTATTTACATTGTCAAACGCCGCTGCTAAGTCCATGAACCCCATATACATGGTACCTTCAGACGCTTTCGTGTACTTAGCAGTGAGCAGGTACAGGTTGAGGCACTGATCGGTGGTTGATCTCCCCGTTCTGAACCCATACTGGGTGTCCACCAGAATGTTATGGGTGTCAGTCCAGTCCAGTAGGCGGTTAAGGAGTGCCCTCCCCAGTACCTTGGCAGAGACGTCAATGAGCGATATTGGTCTGTAACACTGCGGGCTGTCCCTACAGCCTTTCTTGTAAATCGGGACAATCACCGCAGTGGACCATGATCTCGGCAGACCCGTTTTGATGGCTGCATTCAGTACTCTCGTTACCATTGGCGCCCAAAGGTCCGTGTTACTCAGTAAGAGATCCGGGGGGGTTCCATCTGGGCCCGGGGCTTTGTTTCGTGTTAACCCTAGTATTGCCTTCAGAACTTCATCCAGGGATAATTCGAGTTTTTCCGCCCTTGGCCCCCTCCATATTTCATCACCAATGTCTACATCCTGCTGATTGTACAGCGATTTAAAATGGGCAATCCATTGTTCCGGCAGAATGTTTGAGCTAATGACTGGGGAGCTTGAATCGTGAAAACATGGTTTATTTATGATTTTCCAGAACTGGGTATAGTCCTTGTTTTCACCGGCCTCCCGTAAGTCTGCCCAGGTTTCTTTTTGAAGGGTGCTTTTTCTGATCTTGATCTGGTTTTTATAGTTTTGCCTACAACGGGTGATTTCATTTTTGTCCCTTGGTATCATTTTCAGGCTCTGTTTTAGGTCTCTTAACGCTTTCGAACAGTTAGCATCGAACCATCTGGGCATGGATTGCAAGTTTATGGGCTTCCTGGTTGTCAGGAGTTTCGCTACGATTTTGGTTAGGGATTCAAATGCCTCTACTACTCCTCTGCCCTCTATTGTAGCATCTAGACAGGTCTCTATGTGAACTTTCCCTTCATTTACTAATTTAACATAAAAGTCTTGGGGGTTGATCAGTGACCACCTTAGTCGTCTCCCTTGGTCTGTTGGTTGGATTTCTGCTTGTTGGATCACCCCTGGGACTTTTTTAATGAAATCATTCCCTTTAATTTCTGTTATAATGGGGTTGTGGTCGCTAAAGGGACTCCACTCTGTCCTGGTATTTATGATCCTTTCCCTAGCCCAGGCGGATATCATAACGTAATCTATTATAGAACCCCCACCTTTGCCCTTGAATGTTGGTATTGGGGATTCACCTGCCTTGTGAGCGGATAAATCCATGACCTTTGTGAGGGCAAAGTTATCTAATAGCTTCATCAGTAAGCTACCCTCTTTGGTATGTGTGAAGTGTGGGCCCTTTTCTAAAGGACAAGCTGACCAATCAGGAGTTAAGGGGAGTAGTTTGGGGCATAGGTGGCAATTAAAGTCCCCCATCAATAGGACAGTTGGTTCAAGGCCCGTCGCGCTTTGATCTAATTCCTTGGTTAAACAGGTCTCCAACTGCTCTAGGACTGGGAAATTTCCTTCCACCGGTCCGGAATTATAAAAATTCACAAACAGTAAACACTCCCCCTGATGAGTAAGTCTAACTGCTTGTATATTATCTGAGGGACCGTCGAGAAATGACCAGGAACCCTGCAAGTCTAAGTCTGCATATAGGACTAAACCTCCCTTAGCTCTTCCCGAGTTTGTGCCCTGTGCGGGTTTAAAGAAACATTTGTAGCCCTCCAATTGACATGGGCCCGAGTCTCTTGCCCATGTTTCCTGGAGTGCTATCAAATGAAAACATTTGATGAATTCTAGCCATTCCTTGTTTTTTAACTTGGCTTCCAGCCCTGCAACATTCCAGGATAGGATGGACAGGCCCTCCCGCTTTTCTTTGCCTCTTGCTATGTGGGTTTCAGTTGCTCTCTCCGTTCCATCTAGTGGGAAATCTAGTTCAGTTGTATGTTCCTTTTCCCTCTGGGGGCGGGGTGAGTCTAGTCCCCTGGTTAATATACTCTTCTCGCTCCCCCCTGTATTCCCCACTAGTGGGCCAAGATAGCTACTAGTGTCCGGGCTTCCTGTTATGTTCTTTTGGGTGGAGGGAGTGGGTTCGAGTCAATCTATGTCCTCTAGAGATTGAAATGGGGCGTATCTGTTTCTCCATTGGGGGTAGTCACGCTGGGGATAGGGCTGTTCGAGGTGGCTTGCTAGTCTAGGTCTGTGTGGGCGCTGTGATCTAACCAGCGTCCATCCTCCCTCATCCTCCCCCCGAATGTTGTTTCGTGTCCTTGGGTAAAAATACCCAAGTGGGAGGGCACAAATCGTGCTGGTTTGGTTCCTGTTGGAGTTCTTTAGGATATACTCTACCAGACTAGTGTCCGTGAAGTTTGCGACTATGCAGTCACCTCTGATATCTTTCTTTCTCCTCCCAACCCAGTTTACCCTTCTTACGCTTAGGATCTCTCCTCTTTCCCCATTATCTAAGGGTCTATGGATGTTCAACCATCTAGAAATTTTAGAGAGCAATTGTGGGTGTGTTTCTCTCTCGTTAGGCCTATTTTCTGGGACCCCGGCAAAGATTATTACAAAGGGATTCGCCTCGGGGGGTAAATCTAAGTGTGGTGCCTGGGTATTGGTGTTATAAAAGGGATCAGGGTCTGTGTAACAGTGGTTATAATTCCCTTCACTTTGCAGGCGCTCGTCTTGTCTCCATTGCATTAGTGGTTGTATGGGAGGTTTTTCCCTCTGTGTGTTATTCACACCTTGTTGATGTCTCCCTCTATGGTTACCGTTTGTGTCCCCTTTGGGGTTTTGGGCAGTGCTGGGGGGCTCATGAATCTGAGCTATAGCCTGTTGGTCATGGCTAACACAGTTGTTATTTTGGGCCCTCTTAGTGTTTACCTTATCATTTATGGATTCCACTGTCGGTTGTGGTTGGTCAGCGGAAGTCTTTGCGAGTGCGTGTTCTAATGCCTTAGATTGCTTGGAGAACTCACACATTATTTTATCCACCTTACTTATGATGGGTTTTAATTGTGCCGCAATGAAGGATTCTAGCTGTTTTTTGATATCTGTTACTGCTATCTCGATCCACCCTGGGGGGATAGTGTCAACTCGGGGATTATTTTCTTGTGAATTATTATATTCTTGAAGGCTTATTGGGGAGTTAGTTCTTGGGGGTGCTTTCCTCTGCCTCTGCTGACCCTTATTCCTCCCCACTCGCTTCCTTACTTTTCGGGGGGCCGTGTCAATAAGTTCAGGGGATTCTGGCCCTGAGGTTTGCGCACAAGGGACATCCAATGTGTCATAATTTGTTTGTGACACACTGCCCTGGGTGTTTAAACTATCAATTAAAAGTACGTCTCTAGGGGGTGTTTGAGAGATGGCATTGAGATTTGGCGAGGAGGATAAACTCCGTTCCATTCGTTCAATTTCCCCTGTGACTTTTTTTAACATTAAGTCGATTGCTGTAGGTTTGTTCCCCTTTGCTTGGGCAGCCTCCTTTGTTTCCCCCCTTGTTGTCTTAGGGGTTGTTGTTCTCTTGGTTGGCTTGGTCCCATTCGAGCGTGTGTTAGGGTGAGTGGACATCATTCCTCCTTGGTCTCTTTCCTTGTCGCCACAACAAGGTGCGGCTTTGGGTTCAGCCTAACCTCTTACGTGCTGCCGTTGGGGTTTAGCGTGTAACTTTCAGGGGCTCCACTGTCCTATGCAAGGTCCCTATGACCAGGGTGCAGAACCTAGGAGTGGTGTCAGAGGCGAGGGACCAAGGGGGGTGGCCCGTCCCGTCCCTCGGCGTCCCCGGACGGCCACAGACGGCCCGCCCTCTGCCCGGGCTCCGCCCGGCTTCGCCCGCGCGCGTCCCGCGACGCGGAGGGGTTGCTCCGCCTTTGTAGCGCCTCCGGGCGCGCAGGCAGCGGAAAACCGGAAGTTCACGCAAAGCCCGCTGGGAGCTGTAGTCTCCAGCCGCCGTGGGATGGTGATGGCGGCGAGACCTACAGCGTTCCTGGACCCAGGGGCAGAGGCTGCGTGTGGCGTGCGTCCTTCAGGTAAGTTTCTGGCCCAAGACCCCCGCTCCACCGAGGGGTTGCTCCGCCTTTGTAGCGCCTCCGGGCGCGCAGGCAGCGGAAAACCGGAAGTTCACGCAAAGCCCGCTGGGAGCTGTAGTCTTCAGCCGCCGTGGGATGGTGATGGCGGCGAGACCTACAGCGTTCCTGGACCCAGGGGCAGAGGCTGCGTGTGGCGTGCGTCCTTCAGGTAAGTTTCTGGCCCAAGACCCCCGCTCCACCGAGGGGTTGCTCCGCCTTTGTAGCGCCTCCGGGCACGCAGGCAGCGGAAAACCGGAAGTTCACGCAAAGCCCGCTGGGAGCTGTAGTCTCCAGCCGCCGTGGGATGGTGATGGCGGCGAGACCTACAGCGTTCCTGGACCCAGGGGCAGAGGCTGCGTGTGGCGTGCGTCCTTCAGGTAAGTTTCTGGCCCAAGACCCCCGCTCCACCGAGGGGTCGCTCCGCCTTTGTAGCGCCTCCGGGCGCGCAGGCAGCGGAAAACCGGAAGTTCACGCAAAGCCCGCTGGGAGCTGTAGTCTCCAGCCGCCGGTGGATGGTGATGGCGGCGAGACCTACAGCGTTCCTGGACCCAGGGGCAGAGGCTGCGTGTGGCGTGCGTCCTTCAGGTAAGTTTCTGGCCCAAGACCCCCGCTCCACCGAGGGGTTGCTCCGCCTTTGTAGCGCCTTAGGGCGCGCAGGCAGCGGAAAACCGGAAGTTCACGCAAAGCCCGCTGGGAGCTGTAGTCTCCAGCCGCCGTGGGATGGTGATGGCGGCGAGACCTACAGCGTTCCTGGACCCAGGGGCAGAGGCTGCGTGTGGCGTGCGTCCTTCAGGTAAGTTTCTGGCCCAAGACCCCCGTATGGGGAGTGAGAGCAGCAGCCTGTGCTGCTTCAGGGCAAGAGAACAGAGTCAGCGCCGAGGGAAAGCAGGCTAGGTATTAACTAGGGAGCTCTAGCCAGGCACAGGGTCGGACTGGCCTTTGGGCAATCAGGCAGTGTCAGACGGGCTGGTCTGACAGGCCAGTGTGCCAGCCGGCTTTTTGCAGTTTGTGTGTATGTTTTAGGGCCAACTAGACCTCTTAACGTTTGATTTCCTTGTTATTACTACAAGCATTGGCAGCAGCATACACGTGCATGCAGTCTCAGAAAGCGTGCGAAATACCCAGATAGCGTGTCTTCACGAGTTCCCAGCTGACCTGATTTTGTAGCTATTTTCTTCGCTATTGAGGGGCATTTTTATTTGGATGTCCGAGCCTAATTTGTGTCCCACCCTGACCCTGGTCAGAAAGCGGAGGGCTGTCACTTGGGGCAGATGGAAATGCCAGTAGTGACAGGAAACAGCCCACCACACAGACTGAATTAGCAATGTCAAAATGCAAGTCACCCGGACGAGGGGCTCCCCCGGGTCTCTGCAGCGCAGGGAAACAAGGAAGTGTCAGCACAGAAAAGCGGGCGGATAAAATAAAACACAACTTTTACACATATCGAAGTCCTATGTGCTGACGCGGTGCCCAGGGTGACGTGTCTACAGACAGGAAAGGGTTGCAGAGCTCACATACGTGAGAATAGTGGCAGCAGAGAGGATGTCACGTGGGGAGGGGCACCCCCAGCTTTGCACTTCTGTGGGAGTAGGAGGAAGCCTTGTCAGAGAGTAAACTGAAAGCAGGGTGGCGATTGTACATGTATGGCAGCGTCTGCACAAGTAGGGGGGCACTGCTCGTGAAGCCTAGAAAGTTTGGGCGGACAGAGTCGTGCGCGCACACACACACCTAGACGTGGTACTTGTGGGAGAACTTTGGTCATCCGATACAGCCCTCCACCCCTGGGCTGCTGGGGAGTGTCAGCAGGGAGGGGGCTGGGGTGTGCACACACCGAGGCTTGCACAGAACTGGGTGTAAGGGGGGGCACCGAGGTTCACGACCCCCTGGATCCACAGCATTCACCAGCAGGCTCTCCACATTGATGGGGGACTTGGGGTCCCGGATGAAGGCCTCCAGCTTCCTCTGCCGGTTCACCATACACTCCCCGGTGGAGGCGGACATCTTCCCGGTCCGGGAGGGGGCGGGCCCTTCCTGCCCAGGCCTAGCGGCGGCAGCCCCTCCCTCTCCCAGGGGGGCACGGCGGGGAGAGCCGCTCTGCTGCCTCCTAGGGGCACATCGACCCCCGTAGGCCCCGAGCCGCTCCGCCTAGGCTCCGGGGGAGAGCCCCGGCTGCATGGCAGAGCCCGCCTTTTGCTTCCTGTAGCGTGGTGTCTCTCCGGGCTCTCTGCTTCCCTTGCAAAAGTTGGGCAGACAGACAGGCAGGAACAGGAGACAGACAGGCAGGAACAGGAGCCTGCAACGCACCGTGCCCGCAGACAACGCAGGGTTCTCCTAATACTGGTGTGTGCTGCACTACACAACACACGCTGCGACCTTAACTTTTATTTCAAGTGATTGATGTTCTGAGCGTCACCTTAAGTTATATCCAAATTCTAGTAAAAAAAGCAAACTCACCACCACAGCCCGGCTTCAACAGGAAGCCAGGCAACCTTTGTTGGGACGGGGGCGGGGCCGGACACGCGACCGGAGCTTCCCAGGAGGCAGGCTGCAGTGGCTGGCGCATGGCTCCGGTGCAGAGAGAGGAGAGCCCTGCGTGCAGCCGGCGTCCGCCCGGGAAGCCAAGGAGCGGAGTGCCGGTGTCCCTGTGCCCGTTGACGTCGGAAGAGTCCTGCGGAGTAGAAGTCCCGGTGAGTGGGGCTGCAGCGTGTGTGTGTGTGTGTGTGTGTGTGCGCGCGCGCCTGTGTGTGAGTGCATGCAGAGGGGTGGGGGCTGGCTGTGTACCGGTGAGTGGGGCTCCGTGCTTGCGTGTCTGTGTGTATGCAGGGGGGCGGCAGCGTGTGTATGTGCGTGTGTGTGCGTGCATGCAGAGGGGTGGGGGCTGGCTGTGTCCCGGTGAGTGGGGCTCCGTGCTTGCGTGTCTGTGTATGCAGGGGGGTGGGGGCGGCAGCATGTGTATGTGTGCGCGCGCGCCTGTGTGTGCGTGCATGCAGAGGGGTGGGCGCTGGCTGTGTCTGTGTGTGAGCAGGGGCTGTGAGTTACTCTGCGCAAGCGCGGCTCAGACGCGCGCTCCCGCGGTCAAAACTGAGACTGCAAAAGCACGCGTCTGAGTCGTGTCCACTCTCCTAAATACGGGCCACATTAGGTCTGTAGCAGACACTCTCAATGCTCACGCATTGAGAGTACGTCTGCTCGATCTAAAAACGGTGACCTTCTGATTCTTTAAGGAATAGAGCAGAGGCCTCGGATAAAGATTAAACAATAATGGCGACAGGGATGAGCCCTGTGGTACCCCACAAGCGGTGGTCACTGTTGGGGCAGTAAGGGTGCCCAGTCGTACAGCTTGCGTTCTGCCAGTTAAGAAAGATTTAAGCCAGTTGTAGGCAGAACCTTGGATGCCTGCTTGTTCCACACGGTTCAACAAGATGTTATGGTCGACCGTGTCGAACGCTGCCGACAAATCCAAAAGCACCAAGGCCTGAGGAGTTCCCCTGTCCGAATTAGCTCTTAGAGTGTCCAGAACGGCCAGAACTACCGCCTCGGTTGAGTGGGTCGGTCGGAATCCCGCTTGATTTGGCTCCAGATATTCTGTTTGTTCCACAAAGTTAGATAGACATCTGGCCACACGTGCCTCCAGGATTTTAGACAGCCAGGGAAGAAGCGATATGGGGCGGTAGATGGCAGGAATAAGAGGATCTAACCCGGGCTTTTTCAGAAGGGGAACTATTGTGGCGGCCTTAAAAGCAGGCGGTACTACCCCCTGATTAAGAGATGCATTCAAAAAAGGAAGAATGCTATGTGGCAGTGCTGTAAATATATCTTTCATAATGGCAGGAGGACAGCAGTCATTCGGAGAGCCGGACTTAACCCGGACGAGTAAGTCAGGGAGGTTTTTGGGGCATAAGGCGGCGAGAGAAGTCATAGTAACCGGGTTTCTAGAAACATCATTCTGGCATACTATGTTGGTCAAAGGGGAGATGCTTGATCTAATAGTCACAATTTTGTCCACGAAAAAATTGTTTAAGACATCACACATCTCTTGCGTGGGAGCATGGTTTGTAAGTATTCTCTCGTCACTACTGATCTCACCAACAATTTTGAATATTTCCTTGGTTCTGTTGTTCGCATTAAGTATTCTAGCTGAGAAATGCGTTGCTTTAGCCGTCAATATTACTTTTTTATATTCTGTACGAGCCGACAGAAACTTAAGTCTGTCTGGAGTAAGATATCCATGCCTCTGTTTCCTTTCTAATTGTCTGAGCGATGATTTTTGTGACTTCAATTCAGCAGTGTACCATTTGTGAGCATCTTGGTGTCTAGTGCGAGAAAATGGAATCAGAGTGGCGTGCTCATCACTGGCCGATTTCAGCCATTCCGCGATGGCAGTTTCCATGGCGTCAACATTTGAGTTAAAAGTAGGAAGAGAGCCGGTAAGAGTGTGAATGAACTCTTGAGTTTCAAGAGTTCTCCACTTTCTTTTTAAACCTCCCTCAACCTTTGGTTGTTTCTGCCTGTTGCTGAGACTGAGCGTACAATCAATCAGGTGATGGTGTGACCATATACAAGGAGATATCAAGGGTACCGATATTGACAGGTTGTGGGACCAAATGTGGTCCAGTGTATGTCCTTTAATATGAGTAGGGGATGATACAATCTGGGTTAAGTTCAAGTTGGAGAGTAATTCAAACAGTTCTACTGCTTGTGGTCCGCCAAGTGCGTCGTTAGCCCAGTAATCCAAATCCCCTATAAGTAAGACCCTGGAATGATTTGTCAAAAGGTTGGCCATTTGTTCGCTGAGTAAGAGCGGGAAGGATGGCATGGACTGAGGGGGGCGGTAAATCAGCACTAGTGCGATAGTTTCGGCAGTGGAATCTAGGGAAACTACCATATTCTCCACATCAGGCAATTCTAAGGAGGACCTTAAGGTACTATTAAGTTTCTTATGTATAATAGCTGCCAAGCCCCCGCCCGACTTGCCTGGGTGCCGGTTGATATTCAAGATATAGTAATCTGAGGGGAGGGCAGCTAGTATATATGGTGTGGACTCCAGGGTCAGCCATGTTTCTGTAAGCAGCAACACATCCGGCTTTTCGATAGAAAGCAACAAAAAAAATGTCCAGCTGATGTTTGACTAATTACCTGGTGTTAAGATAGAGAAGGTGAATGTTCAATGACTTGGGAGGGATAATACCACTAGTGGGAGGAGCATAAAGGGGTATGGTCGAATCCACTGTTTCGTTTCCTATTTTATACGACCGAATGCGGTTAACCACATCGTGAGGCAGCAGGGTGTGATGTTTTGCCAACACTCTTAATTCCTGGGGTGTGTAGGATAAGTTTTGGACAGGGGTTGTGGCCCCTGGACCCAGTAGGGCACGGACGGGCGCAGACGGGCTTTCCTTCGGCGCCCCATCGGCGCGCCCGCTGCACGTTCTGTCCAAACACATTTAAATAAGATGTGGCCAGTGCTGAGGAGATGCGTCCAATGACTGGACCGCTAACCGCGTGAAGCGCGTGTCACGTCCAAGATGGCCGCTACCCGTCTGCAATTGAGGTCGAGAGTGCTACGGAGCCGTGGCAAGGGAGGACTGAGCCCCGAGAGATGCCAGCATTAAAGCGCTAATTCTATTTTTTTTAAAGTTCTAAGAGCACGAAAATACAAAGCAAAATATCAGGCACTCCCCCCCAAATTCCCTTCAGGCACACAAAGTGAAATGATAACAGGTACGAGTGGTTTAAAATTCGAGACAGACTGGAGAGCAAGAAGCTGACAGGAGCAGTGCTCTGCAGCAATGGGCCCGGTTAAATAACTTTGTCATTTGCTGAGGAGATGCGTCCAACGACTGGACCACTGATCGCGCGAAGCGCGTGTCACGTCCAAGATGGCCGCTACCCGTCTGCAATTGAGGTCGAGAATGCTACGGAGCCGTGGCAAGGGAGGACTGAGCCCCGAGAGATTCCAGCAACAAAGCGCTAATTCTATTTTATTGAAAGTTCCAAGAGCACGAAAATACAAAGCAAAATATCAGGCACTCCCCCCCAAGTTCCCTTCAGGCACACAAAGTGAAATTATAACAGGTACGAGTGGTTTAAAATTCGAGACAGACTGGAGAGCAAGAAGCTGACCCCAATCTTGAAAGAGAAAATGCCATTTCCCAGTCTCTGTGATCAGTTACACACAGCACAGCCCCTTATGACACTTCACTTTTGGATTTCACTTGAGAATAAAGAATAAAGGTCAAGGCAATGGTTGTATATCCACAGCCTCAATAAGGAATATACACTTTAAAGTATCAGAGGTCCCAAGCAGCGTCTCTGTATGTTGTCACTCAAAATAAAATGTCATGTTACACATGATACTATCAAGCAAAGGTAGCGATTTCTCAAAAACTTTCCTCAATCATGGACATATTGTGCCCTGTTTGAGGGTCAGCAACGTTATTGATAGTCAGGCTCTGTAATTAATGAAGCTTTCTTTGACACCAATGCCGAACAACCTCACTGATGCCGTTTGGTAAAAAAAGACAAACACTATGTCACGGGGCCACCGCTGAGCTGGGCCGAGGTGAGGACTTTAACATTTATTCCTTTCCACCCCGTCCACAGGATGACTGCGGGCCCTTTAATTCGGCCTGGGCTTCCCCTGAGGCGGAGCCCTACATCATGACGTCACCCCATGTCGACCAATCAAGCGGTTGGAAGGCGGATAAGGAAGCCTTCCCGGAACCTGTCGGGGCGAAAGCCGGTGTTGGTGAGGAGGAGACACTTCGGGAGGCGAGGACGGAGGAGATCGGAGGACGGGAGGCGGAGTCGAAGGAGAGCAGAGGACGGGAGGCGAGGACGGAGGAGAGCGGAGGAAGGACGGTGCGAGTCGGAATCGGAGGGGACGAAGGTACCAAGGAGCCAGGAGGCCAACGAGACCGCAAACCGCCCGGCCACGCTTCAAGGGAAGTGTGGCTAGAAAAGGTACGGGCTCGTATACGGAACGCTTGGTCACGGGGAGGCACAGGGTAAAGCTACGGGGAAGTCACGGGACTGTGCTGGTGGTGTTTTCTTTCTTTATGCTTTCTTTTTTGGCTCATAACACCATTCGCCTTACTGATCTGCACACCCCCCGGGGTTTTATCACCCGAGGTCCAGTACCGGTTTAGGTGACTCCTCACCCCGTTCCCTAAATTAGATATTTGGTCCGAGAACGGTACCCTAAAGCCTCTTTTTCTTTTGTTTTTTTTTATGCCAATTTCCTATCCGGTTGGAGCGAAGAGGAGAGGAACGCCCGAGAAGAACATCGGGATCAAGAGGCCAAGACTGCTATCTTCATGCTTGTAATGGAGTGTCTCCTTATCCAGCAGCAATAACAATATATATTTCGAACAAACCAGTGTCTCCAGTCGATACCTTAGTGGCCCGTGGTGCGGCCTCACACACTGCAAGCAGACAGGAGCTCAGAAGTGGCGCGTGATCTCAACAGATTGACATATATTCAGCAAACAATTTGCAATATTTCATTCATGGTGCTCTAGGGAACAAGACGCATGGAGAACAACTCACACTACGGCTTCTAGACTAAAAAATACGTCACAAATGCACCACCATCAGCAAAAGAGAAGCTGGCAGTCTCAGCGATCACTTGACAGTCGTACACAATCCTAATTGAATGAAAGCCAAAGGGTGTGATAAGAATGATTGGAACTTTGTGCTGCTGGGTATAACGTCTTGCACTTTTTTCTTCTTTTTTACGCCTTAGAGCGCCAATCATATGCAAATAATGTGAGGCTGTTGTCATGACTTTTCCATACAAGCCACATGGAGCCTCAGATGCACTTCTGCCTGTTTGGGCTTCATCTGGAAGGTGTAGCTCGACTTTTGGGCCTCACTGACTCTACGGCTAAACATTCTCTTATCAGACTCAGGGTTACAAAAAAAGTTACAAATTCATTGTTTCCATCTCAGTGTCTGCGTTTCTCATTCTCTCTTGTGCCTCTCTTGCATAGCGCTCTTCGCGATCCAGATCACATCTAGGCGCTCACAATCTTTGCAGGTCCGAGACAACGGGAAGCCAAAAGCATTTGTCCAGGATCACACCGTGTGCACGTGGAAACCGAGATCCTGGTGTTGCGGTTCCTAGGCCTGACCTATCTCGCTTGGCTCGCCCATTGGCACGAGGTGCTTTTCTGCTCTCAGAGCTCTCTGCCCTGGTTTCCGGGTGTCCGCCGCAGCATGTGGGGCCCACTTTTGGTAGAATAGTAGAGGGTGATTGTACCAGGCTTCTCCTATTGCACGGAAATCAATTAATCGGGGTGCCTCAGAGTTGCCTCAAATCAGCCCTTCTGTCTTCACCTGGAAGGGGCAGGTTTTGGTGTACAGATGTGCGCGCGCTCCATCTCCGATCGATTTGACACAGTCCATGAGATGGGTGTAATGATTTACGGAAGGGGCCGGGCAGCAGTTAGCTATGCGCTTAGAGATTGCTGAACCGACTTTTGTTGGTGTTTTTATTGTGCTGGTGTGCTTGGCAGCCTTTCATTTAGGAGCAGAGAAATCCCACGCATCTTCACTGCTTCAGTCAGCCTGCGTTCAGAGGCACTAAGAAGGCTTATTATATCTGACGAAAGTTCAGGTAGTTTCAGACTTCAGAGGTTGGTAGTGTTTTATTACGTCAAACATCCTTCATTTCTCTCTTTTAAAAATAGGAACTGCCTGCCTAAGGATCCCACCCCCTGCAGCTTCATATATCTTAAACACCCTGCAGCCAAGTATGGGGAGGCATGTCACTGTTTAGAGGAAGGGCGGCAGAAGCCGACGGAGAGGGAAACTGAAAGTGTGCGATGCGCGCGCTGCCAGCCTCCGGGAACAGGCGATGTGCACGCATACTGAGTGCACATCTCCTGTCCGCGAGTGCCACCTCCTGTCTCCCTGCGCGAACAAAAGCCACAGCAATAGAGCTCACCAAGCGAAGCAGCTGCGCTGCATTCGCTACACGAGATCTAAAAAGTGTCTATTTCATACTTGATCTCAATGGGATCACCCTCTTGAAACACCTGACATTACCCGCATATTTGAGACAAAAGGTTAGCAGATATATGTCTCAGTTTTCAGAGGGTGTCAAGTTGAGCAAACACCCGGTATTAAAGATGTTACTAATGAACCTTTTGATAAAGCTTTCAGTGTGCTCAAACGACAGGCTTTCTTTACACCAAACAGCGCTACCATTCTCTCATTCTCATTTGGAGACAGGTCAGCAGCAAAACTTGACATGGAACATGCAACACAGCATGCCATAGTTTTGTGGCACATGCCATTGGAAAAAATGATGACTAGCAAACCAAGTGTGATAGATACAAGCACTAAAAGGAATCAGCATTAAGCAGGCCAGTTCAATAGCATCACCATGAGTTTGACACTTGCAAGACTCACAACCCCTACCCTGACTTGACTCAGTCTTTGCCATGTTTGTATACCTGCATACAAGATTTTAATGCAAATCAGAAAATGTACTTTGAATGTCCCCTGTGATTCCCACAAAAATGCATGTCTAATGTTGTGCAATGCGTATAGCTGTTAATATAAATGTCACATCTCTAGCTTTTGTGTGGTCTATGAGAAGAGGGCTAGGATTATGGTGCTATTTCTATGTAGGTGCAATGTGTCGGTTTTTAGGTCTCACTGAGACAGCGAATTTGCTGCGCACTGTTGCTTGCATGACATTTAGTTTACTTGCAGGGGGCTTGGGGACCATCATTTGCTTAACACTTAATGGCTTTGTCATTCTCATTAGCTTGCTTTTCGTTGGTCAACGAATGGCGGCTTCTCATCCTCTTGTGTTTGACCCTCCCATGGAACAAGGCCCAAGTACTGTTTCTTTGCCCAGTATTCTTCCCTTTATCGCTCTTTTGGAGCTATCTTTTTCAATCTGTTGCAACACTTTATAAGAGTGTTTGCACTCTCCGTCGTGTTGCTTGGCCCTTCCGAAGTCTGCTGTGTTGACAGCCTGATCCGGCTATTCTTTGTTTTGCTGCCCCCTCTTGCCCTTTTACTGCTCTCCTCCCACCGTGTGTCATGTTGGTTGCCCCCTCCCACTTTCCATTGTGTTCCTAGCTCTCCTCTACAGCTGTCCAATGTGTTGCTTGCCACCAAATCTCTAACCGTATTGTCCCAACCCCACAACAAGAAAAACATGTTATGGGGCTTTTTTTCCCTAACTTTAATTATTTTGGGCATGAAACTGCAGCTGTCTGTTTGCTCCCCCACCCTCCAGTCCAATGTTTTTGCTTGCCATTTATCCTCTCCCGCATTGTTTGCCCCTTCACCCACCCAATGTTGTTGCTTGCTTCTTCTGCCATTACTTACACCCGCCCATCTCATTGGAGGAAAAAAGTGAAACGCATTGGCAAAGCCAATAGGTCGCACCAATGCAAAAGCTGTTTGGCTTTGTCAATGTTTTCTTAGCCACGTTGTACAGCATAGGTGAATGCAGAAAACACGGCCAACACTGTCTGACATATCACTTTCTTTTTTTTAAATCTTTTTGTTAACACAATAACAAAGAAAAACATCAGGTGGTTTCAGCAGTTATCACATATGTAATTGTTGCATTCCCATACTTACAGAATATTAAATACAAAATAAAGATATTGGATCACGGGGACTCCTGTGCCTCCACTTCTTCTAGTCGTATCAGGGGCGTACAAATATCTCCACAGTGCCGGTTCCAGGCCTCCCACACCTTCCCCCATTTCTCAGGGCAACCCCTAGTGACATAGACAGACCTCTCCCTGAACATACACCAGTCCAAGTCTTCCGCCCACTTCGTGACCCGGGGCGGCTGACTGGCTCCCCACAGCTGAGCTATGTTACGCTTCGCTAACATGCATGCAAGTGTTACCCATTGCTTCCAGTACACATTCAGGTCTGTGGGCTCCCAAACGTTCAATATGCACCTGCGGGCCTCCGGTAGTATCTCCACTCCAAGGACATCTCGCAGAGCCTCATGGATCCTTACGCAATAGGCCTGTAACACTGTACAGTGCCCCAAGATATGCATAAAGATACCAAGCTCCCCGCAGCCTGTACGACACTCCCCACTCTGCCCGTGCGAACCAGACGTGGCCCCGTAACATATGATCTATGTAGAACCTTCAATTGTACTAATTTGAGCCTTGCCTATATCGCCACCACCCTCAGAGAGGAGACCGCCTCTCTCCAATCCTCATCGTCAAATTCCAACCCATCAGCACTCCAGTGTGCCCTGACAGCCATCCGCGGGTCCTCCGTGTTATTTATGAGCTTTTTATATATTAAGAGGGGACGCGTCGGGAAGTGTCGTGTCCCTACGGATATTTGTAAGTAGAGCATGTCTCATATGGAGGTAACGGTAGTGCTCACTATCATGAAGGCTATATTGCCGCTTGAGAGAATTAAATGTGTGCACTGTGTCTTGCCCCCATACGTCTTTAATCTGTGTGATCCCTATAAGGTCCCATTTATCGTGGCCCTTGGACTTCCACGAGCTTCTCTGAGTTCCATAAGGGGGTGGCAAGTGGGAGCTTCCCGTCCCAGCCGAGATGTCTGTTGGCTGCATGCCACACATGCACGGCATGCGCCATTGGTCCTGCCAGGGGAAACCGGCGAGGTCGGGCATAGAATCACTCCCTGGCACCTGCCAGTGGTCCATAGCACACCCCGGGTCCACAGGGGGGGGGGGGAGGCCGTAAACAACATGGTTCACTGCAGCCAGTTGGGAGGCCCAATAGTATTTCCACATGTCTAGCAATCCTATCCCCCATCATACCATGGGAGAGTGAGTTTAGTGAATGCTATTCGGGGTCTACCATCCTAGAGAAGCAGTCTCTGGAGGGCCTCAATGTCTCTGAAATAGGACGCCAGCACAGGATCCATTGAGTTCTGGAGTGGGTATTAGAATCGGGGAAGGGCCATCATCTTGAAAAGCACCGCTCTGCCCAGGAGGGAACGCGGAAGAGCCTTCCAGTGCTCCACATCCCTACGGAGACGAGTCAAAGGGGGACCCAAATTATTGGCATATCTTAATTTCGCATCAAGGGTGACATAGATACTGGGGTACCTAAACCCCGTTGGCTCAATCTGTATTGGGGAGGCCTGCGGTATTACCGGCGGGTCGCCCCTAAGGACGAAGAGCACTGACTTCGTCCAGTTTATTGCCAAACCGGAATACCTCCCGAATATAGCTAGCACATCCAGAAAACAAATCAGGGATCCCCTAGGACTGGTATGGTAAAGCAGGATATCGTTGGAATATAACGAAATCTTGTCCTCCCAGTCCAACGTCCATCGCAGGCCTTGTACCGAACGGTCCCACCGAACCCATGCCAGGGCGAGCGCAAACAGGAGTGGGGAGAAGGGGCATCCCTGCCTTGTGCCTCTACCAAGCGTAAAGTCGACAAGACTTGTGATTATTCACAACTACTCTGGCCAGAGAATTGGCGTACAGTAGTCGTACCCAACTAATGAAGTCCGGTCCGAAGCCCATCTTCCCCAGTACTGCAAATAGGTAGGGCCACTCGACTCTTATCGAACGCTATGGTGGCGTCCAAGGAAACCAACACTGCCGGTTCCTGGATCGTTGGGGCCCTGACCAGTATTCCGTGTAGCCTGCGCAGATTGAGGGCCGTGTTATGGCGGGGCATGAAGCCGGATTGATCCGGGTGTACCAAGGTGGTAATTACTTTGACTAATCGCGTCGCTAGTAACTTCGCTAGAATTTTAGGCTCGGCATTCAGCAGCGAGATCGGTCTATATGAGGAACAGAGAGTCTTAGGCTTACCCGCCTTGTGGATGACCACAATATTGGCCACCCTTTGGTCATACGGGAGCTGGCTCCTCTCCCTGCTTTCCAGGAACATGGACCGGAGGAACGGAATGATTTTGTTAGCACTGAGTTTATACAGTTCTATGGGAATTCCCTTCGGGCCAGTAGCCTTCCCGGAATGCACTCCTTTGACCGTCTGTGCCACTGCGTCATCTGTGAGGGAGGAATCCAGGTATTCCAGATTCAGTTTGAAAGCGTAGGCATCTGGATGTCTCTAACCATTGCACTAGTCTTCCTCTGTGTACCCTCCGAGTGAGGTATACACCCCGCCATAGTATTCAGCTAACTCATCTGCAACTGCTTGCGGGTCGTGATTATCGTGGAATCCCTCCCCTGCAGTTCTGGCACTAACCTCGAAGCCACTCTTCCCTCTCTAACCAAGCTATCAATTTACCAGCCTTGTCCCCATGCTCATATATTCTGCTCTGAATATCGTCGTTCTGAGCTATGGCCTTGTCTCTTGCGAGGCTTCTATATTCATCTTGCCGCAATTTTAGGGGTGTAAGTTATCAGGAGCTGCTGCACTAGCTACCTCTTCTTCCACCTTTATTACTTCCGCCTCCGCCCTTTCTATTTCCGCGTTGACGCTCCTTTTTCTTCCCCGCCACCAATGACAGTACCTCCCCCCAAATGACGGTCTTGTATGCTTCCCACAGAGTCTGCGACGAGTCTACTGATCCCTTGTTTTCTTGAAAATATCTCTCGGTTACCTTGACGATCTCTTTCTTTGTGGTCGGATCCTTCAGATGCCATGCGTTAATGGGAGCCACCCTACCAACTGCAAATTGGCCTATCTCCAAGTGGAGCCAGACGGGACAGTGGTCGGAGATCCCCCTTCCCAGGTGCCACACCTCTCTGATCGTGGCTGCCTGGCCCGCCGGTACCAGTATATAGTCAATTTTAGACAGGCCATGGTGCGCTGCGGTCATGTGGGTATAGTGTAGTCCTGTCGGATTCCGCATCCTCCAACCATCCCCTAGTACCGTCATTGCCAGGAAGTCCGGAAGCCACTGTTGAGCCGGTCTCAGCACTCTGGCCGGGTGTCTAACTCCCCGTCCGTCACTCCATTAAAGTCCCCCCCCCCCAACACGAGGAGGCCCAATGGCAGAGTCAGGAAGATAGCTCCCAGGTCTCGTAAAGTATCAGTTTGAAGGCCGGGCGGGACATATATGGACACAAATGTGACTGTCTTCCTTTCCCACTGCCCCAACACCCCAATATAGCGGCCTCTCTGGTCGGACCATGTAGCTTGAATGCTTAGAGGAAAGAAGTTCTTCACCAGGACACCGACCCCCCTAGATCCTTTGGTGGACCCAGCGTGTGCCGCCAATTTAATTTATAACCCCCCTTGTGAAAGGCCATGCAACAATTGCCAATCAGATGGGTCTCCTGTAATAGCACTACGTCCGGGGAGTGTCTTCTAATTAACTGGGTAACCATCCCTTCTCTTGATCCCGTCTCCCAGGCTGTTCACATTCCAGCTCAGCACTTTTATCCCCAATCCCCGACTAACTGCTGACATTCAATCGGTATGGGTACAATACATTTATAGCGTTCTCACCAGAGGCAAAAAAGGGGAAAAAACAACAACAAAAAATTGCAAAATTCTCAAAACCAAACATCTGTCAACCCCCCCCCCCTCCCCCCTGCACCCCTGCATATGGCTAATGCCCATCCCCAACTCGCAGTGTGCCTGTCGCCCAGGACTCGGCCTACGAACTAACTAAAGGTAGTTACAAGGAGGAAAACGAATGCCCGCCCCGCCCCAAACCTCCCTTAGCACAACCCTGAACTCTTGGGCAGTTCATCACACTTTTACAGTTGAAAGGATCTAGTTAGGAAATCAGCTATGGAACCACCCCATCACCCGACTCTCACAACCAACATAAAAGTTCCTACGGCCTTTGTCATTCCTGTTCCCGCTGGTCCCCTCCACTGCCACGGTCTCGCTCCTCCGGCCCGGCCAAGGACCTACTGTCTAACCAGTCCGATGCCACCTCCAGTTTGTCAAAAAACCAAGCTTTCCCATCAACTTCTACACGCAGCCGTGCCGGGAACATCATGGCATAATTCAGTCCCTTCTCCCCGAGCTTCTTCTTAACCGGGAGGAAACTTTGCCGCGCTTTCTGCACCATCTGAGTAAAATCCGGGAAGAAGGAAAACGTTGCATTTTCGTAGCGCAGGGAGGCTCCCGTTCGGGCTGCCTGCAAAATCGCATCCCTATCCCGAAAGTTCAGGACTCTCGCTATCATCGGGCACCCTGTGTGCGCGCTCAATTGTAAAGTAGTGTTAGACCTGGCACCTTGACGTGAGTCTCCCTTCCACTTTTTGCTGATGTGCCTCAGATGTTTTCCTGGTGTTAGCTGCTCAGGGCACTACGCCACGGCCAATCCGTGCCAGAGTGCAAGTGCTCCCAATGTAAAGTGTACCTGTGATTGATTTCCATGATTGACTCATTTGATTTACTGTCAGTCCCCAGTAAAGTGCACCAGGAGTGCCAGGGCTTGTTAATACAAATACTGCTAGTGGGCCTGCAGCGCTGGTTGCGCCACCCACAGAAACAGCTTTTTAAAATGTGTCTAAGGGCTGCCATTGCAGAACCTGCGTGCAGTCTGGTACTGTCATGCTGGCTGGGCAAGTGCACACACCTGCCAGCCTCTAAACCTTCCCTGTACTTCATTTGAGTCACCCCTATGGTAGGCCCTAGGGCAGGGTGCATTGTAAGCATAAGGTAGGACAAGCCCTGATGTGTGTGGCATGTCCTAATAGTGAATTTCAGTCATTTTCGTTTTTCAATATTGAAGGCTACCTACTCTCCATAGGCCAGGATGGGCTGCTGGAATTATTACACTATCTAATCCCAACAGATTCAGGGAGCATGGTAGGAAGTCAAGTTTAGTATGCCTGAACTCAGAATAATAAAATACTTATTTTAGTAAAGTTAATTTTAATATCCTGTGTTTGCAAATGCTACTTTTAGAAAGTTCTCAAAAAACACTACTGGGTATGGGCTCCCAACAGTAAGGCCAAGCCACTGACCTAAACTTAAACAGATGAACGCCAATACTGTTATACTAAATGCCTGTTATTTCTCACAGCACATTGGAATCAAACCTAATGTGGGTTCTTAGACTAGTAATTCAGTCTGAATAAATCATTGTTTTATTATTTTCACTTTGAACACATCTGTGAATTTGTCAATACAAAATGAAAAATGTTTTGATCCCTCTACTCAAAAACACATTATACACAATGAACCATAAATACAAATATACATATTCCAAAGCATTTATAGCACATCCATTACATCTCAGTCAATCCATGCACTCCACATTCACTCAGTCATTCTACAAAAGCATGAGAAAAAATTGCATATTTACATAAAGCATACAAAAACGCCATAAACAATACTTTTTGAAGTTTTGTGCTTTCTACAAAAATTGTAAGGTAATTGAGATCTATTGGCGTATAAACTGGCGGTCTACGCGTTTCGAACTCCTAATGGATTGGGGAGTTCTCATCAGGACCTCATAACTCCTAACGAAGAGGAGCCTCAATGACCGAAAATCAATTCGACGAAACAACAATCTATCCAAAAACGTCTGAAAGCAAGGCAATTGGTGGTTGTGACCTTGGGGCGCTATGAATGTAGCCTCTGGCAGGGGGAAAAAGGTGTTGAGTCCCTGTTTTGTACCTAGCAGATTTAATTTGCTAAGGTGTCATTGATAGAAAAGGTCTAGCTTCAGTAGGGTCAGACTTTTATACCAATCTAAATTAGAGACACACACAAGGCAGAGTGGACAACTGAACCAACAAATAAATTGTAACCTTAAGTAAATATACCAAGCAAACAAAATTTATATAAAAAATGATTACAAAATTTATTTGTACCTCCCAACCGGGTTACAATGTAAAACAAAATCAATAACAAGAATTTAAAAGGTTTAAAAACAACCACCATCAGTGGCAGTACAATAAGTATCTCGAACAGTCAAAGTTAAAACAGTCGACGCAGCGTTTCGGTGCTTTTTGATTCTGGACACCTTCTTCAGGACATTAAAACATTTGACTCCGTATCTGTGATTCTGACAGGAATTTGTTTGGAAACGTTTCAAATGATTTCCAATCTGTTAAAAATTTCTCTGGAATTTCATGTTTCCTTTAGTCTCTGGTCACAGAACTAGATTTTTCTGTGTGCACGGAGGGGCCACCGATAGTTGTAGGGGGAGGAGTAGTTTTCTTAGATCTTTAGACCGGATTTGATGTATTGTAGGTCTTTTTATACTCTGGGCTTCATTGGCATAAAATGAATATTTGGTAATTATCCAGATCCTCTCTTCATGGTTAGAAGAAGAAATCTTGCGTTAATACTGCGGCCTCCCTGCTCCTCCGTGCTCGTATCTTCCTGGGGATTCGAAGAGCAGGGGATCAGCATGATCCAGTGCTGTTTGTTTGAAAACGGGCGGTCAGGGAGATCACGCTACGCGTTGCCTTTTTCGTGCAAGTCCCGGTGCGTTTAAATCACAGAAGGCGCTGCTGTGCGCTGGTGTGAGGACACACCCGCTGATCCAAAGAGACCCGGAGATACGCTGGTGCCACGAAGCGTACCAACAGAGTACGTCTCGTCCCCCCTGACGCCGCCGTGGAGACCGGGGCATCCAAGAAACCTCAACCGCCTACCAGCGCTGTGCTCATCACGGACTCGGGGTCCGCAACATTCTGTTTTCCCCGGGAGCACTGTGCGCTTACAGCGCATACCAAGTACCAGGGCCTTGAGATCAAAATTTCGATAATTCTCGCCTCGGTGCCTACTCGAATCGTGGGTTCACACTCTGCAACTCTGGGCAATAGCTTGCTTAATCTCCACTACGGCCCCACCGCAATGGGATGCCTGGTCTTTTATTTATTTATATATTTATTTTATTTTAACATTTGTAAAGCGCGAAACAAAGGCCCGTGGGCATCTCGGCGCTAAGTAACTGCAATGTTTGGCCAACAAGGGGACTGGGAGATCACTGA
This sequence comes from Lissotriton vulgaris, assembly GCF_964263255.1. Classification (NCBI taxonomy): domain Eukaryota; kingdom Metazoa; phylum Chordata; class Amphibia; order Caudata; family Salamandridae; genus Lissotriton; species Lissotriton vulgaris. The sequence goes on along the minus strand of NC_141690.1, from coordinate 235,197,071 downwards.
TTAAAAAGCCAGGTTTTGAGGTTTTTTCGGAAAGACCAGAGGGACGTGCTAGTCTTGATCGAATGAGGCAGTGTGTTCCATAGCTTTGGAGCAGCCACGAGGAATCTTCTGTCACCCCAGTTGACAGATTTAGTTCGGGGAATCACCAGGTCCAGGGAGCTGGAAGAGCGCAATGCTCTAGATGGACAGTAGGGGGTGAGGTTCTGAGTGAAGAACGCAGGGACAGCGTTGTGTAAAGCCTTGTATACCAGGCACAAGGTTTTAAACTTAATCCTCTTCCTCACCGGAAGCCAATGGAGTTGTTTCAAGGTGGGTGAAACCGGATGGAATTTGGGGATTCGCCCTAGGAGCCTGGCGGCTGCATTTTTGTTAACACTCTCTACTGGGCCCCTAGAAACAAAGCGTTACAGTAGTCTAGGGTGGAGAGCACCAGGGAGCTTACCAGCGTTTTCGCCATGTTTTCAGGTAAAAAGGGCAGAATTTTTTTGATGAGCCTAAGTTTGTGAAAGGCTGAAGAGGATATCTGGTTGGCATGTGGAAGGAAGTTCAGACGGTTGTCGAACATGACTCCCAGGTTCCTCACTTTGTCGACCGGGACTGGGGGCTGGCCCATGGATGACGGCCACCAAAGGGGGGACCACTCCGGAGAGAGATTGCCGAAGATTACAACCTCCGATTTGTCGGAGTTTAGCTTCAGACAATTGTGTGACATCCAGTTCCCGATAGCCGACATGCCCTGGTTGAACATGTTGGCTTTCTGAAGCCCGTCATTTTTGACGGCAAGGACCAGTTGAGTGTCATCAGCGTATGAAGTGAGGCTCATCCCGTGTGCCCTGATGACTTTGGCAAGGTCCGACACATAAATGTTAAATAGTGTCGGACTAAGGGATGAGCCTTGGGGAACTCCACACGGTAGTGACAGGGGGGAGGATTCAAAAGGTCCCACAGTGACGACCTGGGTCCTGTTGGCCAGGAAGGAGGCAAGAAGATTTTTGGCGTGACCTTGGATGCCTATGCTCTTGACACGGTCGACCAAGGTGGTATGGTCGACCGTGTCAAAGGCCGCCGACAGGTCTAGTAATATCAGGACGGCGGTGCCTTCCGCATCCCAAATAGATCTGATGTCGTCCGCCGCTTTGACCAAGGCCGTCTCGGTTCCGTGGAAGCGACGGAAGCCAAACTGTGATTCATCTAGGCAATTGTTATCCTCGATGAATGAAGAGAGTTGGGCATTCATAATTTTTTCCACTATTTTTGCTAATAGTGGGAGACTGGCGATGGGGCGGTAGCTTTTGAGTTCTTCTTTATCAAGAGTGGGTTTTTGGAGCAACGGTTTTATTAGGGTTTTCTTTAGTGTCTCGGGATAAATGCCAGTGTTAAACATGGAGTTGCAGATATTAGTTATAGAGGGTAAGACTGCATCCATGATAGGTCTCAAGACCTTCAAGGGACACGGGTCAAGGGCCGATCCCGATTTAATGGTGGATATAGTTTTTAGCACCTGCGGACACGTGACCTCGCTGAACTGCGAGAGAATGGGTCCTTCAGGTTGAGTTGATGGCCTGTGAGAGAGAGTAACATTACTGGCGAAAACCCTGTAAATGTCATCAACTTTGCTGAAGAAGAACTTTGATAAAGCGTCGCAGAGGAATTGGGACGGGGGAGGTGTGAGATCCACAGAGAACCCCGCTAATTGTTTGGTGGTCTCATATAGGCATTTATTGGAATTTTGAGCAGTTTCAATTTTATTGCAATAATACTTTTTTTTTGCGTCCAAGATAAGATGTTTTGCTACCGACTCTTTATAAAGGAGTTTGGCTTCAGGTGTGTAGTCCTTCCGCCAGTGTCTCTCTCTATTTCGGCACTGTTGCTTTTGGGTACGCAGTTCCTCTGAGTACCAGGGGGCCGAAGGGGTAGATCTGTTGCGTGACCGTTGTTTAACTGGGACCAGATCTTTTGCTGCTGAGCTCACCCAGTTGTAAAATTGGGACGTGGCATTGTTAGGGTCCGGAGATAACGTAGGGAGGGTATCGTTAAGCAAGGTTTCCAGCCTGCAAACATCTAAGTCATCCCATGCCAAGTAGGGGAGACAGGGAATAGGGTGGGGTTTGTCGACCAGGGGGTCGCCCACTGGAAGTGAAGCCAGGATGAGATGGTGATCCGACCAAATTAGAGGGAGGATTTCTGTGAGTTTGAGGCCCGAGGCATTAGAAAAAATGCCGTCTAGTGTGTGACCTCCTTCATGCGTAGGGGAATGAACTAAAGGGGATAGACCAAAAGTGGACATGTCAGCTAAAAGCGTGGCTGTGTCGGGATTTTCGGGCACATCAAAATGAAAATTAAAATCACCTAGAATGGTGAAGGAATTCTCCACCTTGGGGATGCTCAGTAGGGGTAATCTCGCAGGGAAAGGCCAGGACGGGTTCCCAAAGCAAGAACCTTGAGACCTTACGGTGAAAGGCGCTATATAAGAACGTATGATTTACGATTTATTTACGTGCCTACCCTCCCAGAGCTATGCGCCGCTGATGTGAGACGAGTACTGTGAGGGACGGCCGCTGTTCATTCTGGAGTGCGGGTCGCACGAAATAGTATGACTCGTACCCTGCGCACCGCGTGCAAATTAGAAGGGCTTTTTTGTGCGACGGGCCCGAGTTCGCCAGAGCTCCCAACTTGCCGTGATCCACAATAGGAGACCAGAATCAGCTGCAAGGTTTTGTTGAGACATTCATCGAGAACTAAGCATCTTTAAGAACTACAAAGAAACACTTGCCATTTTGCAATCTTGTGGCCCCCATTTGAAAACGTTATAAAAGGTCTTGCGATAATTCTGCCTGCCTACATATATTTTTACATAAAGAATACGTATTTTTATAGAATTTACCGCCTGGTGTCTATTTGTGGGGGGAATCAGTGTATTTACTGTGTATAATTACAAATACTTAACTGACACATCGCCCTGAAGTTTAGCCTTGACTGCTCGCGCCACGCAACTTAAAGGGTGAGGATGGGTTATTCTAAAGGGATAGTCCACTTGCCCTGATTAGAGGAGAGGGTCCCTGCTTGTCACAAGTACCTACCTGTGCCAACCAGAGACCCCCAATTCTAACATTAAGTTACTCAGGCCCTGGGGTTTGAGATGATTAAGGACAACGTCTTCCACGAATAAATCAGGCGCAGGCCTTCTGATTTCTCGGGCACTCCAAGAATGCGTACGCTGTTACACCTGGCTCTCACCTCGTACTCGTCGAGCTTACGGTCCGTCATCTCTCGAGAAGTCTTGAGGTAGCGGACTTCCTCCTGCAACAACGCCATATCATCGATCAATCTAGCAGTTTTAATATCCAGCGATTTGACTTTTTCACTCGCCTTTGTTAGGTCCGCCCTTATCAGATTTACCTCGATAGTGACAATGTCCAATTTATTGTCCAATGACTCCATTTTTTTCCCTAAGGAGGATTGGACCCCGTTGATGGCCGCCATGACGTCTATGAGTGTTGGTTCCGCGGGGGAGTCATGCGAGTCCCTTCCCATCGATTGGGCCCTCTTTGCGTCGGTCGGGGAGCCCTTGGGCATTGTGTAGCGGTTCAATTTGTTGGATTGGACATGCTTCGGACCCTTGGTGGAGCTGGACAGGGCCTGATCTGAATCTGGTTTAGTCGCCATCGGGGCACCCTTTACGCCTCTCGTTACTGGTTCCGACCCGGTCTCTGGGATCTGGGGACTGCTGTCCTTCCTCACGTGGTCTTGCTATTTCAGGTCACAGACTGTTGTTCGGTGCTGCTAGTACAGACTATCCAGCGGGGCGGTATAGGATGTATGCACACTGGGTCCCTTATTACGCAGATTGTACAGTCGTGTCACTGTGAGGAAAATCTCCCAGCGCTTCACCATTCAGGACTGGGGCGTTAAGTGAGTTTGCTCAGGAGCCTCACCTTTAGTTGCTCTGTGACTCCAGAGTGTACTTTCACCAGCCGCCTCCACCAGTAGCGAAGCCCACCGCTCCAGCCTGCCTCCTACGCCCAGATCCAGTGAGCGGGCTGACAGTTTCACTCAGCCCCCTCACCCTCCATAGTGCAGCCCATCATACCACTGCCAGGTGCCTCCACCGATACCTGCCACTCCTCTGCCCGCAACCACAAATCTCTCACGGGACTCCCGGACGTCCGTCAGTCCAACACTGCTGCCCCGCAGATTTCGGACCTCCCTCAGCGGGCAGGTCGCCGTGGCCCAATCTCCGTGTTCTCCGGGTGCGCGCTCTACCACTCCTCGGCTTCAGAGGCCACTGCAGAAGTCTCTCAACGCAGGGGGCAGCTGTCCCTCTCGCCGGCACGCCTTGCACCGTCGTTGCCACACATCCCACACGGGGCTCAATTCAGTCCTCCTGCCGCACTAGTCCGCCTTCCGGTGTGTGCTCTATATTCCACTATGTTATGGCCAGTTATGAAGTTATTTCGGGGCCGGACCGGCGACTTTCGGTTTCCGGCTCCTCTGTAGGTTGCACCACCGCCGGGCGAAGTTAGCACATTAGCCCCCAGCTCAGGAGACGTGCAGGCCGCACTATAAAGGCGGCGATATCTAGGGCCCCCGTGCCGAAAACAGTCCAGGAACACAACAGGGGGCGTTGCTTCGGCCCCCTGTCGGGTGGTGTGTTCAGGGATGAGGGTATCTCTGCGGGAGGAAGGTGTTCACAGAGCCAAGCCCTCGCGTGGCTCCTCCCACCAGCACTTTCTCTTTTTTTAACTTTCAGGCATGCTGCACAGCAGTTGCAGTGCTGTAAAACATGGCTAAAAAAACATTGGCAAAGCCAATAGATCTTGCATTGCGAGACCTATTGGTTTTGCCACTGCTTGCTGAAACACTTGTCACGTTACATCCATGGCGCCAGCAGTCAGACCTCGAGAGTAGAGCAAAACAGCAGCCCTGTTCATCAGTCACATGAAACGGGTGTGTTACCAGACAATCAACTGACCTTTCCTTAATCCCTGTGGTGATAACTATCAGCAGCAGGTAAATGCTCGTACTTTGTTTCGTGTTCCGGGGTCTCAAATTATCTATTTTGGGCACATGCACAAGGTTCTTGAACCACCTGTGGAGTTCTGATTTGCATAACAAAACATTTTGAAGTAGTACCCCAATTGCGTTCCTTAGTATACCCCGATGAGTGACAATGGCAGGGCTGCACCATGGCACCCTAGGGTCGAACTGGGACAGAGGACAGGCCTGTGCACCAAAATAAAAGTGGCCCACATGTACAATGGGGTCAGTTTTTAACTTGTGAAGACATGCTTAGGTATCTGTTTTGTAGGGTATCAGAGACAATGTGCATTTGTGCTTGCTGCAAGCAAAATTGTGGTAATATCGGGGAAATCAACAGCAAACACAGGCCCAACATACCATAAAACAGGCACCATGAACAGCCAAAAATGGGGCTTGGACACTAACCTGTCAAACCAGCCCTTGGGGTACTGCCAGGCAGGCTGCTATTTTGGCTCGCCTGACCCTGTAGCACCCTAGCTATTGCTTGCCAACACAGGAGCAGACCGGTTCTTGTCGAAAAGACCATGCTGAGCTCTGCCCTGGTGTCTCTCTCACATCAGAGCTCACGCTGCCAACAGCGAGGCGGGCCCGCCCTAAACCGGCAGAGAGCGGCACCGACAGCACGCCTCAAGGACATGCCTTCCTTCTTCTATGCCGCTGGATTGTGACCAGGCCGGTCGAACGGCGCAGACCGAGATGGGCGTCTGCCAGGACCAGCGAGAGGAGACGCCCGCCCGCCTCAGACGCAGCCAATCAGTAACGGAGGAGAGCGTCGGCCGCAGGAGGAGCCGCCGCGGCAGCCGAAAGTGAAAGCGACCGCCGAGGTGACTGGATAAGGGAGACCGGTGCACTGTGTCCACCTCTAACCACCACAGGTAAGGAGGCGCGGCCTGCGCGGGTCATGAGGGGGCTCTATGGGGTCGGGGCCTCGCGCAGGATGTCACGTGACAACCGTCACTCGCAGGTAAAGGGGAGTGGCCTGCGCTGATAGGGGGTCTCTGGCGCGCGTCCAGGATGACAGCGCCACGCAGCTCGCTTCCCAGCCACTGGCTGACCTCGGAGGTGTCCTGCTGCCCCCTCCCCCACGGGGGCCCTCTGCCAGCCGCGGGACAGGTGTCTATGGTGCTACGCGTGGGCTCAGGGTAAACGTCCTAGTAACCATCGATGAGGACCCATTGGCTGATATAAATCCCCGGTGACGCCATGCATTCAGTCGCAGGAAGTGACGTCATGCCCTTAATAGTTAACTTCCCCAGGGCACACCTATAAAAAGAATTGGCGGGGACTGACCAAGTAAGACAGTATGCAAATGACGTCACGCTATAAAATAAAGAAAATAGTGCTATTTAAATTAATTGTGTAAATACTGGGACAGACCAACCCATCTGATAGTCTTACAGTGTCTGCACTTAGATACAGAGACAGATCAAATGGAAAATCAGGTCTCTCTTAAGTACTTGTGAAGAGAAGCAAGCTGCGTGCCTTTGTTTCCCTCTGTGACATTTACATTTAAGTTCAGTTCAAAACAAAGTTTATTTGGACTCAACCGTCCCTAAACATATAAAATCATCATAAATACAATTCCTAAAATCATTTTTTTTATTACTAAAACTCATCTTAAAAATACTGATTTTAAATCCTTTTCCATGTTTCTGACAACTCCCCCCCAGGCGCAGGCAATTAATACATCAACTAACAATTATGAATCAGAACCATAAAACCTTCCTTTGGATCATGTAGCTTAACTCGGAGTGTGCGACAGGAGGCCAAATTGATACTAAACACATGTCAAGTTTTCTTTTACTCTTTGGATAAACCTCCCCAGAGCACAAACTATCCAAATTATTCATTTCAGTTGAACGTTCTACTGCCAGTGTCCTATTGGTTATACTATGCTTTGTAAAAATTGCACTTAAAATCTCCTTCCACAACTCTAAAACCATATAACAATCAATAAAATGTGTAAAATATCTCATGCTGTCCCCAGGATACAGTTGCACTTCCCATAACTACCAATCATTACTCTTTTTACCTCATTATTCAGATGGCAAGGGTTGACAACTGTTCTCAGCCTTAATACTTCTCTTCGCAGACTTCAACAGGGCAACCTATCAATATAGGAGAAATGAGCAGCATTTTGCCACGATAAAGCCATAAAGCATATCGATTATTATTTACATTTAAGTGTGAGATTCCAGGCAGCCCTTAGTCAGCATATTCAAACAAAAGGAGGCCGGTTGGCCCTTAAACTTCGGCCCCGCTGGAGGTGATAAAAGGCTCCCTCGCTGCCTGCACGTTGCTACTGGGAATGGAAAGCAGACAACGTACAGACGCTGCTGAACGTGTCCCAGTGTCTTATGTTAAGAAGAATAAAGGTCCAAACGTTGAGTAGATTGTAGGCTGTATTCTATTACTTAACCCCCCATGGCAGCAAAGAAGAACTAGCACGACCGCCAGCTGGCAGCTCCTTTCCATGATCTCCCCCAGCCTTCTCCACCCGAGCTCTCTAGAATTACCACATTCCAAGGTGGCTCGAGCCCATGTTTGAGCGCCAACACAACATCTTGCACAGGGACATGTTCAAAATATTTATGTGGGGCCCAACTTCTTGGCAGGGGGACGGCGTCCACCCTGTGAAAATAGTGGGTGGCTGCCGTGTACTTGCGTGTACCCCCAACTCGTGCCCTGATCTTCCCTTTATGATGTGGATGAGGCCTCTTTTACAAAAGAAAAAAGTTAATCTAAAATGCAATAATGTGAAAAGGACGTTTTAAACTGAGTTTAGGGTGTAAACAAAATGAAATATGGTTTGTGTATGTGTTTTTCAAACTGGTAAACCTGTTAGACATGCAGGTTTGCTTTCTGTTAAGTTTTGTTTTTCCATCACCAAAGCATAATAGCACTGTACATTTGCAACACACAGTGTCCTGGGCATAAAGTAGAACATCTCCTCCTCTGGTAATGGAAAAAGTGCCCCTTCTCTAAAATATTGAATACCATCTACCCGACTTGTTCTCGAGTGGGCACCATTCCAGCAGCGCCATGGCTGATCATGTTGAGAAATTGGAAAGTAAATGCCAGGTTCGACCTACTCTTGCACGAAAAGCGAACTGTAAGCCTGTGGTAGAGCCATTCTACATGTCAGCTGTCACACTGTATCCCAGCGGTACTTTCTTGCAAACACAATGTATTTCTCTTTTATGGGTAAGCATGCAGTTAATGTTAATGTAAATATTGTCCTGTTTTTATTTTGGTGAACTTCATTTTGAGGTATCTACAGGGCTTTAAGTGGCATTGAATAATTGTGGGGTATTTCAAAAAGAGGTGTGGCCTAAGAATCAGTACTAGGAATACTTCTCAACCGGCAAAAGAGCGTGGCTTAAAACACAGAAACTAAAAAAACCCTGTGCTTCACATAGAATGCTTCCCGACCAGTATTTTGATGCCTCTCTGTGATCTTTCTGTTATTGCATTCATACCTAGGAAACAATAAGGGACACACCCTAAAATAAAAATAAGACCTATTGGCTTTGCCAGTGTTTGTTAGCAGTATCAGATAAATGAGCAGCAATAATATTTTTTTCTTTATAATTAGAATGGAAAATACTTCAATTCTGAAACTGAATTTAACATTACAAAAGTCTGTACATTGGGTTGTGGTCTTTGGAGTGTCACAACCACTTCAGTTCTTCGCCTCGTCAGGGGTAGTAAGCGCTATATTAATGCAATTACAATATAATACAGTCTCTGAGTTAGATAGTCTTTTTAGATCTCGCCTCCTAACAACGCGTGCGCTGTTTCTGCAAGAGGTATTGTTTACAAGAAAGGACTTGAAGCCCACCCATTGCTTACCATTCGTTGGATTCATTGTCACTCTTATTCCCTGCAGCCTAATTGGCCAGTGCATGCCGTGTGTAACTTTCTTTTCTGTCTGCACAGCATGGACCAAGCACAGATTGCTTCCTCTTGATTAGTGTTCGGCCGCTATTGTAATTGAGGTACTATTTCTTCTGCCACTTCTCCATACTGCTTCTTCCCCTTCCCTCCCGCCCCTTCTCCATGTTGATTCTTCCCCCTCCCCATCTCCATGTTGCCTCTTTCCCCTCCCACCCACCCCACTCACCCCTTCTCTGTGTTCTGCACCCTGTACATGTACCCACACGCCCTTTCCCCGTCCTTCCTTGCCCAGCCAGCTCGAGAAAAAAGCGCTATGATACAGCACTGGCTGCGTCATAGCACCTTTTCCTAACTTTACTTTTAGTCATGCTGCACAGATGCGCTGCTGTACAACATGGCTAAAAGACATTGGCAATGCCAATAGCTCTCACATAGGCTAGATATATTGATTGACTTTGACAATGCATGTTCTTCTGATATCTGCATGTATCACACATCCTCTCTTTCCTCTTTGTCACTTTCTTTTCACTTGCTCTTGCACCTACTTCCTTCATTTCACCACCCAAAAAACACTCACCACACCAGCTCGCCTTTCAGCACTGTGTTTTCTTTTATTTTCACCATCAATAGACAATAGAATCACAATTACAATTCACACACCTGACTATTGCTCTGTGTGCTCTGCAGAGACAAAAGGACATTCTAAACCTCTTTATGACCCACTTTCACTGCCTTCAGTCGGAACTCTAGAACTGTAATTCATGGCTTGTTATAAACACGTACCCTCAACCATAACTCACAGAGATACCTAGAGGCGACTCTTTTTATAGTACACATTATACAAGAGTGATATGTTGCATGGGAAAAAAGTACAGAAACAAAACAATCTTAAAAACGCAAATTCTCTTAGGGAATACAAGAGTAAGTTAAACGTGAAATGTAAATTGGAACAACATTGTTGACATAAGATTACCTTGATATTTTTTACATTATTGTTCGGATATTGATGAACGTTTTTACCTTTAAAGTTAAAGGCATCAATAATAGTGCCCGGGAGGAACCTGTTTGATGCTCACTTTTTAATGACGGACGGGTCTGAGAACAGAACATTTGAAGCCGCGAGCATCTATGTCGTCTTTGAGGATGTAAAGTATTTTCCACTCTGCGCTCCGAACAGTATTGTGTGTGACCAGAATGTGGGTTCGAAAGTGGAACTAAGTGCTGAAAGTTAAGTGAATCAACTCTGGGACATTAGTAGATTCTCTAGATATTGATATTTTGGTCCAACTACTTTTCATGGTAATTGTGACTCTCGTAGTGCCTACTTCTATTTATATATGTAGGGTTTGACATAGTTTAATTCTGGTTCTGGAGCTGTGTTGAGTAAAGAGTCCATCCCTGGTGGCAGTTGATCTCTAGAGCCATGATTTGCAGCGGTTCCTTGGGGTTGATCGAAAAAACATCAAGTTGTTCTACTGTATCTCACTGCTGCCTCATTCTTTCATCTCTACAGGACTCCTGCAAGTAGAATAATGTCTTTTTGACCCAGCCCATTGTTGTAATCCATAATGAAGAGTATAATCAAATTAAACAAGATAAATGTTTATTAAGGAGTACAGAGATTAAGCAGTACTCACACTGCAGGCAAACCAGATCTTCAACAGATTCTAGTTAATCTCATAGAACAGCAGTGTAATGGAATGTTAGACTAACATTAGAAAAATGCTCAGCATTTAAAGCTACAGGTATGTACATACAATTATATAATTATATATTCTTAAAGCTACAGTATTCTTATAACACCCATCTACTGCTTTGAGTGCCTTAAATATCACTACTATTATCTATGTTTGGCAGTATTTGGAAGGCTGAGTGGGCCCTGCTTGAATTGGAATTTGTCGTCTACAGTTTACCACTGGCATCATTGGCGAGCTTGGAACTCACAGAGCTGTGTATGTGTTTAGAACAGTGATACTCAATGTACGGCACAGGGCCGCATGTGACCCTCCTGACCTTTGCATGTGCCCCCCTGAGCAGCAGCACTGGGCTGCTGTTTACTCGACTCAGCACTAACATGGAAAAAAATGTTAAATATACAGCAAACACATATTTAAAGGTTAATTGCAGTTAGGGAAAGGAAGTGACTATGCCCTAAACTTTAGGAACACCTTCATTTTTAAAGACCGCTACTAGATATATATGCTTTGCTTCCCCTACTCACACTTTTGAGTACTCATGGTTTAGAATATAGCCCCGGGCTCACTGAGACAGACTGTGTAAGTGACTTCTGATACATAGTGGCCTGGACATGCTTGGAAATAGGACTTTACTTAAGTCTTTTTCCTCAATTTTGCATGGAGCTGTTACTGTCCTTAACAAACAATATGCTGAAATGATATGCATCAGAATGTATAAATCCTGTAGTCAAGAGTAGATATCGATGGTTTAGTGGCACCGAAGTCCAGGGCTGTGAGGTGCCCACAGCAACCAAATTGGGGCTATTTTTTTTTTTATTTTTTTTACTACAAAGTTGGTGATTGGGCGGCCATTTTCCTTGCTTGCATCGGGACCCACGACTCTTTTGCTATGAAATTTCCTGCATTTATTTTTATGGACAGAAAATGTAACATATACCTTTTTTATTGAATATAATCTTTCAGAATATTGAGAATTTAATGTGCACTTTAGTTTATATTTGTGAAATATGTTCGTTTTTCAAAGGCGCTTGGCATTCCCCATCCCATTGTGCAATTGTCATTTTTTATTTACGTTTGATAAACTGGTGCCATGGTGGGTGAAGTAGTGACAAGGAAGCTTGCAGTGTTATCAAAGTCAATTTTATTGTAGGAAAACTAAGCTACGAAAACATATTTATAACCTAGATACAAGATCCAGATGGCAGAAAGACAATGGAATGTGCCCTGCAGGCTGTTGACAAGAACAGAGCAACAAGAGTAAACATGGAAAGCACTGTGTAGGGAGGGGACTGAAACATGGCTTGAAGTAAAAAAAAAAAAAAGGTGCTATGACGTAGCCAGTGTTGACCACGTCATAATGCTTTCTTTTTACCTTTGAGCCATGTCGCAGCATGCTAAAAAAAAAACAGCACATGGTGTTTTGGGGGAACACCCTGGAGACAGAGAAGGGCAGGGGTGGGCAAAAATCAATTCAGGATAGAAATTATAGGGGAAAATTACTTTTGGAGCTTGAGGAGGACTTAATGAAGGAGAGGGGCTACAAAGCATGCACTCTCTGAGTGCAAGCTGATTAAAAAAGGGCACCTCTTGGCCATTGGAAGCAGGGGTTGGTCAATGATCCACTGTTTGGACGAAGATCCCGATGACACCAAAACCACGGGAGGAAGCTGGACACCAGGAGGAACAGCTGACCAGTGGGGAAGCAGGGACACAAGAAATCTGAGAGCCAACCAGTGGTAAGTAAAGGTAAGTAATGGGTCCCCTTTAAGTTTTATGTTGTTGTTGTTAGTAGCTTTCGATGTCTGCACATGCGTGCTGTAGGGGAAACCTAAAAACTAACAAAATAATTACTTTACAGAAGATACAGCACATCTCCCCTTCACAATATCAACAGAATGCATCACTTACCTAGATTAAATTAGGTATTAAGTGTCATATTTAGATAATGAATAGAGATTGTATAGTTATCATTGTTTTATGTAGGTGCATATTATTGTATCCAGTAGGGGACAACTAACTCAATAAAAATATTTGTACCTTTTGTGTACTCAACTATATACTCCATAATTTAGTAGTTCGTCCAGACTTCTTTGTGCCCTGAACAGTGGGATCGATGACAGTAGATAAGGGGTCTCTGACCTTTTCCTTAATAGGACCTACTTATCTTCATTGAAAATCAGCCTGAGCTACTAATATTACTATTGTTCTAATGGGACCACATCAAACAAGATTATATTAGTGGCCACCTAATGCAGGATTACCACCAGTGTTAACCTCAGTGCATCACACAGGGTTACCAGCAGTAGTGTAAAAAAGGTTGTATTAATATGGAATGCCTCTACATGGGTAATTCATTACAGCCATAGCTGCAATGTCACTGACGCCAAGGTAATAATATCAGTAAAACCTCTCCCCAAGGCTGCATGATCTCAAATATTAGCTTTTAAAGTTTTTGGAAAATTGTACGAATTATCATCAGAAATCAGCATATTAGCTCCGAAACTGCATAACGTTTGATGTCAAATGCACACTGTTTAATTGGTGTATACATATATTCAGATAGGCAAAAGCTTTTAATTTAGTCGGCTAGGCTACACACAGGATATCTACATACAGCTAGCTGGGGAGCTGCCAGTACCTCACAAGCTACTCGTTAAAGAAGCCTGCAGTAGATGCACCTGCCTATGTGCATTAACAACAGAAGAACCTACGGTGTCTAAGATTAAATTATCACTAATTTGACTGCTGATTCAACATTGTTTGCCACCTTGTTCTGACTCAGTGACTGACTTCACCATTGGTAAAGTTGGAATGATGCCTGTGAAACTTGCTTCTGCTGTGGAAGAAGACACGTTATAACCACCCAACTTTCACCATACAACAACTAAATCTCTTTAATCACCAATATCAGAACCCAGATTTATGTCACACAGATCTGAGGCTTTATATCTGTGCAAACCCCACACGGTGCCATTCTTAACTTTTTCTGAAGTTTTACCAATTCTATAACATCTATAGAATTTAATGTGAGAAGTTGGTCTGATATATGATGCTCACTAGTTCTAGTGATCACCTTGTATCAGTCCAAACAACCCTTAGCAGTCACAGTCATTTCTTTTAAAAATTGAAATGTGCTATACCTTTTGACACGGTGCTGAATGCATCGGTGATCCTAAATGTTATCTGAAACACACTTAACTCGACAGCAATGGCAGTTTGAACACCCTCAACAATGACCCTGGTAATCCATTCATGTGTGGGGAATTCAGTGCAGGTTTTTGTAAGAGATACCCCTTTTTCATAAAGCAATCTAGCAGAGATCTGTCTTAAAACACAAATCTTAAAACTCAATAACATACTCAGTAAATGACTCAGCCCACTTAGGAAAAGAATCAGTTAATAAGCATGCTTTTTTATGAAAACGGTGTTTCATATGGTCCATTGTAAATCTAAAGCAAGGTTCTTACCCTGGTCTTTCTGGAAATCAAAATACAAATTATCAAATTAATTATTTTTAGAGACTTGTCAGAATTTAGGCAAACTGAGCATCTTTGACATAGTTTGGAATTTCACAATATATGGCCAGACAAAATTCTCTCTAGTTGTTTTCCAGGTTAAGGTATCACCCACATGCTCCAAATGAGCAAGGAATGATATTCAAAATTGTATGTCAATACGCCCTTTATTGAACAGCATACCCCATATTTATGGTTAGGATATCCTGCAACTTTCAAAATATTTGCAACTCAGAAGACAGTAGATTTTCATGAGGCCACCCTTCAGTACCATACTCTGTTACTTTCTGAATAATATCATCCTTAACTAAAGTCTCTAGCCATTTGTCTTTTAAACCTCCTCTCACAAAGATATAGCACATCATTGACCAAAGCCACAACCCACTCTTCTGTGAGTTCCACTGGGCCATCTTTAAAAGAGACCTCAGTTAGTCTAGATAAACAATCAGCAACTACATTATGAACTCCTGGGATGTACGTTAGCACACAATTATATTAATAAAATATTTGGATAATATCCTAACCTACCTGGAAGAGGTTTTTCCAGTGCCATTGTTATTCAATAGTGGTACCAAGGGCTTGTGGTCAGTTCTAATGGAGAAGCTCTTCCCCAAACTTATGTTTGAAAGTGCTCAGTGACCCAGGAACAAGCCAACCCCTCTCAATCAATTGTACAATATTGTGTCTCAGTGGTAGAAAAGGGCCTTGAGGCAAATGCCACTGTTTTCTCAGTGCCCGTGACCTTCTTTGATACATTTACCTCTGGTATCAACAGGTACAATACAATGAACACCGTAGGAATACTGGATTTCTTTAAATTGTTGAATGCCTGAGAATGAAGGTAGCACAAAAATCCACACCTTTCAAGGTACATTTCTGAGGGGCTTCAATTGAGAAGCAAAGTTCTCTGCACAACTAGATAAGATTATAAGTAGTCTTTGTTGGTTGGTATCTTCAGATCCTCAATAGCCTTGAGTAGATTTTGCTCATGGTGAATACTAGATTGATCAGTGGAATGACTCAAATATTCCATATTTTGAGTCAAGAACTTACATTTTTCAGTGTGAAGTGTCTTGCATCTCTCTTGTACAATGCTGAAAACGTGTTTTAAAAATTATTTTATTTTTATTGAGATCCATTATGGCAACAAAAACACCAAATCATCATACGCATACACCAGTACTAAAATGCATGCACATATCACGTTTTAACACTTCAAATCCATCACAAAAGTCAATCTTAAAATTACACGTTTCATTAAATACACAAAACACAATAAAGCAAAGAGATATCAGGAAAGACCATCCACATCTTTGTCCGACCCTGGGATGTCAGCCATAAACTGCCCCCACATTTTGTCAAATTTTGTTTTCCACCCGCAGCGAAGAGCATACAGCCACTCTTTATTTCTTAATTGCTTCATTTTCGCCACCCACTCCTCTGTTGTGGGGATCAACTGCGCTCGCCACCTTTGAAGCAATAAAAATCAAGCCATAGCAACATACAGCAGCTTTTTAAATCTGAGAGCTAGTCAAATGTAGTATCATAACCCAAAACCATCTACCATATACTAGGAGCTAAATTTATCTGTCAAACCGGTTCCCAAAATCCAAATATCTCTTTTCAAATTTTTTCGATGGCAACTCACTGTCCAGTTACCTGAGTCCAATGTGCAGCAGCCCCCGACGTACATCTAAAACAACGACTTAACCATACTGGTTTAATCTGGGCCAAAAATTGCTGGGCTCTATAAAGTAGCCATTTAGTGTAGAATTGCATTCTCCACCAGTTGGCTTCTTTTAGGACCTGAAAATGTAATATGTTAATTTCATCCCACATCTTTCTAGTTCATTCCAGCCATTCATACTTCTGCCATTAAGCCATTTCCTTTTTGACACAGATCTGGAACCTTCAAATAAGCAAGCAGTCTCTTCCATTCTCCAGGTCCGCTCTCAGTCAGGCGCTTCAATTAACTCCATTACAATTTTTGACTGCCACAAACCGATCTATAGATTACTAAATACGCTGGTGAAAATCTCATAGGAGTAGCAGAGCAAAACGTCCCCAGGCAATTCTGTTGCATTGATGTAGGTAATCGCAAGTCTCCTGTAGAAAGCACTGCGTTTCCTAAAAAAAAAACCTCAGGCTCTTATAGCAAACGTTTTTGGGTGGCTTTGTTAATTTCAACACCTCTTGAATGTCATATTCACTAAGAATCAAATGACTAAAGTCAATCTTGAAAATTCCTCCTGATCTAAGTTTCACATTCAGTCTGGACATGTACTGTACAAAATAGCAAAATAGTAATCCTTCAAGTTGGGTAGTGCCAAACCACCTCTCTCCAATGACCCAAATAAAGTGCCCAGTGCTAATCTCACAGTTTTGTTTTGCCAAATGATGTAAACATAGACTCCACTTATGTTTTAAGAATCCAACCTAATCAATCAATCAAGAATTTGTAGTGCGCACTACTTACCCGTGATGGTCTCAAGGCGCTGGGGGAAACAGGGGGTGCGCTACTGGTTGAACTGTCAGGTCTTGAGCAGCCTCCTGAAGGTCAGCAGGTCTTGGGTTTGTCGTAGGCTCAGTAGGAGGGTGTTCCAGGTCTTGGCGGCGAGGTGGGAGAAGGATCTGCTGCCAGTGGTTGTTCTTCGGTTGCGAGTGATGGTGGCTAGGGCGAGGTCGGAGGAACGGAGCTGGCGGTTGGGGATGTAGTAGAAGAATCATCTGTTGAGGTAGGCTGGGTCGGTCTTGTGGAGTGCCTTGTGTGCGTGGATGAGGAGCTTGAAGGAAATCCTCTTGTTGACGGGGAGCCAGTGCAGGTTTCTCAGGTGGGGGTGATGTGACTTTGGCATGGTACGCCGAGGATCAGGCGTGCAGAGGCGTTTTGAATGCGTTGCAGTCGTTTGATGAGCTTGGCCGGGGCTCCCGCGTAGAGGGCGTTTCCATAGTCGAGGCTGCCACTGACAAGAGCCTGGGTGACTGTTCTTCTTGTATCTGTCGGGATCCACCTGTAGATCTTGCGGAGCATGCAGAGGGTGTTGAAGCAGGAGGAAGAGACTGCATTGACTTGCTTCATGGAGAGTGTTGATTCGAGGATGACTCCCAGGTTGCATGCGTGGTCGGTGGGTGTCGGGGCTGCTGCCAGTGCCGTAGGTCACTAGGAGTCGTCCCAGGCTGAAGGGTTGGAGCCGAGGATGAGGACCTCCGTCTTGTCTGTGTTCAGCTTCAGTCGGCTGATCTTCATTCAGTCAGCGACGGCCTTCATTCCTTCATGGAGGTTAGATTTGGCGGTGAGGGGGTCCTTAGTGAGCGAGAGGATCAGTTGAGTGTCGTCGGCGTAGGAGATTATACTGAGGTCGTGGTGTCGGGCGACTTGTGCGAGCGGGGCCATGTAGATGTTCAACAGTGTTGGGCTGAGGGATGATCCCTGGGGTACGCCACAGGTGATCTTGGAGGCTTCGGATCGGAATGGGGGGAGGCGGATGCTCTGGGTTCTGCTGGAGAGGAAGGAGGTGGTCCATTCCAGGGCCTTGTCTCAGATCCCTGTGTTGTGGAGGCGTGTGCATAGTGTGCAGTGGCAGACGGTGTCGAAGGCGGCGGAGAGGTCCAGGAGGATGAGGGCCGCGGTCCCACCGTTGTCTAGCAGGGTCCTGATGTTGTCGGTGGCGGCGATGAGGGCAGTCTCGGTGCTGTGGTTGCTGCGGAAACCTGACTGGGATGGGTCCAGGATGCTGTTTTCTTCAAGGTATCGGGTTAGCTGTCTGTTGACGATCTTCTTGATGACCGTGGCTGGGAACAGAAGCAGGGAGCTGGGCCGGAAGTTCTTGAGGTCTCTCGGGTCCGCCTTGGGTTTTTTGAGTAGGGCGTTGATCTGGGCATGTTTCCAGTTCTCTGGGAAGGTCGCGGTCTCGGAGGAGAGATTGATGACGTTGCGCAGGTGGGGTGCGATGGAGCTGCTGGTTTTGTTGAAGATGTGGTGCGGGAGTGGGTCTGACGGAGAGCCGGAGTGGATTGTGCTCATGGTCTTGATGGTATCATTTATGTTCACGTTGGCCCAGGCTGGCAGGGGGTTGTGGTCAATGGTGTGCGGGGTGTCTGGAGTGTCGATGTCTGTTGGGGCTGTCTGAGCGTTGAAGCTGTGTTGGAGAGCTAGCTTTGTATATCTCGGAGGGATAGGAATAACTTTTTATTTGATTTGTGCGTGATCGACAACCTTGTCAACCTCAGACTGAGGCAGGTCGTCACAACACCTACCCATTCTGCTGGCCACACGCTCAGTCCGAGGTTGGCACCCACACAACTTCCCACCATTACTCAACTTAGAATAGAGTCTGAAAAGATTAGAACCCCTCAAATTAATAGGGAATTTGATAATCTCAGTTCGCAATCTAGGAAGACCTACAAAGCCAGGCTTTTCGCTATTAGAGATATGGAGAACCTGTTGTGCTTATCAGAAAAATGGCTTTCAAAAATGGAGGTTCTTCAGAATTCCATTCCTGAAACACAAGTTCAACGTCATTCCACCCCAATAGCGGCGTCAAACAGAATTTACCGCCCCAGTACGCAACTCGGCTATTTGACAGACAGTGAGATTTTATCCACTCTGTCTACATACGAACCTACTCCCACTACGCACACTAAGATAGGTGAAAACTATATCAAAAAGTCCCAACGAATGCTGGCAGAACTGCTAAGACTAACAATAGAAGGCTAAATGTTAGCAACCTAAAAAATGTGTTATTAATTCCTGACAAGATTGTCTCGCCAATGATCGATCCACAGAAACACATTCGTTGCATACTACTCAACTGTCGATCAGCAAAAAAACATGCTGCTGACATAGCCGACCTCATACTAAACCAAGAAATTGACGTAACTATCTTAACAGAAACATGGCTATCTGACTTGTCCTCCCCATGCCTAGGCCTGTTAGTCCCCCCAAATTACCGGATTATGAGACAGGACAGACGAGACAGAATGGGATGAGACATTGCTTGTATACACAGATCAGACATTACTATCACAGAAATACAATCTGACCCTTTAGAGTCTTGTGAATATCTGGGCATGTCTTTAAGATAGGCGGATACCCAAAACTGTAAACTCCCTGCACTCTACCACCCCCTGGGTACAAAGACCAAGTTCATAGACCAGATGATAGATCACTGCCACCTCTAAACTGCAGTCTAATGATATTTCCTTAGGAGACTTCAATCTTCACTGGGAGGATCATACGGACAGTCAGATCACCCTTTTCAAAGCCTTCCTCGAAGAGCACTCGTTGGTCCAAGGATGTCATCTACCTACCCACTCCAAAGGTTCCACCTTAGATTGGATCATAGCTAAAGAGAAAGCGATCAAGAAAATTGTAATCACCCCCTGCGATTGGTCTGATCACCACATAATAACATTTGAAATTCCCTTCTTAACCCCTTCCATGCTCACGTCGGCCAACGGCCGATGGGAGCACTCCCTCCCCAGTGCTGCGAACGGCCAACGGCCGTCGCATCCCCGCCCACTCATTAGAACGCCCGCACCGCAGCTGAATTGCCGCCACGGTTAAGGCGATAAAAACCAAATCGTCCTCACAACCTATTAACCCCAAAAAATTGATCCGTGACACTGGAGGAATCAATATGGATAACGTAGCCGCTCGCTGTGAAATACAATTGCAACCACCTAAGAACATTGTTGATGTCAGTGACCTCATGATGTATTATAACAAGACAATGTCAAGCATTATTGAGGACATAGCCCCTCTAAAACTAAAAAGGTTCACTGACAAAGACAAAAACCCATGGTTCAATGGTGCCCTTAATGAAGAAAGAAGGTCCCTGAGACTTTCAGAACGTAAATGGCGACAACACCCTTCTTCGCCCCACTTAACCCAACTGAGACAGTCCAGGAAAGCCTATAATGAAAGCATTCTAAAATCAAAAAAAGACTTTTTCAGGAAAGAACTAGATAATGCAGTAAACAGACCAAGGAAACTATTTGATCTACTAAAAGAACAATCCAACAAATCTGCCAAATCAGCACCAGCCACTACAAAAACAATCTTAAATAGTGAAGATTTCTCCTCTTTCTTTACAGACAAAGCAATCTCACTGGAGGGGGGCTCAAAAAATCAGCCGAAGACATTGAAAGCGATAAGGGTACTTTAGATGAACAACAGTTTCAACAAGAATTAGAAAAACCAAAAAAGAATGCTTGATGGTCAAGATTTAAGCCAGTCAGTGAACTAGACATTGCAAAGATCATGTCGACCACTAAACCTAACAATCACTATAACAATCCTTTACCGGCAAAGTGCTGGTCTTCTATAAACCACCTGCTAATCCCGTCATGGACAAAGGTCATAAATGCTTAATTGACACCAGGCCAAACACCGGTCTGCCTAAAAACTGGTCCATCATTCCACTCTTAAAAAAACCAACAGAAAATCACTCTGATCCCAACAATTTCAGACCAGTAACAAACATTCCCATGCTAGCCAAAGTTCTGGAAAAATGTGTCCAACAACAACTGAGTATTCATATTTCGGAATTCAATCTGTTAAATGATTTCCAATCAGGATTCAGACCAAACCATAGTAC
This sequence comes from Lissotriton vulgaris, assembly GCF_964263255.1. Classification (NCBI taxonomy): domain Eukaryota; kingdom Metazoa; phylum Chordata; class Amphibia; order Caudata; family Salamandridae; genus Lissotriton; species Lissotriton vulgaris. Next base: position 235,176,323 of record NC_141690.1, on the reverse strand, counting down.
AGAAACGGCAATTCTGCACATCGTGGATGACGCTTTACTTGCTCTCGACCTCAACGAAACATGTCTCCTAATCCTGCTGGACCTTTCGTCGGCTTTCGACACGGTAAACCATGCCAAAATACTAGATTACATGAAAAACAGAATGGGGCTAGAGGGAACAGTGCTAAAATGGTTTAGTTCCTTTCTTGAGAACAGATCGCAAAAATTCATTGTCAACCAAGCTCTATCAGGCCCAACTAGAAATACAATCGGAGTTCCGCAAGGGTCAACACTATCTCCGGTGTTATTTAATCTATACGTAGAACCACTCACGGATATATTACAAAAAGCGAACATTTCTTTCCACATGTACACAGATGACACTCAGCTGTACATCAAGTTTGCATCGACAGAAGAGATAAAGACCATGAACCAGGCACTAACGAGAACCCTCCAATGGCTATCCATTAACCTCCTGAAGCTAAACCCTCAGACAACCGAATTCCTGCTGATTACGCCCCAGAAAAACAAATCAAATATAGTAGAATGGACCAACCTAATCACGGCTCTAAAGTGTACTCCGAAGATTGTTGACTCGACTAAATCTCTGGGAATTATTCTGGACAAAAATCTGAACATGTTAGCACATATCAACACAATAGCAAAAAAAGCCAGTTTCCATTTAAGCTACCTGAGAAAACTAAAACCATTCCTAAATAAAACAGATCTCAAAACATGGTTTAGGCATTGGTCATATCAATGATAGAGTATGGTTGCACAACTCTGGCCGGGCTCCCCAAGATCTCAACAGCCCCACTGAAAGCATGTCTTAATGCAGCCACAAGATTAATATCTGGATCCAAAATATTCGACCATATCTCCCCTCATTTGAAAGCACTCAACTGGTTGCCCTTCGAAGCAAGAATTCAATTTAAGTTGGCATGCATCACTCACAAAGTTTTACACTACAAAAAAACAGTTTACCTAGCCCAGAAACTCACGCTATCAGGCGGGTGCCGGGTTTCCAGGAGCCACGCAGACCTACTACTGAAACCGGCTAGTTTTTGTCAGAAAAGAACTTATGACCGAGCGTTCTCCGGGGCAGCTCCGAGTATCTGGAATGCTCTCCCCCCTAACAGATCCATCCATCGCGGCATTCAGAAAGGAAGCTAAATCGTTCTATATGAGGAAATATCTCCCTTAATTCTATACAGTATAGCTATTGTCTACAAACTTCTCATGACTGTTTTCTTGCTTCCTCTAGCCGCTCATTAACCCGGTGTGGGCTTGTATATATGTGTTCCTTGAAGCTTAATGTTTTGATCTAGTTATGGTAAATTAACTGATAACTTGGTAACTTATAAGGTTTTGTTTGTGGAAATGCAACTGTAAACCGCTCTGATACCCTACGAAGGGTCATGTTCGCGCTAATAAATTAAATAAATCTTTTTAAAAAAGCTGTTGTTAAAACTCAGGAAATGGCAGAAAAAAGACAATTAAACAGCGGGAGAACCGTCATTTTAATTAGGGCAACCCTCAGTAGAATAGTTGAAGGAAGCAAATTCCTTTGTGCACACATAGCTTTTACTTTTAAAAGTAACAGGGCAAACTTAAAGAGCTTATAAATTCTCAATCTTTGAAGATCATCTAATGCCCAAGTATCTCTTTGGCTGATTATTTACACAGGGGGCTATATCTAAATGCAACCAGTCCACATTGCAGCTGCAAAGGTTAACCTAATTTTTCTTTCTATTCATTTTATAGCCCCCTAGTTCCTGATAAGGAAAAAAATCTCAAACGCTTTTTCCTGAGGGGACCTATTAACATCAAGGAGCAACATTATGTCATTGGATATAATTTCATCTTTCACATCTGTGCAATAGGAGGGTTAATATAGCTCTCTTCTCTCTAATGGCTCAATAAAAAAGGCAAACAGAACCCTTGCCGGGTGCCACTGCGAAAAATGACAATGGTTTGTTTGCGATAAGAGATTGGGCGGTAAAAGCTCCACCTTTAATCTGCTAACACAACTGTCACTCATCTGTAGTATGTACATGTACATGTATTTATATAGCGCAAATCACTGACCGAGGTCGGTATCTAAGCGCTTGCTTAGGGAACCCGTCCTGGTATTCCCCTGTGAGATAACCCCGGCAGGGTATCCACAAGGTGAAAGCCAGGCATCCTGCCGCGAGGGGCCGTTGTGGAGATTAAGCAAGCTATTGCCTAGAGTCGCAGAGTGTGAACCCGTGAGTCGAGAAGGCACCGGAGCGAGAATTATCGAGTCCGTGGAATTTTGTAGCCCAAGACCCGCCGAGGCGGCGAATTGAACCCTGGTCCAGGGCCGATCTCAGCTTCCGGGTCTGCCGCCTCTAACCCCTGAGCCACACTCCTCCTTCTCTCTTCTTCTATGACTTAGGCATTTGTATAAGATGTGTAACTGTTAACGTCCTCTCTATTAAATGATGTACGTTGTTTAAATCTCAAAAAAGAACTTTAAAAAAAGAAAACACAAACAGTTGACCCAACACCAGTGACCATATTTATCACAGGCAAAACTGAGCACTTCAGCTTCCAATCTCTTGGCTAGAAAAACAGCAGTACCTCAGTGTGCAGCCTGGACGGACAAAAACCTCTATAGCCATCCCAGCTTTTACACATGGAAACTCTGAAAACTAAACTTTCCAAGTGGTTTATGACTTTCCTGCCATAAAACACTGAATAGTTTTCTTATTTTATCTTGGCTTCTATAGCACGTGATTTCTTCTTATTGTTAAGCCCGTTAGCATAAAAAGAAACCACCTTCAGAGTGCCTTTAAACATCAAATCCGCCTCCTATTCCCAGGCACTAATTCATGATTCATTGAAAGTGGTTAGAGTGCCTAAAACGCAAAATATGCTAAAGTGCAAACATCAAAAAAGTGCCGGCAACTAGATAAAAGGGGGGGGGGGGTAGTTCTAGAGGAATCCAACAAGTGAGAGATAGCAGTGGTGGAATTCAGACAAGCCCTGAACGGATAGTGGAAGCATTGGCGGCACATTTTGAGAAAGTTTATACCCCAGAACGGGTAGTGTCTACTGACATGGCACGGGCGGCGCTAGGCAGGATAGAAACCCCAATATTACAGCCAGAAGCAGCAGTCGACTTAGATGCGGCCATAACTAGAGATGAAATACAATTGGCTATACGCGCGCTGAAACCTGGCAAGGCAGGACCAAATGGCATCCCAGTAGAATGGTATCAGTCCCAGTCGGAGGAGCTAAGTGCATATTTACTCGCTATGTATGAGGAATGCCTAGAAAAGGGTGAACTTCTGCTCGATCAGAGAATGGCCACTATAGTAGCGATTCCCAAACCCGGGAAACCGCAGGAGGATTGCTCCTCATACCACCCTATCTCTCTGCTGAATGTGGAAGGTAAAATTTTGGCCAAGCTCCTAGCTAACCGGTTGATGGCACATCTACCTGATCTCATACACCCGGATCAATCTGGGTTTATGCCCCATAGGAACACGGCACTGAACCTTCGCAGGGTGCATGGGGTACTGGCGAGAGCGGACTTGCTCCACGATCAAGCAGTAATACTGGCCCTAGACGCGAAAATGGCATTTGATCTAGTGGAATGGAGCTACCTGTTTGAGGTTCTTGTCTGTCTGGGCTTCGGCTCGAAATTTATATCATGGATCAGACTGCTGTACATGAAACCAATGGCACATGTGGTAGCAAACGGCCACATTTCCCGAACATTCCCATTGGGGAGAGGCACCCGCCAGGGCTGCCCCCTCTCGCCATTGCTTTTTGCGCTCTCCCTAGAGCCACTAGCGAATTTGATAAGGCAAACGCCCTTACTTAAAGGGATACAATGGAAGGAAGGCTGGGAAGACCGGCTGTCCCTTTACACGGACGACATGCTGGTGTACTTAACAGACCCCGAGCGTGGTGTACCGGTGCTCTTGGACCTGTGTGATAATCATGGTAAAATTTCAGGTTACATGATCAACTGGAACAAATCAGAAATGTATGTTCTGAAAGGCCCGGTCCCGGTGCTGGGCCCCGACTGCTCCTTAAGGTTAGCTGGCTCCTCTTTTAAATATTTGGGGATCCATGTCACAATGGACCCAATGGAATTTGTACAACTGAATCTGACACCACCCTTGGAACGGCTTAAACAAGACGCCAAGTTCTGGGCGGGGTTGCCCATGACAATGCTGGGAAAAGCAGCGCTATACAAAATGTTGTCCTTACCCCGCTTCCTATACATACTAGAGAACACGCCGTTTCCAGTGGCGCCAGGGTACTTTAAAAAGGTGGCAGCAGGGGTTTCTGGTCTGCTATGGAGCAATCGCCCGACGCGTATTGCACAAGCCAAATTACACAGGGGTTGGTATGATGGTGGAATCGCGTTGCCGAATCTTAACCTTTATTACTGGGCAACTCACCTTAAGCCCATTAACCAGTGGATACATGCCCCACAGACTGACCCAGCTTTCCAAGCAGATAGGGCACAACTGGGTACCAACACTGTGCTGGCCCCACTCTACTACCAACGTCGAGTGCGAAAATTAACGGGACCCACTAGACTTACCGCAGCGCTGTGGCATACGGCACTAGCGGTGCTGGGCTGGAAGGGGAAAATTACCAAACTCACCCCGCTCTGGGATACACGTGCCTTGGGAAATTTGAGATACAGCAAGGGCTTCTCTCACTGGGAAACCATTGGAATATCCAAGGTGGGTGACCTGTGGAAAAGAGGAGAGGTTATTACATTTGACCGCCTGAGGGAATTGTACGAAACGGGGCCACAAGAATCGTACCGCTATGTCCAGATACGCCATGCTTTGCTCACAGCCATCCCCTCCGGGCGGATATACCAGAATCATCCCCGATGGAGGATCGTCTTCTAACTGACTTCATAATTGAGCGAGCGACCTCATTGACATACCGCAAGCACCTTAATAACTTACCTGACCCGCTGACTTCATTGAAAGAAAGATGGGAAGGGGAAGTGGACGCCCTGGACGAACACGAATGGAATGAGGCACTAGCATCCCCAAAAGAGGTAGGCATCTCAGCCAGGCTGAGACTCGTACAGCTTAAGGTCCTACACAGAGTATATTACACGAGAACACTATTACACCGCATCCACAGAATACAACTTCCTTACTGTCTCCTTGGCTGTGGGGAGGAGGGGTCCTTCTTCCACACAATCTGGGACTGCCCACGCATCCAAGACTATTGGAGACAAATAATGCGCACTGTGTCACAGACTCTGGAGACCTCTCTACTTCCCGAACCGCGACAATGTCTCTTAAATGTGTGGGGACCGAATGACCTGTCCAGATGTGGCCAACTTTGGGTTACGTTAGGCATGATAGTGGCTAAGAGAGATATCGCACAGCGCTGGGGGGCGGCAGAATTACCGACGAAGTCGCAGTGGTGTATGAACATGGATAAGATAATGGTGACAGAAAGGGCGGTATACTTGAGTTGTGCATGTCCAGGGAAGTGGAACAAGATATGGACCCCATGGAATGTGTACCGAGGTGAAATTTGAGATCTTCTACCAGAGGACGACCCGTTGGAGTCAGATGAAGAGGGGGAGGTCGGCTGAGGTGTCACGAGAGGGATGCAGAGGGGAGAGGATATTGTGTGGGGGAGGGGTCCCGGGTCCCGAGGAGTGGGCAGTACGGGTAGACAGGGTTGGGACTGAAGTACAGTAACGCGTAGGCAAATGGGCGTTACTGGGTTTGAGTCCATGACTATAAATAGTAGCACATACTGTCAGGTAGACTTTCAATACAGCTATACAGCACTAATTACTTTTGGATGACCGCAATGTGATTTCCTCATTGTTATTTTTTGTCATTTTCATAAAAAACAGAAAACTAAAACCATTACTCATTAGCAACATATTGTCAGTTATGTACCTTTCACTTTGCCGTGTGATGAACCTTTTACTTTTCAGCAACGTGATCAAAGTATGGACTTATCCTCATGCGCGGCATCCAATGATCAATTATTAGCGGCCGACCCTTTGGGTTGTAGGCGAATGGCTGTGTAACTATGTAAAGGTACAATAAAGGTTTAAAAAAAAAAAGAAAAGTGCCGGAAAGTAGCCAAAATGTTAAAGTGCATCCGTTTAAAAAAAAATAGGTCCTAGACTACCTACTGCCTTGAAAAGTACTCTCATACCACAGCTAAACTGCAAACATACATACCCCAGCAATGCTGCCAATATCCCTGCCAAGACGTAATCAAACCTCCCCACCATTCCCAAGAAAATGGAGTCCCCCACCCCATGATACACTTAAAACCAAGTAATTTCAAAAACATCAGCTCCCCTGGCAACTCCATAAAACGCACCCCCAGATTTTAAACTCCTCACTTTATACTGGTGCATAACCCTTCCATTTGCCATTCTTGAACTTGTTATCAAACATGATGCCCCCTCCCCTCTGAGCCCAACCTCCACCAATACCTTGTCTTCCCCATCCCCATGCACCTGTGGGTGGCCAGCCTTTTTCACCCACTCCCAGCATGCAACCCAATCCTCACCCCTGAGAGTATTGGCACAATGACACAGTACCAGAGCTTCCGGCTGCTCCCTCCAGCCCCTCCCCACATGGTTCACACAAAATCCAAAACACCACATTGAACCTGTACACTTTCCCAACTCCCAGCATTAAGTATCATCTCACTGATGTTTAAGGATAATCCTCAAAACAGCTGCATGCCGGGATTAAAGCATTGACTCTAGGAACTTAGTGGCTACCATCACAATGCTGAAGACTCGAAAGGAGCCCTTGTAAAGCACTTTACATTTAGAAAACTGAATTATCAAGGCTTGCCCCTCCCCCCGCTGACTGGAATTTCAGAATCGGGGTTTTAAATTCCTTGCGCCTTTGGTCAGATTCAGCATTCATGTCCGAAAAAAAATCAAATTTCCCCACAGACTTAAAGGCATTCTCCGTTATTATTGCCTTAGCCAAAATCCTTTCTTTAATTCTTAAATCAGCAAAGTTCACTAGCATACTATGGGGTACTTGACCTGACCCACGGTACATGGTGAGCTTGTGTGATTGTTAAGTCATTGTCAAACTCCGGAATTACGTAGGACTGAAATCAGTTTTTCTACCAACTTTATGCACCCACCAGCATCTTCATAAAGCTCTAGAATGCCTGTAATCTGAAGGTTAGATCTCCTTGCATAATTTTCCATCTGCTACTGCTTTTCTCTCAGCCATACAACTACCTTCTCAAGGTGCTGGTTGGTCTTTCCCAAGTTATGTATCTTGTCCTCGCAGTCAGACATTCTCTGTTCCATTTCCTTTAGTCGGGAAGAAAACACCCCAGCTGTTTGCAGCATGAGTCTACGTTTTTGCTTAGCTCTTCCGCTTTCTTTACCTGTGTGTCTTTGATAGCTTTCATCTCTTTTAGGAGCTCCAAGATAATCATGGTCAAGCCGGAGGAGCCCGGGGAACTTCTGCCTCTGCCACCTAAGTCTGTAAGACTATAGTGCCACTTTTCCCTGCTCCAACTCCGACACCCCCTGCTCGTCTAAGCCTACGTTGGCCCAATCACTTCAAGCAGCCACTTCTTGCGGGCTTCTGTCCGCAGCTATGCCAGAACTCTGGCTTTGAGGGGCCTGATCTCTATGCCTAAAAATGCCTTTAGTCTTGGCATTTTCCTGTTAGTTTGGAAAGAGTGGGTATAAGCCATCACCCTCATTTTTTTTCGAAGAAGACCTCATTTTTCTAGCATCCTCCTGCGGCAGATTCAACTGGTCTCATTGATCCCCTTCCCCCACCCATCTTATTCCCTGCATCCATGGTTCTTGTGATGATACTTTCAGACCTTGTGCCCCAGCCCCTACCATCATGTCTCCGAACACCTCTTTTGGTCCTTTCTCTCCTGAGGACTCAGCTCCTCGTTCTCTCACCAGCATGTCTCAAACCTCTGCTATTTTAAGGCACAGTGCACCTGGAGAGCTCTCAGGGGTGCTTACAGGGATATTATCTGAAGAGCTGCATTATGAGCCTTTCCTTTGCTCCATTCGTGATAGTAAAGCCTGGCTAGCAGCCAATCCCTTGGTAGAACCATGCAACTTCTTCTCAGCACTCCTTGTCCCGGTTGTCAAATTGTTCTTCTTCACTGCAGAGAATTTGGCAGTTCTGACTGACTTAGGGAGTTTCTATCTTTCTTTGTGGTGGAGTGGAGTGGTGTGGCTCACTGGTTAGAGGCGGCAGCCCCAGAAGCAGAGGGCGGCCCGGGACCAGGGTTCACTTCCCGACGCGGCAGGGTCGTGAACCAGGGTCAGCGGACTCGATAAATCTCGCCTCAGTGCCTACTCTAACCAGGGGTCTCACTCGGCAACTCTGGGCATTAGCTTGCCTCATCTCCACAACGGCCCCCCACAAACGCCGGGGATGCCTGGTTTTCACCTTGGAGATACCCAGGAGATACCCAGGAGGGAACATCTCACAGGGAAAGCCAGGACTGGTTCACCAGCGGTCTATAGCGCCAGGACGCCTCCAGGTAGCAGTGCGCTTTACAAGACACACACATTTACATTTACATTTGTGTGCCTAATACTTCTTGTTAAATCCCACATCAAGCAATCAATCAGCCAGACCTAACCATAATCAGCCAGCCTTGTTCTGCAAATAAACTAAAGAGCAGAGGGGGAGAGGGATTCTGATAAAGCCGTAAAGGCAATCTCAAAACCGTCTCAAAGTAAACAGACAGTGCTTAAAGAGGGCTATCAGTAAAACTTTATCTTAGCCCAGCGTAAAGACAAGATCCATCCACTCTGCCCTTGTTCTGCTCCGTAATGTAATGCTGTGTGGCACCACCAACCATACTGAGCATGTAGCATGGCATGAAACAATGGTATAAGGATGTATGTCGTTACAACGCATGCTTTTTCCACGCATGCCTTTACAACGCTGGTTTTACAACGCAAGTCGTTACGACGACTTGCGCTGGGGGGCGCTGGATAGTTAATAGTTTAATTTACTATTCCAACTCCAGTCCCCATGGAAATTAGGGAAGGTTTTGGTTAGTAAATTAAACTATTCCCTATCCTACAGCGCCCTCCAGCGCAAGTCGTTGTAACGACTTGCGTTGTAATTCATGCGTTGTAAAGGTACTGCGTGGAAAAAGTTTTGTTATAAAAGATTTTTCCCATGGTATAATGTCCCTTTAGCTTATGGTAATCACACAGTCCCTAAAGCCACCATCTGCCAGTCACCGCCGAATGCTGACACCCCTCGCTGACCAGCAGCAAAATTCATAGGCCAGCAGTACTATTCCAGGTTCCAGCACAGCGTGGGAGCGACTGTGTCCCTACAAGGCTTCCAAGGCCTCCAAGCTGCCGACTTGGCAACACTTTCTCATGGCTTTCTCTCCGCGGCTCACCGCGGCCCAAGCCGACCTGCCGCAGTACGGAGGGTTGCGGGGCTGGAATCGGAGGGCCAGAAGCAGGGAGACGCACTACTTCAGCAGCGTCATCCCTTAACTTTCACAAGGCTTAAAAACGTTGATTAATCTGAAATTCTGCTTTTTCTACTGTGTCAACAAAAACTAAGATATCATTCTGGAAGGTTATTACCTCTTCCAAGTTCTCAAATAATTCAAATAGATATTCAAAAGAAATCAACTAGAAAGCGTAACTGATATCCTTCCAGATATAGTAGTATTCCTTAAGGGAAGAAAATGTACTTTTCTTAAAATAACCCTCACCCACCAAAAGGTCCCTTGGTGGCATGATTCATCATCGAGTTCTTCCCGCCCCGCTGCGGGACGGGGTGTGCTGCAACCAACGGAGAAGTGGGAGCACTTTCTGGAAGGTGTGGGCTATATTACTAAAAGATAATAGTGGAAGGGTCAATGAAATACTGAAAAATCTAAAAAATACGTGGACACTAGGGACCTAAACTTTATTGAATACTGTGGCTGGTATTGTTAAAATCGGGTGTGTTGGAGGTGCACAATATAATTTATGTGTTACTCCTGTTCTACATGTTTCAAGCCTTCCCCTTCAGCTTTTCTTCAGGACCAAACACGATTAATCCCTAATACCACTCCTAAATATTGGCTATTGTATTCTTTAGTGCCTATTCATGGTATATCATTGTGCATTATACGATACCCAATAGGTATGATGCGTCAATACTACCTAGTTGGTAACATGTCTCAATTCAATCTGGAAAGATAAAAGTATGCATAACATGGGTTAAATTACCGGCCCCTTAAGTGTTGTAAACAACTTCACCATCCAGTGGAAAAATGTGCGATATATTTTTCTATCAGGGTGACATTGTCAAGGTGCCTTTCACTCTGTGTAAAAAAAATGCATACAGACAAGACAGTACACAACAAATAACAGAAAACACACACTTTATAATATCGTCATGTCCAGGCGCTCTTTTCCCATAAACCATGCAGTATGTCTACTCGTCGTGCTTCATAGTCAGTGAAACACTAAATACATTTTGTGAGAGTACTTAGCTTGAAAAATGTACTTATTATTGTTTTAACTTTGCCCCATGAGCTCTGCTCGGGAGGGGTGGAACGCTTGTAGTCAAACTCTGAAAAGATAAATGAAATTTGAAAATTTTGAAGTTTAACAAATAAAAGGCTTTGTGGTCCTCAGTGTGAGAACATGGGTTTGGGAAAAAGAAGCTCCCCACAATTCAACATGCGTCAATGTTTGTTGATTATTTTGTTCGCCTGTGCGGCGGCCAATTTTAAAGGTTAGCGGTCCATGCAAAAGTAACATGAGGCGGTGAGCACGGGCAGACGGCTGAGTCACTCACGTTCACCCACAGAGCCATGGGCAGGCAAAGTATGTTGAGCGAGGGAGTAGCTATGAGGCAGTAAGTAAGGCATGGCCGCTTCGCCGCTCACTGAGGACCACAGCCCCTTTTTGTTAAACTACAAAATTAGCAAATTTCATTCATTTCTTCAGAGTTTGACTAAAAGCGTCCCTTCCCTCGAGAGCAGAGCTCATGGGGCAAAGTTAAAACAATAATAGGTACGTTTTTCAAGCTAATTACTGTCACAAAATGTATTTAGTGTTTTACTGACTATGAAGCACAACGAGTAGACATGTATCTTTATTTTTTGAAAAAGAGCGCCTGGACATGACGATATTATAAAGTGTGTGTTTTCTGTTATTTGTTGTGTACTGTCTTGTCCGTATGCATTTCTTTTACACAGAGTGAAAGGCACCTTGACAATGTCACCCTGATAGAAAAATATATCACACATTTTTCCACTGGATGGTGATGTGGTTTACAACACTTAACGTGCTAGTAATTTAACCCATATTATGCATACGTATATCTTTCGAGAATGAATTGAGACATGTTACCAAATAGGTAGTATTGACGCATCATACCTATTGGGTATCGTATAATGCACAATGATGTACAGTGAATAGGCACTAAAGAATAAAATAGCCAATATTTAGGAGTGGTATTAGGGAGCAATCGTACTTGGTCCTGAAGAAAAGCCGAAGGGGAAGGCTTGAAACATGTAGAACAGGAGTAACACATACATTATATTGTGCACCTCCAACTCACCCGATTTTAACAATACCAGCCACAGGACTCAATATAGTTTAGGTCCCTAGTGTCCAGGTATTTTTTAGAATTTTTGTTCAGTATTTCATTGACCCTTCCACTATTATCTTTTAGTAATATAGCCCACACCTTCAAGAAAGTGCTCTGACGTCTCCTTTGGATGCGCACGTCCCGTCCCGCAGCGGGGCGGGAAGAACCCGATGATGAATCATGCCACCAAGGGACCTTTTGCTGGGTGAGGGTTATTTTTGGAAAAGTAAATCTTTTCCCTTAAGGAATACTACTATAGCTGGAAGGATATCAGTTTACGCTTTCTACTGGATTTATTTTGATAATCTATGTGATAAAGGAAGGAAGGTATATTTTATTGTGCAGTTAATTAAAACCATTACAAAAAAGATATATGAGCATTGTTTATAAGCAATAAAACATTAGTTTAAAATAAGCTTATGACCTCAATTAAAAAGCGCACATTAAGATCACAAAGCGGATCCCCTCCCCCAACCTTGATGATCCGTAGTGTTGTTTCTTCATTTTTATCGGTTGAGGTAAACAGCAGTTCGTAAGGCTGCGATCAGTGCATGTTTGTAGTGCATAGTCCCGTCTCAACATTCATTGGTTTACACAAGGGTAAATAACCTTTTGTTATTTTTCTTTGGAGCTTGTATGTGCAAAAAAAAATGCTTACAAATGGTATGCTTAAAAACAAAGTCACAGATGTGAGCGCAAAGGATTGACAGGTCGTCGCCATCTCTGTTCCAGTACAGCTTCATCGATGATCCGATGATAGCTGTTTTAATCGAAGATCTGCTGCAGTTATAAATTTTACCAAGTAGCAGCTTAATTGAATGTCATCGCCTAAGAAGCTTGCAAGCACTGCTTTTCGGCACGTCCGTATTTGACTTTTGTTAAAAATGGGTCTAAGAAGTGACCGGCGTTCCCGCATCAGTTCAGGGCAGATGGTAATGATGTGGACTATGTCCTCCTCTCCTTCCCTGCACAGGCAGCACGTTGCTGGTTTAGGCGGGCGCAGCCAAGGTGGCAGATGGTATGCTGTTGGTAATACTCCTAACCTAAATTTAAAAAAACTTCTCTTTGGTGGCTTTAGAGAAGTTGGCGAGTAGATAAGCTTGAGGAGTCGCTTTACTGTAAGATTGAATAGAGAGCCAGCCATGTGAACGCTCCGCCAAAGCTGCTTTGTCTTGTAAAATAAACTCTTTTTTAACGATGTTGTTCACAATTTTTTTGAAGCTTGCCATAGTACCCGACGTTGCCCAGAGTTGCCGTAACCCCAGCTGATCAAGTGCAGTGTCCAGAAAATGTCTGGCTGGGCAGGTTTCCGTGGTTTCCACTTCTCTCCACAAGTAAAAGTTTAATGTTTCTGTCTGCCGCTTTTTGATCTTGAACCAGGTTTTAACAAAAGCTCCTTTTCTGGCTAGCTCCTGTCTTTATATCCCAAATTCGAGCCGCATTTGCGCAGGAGATGTATATCCAGGCAACCCATATATTATTCTCAGCGCTCTGGCGATGATGCCATTCAATGTTTCCGCGTCCCTCCCTCTCATAGCTTTGCTTCCATATGTGATTGATGGAATAAGTTTGGCCTGTACTACCTTGGTCAGAGGGAGAAAGCTTGGCCCAGCGGTTATATTTTTCAAGTTTCTTAGTGCTATCGCTGTTGTTAATCCCCTCCTTTTTTATTGCCTCGCATTGTGCTTTGAAGTTGCCTTTGCTATCAATCATGACTCCCAGATATTTATATTCTTGTACGACTTCAAGTTTAACTTTTGCCAGGTGCCAGTTATACTTTGTTTTTGTTTTCCGTTGGTTTACACACATGACTTTTGTTTTATCTTGGTTAATGCTTAGTCTTTTGATGTCTGGGTTTTGAAGTGTAGTACCCAGCAGGTGTTGTAGTCCTATGGGTGTCCTGCTGATGAGTACTAAGTCATCTGCATATAGAATGTTAGATAGCTGATGACCTCCTAACTTCGGGGCGTGCGCATTAATTCCATTGAGTTGGACTGAAAGCTTGGCCATAAATAGATTAAAAAGTGTCGGGGCAAGTACGCACCCTTGTTTTAGTCCTGAAGTTGTATTGATCTTTTTTGATAGGTGGTCGCCTGCCCCCAGCTTTACTTGTACCCAGGTGTTACTATGCAAAAGGATTAGTTGTCTCAGAAGTAATGGTGGGATACCTAACGTTTTTAGTTTGTGCCACAGAATATTTCTGTTTATATGATCAAATGCTGAACTGTAATCAATGAAACAGATGTATAGAGGCTGTTTGATTACAAGTGCGGTATCAATCATTAGTGAGAGGGCGGAGATGCTAGTAGCAGTGCCCATGTCTCTGCAGAAACCAGTTTGATTATACGGTATTGCTTTGATTTCTGTGGCCCATGTTGTTAATTATTGTAGAAGAACCCTGGTGTAATATTTGGCCTCATTGTCCAGAAGTGCTACCTGCCGATCGCTCTTTGGGTCGCTCCTGTTGCCTTTTTTGTAAATGGGGGAGATTATTGAGCCCCTCCACAATGCTGGTATTATTGATGTCTGTTGGACTTGGCCCTTCTGGCAGGTTCACCCCTAAACTTTTTGCTTTTCATGGTGACCTAGTGGTAGTGATTTTTGGCTTCTGCGCACTGTCAGTGTGTCCCAGTGGAAAGTGCGTGCACACTCTGAGTGGTGACATTGGCCTGCCCTCCCATAAGAATGCATGGGGAATGTATGTGTCCCTGGTAGTTCCTGATGCGTGGGGAGTGCGAGCTCGAGTTTGGTATGTGCGGACTCATGTGATTAAATGCCACGCAATGATGTGTGCGGCGTGATTGTGTCTAGTGTGGAAGTGCCACTTCTAGAAGTTGGCATGTTTGTGTAATTTGTGTCTGGCTTGTGATTGGCTTGTGATGGCTGGTGAGCCTGGCTCCATAAGTCATGATGGGTCTGCCCCGGTGGTGAGTGTTGAGATTAGCATGAGTGATGTGAGGGAGGAGTACACCTGGGACCTGAATAGGGCTGGGCTTTCCCCACACAATGCTGGCTCCGCCCCCTGTGGTGCGTCTAATGACCCTAGCCTGCCTAGTTAATGGAAAGTGTGGCTGAGGAAAACAAAGTGCTCCAAAACCAGCTGCGACTGGTTTGTCCCCCACCCTGCACCCTGAGACAAAGAGATTTACTGTATAAAAAGAGGCTGTGACCTCTTACAAAAGGTTCTCTTCCTGGATCCTTTTCCTGAGGGGGGCTGCTGCTGCTGGGCACCAGGAGGACCGCCACTGGGGATTGCCTCGCTGCCTAGGGGGACCCTGTGAGCTGGCTCTGGGCCCAGCCTTGACCCCCCCACCTCCTGAAGGACTTTGTGCTGGACTTTGGGGGTACTAGCGCCTGAAAAGCACTTTACTTTTAACTATCTAAGTCCTACAGCGCCTGGGAGAGCTGGATTTGCCCCTAGCGCTCAGAGCGCTTTATTTTCACTTTTGCGGCTGCCCACGCCGCATATTGCAGTGTGCCTGCCTCGTATTGCCCCTGGAAGGTGCCCACCCCGCCAGGGACTTTTGTGCCCGTGTATTGGTTTCAGTGAGGTGCTCTCTCCCCCTCCGGGTCGCCGCGCTGCCTACGACGACCCGGAAGGACTTGGCCAAAAACCGGAAGCTGACGGGAGCTCACCCCGTGCTCCGGTGAGGGAGGAAGAAGGACGTCAGCCCCCGGAAGCAGGAAGCAGCGGGAGCCGACCCCGTGCTCCTGCGTGTGCGACCACCAGCAAGGCTCCCCGCGTGGTGTGAGAGGAGAGCCCCGCATACAGAGAAGAGCCCTGCAGCCCGAGAGGAGCTCCGGCAGTCCAAAGGGGCAGCCAGCGTCCCCAGACACCTCCCGCGAGCAGTCCGGTGAGTGGAGCGGCCAGGCAGGAAGGGGGGTGTGAGAGCAAGAGCGAGGCACAGCGTAGGAGTCCCTTGCCGTAGCGGGACTCCCACGCGCCTTGGGGGCATTTGTCTTTGGTGAGAGAGAGCGGCCCGGGAGGCAGCGGGCCGCTCCCCCCTATACTCCCCACCTGCCCGGGGTCATTGTGTGATTTTGAGTCCCCAGCGAGGGACTCCAGCATCTCAGGGGGCATTTTTGAATTAAGGGCCCACGAGAGGCTCCGGGGCCATTTCCGTGATCTCGAGCCCCCCCAACGACGCCGCATTTTTCTTTAGAGCCTGCAAGGCTCTTGGGGGCATTTCATCTCTTCAGAGTCCACGAAGGACTCCAACGTGGTGGGCATGAGGGTAGAGCGGCCCCGGTTGGCACATTTAAGTCTAGAGCCCTTGAGGCTCCCACGGGGCACAGTTGTTTTTAGTCACAGAGCCTGCAAGGCTCACACTTGGTTTTTGCCCCATTGTCTCCACAGCTGCTCAGCACTTAGTGGGCAGCTGCTCCGTTTAAGCCCCCCCTGACATTTGGGACAGTCACAGGTTGTGGCTTATGTGATTTGTGCGCGAATGTGTTCCTGCCTAATGTGATTTCTGCGCAATGGTGTTTTCCCTGCACCTCTGAATGTGTTTCTATGCATTATGTGTTTTTCGCTACACCTCTGAATGTTGTGATGCATCATGTGTAATGTTCTTATGCCTATACCCCTAACTGTATTGTGATACTTAGGTGGTTGTTCTTCCTAGTACAGGTGTTGCTAGTGAGGTCCTGGTTCCCTGCGTGATATTTTCCTAAGGTGGTTAGGGTTGCGTAGGTGGTACTTACCTCTTACCAATAGTTACTGTTTGTGTGCCCTATTTTCTATTTTGTGCTAAAGAGATTTTTATTCTATGTACCAAGTGCTATTTCTAACAAATATTCTAGTTCTAAAAGTGCCTATTCCTGACAGTGGTCCATGTGGTCCTGTCCTGTACATATATCCCCTGTAAATTCTGCCCGTGCCTGTTGGCACATTGTAAAGTGTGTGTTTTTATCTAATGTGTTTGGTACAATACAAAGGCTATTTTTATATATAACCTTGTGTGGAGTTTCCTTTGTGGTGGGCCTTGTGTGTTGTTGCTGGGTGCGCTCGCAAACACTTAACTTACATAGCCTCCGGGATAAGCCTTACTGCTCGTGCCACGTTGCCTAGAGGGTGAGCAGGGGTTATCTTTGGCGTGTAACTCCCTTACCCTGATGTAGGAATGGTGGTTTCTGCCTGACTTTGGCGCAAGCCTTAGCCAACCGGAAATCCCATTTCTAACAATGTCTGTAGGATTTCATCAAAGATCGGTTTTAGGCCTATGGACCAAAATTCAGGATCTTGTTTGAACAGTATAGGCGGGATCCCATTTGGGCCAGGAGCTCCCTCTCGCCTACCCTTCAAAATTCTCTTATAAACTTGGTTCTTTGTGATTGTGAGGTTCTGACTGTGTTCTTTATTGAGGTGTCTGGGATGCAGGTGGGTTTCCATGCTGGGCGCGGGGTTATTTAAGCCAATTTCGGAAGTCTGTTTTTTGTTAAAATGGGATTCGAGGTAATTTATCCAAGCTTCTTCAGTGACATTGGAGCTGATGTGCTGACCTTGCGGGTTAGATAGGGCATTAATCTTTTTCCAAAACTGTGCGCTGTTATTGCTTTTAATATCATACAGGAGTGTAGCCTAAGAGATTCCTCTGCTTCCTTTTTATCTTGCCATATAAGTTTTTTGCGGGTAGCTTTCAACTGCCGCAATTCTTGCAGTGCTGAGTGATCGTTCTTAAGCCTTCGCAGTTTGTTGTTTATCCGTACGTTTAGCTGTTTTAGTTTAACGTTGTTCCGTAAGATGGGGCCTGACAGTAGGTTTTGATGGAACTTGATTCTCCTACTTTGAGAATGCCACTTTAAATCTCCGTAGCTATTACGTAGGGCGTTTGTGAATTCCTCCCAGCCTGCAATTATGTCGGAGTTGGCTGCTTTCCCTTTTTCCCAGGGTTGTTTTGCCGAAGATAGGACTCCCTTGGGATCATTGGTTCTACATTTTACTCTTCTTTCGTTGTTAGTATAATCCGAGCAGATTGTGTTTGCTACGGGTAGTTTATATAATGATTGATCTTCTATTGTGATTTCTTGGGGTAAGTGGTCGCTGAAATCTACACTTCCAATGCAGTAGTTTTTTACTCTTGTGAACATATAACGAGAGCAGAATGTATAGTCAATTGTAGACCTTGTTGATGCATTGTTAAAAGTTGCTGTTTGTGGACGATCTCCAGGAAATCTGCCATTTAGTGCTCGTGAGCCCAATTCAGTTCTAAAAGCGACAACAGATTTTTCGAGGTGTATGTGAGTCTTCCATCTATGCTGATGTCTTGGGACATTTCCTCCCATGCAAATGGATCGTCTTCTGAGTTGATGTCAACAACTCGTTTCCTCAGCATGTTTAGGTTGAAGTCCCCTGTGATTATCCAGTTATTTGTTTTCTCCTCTGTTATAATTTTCACCAGCTCCTCCTTTAATTGTTGACTCCCTTTATTTTTGTGACGTGAGTGAAGATAGAGGTTCACAAGTATTATATGTTCTTTTCTTATCCTCCCTTGTAAAGTAATTCGGATTACTTGTATCTCATTTGGTGGCTCTAAGTTGTATGGTAAAGGTTCTGCTGCTTAGATACTACTTATAGAACTATATGTAGCTAAACCTCTCTTTTTGTGTCCGAATTTAGCGTTTCTAATTGCCGGTAGGTGAAGCATGTTGAAGCCATGCAGTGCCGTCGGTGCTTCGCTCCATGTTTCTTGGAGTGAAATTATATCAAATTTTTGAAGGTAAGATTGCAGTTCTGGGTCCGAGGTCTTCTCTCCCACCCCATTGATATTCCAGGAGCATGTGATAAAGGAGGCAAAGTCCACTACGTACCTCTCTCTCTCTTATTGATTGCTTTTAATGCAGATACATTATTATGCCTTAAATGGCAGAAAATGCAGCTATTTTTAACTTATAACTTTGAATGAAGTTACAGAGGCAAATAAAAACAGTAAGGGGGTAAAGCACCTGGGCCTGATGGGGTACCCATGGATTTTTATAAACATGAAATAATTCTATGGGCTCCAATTTTAACACGTTATTTTAATGCTGCAGTGGAAGATACTTTGCGACCGCATTTGTGTTGCAAATCATTCATACATACCACTGAAATTCTTTATTAGGAACGGACGTCCTTAACACGCCCCTACTTAATACCGAATTGCGAACCCAAATTTGGCCTTTGTACATTTAAAAATGCCTTTTTGCTTTCGCAAATGCCCAATTCTTTGAATCCAGCCATTTGCGTACGTAATAAGGCGTTGTACATCCGGCCCTTAAATCTCTGCTTACCCTTATAGGATACCTGTTGTTTTGGTGTCACTTTATTTATTAAAATGTACTTTATTCTTCTAATTTAGTTTAGGGATTTGTATTTTTGTATTTTGAATGTCTTACTCTTTTGGCACTGCATAAATGCTTTACACTTTGCCCTAAGTAAAGTCTGTTTGCTCTGTGCCATGGCTACCAGGGGGATGAGCTCTGGCAAATTGAGTGACTTTGAGCATGAAGTACAGCATTCTCAATGAAGAACCGAGATTAAACAGACTGGTTGTTTTAGATTTCTATTTATAAAAAAACTTTTTTGAAAAGTCATGAGGACTTTAAAACTGACTTCATTTAAACATCTGCTTTCTGGTAATCCTTCAGGAGGTAAGGTTGTGACTTTTGGAACATTAGGCTGATTCTCGAAGCTCATCTCTGCCCAGGAAGTCAAACTGGGAAGGTTCCATATTTGAACTCCAGTGCCCTTGATTCGAAATTGCTCTGTTGGCAACAGTGCAGCAGCGCTTCTGCTGAGCTTCCCAGGCTCCTCTGGTATGGTGTCAGGGTCTAATTGTAGACGCCAGCTCGTGTTGTGTACTCTGCCCAATGTAATATAAGATGCTAGATCATGTAGCTTTTAATAGCACACAGTTATTGAAGGACGAAGGAAGCCCAGCCTAGGATCATGATGGTCCATGAAAGATTTATAGGGTGACCACTGACCGCAAACATCATTTGTATTTAAATGTGCTATATGTGAGTTATTCTTCCATGGATATCCTCAAAATCGGCCATGGGGCCTAGCCTACTTGGGCCTACATTGTATAGGATTTCTCTTGGTCTTCATATTCATTGTACATAGTTGCGAATTCCACGCAAAGTACTACATCATGTGATTAATGAGCCTGCGTAAATGACAATTTTGCTGAAATAACTCACTCTAACACCCAAAGGGCCTGGTTTGTGATGTATAAGGCTACACAAATAAACGTATTAGCTCTGCTTCTCTAGATCCTTGTTCCACCTGCTTGTACACAGGACCGAGTGCTCTCTGTTTCTTGTTTTCTCCAATTATCCTAAGTATGTATTCGTGACATTGAGGGCATTGGTCCGTTCATGTCTCTTCCTGTGTCTCTACTTTCTCTGCATCTTCTCTTTTCCTCATTTTCTAGTTCAAGGCACTTCAATTGCTGTTCACTCGCCAGTCCTTTATAGGGGTCACCTCTTTATTTTATTCATACTTGGGTATTTGCTCCCTAAACAAGAAAGCACCACGCAGAAATCACTCTCTATTTGTGCACCGTCCTAATCAGATCATCCTTTTGGTGAGTTATTTCTTCTGCATGATCATTAACCTTCCATTCTGCAGTCTTCCTAGTGCAGCTTTAGAGTTATTATGTCTTGGAATCTCTATGTACCGTCACTGCTCATCTTTAAGCCACGTGGGATGAAGTAGATGCTACCTCCCTTGCTTCCCAAAACTTACCTCCATGGCTTCGAGAAGCAAAGTAAGACTGGACGGCCAATCCGATCATCATGGGAGCTCCCCATCGGTGCTCTTAAGAAGAAGCTCATCTCCACCTTGGGTCAGTGGATGTTGAGTTATCACTTAAGTTATGAGCCTCGCAAGTTCTCCATTGCCCATAATATTTGACTACATAAAACTGCCTGCAATTGGTTTCCCTTGAAGGTGTAAGTTACTGCTCCAACCTATCAGAGCATGTTAAGGGCTTTTGTCGTGTGACTTTGCTTTTTTGGTCCCAGAGTTTCTACCCCCAAAATTCATGTGCTCATTCCTTATCTCACCATCTTCTGTTTCCTAGCAAACGTCAAAAAGAACGATAAGTAAAGAAGTTGACAGTGTTGTGTTTTGCAAGCACCCAAAATGAAAATATGTATTTAGACCTCACTACAATGTATTGCTTCCACCTTGATAAAGTGAAAGACAATATTTCATGGTTTTGCTACTGTATAAGTTGACCATGTTTAGAACTCCTGAGGTCACAGAGATCCACAGTAAAGGGGGTAATCTTTGCCATTCAGTGCATTTCATATATTTGAACTCTATCCATGAAGTATGAGGTGTTAGGACAGAATGTTTGCAAAGTGTTACACATGTTTCTGTGCTTCACTACAGAGGTGCATTATGTTCCCAGTCTCACTTATTTGTTCTCTTGTGGCATCTTAGAAGTGTAACATGAGCTGAATTATTATTATGTGATTTGAGTTGCCAAGGTCAATGTTGACTAATTTGGCCGGTGATGCCTTAGTAATGGCCAATGTCAACTATTTTGGCCAGTGCTGCCTTACTTGTGATTAATATATGTGGCGTAGGATATTGTATACTAATCTAACATATTACAATTTCATCTGTGTTTTAAGTTAAAGCCAAGCATCTGAGATGTGCAGAGAAACCCAGGAATTATACATCACTTCCTTGATCAGTTCTCTATATGCTGTAAAAGAGGCTTGCTATCACTTATCAAACGACTGCCTATATTGGCTCATAAAAGAGTTCCGGTGCTCCTACTACATGTAAACTTAGCAACAAATTTCTAGTGGGTGCAATGGAGAAGGGAGCCGGAGATTCATGCTAGGTTGCAGTGGCACACACATTGAAGGAACACATTTTATGAGATGCCAATGTGGTGGTGCATTTTACCTTAAGGCAGATCATAAGGAAGAGTAGAATGTCTACTAAAGTGCTTTGTAGCCACTTCCTGTCCACTCATTAGCATAGTAATGCAGCAGGTGTGCTCCTGCCCATTTAGTATTCATTGCAGTACATGATCCGCATTGGGGTGGACCTGGGTCTGCGCACCTCAAGAGGCCCCTGGTCCAGTCCTTCCATGGATTTCAATAGGATTTCTCTCCTAACTCGAGTTTAAGATTTAGCATATGCTGCCTCTGAGTATGCATGCCAACCTTCAAACTCTCAATAAGCCTTAGTATATGCAGAGGAGATGACTCCAAAGAAAGACAATGAGAAAGGTTGTGCAGCAGTTTTTTTTATTTTACTTAGATACTATAAACTTCCAGAATATTACTTCATATTCATTGTTAGTTCCTGTCAAAGTCAATCCATACATTGAAGCAGCTCTCAGTCTCTGCAGTCTTGTTGCTTTAGATCGTATTCTAGGTTCATTAAGACTTACCCTGGGCCTCTCCCAATCAAGGTCTCCTTGCTTGGCGTTCTGGAACTGTTCAGAGTAGTCCTGAAAAACAAATCAAAGGTTGAGGTCCTCTCTCCAAGCTACGCTTCCTCGTACTTCCTGAAAAGCCTGTGTTTGTAGTCTCCAGTTTTTATCTTCCACAGTGCTCTCCGCTGCCCCAGCTGTAAACCCTGCCGAAGGCAGTGCAAGAGCCCGTAGACTTGCAGGTCCCACTAAGAGCCGCCACAACATCTGAACTTCTGTGCGGGTGCATCCACCAGCTGGCTGACCAGCCTTTGGCAGTCGTGCTCCAGGTTTGGTGTTCCCGGTCTCCAGAGTGTTCCACTGACAGCCCCTACAATACCGTCTGCCAGTAGCTGCAACCCCCCCACACTTGCCACCTAAAGTGAGTCCTCACATCCCTCCCTCTGTTAGGCCCTGATGTTCCATCAAGTATTTTTTGCTATTCTTGTAGTTTTCCTTTCCTGTGAACCACTGCAAATGGCAAGGGTGTTAATGCCAAAAACCATTGGCGTATTTTATGATTTGTAGTCTTATCATGAAACAGCCATGTCAAGGGTGCATGAACTGTATACAGGAGGATTCTCCCTAATCAGTAATACCCCAAGACGCCCACTGCTCATTTGATAGCCAAACACTCTTTCTAAAGAGTTGCATAGTGGTTTTCATGTAGCAAAAATTTGCAGCTGATACCAAAAATAGTATGCACCCCATCTCTGGTTTCTTGAGCTAGCACTGCCCCAAGGCATTTTCCAGAGGCATGCTCCTGAAAAATAAAATGTTTCTTAAAAGTCAGGACACTTCAGATAAGTGTTTCCCCCTTAGTTCAATACACTCTTCTTCCTCGTCTACTCCCCATTGTACTCGACTGGGCCTAGTTTTAGTCAATAAATCGATCATGGGATCTGCTATACTTGAGAAATTTGGAATAAACCTCTGATAATCACCAACAAAACCTATAAATGATCTGACTTCTGTCTTTGTGGTATTTACTGTGCGGTTATTATTTTTTTCTTTTTGCCGGTGAATCAACCCCTTTTCTGATGCGTATACTAGGTATTTCACTTGTTGGGCTGCTAAAGAACATATGTCTGGATGCAGCTTAAGCCTTTCTTTCCCTATAGTTCCTAATACTTTGTCTAAATGCTGTAAGTGTAATTCCCAAAAAGAGCTATGAATTACTTTATCGTCTGGGTATGCAGCAGCACACTCGCTGCAGGGTTGCAAGACGTTGTCCTTTATGCACTTAAAGGTGGCAAGGCCACAGAGACCTTGACGGGTAGAAAAGGTTATCTACCTCAGATAAACGTATCTGCCAGTAGCCTTTGATGAGGCCTAACGTACCAATAAATTGTGCTACCCCTAAATATTCAACTAACTCGGGTAAGCATCAAAGGAAGAGATGCTGTTAATATGTCCACATTTTTAGTTACAGTAGAAGCTAAGCATCTCCCTTTTACAGATCCCAGTGTGCAAATGTCCTCTATCATCCAAAACACCTTGCTATTGTTTCTGTAAAGTCAACTTTTTTGCAGGAGAATTCCTTTTTAGGTCGAGCATAGAGCCAGCACGCATGTTCTGCTCTGCGAGACTTATTGTAGAGGTGTAGGTGAATAGAAGCTCCACCCATATTTGCCATTGGTTTTTGCCCTTGTCTTTCCTAAATGCTGGCTTCTGATTCGTTGATAGCCTTGGTAGTCCACCTTTAGTACCGCCTCCTCTTTATTTTTCACCTCCCATGGCGACTGGCCCCTTTACTTCGGCTGTTACACCGCACGTGTTATTTAGACTGTGAGCACTATTCTCTTACTGCAGGCACGACGTGCTTTGGTGCCTTCTTTTCCACCCACCACCATCCTGCCCATTGTCCGTGCCTTCTCTGCCCTCTGCCGTCCCTCTTGTTGTCTGTGCCTTCTTTTCCACCCCGCCCTCCCTCCTGTTGTCCGTGCCTTCTTTTACACCCCCCACCCTCCCTCCCGTTGTCCGAGCCTTCTTCTCCCCTCCCCACACCCTTCCGTTGTCCATGCCTTCTTTTCCAACCCCGCCCTCCCTCCTGTCATCCGTGCCTTCTCCCCTCCCCCTCCCTCCCTCCAGTTGTCCGTGCCTTCTCCCCCTCTATCCTCCTTCCCTCCCTTCGTCCTTGATGTCTACCATTTGCAATGCAATACGTCTTGCGCAAATGCAAGACCTACTGCATTGCAAATACTTGTTCTTTTAGTTTATGGTTATTGCCCTATTTTTTCCTGATATTTTGGTGTGGACAAGGTATCAAAGTGTTAGTTTCACCTGTGTTTTGATGACTGTGTACCACCCAAAGCCTAATTTGATTCTTTTCTTTTGTCACATAGCTGTGTAAATGTTGAACAATTTCTTGAACAGGCGCTGAATACATACTGTTGCGTCCATTTTCTTTTCATTATCTTGCCAGTTTCTTATAGGTTGAAAAAAACAATTTCACAGAGATTCAGCGTTTACTTGTCTATATAGGAACCAAATTATGTTTGTTTTTTTTACTCTGTTTATTGCATTTTGAAACAAACAAAAATAAGAAACAAGAAAATCAATACACAGTCTGCGTTCTGCATCATTTAGCCACTGGAAAATTGTGATCCGTCAACACCATTGTATCTGTTACATAACACGGTAAACAGGTGGGCACCGCATAATCTGACGGGAGGCAAGGCCGCCCCTGATATAAAATTTGAACGTCTTTAGTCCTGTGGCTCAGACGAGTCCTGTCTCTGAAGGAACTGTCGCAGTGGTTCCCAAATGTCTCTGGGCTTTAATGATACTGGCAATTCCTCCGAATAAAATTCAAGCTTTTCCTTACAATAGACCATGTCTTTAATCCAATGCATCACTTTCGGCTTCCGTGTGGCTTCCCACATTATAGCAACTCTACGTTTAGCTTAAAGTAATGCAATACGTATGAACGTCCCCAGAACCCCCCTAGCTTGAGGAACATAACAAAACAGACACACCTGTGGTGTGACCTGAAGCTCTGTTCCCGACATATCCTGGATATTCCGCACCACTGGTCCCCAATAATGAGCCACTCCCTCACACTCCCATGCGAGATGCATGAAATAAGCATCTGTTTGACCACACCGTTTGCATCTACTATTATCTCTCAATCCGTATCTGTGTTAGCGCATGGGTGTGTGGTAGATCTGGTGTAGGTACTTGAAGTGAATGAGACGGAGATTTCCGTTAGGGGTGAGTTTACCTGTCAGATCGCACACATGCTCCCACTCCTTCGGCTTCATAGGCGCGGCAAGCACAGCCATCCACCGGTTCAAGCGTACGTCCGGTGCACTTGTCACATCAGTTCTTATAGCCCTGTACAGTCTTGTGATTATTTTTATCCACATAGGAGTCGTGAGCAATAGTTGTAGAGATTGGAGGATCGGGGGCTCAGTCGGGTATGTATGATAGTGTGCTTTAATAGCATGTCTTAGTCTGTGCAGAGCGAAAATGAAAAGCAGTGTGGGATTATCAACATACTGCAGATCCTCTGACGTGAGGAATGTGCCACCAGGGTAGACATTCTGCATTTTACTCCGCCCTGCCTCTCTGAGTAGGCGCATAGATTTAGCTTCTTGAGTTACTGATAGCGCCGAGTGTTGTTCTAGTGGCAGTGCCAATGCATAAAGAGGTAGTTTATTAGCAAGTTTGCCTATCCCCTCCCATGCCGCTACGGTAGTGTCTATCGTGTTTATGTCTGATTTAGGAGTATTCCCCCTCGTGTGAGTGATAATGGCACGCAAAGGGACCGGAGAGGCGTCACCATCCTCAATGTTCTATGTGTGGTATGAAATCATGTCCATGAAACCAATAATATGCGTATTGTGTCTGAGCGCTCAAATAATATACATATGGATCTGGTGCACCAAAACCCCTCTGTCTTAATCTAAAGTGATGGTCGACCCTGAGACCCGCGCCTGCTTGCCCCTCCAGATCAATTTTCTCGGCGAAGACCGCAATGTGGCAAAAAACCCATGCGTTAGCTTTATGGGGATATCGGTAAACAGATAAAGAAATAGTGGCAGCACAACCATTTTTACGAGAACAATGCGGTCCGCAAGTGATAGTAGTAGTGCTATCCAGGTGTCCACCTGTCCGTCAAGCTTCACACAGGCTCGCCCATAGTTTTCACGCACGACCACCTCCGGATCACATACTGCCAGATATTTAACTGGGTCTGTTGACCATAATATCGGATATTCCAGGGGTGGCGCACTAGTAATTGTTGTCAGGGGAACTATGATCGACTTATCACAATTAATATTAAGACCGGAGATGTGCCCAAATCTGATCACTACCTGTGAAAGATAACGAGCAGGTTCACGTACGAAGAGCATCATATCGTCTGGGTATAGCGAGATACCAACCGGACGGTGATTACAATTTAAAGCTGTCTTTCTATCTCTTTGACGTATCACGCACGCCAGGGGGACAATGGCTATGGCGAACAGCAGAAGCGATAAAGGGCATCCATTCCGTGTGCCACGCCTTATTGGGAATGCCTCAGACGTCTTGTCCACCCACTCGAACTCTGGCCGATGGATCAGCATATAGCAGCCGCACCCACCCAAGGTAGATCAGTGGAAATCCCATGCGCTTCAGAATATTAAACATGTAACTTCACTCGATGGAGTCAAACGCTTTGGCTGCGTCCAACATAACTGCCGCAGCATGTAAATGGGGGTCAAAAACATGCATCATTGTAAAGATGGTATGTAAGTTGTGAGATGTAGATCGCTCTGGGATAAAACCTGACTGGTCCGGCAGAACCAGATTCGGCATCAGAGGCTGGAGCCTTGTGGGCGAATGCTTTGCGAATATTTTTGCCTCGATATTAATCAGCGACAGTGGTCTATAGGAATCACACGCATCTGGGGTCTTATCTTTCTTTAGGAGGGTAATTATTAGTGCCTGTCTAAGGCACAGAGGCAGAGCGCCCTCCTCGTGTGCCTCAGCATACACTTCCAATAGAAATGAAGCAATGAGATCTGCATACGCTTTATAACATTCTACTGTTAGCCTGTCTGGACCTGGTACTTTAGCATTGGGTAGGGCACTAATCGCAGCTTTTATGTCCGTCTCATCAATGGGTTGGCTCAGGTATTCCTGTTGCCCATCCGACAGCCATGCACAGGCAATGTCCTTTAGGTACTCCTCGATCACGGTGTCCTAGCCCTCCCCACTCGACGCATATATGGCAGCATAGAAATCTCTGAATTGCTCCACTGTGTCTAAGGGGGTATAATGCTCCGTACCGGCCGAATCTGTTAATTTGTCAATATGTGAAAAGTCTTCTCTTGTCCTGATTTTCTCAACCAAGCTATGGCTCGGCCTACCCCCCCTCTGAATCTCGGAGCTACATGTCTGCTTGAAATATATCGCAGTTCAGTCTCTGCGGCTGTGTCATAGTCCTGGAGTAATGTACGAACACGCAACAGTATATCTGGGGTGGGACCGCTGACATACTCCCTCTTCAGGGTTTGTAGTTCAGTCTCTATTCTGGTGAGCTGTGTTCTAAGATCTTTCAGGATACTGGCTGTGGTACCTATACATACTCCCCTAATCGTCACCTAAAATGCCTCCCAAAGAGTACCGGCGCTGTCCACTGTAGTGTAGTTCCTATTTTCCCTATAGGCCCTGCGCATTGGAATAACATAAACAGCAGTGTAGACGTAGGACTGAGGTCATCTAGGTCTCTACTGACTATGTTAGACTTAATTTAGATTTGCGCCAGCTAGCTCAGAGGTCACTGAAAACTTTCTTGACTGAATAGGAAGGGATCAGCTTCCCTGGCTCAGACAAGAAGGGATTCAGCTTCCGACAACCATATAACATGACAACTTTGCTCCCTCAGAATAAGAGTAAATCTCTAGAGTCGTGTGAAAACAATAGACAGTTATTTCACTCAGTCAGATGTGCATTCTTAGTTTCACCAGAGTGCAGAGAATAGAGAGACGGGTGTTTTCAATAAAAGGAGTTATTTATTGAGCAGTCTTCCTTCTCATGCAAGAGAAATGATTGCCACACTTGCAATACCTAATATAAAGTAAAGTACGTACAGTAAAAGGAGTATTATGAAATAATACTGTAAAAGCATTGATATGGTTTCTTAACCATAAGACACTCTAAAATGAATAAAATATATATATACATTTATACATTGGCTAACGTGCTCAACTGGTGCTTTTAGATTTGGGACTATGACCTTCTCTACCGCTTTTGGCTGCCATAAGTGTGGCAGGGTATGCTCAGACGTGAGTCCCTTGCTCACTTTGCCACTGGATTCAGGCAAGCCGGGCTGAAGACGGCTGGAATGCCAGAAACCGGTCCTCGGAAGCTTCTTTCCGGTCCAGGGAAAGCATGGCTTGGCAGTTCGGGCTGGACTGTTCCCATGAGGCACAGGGTCAGACTGATTTGCATATAGCCATGTCTGAACTGGGGTGGCAGAGTGGGCTAAAGAACGGTGATGGATTAAACCCAGATCTTTTGACTGGGTGTGAGTGTTTGATAGGTTCAGATGCTCCGTCCATTACCACCCCCTTTTGTATGACCTTCTCTAAACCCATGTTGCGATATATGCCTAGTAGCTGTTTCTTGATCTCTTCCAAGCTCACCGGGGTAAATTTTAGAAGTTTGGCCTCGTATGAATTGGGTGTAGGATTCCTCGGTGTGAATTCTAGCAGGCTGTGCCTGACTTGAACTACTAAGTATGTGAAGATGTTCTCCACCTTGCTTAAGAAGAACTGAGCTAGATTCTCGCACAGTTCCGAGCTAGGGGGCGTAATCACTGGCCTAGGAGTAGCCAGGCTCGAGACCGTGTAGAATAGTTCCTTAGGTGAGCTCCTAGCCCCATTGATACGGTTGGTGAAGTACAATTGTTTTGCCTTCCCAATCATGTTTTTATACACCAACTGACTTGATTTGAGTTTTCTTTTGTCTGCCTCATTTTAATTTTTGCGCCAAGTCCGTTCTAGCTTTTTACAGACCAGCTTAAACTCTCTGAGCTCGTCTGAGAACCAGGGGGCCGACGGAGTCGTCCTAGTAGGGTGACAGCTTTTGGGTGGGGCTAGAATGGTACAAGCGCGGTCAACCCAGTTGGAATAGGTAGCCACCGCTTTGTCGACATCTGATGGCAGTGTAACCATGGATGACACCAGTAAATCCGACAGAGAACTTCCCTCTATCTTGTTCCAGGCCCTGCAGGTCCTTGCTGTTTTTCTAGCCTGCCTCGCCCTATGAGGTGTTGAGATGGAGATACTAAACAACACTGCGGCATGATCGGACCAAGCGACTGGATCTATTTTTGAGACCTTCAAGTCAGGGTGGTTCGTGAATATTCCGTCCAAGGTGTGGCCAGCCGTGTGAGTAGGGCCTGTGACCGCTTGTGTTAAACCAACCCTGTGCATCAATACATGCAGGAACATGGCATTCCTGACAAATAACATTAACATTTGTAACATTGCACCTTTGGTGTAGCGCCTCAGCCCAGTCCCCAAACTTTCTCTAATGTCTCCAACGATCATATGCAATATTGCCGAGCCACAATTGGAATAAAACCAAACATTATACAACTATTAAAGCACCTCTTCAATCAACATCACTTTGAGACGGTGACGTCGGTACGCTCTTGGAGGTGGCTTTAGTCATTTTATGGGGACAGATGTGTTTTGTAAATTTCAGTGCCGACTTAGAGTCTGTGAAAAAATGAGCCTGACCATCATGAGTAATTCTTAATTTGGCTGGGTACATCATTGCATAGGGAATGGAGGCAGACTGTAGTAGTCTCTTTGGAGGCATGAACTCCCGCCTCGCTGCCTGCACTGCGGGTGCATAGTCTGGGTAAAAGGAAAGATTGTTACCCTGATGAGTAATAGGGCTCTTGGCCCTCGCCACTCGGATGATAGCGTCCCTGTCCGCATAATTAAGTAACCGCGCTATGATTGGGCATGGTGGGGGCGCTGGCCGAGGGCCAAGCGATCGGTGCGCCCTTTCAACAATCATGGCGAAGGAGAGCACAGGCCCAAACAGTTCCTGCAACAGGTTTTCTATAAATGGCTCCATTTTTTAAATGGCTGTCGACTCCGGAAGCCCAATTATGAGGAGATTATTGCGCATTGAGGCCGCTTCCAAGTCCTCGTTCTTTGCTCTAATAACCTCTAACACATACTCCATGTTGAGAATCTGAGTCCTGGCTTCAGCAGTGGCTTCATGAGTATCTGACAGTCTGTTCTCTAACACATCCAGCCTGGTCTCATGTTTGTCTACCTTTTTCTTGACTGCGTCCAGACTGGAAGCTAGGGCATCAATCTTACTATCAATAGTTTTTAATCCTGTGCACATCTCCAGGAGTATTGATTTCAAATCCTCATCCAGGTCGTCCGCGTGGTCCGCCTGGCCCTGGGCGGCCCCCATCTCGTTGAGCGGGTCTACTGTGCGTGTGTGGTGTTTGCTCTGGAATGGGAGATTAGGCTGCTTGGGGTCGGTTTTGCCCATGATCAACAATCAACCGCGAGCCCAGTGGTGTCGTGAAGTATAGTGTTGTGTGATACAGTAATCTGGACCACAAGTGGGGTGGCCAAGTTTGTAGCTTAATGACACTATGTCCAGGCAAATTGCAATATCCAGGGGTCAGCGAGGCGCGCGCAGCGCCAGGTCCTTGGGTGATACAATGCCGGGGATCAGCCAGCCCCCACACTATTTAGTCCGAAAGAAGCAGCCGGAAGAATGCTCCACGCTCGTCGACACTTCAGTAGTGACCAGCAGGCAGTCTTCTTTGATATGTAGACCAAATGTGATGGTCTGATACCCGCAGGGCGCCATCTGCTTTCATCACCGCAGATCTCAGCTAGTACCCCGGCCCGGAGCAGGCCTAATGTCTGGATGGCAGGGGGACCCGGCTGACTCGTGGTGCACAGGAGGAGGGACACACAGAGGACACAGACGGCACGACAACAGCCCCAAAGCGCTAAGTGCTAATGGGGAGTCAAGGAACCCTCCCCATCTTCCCCCCATCACGCTCCGCACCGCTCTCACAGTACAAGCTCAGGTCCCCTCGGGGGAGAGTGCCGGGTAGGCACAGAACCCCTAGCTAGGCCACAAAGAAAAACCGCAGCGCAAGATCCAGGCCCTGTATGGTGTAAACGCCAAGGGGAGGCCTAGGCCACGCAGCGGGGTAACGTCCAGCACCGGAGCGTCTCGGCCCCTCTACTCTCACCTCTGTATCGTTCTGGCCTCCTTCTACTCCGGAGGGGAATGTCTGCCGCAGCAGCAGTTCTCAACAGCCGCCTCACTCCTTACGCGACGGCACCCCGCAGTTCCCGGTCCGGGAGCTCTTCAAAGGCCCAAAAGACGTCACTCCTCTTTTTCATGATTAATCGGCATGTCCTGCTACCGCCCTCAGTAGCGCCATTCGTCCAACGCAGCCAGTACACAGGAACGCCGCTCCCAGGCAGACGGCAGCATAGATCTCTCTCGGCCGCTCAGCAGATTCGGCGACCCTAGCTTATTTTGCAGCACCACTAGTGCGAGCGGCCATTTTCTCTCTGCGCACTCGACACCACTCTCGTCTGTATTCCGGCCAAAAGTCTTGTTTTCAGGGGATGGGGAACGCACCCGCCAGCTCCAGGTGTCGCCAGCAATCAATGCCCTCGGTTTTGCGAGCTACCAGGAAGAATCAAGGATGGTATTTGCCGTATGACTGGCCCTGGCCTGTGGAGCTTCCTTAGCAGGCAGCCATCACACACCGTGCCGTAGACACGCCCCAGGAACCAAATTATGGTTTGTGCACGCTGTGACAACTCAGTATAGTCTTGTTTGTAAGAAGCTGTAACGTTTGTGTATGCCTACTTTCTTTTAGTCTTTCTGTAGTGTTTACTATTAGTAAAGTTATCTAAAGATACCTGTGCTCACTTTTCACTCTTTTAATTATTTTCATGATGCAATGCTGAAATATGACCATGAGGAAAGTAGAATAAACATTTGAATTTACTTGAAGTAAGCCCATCTGTACCCGTAGGGTGAGATATTTTCAAACTTTTAGTATTTAGTATAGTAGTATTTATAAGGCGCGCAGCTACCCACTTTTGCGTTGAACCTGGTGCTGGGGATGTTTTCAGGTCAAAGCTGGCACACAATTTTATTGTTTATTTATTAATGCTGCTACTGTTTTCTCCCTCCCACCTGCCCACATTGGTGTTAAAGTAACATGTAACAGTAGCTGCAAGACCATCTTACTCTTGCTTCTGCTATCATGCTTTCCAGAAGGCCAGGGAGTTCTTCAGAGGGGCCAGTTTTTGTCTTGCATTAGAAATATGCCAAGTGCTTAGTTTACCATGCACTAATACTCCTGGGTATGACCGCTGTCCAGCTAAATTCAGTGCTGGATTATCTACCTGGTGGATTGGGATAGCCAGCCCTATGCATCTGTAAGATCTTTATCCTTGAATGAAGGGGGTTTTGGGCTCTTCCTGAATAGTATGGCGATCTTATCTCTTTTTTGACTTTGGAAGAGGAAATTTAAGTTAGACAGTGCTCCCTATGGTCTGTGTTCAGTGGACGGAGAGGGGCACGCAGACCATCTAAGGTATAATCTCTAGTTGATAGAATTTGGTGTTCTCAGTATCTTCAGTGGGTTTATTATCTTTTCACCCTGTGCCTCATGGGAACAGTCCAGAACGAATTGCCAAGTCAGGTCTTCCTTGGACTGCAAACAAGCATCAGTTTGTTTCCGTATAGTTAGAGTCCGTAACAGGTCGACACGGAAGTTGTAAGTATGCAAAGATCGCACGTGTCTTCAACTCACAATCCTATCTCCAATACCAAAATCTCAATTTGCCAGAACTATTCCCAAATTTCAGTTCTATTAAAAAAAAATCTCCTCAGATTGTCAAGACTTGAAAAAAGTCAGGCCAGGCTGAAAAGTTTCAGCGCTTCGTCCATCATCTCTTTGTGTTTGCTTTGTTTGCCCTAAGTTGGCAGGGTACGCCCAGACGTTGGTCCCTTGCTCATTTTGCCGCTGGATTTAAGATAACCTGGCTGATGATGGGTATTACCTCGAAACCGGTCCCAGGATGCTTGTTTCCGGTCCAGGGAAGGTCTGGCTTGGCAGTTCGGTCTGGACTGTTCCCATGAGGCACAGGGTCAAGACTGATTTGCATAGGGCTGGGTCTGAACTGGGGTGGCGAAGTGAGCTAAGAACGATGATGGATTCAACCCAAATCTGTGACTGGGGGTGAGAGTTTGAAAAGTTTCAGCTCTCTGTCCATCATCTCTTTGTGTTTGCTTTGAATCCATCTATATTTGCCAGTGTGAAGTTTATCCGCGTATCTGACTAAGGTCTAAGGACTAAGGTTGGTGGAAAGCCCTGCAGTTCACCTTGAATGCGCTCCGCTATGCCTGGTCAGAGTAGAACCATAACCTTCCTATTAAAGGCAAAAGCTTGCTCATTATTAGGTACGTTTCATTTGGTACACGCTCACACATCGTTGCATATCTCTCTCCCCTCTGTCATATGCACAGGAGACTGCACCTCACGCTTGCAGTGTTAGTTTTCCCCTCTCCTACCAAGGTGCAAAGTAAGTTGCCAGGGATTGCAGGTGAAAACTAAATCTCACTTTGATGAAAGGTGAACTTTGTTTTGCACTGTTGGCACATCTTGCTTGTTTTGACACCATCATGCAAAGAGCAGGAAGTGATGTGGCCATATTCTAATTGTTGTAAATTACCAAGAGTGTAATTATTGTGGTGTTAACAACCCTAGAAGTGCTGCTACCTGAGGAATGTCACTAACAATTTTCAGTGGGATAAGGCCCATCAGCTGCTTGAAATTATTCTAGGGCATGCACAAAGACATTTTCAATCTGTATTTAATAAAAGCACATTGGCAATGCACATTTGTTGAGAACATTACCATGGAGAGAGACTGCTGGGCCCTCTGCAAGAACAAGCATTAGAAAAGCCAATAGGCATTGCCTAAGCATAGTTATTGGCTTAGCCAATGTGTTTCTACTCATGTTGTACACCAACTTGCTCCTAATCAGCAAGGCTAAAAGTTAGTGACATATAGGAGAGTGGCATGGAGTGATATTGAGTGTTGTAGAGAGGAGTGTTGTGGAATGGAGTGACGTAAAGTGGTGTAGAGTGGCTTAGAGTCTTATATAGGGAGTAGTGTGAAGTGGAGTAGAGTGGAAGGGCTCAGAGTGGTAGAGCATAGAGTGGAGTGGCATAGAGTGGAGTAGAGAGGCATAGAGTAGAGTGGAGTCGTGCAGAGCACAGTAAAACGGTGTAGAAATGGTTGCGTACAGTGGAGTAGAGTGTTGTGGCATAGAGCAGAGTAGGATAGAGTGTCAATCAATCAGTGACACTTATAAAGCGCGCTACATACCCGTAGGGTCTCAAGGCGGCGGGGGGGGGGGGGGGCTTAGTGCCGCTACTGCTCGAACAGCCAGGTCTTCAGCTTCTTCCTGAAGGAGAGGTGGTCTTGGGTCAGGCGCAGGTCGGGAGGGAGGGAGTTCCAGGTCTTGGCGGCCAGGTAGGAGAAGGACCTTCCTCCTGTAGTCGCTCTTCGGATGCGGGGGACGGCGGCGAGGGCGTGGTTGGCTGATCGGAGGTGGCGTTTGGGAGCGTAGAAGTTGACTCGGCTGTTGAGGTAGCTCGGGCCTTGGTCGTGTAGGGCTTTGTGTGCGTGGGTGAGGAGGCGGAAGGTGATTCTTTTGTTGACGGGGAGCCAGTGAAGGTCTCTCAGATGTCCGGAGATGTGGCTGGTTCGTGGGATGTCGAGGATGAGTCTGGCTGAGGCGTTCTGGATCCGCTGGAGTCTCTTCTGGAGCTTGGCGGTGGTGCCGGCGTAGAGGGCGTTGCCGTAGTCCAGTCGGCTGGTGACGAGGGCCTGGGTGACGGTCTTCCTGGTCTCGGTGGGGATCCACCAGAAGATCTTCCGTAGCATGCGTAGGATGTTGAAGCACGCCGAGGAGACGTTGTTGACTTGCCTGGTCATGGAGAGGGAGGAGTCCAGGATGAAGCCCAGGTTTCGTGCATGGTCTGTCGGTTTGGGTGCGGTGCCCAGGGCGGGAGGTCACCAGGAGTCGTCCCAGGTGGAGGGTGAGGAGCCCAGGATGAGGACCTCCGTCTTGTCCGAGTTCAGTTTCAGGCGGCTGGTCGTCATCCACTCGGCTACCTCTTTCATCCCTTCGTGCAGGTTGGCTCTGGCGGCGGCGGGGTCGTTGGTCAGGGAGAGGATCAGCTGGGTGTCGTCGGCGTAGGGGGTTATGCTGAGGTTGTGTTTGCGTACGATGGCCGCGAGGGGGCTCATGTAGACGTTGAAGAGGGTGGGGCTCAGAGATGATCCTTGGGGGACGCCGCAGATGACTTCGGAGGCCTCTGACTTGTACGGTGGTAGGCGGACTCTCTGTGTTCTTCCGTCGAGGAAGGAGATGATCCATTCCAGCGCCTTGTCCTGGAAGCCGATGTTGCTGAGGCGCCGTACTAGGGTGCGGTGGCAGACCGTGTCGAATGCCGCGGAGAGGTCTAGGAGGATGAGGGCCGCTGTTTCTCCATTGTCCATCAGGGCTCGGATGTCATCGGTGGCGGCGATGAGGGCGGTCTCGGTGCTGTGGTTGGCTCGGAAGCCGGACTGTGAGGGGTCGAGGGATCCGTTCGTCTCGAGGAAGGCGGCCATCTGCTTGTTGACGGTCTTCTCGATGACTTTGGCTGGAAACGGGAGGAGCGAGATGGGGCGGTAGTTCTTGAGTTCGGTGGGGTCCGCTGTGGGTTTCTTGAGTAGAGCGCTGAGTTCAGCGTGCTTGCAGCTCTCAGGGAAGGTGGCGGTGTCGAAGGATGTGTTGATGATGTCTCGCAGGTGGGGTGCGATGACAGCGTC
Organism: Lissotriton vulgaris; assembly: GCF_964263255.1. Classification (NCBI taxonomy): domain Eukaryota; kingdom Metazoa; phylum Chordata; class Amphibia; order Caudata; family Salamandridae; genus Lissotriton; species Lissotriton vulgaris. The sequence continues at coordinate 235,140,414 of NC_141690.1, read as the reverse complement.
GGCCTTGTTGAAGACGTGGTGAGGGCAGGGGTCGGTCGGTGATCCGCAGTGGATGGAGTTCATCGTGCGGATGGTGTCTTCGGTGCTGATCGGGGTCCAGGCGTGGAGGGTGGTGGTGGGGGGTGGTTGTTCGGTCATGGTGTGCGTTGGTTGGTTGTTGAAGCTGTTGTGTATGTCCGCGATCTTGTTGTGGAAATATGAAGCGAGGGAGTTGCAGAGGTCTTGCGATGGGGTGATGTCGTTGTTTCCTGCGCTGGGGTTGGAAAGCTCTTTCACGATGTTGAAGAGTTCCTTGCAGTTGTGTGCGTTGTTGTCCAACCGGATGGATGGATAGGTGTAGAATGTTGTAGAGTGACATATAGTGTCATAGAGTGGAGTGGAGTTTAGTAGAGTGGAGTAAAGTGGCGTGGAGTTGCATAGAGAGAGTTGTGTAGAATGGAGTAGAGAGTCATAGAGTAGTGTGACATAGAGTACGTTGTGTGGCATAGGCTGGAGTAGAGTGTCGTGGAGTGGAGTTTGTGGAGTAGAGTTTTATAGTGTTGAGTGGCAACAAGTGGAGTAGAGTAGAGTGGCATAGAGTGGCGTAGAGTAGAGTAGTGTAGAGTGGTGTAGTGTGTTATGAAGTAGAGTCGAGAAAAGTGTCGTATTTGGAGGGGTTTAGAGTGGAGTGTCGTCAAGTGGTCTAGAGTGGAGTGAAGTGTCATAGAGTGGAGTATAGTGTTGTTGATTGGAGTAGATTAGAGTGGCATAGAGTGGAGTGGTGTTTCATAGAGTAGAGTGGCATAGAGTGGAGTGGCATGGCCTGTCAAAGTGGCATGTCATAGAGTTTCTTAGAGTGGAGGGGGTAGAATGGAGTGGCATAGAGTGGAGTGTGGAGTAGAATGGAGTGGTGTGTCGGAAGGTGGAGAAGCGTGTCGTAGAGGAAGCGGTTTCGGGGGTGGAGTGGAGAGTCATAGAATGGAGTGCAATGTGGTAGTGTGGAGTATGCATGGTGTTGTAGCACACAGCCATGAGACACAACACATTTTCAATTGAAATGGCATTTACATTTGCACAGACATACAGTTTTATAGATAAAAGTGTTCAGTGCTCAAACGGTGTGTAGAAATATCATTACTTAGCGTATGGATTTGTTCTGATCATATTAAAATATTTGTTTTTACCACAATTTACAGACATTCTGAAATATCGGCACAGTTAATTTACAGACATTTCCATTTTGTTGTGTGCTAGAAAAAGCCATTCCTTTCACAGCAAGATTGTCACATAAATTCTCTCCCTTTGAAGTCAGAGAAAGAAAAGTAAACACCAAGCTCCCTTGAAAGTCAGAGCCTGACATTTAACCTATGCCTTTGAATGCACAGACAAATGTGAAAACATAGAACAAGATTTAAAGGTCTGGTTACTGAAAGCGAGCACTCATGGAAGAATAGAGTAAACAGAGTATACTCCACGGGAGCGACTAACTCATGCTTGCCAGCCTATAAAGCCAGCAAATAGAAAGCAAACAATAGTGACTTACAAAACTAAACTCAAAGCCAATGATAAGCAATGGGTGTAATTCATTTCTCAGGAAGCTTTCAGAATGTCCACAAGAAGTATTTAGCAAAACAGAGAGCTCCACTGTCTGATAGGCTTTGACCCAAAAAATTAGTGTCCTGGCTTACTTGTAATTGAGGTTTGCATGATGCTCAGCATACAGTGTGCACAGCCTGGTTTGCGGTCAAAGGGAATGGTAAGTGCTCTGGATACAGCATGAACGGCCTATAGTAGCGGTCTCATGGCTATGCTCGGATTACTGTACAGGTGGCCTGGTAGCACTAGCAGGGAAGAATCTGGGACATGCGGAGTTAGACCTTCATTGAACAAACTATCCTACATGGAGCAGATTTGTTTGCCTGTGTGTTGCTGTTCCAATGCTGCCCTTCCCGATGTGAACTCGTATGTAAAGAAGCACAATGTATTTACTGACACTTCTACTCCCAACAATTATTGGTTGTCCCTTGGGCTTTTATGGGCTGATTTAACATGTGGCTGGCACTCTATCTGAGCAGTGGCTGAAAAGGGCTGACAGTGTGTAATATTACATTTATAGGTATTATGATTCTTCATCATTACATGAGTGTAGGAGATAAAGATTAATATAATCTTGACATAAAATGTGTTTTTCATTATACCTTTTTCTTCATTTTAGGTAGCAAAGAACAATGGGGTTTGCTGAAGACAAAATGTGGGACTATGTCAGGAACCACCTGTCAGACTTCCACAGAATCACTGTTGTGGACATTTTGGACCATCTAGCAGGATTTCTCACAACAGCCGACATGGTAATGTTTTTTTCTGAGTTTTCAGTCCCAGTTGCATACCTAGATTTTTAGCTAAAAGTACTACATATTGTGTAGATTTCTGGCATGTATTTTGTAACCCCTACAGCCTTTTAGGTGCCCAAGGTTCACTGCATCACTATTCATTTTATGATGTTCGCATATTACATGATGGCATTGAAAGGGTTTCAATATGTTGTCTCTGTGACACTGGTGGCTGCCTCAACATACAGCACAAAATAAATCAGTAAATTGTCACAGTCAGAGTTATTTATTTATATGTGAATTAGAGGCATGCTGAATTAGGTTCTTCCATACAAAAACCCTTGTAAAAAAACATAAATTAAATATATTCATTCCTGTTATTTAAATATGGCTAAGAATCAGTTCTTAGGAAGAGTTTGTAAATGGGGTGATGGGTTGGGATCTACTTCAGGTCTGCAACCTTGCCTAAGAGCAATTTCATGGCCCTGCCTGAACATTGTGAATCCATTATTAATATTGTATGAATAGCAGAAGAAATGTGTATGCAAAGGAGCTATCATGAAGATCAGGTGGACTTGCAGGTTATTTCAGTTTTCGCCCTTTGTTTGCCTCCTCACTTGTTTACCTTTTGGAACATGAGCAGAACAAACTCAACATATAACCGACTATGATTTGTGAACATGCCTGTGGCTGGCAGTTTTTTAGGCATCTGTGAGTTGACTTTAGGGTACTCCGATTGTTCATGCTAACTGAAGGTACGAAAGAGCGGTCTTTCAAAGGTATCTATAAACCACTTATAACTCTGAATGATGCCTGTTAAATTGAAGAATGTGAGTACCACTTAGACAATGATAGATGTGTTACTGGTTTGAAGCATGTCAGTGTTTGTCGGACAGAGCTGGGTTCAGTGTCACTTGGGCTGATCATCTATTGCGCATTGAAGAAAAGTTTCAGACAGTCCAGAGAATCAACCTGGCCATATATTGCAGTCATAAAGTTGGAAGCGGGAAGATAAAATCTCTCCGGGCCCAAGTCTCATACATTATAGACTGGAAAACTTCCAGAGCCCAGACTCAGATGACATTAGTCATAGACCTCACCAAGTTATTATATAGCTAAATAATATACTGTATATACTAGTTATAGTTAGCTATTGCCATCATTTATTAAAATGTATTATTATTAAATAAATGTAATGCTTGCTTGTACTTACCTGGGATATAATGTATTTTGCTATGTGGTGACTCTCAATGTCAGACTCTTGTTGCCCAAATGGCGTACAGAAATTGCTAGATACTTGCGTTAAATATATGGCCCAGTATGATCATGCCACGATCTTGAATAAATCAATAGCAATGCATGTAGGCTATAGAACTACCAAGTAAAAGTATGTTTCTTTCGCTGTTTGACCCTTTCATCAGATTCACCCATGCCCTCGTTGGCTTGGGTGAATCATTTGCCCATAGACACATTAAAGTAACTGATGGTTTATTTCAGTCTGCCAAAATGAATGGACGGACGGCTGTATGATGAATGCACTTTATCAGCTAAAAAAGGTCTGACTTTTTTCAAGTCTCGACAGTCTAAGGAGATAAAAAAAAAGAACTGAAATTCTGGAATGGTTCTGGCAAATTGAAATTCTAGTATTGGAGATAGGATTGTGAGCTGAAGACACGTGCTATCTTTGTATACTTACAACTTACGTTTGCACCCGTTACAGACTCTAACTATACTTAATTGTTCACATGCACAACTTTTTTGTTGAGGTGAACGTTATGGCTTTATAGCCTGCCATAGCATCATCATCATCGCACCTCAGGCCTTTAACAAGGAAGCAGGCTTTAATGGCGTGTATAGACCAGCTACGGTGGCTATAAAGCTATTAGAATACTCATCCCCCCCATCAGGGCAGAATGTTCGACTTATTATTATTATTATTATTATTATTATTATTATTATTATTATTATTATTATTATTATTATTATTATTATTATTATCTCATTTATAAGACACATGAATCATCCCCAAATTCTGGAATGGTTCTGGCAAATTGAAATTCTAGTATTGGAGATAGGATTGTGAGCTGAAGACACGTGCTATCTTTGTATACTTACAACTTACGTTTGCACCCGTTACAGACTCTAACTATACTTAATTGTTCACATGCACAACTTTTTTGTTGAGGTGAACGTTATGGCTTTATAGCCTGCCATAGCATCATCATCATCGCACCTCAGGCCTTTAACAAGGAAGCAGGCTTTATTGGCATGTATAGACCAGCTACGGTGGCTATAAAGCTATTAGAATACTCATCCCCCCCCATCAGGGCAGAATGTTCGAATTATTATTATTATTATTATTATTATTATTATTATTATTATTATTATTATTATTATTATTATTATTATCTCATTTATAAGGCACATGAATCATCCCCAGGGGGATCTCTTGGCGCCCGAGAAGAGAAGCAACTGGAAGAGGAGTAAGGACTTCACTCTTTAGAACAGGCAGGTCTTAAGCAGCTTTTTAAATTGTACAAAGTTAGTACAGGCACGAATAGCTTCAGCAAGCTCATTCCAATGTGTGGGGGCCAGATAAAAGAAGGCACGTCCTCCCATTTTAACTTTCCTTATTCTCCTCCCACAAAGCAAGTTGCGATTGCTAGATCTAAGTTGTCTCCCCGGTTGGTAACGCTCAATCTTATTAGTCAGATATGCCGGACCCAGCCTGTGAAGGGACTTAAAGACCATGCAAAGCAACTTAAATATAGCATGCTTCTTTATGGGGAGCCAATCTAGAACGCGCAAGAGGGGGAGGGAGGGGGTTTGTGCTGGTTTATCAAGAGCCAGGCGAGCTGCGGTGTTCTGCACCACCTGCAACTTAGATAGCAAATCTTCCCTGATACCTACCAGTAAAGAGTTGCCATAATCAAGGCGACTCATAAGGAGCGCCTGAATCAGGGTCTTTCTAGCAGTCAACGGAATCCAGGGGAAGATCTTTCTGAGTGACCGCATGGTCCCATACAGGTGCCTGCAAGAGTTTTTACCTGGTCATCCATTGAAAGTTTGTTTTCTATTTTGACCCCTAGGTTCTTAGCCCAGGCCCTAGGAACAGGAGTTTCTCCTAATTCTATCGGCCACCAATCTGCACACCACAATTTATCTGCCTTGCCAAACAGCAATATCTCCGTTTTAGATGAGTTTAGCTGCAGAAAATGTTCCCTCATCCACTTAGCAATCGTCATCATATAATTGATAAACTTCGCCTTGCTTCCTGCAGGGTTTTTCTCAATGTGTACTATCAACTGCGTGTCATCAGCATAAGAGATGGTTTCAAACCCATGCTGTCTAATGATGGAGGCCAGGGAAGCGATATAGAGATTGAACAACGTGGGGCTCAATATAGAGCCCTGTGGGACCCCCTTGTCCACCGCAGTTGTAGGTGACGCATATGAGTCCAGCTGAACACATTGTGTTCTATCTGACAAGTAACTCTGAATCCAGTCACATGCCAGACCTCTGACACCAATCTCTCTAAGCCTGCTCAGCAGGATACTATGAGAGATGGTGTCAAAGGCTGCCGACAGATCAAGCAGCACCAACATGACTGGAGAGTCTCTGTCTAATGACATCCAAAGCGTGTCCGTGACCTCTAAGAGGGCCGGAAACCGGACTGGGATGAGTCCAAGATTTTGTTCTGTTCCAAATAGCTGGAGAGGTGTTGGTTAGTTATTGTCTCCATAATCTTGGAGCAACACGGGAGGAGAGATATTGGCCTATAATTCTGTAGGTCCATAGGATCTGCTGAAGCCTTTTTCAGCAGAGGCTTAAGACGTGCGCTCTTCCATTTACGTGGGAAGGTCGCAGTCGCTAATGAGATGTTACATATCTCTGCCAGTGAGTCCGCAATAACTGAGGATAGTTCAGACATGACCGCTGGTGGTGCTGGGTCTAAGATAGATCCAGATTTCGCCTGGGCTAAAAGGGTTCCTACCTGTTCGCTAGTAATGGTAGGAAAACATTCTAAAATCAGGGGCAAAAGATTTCCCTGACGGGGGACTCCCTCATGGACAGTCTCTTCAGGGCCCAAAAGAGTGATAAATTGTATCAATTTTATTGGTGAAGTGTCTCGCTAAGTTGTTACATAATTCCTGAGTTGCTGGCGGAAGTAGATTATTTTCCCTGGGACTGGTGAATTCCTTCAGGATAGCAAAAAGCTCACGCGAGGAGTCCTTCGCTCCTATAATACGAGCGCCTAAGTAGGTTCTCCTAGCTATATTGCACCTGATCGATGCGTCAGACTATTTACTCTGGAGGAGAGGTCAAAGGATTCCATAGCTGCCATCAGGCAGGCGGTATCTACATTAGCAGATGCCTCCAGGTGATGATTGAAGTCCCCTACAAGTAAAAACTTGTCCGTTAACAGCATGAAAGGAGCCAGCCTCTCAGATAATGCTGTACAGAAGTCTCTCTTATTTCCCCCTGGAGGGTGGTACACTAAGGCTCCCATCCATTCGGTCTTAAGTCCTTGCTGTAGTTTGAAAATCAGTAACTCCAAGTTTGGGCTGGAGACGGAATCGAGGATCTTAATATGAAAAGGGGGACGCGTATCAATTGCCAACCCTCCACCCCTCTTTCCCAATCTATCTAGACGTACCACCAAGTAGTCTTTTGGGAATGCTATTGCCAGTGCTGGTGTTGCGTCATTATTCAGCCACGTTTCACTGAAAAGACAAATATCCGGCTTTAAATCATCTACCATATCCCAAATTTCAGCCACATGTTTTGGAATAGATCTGACGTTAAGATAGAGGGTGCAACCGACTCACCTACAGACTGCGTCAGTGCTCCAGAGGACTCTCTAACCCCTACATGGTTTCCCTTAGGGGCAGTATAAGTAATGCCTGACCTAAGTCGCATGCGCATTGATGACAAACTGCAGTAAGGGCAGCTCCAGTCTGGGAGGTTTTTTGCCTAATTGAGTGGCACATCTCCCACCAGGACAGGGTGTCGCAAATCCCCATTGCCGCAGGCTCTCACTCAAATAACATATCCTGAGCATAGGACTGGCCTGCTGATGCACAGGCAGCATTTCCTGGCAGCCGGCAGCAAACAGGCGCGGATGGACGCAGACGGGCTTACCTTAGGCGCGCCCTCTGCGCGCGGCCGCAAGCGTGGTTGCATTTATGCCCCCAAATGTGTGGAGAGACTAGAGCGCTGACCGTTCCTAATGGCGGCCGGCACTTCCAGCTCGTGCAAAAATACTAGCCCTCTCCCCACAAACAATCAGCTGTCTGATTGCGGAGGACCGGAGGGCAACAGAACGGCTGCTATAAAAGTAGGTAGGTTGTACAAATGCCCCCAGCGACCCTACAGTGCAGAACACAATCAATAAAATAGTGCTAAAACATTCAATTTCAAATTCAATTTGAAAAGCGGTCCGATAACAACTGCAATACTCCGAATGCAGATGCCTTCAACAACAAAGGTCTCACGGAGCCAGAGGTGATTGAAATCCCTTCGGCTCTGAAGCCTTTGTTCACAGTTGTTGCTGTTAAGTCTAACAGTCAGGTCTCGAGTCCTTTCCTGAATTCCAGCAGAAAGCCTGAGGTCCGGATGTGTAGAGGGAGGTCATTCCAGGCCCTGGATACAAGGTATGAGAAGTAACAACCTCCGCTGTAGCTTCAACGTATGCACAGGCGTGAGCGAATTGAAGGGAGGCGGAGCATAGGATTCTGGAGAGTTGGTGGAAGTTCAGGCAGTGGTTGATATATGCGATCCTTGGTTATGTAGGGCTTTGTAAGTGTGGCTCAGTACTTTGTAGTGGCCTCTCTTGTGGATGTGGAGACAGTAGATATTCTTGAGGTGGGGGGGTGATGCCGGTCTGCTCAGGGAGGTCGAGGATGAGTCTGGCTGCCAAGTTCTGTATGGTATGTAGCCTCTTCAGGAGGTGTGAGGTGATTCCAACGTAGAGTGGGTTGCCATAGTCCAGTTGGCTGGATACTAGGGCTTGGGTGACATGGGCCTAGTATTTACCGGGAGGCATTTGTAGTTCTTGCGGATCATGCGAAGAGTGAGGAAGCAGGCATAGGAGACTGAGTTGATCTAGCTTTTCATGGTAAGGTTGCTGTCCAGGATGATGCTGAGCTTGCAGGCACGGTCTGTCGGTGTGGGTAAGGGTCTTAGTTCTAGTTCTACCAGGTGTCGTTCCACAGGGAGATGGAGTTCCGGAAGTTCAGTACTCCCTTTTTATGAGAGTTGAGTTTCATGCAGTTGTCCTTCATCCAATCTGCAATGTTAGTCATACACCTGTGGAAGTTGGCTCTCATGGTGGAGGGTTCTTCGGATAGCGTCAGGATGAGTGTCGTCGGCAAAGGAAATTAGCTTTAGTCCATGGGTTCTGATGATGACGGCCAGGGGGGTCATGTAGGCGTTGAACAGGGTGGGGCTGAGGGATGAGCATTGAGGGACGCCGCAGATGATTGTCTTGTGTTCAGAGGTGTAGAGAGGAAGGTATACTCTCTGGGTTCTTCCCGTGAGGAAAGATGTTGATCCTTGAATTCTGATTTGGTAGAGTGTGTGGTGAGATACGGTGTTGAATGCTGCTGAGAGGATCAGGGCCGCCATTTCCCCTCGGCGGAGGAGGGCTCTGATGTCATCGGTGGTGGCAATGAGTATTGTGTTGGTGCTGTGGTTCGCGCTTAATCCAGACTGGGAGATGTCTAGAAGGTTGTTGCTCTCCATGTGTTCAATGAATTGGTGGCTGATGCCCTTTTTGAGGACCCTCATTGGGAAGGGGAGCAGAGAGATGGGATGGATGTTCTTGAGTTCACTGTAGTTGGCGAACAGCTTCTTGAGAAGGGATTTAATTTAGACCTCTTTTCATTCATCGAGGAGTGTGGCCGTGGTGATGAATGCACTTAAGATGGTTGTGAGTTTGTTGCTGATCGACTTGCTCCCAAGGTTGAAGATGTGGTGGGGCAGGGGTATGTAGGTGCTTCTGAGTGGACTAAGTTTGTGATGGTGGTAGTGCCTTTCATGGTGAGCTGGTCCCAGGTGGGAAGCAGGTGGTCTGGGTTTGTCTCTGAAGGAGCGATGAGGTTGAAGATGTTGACAGTGGTGGGTTGGGCCATGAAGTTTTCTCAGATGTTGGGAATTTTGTCATTGAAAAAGTCCATCAGGGTGTCGCAGAGGTCCTGAGCGGGGCTGATGATGTTTTTGGAGGCAGAGGAGTTCGAGAACTTTCTGACAATGTCTGGTTAGCCCTGGCCTCGATGCGGTAGGCATGGGCTACTCTTTTGTCTTTCTCTGGGGTTTGTGGTAATGGTTCAGCAAAGTTTTGTAGCATGTTTGGTCTTTGATGTCCTTGCTGGTATGCCACCTTCACTCAAGTTGCTTGCATTTGCATTTTCATTTCTTAGTTTTGTGGTGTACCAGCTGGCCTGTTTGGAGGCTCTCTTCGATTTAGTGGGAGCAACTCTTTCGGTGTAATCGGTGATCAAGGTGGAGAAGTTCTTCACAGCCTGTTCTATGTTGGTTGAGGTGTCTGGGTAGGAGGAGTTGAGGCTGTAGGTCCATTGGCTTTCAGATAGTGGTGCTGAGCGGCTCGGCGGTGGTGCTGGGGGAATGTTCTACATCTATCAGCCGCACACAGGGCCATGGTTGTTAGCTTATGAACATTCACAGCAAGAGCTGTGAGAGGGGCTGAAGTCAGCCCCTGGTTCTTTCCGGCTTGGCTGACCTGCTTTTTGTAGTTCAACCAAGCCAGGGAGACCCAGGAGCTGAGCAGCATTCACCCCTCCCTCATTCTGAAGCCATAGTACCACTGAGCTACAGGAGAAGGGAAGGGTGAAGGCTACATGGCCTCTGCCTTTCTTTTTTCTCTGCCTAGTTAATATATTTTTGAGAGGCAAGGGAAAAAGAAAGGCAGAGGCTGTGTATTAGGACATTGAAATGTTGAGAGCAGCGGGACTACACCAGTTCATATAGGCCACTGCTGCTCCATTGTCTTCAATGGAGCTCTCAACATTTCAATCTTCTAATCAACCTTCAACCACTGATGACAGACTGAGTGTGGCGGAAGTGGACATCCCCACTTCCCCCCCTTAATAACTTCAGCCTAAAATTGAGCATGCATTTCATATTCTTTTGTCAGTTTTAAGGACCCTTATACACATATTTTCTTCAAAAGACATTTTAGCAATGTAGGTCTGGCTAAATGTACATTGATACCCTATCAGATCCAAGGACTGATATAACGGTGTGCCCCTTTTCAACTTAAACAATGTAGATCAGGAAAAAATAGAAGAGAGACGTCTCTAACCAGTAGTGTTTTTTTGGGTGCTTTTTTTTAGATCATGGGTGCTACACCTGTTTACTGCTGCAGGAAAATGTTTTTTGGCCTGTACTTATATTATTTACATTTATCGCTGATTTACTGTATTGTTTAATCTTATGATTTGGTCCTTTACTGATTGATTGGATATTATATTTTCTTCTACATTTTTAACGATCAATGCTGATGTCATTTTCTTCTGTTCATATGTTATGATGAAAAATGCTACTTTTTATGTTTTTATGCATTTTATGAATGTGAACTAAAATATGTTTTTCTACTGCTAAGAGCTTCATCAGGGTATGGTTGTGGGTGATGAACAGCTGGACATCTTTGATGATAGTCTAATGATGAAATATAAGTGAGTATTTGTGTCCTTGCCACCCCCAAAGCTGTTCATCCTCTCATCCTTAATGACCTTGTCCGTGCAGCCTACGAATCCATGAAAAGCTGGTACCCTATCTAGTGTTATTTGATTTTTACAGGAAGGAATAAGAGCAAGGCGGGACAACCACGGAAATCAGAGGAGTATGTATGACTTTCTGGATGCATTAAGGCGACGATCGAACTGGGTGAATGGACTGATAAGTGCCCTCAGAGCTTGTGAGCATGGAGAGCTTGCAGAACGTCTTCAGATGGAATATGATGCACTTCAGCCTAGTTCTGGTAAGGTTTGTTTTCTTGTTGTAAACTATTTTGTTTTCCAACAGGCATTAGTCAGTTGAGTCCTCACAGCAAAGTATCTCAGTACTTGTGAAAAGCACAGTCTAGATAGGTAAATCTCTCTTTTCTAAAAAGAGAGATTCTAAAACCACTTTTTTGTCTAACATAAACACCATACTGGAATCGGCAGCTATGGAAACTAGCTTCACTGTTCTTGGTGACCTGAACTTTCATCTAGATCTCGATCATCTAGCTGACTCTGTTGCTCTCACCACTGACCTAGGCAACCTAGGGCTAAACCAGCTTGTTAAGTCTTCCACGCACCAAGCTGGCCACATTTTGGACCCTATTTTCTCCAATCTAGAAGGTCTCCATATCACAAACATCTTGCCCATGCAGTGGACAGACCACTTTGCAATCTTTGCTAATATCACCTCTTGCAAGGACTGTAATAACAACCCGCCTCTGATACCCAAATTACCGTTTAAAGACTGGAAAAACATTAATTTAGAACATTTCAAACTAACACTCTCACAAACCTGCCCGGAATTCGCCACTGACCCCAACCTAGCACTTCAGCAACTATATGAATGGATTGGTAAAGCATCTTACCAAGCAGCCCCTTCCAAGGAACATTCTAGCAATAGAGCTAAACCTACCGCTCCTTGGTATAACGATAATCTCAGGACGCAAAAACAGATCAACCGCAGCAAGGAGAGAATCTGGAGGAAAGATTATAATGCAGATAGCAAGGCTGCCTATAGAGAGGCTGTAGCTCTATACAAAAATAAGATTGCACAAGCCAAAAGAGAATATTATACCGCTCAAATTGAGCAGGCCAAAAATTCCAGCAAGCAACTATTTTCCATTACTAAAGCTCTATCAGGTAACTCCCCGGACCTTACGCCCCCCCCGTCGCAATCACTGTGTGACTCCCTTGCAGCGTTCTTCTACACCAAAGTAGACGACATCTATCAAGCATTCTCTTCCAAATTGCTCCCGGTACCTAATCCTGCCTTAACCTCCCCCTCTGCTAATGCCTTTTCGTGTTTTCAACCAGTCACCCAAGAGCAAATAAAAAATACACTTCAGACCATCAAATCAGGCTCACCCCTAGACCCCTGCCCTTTTTCGGTCCTTACACCAGTCCTAGACGTTATCACACCAGCACTTACGCAGGTCTGTAATTTGATTTTGCAGTCAGGTCATTACCCCGACCCGCTCAAAAACACTTTGTTAAAGCCGTTGCTAAAAAAACCCTCGCTTGACAAAAATGAGCTCAAAAATTATCGGCCAATTGCAAGTCTTCCATTTATGGCAAAGACAATTGAAAAGATCATGAATACCCAGATCTCTGAGTTTATTGAACTGCACCAGCTCCTGGACAATACACAGTTTGGATTTCGGAAACATCACGGGACTGAGACAGCCCTGATCAAAGCCGCCGATGACATCAGGGTCATCAGGGACCAAGGTGGCACTGCCATACTGGTGCTGTTAGATCTATCGGCGGCCTTCGACACGGTCGACCACAACATCTTGGTCGACCGTGTCCAAGGATTAGGTATCTGTCATACGGCCAAAAATCTAATTGCCTCTTTCCTTGCTAATAGAACGCAGGCGGTCACCCTAGGACCCTTTCAATCAGCACAACTCTCCGCCCCCTGTGGTGTTCCTCAAGGCTCATCCCTTAGTCCGACACTCTTCAACATCTATGTGTCGGACCTAGCTAAGACCATCAAAGCACACGGGATGAGCCTTACCTCGTACGCCGACGACACCCAACTAGTGTTGGCGATCAAAGGGGACGGAGAGCAAGTAGCTGAAAAATTCAAGATAGGGCTCCTAGATATAGGAGACTGGATGGCGCAAAACTGTTTAAAGTTAAACTCAGAGAAAACTGAGGTACTCATTTTCGGTCCATTATCACCAGCTTGGTCCACCATTTGGTGGCCGGAGTCCTTTGGCACACCTCCTATACCAGCTTCCAAGGTCAGGAACCTGGGGATTCTTTTTGATGATGGACTGAACTTTATGGATCATGCCAACAAGACTGCATCTATTGCGCACCTAAAATTAAAAATGATTCGCAAAATTCGTCCTTTTCTTCCCGAATCTGCGATTAAGACACTTGTTTCAGCCCTTGTCCTCTCATCCTTGGACTATTGTAACGGGTTATTTCTCAACGCACAAACCAGAGTTACTACAAAACTGCAAACTATACAAAACGCAGCAGCCCGCCTCATCACCGGCAAAACAAAGTTTGAACCCATTGCCAATAACATCAAAGATCTCCACTGGCTGACTGTACATAAAAGAGTCCACTTTAAGGCTCTCTGTATAGTTTTCAAAACACTCAATGACCAAGGACCATTTTTTCTACGAGACAAACTGAAATTTTACAAGCCTACAAGAGCTCTACGCTCAGCTGCCTCTAATCAGCTGCTTGTTCCACGCACCAAAACAGTGTCTTGGGGGGACCGTCGCTTTCTGGTGGCGGCCCCCAAACTTTGGAATACTTTGCCCCTTAACATCAGACAAAGCACCACGCTGTTCCAGTTTCGCAAACTTTTGAAAACCTGGCTTTTCTCTCATTAATCCACCCTTCTCTGTGTCCGGCTTAGTTCTTCACTCTTCATTTTCTCAATAATGGTTTGAGCGCCTTGACGCCTGAGGGTATAAGCAGCGCTTTACAAATGTCAAAAAATAAATAAATAAATAAATAAATAAAATTTTCATGTGCTGCAAAGAAGACATTTATTGTCCAGAGATGTGGTGTCTCAGCAAAGGGGTTTCATCTTGCACCACTGGTATTTCCCAATGTTGAACCTTCAGGTGATGGCTTAAGCAGGTAATCAAACATGTTTGTCAAAGATATATTTCAGTTAGGTGTGAATTCAAGAAGACTGCCACTCTCTTGGTTACCTGGAGGAATGCAGTGCATACACAGTGAATACTACAGGCCTCATGTGTGCTTTGCAGATGAAATAACAGTGGCTCCTGATACCTGTGTCTTGGCTTAGGAGGTAATGCAATATCTGAGGCAGGGGATAAACTCAGAGAAGAATCCTTCGGCAGACTTTCTTGCGCCATTCCTTTTTTCTACGGAGAAAGTTTCACTTGTGGTTTCTCCTTTGGTTTTAGCACTTCTTCCTAAAATCGGAGAATCTAAAACAGACCCATCGTTTCTAAACTATTCAGTTAGACTGCCTCGTTGTGAATGAAATGCTGTTGCCAAGCAGTAGTAACTCAGTTTATGATTGGCATGACCCTTCGACACTCAGGCTGAACATCAAGAAATAGTCTAAAATTATATTAATACAATGCAAGATATTCATAGTAAATTGTGTATTGCCCAAGTAGTTACTGCCAGCTTATAGCTGGTTGTATCTTCCTGTAAAAAAAGAAAACACAAATAGTGCCTTTAAAAAGAGCCCAAACCCATGTGTGCACTTCATTTATTTAATCAATCGTCTGGCTTCTTCCTTGCAACCCAGGCGACCTCGGAATCCTTAAACCCTTGCAGCCTGATTCATCAAGCTGAATTGCGCTCGCAAAGGGCCAGATTCTGAGAATCGGGCCCTTTGCGAGTGCGATTTTTGCATTTGGGATTCATCTTCCCAAATGCAAAAATCGGTAATAGCGATTTCGCTATTTTGCGAGGAATTACATTTAAGGAATCTCAATTTGAGATTCCTTAAATGCAATTCATCATCCAATTTTAAATTGCGAATTCGCAATTTCGGCCTGCTATTTACCGCGAGGTCAAACCTCGTGGTAAATAGCGAAAACTTGGAAAAATGCTTTTAAAAGCATTTTTCTAAGTTGCATGTTGCACACACACATGTCCTCTGGACATGTGTGTGCGCAACACCTGTTTAAATTAGCATTTAAGGGGTGCTACAGGGTGTCCTTTGGACACCCCTGGCACCCTTTAAATCGCTATCTTATTTGTGATTAGTTAATTGCTAATCGCAAATAAGGAATATGTAGGAATCACATTTTTTTTTGCGATTCCTACATGAATCCCGTTTTGCGAGTCTGTAATATCGATTCCTTATGAATCGCTATTAAAGACTCGTAAAACTGGTCTTTGATGAATCAGGCTGTTGGTTCTGTACATATCTTAGGGCTACAGAACGAAAAACTTCGAATTTTTTAGCAGAAGTGCAACTAATTATACTTTCAGAAATAAAGCAGAACATACAAATCTATATTTAAATCTACCAAATAGTTTTTTTTTTACCACATGGCATCATGGCCAGAGCTTCCGCCTTTGGAACTGGAGAACCATGTTCGAGTTTCGGAGTCGGCTCAACATCCTGAATCAGGGCAAATCACTTCATCTCCCTGTGCCTCAAAAATTAAAGTGATCTTGTGTAATGTTACTGGTACTCAGATAAAATACTCTAGTACCTCTGGACTGAGTTTGCGCTCTATAAAACTGCAAAAAAATAATAACATATTTTCTGAACCCAATATATCACCCATTTTTCCTCTCTATCAGAACTCGCCTTTCCCTGATCTACTCTGATGTGTGGAATTTCAGTCCTCTTTAGGATTCTGACATTGACAGTCTAATCCACAAGAGTAAAATCTCAGGCTCTCCCCTCTGGCTCATGCTTGCTAAAATAGTAAGAGTCTCTCACCAATTTTTGCCATTAAACAAAATTAATAATTAATGCCTCTAACATTGGCATTATACATCCTTCATTTACATCTTCAATCAAGGCAGCATTACTAAAATCCTTAGATCTTGACTGAAGTATCAGACTATCGTCTCATGTCACAGCTGTGTTTTGTGACAAAACTATTGGAGAGAGCTATATATAACCAAATGCAGAATTTTGTTGAGGTCAAGTACCTTTTCAGCCTGTACAATTGGGATTCCAATCAGGCCATAGCATCACAACGGTGATAGTTGCAGCCATAGGTAGCTGGCGGATGTGGAGAATTTAATACCCCTCGTCCAACTAGACATCTCTCTGACTGGCAGATTTGGAGAATTGAATAGCTTTTTTCTCACCATCCTTTGACACTGTGAATCACCACATCCTTCTAGCAGTATTTCTGTGTCAAGGCCATGATTTTAAAATTAAGATTAGACACTTCTCACTTTAAGTAACATTACAGAAGCTGCGACATCCCTTGCACGTCTTTACTATCACCTCTTCTGTTTAATCTCTTTATTCTCTCATTGGCCTATTTGATGGAATCATTTGGATACCCATTGTTAGGTCTGGCATTAGTCAAGACCTTTTGAGTTACCTAAAATTATATGTAATGTACTCATAGAAAGAGACTTTCAGTCAGCCCTCTTCATTCATTGGCCTGCTGTTGTATGATGGTGAGTTTCGCATCCTGCATCCTGGTTAATACCTGTCCTAAATGCCTCATGTTGTTCTACCCTGAATTACTAAACACCACATCCAGGTAGGCCACAAGGAACTCCTCTGGCCCTGAAGAACACGGTTTATCAGGTAGGGAATTGTGGCAGGAGCATTGTTCAACCCAAATGGCATTACTTTAAACTGATCTAGCCCTTCGGGGGTAGAAAATTAATCTTCTTCTTGGCACTTGCTGCTAAGGCAACCTGCCAATACCCACTGTTGTAATCAAAGGTGCTCAAGTAATTTGCAGCACCTAACAGATTGAAAAAAAACATATTTGCTCTCGTATTTAGTTGGACAGCGGTCTTGGTTACCTCATTTTGGGCCTGGTAGCACTCAAAGAACCACAAGTATGTAGACCCTTGCTTTGTTACGGGCAGCACAAAACTAGACACAAGACTACGAGATCTCTCAATGACCCCCAGGTCCAATATCTTGGCAACCTCTGCCTTAATTTATCCCTGATCCCGGACAGGCATTCGGTACATTCTGCCCTTCACTAGCAGAATGTAACCTGTGTCTATGTTGTGGACACAGAGTGATGTCAACCCTGGAGCCAGCGAGAAGAGGTTGGAAAACAGCCCCACCACCTCAGTACACTCACTCTCTCTCTCTCTCTCTCTGCGGCCTTGGCGTTACCTCTGGTTAACTGAAACTTTTCCGAAGTGCCATCCCACACGTCACCATGCAGCAGGTCAGGATGAGGCTCACTGTCTTCCTCAACCTCCCCAGCCATGTCCATGACATTTACTATATAGTGCCACTGCAGGTAAGGTGTCAGCCAGTTCACTTGGAACATCCTCCTTGGTACCGGGTGGGCACTATGTCCACTGTGTAGTTAGCCACAGAAATCTTCGGCGCTACCTTGTATGGCACACACCATTTGTCCTCCAAAGCCCCGACCCAAAACAGACTTCAGCACCAACACCTTCTGATACTGAGTCAGTGTAGATTTCTGGTCATACCAGTCCTACAGCTTGGCTTGTCATAAAATGTGACTTTGTGTGCATTGCCCATCAGCTTCCTGAGGCCAATCACATGTTCACCACATCCTTCAGTGGAGACATTAAGGTTCCTTTGCACCCATTTCTAAAAATGAGTGGACCCAACACCTGGTGACAATCCAGAAGTTAAGCAGACTGAACCCAACTCCCTTCTGCTAAATATTTCTGTTGGCGAACAAGAGACATGACAGGGAAAGATTCAGCTTCCTTCTTAGGTTTTTTAGCAGAGTTGCCATCTTGCTTTTGAGTGTCTTGTTGTACCACAACATCAAACCATTAGTTTGAGGGTGGTGCCACATGGATAAGTGGCAGGCCATACCAGCTTGCTTCCACATCTCTCTTGTGTATAAGGAGATAAAGTTAGTTTCCTAATCAGAGATCACTGTTCTTAGAAATCTGAACCTAGAAATGATCCAGGGTAGCTCTTGCTACCACCTTTGCAGTCGTACTTCTCAGAGGTACAGACTTGGAGTACCCGGTGGCATAATTCACCACAACCAAAATATACTTGTTGCTTGACAGTAAAGTGGGGTTCAAATGGCCGTACAATGTCTATTCCCATCTGCTTGCAACTAACATAGCAAGCGAAACAGGTTCTAAAGAACCTGTCTGTGTCGCTGTTCTTTCTTTGCCACTAGACCGAAGGTCCATCCTATCCTGGGTTCTTCTAATGCCCAAATGTCCTGCCAGGGGCATGTCATGGGGCAGTGACAACAGGACGCTCCTTTACTTGGAAGCACTAGCCTCTTTCTTACTCACAGCTCAGGATTGACGGACTCACTATACATTAAGACACCCTCCCAGCAAACATAGTGACCTGTTGCCAGGCTTTCTTGGGAAGTTTCACAAGTGTATGGCACTCCTACTGTTCCTTGCAGAAATCATCACGGTAGGCCCCCAGAAGCTAGCAAACCCTGCAGGTCTGGAGGCAACCCAGACACCAGGGCCTGGTCCACTTTGGTAGCCTCATCCTTCTTTCCTTCTGGAGCAAAAGTGATGACATCCACTGCAGTGCCTTCCTGGAGTAGGCCCTTTCCTTCAAACTACCTTGTCTTGATCCCTGTATATATCGGGATTGGTCCCAGTCTTTTTTTGAGACTGCTTCTCAGCCTGTGCTCTGACCAATCCAGCTGTTGATGTCCAAGCCATATAGGCTTCTGGTCCTGGCACCAAACCTGGGGCTAACAAATGATTGCTCAAGAGACAACCTGGACCTTGCTTCTCTCTCACTCCCACATTTACAACGGCCACCTTGCTGTTGATTTTTGCCTCTGCTCGGGCAAGCGGGTATTCCATTTCCTCACCACTGGCTGCCAAAACTGTTTCCTTGGTACCAGGGACAATTTCCCTAGGTTACTTCCTCAGGCTTGAGATAGTTCCTCTTAGCCATAGTCCTGAAAACTTCAGTATCCCTTAGGGCAGGCAGCTGACTAATGTCCAGAGCCACTAGGCTGAGTGCAACAGGGCCACCTCGAGTCCCTTCACCCATGTGTAACATGCTAGCTATAATGAGGGCTGATGGTACTGGGTCCTTTAACTGACAGTCTCTTCTATAGTGTCCCACCTGGTGGCACTTATAACAAGTCACCACCTTGGACTGGGAAGAACCTTTCTGTCCTTTCTTTCTATGATGCTCCTTAGTGGACACACCATTACCATTCCTCTTTCGCCTGGGCACTCCGCAAATCCCTTGGGAATCACCCTGGCCATTACCCTCAGGTTTGATATTGTCTGTGAAGAGCTTGCCATTTGTCAGCCAGTACTGCCTGTTTCTCTGGATCCCTCTCTGTCGGATCTGACAGGTATTGCCTAAGTGGGGTAGGTTACTTCTCCCTGAGTTGCTCTGTCACCATCAACAGCTTAAGAGTATGAAAATCTTTGGCCTCCACGCCACTCACCCACTCATTCCGGTAAAGCAATACTCTATGAATCAAAGTCTCAAACAGAACACCGCCCCCTCTCTTGCAGTCTCTGAATCTGTGAAGGTACTGAGCAGGCTTCAACCTATACCTCCTAACCAGAGCTTTCTTCAAATACCCATAGATCATCTGCTCTACAACAGCATTCTTCCGTGGATGGCTTTTCCTTCCAAAGGCAAGGGACCCATTAAGACAGCTGCCTTAGACACCTCATTCTAGGCCTGTGCCTTACAAGCTACCTCAAATCTCACACTCCATTCCAAGATATCCTGCCCTACCACATACATATGTATACGCTCCCTCTTGGAATCTTGGCACTACCTGGCAGGAGCTAGAGACTGAGACGCGTTTCCCAGAAGGAGCTGTTCCTGCTGCCACCTTAATCTTCTCCTTCTCAAGGCCAATCATTTCCCTCTTCTGCTTCTTTCCCTTATCTTTTCCCTCTCTTCCTGCTCTCTCAATTTATCTTCAGTGGCCCATTGCTCCTGTCTCTCCTGCCTCCTCTCCTCTTGTGCCAAGCGAGCTACACTTAGCTTCTCCCTCTCAAACATCCTGCCCTCCTCCTTCTGCTCAGCTTTGAGTTTCTGGAGAGCCAACTTCAGGTTCAGGGTCTCTACCAGACTCATCCCATCCAAAGGATTTACTCCTGGAACTGGTGAGTGGTACCCTAGAAAATAGAAGTGGTGTGTATTGAGGAACCTCTGGAATGTATGTTAGGTGGCACACTTGGTGTGCATCTGAGAAAGATCTGTGCTACGTGGACTTGTCAACCTGACTCCACAGCACCCTCCTCCTGGGTTCCCGCCATGGTTCCCTCCCCAGAGTGTACCACATCCTCCTGTGTTCCACCCAGTCTCTCAAACTGGTCCCTAATGAAAACACACAGAGCATCTCTGTCCCGGCTTTTTGGAGCTCTCCCCCATCTGTTCCTACATAGACCCTTCGGCTATCTACTGACATGGTGCTAAGGTCTACTCCCAACCCTGTGCTATTCATTATCTACATGCGTAGATTTTGGGTGGGAAAAAAATTTGACTTATTGTGCCACATTTTACATGGTTTTACAGCATTCCCCAAGGCAATTTTCCAGGAGCAGAGAAAACCTAAAAAAAGATTTTTTTGCCAAGTTACTGGACTTAGGTGTATCAAATCCAGACATTTGAGTTTCCTGAATTGATTGACACCATACTTCTCAGCTTCCTCAGATTCAAGTATCAAGAAGTTAGTCATTCCCTAAAAAGCTTGCACTGCATCTGCGGATGCAATATGACCTGAGACATACACATCCTAGGATGTGCAGTCCCTTATACAATGCTTACAGCTACTTATGTTTGCCCTTGAGGAGATAGTGAATTGCTTTTTTGTTTGGGCCATCATTGAGAAACATCTCCAGTGGGCATTAGATATCTCGTTTTTACTGCCTATGACCACCTCTCTGACTTCAGTATCACCTATAGCTGCTTGCCAACAAATTTGACTCAGTACCCCAAGGGCGTGCATCACTCGGAAGATTAAATCGCAAATACTGAGTATAGCAGATATTACAAGCATATACAATGCTAATGTAGTATTACATCATTTTGGGATCAAGGAACCAATACTGCTTTTCTCCCTTTTTATCAATACAACCCCCCTCCACCCTATCCCTGCAGTATATGAACGGAACATGTACGAAGAATACAGCAGTACATCATGGAAACAATAGTGTAAAACAATATCATCGCAGTCTATTTAGCATTTCTCAGGTTTGGGTGGTAACCATAACAGCATATCTAGGTCATATCTGGTTGTGCCAGCAGATAGGCAGTGAGTTGAGCCCAGAAATCGATGGGCCTGGAGGCCTCAGGTAACTCCTCTGCATATATATTCAATTGTTCTTTACAAAATACAAGATCACAAACCCATTTTCTCAGTGTCGGTACAGCTTTAGAATTCCAGTACATTGCAACTGCACTTTTAGCCATTAGTGTAGCTACTGCTACAATACGTCTGCTACATGGTTTAATTTTATTCAACAGTCCTAACAGGCACACTTCAGGCTCACATGCAATGTTTTCATATGTCATATCTGTAAGTGCTTTCACCACCCCACTCCAGAATTTGAATATAGCAGGACACATCCATGCCAAATGCACAAAATCCGCTCCATCCTGTCGGAATCCGTGACACCTCGCATCTTCACGCAATCCAAATTTTAACAATCGTACAGGGGTGTAATATATCTGATGCAGATATATTCAAAATGAATAATTCGCAGATTTCAGTTGGTAGTTAAACGTCCAGTCAGTTTACAACACATTTCTCAATTTTCATTGGGACATAGGGGTATCTAAAACAGCCTTCCATTTTTCCAATGCCGGGGAGTTGTCCCACTCATTCTCTCGTTGAGATGTAGCATATATTCTGGTGATCAATCCCCTACAGTCACCACCTTTTAAAACCACCTGCAACGCCCTCAACATTTGGGGTTCCTGTCGAAAATCAGGCCACAGGACGCGTACCGCCACCCGCAGTCTGGCATATATAAACCCATGCATACGTTTATACTGTTGCCCAACTTGAAAATCTGCCATGGCCAAGAAAGTTCCATTTCGGTATATATCTCCCAATTTTGCAATCCCTGCACTTTGAAGAATATTAAGAGCCCCCGGCTCCCGTGCCACCAATATCCTCTGATGGGCCTCAATTGGCATATCAGGTGTATAAATATACTCCCCGCATGCTTGGCCAAGGTGTCCCATCCCACACAGTGGAGTTAACTGGGTTGATGTCCCTGCTATTGCCGCCTTCGCAGCTATGGAGAATCTTAGCTGGCAATGGCGATGGGTACGCCGTATCAGCCTCCACTGCCAAATGGGGCATATACTTCTGTGGAAACAGCCAGTAAAGAGCAAACTGTGCCTAGGCACACAGATAGTATAGGCGTATGTCTTGCATCTCAAAGCCACCTCTTTAGAATGACAGTGTTGATGTATTCCAGCTGCACCTCGGTTGCTTCCCAGCCCAAATCAGTGACAATAAGCAAGTCTGCAATGTTTTCAAAAATGCGATATTTAACTTTATAGTGATAGTGACAAAGAGATACAGCAACTTAGGAAGCACTGTCATTTTTACAACAGCGATTATATCCGCCAGTGCCAGCGGCAGACGCTTCCAGCGAGAAATTTGTTCAGGAATTGCATTGACAGCCTGTCTATAGTTCATATTTAAGATAATCTCCGGGTCTTTGTGTCTTTGTGCACTCAAACCCTCAAATATTTCACCGGGTCAGCGGACCAGGGGAGCGGATAGTGCAGCATCATCTGCTAGGTTTCTTATTCTGTTCCTGAGGTCTTTCAGCACACCAGCCTGCGCACCCATGCACACTCCCCTTATTGTAACTTTAAATGCCTCCCAGAGAGTACCTGCACTGTCCACCGACCCCTCATTTTCTGAGAAACAGTTATGTATTGCCACCCCAATTTCAGCCCGGAATACTGTATCAGCTAAGGAGGATGGCTGCAACCACCATTGGAACGGGAATCTAATGCAGGCCGGAATCATAAGTTCAATCAGCAATGGTGAGTGGTCCGACAGTGTTCTCGCCAGATTCTTTACCAAGACTGTCCAAGGGTCCGCCTCCCGGGACACCAAACAATAGTCAAGCCTTGACCACAAGCCATGCACTGTGGAGACAAATGGACCTTCCCTCACCTCTGGGTTTCGCGCCCTCTATATATCTATAAGGCCCTCTTCCTTTATCAACTCACTCAGAATCAAAGCCGCCTGCTTCTCACGTCCCTCTGTATTGATGAGGAGATCTAATCTGGGATCCAAACAAACATTCAGGTCACCGCCCCATATAACAACTGATGTAGGATAGGAGAAGTTACGTCTCCATACATCATTAAAAAAAGGTAAAATCGTCGATATTAGGCCCATAAGTGTTTACAAACACTTGTGGGCCTAATATCTCCCAGCTTACCCAACACAAGTAGTACCCTACCCTGTTCCTCCCTTTCAAATCTACAGATCTAATGAATGTGTATGGAGTACCTTTCTTTTTTTTTCTTTTTCCCAAAAACCTTTATTGAGAAGCTTGCACATCAAGTTACAATTTATGCAGGCGGAAGGTCCGCAAACTTTAATACATGCATTGTAGGAGTAATCACACATAAGCAGCCCGTTACATTGTACAGAGAGAAGGAGCGTGAAGTGAAGCAGGAAGGGAGGGGGTCGCCCAGGAGAGGCAAAGTGCCAGTGGAAAAGGTTGCAAGGAGCAAGTAGAGTGTGTGGATGGGGAGGTTGCACATAACAATCCATCCCCGGCGGCCGCCGCGGGCGAAGTGCCGGCGGGGGGTGCGGGAAAGGCTGCAGAATGCAAGGCGCTCTAGAGGTAAGAAACGAGGGCACCAAGTCCCAGAATTCAGACTGAAGTGTCTGACAATGCGCAGCGTCTTCAAGACAAGTGCTGACTTTGGGCCCAGTGCATGGCAACCCTGCGCCATGCAAGAATGAGCATATTTTACAGAACAGAGGACCCTAGTAATTTAGGGATCAACGGAATGATAGACATATACTAGATAGTATATATGACTTCTGTCCAGCCGGATAGAGTTTTTTTTATTTTTCAATTTTTCAGGTTAAGAGTGTGAATATAATATTTATACAAAAGTGGGCACAGCCTGTGACCCACAAAGGACAAGACAAAACGTATGACAAAACAATTATGTGAAAGCGCACAAAAGCGGTCTGTACTATTAATCTGTTTTACAGACTAGAATTAAATCGTAGCAACCCATTGTTTTACACAGTACGTGAATTCAAACAAACATATGGTGCAATAAGGTCGACGGCGTTTCGATGCAATTACTAAATACATGCATCATCATCAGGACAAAAACTGGTGTGTCAAGTTTGTCTTGAGAGTTTTTACAATTTCATTACCCCTTGTGTAAGCATAATAGCAATCCTGGGGGTACTTGTACTGTCATAGCGGTTAATAGCTGTGGAGAGCCAAAAGCTATCTGTCAAAGCGGAAGCGATCCCCGCCAGAACCCACCTGTTCTGCAATCAAGCAAAGCCCGAAATAAACCCTATTATGGATTACATAATCGCCGAGAACACGAGCACTGCTCCATTACTCTAATTCCCAGTATAAAATTACCGGCGAAGGCGATGTGAGCAGACATTACCATAATCTCTCACACGCGGGCACAATTTGACAGATAGCTTTTGGCTCTCCACAGCTATTAACCGCTATGACAGTACAAGTACCCCCAGGATTGCTATTATGCTTACACAAGGAGTAATGAAATTGTAAAAACTCTCAAGACAAACTTGACACACCAGTTTTTGTCCTAATGATGATGCATGTATTTAGTAATTGCATCGAAACGCCGTCGACCTTATTGCACCATATGTTTGTTTGAATTCACGTACTGTGTAAAACAATGGGTTGCTACGATTTAATTCTAGTCTGTAAAACAGATTAATAGTACAGACCGCTTTTGTGCGCTTTTACATAATTGTTTTGTCATACGTTTTGTCTTGTCCTTTGTGGGTCACAGGCTGTGCCCACTTTTGTATAAATATTATATTCACACTCTTAACCTGAAAAATTGAAAAATAAAAAAAACTCTGTCCGGCTGGACAGAAGTCATATATACTATCTAGTATATGTCTATCATTCCGTTGATCCCTAAATTACTAGGGTCCTCTGTTCTGTAAAATATACTACTGCCCAAGGACCCTAGTGCTATTCCTTTTGGGTTTTCCCTTGTTCTGTGAAAATATATGCAAGAATGAGCAGCATAGCGGTCAGCCTGCAGGAGGCGTTTGGGAAGTATTTCACAAACCTAAGAGGCAGAGCAGTGGGTCTGACGTAATAGGCGTGGAGGTGACATCAGTGATGACGGCGCACACATCGCGCATGTAGGCAGAGACCCTTGGGCACAGCCAGGCTAGGTGGGAGAAGTCAGCAGCGGGAGTGGAACATCGTAAACATCTGTCGCTGGGGATGAGGCCCATTCTGTGCAGCTTGGCAGGAGAGCGGTATAGTCTATGCAGGTATGTAAAATGTATGAGGCGCAGTCGGTAATTAGGGGACAGACGTTTGGTCTGATAGCAACAGTACAGCCAGACCTCTTGAGAGAGATCGGTGCCCTGGTCCTCACTCCAAACTGCGCGGGCGCAGTCAGCAGTGATCAGGGATGCTGCCAGCGCAAGGGCATAAATCCTGGTGACCAGCCTGCAGGGGGAGCTGGATGTGTATGCAAAGTTGAGGACAGCCATCGAAGGGGGGAGGTGGGGCTGAGGAAACGTGGGGTCATTGAGACCGCGGACGTTCCAAGTCCAGAGTGTGGTGTCCTTCACACCATTGTACCACGGAAGTGGGTGACGGATGGGGCCAGTTGTGCTATGGAAACCATGAGCATTTGAGAAGGGATGTGCAGTGCAGAAATCGATGAAGCAGATAACATGTTACAGAAAACGTCATAAAACAAAACAAACAACAAGCGAAGTGAACCCTCCCTCGCACCACCCACACCAACACCCCAATTAGGTTGAGGAACCAACCCCACCCGCCCAAGGAAGCCCCAACTGGGATGGGGAAGATCAGAGACAAGGAAGGTAATCATTCCGGTGGGGGCATGGTTCCGCCCAGCATACACCCCTGCCATAAGGACATGGTGGCCAAGCCGTGAATTATTGCAGACAGCAATTCTTAACTAAAGAGGGTAGCAGGGCGCTCACATGTCGGGGCTCGTTACCTGGAAACAAATGGATTATTAGGTAGCCTAGAGTGTCAGTAATGGTTGTGTGAGGGGAGAGGTAAAGGGGAAGCCATGACTTCAGGAACAGTATGTGGCCCCCCGGCCAAAGAGAACCCCTGGGCCCAATGGCCAGCGGACATGAGAGCAGCAAATGCGAGTTGGAACAAGTGCGACAACCAAAGCAATTGATAAACTAGCGAGGGCAGAAAGCATTATGCCAGAAAGCGCAAACAGCAAAAACCCCAATAGGAGAGACAAAAATCAGTCATTGCCATCAACAGCTGCCTGAGAACTGGATGGAGAAGAGCGTTGCAGCTTGTCTAGTTTGTTCGCATAGGTTAGTGCCGCCTATGCCTCCGTGAATACATATAACTGGGAGCCCTGTCTGACTTGCAGCTTAGCAGGGTATGTCAAAGAGTAAGAAATGGCGAATTTCCCCCTTCTCCCTGGCCTCGCGGAGCACAGCATCCCGGTCCCTAAAATGTAACAGTTTGGCGATTATTGGGCAAGCAGGCAGGCCAGGTGCAGGCTGGGTCCCAGGGAGCAGTGGGCTCGGTCAACAATGAAAACAGGGGAAAGTACATCGCCAAATGAGTTGCTCGACAAAGTCTTCCATTTTGGGGATGTTGGAGGATTTGGGCACGCCCGTGATGCGGATGTTGCTCCTACGGGAGTGCGCCTCGAAATCCTCATTCTTGTTCTTTATCAGCTTGAGAACTTTGTCCATTTCGAGTAGTTTATGATGATCTTGTGTCGCGACATCTTCAACCTCAGAGACTCTCGCCTGCACGTGAGTCAGCTGTGCATTGTGCGAGTCTACCCGGGCTTTCACAGTTTCCAGTCGGGCTGACAGTTGGTTGAGATGGGCGGCGATGCCAGTTACGCCTTTTACGTCTAATGTTTTACGTCTAACATGATGGCTTTTAAGTCGTCCTCTGGTCAGGTTAGCCTCAGTCTGGGCGGCAGGCTCGCCCGTGTCCATGGCAGCCCCATCTTGTCGTGTTTGCCTGCGCTGATCGAAGGCCAGCTTAGGTTGCTGTGTTCGGCCTTCTCCATGGTCGGGCCGACCGTCCCCGCACAGGCGCGCCACAGGAGCTCCCGAAGATCCAGAGGCAGGGAGGCATCTCAGAGAGAGGCAGGAGACAATGAGAGGAGCTGTGGCCGTGGGTGGCGTACTGGGCAGTGCGGCGGGTGCAGGTCCCAAGAGAGAGACTCATGCAAATAGGACGCTGACTGGCAGTTCGGGTCAGCAGGTTCAGGGCAGGCACAGGTAGGCAGCATCCGTCCAGGGCCCCAGGCGGTCGTGCAAATCCGGGTAGGTGACAGAGAGATTCCAGGTCACGCAAGTGGGGCTATAATTTGAAAAGTCAACAGCAGGCACCAGCACGCCAGGCGGGGGAAGTCAAGTGAGGCAGGAGACAGAAGGGTGAGATGAAAGGAGAGTCAGACACAAGTTACAGGCCGACAAAGGAGTAGGCCCACAAGAAGGCCAACGCCGCCCCAGCCGCCGGAGCGGCAGACGTGCCCTCCGCCAAGAAAGGCAAACAAAACAAGTGATGGACCGAATGTGGATCAATGTCACACATTCATCCCAGTCCAAAGATCTGGGCCCAAATCCATCGTTTTTTTGCACTCCACACCACCCTGGGTTAGACAATGGCGATATGCAAATCAGCTCTGACCCTGTGCCCCATGGGAACAGTCCAGTCCGAACTACAAAAGCCATGTCCTTCTCAGAACGGAATCAAGAGTCCGAGGACCGGACCGGTTTCGAGGTAACACCTCTCATCAGCCCGGCTAGCTTGACTCCAGTGGTGTGGAGTGCCTGGGACCCACGTCTGAGCATCCCCAGCGCACTTAGGGCGGAAATTGCAAACAAAACAAGTGATGGACCGAATGTGGATCAATGTCACACATTCATCCCAGTCCAAAGATCTGGGCCCAAATCCATCGTTTTTTTGCACTCCACACCACCCTGGGTTAGACAATGGCGATATGCAAATCAGCTCTGACCCTGTGCCCCATGGGAACAGTCCAGTCCGAACTACAAAAGCCATGTCCTTCCCAGAACGGAATCAAGCATCCGAGGACCGGACCGGTTTCGAGGTAACACCTCTCATCAGCCCGGCTAGCTTGACTCCAGTGGTGTGGAGTGCCTGGGACCCACGTCTGAGCATCCCCAGCGCACTTAGGGCGGAAATTGCAAACAAAACAAGTGATGGACCGAATGTGGATCAATGTCTCTCATCAGCCCGGCTAGCTTGACTCCAGTGGTGTGGAGTACCTGGGACCCACGTCTGGGCATCCCCAGAACACTTATAGCGGAATTGCACATTCGGTCCATCACTTGTTTTGTTTGCAATTTCCGCCCTAAGTGCGCTGGGGATGCTCAGACGTGGGTCCCAGGCACTCCACACCACTGGAGTCAAGCTAGCCGGGCTGATGAGAGGTGTTACCTCGAAACCGGTCCGGTCCTCGGATGCTTGATTCCGTTCTGGGAAGGACATGGCTTTTGTAGTTCGGACTGGACTGTTCCCATGGGGCACAGGGTCAGAGCTGATTTGCATATCGCCATTGTCTAACCCAGGGTGGTGTGGAGTGCAAAAAAACGATGGATTAGGACCCAGATCTTTTGACTGGGTTGAATGTGTGACATTGATCCTCATTCGGTCCATCACCTGTTGTTTTTGCAATTCCGCTATAAGTGTACTGGGGATGCCCAGACGTGGGTCCCAGGCACTCCACACCACTGGAGTCAAGCTAGCCGGGCTGATGAGAGGTGTTACCTCGAAACCGGTCCGGTCCTCGGATGCTTGATTCCGTTCTGGGAAGGACATGGCTTTTGTAGTTCGGACTGGACTGTTCCCATGGGGCACAGGGTCAGAGCTGATTTGCATATCGCCATTGTCTAACCCAGGGTGGTGTGGAGTGCAAAAAAACGATGGATTAGGACCCAGATCTTTTGACTGGGTTGAATGTGTGACATTGATCCTCATTCGGTCCATCACCTGTTGTTTTTGCAACTCCGCCAAGAAAGGAGCAGAGGAGGGTCGGTGGGCGTGAGCAGGGCCACAAAGCAGGTTGGCTAGTCTCAAACACGGTTGGATGCCGGTGCGAAGAGTTTAGCAGGCAGGGTGGCTGCGGCAGGCCTCTAACTCCGCAGGAAGCAGGAGGGCCGCCACGCAGATCCCAGCAGCAGCGGATTTTGCAGGAGCGTTGCGGTAGGCCCACGTCGGCCGGGGCGAAGACAGCGGGGAAGCTCGTCGCCCACGTTGCGGGGCCCAAATGAGTCAGCGAGAAGCGATGGGCTAGCAAGATGCCGTGGCACCAGACAGCGAGAGGTGAGGCCCAGGCCCAGCATTGCGGCGCGCGCGCCCACTACCCTGCCGTGGAGCGCTCCAGCAGCAGCGTGACCCACCGGATGAGGAGACAGCTGGACGGCAGGCAGTCCTCAGCGATGCGTCCCGGTTCTCACGGGCTTGCGCTGGCAGTCCTGCAGCCCTGTAGCGGCATGGCGCAACTATCAGCTGTGCACCGTCAGGAGGGCCAGACAGCCATCCCTAGCAGGATGTAACAGTCCAGGCAGCAAGGTCGGCGGACACAGGGCGGGCCGGCGCATGTCTCCAGGCCGGAGAGGCAAGATGGCGGGGTCACAGTGAGAGGCCCGCGACCTGGAGGAGCGGAGGGCAAAGGGGAAATGCGGGGTGCGCCGCCCACATCGCGGGGCCCAAATCAGCGTGGAGGAGTGAGCAGGGCTAACAGAATGCCAGGAGGTGCTCAGCAACTGGAAGAAATAGCCCGGGCCATAAGGCCTGCGTGCCCCCAACCCCGCCGCAAGCCGCCCCATCTGCAGAACCCCCCCACCGGACCGGGAAGACAGCTGGGTTTAGGGAGCAGCAGTGGGGCGCCTCAGTCCCAGCAAAGTCACGCAGGCAGTCCCGCAGAACCCCAGCGTCCTGGTACAGCTTGCGGCCGTGCTCCACCAAGGCAGGCCCGGCAGCCACTCGCGGTCCAGAGGAGCTCGTCAAAAAGCAGTGTGGCGGCGAAGTCAGGCGCCCGCTGAGGGGTCTAACATCACCCAGTTGAGCAGGGGGTTAGAATCGCAGGAGCAGGAGAGTCCGCTACGAAGGATTACGCAGGATGCTGTCGGATAGTAATGCTTGGCCGGCAGAGCCCATTTAGAGTGAGGCCATCTTGCAGCCGGCAAAGCCATGCCCCCCTGGAGTACATTTCTTAACTAAGATCATTATACCCCTAGAGTATGAGGAGAATGAAGAAGCCACTCGCACCCCGCCCATTGAGATCCGACATGTAGTTCCGTGATTTTAGTTAGATACGTCTCCTAGAGGAATGCAACCTGAACACCTTGCCTGTCCAAAAAAGCTAGCACATTTCATATTGTTTTTTTTTTTAACCCACGTACATTCCATGTTATTTTCTTTATCGTATCACCATACTGTGTCATTATATATTGTGATATAGGAATATTACCTGATCCACACTGCTGTAATTTAAACCATAAACAACCTATTACTGCTGTTATTTTCCATGTCTGCCATGTACCCCACGTGCCCCAACACCCCGCACCCACTTCAGCACCCCAAATTGCCAAAGACAACCCAATCAGAAAACAGTAAATGATCCGCCCCCGTAACCCGAATGAATAGATAAGGGACACCCATTTGGGAGCACAAGAGTGCATAGAACCTCCCGCTGATGGGGGAGGTAGCTGACTGTGTCCATAGTCCGACACGACGACGCACCGTATCTCTTTATTTCATATGGTGGCATTGAATCTAATACCCGCACATTTGGTATTCACTACTTCAGGGCCATAGTCTCATACTCATTCCCCACAGGGGCAGGATACCTCCAGCGGAGGTTACCTTCGAATAAAATTTGAACAATAGTTCGGGACTCTCCTACCCATCAGAACAACAGTGAAGGTCATGTGGGGACCCCCATATAACACCGTCCGATCATAGTTACCATCCTACAGTTACTGTTCATCAGCATCTGGTTTGTCAGTTGTGTCTGGGCGACGCTTCTTTAGGAGCTTTGCATGTTCCATTGCAGCTTTTGGGTTTGTGAAAATCTTGGACGCACCCTCCAGACCAATCTGCAATCTCGCTGGGTACAACATGGCGTATGGAATCTTCTCTGCATGTAGTAGTTTTTTAGTGAGAATAAACTCTCCGTGCAGCCTGGGCAGTAGTAGTGAAGTCAGGGAAAAATGCAAGCACATTCCACTTATGCGTGATCTGCCCTTTTTCTCACGCCAGTCGAAGAATCGTGTCCCGATCTCAATAGTTCAGGGCCTCTCAATGATCGGCTGCGGTGGGGCACCCGACTGGGACGAACCGCCAGGGATCAGAGGGCTCGCTTCACCACCAACATAGATGATAACTACTCAGCGCCAAATATGTCCTTGATCAACCCCTCTACATAAATTTCCATCCTACCAACATTAGTTGACCCCGGCAGCCCCGCTATCTGTACGTTATTCCTCCTGGATCACGCTTCCAAGTCTTCATTCTTGGCTTGTATTATCGCAAGCACTATCTCCATGTTGAAGGATTTATCCAATACCGTTTGCACATCATCTTCAATGGTAGACACTCTTTGCTCGACCTCGTCCAGCATTGTACCTTGTTTATCCTATTTTGCCACCATATGATCCAGTTGCAAAATAAGGGTGTCGATTTTACCATCTATTGACTGCAGGCTTTGCTGCATTGCAAGGATAAGTGCCTCCGCCTTTGAGTCCAAGGCCACCTTGCCTTGTCAACTGCCAGTTTTGCGCATTTCAAAAGTGAGGGGCAGTTGTGTCTTATCCAGTTTGCCCATTATGCCAGGCCTAGCAAACTGGACAATATTATTATCTTACCGCACAGCCCGATCACAGTAGCTTCTCGTCTATGGTTCTGCCACTCACCGTGGAGCGATGTCTAGGCAGGAGTACAGAGGGCCACTCGCCGTGTATCACTGCAGCAGTGGGCTATAGCTCCTGTTCGTGTGTCCCTCGCATCACTCAATATGGTGGTTGGCCGCTATTGGGAGCAAGCAACCCATGCAGCTCTTCACTCCTGTACTTGGGATGGGTACTTCCAGGACTCCACCGCGTTACAACTCAGGGCAGGGCACGCCTACATCCATCCATCCAGTACAGCCCACTGATTACCAATAGGAGCCCGATGACCACACAATCGGCTCACTGTACATTGCAATCCTTGTTGTCGTTGCCAGGTTGGTACTGCACGGATCCACTGTGCACCTCCAGCTTTAACAATAATCGCCGTCTCAAGGCCAGCCTTGAAGCGTAACTCACTGCCTCGTCCCAGGGGTAACAACTAAGCTATTGTGCCCCTTCCAGCACCACCCAACACCACAATGCTTCAAAGGGGGCAGCGTTGTCTCGCCCTCCTCACCTCCGCAGTCGCCACTGCTTCGCGTGTCTCCACAGTGCTCCAGGCCTTCACAGCGTCGCTGCAGGAATGTGGCCCACACCGTCCGCGGCTCGACAGCAGTTGTGCTCCAGTTGCCAAGCCTCTGCCACATACGTCAGCCACACATCGGGAGGCACAGGATCTATCAAGGCACGGCCCGGGTCCCTCGCACCAACCGACATCCACACGGGGTCTGCGTCCGGGCTCCACCTTACTTCTGCACCTTGCTGGCTGTTTCTCCGCCTCCACTGTTGTCCCGGGGCACAATATTTATATGACCATGCAACGGAGCTCTTTACAGATGCGATGCTGCTACTGATGTAGCACACCGCCGTGTCTAAGTGCAGAATTTTGGTCGGATTATGTAGACGGCCGATAGAGCTGCACTAATGCGCAGCCATCTTGCTGTGTGCCTTCTAGCACCCACAAGGTTATACTCCTTAAACTCTAGATTCTAGGAAGGAAACACTTTGGCCAATAACTTAAGCAGTAAGTTAAGCAGGCAGCAGAGGACAGCAGGCTCGGTGTCTCAGTGTCTTCTTCATGCAGGAAGCAATTCACTAACTATCAGCCCCTTCAATAACTTTACTCACCCATGACCAGATTCCAACAATGAGATGTGACAACTTACTCAACAGGCTTTCTTTTAGGCAGTAGCCCTATTTATATCCATATTTTGAGATCACACCCCAGGATGCCCCCTGGTTGGAGGCAGAATTCAGCTGATGATGTCAGTAAAGAGGTAGGTTCTGGGTTTGTGAGACCTACATGGCAGCCTATCCTCTTGATCTCATGGCTCATGAATCCCCAGAAGCATTAGAGCATTTCCCACCTTATTTATATCACCACTTTCAGGATGGCTTTTTAACATATTAACATTATCCTCTTGATCTCATGGCTCATGAATCCCCAGAAGCATTAGAGCATTTCCCACCTTATTTATATCACCACTTTCAGGATGGCTTTTTAACATAGAATCTTTCTTATGATATGTACTAGGGATTTTCCCATATCAAGACATGTCCTGGGTGCATTTTTTGACACTCTCTTCTGCCTGAGCACCAGTGTTTCCTGGGATTTGCTATCCCGAATGAATAATTTTAATTCAGTATGGTTCTTTGTCCTGAAGTCTTTTCCATGGTTCTTCACCAAAGGTTTGGCTTCCTTGGCAGGGAGCTGTACATAGACGGCATTTGCTTGAAGCCTTATCTGGGCGCGTAGTTCACATGTGCAATTTCTCAACAGTTGCAACAACAAGCGCAGGATGCGGTATGCTTCAGAATCACATGTGGGTACTGAATCATTGGAATTCTACCTTGTGTCACCACAATATTTGATGTTTATCAGTGCATCTTAGGAGGATTTAGCCAGCGTTACTTCCCTCCTCTTCAGGCAAAGAAGTTCAAGTCCCAACTCCTCTTTATTTCTGCATCTCTAGCAAGATCATGGTTTCAGTTCCAGGAAAATAAGCTGATTGGTTTGGACTCTGAGGAAGTAACTAGGCATCTGACAAACCACTTAGATCCTGCTACCACCATTGAAAATCCATCTATGCTTAGTGGGACACTCGGGACCTATCTATGTTTACCTGTTTGATTGGAATCTAACCTTGCCCACACTCCATGTTTGGGTGTTTGCCATTCAGGCTGGGAATGGTGGAATTCTATACCTTTTGTTTCCAACTAAGCTTACACCAGTTCTTTTCTAGGATTGGAGCGAGGTTCCCTCCTGGAATTTCCGCTGCTCTTCTTTATAGACCCACAGAGTCCCATTTGAACGTCTGGAAATGGTTCCTTTCACTTAAATTAGCAGGGTGCCTTAACATTGCACCTTCTACTAGTCTCAAGTGGTCAAAACCTTTGCTTGGAGCTCTATATTTGTTTACTTACCAGCTGTTAATATTGAGTTTGGAACAGTGGTAATGAAGTTACATTATCTAGTCTGCAGCTCTGTTTTGAACGTTGTTAGGACATAGTGCTTTTGTGTCACGTGAATAGGGCCCGGCTATATATGACATGGCTATTATTTTTAGTTTGTGGTATAAAACGGCTTTCAATTATTTCCTCCCAAAGGACAGAATTTCTTTCACCTCAATGTACATAGTAAGATTTATGTGGTGAGAAAGAGACAAAAAAAAGTATAAGGGCCAAACCACTTGCATGTACTACCTGCTCATAACAGGTGATAAATAAAAGCATTCTATTCCCAGAGAAATAAATATAGATTTGGACCCAGTAATTCCAGGTTTGCATGGTTATTCTCCATGCTAGGCATTTAAACTGTAATTGCACAGTGTAGATATGGCGTTACTGTCCAGAATCATAATTTCGGGACCTGGTATCTCTGCACTTAAATTCCAGGGAGCTCATAACCAGCCTCATAGACTAAAAATTAGAGTATTGAAAGCGGGTTCATTAAGATACACTTCCGAGTTCAGTTGTCAAAATGTACAAAACTTACATTTTCAATGTTAAAATGACACTGAGTCTGGCCGGACACTCAGTCTGATTTGTGAATTTAACAGCTTAAAGGGTGATAGGCTTCCAGCCTTGCCTAGGAGTATGTTAAGCATGAATGGATATGCTACATGAGCCCAGCTTGTCATTATTTCTCTTGATTTATATACAGAACAGCGTGCATCTGCTTAGAACATTTTGAAGCATGGTACAGGTAATAAAACATTGCCTAGGACAACATTTGATTCAAATACTCAGCCTCTGAAGACAAAAAGAGAAAGAGCAGATTGATTAAGAATAGATAGGCTGTTCTGGCAAGCTCTCTTAATGTGGTCAATCTCTGTTTCTCTTCTAGGGTCTCGAAGCACCAACAACTCCAATCAGTTCAGCAACGTAGGGGCTGCATCTCCTCAGCCTTCTTCTTTGCCCAATTCCATCAACACCCCACCCAGTTATAGTTCCCTTGCTCCTACCTTCGCACCTATACATAAAATCCAGCAACCCTCTGCTTCCCCCCTAAACACCTCTTCAGCAACTTCGCTTCCATCACAGCAAATGCCAGAGCGGGCATCTTCAATGCCAGAGCCTCCACCCTCGTATTATTCACTACCAGACAGGAACTCAACTACTGCAGCAAATCCACCTGGATACTTATCTCAACCACCTACAGATGATACTCTCACAGAGTTTAAGGCTCCAATCCCTGAAACTCAGCCAGAAAGACGGCCATCAAGTACCAGCTCGACCCAGGCAAACGACAATGTAAGTTTCACCAACCAGTAACACCTATAACCAGTGTTATGACATAGGCAGAACTGAACCCTACAAGTTCAATAACCCACCAGCACAGTAATTATGATCAAGATTCAGCACAAGGGCCAGAGGAAGAGCATAGGAATTTCCTTATGAGAAACTATTTAGGAAGCAAACCACAGGTGTAGAGTCAGTCTAGGCTGTGACTGTTATTATGTAAATTAATGGTGCAATCAAGTCTTTTTCCAGTTACTGTTGAAAAAGTAAGAACATCCAGTGCATGTATTTTGGGTGTCTAGCGTTGAGAGTGGAATGTATTTAGATTGTCCCCCCCCAGTTATTTGGGTGCAACTTTTGCTTCACTTCCACAAGTTGTCTCAAATTAAACCATTTAGAGATGGGTTCCCAGCTTTCACTACATAGATGATCATTAATATTTCATTATACCCCAGGGGTGGATCTAATCTCGGGTGCTCCATGATATAGTGCACATTATCAAATCAGTCACCACATTGTCAGCAAACGCAACTGTAATTCCACCGGCGGCACCAGCAGTGGAGACAGGTCGAGCTGTCAGTCTGGATCCCCGCCGAGCGGTGACTTGTTGACACAGGGTTCCACAGAATAGAGACCGGCGAATTGCTGATACATGATAGAGGTTTTTGGCCTGCATGGCCTATGTTACTCCACCCCTATAGACATAATGTTGACCGGCTGTGGAACTGTCTTCTATCAGACCTGGGTTTAACTTCACGTTGTTACCTTTAGCGGGGAGGTCATTCTCATTCCTTATGATGGGGTAGCGTTGGTTTTTCCTATTTACTGCCATTTGATCTGTTTCCGCCATATGACAGGGGGTCAATGCTTGGGGTGACGTTCTACAATGAATTACTGCCCCAGGGAGTGGGGTTGGACCATGTTCCTCATAGTTTTAAGGGTGAGCGAAAGGCACGCTGCAAATTTGGGGTGGCAGGCGGTTCTGTGCCCGTCGTGCAGGGAGGCAAGGTGGCGGGGGGGGGGGGGGGGGGGGAATTGTTATGTAATTTGTTTTGACTGTTGTTTTATTGTGATGGAGGTGACACAACATATATTCTACACTCAAGTGCACTCTAGGCCCACAGGCTTGGCGCATTGGACTTTGCTACACACATTTGTGACGTGGACAGGCAGGCTCTCACAACACATGTGCACGCTATGTCCAAACGCAACGTGAATAGAGCCCACCCCATTCTCACCTGGTATGTTAAGCTAAAGAGGGGATTCGTACTTCAATACCTCAGGAGACAGGCTCTAGATAGCATCTTACTACAAAACACTCACCATATTGGTAATACCTGTAAAGCATTGGATCGTTAGGGCTACTGGCTCATGCGGATTTTACGTCTGGTTCCAGGGGGGCGGGCATTCTCATTCGTAAACAGTGCCCATTAATAATAAACAACACTTAGACCAACGACTTAGGCAGATACGCTGCCATATGGAGGCCTGGGAGGGGATGCTACTTAATGTCCTTTCAATTTATATTCCTCCAGCGCTGAAGACATCCATGCTGTCTGACCTGGGTAAATTCCTGTTGGACCTTCCAGCTGGCACATTGGTAGTGGGAGGCGACTTCAACCTTGCAGTTGATGGCAAAATAGACCAGCGTCCCCTTCGACCAGACCCACAGGATACCTCCCCCTGAGGGACTTTCTCCTGACCTTCGACCTTGTGGATCTCAGGGATTGGTGAAGGTACAACGCGTACCGTCAGAACGCGTGCTGTTACAACGCGTCCCTTACAACGCAAGTCGTTACCACGACTTGCGTTGGGGGCGCGGATATCGAATAGTATAATTTACTATTCTAACACCAGTCCCCGTGGACACTAGGGAAGGTGTTGGAATAGTAAATTTACTATTTTTAATCTTCTAGCGCCCTCCAGCGCAAGTCGTGGTAACGACTTGCGTTGTTACGGACGCGTCGTAACAGCACCGCGTTGAAACATCCGCGTTTTTACGGATGTTTCCCGGATCTCTGACGCAATTTTACTTTGCACTCCGGTGCTCATGGCAAACAGTCTAGGATCGACCACCTATTCACGCATATTGATGATCTCGCTTATTTCACTGACATAAGCTTCTAGCGCGAGGTATCTCAGACCACTCCCCTGTTCTTGCCCAGCTAGCTATACCACAGGGACACCGCCACCTCACCCTATCTATAACCCCATGGAGCTTGAAGATCCCCCTAGGTTTAAAGTGCTCTGATCAAGGGTGTAGAGCATTACTTTGCTGAGAACACGTACTCAGTTCAGTCGAATTGCACGGTATGGGGCATCACTTGGGCAGTAATAAAAAGTCAGGCCCTCTTACTATTGGCAGGGCATAAGAAGGAACAGATGGCCTTATTAGAAGTGCTAGAGCAGGAAATCCGGGAATTAGAAGACAAGGTGGCAATGCACGCTGACGCACAGCTCACCCACACTCTGAGTATTAAACGTCTGGATTACCGTCAGCTTGCGGCACAGTCTGCCATGACGAAACGTAAACCAACTCTCCACAGACTATATGAATTGGGCGATGCCAATGGTAAGATGTTGGCATGGTTAGAGAGGCGATAGACTGCTCAGAGATGGGTGCCCCTTATTGAGACGGACACTGGTGAATCAGTGACAGACCTGCAACACATTGCTGAGGCCTTTGCCTCCTCCTTCGTCTCTATATACTCCTCCACCACTCACACCACCCTGCAGGACTCGCAGAACCTCGTAGCCACTATTCCGGTATTTGTACTTACGCCAGACAATCGTGATGCCCTAGAGGGATATCTCACTGAGGACGAACTCGCGACGGCCATAGGCGGCATTAGGTCAGGAAAGGCCATGGGCCCCACAGGGCTTCCAATAGAGCTTTTTATGCTTGTGTCCTCCAAGATAAAGCCTGCTCTGCATGCTATGTATTTGGAGAGTTATTATGCTGGGTCTCTACCCCCAGAATTGATGCTGGCCTCCATAGCTGTCATACAGATGCCGGGCAAAGCGGTGATGAGATGTGACTCCAATCGGCCTATCTCGTTGTTGACAGCCGAGGTTAAAATCTTTGCCAAGGCGTTAGCCAGTCGCCTATTACCAGTTATAAACCAGCTTCTCCACCTCGATCAGTTGGGCTTCATGCCCAGCCGCAATATGGCTCTTAACCTCTGACGACTCTACGGGGTGATGGGGAGAACTAACACTATCCTGGAAGATGCTGCATTGCTATAACTAGATGCAAAAATGGCATTTGATACAATTGAATGGCCCTATTTATTCGGCCTCCTCGGTCGACTGGGGTTTGGCCCTCGCTTTATACAACCGGTCAAACTATTGCATTCAGGCCCTACTGCGCAGTTGGTAGTTAACAAGCACACCTTCTGCAACTTCTGACATGAGAGGGGTACCAGGCAGGGATGCCCCCATCACCCCTTATATTTACCCGAGTGTTGGAGCCACTAGCGACCTGGGTCAGTGGTGACCCCATGATCAGGGCACTGAAATGGAAAGACCAGCATGAGGATAGAACATCCCTCTATGCTGACCACATCCTGCTATATGTGACAGCTCCCTTGGCCTCGATCCACAGAATTCTGCACATCTTTGCAATTTTTTGCGCCCACTCCGGCTACTCCATTAATTGGACAAAGTCTGTTTTGTCCATTTTACGGGCCCTGTACCATGACTGCCAAAAGACATCTGAATAACGGTCGCCATGGAGGGTTTTCCCTATCTTGGTATTTATATCACTCCACACCGGCCCACTTTTATGATGCCAACATTCAACCTCCATTGGCCAGATTCCGGAAAGATGTTCTTCATTGGCAGGTTTTACCTCTTACCTTGTTGGGTAGAGCGACACTCTATAAGATGCTGACTCTCCCGCGTTTCTGGTACGTCCTACAAAATACTCCCCATAGGGTCCCCGATGCCTATTTTATCAGCGTGGAGTGCGAGGTTAGAACTCTTATATGGGACGGGAAATGCCCCCTCATAGCAGCACACAAATTGACCAGAGGGTGCTACGATGGGGGGGGGATTGCGTTAGTAGACCTGAAACAATACTACTGGGCATCCCAACTTGCGGTGGTCAATCAATGGGTTTTTGCCCCACGGTCTGAGCCTGAGCCGGCCTACTGTACGGACAGATGGGTAATGGCTAGGGGTGGATATCAACGTGCACTATATTCTAGTCTCAAAAGACAGCATCTAACCGGCCCCACTGCACACACAGTGGCACTTTGGCACTGTGCAACAAGGAAACTGGGTTGGCACAAGAAAGTAACATTGCTCACACCCCTGTGG
This sequence comes from Lissotriton vulgaris, assembly GCF_964263255.1. NCBI lineage: Eukaryota > Metazoa > Chordata > Amphibia > Caudata > Salamandridae > Lissotriton > Lissotriton vulgaris. Next base: position 235,100,067 of record NC_141690.1, on the reverse strand, counting down.
GAATCCGAAAAGCTCGGTACATTGAGCTGATGCCCGAGCTTTGATAAGTGGGACCTAATTGGTATTTTCTCGGTGGGTGACCTGTGGAAACGAAATGGTATGGTCTCCTTTGCTGATCTTCAAAAAGAAAACCAGTTTGCTCAGTCAGAGACATTCGGTTATCTCCAAATACGTCATGCAATCACCACCGTTGTCGCTAGCGGGGAGACATTATCTGAAGCCTCCCCGCTGGAGGAAAGGCTTCTGACGGACCCCCTAACTCGTAAAGCGATGTCACTCACCTACTGCAAACTAATAAACAGTAAGCCCGACCCCCAGATACATCTTTGACAGCTGTGGGAAACAGACCTGGGATATTTAGAGGACGATGACTGGCAAGAAGCCATTTCCTCCACTCGGGAGGTTGCCATCCCAATGCGCTTATGACTTATTCAGCTGAAAATTCTACACAGAACATATTTATCAGCTCACATACTGGTCAAGATGGGTTATCGCTCGGATCCTCGTTGTCACAGAGGATGCATAGCCGAGGGTACCTTCTTTCATATAATCTGGGAGTGCCCAAAGCTTCAACCTTATTGGGTGAAAATCGTTTCAACACTGCCGAGGGTGCATAAGAAGGCTATCATTCACTCCTGGGACTGTGTTTACTAAACATTTGGGAAGCCACAGATCTGACTCATACAGAGTGCACGTAGGCGTCCCTGGGATTTGTCGTGGCTAAATAGAACATAGCTCAGGGGTGGGGATCCGGAGATTTACCTAAATATTCAAAGTGGGCTGAGGATATGGACCATGCCATGATTGCAGAGAAGGACGTGTTTAAGCATTTAGGTTGTCACTCGAAATTGGATCATAAGTGGGCGACCTGGAATATCTGCCGTGGGGATATATGTATCCTTCCTTCAACTGAATTGTGGGAAAATGTTTTGGATGGAGATTCTCTTATTGCCTCATGTCATATTACAATGTGCTCTCTTTGTAAACTTGCTCATGTATCATTCGTTCTCCATGATATTGCTATGTGGCTTTTTGATCTATCAGTACACCGTCACAACTGTTTAATAAAAGATTTAATAAAAAAATAAATAATCAGTCACCGCATTGGAATGCAATAACCTCAACATGACCATTACATCAACCCGTAAGTTACCTCAACGTGCTGTGACGTAGACCTTGCAGACTTATTTTTCCATGTCCAGGTCAAACAGGTAGGGTGGTAGAGCCATGTCAAAGTCGTGCCAATTTGGGCTGATGGTGATGCAGTTGCAATGGTTTTAACGAAGTAGGTGGGCGCCCTTAATAGTGTACTGAAGTATATATATTGGTTGTGCCATTATTATACAGTACATCTAAAGGTTGTCGACCACCCTATTATAGATAAAACTGCTAACACTGCTTTCATTGTGTCGGAGAGTATGATCATGTGGACTTATTGCCACAATTTTACAAAAAATATGATATATGCATGAGTCTCTCAGCTCAGAGTCTTTTAAAAAAAAAATATCTTTTTTTATTGGTTAATTTTTAACTATACCCAATTTTGCATTGCAAACCAAATTCATTATGAGGCAATCAGTACACATGAGCAAATCATATACAGTACATTCATAGGTTACTGTTGACATCATCCACATCTGATAGCTTACTTGTGTAATATAAGTCACCACTATGGAGTCTGTGTAAGTGTAGAATCCCCCTCCCCTTTTTGTTTCTATTCCATAATCAATAGTTGGGGTTCATTGGTTTTCTCCCCCTATTTCTAGTCCATAGTGTCTTAACCATGGGCCCCAGATCTTGGAGAATTTCTTTGGACATCCTCTCGCCTTGTAGGTCACCATTTCTGCCCCCATGTACAGGTACGTCCCAATTCTCCATTCCGTCACTGTTGAGGAGTTCGGGGCACCCCAGTATTTAGCTATATCTCTTTTATCTACCACCAACCCAAGAATGCAAAGCATAAGAGTGTGTCTGGGTATGTCGACCTCTGAGAGTATGCATAGCAGGGCATATTTGGCATCGTTTGGGAGCGACATCCCCACTACCTTGCTAAGCTCCTCTAATATTTTCCCCTAATACGATTGTATGTGCGGTCATTCCCATAGTGTATGTATATATGTTCCCAGTGCTACGCCGCAGGAAGAGTGGCAACCCCTGAATGCCCTTTCTATTTCGTGGAGGCGGGACCTATCGAAGTAGACCCTATGTAGGATTTTTTCAGTTTTATTAGTCGTAGTCTTCATTTATTTGCTACCTCTCTTGGATGCATGAGGGTGGCGTCCCAGTCCACATCATTTAGTTCTCCTAGTATGTTTTCCCATTGAGTTCTAAGATCTTTAAAGCTAGCAGGGATGTTATTTATTAGGATCTTATAGGTCCAGAAGACTGCTTTCTCCTGTATTCCCCCATGAGGAGCGTTCCCTCAAGTGGGGCATACTCAAGTATAGTAGCTGTGTCCACCATCTCCGCCCTCCATGTTGTAATTGTAAGTATTTATACCTTTGGATGACGGCAAGCTGGTATTCCCTTTGCAAGGAGCTGAAAGTAATCAAGGACCCTTCCTGCAGGAGGTTCCCCATATAGGGCAGACGTGTGCCTCTCCATATTGGGTTTTCCCTTGTGAGTTTCTTGTCCCATCACATTGGTCTCTCTGCCCCCTCCCACGTTTCTATCATTTTCCGGGTTGCCTGTAGTGGCTTCCTAGTGCACGCACCCCGGTAGAGGTAATGGAGGTAAATATGATTCAAATTGGCCTCTTTCTAATGCGTATGTTGCGTGGTCGCCGGGAAGGTGCCCCCATTCATTGATTTCTACCAGATGTGCCGCACGATAATAGGATCATATGTCTGGGAAAGCGATTCCGACGTTATATTGGTTACGTTGCAGTGTTTGGTGTGCCAGCCAAGGGTGCCCCCGTCCCACAGTAATGTGTGTACCTCAGTGTCAATTGCCCTAAAGACTGCCTCCGGTATCCTATAGTGTATGTTTTGGAAGATATATAATAGTTGTGGGAGTGTGATCATTTTGTAAATTGCAGCTCTACCTAATAGTGTCAGGGGCATACCTTCTTCATCGTTCTACGTCGATATGAAATTCTGCTATTACTCTTAAAATATTATGAAGCAGACTTAGGGCCAGATGTAGGAAGGCAAATACCGGTCGGTAACGTCCGATTTCGGCCGTTACCGACCGGTATTTGGAGTTTGGGATGTAGGGACATGTTAAAATACAGATTCGGTAATTTTACCGAATCGGTAATTTTACCGATTCGGTAAAATACCGATACGGTAAAATTACCGAATCTGTATTTTGACATGTAGGTAGCACTGTAATCAGTGCTACAGGGGTTTAATAATTCGTTATTTACCACCAACTAGAAGTTGGTGGTAAATAATGAAAACCCTTTAAAAAGCATTTATTTTGCTTTTAAAACAGTGCCATGTTGCAGACATACATGCCCTAAGGGCATGTATGTCTGCAACATATGCACCCATGCACAATTGAGGGGTGCAACAGGGTGTCAAAGTGACACCCTGCCATACCGATTCGATAATTGCCATTCATTCCTATGGGCCTTCAGGCCCATAGGAATGAATGGCAATTACCGAATCGGTAAATACCGATTCGGTAATTACCGAATCATGCCGAATTTGTAATTAAATCGGTAAAATTACCTACATCCCGATTGCCAGTTCTTAAATACCGAATCGGTATGATTCTGTATTTAAGAATCAGTAATCTGGGATAACCTACATCGGGCCCTCAGATAGGTATTAGTGGTTATTTAGAGGCCTAGATATTTGAATTCCTCTTTCTCAACGGGAAGTTGTTGTGGGAGTTCTCTTGTGTCTATGGGTCCCCTGTTTGGTGTAGACTGGACTTGCCTCAATTAATGTTATATCCTGCGTGTCGTCCGTATTCTTCAAATAGATGTAGAAGTGTTGGGAGAGTCGTTATGCCATTGGTTATATATATAAGGATATCATCTGCGTGTAATGAGATCCGTTCATCTCGACTCGTCTCTCCATCTGCTGCAAACACTGTGATGTCTGGATGGGCCCTGACCAGGCACGTCAGCGTTTCCAGTATGAGTGCAAATATCAGTGGGGACAGTGGTCAGCCCTGCCTAGTCCCCCTTTCCACTGGGAACTCAGCCAACACAGCTCCATTAACCCGCACCCTTGCCCACGGTGAGGAGTATTGCAGGTCGATCCATGTCAGAAATACGGGGCCAAATCCAAACTTCTTCAGCGTCTGTTTCATGAAGGGCCAATGTATGGTATCAAATGCCTTCTCTGCATCAAGGGCTAGGAGTACTTGTGGGTTGGTTCTGTCTTTGACCCTGTAAAGCCAGTTAGATATTAGGCGAAGATTAAACCTTGTCGATCTTTTGGGCATGAAGCCTGACTGGTTTGCATGGATAAGGGAAGTGATGACTGGTATTAGTCTCATCGCTAGAATTCTGGCCTAGACTTTAGTTTCTATATTTAACAGTGAGATCGGTTGGTATGATCCACACTCTGTCGTGGGCTTCCCGACTTTGTGAATGACTACCACTGTGGCTGTGTGAAGATCAGGGGGGAGTGTGCCCTCTGTTTGAGCTTCCTGGTATATCCTCAGTCGGTACGGACTTAGCAGGCCAGAGTTCGCTTTGTAGAAGTCCACTGGTATTCGGTTGGGTCCCGGGGCCTTCCCTACTGCCTGTCTAGCTTTTGCCATTGTGACTTCATCTAGTGTTAACTCTGTTTTGAGTGCATCTCTATCCTCTAGTGACAGGGTGGGGAGGTCAACGGCGCAGAGGTAGCTTTGAATCTGTGAGTCGTTTGCCAGATCCCTGGTCTTGCAAAGGTCTGCGTAGTAATTCGCACAGACATTGGCTATCTCCTGCGCTGTGGTTAGCGTGTTGTGTCCCTTTTTAATGGCGGACACCCATCTTGTTTCCTGCATAAGCACGCCAGGAGTCTCCCGGTTCTATCGCCGGTTTCATACAGGCGATGTTGCATGGCCAAGAGGCCTCCCAAAGGACCACTACTGAGGAAACTGAACCCTTGTTTTCATGAAAGTATAGTTTAGAGTCTACCCTAATTTCTCTGGTGATTTATGTATCCCTCAGATCCCAGATGTTAAGCCTCCAATCAGTCTGTTGTCTATGGCTTGTTCTTCTGTTTTGAGCCATAGTGGTGAGTGATCTGATAAGCCCCCTGCCAGGTATTCCACCTTCTCTATCATCCCTATTTCCCCCGCCGGGGCCAGGAGGTAGTCTAGCCGGGAGAAGACCCAGTGCACACCGTAGAAATATCAATCAATCAATCAATCAATCAGGAGTTTGTTAAAGCGCAACTACTCACACGTAAGGGTCTCAAGGCGCTAGGGGTGGGGGTGCAGGTTTCATTCCATCAAGGAGGGGGTCTGTCGAAGAGCCAGGTTTTGAGGTTTCTTGCGAAGATGGGCAGCGATGTTGTCTGTCTGAGGTGGAGCGGAAGGGCGTTCCATGCTTTGGCTGAGAGGAAGGAGAAGGAGCGGCCTCCCGATCTGGTCTTTCTAGTGCGGGGGACCACGGCGTAGGAGAGCTGGGCTGATCGTAGGGTCCTTTGGGGTGTGTGGAATTTGAGCCGGCTGTTCAGGTATGCTGGTCCGGTGCCGTGGAGGGCCTTGTGTGCGTGGGTGAGCATCTTAAAGGTGATTCTCGCCTCGACGGGGAGCCAGTGGAGTGTGCGCAGGTGCTGGGAGATGTGGCAGTATTTTGGCAGGTTGAGGACCAGTCTTGCGGCGGCGTTCTGAATGTTCTGTAGCTTGCGGATGAGGTTTTTGTTTATTCCGGCGTAGAGTGCGTTGCCGTAGTCGAGTCTGCTGGTGACAGGGCGTGATGTGACTGTCTTTCGGTGTTCGAGGGGGATCCATTTGAAGGTCTTACGAAGGAGGCGGAGGGTGTGGAAGCAGGAAGATGAGACAGAGTTGATCTGGCAGTCCATTTTGAGCTCGGAGTCCAGGATGATGCCCAGGTTGCGTGCGTGGTCTGTGGGGGTTGGCGGGTTTCCGAGGGCGGTGGGCCACCAGGTGTCGCTCCAGGCGTCGGGGTATGGGCCCATGATGAGTACTTCTGTTTTGTTGGTGTTTAGTTGTAGGCAGCTGTTTTTCATCCATTTGGCGACGGCTTCCATGCCTTCTCGAAAGTTGCGTCTGGCGGTGTTGGGCTCGTTGGATAGGGAGAGGAAGAGCTGGGTGTCGTTATGAGTAATCTGAGTAAGCATGTTGGATAGGGTGGTGTCTGCCCCAGAGATCCATCGGGCCTAGTGTCTGTAGGAATCTGGTCAGTGGTGTGTTCCCCTGCTGCCATATTGTCGTGCTTGTGCGGTCCATGTAGGGGTCTGCTACATCATTAAAGTCTCCACCCACTATGTGTATGAAGGAGTTAGTTTCCAATAGGATTTCTGCTACTTTATCTAGGGTTTGCTGCTGCAGTCGTGGAGGGGCATAGATGCTGATCAGCGTAAACTCCCTTCGCCCCATGTCCCTTGCACCACAGCCGTGCCGTTTGGATACACCCAGGTTTTATGTACATGAAAGGCCGGTGTCTTTATGATGAGGATGGTAACCCACCTTGAGCCAGAGGAAAACCCTGCATCGGCAAGGATTGTGTAGGTACTTCTCCCAAGAAAGCCGCAGGTGGTACCATAGACCTGTGTCTCTTGGAGGAGGACTATATCTGGTTTCAGTCTTTTAAGATAGTAACCAACCCCCTTTTGATTGTGTGGCCGAGGCCGATGACGTTCCACGTCATTATGGTATATCCTATCTCAGCCCGTGTATTTGGTGGCATTTTTGTCATAGACCCTATGTGTAGGGAGTCTGGATTGTGGAATAATCTCAAAGTGTGTATGTTCTATGCCTTTGTGTTCCCTGATAGCCCATAAACTACCACCCCTCCATTCTTATGTTGCATTTTCCCCCTTCCCATCCCACTCCCACTCTCTCCTACTGCTGACGCACTTCACTTGAACTGTCAACATGACACCGTCTCATATGTTAAGCTTAAAAGGTCTGTATCTCTCCGCCCTTTACCCCTTAATAAATGCCCAACAACCTAGTGTGAGGTGTCTGAAAACAAAAAATCTGGACCCTCGCTAGGTGTAGTATAAGAGTCTCAAAGGGCACTAAGTGCTGTCTTACTGTCCTGTTGGTCTCCAACGAGCCATTGTGTCTTATCCTTCCTTGCTCTTTTCTTAGATTTCTTGTGGGGGTTTCTCACAAGTTGCAGTTTCAGAGTAGGGTGCTACCTGTCTGGTTATCTTTTGTAGAAATGTATGGTCACTATCCGTTCCTGGTGAGTGTTCCTGTTCCTTTGGGATTTATCTTCTTAGGCTTTGCCTGTGGGTGACCTTCATCAATGTCCAAGGTGTGGGTTCTTTCCTCGGAGTTCCTATGCCTTCTCAGGGGAGTATCTCGGTGCAGTCTGCTTATCTTCTTGGAGCTGCGCTTAGTTTTCAGTCTTCGTGGATGAGGCCGGTCACTGGGCTGTTGATTCATACAGGGGTCCCCATAGGTTCATGTCTTTATTGTGTGAGAGGGCGTTCCTCTATCTAGTTCCATGCCTCCTCTGGTGACTGGAAGAAGAGTAATTGGCTCTGGAAGATTACCTTTAGTTTCGCAGGAACAAAAAGCATGTATTGGATGTGGAGGTTTCATAGTTTTCCTTTGACAGAGTCGAATGTTCTCTGCTTCTGGTCTTCCCTAGAGTAGTTTGGAAACACCATTATCTTGGAGTTAGCGAGGCGGATCTCTCCAATGCACCGCATCTCATGGAGTATCAAGTCCCAGTCTTGGTAATTGAGGAAGTGGGCAATCAGTGGCCATGTGGGTGCCCCAGCTGGCTGTTTCAAACAGGGCATCCTGTGGGCCCGTTCAATCACGAAGCATTGCAAAAACTGTGCTTTCGAGAGAAAGTCTTTTAGCCACCTATATGAAAAGGCTCCTAGGTCAGAGCCCTCAGTTCCCTCAGGGAAATCTATAAAGCGTAAGTTATACCTGCATGCACGATTTTCAGCGTCGTCCACTTTCCAAATGATCTCTCTAATTGTGGCTTTAAAAGTTGTTGACTCCTTATGTAAGGTTGTGTTACATCTTTGCCCGCTGATATGCGTTGTTCTGCTTGGGTTACTTTTTTCGAATATGTTTGGTAGGACCTGTCGCAGTAAGGTGACATCCGAGCGGATTCATCTATTTTACCTTCCAGTACTTCTCTGGAGGACTGTATTGGCTGTAAGAGAGCTGCATTGTCTGGCATGGGTATTGTTTCACTCGCCGCTCCCACGAGGAGGGCCACGACTTTGTGTATTTGTCCATTTTCCCCTGTTTCTGTGTCTTAGGCTCATTTTCCCTGGCCATTGGGGGTTAGTATCTTGAGGTGTAGCGTCCTATTAGTTATGCCTCTGGGTGACGTCAGGTCAGGACCCCATCTCTGATCTGCGCCAATAGTCCCGTTGCTGTTTCGGTTGATAGCCAGGTGAAGCCTGATGCTCAGTTTTGGGCCTGTAGGGTGCTGTGTACCAGGGCTTCCCCTATAACTGGTTTTTACCTTAGGGGGCGTCTTGGTCTCTATCTCTCAGTTTATCTTAGACCTCCGTTCAGAACTTCCCCTATCCCTTCTTCTGTTGTGTGTGTATGGTTCTGAGATCTCCTGGTCTCTTCCAATGCTTATCACGTGTCCTGTTTTGGAGTCTTTTGCTAGTCAACAACCTCCCTGTCATCTCTGCGACATTCTTCTCATGTCTGGATTGCCTTAGCGCCAAGGCGGCATCTACTGGCACCTCCATCCGCACGTTTCAGGGCCCAGTCTCCTATCTGCTGCCTGTCCTGATGTGGCAGCACTGCATTTATGGCACTCTGAGGTCTGGTTGTAGAGCGTGCCCAAATTGGGGTTTTGGACCTGCGACCCAGGATATATTAGTGTTTCTTAGCACTTCAGGCCCTTGCTCACAGGCATTTTCTCTGGCCTCTGCAGCTTCTCCACTTCCCTTCCCCTGGATTTATCTGGGGCTCTCTAGTTGTCAACTGGCAATATTCAGGCCTCCCCAGGTTGGTGGTGTCAAGGATTTTGGGCCTTTTCCTTAAAAGATTGTGTAGGTCCAGGTTACCTCTCTTGGTTGTCTGCCCCCGCTGCCACCCTCTCTATTCACTGTCTGGGGGTCTCGTCAGACTCCCCCTTCCTTCCACAAGCTGGCTGGAACTCTGGTGTTGCAGGGGCGGTCAGGGAGCAGCAAACTTCCACTGAGGAAGCACACCCAGCCGGTCCTCGCTTGCTTCGTCACTGCTGTGCCCTCCTCTCTGTTGGCCCAACTCGGTTCGTGAGCTTCCTCTCGGCCAGGCGTCCCAGCACCTGCTGGTATGCGCTGTCACACTTGCCTCCAGACATGCAAGCCGCCACCGGTGGAGGCCACCTGGGGCGACACCCATGCACTCTGTCTCTACAGTGCTCCGGTCCAGGCTGCACAGCCCCTCTCACCTGCGCTAGTCCGTGGTCCTGGCCCACCGCCTCGCCGCTACGAAGATTGGATGGTTCTGAGGGGAGCTGGGCCGCCCGTCTAGGATGGGGTATTCAATCTCCGTCCTCTCCCAGTGTCTCCGCTGAGGCAGCACCAATACTGGCTTCCTGGCTTACTTCTCTAGCCCCTGCGGGATCTGGTGCGGGTCACCGCCATTTTGGCTTACAGCCACTGCTTCGTTCGTCATTGCAGTAGGTTCAGGATCGGCTGGCATGTCTCCATTTCAGCCAGCTATGTGTCTTGTGAGTCATTGTAGTATTGCGCCCTTAAATTATGAGCTGATGGCGCTGGGAAGGCAGGACTGTAAACAGAATTGTTAGCGGGCCTTCAGAGCTCCTGACAAACACATCTATTCGGCCATGTTGCTGGCAATGCCACCAGCTCTGAGTCTTTTGACCATTTGTCTAAATATTAGGGTTTTTCTGTGTCCTTTTCACTACATTGGTATCTCTTCAATACAGAAATATCTATTGTGGCCAGTCTGATTATTTTTTTTAACCTAATCTCCAACACCTACTGTTTTCATACATGCCTTATGGCTTCTACTATATTATGAATGACACATATTTACTTTTGTACCATATAATGTTCAATGGACAGCATTAAGTTTGGGGTATCTTCTTTTAAATGCCTTATCAATTGAAACACTGAACTATGATAATACAGTGTTCGAGGCATATGAGCTGTAGATCACATGCTGTGCATTGCTCGCAATCTGGTGTTAGGTCCGGATGTTTGCACTTGTTTTTCTTCGAAGAAGTCTTTGTAGGCACGAGGTAGGTGACCCCTCCTTTCGATGATAGTGCACATGAGCATCGACTCAATTGTTAGATTGTTTTTTTCCGCCATCGTGTTCGGACGTCTATCCCTGCGCTCCGGTTAGATACCGTTCTTTCGGTTTCCCTTTGTCCACAAGATACTCAACCTCGACAGGTATTGTTTGGATTGCATTTTTCCTTCTATCAAGTTTCGCCTTTACTTGCAAAAAACAAACTTTCGATCGGAAAACTCGTGGAAGGCCGTCAGTCCTACCAGTGTTGGGCCGACCTGCAGTCGATGGAACAAACTCCTTTTAAACTCAACCTTCGGTGTCACGCAAAATACCAGCGCACCGACTCGCACGAAGTGTGTAAACTGTGTTTGTCCCCCGGAACACAGGGAACAGGACTGCAACATGTGCCAGGCTTTCCGCTCCAAGAAGACACTTCCCAACCGGCTCGATGTCACGACATGCAGAGCCAGCACAGCTCCATTTCGGACATCTTCGGACAACAATTGGACTAAGAGGCCGGCGAGGCCATGGGAACCGAGAAGGAGCAGGAGCAGGAGCAGGAGCTGATCGCCATCCCAGAGCTTGACTCCGACCAAGAGGACGACATCTCACATGGACAACGTACCGTAAGTACAACTCCCTTCTCGTCCAAAGACCCAACTCCACAAACGAAGGCGGCTCCAGTCGAACCCACGCCCTCTGGCTCCAGTCAGCACCAAGATCATGCTTCCGATGCCCCACCTTCTGGCTCGGCACTGAAAGCTACCAAAAAGCCTTCTGGCTCCGAAAAGACTTCCTTCAAATCAAGTTCGGAGCCAAGAACTTCAGGGTCGAAACACAAGTCCGGCGCCGACCCCACCCATTCGGCACTGAAACACACTTCGGATCCGAAAACATCAACAGCCAAGACTTCGGCACCGAAACTTTCGGAGTCGAAACAGTCAGATCTGCTGAAATGACCAAAAAGACTCGGTTTTGATGCTCCGATCGACAAACCGGATCCATAACAAAAAGTGCTGTATATTTATCCTCAAACTGGACATATTACCACTAAAGTGACTTTAAAAAGAAGGACTGATACAGAGGAAGAATACCACATTCATTTAAAGAAGAGAACAGTTGGAACTAACCCTTCCCCTCCTCCTCTTCCTCGTCCTCTTCCTTCACCTCCTTCACCTCAGTTTCATCCTTTTTCACCTGAACATTCACCACTGCATACACCTGACAACCAGGATGATGGGGATGATAATCAACCAATGCAAGACCCATGGGATGATTACAATACCAATTCGCCCACATACATTGATCCTGATTTATATCCTAACAATCCCCCTCCACCAGATAACAGTGTAGGCTACATTGAGTTACTAGGTAGAGCTGCCAACTAACAAGGTGTGCAGCTACATAAGAAAATCCTTAGGAGAGGATTTCCTCTTTTAAACCCGCAGTACCACGCAGAGGTCATCACATACACTACCTATGCTCAAAGGGATGATCAGGCATGTAGATGACATTTTTAATGACCCAGTCAGAGCTCCTATTCTTACCCCTAGAGTAGACAAAAAATACAAGCCAGCACCAACGGACCCAGTATATATTAAAGGTCAGTTGCCACTAGACTCCGTGGTTGTGTGCAATGCAAGAAAAAGGGCCAACTCCCAGACAACAGGAGATGCTCCATCCCCGGATAAGGAATCCAAACTTATTGATGCTTCTAGGAAAAGGGTAGCTCTCAGGCGGCCAATTTCGGCATGTTCTCAACATTCAGGCATTGCTAGCACGATATGACTGTGCACACTGGGACGAGATGGAGCAATTAATACAGTATTTGACCCAGGAACATAGATCTAAGGCACAGGACCTGGTGTGTGAAGGGCAACTTATTTCCAATAACGCTATAAAATGTTCCCTAGATGCTGCAGACACTGCTGCTAGAGCGATAAACACCAGTGTCCTCTTGAGAAGGCATGCTTGGCTTCGCTTATCAGGGTTCAAACCAGAGGTGCAAACCTCCATTTTAAACCCTCCTTTTGATAAGGAGCATCTATTTTGCCCAAAGGAAGATTCTTTACTTGAGAAAATGAAGAAGGACACTGAAGTGGCCAAATCCATGGAAGTCCTTGAGTCCGCACAAAGCCGTGTTTCCTTTCGGCCCTCCTTTTACTGCAGATGCTCAAAAAATACCTCCTCGGAGACCACCACCGATAAGGGCAATACCCAACCCTCTCCATCCAGGGGTTACTTCAGAGGGGGTTACAGAGGTAACAACTGCAAGGACTGGGGCAGGGGTTCAACCACACGCACCACCCCCTCAAAAAAAACCAGTGACTTGCCTCCACTTCCCCCCGACCACCTAGCACCTGTCGGGGGGGAAACTGTCAGATTTACTACCAATCTGGCAGTCAATAACAACAGACAATTGGGTACTACAAATTATCTGTTCTGGATACTGCCTGGAGTTCATCAACACTCCTCAAAAAATTGCACCAAAGTCAGAAAACAAGCCTGCGCACACGTCTTAAATATGTAGTAGAGTGAGTACTCTGTCTCTCAAAATCCGACAAAACATATATAGTACAAGTATAAACTTTTTAAGAAGCAATAAACAGTTCAGAAGTTGTTATGTGTTCTTCTTTTTCTTGGAAGGTTGTCCAGCCAAAGTCACATAAACTTTCACCAGATCAGCTACACCTCCTCAAGCAAGAGGTTCAGTATCTACTTCTAAAAGGAGCTGCTATATAACCTGTACCACCGCAACATCACGGGTCAAGTGTATACTCTTTTTACTTCCTAATGCCCCAAAAAGATGGTTCTCTCAGACCAATATTAGATCTCAGAGAACCTAATCTTTACATTCAGTCAGATAATTTCCACATGGTAACACTTCAACAAGTACTTCCTCTGCTGAAGAAAGGCGACTTTCTGTCTACTCTAGATTTAAAAGACGCCAATTTCCATATTCCAATCTACCCTGCTCATCGCAAATTCCTCAGGTTTGTGGTAGCGGGTCAACACTTCCAGTTCAAGTTCTCCCATTTGGAGTCATCACAACCCCCAAAGTCTTCACAAAGTATCGGGCGGAAGTACCTGCTCACCTAAGAAGACAAAGCATCCGTGTCTTCCTATACTTGGATGACTGGCTCATCAAAGGAAGCAGGTACCAGCAATGCCATCAGCACACTTTCAAAACGATTCAGTTACTACATCAACTAGGGTTCACAATCAATGGGACAAAATCACATCTCCAACCAGCCAATACTCAGGACTCCCTTGGAACCAAGATGGATCCTCAAAAGGCTCTTGCTTTCCCCAGTGCAGCGAGAATTCGAAATATTCAGGCTTTAGTTCTCCAGGGTCAACTCGATCTTTTGATTCCAGCTCAGGTTTATATGCAACTGCTGGGAATGATGGCATCTTGCATCATAATCGTCCCACATGCCAGGCTGCACATACGTCCACATCATTAAGGATAGTGAGTGAATTATGGGCATTAACCATACAAGAACCATATTTCCAACTACACAAAGACAAAGTGGTTTTCTTCGTACTAATCCTAAATTTGTACCTAAGGTCGTATCAGTATTTCACATAAATCAGTCGGTAGAATTACCCGTATTCTTTCCTCAACCTGATTCAGTTGCAGAAAGAGCTCTACACACCTTTGTTGTTAGAAGAGCACTCTTGGACTACACTGAAAGGACAAAATCTTTTCATAAAACTGAACAACTCTTTGTTGCTTTTGCGCCACCAGACAAAGGCAATCCTATCTCAAAATCAGGTATTGCAAGGTGGATTGCTAAGTGCATTCAAACCTGCTATGCGAAAGCAAAGAGAACTCTAACTGTACCCTTTTCACTCGTAAGCTAGGGGCCACTATGGCTTTTTTAGGAAACATCGTTGACATTTGCAAAGCTGCAACATGGTTTACACTGCACACATTCACTAAACATTATTGTGTAGATGTGTCAGCAAGCCGATAAGCCAATGTGGGTCAAGCAGTACTTAAGACACTATTTCAGACAGTTCCAACAACTACAGGTTAGCCACCGCTTTGGGAGGATACTGCTATATAATATATATAGAGCAAAACACACAAGATGATGGACGGAATGTTGCACAATGGCAAAACATTCACCCCAGCCACAGATCTGGGTTTAATCCATCGTTATTTTGCTCACCAAGCCACCCTAGTTCAGACATGGCCATATGCAAATCAGTCTTGACCCTGTGCCTCATGGGAACAGTCCAGATAGAACTGCCAAGCCATGTCTTCCCTGGACTGGAATGAAGCATCCTAGGACCATTTTATGGCTATCACCCTTCATCAGCCAGGATAGCTTTACTCCAGTGGCTTACTAAGCATGGGTCCCACGTCTGGGCATACCCTTCCCACACAGGGTGAACAGCAAAACACACAAGATGATGGACGGAATGTTGCACAATGGCAAAACATTCACCCCCTGTCACAGATCTGGGTTCAATCCATCGTTATTTTGCTCACCAAGCCACCCCAGTTCAGACATGGCCATATGCAAATCAGTTTTGACCCTGTGCCTCATGGGAACAGTCCAGACCGAACTGACAAGCCATGTCTTCCCTGGACCCGTATCAAGCATCCTAGGACCGGTTTCCGGTTATCAACCTTCATCAGCCAGGATAGCTTGACTCCAGTGGCTTAGTGAGCACGGGACCCACGACTGGGCATACCCTTCCCACATAGGGTGAACAGCAAAACACACAAGATGATGGACGGAGTATTGCACAATTGGAAAACATTCACCCCCAGTCACAGATCTGGGTTTAATCCATCGTTATTTTGCTCAACAAGCCACCCCAGTTCAGACATGGCCATATGCAAATCAGTCTTGACCCTGTGCCTCATGGGAACAGTCCAGACCGAAGTTCCAAGCCATGTCTTCCCTGGACCGGAATCAAGCACCCTAGGACCGGTTTCTGGCTATCAGCCTTCATCAGCCAGGATAGCTTGACTCCAGTGGCTTAGTGAGCACGGTACCCACGTCTGGCATACCATTCCCACATAGGGTGAACAGCAAAACACACAAGATGATGGACGGAATGTTGCACATTTGCAAAACATTCACCCCCAGTCACAGATCTGGGTTTAATCCATCGTTATTTTGCTCACCAAGCCACCCCAGTTCAGACATGGCCATATGCAAGTCAGTCTTGACCCTGTGCCTCATTGGAACAGTACAGACCGAATTGCCAAGCCATTTCTTCCCTGGACCGGAATCAAGAATCATCCTAGGACCGGTTTCTGGCTATCAGCCGTCATCAGAGGAGCAGAAAGTCCTCCTGTGCACCCAACATTTTGTTGATGGGTACTGACTCTGACTAACCAGGCATAGAGACAGCGCTATGCTAAACGACACTTAGATAACAATAACACCTACATACACTGGGAACACTATGCGTTGGGGTAACCCTGTGATTAGCATGACCTCCTCTGTATTTGCCATGAGTAAATGCCTGGGTCATTGCATGAGTACATGAGTAGTGACTGGATAATTACAGTGCTACAAAGAGAGTGCATGGTGATTTTATAAGAGCTTAGGTTTTGGCGCAGTGATTGGATAAGCACATAGGATTGGCTGGGTGATTGGAGGACTACATAGGTAGTACCAGGGAGATTACTGAACTGCATAGGTAGTCCTTAAGGTATTACAGCAGTGCATGTGTTAGTGACTGGGTCATTGCATGAGTATATGGGTACTGAGTGGGTACTTAGAGTACTGCAAGTAGAGTGTGTGGTGAATTTATAAGTGCTTGGGTATTGGAGGAGTGGTTGGATTAGTACATGGTAGTGGGTGGGTGACTGGATGCGTGGACAGGGCATGACAGTGTGATTGTGGGACTGCACGGGTACTACCTGGGGAATTGAAGGAGCGAATGAGAAGTGTGTAGGTGATTAGAGGACTGCATGGGTAGTACACAGGGATTGTAGCAGTGCATGTGTTAGTGTCTTGGAACACCTCTGCCAATTAAACGTAAATTTTGTTCCACGCACACATACAGAACACGCCCTCCCACATATTAATACATTTCCTGTAACAAAGTGACTCTATCCATAACAAAAGTGAACACTGCCTAATAAATAAACATTATTCCACATTATATTAAAGAAAGGCGCAATACGCTGAATTGTTGTTTTCCCAATATAATTTCCAAAGCCTACTGCACCCCCCTCCCAACATGAGTAAAGCCCCGGAACTGTGGGGGCCCCAGCGAACCCCCGCTATTATTTTTTAACAAATATCCCTGGGACCTATTTCCACAGCCTACTGTACCCCCCTCTCAACATAACTGATGCCCTGGGACTGCGGAGGCCCCAGCGAATCCAGCTATTATTTTTATTATATTTTCCACTGACTTCTTCAACCTCGCTTCTACCGATGCACAAAATGGCTGCCAACACGTCCTGGTTTTGAATGTTGACAACCACTTGACAGCCAATTAGCATTCAGCGCGTGATCGGGACAGTGCGCTTATAGTACGCGCAAGATGCGCGTACCCACCGAGTCCATAGATATATATGTACTTTTACATGTAATTTGCTCAGAAAATACTGAACAAATTTACACTATTTCAGCAAAAGGCACGAGTCTGAACCGAGCACTACCTCTTTGCCAAATTTGGTGTAATTCCAATCAGCCGTTCGGGCTGTAGCAGCAATGAACGGTTCCTACGGAAAATTGTATGGGGAAAACACATTTTGGGACCCCCCTTTTTTCTCTGCCCCAGCTTTAAATGCAATATTTTAGACCACAGGATTTGTCCTTCCCAGATAGCTAATTTTTAAACAAGCACAGGAACCCACACTTCGTTTTTATTTTTTTTAACGGAGGATCCATGCACCCAGCGCACATTTATCCGTTTAAAAAAAGATAAATGTTTTGGGGCCCTAGAGCTCCTTGTGGGACCCCCTAAGCATGTCTAGAAGAACAAAATATTTCTATTTCTTACCTGCCCACGTTATACATTTTGAACACTTGTTCCACTAATTTCTAGATCCTCACTTCTACCGAGGCACAACATGGCTGCCATTACTTCCTGGTTTCGAATGTTGACAACCACTTGACAGCCAATCAGCATGCAGCGTGTGATCGGGACTGTGCGCTTACAGTCTGCGCAAGATGCGCGCATCCACCGCGGCCATAGATATATATATACTTTTAATTGTCATTTTTTCAGGAACTACTGAACAAATTTACAACATATAAGCAAAAGGCACGAGTCTGAAACGATGACTACAACTTTGCCAAATTTGGCGTAATTCCGTTCAGCCGTTCGGGCTGTAGCCGCGATGAACTGTACCTATGGAAAATTGCATGGGGAAAACACGTTTTGGGACCCCCTTTTTTCTCAGCCCCCGCTTGACGAATCACCCTAAGACTTTCAGGATAGGAGCGGACCAGAACGCCCCACCAAGTTAAAATATTTCGTGAAGATTCGTCAACCGGTGCCAAAATTATTCCAAATATATATATATTCCGGGTGATGGAAGGCAGAGTCAGCACATGCTGCCGGGACGGAGTAGAAGGAACCCAGTGAGGCCTCTCTCGTCCTGCCTTATCCCCCGATGAAGCAATGGATTTCCGGGTGATGGAAGGCAGAGTCAGCAAATGCTGCCGGGACAGAGTAGAAGGAACCCAGTGAGGCCTCTCTCGTCCTGCCTTATCCCCCGATGAAGCAATACCTCAGTATAACAAAGGTACAATGATGCCTTCTACCTCCTGAAGAATCAGGTTAAAACTCACTTATGCTTTACAATTTCTTTAACTTTTTCATTTTTCACCCCTAATGGTCCTGACGAAAGCCTATTGACCTTTTGGCAACGTAAGGCTGAAACATGTTGACCTTTTTTAATTCACAAATGAAGTGCGCTCGAATTCCTAACCCATTCTAAAGCTGCACGCATAATTTTAACTATTGTCCGAATCCAGAATTATTAAAATTCTCTTTCTGGCTGTCCGGACTTTTTTTAGAATCACCACCCATCTCACCACTGTTCTATGATCACTACTGCCTTAAACCGAAGGTAAAACCTCCTGGTGGAGGGTGCACACACAAGAAACGACCCAATGATTACGCATGCACGTGTAAATTAAAGCGGGGACACATTATATACCGCTATGAGATACTTCCAACATACACGTGTATGAGGGTCAGTTTTGGCTGGAAGGGGGTTGTGTTGGACCCGGCCCGTTGGGCAGGTTCACCCCGTAGACTTTTTGCTTTTTCCTAGCCTGTTTATGGAACCTGGTGTTGGTGATTTTAGGCCTCTGCGCACTTTTTCACTGTGGTACAGTGTAAAGTGCTTGAGCTCTCTGTGAATGAGTGGTGAGTGACCTGCCCTCCCATAGGAATGAATGGGGAATATGTATGCCCATGGTAGTTCCTGATGTGTGGGGAGTGCAGGGGCGAGTTTGGTATGTATGAACTCGTGAGAATGAATGCTGCAAAATGATATATGCGGCATGAGTGTGTCTAGTCTAGAGGTGCCTCTTTTAGAAGTTGACATATTTGTTTAATTTGTGTCTAGCGTGTGATTGGCTGGTGAGCCTGGGTCAGGAGTGCCTGGGCCTGCTTGTGGATTGACTGTCTGGTTTGAGGGTGACAGGGGCTGGAGAGCCCAGGAGGTTGTCTGAGTCAGCCCTTGGATGAAAGGCAGCATCTGCTGCCAGGGAAGTGGGAGGAGATGGCACCTGATAGTGCAGGGCTGTGCCTACCTGACTACAAAGCTGTCTCCACCTCCCGCTGGGCGACTGTCACCTCTGTCCCTGATACTGAAGGGACTTCCCTCTAAACCAGTCTAGCTGGTTCTCACACTGAGACTTCAAAGACTTCAAAGACTTTTCACTGTATAAGAAGGGGCTGTGTCCCCTTCCAAAATGTTCTTGTTTCCAAATTGAATCTGCCAGGGGCATGCTGCTGCTGGGGCTCAGGGGAATCCCTGGGCCCTGCCCATCCCCTGGACCTCTGATGGACTTTCCTGGACTCCTGGGGACCCTGCTGCCTTGCTGGGCTGAGGGGGGGGGACTTTGCTTGCCCCCTGGGACTCTCTAGGACCTTTTTGCAGCATGGCGGAGCTGCATTTCCTGAAGGACCTTGCTGCTGGAGACTTTGCCCTTTGGCTAAGGCTTATTATAGCCTAAAGCGCCTGGAAGCGCTGTACTTTGGGCTTTAGCGCTTGAAAGCGATTATTGCCGGTTTGCGGGCATTTCGTTGCACGCATTTTGCGTGAGGTTTGTCAGTTGCCGTTCTGCGAGTGCCCACCTCGCTTATTTTTGATTAATTTGCCCTCTGGCAGGTGCCTACCCTGCCAGGGACCTTGCCGCGATATTTCACTTTCCACGAGGGAGCCCACTCCTCGGGAAACTTTGCCTGCCCGCCTGCCTGTCTGGAAACGGGCCGCCGCGCTGCCCGCGACGACCCGGAAGTGCTTGGCCGGCCGGAAGTCCCGCCCCGCAGCCTGGGAGGCGGGAAGAAGGAGAGAAGCTGCCGGGTGAGGAGGACGCCGCAGGAAGAAGGCGCCCAGGAGATGGCGGCTGGTGGCGTTGGTGCAGGGCTCCCTGAGGGAGCCCTGGAGGAGCGGTAGCGGAGGGGGCGCGAGGCACATTGTCGGTGCCTGCCCCCGCCGCGGAGAGGAGAGGAGAACCGGCGAGCGCCTGACCGACCGGTGAGTGGAGCAGAGCAGGGGAGGGGCGCCGGGACACATTGTCGGTGTCCGCCCCCCCTCCCCCCGCAGTAGCGCGAGCTCGCGCTCGATGTGGAGAAGCCACGAGGGCTTCAAGGGCGGCCCCAGATGGCAGTGGGCCGCCCCAACGTCGCGTAGAGCCTGTGGAGGCTCCCACAACCCGGGGGCAATATTTGTGCCAGAGTCCCCCGTGAGGGACTCCAACGGAGCGAGGACGCTTTGGGCGGCCCCGCTTGGCAGTGGGTCGCCCCAACATGTATGAGCCCAGAAAGGCTCAGAGGGGCCCTAATTTGTTTGAGAGCCTGTTTGGCTCCAGAGAGGGCCACATTAGATAGAGGGGGCGTCGGGCATATTGCCGGTGCCCGCCCCCTCCTGCCTCAGAGTGTGAGGGTTAGAGTCCGGTGAGGCTCATGGGGGCACCCTTGTTTTTAGAGCCTGAGAGCTCCAACGTTTGGCTATTTACAGTAGCAGAGCCTGTGTGGCTCCAACGTCTGGGGCATGTGCGATATGCCCAGAGCCTGTGTGGCTCCAGCAGTGGCGCAGTTGGCGCCTAAGGGCCAGTGAGGGCCTTGGCGCAGTTTTGTTGTTTCCCAGCTGTCCAGCACTTTGTGGGCAGCTGCCACGTTTAGGCTTTTGGTACTTTTGGACTGGCGCTGCATGGCAGCGTGCCCTGACATTGGACACAGGGCATCCTTGCCCCATCAAGGCCAGTTGGCCTAGGGACTGCCACAGGTAGTGGCTTATGTAGTGTTGGCGCTATGTGATTTCTATGCTTTTTAATAGTTATTGCTAATGTGAGTTTTTGCGCTATTGATTTATTATGCACCTCTGAATGTGTTATTGCATCATGTGTCTTTTCTTTCCCTTATTACTCCTCTGAATGTAGGTTATTGCATCATGGGTAATGTGTTCTTTTCCTAGACCCCTAAACGCTGAGTGATACTTAGGTGGTTGTCTTTTCTACTCCTCTGAATGTAGGTTTATTGCATCATGAGTAATGTATTCTTTCTTAGACCCCTAAATGCTGTGTGATACTTAGGTGGTTCTTTTTTTTTAGTACAGGTGGTCCTAGTAAGGTCCTGGTTCCTGTTACCAGTGGTTACTGGTGTTATCTTTGATTATTATTTTATGTTACATTTATTCTTGAAGTGATTTTATATTCTACATTTTATCTAGAAGTGCTATATCTGATTCTGACAGGCGCCCATGGGGCCCTGTCTTGTGTACATAATCCCTGTGAATATTGCCCGTGCCAGTTGGCACCATGTATATGTGTGATTTTATCTGAGGTGTTTTTACAATACAAAAGTTATTTTTATAATAACCTTGTGTGGAGGCTCTTTTGTGGTGTGCCTAGTATGTTGTTGCTGTTGTGCGCTGTCGCAAATGCTTTACACATTGCCTCCGAGTTTAGCCTTACTGCTTGTGCCAAGCTACCAAGAGGGTGAGCAGGGGTTATCTTGGCGTGTTACTTCCTTGCCCTGACTAGAATGGTGGTTTCTGCCTGGCTTTGGCGTCAGCCTTAGCCTACCAGAAATAGCCAGTTCTAACACCGACCTGCAAAACCTTGGTTTAAGCGGGACTAGTGATCCTTTCCCCTTCTTGATTATGAGATATCACAACGGAGACTGAAAGGATTCATACTCTGACTCCCCCCCTCCTTTTGATTATACGTATATATATATATATATATATATATATACATATACATATACATCGACAAAGGGTGCCTGCTAAGGAGAGACGACACGCCAGGTAAGTTCAGTTGCCACATTCATTTATTGGAGTGCACAAGTGAGGAGAAAAGTCCTGCATCACAAACGTAGTTGTCCGCACTGCTGACGCGTTTCGTTTTAACAACTTCTTCATGGGCAGCGGAAGTTAGTGCAAAGTACGGCAGTTTTCCGGCATCAATTTCAATTCACCCACTCCGCCTCCTTGGGCGTGGCCACGCTGTGGCATGCTGGTAGTGGTAGTGCTGGTTTCTTGCTACAGTGAGTTGCGGTGTCCTTGCTGATATATACAAAATGAAACCCCAGTGGGTGGCGGTGCAAAAGCTCAAGTCCCCACCGGCATCAATGTTCTCCAACAAACTGGCTCCCGACCCTTCAAAACAGCGTTGTTTAACGCAGCTTCAGGAGCGCTGGAACCCAGCGCCGGTGTTCTCTCCGCGGCTCAGGCCAGCCGCCTCACATACATTACAAAGGGTGCCTGCTAAGAAGAGACGCCACGCCAGGTAAGTTCAGTTGCCACATTCATTTATTGGAGTGCACAAGTGAGGAGAGAAGTCCTGCATCACAAACGTAGTTGTCCGCACTGCAGACGCGTTTCGTTTTAACAACTTCTTCATGGGCAGCGGAAGTTAGTGCAAAGTACGGCAGTTTCCCGGAATCAATTTCAATTCACCCACTCCGCCTCCTTGGGCGTGGCCACGCTGTGGCATGCTGGTAGTGGTAGTGCCGGTTTCTTCCTACAGTGAGTTGCCGTGTCCTTGCTGATATATACAAAATGAAACCCCAGTGGGTGGTGGTACAAAAGCTCAAGTCCCCACCGGCATCAATGTTCTCCAACAAACTGGCTCCCGACCCTTCAAAACAGCATTGTTTAACGCAGCTTGAGGAGCGCTGGAACCCAGCGCCGGGGTTCTCTCCACGGCTCAGTGAATATATATATATATATATGTACACATGACGCAGTGGCAGTTGCCACTGTGTAGTTATAATTAAGATTGCGTTTCAATAGAAAAATGTATCTTAACTGTTGCTAATAACTTCAATGCTGTTTGACATATCTCCATGAGACGTTCAAAAAAGTGCTCCTTTTTGCCTGGTTTACGCATGGAAAGTTTCGGGATGATCTGTCATGAGGGGTCTAAGAAAAACGTGGGGGTTCATAAAACGTGTTTTCTCCATTAATTTTCCCATAGGAAATTTAGACACGGCTGCAGCCTAAACCGCTAAACAGATATACAACAAATTTAGCCAAAAGCTATGTCTCGGTCCAGAAAGACTTCTCTTTGTGATTTGGTATAAATACGTTCAGTAGTTTGTAAGCAATTAGTGCTCAAAAAGTTTGAATAGCCCGGGACGCAGAAGCTGTGCGGATCCTGACAGCTCTCAAACTGAGATCTGATTGGCTGCCACCACCTCAACCAGGAAATGGTGGCAGCCACTGTAGAGCTCTGGACCTCCCTGAGTCCTAAAGAAAAACGCCTAAAAAGACACAAGGGGGCAGAGTAGGAATACATTGACCTCGAGGCCTGGTGTTGGGGTCCCATATTTAAAAGCAATTCTACGAATCTGCAGCAAAATTAACAAAAACGAGTGCAGTCTTCCACATCCCCCCTCCCCGGGCCTATTTTGTCCCCGGGGACACATCCCCTGGGGCCTGCCCGAATATTTAAAGGGGGAGTGGGGCTGCATGGCCCTCCTCTCTGAGCCATTAATGGGCCTGAGGATCCCTGGGCTGGCTCAGGCACCATCCCTGGGAGCCCCCCCTCCCCCAGGACATAGTAGTTTCCCTGCCCTCACTGTCATGGGCAGAGAAACCTGTGTTTTCTCTTACTTGGTGGGAGCAATTTCAAATCTCCCGCCAAGCGGGATCAATCACCAAGGCTGCTCCCTGCAGGCAGGAGCTTGTAAAATGCTGCTGCCTGTTGGAAGCAGACTATTCATCTGTTTCCGTGCCTGCACTGAACTAGGCAGGGAAACAGATGAAAAGATTGCTCCTGCCTGCAAGGATCAGCATTAATAGGGGAGCTATCTGGGTCAATAGGGGCCTTGAGGATTCTCCTCAAAGTCCTCAACAATAGTGTGGTGGGTGCCCTGGGTGGGCCCTGGGGCACCTGCCTTCTGTTGGTGGGGCCCCAGGAGATGGGGTCCATGTGGCAGAAATGAGCCCGGTTAGGGGGGGTGGGCACTTGCCCCATTTAATATGGTGCCGGGCTCGGGGGATGGGGTCCCTGGGACTGAAATCTATTTGGGGATGTGGCTGCAGGCCCTCCTCACCCTTAAATATGTTGCTGGTCCCCAGGGAATGGGTTCCCTGCGGCCAAAAGTGGTGCTGGGAGTGGGCCCCCTTCCCCCTAAAAATTGTCCCATGGCCTGAGTGATGGGGTCCATAGGGCCGAATTTGACCTTGGGAGGGGCCAACGTGCCCCCTCCCCTTAATGTTAATTAGTGGCCCTGGGTGATGGGGGTCCCCAGGGCCTATCAAGACTCTGGTAGAGGGGTCGCACAGCCCAACTCGCCGTTATTTTGAATAAACAGCCATGGGGATGTCGTTCCCAGGGCCTTACAAAGCATTGCAAGGGGGGCTTTGTGGCCCCCCTCTCGATTAATTTTAATAGTGGCCCTAGGCAATAAGGTCCCAAAGATCTAACAAGGCTCAGGAAGGTGAGGCTATGCGGCCCCTCTCCTCTTTTAAAAAAGGCTGTGTGAGGTTTACTGTCTTTGGGGGCTTGGCCACTGGGCCTGACTACAGGCCAGGCCTTGTGGCTAGCTCCCCACTCTGCACATCCAAAGGCTGTGTTAAGCGTAGGGTTGGCTGCATGCGGCGGTTTGACAGCTGTGGCCAGGCCCTGCAGCCAACACCCCATGTGTGACGGTGTTTGGATTAACGTATGGTAATTTTATATTGCTTTACGTAAAAAAAAAACTAGAAATTCAGTGGAAAAACAAAGGTTAAAATAACGTTATAGTTAGGTGAAATGCCCATTAACAACGTAACATTTTAAACTCTCAAAATCACTGAAATTCACCAGTTATAGTTATCTCAAGTAACTATAACTCGTACTCTAAGGTAACTATAGCTCATGCCCTTTTCCAATCCCTTATTGTACATAGGTTTTTGAAAGGTTTGCAACATATGTTTCCTCCTTCTCCCTTTGTTATGTCTCAGTAGAACCTTAAACTGGTCCACACTTTCCTGATGTGTGCTATGTTTGAGCTCTTACATAACTGCCCTCTCAGGCTCCTTACCATAAAGATGGCTTTCTTAGTTGCAATACGTCTGCCCAGGGAGTCATGTGAGCTTCAGGCCTTGTCAGCCAAGCCTCCTTACCTGAACATCTATTCAGACAACCTGGTGCTTCGTCTGAGCGCTTTCTTTATGTTGGTCAAACCATCACTCTGCCTACTTTTTACCCTCTGCCTCTTCACTCCTAGAAAGAGGAGCGATTTCACCTTCTGGAACCTAAAAAAGCGCTGTCATTCTACCTTGACCGCACACAAGAGTTCCGCGTGGACGACCAACTCTTTGTGGGGTATGTCAGAGCAAAGAAAGGTCGGGCCGTGCAGTATCGGGCAATCTCCTGACGGATAGTGCTCTGTATAAAGATCTGCTATGCATTGGCTAAGAAGCAACCCCCAGAGGATTTATGTGCTCATTCCACCAGACCTAAATCTAACTGCGTTAGCAGGTGGAGTTTCGGACCTGAACATCTGTCAGGCAGCAACGTGGGCTTCTCTGCCCACGTTTGCTGAAAACTACTGCCTGATCAGTCAGGTCCATAGTAATGGGCATTTTTCTCGTTCTGTCCCGATGGACTTCCTCGTGTGAAATTGGTCCCAGCCCCATCTCCGGGGAGGTAGGGCTTGGATATCTATTCTAAGGTAAGGAATCTATGACTAGAAGTTTCTATCAGATGAACAAGTTACTTACCTTCGGTAACACCTTACCTGGTGGAGACTCTATCTAGCTGCAGATTCCCTACTGACCTACCCATCCACCAGGGTTTTCCCCTTTCAGGGCTCCAGTTTTTCAGTGTACTGTGTGGCTCTGCGCTTCTGGCATGGAAAGTCACAAAAAGTTATTAGAGCCAGCTTACCTAGTGACACCGATATACGCACAGTGAACTCTACTTCCAGTGCGGACAACTCCAACTATGCCACAAGGAGCTGACTAACGTCACCTACCAGCTCACAGGGGTACTGCTCATGAAACATTTCCAGGACCAGTATGAAGCCTGGGGATAATTCTAAGTTTTATGGTAGGCCATTGTTGATAGTTTCAGCCACCTTTAGCCTTTTCCCCTGGTGAAGAAGCAAGCCATACCATCCAGTGATCTGTATAGGTCACAGGCTTCTCCAGTGAGTAGCTCGTGAGCTATGGTAGCTCTCTAGCTACCTGTAAGTAGCTCTCCTGTGTGCATCTCGGCCTACGGAATCGGAAACTTTTGCTTAGTTCAATTAATATATGTACGCCAGAACTGTGTGTATTTGTAGAACTCATAATCTGATGTTTGAAGAAAAATGGTTGAATTTCCAAAGTATATTTAAAGCTGATTTTCAAGTGATAAATCATGAGAGAAATTTCAAACTAACATTATTACTTTCATGCTAGGGTCACTGCAGCTTGCCTGGCATGTATTACCCTCATAGAGGCATACCAAACTTTCAAACCCATCAGTTAACCCTGACTGATGCACTGTGGTGATCACAACACTGCTTGTAATCAAGCATATGGTGGTCACTAATGTAATCTTGTCTGATGTGGTCACTATTACAACACTTTTATAGTAGCTCTCTGTGATTTTTATTGAACATGAGTAACTCCTAATACACGAAAGGTCGGAGCCCCATAAGAGTTTTCTGTGCGCTATTAAACACATAGTTAATCGATATGGAGAGTTTAAGAAAGTGTTGTAGTTGTGTGCTTAGTTCCAGTAAGAGTCAGTTTGATTATGGAGACTTTATGTAAAATTCTTTCCTGTTACTTTTTTAAGGCTGCATTGGGAATTGCACCCCAGGTGGCATCTGGCTATGCTGCAACATATCCAGGAGTAGAGGCAGTTGTGCCAAGTTTAACTCCTCGAACCCCAAAGAAAGGAGGTTTTGAAAGCAGATTATCGCAGAATTCCTCATTAGATCGGAATACGAATGAGGTATGTTTCTGCTAACTAATAGTGCATTAGCCCACCATTAAAGAGTAGAAGACTGCTAGGTGGTGATAGAGTCATCATACATTTATCAATGTATATATTACAAGCATAGTCCTTTTGTTGTCTTGATGTACTCTCTAAATGTTTTTGGAAACTGATGCAGTACACATGGTGGGGGCATGTGGATTTTCTGTACACTTACCACTAATCCTTTATGGGTACCGGAGTGGCGTGCTTCCGCACCCCATCAGTGCTATATGAATGCAAACCTTTCTTCCCCTTTTATCCCTCCGCTATCCTTCTCACTCCAAATAACTGACTAATATCCACCACTGAGATTACTTTCATACTTCACCATACTAAATCACCACTAATCCTTTATGGGCTTCCGGAGTAGCGTGCTTCAACACCTCATCAGGTGTAACAACCGCTATATAAATAGAAACCTTTTTTCCTGCTATATCCTTCTGCTATCATTCCAAATCCAAATAACTGACTAACCTATCCACCACTTAAAATGTACTTGCATGCTACACTATACTAATTCAACACTAATCCTCTATGTGTCCCGGAGTAGCGTGCTACTCGCCGAAAAAGCGCTTTGATGCCTCGTCAGGGGTAGTAACCGCTATATAAATGCAATTACAATACAATACAATACAATACATGGGAACAATATGGGAGGTGGGAACATAAGCTTGGGGTTAGGGTGGAATATGGCATATAGAGAATAGTAGTTCAGCTAAAGTTCAGCAGAAAGAGTGTCACATTCTGGCAAGTTTTTCCTCAGGGTCATCCGTCAAATACCAACGGATGTGGGTCAAGATCCTTAGATGGTTTCCGGAAATAATTAATACAAGACTGGGTACCTTGAGGGCAAGGGAGAAATGAGTCCTCCTGGTCTCTGTGATGAAGGTGGCGCCAAACATCTGTCAGTTCATGCCCCCCCCCCCAGTGGGACCCGGAGCAAAGCCGGGTCTCCACGGGCCTGTGTCCTTGAATGGCCAGACAGGTCTAGGATTTAATCGGGCTGTTTTTTTACATTTTTATGATGTGAGAGGTGAAAGACTACGGGCCTCTTTTAGAGTTTGGTGGGAAGGCAGCTCCAGTTTCCCGAGTTAAGCAGGACCTTTACCCCGATGCTTTCGGAATGGTGTACAAGACCATACATTTAATCCTAGTATCAACCAGAAACCAGCAGAAAGCTTAAAATTCAGCAGGGTTTGATGTTGTACCTATAAAGATGAAAAGGGCTGGATGTTAATATTGTTTACCACAGTGTTGACTTGAAGAGCAAAGGTGAGATTGCTGTTAAAATGAGTTCCCATATTCCTTACTTTTGGTGCCGTCTGCGGTGTCATGATGACAGCGAGCACAGATTAGTACAATATCTGAAATGCCTTGACCAGAAAATGATTTATGTATTTCTAAAACATATGGAAGTTTTGAACAAAAAACACATATGCAGAGAAATTAAATAGCGCTAATTAAATAGTGTGCAAAGCCATTGCACATAATAACAAAATAAAAAGTGTGTAGATGTTCAAGTATATTCAGGACCTTGATAAAGCATATTTCCTCTCACTAAAGCACCCCAACTTTAGATCGTTCCGCAGGGGGAAGTGGTCTTCGGCCACCGCCTGCGGCCGTCGCTGCTGCAGCCTGCTCATTGTCTGCGCAGCGATGGGGCCCAATAGTTTTTCGGGCTGTTGCCCCCTACCGTTGCAGTCCTGCAGCCAGCCCGGCCCCGAGCCCATCTAGATCAGGATTGGTCGCCGGGGCACCCTTTCGGCTCAGAGCCAGTATCCATTGTATCAGGGGGCGTGCGGGGCCCACTGAGCACCCCCTTCGGAAGCATGCTGTTTCAATCTGGGGATATCAAATCAGAGTGTCTGCTGTCTGAGGAGTCACTATCGGTGGTGTCACTGAGCCATCTCCCAGAGTGTTCCCGTCACTGCCCTTCTCTTCCGACGTGAAGATGTGCGGGCCTCTCTCGCCATCCGAGCTGTCTTCCGGGGGCCCTAACTCCGCGACCGCTTGAAGCACCCTCCGTCGTTCTGCGATGATTTACATAAGATCTGGAGAGTTTTTATTAGAGGAGTCGGAGCATGAGCTAAACTGAATAAGCGTGACTTTTTTCTGTTGCCGATGTCGGCAGGCCGATGACTCCGAAGGTCGCACCTTCCCGGGGTTGTTCAAGCCAGAAAGATGTTGTTCGATCCAGTTGCTAGCTTCTGCAGGGTCTGAAAAGAAGTGTGTGGTCCCATCAAGCATGATCTTGAGGCGGGCTGGAAAGAGGAGTGTGTATTGAACATTCTTCTGGCACAAAGTGCGTTTGACTGCCAGGAAGGTGGATCTCTGCTGCTGGACCACCCGTGAGTAGTCTGGGAATAGCATAACTTCATTGTACTCCACTCGAATTATTCTGTGACGTCGTGCTGCTCGCAGGGTGGCATTCCTATCTTGATAGTGGAGCAGTTTTAGGAGGAATGGACGGGGTGGCGACCCTTGAGGCGGCCTGCGGGCCGGCACCCAGTGCGCCCTCTCAATAGAGAAAAATGGGGTCAAGTCTTTTGCCGGCGTGAACTTCGTGATCCATGTTACTACGTAGCCGAGAGGGTCAGTTCCTTCCACTCCTTCCGGAAGATCAATGATGCGGATATTGCTTCTTCGGGACCGCCCCTCCAAGTCATCTGTTCTGGTCTCCAGGATCTTCACCCGCGCCTGCGGTCTTTCAGGGTGTCGTGTTGTTGTTGTTGTTGTTGTAGTTGCGGTTCCATGGAGTGCAGCGCTTGTTCCCCCCTGTTTTACTTTGCCTGCGAGCTTCCTGTGGTCGTCTCGGAGCAGATTAAGGTCCGTGGCCAGCTCCCTGAACTTCTGCTCCATGGTTACTCGCGATTGCTGAATTGCTTCCAAGACTTTGTCTAGCTTGCGAACCATGAAATCTGTGCCTGTGGGCTCCCCTCTTGGCTGCGTGTTGGTAGGCGTCGGGGATATTGCTCTTGAGGGCCCGGAGTCTGTTTAGCACCCGCTGCGCATGGTCACACCATTGTAGGCAAGGCTCGAGATGGCAGCCACCAGTGGTCTTCTGCACGTCTCTTCGTTACCTGCCGTCTGTGTACTCGCGGCTATACCAGGCCCCCGTGGTATCCCAGGTGGTCCTCCGCCCCTAGTTCGACCGGGTATCCTTGTGTCCGCCCAGGGTCGCACCGGCCACCTCCACTTGTCTTCCGGCTTGTGTCTCGGTATGGCCACTGGGTAGGCGCGGGTGGTGCACTCACCCCTCCGGTTCTGCACCTGCTGTAGTCCATGAGATCACACTGGCAAGCATTCAGCCTCGTCGCCCCTGGACTCTGATCTCACTCCTACAGTCTCAGCTCTCCCCGGCGCTATATAAAGGCATAGAGGGCGCTTGGACCACAGCACAAGCCCCTCCAGAAGCGGAGGTCCGTCCCCCAGTTTGATGCACCCCGGCCACCGCAGTGATCTCTATCGCTGTCCTTCTGTTCTTCACCCCAGGCCCGCACCCCCCTTTAGACTCAATAGGGACGTGTGCTATAGCCAGTGGTGTAGTCCGTCTTCAGCCCGGGTAAGTTTACGAGTCCATCCCTGCTCAGGCCTCCATTGCTGTTCCCAGTCAGAGTGGGAAGGCCACAGTTATGGAATGGACCAGGGTGACTGCTGTGGCCATGGCTGCCCTGTCAGGTCCTTTTGCACCATCGCTGCCAAAAAATCGCGGAGCGTTACAGGAATGCTACTGCCATCTTGGCCTGCTTGGCCACTCCCCCCAGCAATGCGCCCTCTAGTCCAGTAGATTATAAGTAATTTGTGAACCTCACACATATTTTTTAGACATTGCATAAGGCAGATGATGGCTGGTCAGAGCTCCCTGGATCCCTATGAGTATGTCTGAGCTTGCAGTGAGGGTACCAGCACACTACGAGCATTATTCGGATTGGGGAGCTATTGGTGTAGGCCCCCTGACTTCTAAAAAACACAGAGTCCCCTCTTTCTAATAACGGTTGCAAAACTGACATTCCACATGTTCCCAGCAACAGATGAACTGCTCATAGTCTTGTTCAACAGCAACAGGGCTATATTAGTAAACAAATAACGGTACATTAGGGTTCACTAGACTAAATGCTACCAGACAAGAGATGAACTCCTAACTTGATAATGCCTGCTGCCCGACATGTAGCTCAGAAATCTGTGAATATCAAAGACTTCCTAGGTAGCCAAAGTCAACCTGGCACATGACTTCTAGACGTCGCTCCTTTGGAGACAGTGGACAGGATGGGAGAGCTGCCTGCCAGGGGGAGCTTGCAGGCCCCAACAACGAAAACTGATATCCACCTAATGATGATGGAACTGAAGAAAGATATGGTGACCCTGCGTCAGGAATTTTTGAGGCAGTGTCATAGCTTGACCTCTCAGTTAAAAGAAAATATTGAAGGTAGGGTGGACCAAACAGAAGAGGCCATGGCAGCTGGGCTCATCACAGAGACAAACTAGACACTAGGGTTCAGGACTGAGAGAAACAACATCAAGATCTTCTTGAACAAGTTGGTTGGAAAAATAGAGTTCGTCGTAACAACCTCCATATTGGAGTGATCTGAGAGACCATTCCCGGCCTCCTCAATTGCATACTGGAGAGACCGTACGATCACACCATCAATCTCGGTAGAACGCACTGTGTGTTTCCAAATAAAGAAACAATTAACTTCAGGTCAAAGAAAAAATCTTGCGAGCAGCAAGGACATCTGATACCATTGTATATAGAAGCTCAACAATCTCTCTTTTTCAAGATCTTTCCACCCTGAACCTGGCAAAACTCGGGGTGCTCCAAATATTTACAGATCATCTCTGAAACAAGCAGATCCGGTATAAATGTGATTTACAATCTAGGCTGATGTTTACTCTGAATTGCAAATTACTTGTGGTGACATCAAGTGAAAAAGGGATCAAAGCCCTAAATTTACGTATGGGTCCAGAGGTCCTAGGTGGATCTGCCAATTAAATGAACCCAATATGGCAGAAACAGCAAACAAAGAGATAGAAGAAAAGCCACAAATAAAACCTGAAGAAACATTCCCCAGATAGTGAAACAGAACAATACTGTACTTAGGGAACTTGCCTTGAACTTGATCCATTTGAGAGAAGTATCCGAGTATTGACGAGTTTACCAGGCTTAAGATGAGCAGTAACTGAAACTGACGGAGGAGGAAGGACCTCTTTCACTTTCCACTCTTTCACTCATCTATCTGTACTCCTTTTTTCTCTTCTTTTACTGTCTACCTTATTGTCTTCCCTCTGGCAAGAACCTATATAGCACTGGAGCTGTACCCGAAAAACACTTTGAGCTGATGTTTCTACTGTAACTTGTTAAGCGGCTTTTAGTTCCAATACAACTTGTTGCAAAGTGCTTTGTTATCCATTTATTTTACCAATTGGACACCATGTTGAATGTCAGTCAAATGGTGAGTTGGCACTGCTCTGCTGTCTACAGTCTGTGGGTTCCCCGTGACCTTGATGCTTATAAAGGACCCCTGATGGAATTTTTCCACTTGCCTGAGTAGTTGATCTGTTTCCAGACAAGCTTCCCTAGCAGTCCAAACATGGACCCAATTTTACAACATGCAATAATGTTTCTGTCACTAACCACTCATACTAAACTCCTCATTGAAGCTTAAAACCCTCCTGCTCGGCTTCACATAAAAAGGGTGGATGTTGTCCTGCTCCAAGAGACGTCTATGTTACTCTCTGATGTCAAACGCCTGAGGTCCCGATACTTCCCTATACTAGTACACTCGACTGCCACCTTTAAGATTAATGGGGTAGCTACCTTCATTTGTTCAGGTGTCCCGAACCAGTTCAATTCTCTGAATAAGGACAGGGTAGAATAGTGGGCTGACAATATACACTTAATGGAACTCCCTTCACAATAGTTTCGGTCAATGGCCCAAACGATATCAAGGGTACTGTCTGTCAATACTTTTTTCTTAATATAGCCACTTTTGCAACAGGGCGTCTAGTGATGTGCAGAGACTATAAGGTGTCCTTAAACACGGATATGGACAGGTTTGCTGCCTAATGGCACTCACCCCTTGTCCCCTCCTTTGATGACAGCTGACATGACCGACCTGAATCTTACTGGTGTATGGTATGTTGGACACAAAAGCAAACAAGGCTACTCCTTTCACCCCAACTTTCATAGGTTCCATTAAATAACTGATTTTTTTTACCCCTGGCTATCCTTCCCCTCCACAAATGTGGAGGCTTAATGGGGTGGTTTAAGGGAACCAGTTCTTCAGTCACATTTTTCGAGAAGCGTTGGAGAAATATTTATGGGAGAAAGAGAACGAGGGCATGCATGCCATGGTTGATGATTTGAGATACCGTTGAGGCAACAATGAAAGGTAACTAATCAAACCACAACAACTTTGTATGAGTTTGCTAAGGCCAGATGCTTGGAACTAGAGACTGTGTTAGCCAATCTAGGGAAGGAACATAAACTAACAGGATCGAGAGGTATTTATATGGAACCCTAATCCCGAAGGTGAGAACTGGAAGAAATGTTGATTAAAGATGCAGCCCTTAAGTGACTGAGTGTTAAACCATCATTTGATGGAAAGAGGGAAAACACTGACAAACTGATAGCATATACATTGCACCACAAACTGACTAGGAATTACATTCATGCTATAAAAAGCAAGATGGGGAGCTTAGTACCTTGAATGAGGACATACTGGAAACATTTACACAATTCTATTTGATGCTCAGGTGGTACGTAACGCCTGAGGGCAATGTATGGTAGCCCCGACGGTTCGTGCCGGGATGTGATGTCTAGGCGCCTACACTGCATTGGATGTGAATCATTCAGATGG
This sequence comes from Lissotriton vulgaris, assembly GCF_964263255.1. Lineage (NCBI taxonomy): Eukaryota > Metazoa > Chordata > Amphibia > Caudata > Salamandridae > Lissotriton > Lissotriton vulgaris. The sequence goes on along the minus strand of NC_141690.1, from coordinate 235,066,271 downwards.
TCAAAGATATTGCATGCAGACACCTACCAGTGGACCCCTTGAAGATGTTGCTGGAATATGTGGGTGACGAAGGGCTGTTACCACTTTCACCACCTGTTGGCAGCTAATATCCCAGCTACTATTTGTAGTTAAACTGACGGCAGCCCAGAAGGTGAAGACTCTTAACCTTTTGCCCCAAGACTAGAAATATGGTGCAGTACAATTTGGAGAAACTGACACTGATTTTGCGGGCAAGGTAGCTGGATTAGAGAGGACATGGACCCCACTCCTCATGTGCCACAAGAGAAAAGCCCTGGTGGCCTTCCCCCTGCCATTGCTTTCTGGTGGTAATGGATACAGATTCCACCGGCGTACTTATCGGGTTGGATTTAAGATGAGGGTAAGAATAATGGTTAAGATAAATGTATGAGTGTTGATCACATCTGAAGTTCATGAGCACTCTGTGAAGATATGTGACTTGTATGGTGGATGCCTCTGAACCTGTAGATTCCAACGGACCTCGCACCTGGGGGGCAGAGGGGCTTGTGGAAATGGAGAGAGCTATACAATAAGAAACTGAGGAAATAAATCAGACTAAGAAATGAGTAACTATTGTGTAACAATCACACCTTTTCTTTGAACCAGTTGTAGGGTCGTGTAAAAGGAGATATGTAGTGTGTGCTGGTGCTCACTTGGTATCTACTACCCTTCTATGCATGGGTGTGTGCCAGATAATACAAACTTGGGTTTATCATATAATAATCAAATAAAGAATGATACTGAAGCACTCTTATGGCAGTCCGCAATATTATATCTACATGGTGGGATATATAGAAGAAACATATCTGTGGTAAAGTCCATAGGTACAGATTTCTATCTGCACAACATCAAAGCAGCTGACATGTGTTTCGTCAGAGCAGTGACTTATTCATGGCTGCAAATGTACAGAGAATGTATAACAGAGTAACTAACATATTATAATTAAAAAGATTGTGTATTATTGTGCTAAATTCCATAAGGAGCGTAACCCTGAATGTAGTGCTATTTTCTTAGCACAAAATGTACCCTCTTGTCCAAAATGGACCTGACGATGCATTTTGCACTAAGAAAATTTCGCTAGATGCAACACAAAGCAAAAAAAGCAGTAACCACTCAATCTGTTCCTCTACTGTCGCGGTAGGCATTTTTGGCCCATTACTCTGATTTACGAAGCAGGCATAATCTTGTTATTTTTGGTAATTTTGCGTCACCAAAATTACTCCGATTACTCAGGCGTGATTACAATTTTACCCCGGCCTATTTAGAGGTGTTTATTTTGGTTCATTATGTCTCACTCAGCCTCAGTGATATCCTTTTCATGGGCATACATAGAGCATTTACCTAGTATATCGTCATATATATTACCCTTCTACCCTTTCAGACAGAAAGATCTCTGTCCTCTAGAATACATCTTAATCACATAGTTAATACATTCTGACACTCTGTTATCCAGTCACAGGTGGGACTTCTTTTTGGCAGACTGTGATGCTTGAAAGCATCTCAGCACAGGGGAAAAGTGGGTCGCCCAGAGACCCAGTGCATCTCAATATCTTGAAACAAGTTGCTGGAACTGTCTCCCCCATTATACTGGAGTTGATCAACGCCTTGCTTTCCACCGGAGTGGTTCCCCCTCCATGGAAGGAAGCGATGGTGAAGGCACTCTTAAAAAAGCCTAGCCTTGACTCTGATTCCCTGGTAAACTATCGTCCCATCTCACTTTTCCCAGGGATCAGTAAAATAGCAGAAAAATGTGTTAACTCAGTGCTGTCTGCATTTCTAGAGACTCATAATCTACTCCACCCGTCACAGACTGGCTTCCGACCACGCCAAGGAACAGAAACAGCCCTGTTATCAGTAGTCTGAAAAACTCTGGACGCCGGAGGTACCACGGTGGTCATCCTCTTGGACCTCAGTGCAGCCTTTGACATGGTCAACCATTCATTTCTTTTTTTATATATCTTTTTATTAAAAACTCAACATAAAAACAAACAACAAAGACAAGTGCAGTGCAGTGAAGTAATCAACATTACCAGGTAATCATAATAAGATAGTACAATATTCAAAGCATAGTGCAGGGTCCACAGTGTGATCACATGTTACATAGTTCCCATAGTGTTGCACACAATTAAATGTTTTCTGTATCCACCGTCGTCAAGGGAGAATCACTAAAAGGGGTACGTAGCAAACCCCTACTTTCATTCCATGGGCCCCAGATTCTCGTCCATTTATGCGGGCAGCCCCTGCTTTCGTAAATAACCCTCTCCGCTTGCATACACCAATCCATATCTGACTCCCAGTCAGTGTATCGTAATTGAACCCCTCCCTTCCATGTTCTGGCTATATTGCGTTTTGCTACCATGCAGCCCAAAGAAACCCATAGCCTCTCAGAACGGGCCAGGTCTGTAGCTTCCCAGATATTTAAAAGACATAATCGGGGGGAGACATCAATAGATGCCCCACTAATCCGGGACATGATCAATAAAACCTTCTCCCAGTACTTCTGAAGGCTCGGGCATTCCCTCCAATGATGTATGTAAGTGCAGATGCGACTACATCCTTGGAAACAGGCCGGGGAGTCTAGTACCCCCATTTTAACTAGTACTGAGCTAGTATAATAAGCTTGATTAAGCAATTTGAGTTGGATAAGTTTAAAACGAGAACAGATTGCCACCTCGCGAGGGGAGGTGAGGGCCTCACGCCAGTCATCATCGTCTATATCTACTATGTCATCTACCCATTTTGCACAAGTTTTCTCCTCGGCATCCGGCATGTTGTTCAGGATTTTACGGTAGGTCAATGAGATAGCCTTCTCCTGGAGATAATTGTCCAGGAGCCTGTCCTTCAGGGGTGAGGAGACTGGCAATTCTGTCCCTTTAGGGATCGCTTGCCAAAGAGCATTACGTGCCTGGAGAGAATGAAAGGTTTCCCCCCCTTGCAGCTGATAATCCCTCTGCAGGTCGGTGAATGGAATCACCCCATCTGTTTTCCACATATCCCCAACGTTTGAAAGGCCGATCATGTCTAATTTATCAAATCCTGGTTGCTTGGACAGCATCCCCAGTTGACAAGAGTCAAGGAACGGAGTGACTTGCGTGATCTTATTCTTCCATCCAAGAGCTGCTGTAGCCTTATGCCACAGGGCAGCTGTGGTGGAAGTTGGGAGTGAATCTGGGTTTGCACTTCGCACCACCATAGAGTGCCCTAAGGTAAGTACCCGGAAGCATATTATGCCTGTCCATCCTAGATGCCAGGTCGGCAATGGGTCTATGCATCCAGTGGTTCAGGACCACTAATTGTGAGGCCCAATAATAGGACTGAATAGCTGGCAAAGCAATGCTGCCATCTTCCCAGCTTTTTGTTAGCTTGCTGAGGGCAATACGGGGAACACCATGACTCCAAAGCAAAGCGCGCACCTCAGAGTCGAAGGACTGAAAATAATAAAATGGAACCAAGTGGGGCGTGTTTTGTAGGACGTACAGAAAACGGGGAAGCACCATCATCTTGTAAAGGGCAGCTCTTTGCCCAACCGCGTAAGAGGCAATGTTTTCCAATGCTGCACATCCGCTCGGAGGCGGCGCTGGAAGGGGGGGGGGGGCAAAAGATTCCTATCGTGAAAAACGGAGGAGTTGAGTGTGATGTATATACCTTAATACAGAAAGCCATCCGTAACTATTTTGGATTCACAGCCTACGGGAAGCATCGAGGGTTCTGCGCTCAGAACATAAACCAGAGATTTGTCCCAATTAATAGAGTAGCCCGAGTATTTTTGGATGAGGGTAAAAATATGCAGCACTCTGTGAATAGAGAAACGGGGTTTGGCTAAATAGAGCAAAATATCATCAGTGTAAAGGGAAATCGTGTCTTTGAAATCCACTGACCCAACTAATGAGGTGATCATCCCTTATCCAAATAGCCAGCAGTACAAGAGCCAAAGCAAAAAGCAGTGGCGAAAGGGGGCACCCTGTCTCGTACCTTTTCCCAACGTGAAGGCTGCCGATTGATCTCCATTCACCGCGATCCGAGCTAAGGGCCGCGGGTAAAGAAGACGCACCCAGGATAAAAACCGAGGTCCAAACCCATACCGTTCAAGTGAGGAAAACAAAAAGGGCCATTCAATCATGTCAAACGCCCTTTTGGCATCAAGAGACATAATTACGGAGTCTTCCTGTATCGTGAAGGCTCGACCCAGCATCCCATAGAGGCTACCGAGATTCAGCGCTGTGTTTCTGGCGGGCATAAATCCTGATTGATCCGGATGTATCAGCTTACGGAGATAGGGCACGAGGCACAGAGCCAGGAGTTTCGCTAAGATTTTGACCTCTGGGTCCAGGAGGGAAATGGGTCTGTACAAACTGCAATTCTCCAGGGGTTTACCCTTCTTATGGATAACTACAATAGTAGCAAGAAGTTGCGTCACAGGCAAAACACCTCGGGTCATACTCTCATCATACATTCGAACCAAAAATGGGACAATTGTAGAGCCGTTGACCTTGTAAAGTTCATTTGGAAGGCCACTGGAACCCATGGCCTTACCGGACTGTAAAGCGCCAATTGCATTTGACACCTCTTCGGTTGTCAAGGCAGTGTCAAGATTTTTAATATCTTGAGGATCCAGAACAGGCAAAGGCAATGTAGTTAGCAAGTCCGCCGCCTCCACCTGCGTGGCGTACTGTGTGGTGGTGTAAACCCGCCCAAAATGGTCGGCGAACGTCCTTGCAATCCCAGCTCTATTGCGTATTTTAGTTCCCTCGTGATCTATGATCTGGGCCACCCACATATTGGCCATCTCGCTTTTATCAAGCCACACTAGCAATTTACTAGCCTTGTCGCCTATGTCATACAGTCGATGTTGAGTAGTGCGATATTGGGCCCTCTTTGAGTCCTCCACAATGTTCCTGTACTCCTTTTGTTTTATGGCTAGTTTAAAAGGGCAATCTCTTTCTCCACCTCCTCTAGCTGTTTCCGTTTTTCTTTTTTATGACCTGCAATCGCAGGAACCCAGCAACTCCGGATCACAGTCTTGTATGGCTCCCATAATATTACATCCGAATCAACGTAGCCATAGTTATCTTCAAAGTAGTGTGTGGTGGCCTCTGCCAATTTGTCTCTAAACTTGGGCATTCTAATCTACCAACGATTTAGTACCATTTCACGATGTGTGGGAGGTGACACCCCTCCATAGCAAGCCATAATCGGTGAATGATCCAAATGCCCTTAGGAAGGAAGGAAATGTCGCCAAACATGGGGAGCTGCAGGGTCTTACTGGAGAGATAAACCACTAAATTTTGGTCCATAGACTTATAAGACTGGGGATGACCATGGTTGCTTTGGCATGGCTGCAGTCTTTTTTGGATGATAGATCCTTCCAGGTCTTTGACGCCGATGTGGCCTCAAAACAGGTGCCCCTCCACTGCGGAGTTCCCCAGAGATCTTCCTCGATTCCCACCCTATTTAACATTTATATGAGCCCATTAGCGGAGATTGTGTTGCCTTTTTGGGTATATATAGTGACCTATGCAGACGACACGCAACTCGTAGTGGGACTCAACCGTTCTGATAACTCCTCTTCCAACCCCGTCCTTGCCTGGAAGAGGTAGCCAAATGGATGAATGATTTTGGGGAACTCGGCCCTCTTTATACCTAATATAATGTGGCTGGCCGACCTGGGCCCCGTTCCAGCCCCCAAGACCCAGATGAAAAGCATGGGTATTTGGCTGGATCAAGACCTGAGTTTCAAGGTTCAGGCGCGTAATGTGGCAGCCTCCTGCTATGGCATCCTAAAGATGCTTCACAAAGTCCTTCAACTCCTCCCCTTCCAGGCAAGGAAGCTCATGGTCCAGGCGCTCATTCTATTGCTTCTGGACTACAGAAATGCCCTTTATTTAGAGGCCCCACGCGCGACCTTCGCAAAACTCCAGAAAGGTGCAAAACTGTGCAGCTAGAACACGTATGGAAATCCTGAAATGCCAATCTGCCAAACCAGCCCTGAAATCTCTCCACTGGCTCCCTATCAAGGAGGGAGTTAATTTCAAGACTATGTGAATTGTTCACAAGACTCTAGCTGGAAAGGGTCCTTCCATCAATCGCTCTATTGTTTGGCTCTACCGTTCTAACAGACGCCTCCGCTCGGATGACCTGCGTCTTGCAGCAGTACCTAAGATTACGAAAGCTAGAAGTGTGGTACTGAAAATTCTGGACCCGTGTCACAAACATAGTCGATTCATGACAATTTTGGTATCAGCGATCCGCAAATGGCAAATGCGGTATACATGTGCATTCTTGTCACGATTGAGTATTAGGATCACCCTGAAATCGGATTTTCCGTCACGAACCCTCGGGTTCCATTTTGTGAACGGCATCCATTTTGTGATTGCCCTCACATAAGGCAATGACTAAAGCCAAGACGAGTCCGAAGGACACGTACACCTTCGCTGACTCCGCCATGACCTGGGCAAGCTAACTCCACTGCCTACAGCCAAACCTGTTCGGCCAGGTCCTTTCCCAGTGGCCGAGCGAGATCAGTATCAAGGCACAAGATATCATAAACCTTTCATCACACACAAACCATGCCTAATCTTACATACACCTGTCCCTTTCTGTGGTTTATGACTTGCTTTACGATGAGGAGGTGCCTGATTTTATTAGGGGTCTGCCGATATCTGATGGAAATACTGGGTCTTGCCGGGTAATCAATTATGGGTTGAACGAAGTGAAATATGCGTTTGTCATCATGACTCTGCTTTTCCTTTGTAGTAAAAATATGTATATGGTCTAACTGTAAAAATAAGGAATTTATGCCCGAAGCTGATTATTTTGTATAAAAGACGAAGGCTGGCTTTGTAAGTTTGAGCAGTCTCCTCAGAACATACATGCTGATGTACTTCTAGGATACCTGTTACTGGTTGCAGCCAATAAATACGATCCTTGACTTCACCTGGAAGACTCAGTGTTTCTGTGGTTCGAAACAGGAAGAACTCAGAGTTTTCAGGTGTTCTCCCTGGCACCGCCGGGTCCACAAAAACCCGGTACTCCAATTGGCACCCAACGCGGTGGCGATTTCAGCGGTACCGGTCCAAACCAGAGGTTCGTGAGGAGCTTTGTGTGAAAATTCCAGAGGACGGCCAGCCTGTATGTCGACGTGGTTCCGAAGGTCTTTGCTGCGAGGTTCCCCGCGTCCCGACGGCTACGAAGGACTGCTGCCCTGACTATCGCCCTGTTTTGGACCCTTGATCCTTGGTAGAGCGAAACGATAGACGAGTCTTCTGGTGACGCTATCGATCATCGATACTTCAGTTAAGTATAAGTGGAGCGTCTCCCAGTCCTTAGTTTGATTCTTAGTTCTTGGTATCCTTCGGGATTATTTTGTATTGGAACTTGCAAGTGCCAAAACCAAAGGACTCGTGTTTTCACGAGACTATCGTATTCGATAATCCTTTGAAGTTTGAAGCTAGACTAGAGAGCGAAGACGCCTGGTTTCAGCAGACTTGGAAATTTGTTTTGTCTTGGTTGTAATAAGGATTCCCGGTTGGAGGACTCGTGTCCGGTTCCTCCGATTGGAACTCCGACTTATGAGTTGTATGTGAAACATGGCGTAGGCCCAATCACATATAACGAGGTATGGATCCGATACACCAGGAAGGATGGTGTTTTAAAATGGCCTCAACACGGTAGTTTCGACACAGAGATCTTAGATAATCTAGAGGTTAAACTTTTTAAGAAGAAAGCCCGGCCGGCGATGTTTGACTCTTTTTGCATATGGCGTAAGGAAGCCAGACAGAAAGAAATAAAATTACCAAAGAAAAATAAACGAGGTATGTCAATGGTACAAGCTGCCGTTGCGTTCAGGGATACTGAGGAAGAGCGAGAGAGTGAACAAATGCTTAGAAGTAGGAAGTTAGCGGTAGATAAGTGCTACCCAGTTTTACCACGTAAAGGACAAGAGTCAAAGGAGAAACTTGATCAAGATCTTTTAATGTCTCACCTACTAAGTTCACCACCTCCTTATGCACAGAGTGCTACAGCACCTCAACAACCTTTGGTTGTACAACACCCCGTTGCTGAATTACAGGTTCTACCACAACAGCCAGCTACTCTTCAGCTGGTCCCGACTCCTCCGGCGCAGCCCCCTCAAGGGCCGCCGCTTTTGCTACCTACTTCATCTGTGCTCCCTACGACTTCGCCTACTGCTCCGACTATCTATCCTGATACACCTTCTGCGTCTGTCTCCACTTCTGCATTACCTCACCCTGTCTTTCCTCCTGTCCTACCGTCAGTTTCTCCTTCTGTTCGACAGAGAATGACCAACAGTGTCACTGGCATTTTCTCACCTTTCTTTGGGTCGCCTAATACGACCCCTAGCACAGAACGAAGACAGTTGCGGAGTCAGCTGCCCGACTACCAAGAGAGAGAATCGTTGAATAGGTTAGCACGTAAATGGGTTGTCGATACTGCAAGATATGACGACGAGTCTATCATAGAAGTCTTCCGTCAATGGGAAGCATCGAAGCAGAGATATGTGTTTGAACAAATGTGTGTACTTCTCCGTGAAGATCTGAGAGGAAATGATCCGGAACACGATCTGTCCGAGTTGTGCTGTGTGCGGTTAGTGATCGGGAAGTACCTCCTTTACTCCGATACGACAACAATGTTGCAACCGCTTTTTCAACATCGGCGCCTACAATCATACCCTCAGAGAATTTCACCACACCTTTTTAAAAATCGGTCCTGAGGAAAGCCAGAATACTCTAAGGCACTGGCTGAAACATGTCGACCATCTGAAGGACGCAGGGGGCAGTAACTCGCCACTCTTACACGTCCTGTAGCCTTACTTTTAACCGCTGGTGACGGCCCAGTTATTAAAATTTAAATACCCGCGGGTACTGGGACCACCACCAAGCCGTTTTAAATCACAACTCACCCAACCTCACTGCACTCTCAGCAATATACCAGCTCCGCTGTAATCAGGCGTCGTAGCACACCCGGGACATACTAGGTGTCACTGGGTGGGCCCAATGATGAAGCATGCCACCAACTAGGTTGGTGGGTGAGGGCTTCATGAATACACCAACAAGGTGCCCGTGACAGAACTAATTTGAGTACTGTAACACTTTGGTCAACTTAAGCTAGTCCTTTTTGTTTAATCACATATAAACCCTAGGGGACTCGGACTAGCTACCTAGTCCTCTCTCTCCCTTTTGTTATACGCATTATAAGGAATTGTCACAAACTGCAAGCTCATGCATTATGAACTTACCTGACGTAGACATGTTGTTTGGGAACGTGGTTCCGCAGCCTCTATGGGGAAAGATTCGCCACACCGATCACGATCAGGAGTTAGGCGATACATGGGTTAATATTGCAGCTGTAGATAACAGACAAGTTGGTGGCGCTAAACCAGAGCCTTTAATTGCAGAACTTCCTGGTAGAATAATAACTCACATGAAGACTCTAATGCCAGAGTTGCGTGTTAATTGGGACAAGTTGTTTGCATGTAAGCAGAAGAAAGATGAGACTGTGTCTGACTTTTTCACGCGGTTTGAAGAGACTTTTGCGGATCATAGTGGTCAGGATATGGCTACCGAGGGTGGCCAGAGATTGTTTGTCGACAAATTCGTGCATAATTTACTCCCTGAATTGTGTAATAATCTGAAGGATTCAGAGAGTGCTTGGGATGTCTCAACGTCAGCACAGATTTTAGCTACAGCCCAGTACTATGAAAATAGACGCAAAGGCGAGCTAGAAAAAGCTGATAAAAAGACTAAAGAATTAAAAACTAAAGTTCTTCTGCAACAAGCGTATCCACCCGCACTAATAACCAGCACGATTATCAGCAGCCTCAACAATATTCGAGAAACTCGCAAAGGAACGAGCTTTCTCAACAGCGTTTACCGTATGGTCCCAATCTGTGTGCGTATTGTAAAGAGGAAGGCCATTTTAAGAGTGGTTGCCCGGTTTTGTTACAACGTACGAATGGCGCTACAGGTGTGCGAGGTCGCGGTGTTCAACAAGTGCCTAGAGGTAGGGGACGCGGTGCGTTCCCGCAAAACGCACAACCATTTCCACCACAGAATTCAATGAACAGTTTTGACCAACAGAATAATGTGTCTGGTAGGACGACTCAGTACTATGCTGATGACTACTATGCAGAGGATGAAAATACGATAGGCAATGATTGCTAGGACAGCCATGGACAAAGAGAGGGAGTTGTTTCAGTTCTGGTAGATCAGAATGGACCTTATGTTGAGGTGATTGCCTCAGGTGTGTCAGAGCCTTTTCTGTTGGATACTGGTGCTACAAAGAGTTCTATTATGCACTCGAAACTCCCTGGCGCACCTTTGTCTGGCGAAATGAATGTTTCAGTAGGTTTTTCTGGCGCCCCAGTTAGGAACCCGATTTCTAGTCCTATGTCTCTTTCTGTTGGACCTTGCGAATTCGAAGCACCCCTTATTCTTACACCAGGTTGCGGTGAAAACTTGTTGGGATTGGATCTATTGAAAAGGTTATATGCGACTTTGTACTGTTCTCCTTCGGGAGTACAACTGACATTAGGTAAAAGAGTTGTTTCTCCAATGTATCTGTCAAAGGATAAATTGCCGACAGAATTGTCTTCTCTTCCGGATACTCTTTGGGCTACTGGTCCTAACGATGTGGGTCTTCTGGAAATATCACCATATGTTGTAACATTGAAAGCCAATGTTAAATTGCCGCGCATTCCCCAATACAAAATATCTAGCGAAGGTGAAAAGGTGTTGTTAGCGATCATTTATGATTTGATTGAGAAAGATGTAATCGAAGAGACAAGAGGCAACGTTTGTAATAGTCCTGTTCTGCCGTTTTGAAGCGTATTGATCCTTCTCAGCCACCTGTCTATAGGTTCGTGATTGACCTTAGAGAAGTGAATAGAATTGTTGTGCCACAGTTTCCGGTTTGTCCCTGATATTACTGCCTTATTGACTATGATCCCAGCTTCAGCCACTTGGTTCTCGGTGATTGACTTGAAGAATGCCTTCTTCAGCATCCCGATTGCCGAGGAGAGCAGAGATATTTTTGGCTTCAGTTTAGGAGGCCGAAGTTTCCGCTTCAAACGCGCTCCTCAAGGCTACTGTGAAAGTCCATCAATATATAGTCAGTCTTTGAAAGCACAGCTTGACCTGATTATCTTACCTGATGGCGCTACGCTTGTTCAGTACGTCGACGATTTGCTTGTAAGCTGCAAATAATGAGGAGATTTGTAAAGAGACTACTTTGTCGTTGTTGCGTCATTTGTCTGATTTTCATCACAAAGTGTCTATCTCTAAGTTACAATATTGTCGACAAGAAGTGACCTACTTAGGTCACCTCTTATCGAAGGAGGGAAGGAAACTGACCCCAGAAAGAATTCAGGCAATTGAGAAATTGAGTGTGCCAAGGACACAGAGAGAAGTGCGTGCGTTCTTGGGTATTACATCATATTGTAGGCAATGGATACCGAATTTTTCATTATTGGCCAAACCTCTGGTGGCATTGACATGTAAGGATACACCGAAGCCCATTCCGTGGTCTGAAGAGTGTCAGAGAAGTTTTTCCGAGTTGCGTGACGCGTTGTGTTCGGCTCCTGTGTTGGGTACCCCCGACTACAGTAAGCCATTTACACCAAGAGAAGGAAGGTTGTGCATTATCAGTTCTGACACAATCTTTTGGGGACAAGCAACGTCCATGCGCATATTTCTCGTCGACTTTGGATCCGGTAGCTAGGGCATTGCCAAGTTGTTTAAGAGCCACAGCCGCAGCAGCCGTTTCTGTCCGACAGTCTGCTGGGCTGGTGATGAATAACATGCTGGTCGTAATGGTCCCGCATGCAGTAGACATTTTGTTAAACAGAACCAGGACACAACATTTAACTAGTGCTCGATTGTCAGGTTATGAGTTAACCTTTGTCAAATTGTCACCCACTGGGAACCACGCTGCAGGAGCGACGATATTCCCCTCTCTCTACCCCCGCACAGACTGCAGTCCGCAATATAGATACCACTGCACACTACAGCCTGAGCCAGGAGAGAGGGAAGGGTAAAAATAACAAACCCGGGGAGGAAGAAGGCTTCAGAGAACCCAGTAAGTCTCCAGCTCTCATTAATCTCAAGGGGTATAGAAAGAACCTCGCACCCTGCAGAGGAGAGATAAACAGAAAGTACAATGATAAGAATTCACTCCTGGACTCCCTCTCTCTACGCACATACCATTATCAGTACCAACAACAACCCCTTCACCTTCTTACCCGATGAGGGCTTCAGCAGTGCTGTATCGGAGACTCCGTTCCTCTTAACCTGGACTGGAGCCTTCAAGAGTGAACACCACTCTAGGAGAGTTTCCTCGTATTGTTATGCACATTAGGGGAAAAAATCTTCTGACTGAAAAAACCCCTTTCCAAATGAAGCGTGCAAAATAAACGTCCCGCTTCCCCAAACTACCCGAAAAATCAGTGGCCACAAAAGGAAAAAATGAAGCAAAACGCCAACTAGCAGCTGGTTCGTAAAAGAACCTTAATTTCGCACAAGGACGCCGAGAGAAATCCAACACCCGGAAATGAATGCACCGGCGTGTTTCCAGTGTCCGCACGCAGCTGCGTACAGAATCCAACGCAAATCCGGAGCAAGTTTTAGAGTCACTTGCAATACCCAGCGCTCCAACGTCCTTAATACAGATCCGGAATCCGAAATGTTCTTCCTTTCCAGAACGAAGCGTCGCTCTGTCATCCAAAATAGTCCCTGAGCGAAAACACGAACTCAGCAGAACAATCCCATACAGCACGGTCACCAGGAAAGACAACGTGACCGGTTTCAAAACCAAGCATTGAATGACCGGCCCGCTCCATTAAATGCGATCACATTGGTCAAGGAGGGAGGGGTGTGGACATCAGCATGCACATAGAGAGAGGACTGAGGTGCAGCCCGATCTAAATCCCAACAACCTTGTTAGCGAGTCATGTCCACATTAAAAGGTGTAGTGCACTAAATCCAGCCACACTGTTGCCAATTCCAGTTGATACAGAAAATGCTGAAAAACAGCATGACTGTCTCTTTAGGACAGAAGAAGAAACGAAAGGGAGAGTAGACCTTAGGGACACTCCTCTTACTGAGTGCGATGGTACTTTGTGGGTTGATGGTTCATGTTTCAAACTTCCGAATGGTGACACAACAGCAGCATATGCCGTTACGACTTTGCATAGATTGTTGAAACTGCACATATCCCATATAACTCAGCCCAAGCTGCAGAGCTGATTGCACTTACAAGAGCATGTGTGTTGGCGAGAGGAAAACTAGTGAATGTGTATACTGACAGTCAGTACGCCTTTGGTGTTGCCCATAGTTTTGGACGTTTGTGGCGTGAACGTGGTTTTTTGACTTCACATGGCGCTAAGATCCAGCATGGTCAGTTGGTGAGTGAGCTTCTTGAATCACTGACCTTGCCGTTACAAGTTGCGATCGTGAAATGCAGTGCTCACAAAAAGGTGACAGATGATGTCGGTCGTGGATATGCGTTCGCAGATGAGGTCGCGAAAGAAACTGCAAGGAATGTGGTGAATCGAATGTATGTTGCGGGTCCGGCGAGATGGGTTCCGGAGAGAGGGATGTGTGAAGACTCGATTGAAAGTGTGAAATCCATTCAGGCTGAAGCGACAGAGAAAGAACTAAAAGTGTGGAGAGAAAGCACGGGTAAATTGGATGCGAATGGTTGTTGGGTCGAATTGTCAGAACATCAGCGATGGTTGTTACCCGATGCGTACGTGCCTGCAGTGGTTACAATGGCACATGGTATGGCACACATCAGCGTGAAAGGGATTTGCAAGTTGTTGGCCCCAGTATGGCAGAACACTAGGATCCCTAAGTATGCAGATAACATAGTCAAGAACTGTATGGTGTGTTTGAAGTACAACCCCGGTAGGGGAACCCCAACTCCAGCTGGTCATTTTGCTCCTCCTACGTATCCGTTCGAGGTTTTGCAGCTAGATTTCATCCACATGGAGAGGTGCAACAATCTGAAATACGCACTCGTTGTTGTTTGCGCTTTCTCAAGATGGATAGAAGCATACCCATTGAAAGACAATAGTGCCTTATCAACAGCTAAAGCCCTTGTCAAAGAATTCTTCCCCAGATTTGTGATGCAGAGAATGGTCTGGAGTGATAATGGGAGTGAGTTTGTGGGACGAGTGATGAAGAGAGTGTGTGAATTGCTAGGCATTGATCAGAAGTTCCACGCTGCAAATCACCCCCAATCAGCTGGATTAGTAGAATGCTATAACGGCACCCTTAAATTGAAACTGGCCAAAATTCAAGCGAGCACTGGTCTTAAATGGCCCGACGCTCTACCCTTGGCACTCCTATCAACGAGAATGACTGTACACTCTAGAGTGGGACTTAGCCCCTATGAAATAGTGTTCGGCCGTCCGGCCAACATCTGGGGAGTGCCAAGGCCCACGAAATTCAGCGAATTAGAGCACCCTGTACTGCTTGATTATCTGTACGAGTTGACAGCTAAATTGCGTGTTTTACATCAACAGGTACATGAAACTCTACCTCAAGCTACTGAAGCTCCAGGACACCCCTCGATCCTGGAACCTACGTACTCGTAAAGAATTTCCAGCGGACAAAGAATGATGAGCCCCGCTGGACCGGCCCCCACCTAGTACTTCTGTCGACAAGATCAGCAGTTCGAGTGGAAGGAAAGAAACACTGGATCCACGGGACCTATTGCAAAAGGGTCCCGTTACCTCTGCCTCACGACCGGTGGGTCCAGGAGGGGATTGCTGACTCTGAGACCGAAACTTTGCCCCGCTTCTTACTCTTTAGTGATGCACAGGTGAAAGGAACAAACTGTGTACGCGAAAGTGATGACATTCTGCAAGGATCTGTGCCACCATCAATGCGATTGGACACTACAGAGCCTGAACTCTTGTTCCAGGATCAGACAACCCCTGGAAGAACACGTTACAATTTGAGGCCAAGAACTATGACTATGGACAAATAAAAAATTGTTTTTTTCTATTTTTGAAAGTGCAGCTATCTCTCCCCTCTGAGAAACTTGCTTATTTTTTGTTTTTCGAACCGCCATCCGGGTTCTGCTGCTAGGGTCGCGGTTGCCCAAGTCTTTGGGGTGCAGCCGAAGACGTTAGGTCGACGGTTCTGGTTGGTCTAAGGGAGTTGCCCTGGGCTGACAGAAGCATTCCTTAGCATAGAACACCCTACCACCGCGGGCAGCAAATTAGAGAGGATGGAGTTTTTCAAGACGGAGAGACCTGCCAAATCAATGAACTTTGAAACTAGAATGTGTACAGTGATGGCAAGAACACGATTTATGATAACATGCATTTTTATGTTGTTGAGTATAATGACGTTTTTTATAGGCTATGCTTTGTTCACTTTTCGAGTGACATTTGCACCCACTACGCAGCCAACACCTCCTCCTCTTGTCTCCCCACATTCTTTTCACCCTCTGCCTAAACACGAGTCTGCCAGAAGACTGGAGTTTGTAAATAATTCATTCGTTCAGCTTTTGCACCAACACCAGTTAGTAATGAACACGACTAATTGTTGGGTGTGTGGACTTATGCCACACACAACAGATAAAGGTATCCCATATTTTGTCTTGCCGTTTAGCTACTATGGTTCCTTATGTGCATTTCAAACGATGTTCCTGTTTGCCATCGAACCATATCCCCCACGTTCAACGAGAAGTAATATAAGCAACAAAGCATTAGTGGTGGGAATCACAAACATGAGCAGAGAAATCGACACATATCGAACGATTCCGAGAGATGAGTTGAAGGCTTACAGTAGATGGAACACAACGGGGTATGAAGTTGCCCTGAGTGAAAATATGCTTGCAAAGAAATCCTCCCCGATTTGGACTGTACCCCATCAGGGTCACCTATGTTTGCAAGGAAATGGCAAAAACCCAAGAGCTCAGTTAGGGAAGAGTGTCTGTACTGAAACTTATGTCTTCTCGTCCCAGACCTCTCCTCCGTTCTTAGCGACCAAGGGTACCTACTTCATCTGCCACGATAGAGCATATAGATGGTTGCCCCCTGACTTCTCGGGCACATGTTTCATCTCGTTCCTGTTGCCTCCCACCTATACGGCCGCAGCAGATTACCATAGGACAAGGACAGTTAGAGGTGTCGTGAGTAAAGACGACACTACGGGTCAGGAGTTTGGTGACTTCGTAAAAGGTTTTCTGCCATTTTGGGGGCCTATGGTGAACAGCAGGAACATTCACCAATTGACGAGGGTAGTTGAATCTACGATAGTTGAAACCACCGGTGCCCTTAGTAACTTGACTGCGGAGCTCCAGTCGGACCGCCTTATGACCCTTCAGAACAGGGTCGCATTAGACGTCATACTTGCAGACCGAGGTGGGGTATGTAAAGTGATCCAGTCAAGTTGCTGCATTTTCATCCCAGATAACGCCCCGACAGTATACCAGGCCATCTCCCAACTGCATAAAATCTCTGAATCAATTCATGTGGACAAAGGAGACTGGTCACTAATGGGGTGGTTCTGGGAACTGATATCGGCATGGGGATGGAAACTTCTGATAGCCATTGGGATGGCCTTAGCCATTCTTTTCCTGTTCTGCCTATGTGTACAGTGCGCTCCTACAATATGTGGCCTCTGTGTTACATCATGTGTAAGGAAGCATGTATCAAGAAACGAGCTAAGTAATAGGATGATGTTGCAGCAACATCTCAATGACTTCGTGAACATCGACCTAGACTCAGATTAGCATGAGTATCGGTTGTTTTGCCTATGTAAGGGCAAAAGGAGGGTCTGTGGTACTGAAAATTCTGGACCCGTGTCACAAACATCGTCGATTCATGACAATTTTGGTATCAGCGAACCTCAAATGGCAAATGCGGTATACATGTGCATTCTTGTCACGATTGAGTATTAGGATCACCCTGAAATCTGCATTTCCGTCACGAACCCTCGGGTTCCATTTTGTGAACGGCATCCATTTTGTGATTGCCCTCACATAAGGCAATGACTAAAGCCAAGACGAGTCCAAAGGACACGTACACCTTCGCTGACTCCGCCATGACCTGGGCAAGCTAACTCCACTGCCTACAGCCAAACCTGTTCGGCCAGGTCCTTTCCCAGTGGCCGAGCGAGATCAGTATCAAGGCACAACATATCATAAACCTTTCATCACACACAAACTATGCCTAATCTTACATACACCTGTCCCTTTCTGTGGTTTATGACTTGCTTTACGATGAGGAGGTGCCCGATTTTATTAGGGGTCTGCCGATATCTGATGGAAATACTGGGTCTTGCCGGGTAATCAATTATGGGTTGAACGAAGTGAAATATGCGTTTGTCATCATGACTCTGCTTTTCCTTTGTAGTAAAAATATGTATATGGTCTAACTGTAAAAATAAGGAATTTATGCCCGAAGCTGATTATTTTGTATAAAAGACGAAGGCTGGCTTTGTAAGTTTGAGCAGTCTCCTGAGATTATACATGCTGA
Source organism: Lissotriton vulgaris (assembly GCF_964263255.1). NCBI lineage: Eukaryota > Metazoa > Chordata > Amphibia > Caudata > Salamandridae > Lissotriton > Lissotriton vulgaris. The sequence continues at coordinate 235,048,750 of NC_141690.1, read as the reverse complement.
TGTACTTCTAGGATACCTGTTACTGGTTGCAGCCAATAAATACGATCCTTGACTTCACCTGGAAGACTCAGTGTTTCTGTGGTTCGAAACAGGAAGAACTCAGAGTTTTCAGGTGTTCTCCCTGGCACCGCCGGGTCCACAAAAACCCGGTACTCCAGTAGTGGGGGTCGTCTGTTCTCTTACAATGCCACTAAGCTCTGGAACACCTGTCCACTTCATTTGCGTAAGAACCCCATATATCTGGCCTTTCGTAAACTGTTAAAAACCTGGCTCTTCCCCTTGTTTGGTTAGTCTCCACTACTTGCCGCTGTCAGTGCTGGGATGCCCCCATGTAGCTACGCGCCTAATAAATGTACTTTTCATTTCATTTCTTTTTCATTTAATCTGGAAAAAGACAGATAGATGTAGATGTTGGATCGCAGTGGTGATAGAGATGTGACTTGGGGACTGCCATAGTGGTGTTTTTTGGTCACTGAATTCACAATGGCAAAATTAGTTATACTATTACAGCACCTAAATTAATCCTTTCGCATTCAGTACAGACAGAGGAGTATACTTGAATGCACTTACTGAAAGTTACTGCGAAACTGGTTGCAATATATTAATAATAATGAAACAATATATATATTATAATAATGTGTTATTTACTTTGCACTTCATGCTCTCAACACCGCCCGCCACAATGCTAAAAATGCATGTAATGCATTTGCATACACAAAGCGGCAGGCACCGCGCTGTGCCTGATGCATTGTGTATGCAAATGCAGGGGGGTACCACAGTTACCCCCCATGTGCACCCCCACCTCGCCTTCACCATGGGGGCCCGCAGAGGGCCCCCAAAGTGAAGACCGCCTGTCTTTCCGTGGCGGCATTGCCGCCACGGAAAGGCATCTCCCAAAGCCCATGGATAGACACCGCCACCATATTAAACCTTTTCCGCCCGGTCGCCTTGCGACAGGGCGGAAAAGCGGCAGACGGTCTTTCCGTCCACCGCGTTCCCCCCGCCATAGTAATATGGCGGGGGAAATGAGTGGCGGGCGGGCAAGGATGTCGGGCGGATCGTCACCGCCCGCATAGCGGTGGCGATCCGCCCGACATCCTAATGGGCCCCCAGGTGTCACCAGCAAACAAGTAACTTGCTAACCCATGTTTGCAACACATATTGATATTTTTCTGTAAATTATTTAATGGACACAAAAAGCATCAAAATAGTGATTTTAATTGGTAATCATTTTTTTTCTCTTAGGGTTCAGGAGAGGGTGCATCCAACTCCGCTTTACCTCCGGAATATACTCCTGTTAGAGACAGAGCCGCTGCATTTGAACCTGATCCAGAGCCAGCTGTTAGAAGAAAGGAGACCGGCTTGCCTAAAAAACGTCCCCCGGTTGAAAGACCAGATGACCACATGGGCAAGGTATTGTAGTGCAAAATTGGAGCTAAAAATTCTTTAGCATTAGTACTTTACACAATAGTAGGGAAGCAAAATCAGTTGTTTAGGGCATCCACACCAGTTTGTTTTTAGTGTTACTTTGTAGTGAAATAGTGGTTCCACATTGTGACAGAAAGTTTGGAAAGCCTTTTCATTGGATAAAAGAGTATATAAGGTCTAAATGCATGCCACAATTATAAACTTTTAAAAGTTAATTTGAGGATTTTTCATTTACTGCTAAATCTTGGATAGGTTACAGATAATGTCTCCCATCGGCTGTCTACAAATCCAAACGAAGCAACTCCCAAAAGCAAGAATACTTTTGGAGGTGCTGGGAGATCCCAAATTCCAAGAAAAGTTATCCATCTGCATACCAGTGATCCACTGAATACACCTTCGCCAGCTGTATGTACTATACTTTATATTCTGTGTTACATTAACATATACCATGAATATTAATATATTAACTAATGCATCTGATTACAAATCTGTCAAAAACACTAAAATTAATCTAACAAAAATTTTCTTTAGCTATTGGTTTTCATTGACTACCAGGGTCAAATCAGTCTTAAAATATGAAAGAATAATGAGCTGAGTTCTACTCAATGAATGGGGTAGGAAATCAACAGAGGGTTTGGGATCTGAATTTGGTTTCCAGAGAAAATTCTATAGACTTGAACAGAGGTAAAAATTGAAAGTTCACATTGCCAAAAAATAATGTAAAGTTTTCAAATTTGACACAAACAGGTTTAAGTCTAAAACATGAGACATTCTCAAAATTCAAATAGATTAGTTAACTGTAGACAAACGACCAAACAACAGAAAATTTGGTGTAAGCTTAAAGTGTAAGGCTATTGAGGAAAACACATCTTGCTTGGTTTCTAATTTCTAACTAACATAACTCAGCATGTGTATTTTTAAAGCACACGTTTACCCAGAAGGGTATATTGGCGCTGAATAACAGATGCCTATTGTTACCTAACTCAGTGGTACTCATTATATCAACCTTCGAAGGATCGGATGAAAGGCTGAGTGGACCCATCGGGATTTGAAGCTGTGATCATGAGGTCAAACACGGGACCCTGTAGTGGACGAATAAGTCCACTAAGCCACCAGACCCTGCAACTAAGATACTCACCTCAAACTAGTGTTTTGATCTGTCTGCTTGACCTAAAGTTGACTATAAAAGGCAAACAACATGCCACGATATTCGAGTGCTCAATTTACCTTATTATGGGGACTGTGGGTCTTTCCACACTAATGTGTGAAATATGTGGAAAGCATATGTGTGATGTTGTTACATCACAATGTATATATGTCTTTCCAGCCCTGACGAAGTCGCGGGTGACCAACCTAACAAGCGACAAAACACGTGTTGGCGGGAACAACTGGAATAAAGAAAGGAAAAAAGATTGAGAAGAACAATTGCTGCTGTATTGTGTTCATATAATGTTATAAACGTGATGAAATGGGTTTATGTGTGTTAAGATATTGTAATCATTATATAGGATCTCCTGCAGAGATCTGACTGATGGGTTTGTGGATGAGAACCCCTTCCCTAAGCACCATAACATATTAGATCTGGAGTACTAATAGACCGAGAACAAAGGGAAGCGCCACTGTCACTAGACTTCACTAATCATCCCCCTAGTTAACCAATATTATTGCCTAAGCTGCCAGAACCATGGGACACGATGAGAGCAAGAGCAGGACTAGATTTAATCTACTCTCCCACAGTCTCATCACCCGAGGCTGAGTATGATGCATGCTCCCCTTTGGCCTTACCAGTGTCCCCTGGGTGTTCATGAAAGTGGTGGCGGTGGTCGCAGCTCATCTGCGCAGATCAGGGATTCTAGCCTTACCCTATCTTGATGACTGTCTGTTGAAGACGAGCTCGCCCCAGGCTGTCGTCTCCCACCTCCAGACTCTGGCGGACCTCCTGCCTTTGCTGGGGTTCACTATAAATGTGCTGAGGTCACACCTGACTACCTCTCAGACTCTCGCTTTCATCATAGCTGTTCTGGATACAGTGTAGTTACGGTCCTATCCTCCCAAACAGTGTGTCCAGGATATTCGGGCTATAATACTGATGTTTCAACCTCTATCTTGGATTTTGGTGAGAAAGACTCTGAGGCTGCTGGCCTCCTGCATCCTGCTGGTGGATCATGCCAGATGGCAAATGCAGGCTCTCTGGTGAGACCTGAAGTTCCAGTAGGCGCAACATCAGGGGAATCTCTCCGACTATGTTCAGATCTCAGAGGGAACTGCACTGCCGTTGCAGTGGTTTATAACGTACCAAGCTTGGTTCAGAGACAGACCCCTTTCTTTCCCCTACCAGATATAACAGTGGTGACAGATGAGTTACTCCTGGGATTGGGCGGCCATCTGGGAGAGGCGGAGATCAGAGGTGTCTGGTCTCGGGCTCCATATCAACCTGCTGGAGCTCCAGGCAATCCGACTGGCACTGAAGGCTTTCCTTCCCTCTCTCAAAGGGAAGGTGGTGCGGGTGTTCACAGACAACACCACCGCCATGTAGTGCTGCAACAAACAGTGCGGGTGGGGTCGTGACCCTATGTCAGGAGGCTCTTCGCCTCTGGACATGGTTGGAACATCAGGGCATTACCCTGGGGGTTCAACACTTGGCGAGCTCTCTGAATGCTAGGGCGGATGAACTCAGCCGTCGGTGCTTGGTCGATCATAAATGGCGTCTTCATTCGGAGGTGGTGGAAGGTCTCTTTCAGCGCTGGGGAGAGCCTTGGTTAGATCTGTTTGCCACTGAAGAGAGCACGCAATTGTCCGCAGTTTTGCGTGTTGGAGTTTCCAAGTGGAACTGCGGCCTCCTGTGCGCCTTTCCACCAGTACCACTTCTGCCCTGAGAGTTCAAAAAGATCAAGCGCGATCAGGCCCAAGTTCTTCTTGTGGCTCCGGACTGGGCACGAAGAGTCTGGTACCCCGAGCTCCAGAGCATGGCCATCAATCCTCTGATCAGACTGCCCCTTCGGGAGGATCTTCTGTCGCAGCAGCAGGGGACGATTCTTTTCCCGAACCTGTCCAGTCTCCACCTCTTCGCGTGGAGATTGAGCAGCGACAGTTGACAGCTTTCGACCTTCCACCTGAAGTTTGTAATGTCATCTTGACAGCCAGGTGTCCTTCCACTAAATCGTTATACGCCTGTAGGTGGAATACGTTTGTGGCATGGTGCACAGCAAAGGCTGTGTATTAACTTTCACCCCTATTTCAGAGGTCCTTTTGTATATTTGTATATACTTTCTTTGTCCCATGATATCTCGCTTTTTTGGGGCAGCCGGATCAGTTATCCTTCTTTAATTCTCCTACTGTAAATAGATTCTTTAAGGACGTTACTCATCTTTTCCTCCATCTCCTTTCATAATATCCCAGTGTGACTTTAATCTTGTTTTCACGTACCTCATGTGTGCTCCCTTCGAGCCTCTTCATAACTGTCCTCTCAGGCTCCTCACTTTCACAACTGCCTTCCTTGTTGCCATTGCCTCTGCTCGCAGTGTGAGTAAGCTTCAAGCTCTGTCTTCAAAGCCCCCTTTCTTCTCTGTGCATCAAGACAAAATGGTGCTTAGAACGAGGCCTTCGTTCCTTCCTAATGTGGCTAAACCTTTTCATATTTGTCATTCTATTGCCTTGCCTCCCTTTTTCCCACCTCCACACTCTTCCAAGGTGGATGAGAGACTCCACCATCTGAACCCTAAACGGGCGCTGTCTTTTTACCTTGATCGCACCAAAGACTTCCGGGTGGATGATCAACTCTTTATTGGATAAAAGCCAAAAACATACCATCTCATGTTGGGTGTCCTTTGCATAAAGATCTGCTACGCTATAGCTAAGAAGGAACCTCCAGTGGGGCTGCGTGCTCACTCTACTAGGGCTACGGCAGCTACCACTGCATGGCATGCGGAGTCCCACTTTTTGATATCTGCCAGGCGTCAACGTACACATCTATACATTACTGCATGGACAGCCAAGACCTGAGGGATGGCTATCTTGCCTGTTCAGTCCTCCAAGACTTTCTGGTGTGAACTTGATTCGCAGTCCCTCATCCAAGTATGGTATTGCCGGGGTATCTATTCTAAGATAAGAAATTCATAACTGTCCCTTTCAGATAAACAAGTTACTTACCTTCGGTAACGATGTGTCTGTAAGAGACATGTGTTAGTCATAGATTCCTTACCGCCCCACCCATCCTCCCTGCTCTGCGAGCTGCTTTATAGGGATAAGGAATCCCTTCCAGGGCCCTAGTTGTGGCTCACCGGTGGTCAGTGTCTTGCATGGCTCTGCGCTTCGGGCGTGGAAAGTCGTGTCAAAACTGACATCAGCGCGCAGGGGCGGCGTCTAAGTAGGCACCGCAACGACATTCCGGCGACTACGACCATGGAGGCGGAGTCGACCGACGCCACCTACTGACACACAGGGGTACTGCTAAAGAAAAATCTCTAGATCCAGTCTGAAGCATGGGGGAAAATCTAAGGTAAGTAATCTATAACTAACATATGTCTCTTAAAGATACATAGTTACTGAAGGTAAGTTACTAGTTCTTTGGGAGGTGTGCGTGTGCCCAGGGCTCATGGGCGTGGTCATGCATCAAGGCGTAGCTCGATGTATGGAAGCAAAGGGTTGTAAACTGCCGCGTCTTGGAGTGTCCGATTGGTACCGGTGGGGCACTTCAAGATATTCAGTTCCATGTTACATGCCTGGTTGAAATACTACTCAATGCCAAATTATAAGGAAAGCTTGAATGTGGTTCAAGTGTAGATTTCAAATTGACGCCTGGCATGTCTTTGAGGGTCTGGGAGATGCAGTGAGTGTGTACCGGACTTCATTTTATTAAAAGGCTCAAGAAATCGTCAAAAAACAAGTTCTATCAAATACCATCTAGAGGTTGCATCTGGACTCCCATCTTGTTTTCAACATCTATATCATATAATGCGAGGGGGCACTAGTACTATTTTTAGAGCAGTGTTGTAGTTACAATCGGGAAATGGGACCGTGATAGTAATACACCACAATGAGTATGTGTTTTACATTCAGAGGCAGCACAGTTCTTTAAATTATAGGCTTAGTCGGTGCCACGGAATGGCATCGTTCAATCCTACTGTGTTTGTCTGTAATCTGTAGACCCACATTTGTTCCTTCTCCAGGAGCCTATTGGTGATGCTGTGGCCTGGGGTCAGCTTCTCAATGAATGACCATCTTAAGTCTTGATCTGAATTATTTTTTTAAAGTAGTGCGCTGTTAGTTATGTGTATAGTTTTTTACAGCGTACTGGGCCCCTGTGTTAGCTTATTTGTATTCTGTTTTTTCTGGTTGTCATGTCAGTGTATGGGGAAAGGGTGTGGTATAACGGCTAGTGCAGTCGACCTTGGAGCTGGGCCACCGGATTCGAGTCTCTGGAGGGACCCTCAACAGCCTGTGATTCTGGGCAAATCACTTAGTCTCCTCGTGCCAAAAATGAATGTGTCCATCTGTAACACAACTGGTGCTTATGTAAAGCGCACTTATACCTTCGGGTTTAGTTTGCGCTATATAAAACAAACAAATAATCTGTAAGGAATGAAATGCTCAAATGTGAAGAAGCACTCCTACCCACCTATGAAGACTTGTTAAAGTATATGTTCACCTGTTGGTGCTTTTCAGAAAACTTTTTTTCTGCAAAACACTGAGCACATGGCTCTGGGCCCACCCAAAATGGCTGCTGGACTCAGAATTCTGGGAGTTGTAGTCAAGGCACCACTGCTGGACCAGTTACCTTGTTAATTCTACAGACCACACAGTGTCAGAGAAGGTGGCCTCCGACAGCCAATTAACAACCAAGCCTTGGCACTGACAATGAATCAATACACCAGATTGTACCTAGTAGTCAAAAAAGTAAGTTATTCACCATGGATCACAAGACAAATACCATACAGATAACACCCGTGGGAACACACCATGCAAACTTTTATGTGATGTTGGCCGAGTAAGGGCTCAAGGACGTATGGAAAAAATTCCCATCAGAAGCCACTCTGTACTGCCCTCTTTTGCATCATTTGGGTTCTCCTCGCCCAGGAGACAAAACAAAACGGCCGGTCAGATGTTACCGTGACCGAAAAGGATGTGAGAGGGAAGTAATATATGATTTTCAAGTGTTGGGGTGGCGACTGGAAAAAGCAGTGTGAAGTGATAGGAGTGTAATGGTGAGGGTTGGTAAAATTAGGTGAACTGGGTAGAGGTCAACAGTTTATTAGTATCTCCCAGTCCCTCAGACTAAAAGGCAAGTGCAAGTGCGGGTTTGAAATAATACCACACTCAGTAGTGGTCAACATGTTTCTGCATTTAAAGAAAAAGTTTCAATGCATTCTTCAGGACCTTTTGTTTCAAAACTACTGCTTTTTGTGAAAAATAATTAAAAGATATCACCTGAGAATCCCAGGTTGTGTGCTCAACCATGTACTGTTATCGCACCGTACCAAGGACATTGGATCCACAGGAAAAACAAACAAGAAAAAAGAACATGAATTTGTCATATTCCCGCGTTTTTTTTGAATACTTAATCAAGTGAAACATTAATTTAATGGCGCCAATGTCGCACATGCTGGGAAAGAAGTTCCATTGCAAACACTCACCCATAAGCGATGGTTGAGGAGCTTCACCCCACCTGGCTGCGGCTCAGGTATGAGGAGCACCGCTCTAGAGTAGGAAAATTGAACTCTAGAGCTGAAGAATGCATTGAAACTTTTTCTTTAAATGCAGAAACATGTTGACCACTACTGAGTGTGGTATTATTTCAAACCCGCACTTGCACTTGCCTTTTAGTCTTAGGGACTGGGAGATACTAATAAACTGTTGACCTCTACCCAGTTCACCTAATTTTACCAACCCTCACCATTACACTCCTATCACTTCACACTGCTTTTTCCAGTCGCCACCCCAACACTTGAAAATCATATATTACTTCCCTCTCACATCCTTTTCGGTCACGGTAACATCTGACCGGCCGTTTTGTTTTGTCTCCTGGGCGAGGAGAACCCAAATGATGCAAAAGAGGGCAGTACAGAGTGGCTTCTGATGGGAATTTTTTCCATACGTCCTTGAGCCCTTACTCGGCCAACATCACATAAAAGTTTGCATGGTGTGTTCCCACGGGTGTTATCTGTATGGTATTTGTCTTGTGATCCATGGTGAATAACTTACTTTTTTGACTACTAGGTACAATCTGGTGTATTGATATTGAGTTTGGGGCGTGCACCTGGTTAGTCGTTAAACCTGCCCTTAGACCCTCTTTTCAATTGTTGTTGTGTAACTGACAATGAATGCCCAAATTAAGCTGTGAGGCAGGAGCAAGAACAAGGTTCCTGACCAAAGACACAGACAAGCACCTAAAATCACACTAAAACACAGTAAAAAAAGAAGATGCAATAGTGGTACATAAAACTCTCCTAGTTACAGTCATAAATACTTGGATAAATGATGACAACTGCTTTGTCTGTGCAAACGTAAAGGTGCGAAATATACCATAAATACTTTGATCAGTCTGTGCCCTGACAAAACAGATTTTCCTTTTTCTTTTTTTCCAATTCTTTTTATTGCAAACATGCTCAGCACAGAAGAATGCACATCTGGACATGTTGAATAAAATTGTACCAACATTACAAATGGTAGACCAACCTCATAGAGCAGTAGAGTAATAAAAACTACGAGAGCCCTTATACGGCCCATGAACAAGACCAGTGGCGTAACAAAAGTTAAGGGTGTCCCCCTGCAAGGTAGACAGAGGGGCCTCCCACTCTGGATTTAATCTAGAGCTCTCAGGCCTGAGTACAGTGCTGAGGGGGCCCCCTGCAGCTCGGTCCCCCCGCACCATTGCGGCTGCGGGGGCCTGTGTTACGCCCCTGAACCAGACCCAAACCCTGCATCCATCCTCTCCATCAACATCAAAACCCCCTATAGACTTGCTATGCTCTCCAGATCTTTTCCCACTTCTTCGGTCAGCCCCTACTTTGGTAGACTATCTTTTCTGCCCGCAGGCACCAGTCCAGGTCAGCTTTCCAGTGGGAGAGTAGGGGTGGACACCCTGCAAAACAGATTCTCTAATTACTCTGTCGAAACCGCTGCATACATTTTGAACATTCCAAATATTGATTTGTAGCTGCACCAAAAGGTACCTACACATGACGAATGACTCATTATAAAGTACAAATTGGCCTCTTACGAATGACTTATTTACAAACTACAGGACAATCTAGAGCTGTTCCAGATGTTGTGGTCCAGTTTCCTGGAGCCCTCGGAGGTCCATCATGACATCTTCCAATAACTGTGTGGTGTTGTGTCTCCAAGGGTTCTGCTGTCCTGGGCAAATATCCTTCACTCTCTGCTCCCTCCTCACCTCTTCTCCCTTTGTCATCCTCCGTGTCCATAAACCCCTAGGTCTCCCGCCTCATCCCAACCCATATGCCTCCTTAGTCCTACCCTGAATGCATTTATGACATGATTTGCACACTGGGGTGGGGAATGTTGTTCATGTTGTGTATGTCACCTAAGGCATATGTATTCTTTTTGAAATGTCAGGTGCATCAGTTTTGTACTTTGGCACTTTCCTATTAGTAATGCCCTTCTTCCTGAATCTTCTACAGCTGTGCTAGGGCTGGTATATGTGAAGTCAGATTCACAGAGCTGTTGTCTCCAAAACCTGGATTTGGAAATACTTCAGTATTACATTGGAGTAGAAGAGCAGGTCTCCCTATTGGATGTAGCTACACCATACCAGCCAAAAAGGTCCAGAATGCTTGGCTCATGGGATCATCTATAGGGGTCCCCAAGATTATATTGTTTGATGCTCAAGTTCTTTTCGCCCTTCCTTTTCCTTTCGTTTGTTTTCATTCTCTATAGTGTAATGAACCAGGCGATTCATGGGAGAACGACTCTATGCTTCACCACCATATGAATATTTCTGTACCCCACAATTACTGTTATCAACACTGTCTTCTTGTTATGAACGCTATTTTCTTGAAGGCAAGGTCACTATATGCCTATATTGAACTGTTATCCTTAATACATGTTATGAAAAAGAAATGAAAGAAAGGAAATCGGAAGAGCGGACATAATATACTGGAAAGGGACCTAGGTAACTGGGAAATCACTAGCAAATGGTGGAGAAAATTTCCAGTTTGTTTCTTTGTTGAAAATGGTGCATAAACTGAATTTTTAGACTTTAAAAATAATAGTATTATAATGTTTAGTGTAGATATGCAATCCAACAAATACATTAAATAGACATTATAAAATATATATTTTATTTTAAGAGTTCATAAAGCACGCAGCTCCGACGCTAAAGGTCAGGCAGGCAACCAGCAGAGCCAGCATCTCAGAACAGCTGTGTTTTCTGCTGTCTTCTGAAAATCAATGGTGAGGGACAGTGTCTCAGCTGTTCCGGTAATGAGTTCAATACCTTAAGGCCCTGATAGGCGAACAATCGCCCCCCCAGACGTGACCGTTTAACTTTGGGTATGATATAGAAGAATACCTGTTACTAACAGGGTTGTCTTTGTCCACAGGGTTCCAAGTGACGTCATAGATCAGCTAGCCAGAGGTGGATGCATCCGTGGGATCTATGCACAGCATTGCCTAAACTCTCTCTGTCCTCTTTGGTGTTCTGATCTGCATTCCCTCTGAGAGTCCTTTCTCCCTTTTTGGATAAAAACAATGCAAAAAACATATTGGACCTCCTGCCACCCTTCCTCATTAGCTACTGTACAAATGCATTGACAAATATATATTAAAGTACCTGGCATCCTGTAACCCTACCCTACCTCCCAGTGACCCTTCACTCAAACTCCTGTCCTGGGTGTTGCTCTCTGTTCAGGAGTAGAGACAGCTTTGTTCTTACAGCAGTTCTGGCTGAGCCGCTGTCAGCACAGAGACAATTTCCTGTCAGGCACAGTTTTGCACAGTCATGCAGGGAAAGGAAATAGATGGTGATGCTGAACAGCTCCTTCTTTCCCTTACCTCCTTCAGGGGTGTGGAGAAGGGATACTAATACTGCCCAGCAATCTACGGCTGCGTACAGGTATTTTGAGAGCCTAAATGAGCCAGGGAGAACGGGTGTCCCCTTCCCTGGGTGACATTACAGCAGCAAAAAGCTATTTTTGTGTATCACTACAGGATTGTAATAGAAGATAAAAATAATAACTGGATTTGAGTCAATTTTACATACATAAAAAGGAATGGCATACATGACTTTATACTGTATATATTGTAGTCTGCCAGATAGTAGATGTTTAGATTAGACATGCCTGATTCAGAACCATTTTTTGTTTTATATAAATTTTCAATATATTTTATCTTTAAAGGAAACTAGAGGAAAAAATCCACCCAAGAGGATTGAAACACCAAGCAATGCCACTAAAAATAGCAGGGATGAAAGGCAAGAAGCAAGGTCAGAAGTAAACAGAGATAGTAATGAAGAGGAGGAGGAATATCCTAGTAAGCCAGGTGTCCTCAACTCGCAAGTACGTACAGATCAGAATCCTGCAAGTGGTGAAGAATCTGTCACATCATCCCTGCATGAATCTCGGCTTGCCCTTAGTGGAAGCACTGATGTCACTTCACGTGGTACCCCATCCAGTCGCCAACCACCGGCTGCAGAAGATCCAAGACGTCTACATGCTCCGTTTAACCAACATGCACCAGATTCGAGTAGCAGTGATTCGAGCTCCAGCATGTTTACAGTGAGAAACGATCCAATTATGATAAGCGCCGACTCATGCGAGACAGAGTCCCTGCATTCTAAAGTCAATGAGCCAGAAGAAGATGACTATTCCTCTCCAACTTCAGCGACGGGGAGAAGCACTGGTGTGGAAGAAAGAGTTTCTCGCAGTCGAAGCGATGTTGCAGCCAACTCTACTCATCCAGTTGACGCTTCTGAAACTTTTGATGATGGGGACATAAGGGACTATCAGTTGCATTTTGCAGGCAATCCCACTGTTGACAATTTAAGTGCTAACAATGTGGTGGGCTTATCTCCCTCTGAAGGCCCTAACTCTCGAAGTGATGCTGATGGAGCAAAGGACAACATAGCTTTAGCGCATGTGGTCTTTCCAGCTATTATGTTTGCAATTGTTGGGATCTTCTTACTGTACAAAACACGACAAAAGCAGTGAAATAAATATAAAACACAGGCCCCACCTCCCCCACATCCCTCAGCTAGAAACAGCACAGTACCAAAGGAGATAGGTTCAGAGAGCCGAGGCCAGGACACACACTTAAATCAGACCAATCAAACACATCAGGGTTGAACTTAAGTTTTATAGACTTAAGCCATAATCCAAGACTCTGCAATTCTGATTCTTTTACATAATCCGGTCTGCACCAGAATCTCAGTTCTAACTTGACCGGTAATTGAGGACACCATGCATTTTCGCCTGGTAAAATTATTTGGTAATGCTTCATGACAACCAAGTTTGCAGACCTGGACACAGCATCCACAACATTCAACCAGTTCATTATTCCCCAGTCTAAGGTTCAAAACTGGGAATGATGCGTAGATTGCAAATTTAGTAAAGTACCATGCCCGAACTATCAGTTTCTTACGGGTTTGCAGTTAGTACCTGGGACTATGCGATACAGCGACTGAGGGACTTGGACTGTGGGCTTGATGGCTGCCCATTGTTTGCCAAAGTGTGGTGAATTAGGCAGATGAATCATTTGTACTGATAATCAAGATAAATAACTCTTGGTTCTCTCTTCAACCAAAAATGGAAGGCGAAAAGCTGACTAAAACTGAAAATCAAACCTGTTTTTATTAATATACTTGGTGTTTTGGGTGGTTGTTTTCAAACATTATCAATAGGCTTTTAAAGATAATGGTACACATTCAGTTTAATTGTTTATTCTTTCAGAAGCAAATACATTAAATTGCACTATTTTGTTTATAAAACCTGCCTTAAGCAACGTTTGCCTCAGAATGGAACATGCATTACTTATTATGCTTCTTTTTATAGTATATATGTGTGGCATGGGTTCTGAAATCTCTCTTTTTATGTAGAACAAAACATAAAATGTGATATGCACTAAAGTTAAAACAATTACATTGTTATTTTGTAAACGCGGCTGATCGCAGAAAACTGTGTAATGTTGGATATCCTTCATGCTCACACAAGTATGTTTCCTTGTTTCTCTCCCTATGAACAAGCTGTCCGTTCATAACTCTATCTAACAATGCCTAATACTGTTTATAACTCAAATCGTTATGGTAAGTTGTCATGTGGCTTTATGTGCTTCTTTTGCACCTCTGCCTTAAAAGCCATCTTTGCCATTGGGCAGGATGCCACAGCTTTGACTTTCTTGTGCCTGGCCTGGTGTAGCTGGCCATGCCCACAGTGGACATCTTGTTTGCACTGAATGACTCTGGACCTTCTGAAACAAACCAGATCTTTAGGACTTGTTTCCTTCATTTATCCAGTGGCCAGCTCGGCTGGTTCTCATGCTTCTTTGCTGTGAACAAGGGGAATGAAGATCTACATTCTGTCCAAGACACCATCTGCTCCTTTTGTTTCTTCCCAGACAGTTATCAAAGTAAGACATCTGGGGAATGTCCTCTTTTTCGACTGATACTGAAGTAGCTTGGCATTATTAACTCCTGGAAGGCATATTTGTTGATACTGGCAGCCTCACAGGGGGTTTCGGCAGGTTTGTGGCGAAAGGAACACTAGCCTCTCAAGAACAATATTTCTTCGTCTTCCTCCCACTCAGAGTCTAATCTTCTTTCGCCCCCCTTAACTCCCACTACACTTTGATGTAATTTGCATGCTCTTGCGATGTAAATGTCCCTGAACACCTCTGCAAATCCTGCATATGGTTCATGTTATCTAAATCAGATCTCCTATGCTCTCCCGGATAGGTTCATTCTTTATAAACACACCACATAAAGATAGTAAATACAAATCAATAAATGGGTACCTTTTTTGGCCTCCAATATTCACCAATGTGGTGGTTTCGGCCTGGATCTGATGTTCTTTTACTCATATGTGTCCACGCCTAGATCAGTGAAAATGTCTCATTCTCCCAGGAAGCAATCTATTTCCTCCACTCTGTGCTTTATTTGCAGTCCTACCTAGACGTCTTGGTCATTGTGCCAAAATCTCACATGATTTCAACTCAACGTACCTCTTTCACTACAGTTGTTTTAGACACACTGTTGCAGTTGCTGATAGAGGTTTGTGGTAATCAGGCAGGTTGGAGTGCATTCCTGAATGCACAGTTACACCTCCAGAGGATGTTAGGACCATTCCATCTTAAATTCATGTGGCCCTGGCAGAATGCAATTGAATCACTGTATCATTAGGAAGATAGAAATTAGCCCTTCTGGTCCCAGTGCTGTAGATGGTGCGCTTACACTTTTTAGGGTGGTTCCAGGAACTGCATGTCTCACTGTCTGAATTATCTATCACTATGGATTCCTTTAAGTACCTTTAGGGTGCTCCAACGGAGCCCTTGAACAGCGTCTACATGTAAAGATCTTAGAGCGCAAGACTATTGTGTTGGCACTAAATGTCATCCTCTCACCCCTTTCACGCAAAATACCTTAGATCCATGAAGATAAACCACAACATTTGTTTACATCAGCAGATAACATGCATTGGCAAAGCCAATAGGTCTGTGAACAATGTACTCAAGTATGCAGCATTAGCACATTAGGACGAGATACAACAAGTGGAGTCATTAGGATTGAACAGAGAGAGCACGTTCAATTCATGCGCTCAAATGTGGGGGGAAGGATACTCCCAAACAGCCAATAGCATTAGGTGAGAGATGAGTACTCCACTGGGCTTAATCACAACACGATTGAGAAAGGCCAGTGGCTGAAAGCGACTTGTCAAAGAAAGCCCCTGGCTGAAAGGAGTGCCCCCAAAGCCTCATCTATGTATATTATTAACAGTAGACCTGTTTGACGTTCTCACTGCCAAACAAAGACGTAAGAATCAATCATGTACATGTGTTCTTGAGCACCAGATCTGGTCTTTGGGTCGCAGTATATGCAGTATACTGGCACCCCACCTGAAGAGATGAATGGTTTACCTCCAAAATGGAAACTCAACAACTCATTGGCATCACCACTATTTGTTTGTTTCCAGACAATGAGTCTAATGTAGTTGGTGTGCCTCCTGGATGGAATAAGCATTCTTTCTGTGGATGGATAAAAGAGGAGAGTTCATGTCCCTCTCTTTTCCACAAATTGTAAAGGAGGTGATAAAAATTCAGCAGTCAGTTAGTGCTATGTTACGTGCAGTGGCATAATGCTATATTACGTGCTGCTCCTTGCTCTGTTGGCCCTTTTGGCTCCTCAAGGAACATATGTATAGTTCTTTGCTCTCAGTCATCCAACTTTGCATGTTAGTTGTCATATACTTAATATATGAACATGTTGGGCAGTCCACAGCAAACATCTACATCTTTAAAGCAGCATGGGTACAGCTGTGGTACAGTATAACAGCACATGGCTCACTCTTTACAATTTGGGCTTGCCTAAGAAGAAAAACCTCTTGTCTGATTGTTTATATGTCGTTTTATTTCCTAATAGGTGTAGTGAGAAGGTCAGAACTTACAAAAAGTCAGATAAGCAGTTTTTGTTATTACTTAACACTGTGGTTCACTAAAGTAACTGATATCTTCTCTGGCTTACTACAAGTGCATCCCTTCTAAGAACCATACAAGACCCCCAGAGTGGAGTTCTGTTACAGACACCCCGAAGGAGCTCCCATAGTCTCTGTATTCAGTATGAACCATTGAGCCGCTGTTGGCATGAACTAAATTAAGTTATGTTGATATGTCAAATTGTGGATAAACAAGGAGAGAGCAAGGATAATGTAGGGGTACATCACCATCCCCAGGATAAGTAATAAACAAACAATGTGGACAAACCCACTGCAAGAGGATGGCTCACTTGTATATCAGGGCCAAGAAACCCTAAGTTTTGTTGAAAGACCCCTCACCCAACAACTTAGTTGGTGGCATGCTTCATCATTGTGGTCCCAATCGCGTAGTCGAATACCACCCGGTTGTGCTGCAACGCGTGGTTACAGCGGAGCTGGTGTTGTGTAATATGTGAAGGAAGTGGTGATAGTTAAAAAAATCTCTGTGAATCCTTACTAATTAAACTTTATTCTTAGCGGCCCAGGATAAGGTTAAAATGGGATGGACGGGCGACTGTGGAGAAAAAATGCTCCTTGTTGTCCCTGAAAATAGGTCTACATGTTTCAGCCCCATAAAATGCGGTGGGGCTTTCGTCAGGACCAAGTACGAAGGTGTGTAATGTGAGGGAGTGGCAAAAGTATACCATGTGAACTGTGATTGTCAACACATGCGCTAAGGTGTGTAGTTTGGTGAGTGGTGTCTGTATACTCACAGACCCACGAGTAAAAAACACTGGTTATGTGTTGCTAGTAGCTTATAGCAGGACCCGGGAGGAGCGCCCGTCTGTAGTCATACCATCATCAGGACGGAGCACCTGCCAACAGCACCTATTATGGTCTCGCCGTGGTCTTGGATGTTCAAATTGAACAGGTCATTCTCTATAGGTCAACCTCTACACCTACCCCTGCCCAGGTTGTAGGTATTATTGCCATCTGCCATGATATGGCAGGGCCCATGTTCAATATGTCGCCTAAGTCCCTGATATGTATATTGGTGGGCGTATGGTGACGAGTCAGGATCATTGTGTGAGCAGGTAGAGAGTAAAAGCCATCTAGGTGTGTCGGGTAGTCAGTAGCATCACCATTCCAACTGGGGGGGCAATACTCCCATATGCATCCCATATTGGTATATTGGCATTGCTGCGGTCACCATTTCAACTAGGGGGGCAATTCTGCTGAATTAATCCCAGATTGGGATCTTGGCGTTGCTGCGGTCACCATTCCAACTGGAGAAGCAATACTGTCAAATTCATCCCAGATTGGGATTTTGCCGTTTCTGAGGGCAGCATCACCATTCGAACTGGGGAGACAATACTGGCATATGCATCCCAGATTGGGATCTTGGTGTTGCTGCGGTCACCATTCCAACTGGGGAGGCAATACTGCCATATGCATCCCCGATTGGTATATTGGCATTGCTGTGGTCACCATTCGAATTAGGGGGGCAATACTGCCGAATTCATCCCAGATTGGGATCTCGGCGTTGCTGAGGTCACCATTCCAACTGGGGAAGCAATACTGCCAAATTCATCCCAGATTGGGATTTTGGCGTTGCTATGGGCAGCATCACCATTTTAACTGGGGAGGCAATACTGGCATATGCATCCCAGATTGGGATTTTGGCATTGCTGCGGTCACCATTCCAACTGGGGAGGCAATACTGCCGAATTCATCCCAGATTGGGATCTTGGCGTTGCTGTGGTCACCATTCCAACTGGGGAGGCAATACTGCCATATGCATCCCAGATTGGTATATTGGCATTGCCGTGGTCACAATTCATCCCAGATTGGGATTTTGGCGTTGCTGTGGTCACCACTCCAGCTGGGGAGGCAATACTGCAGAATTCATCCCAGATTGGGATTTTGCCGTTGCTGAGGGCAGCATCACCATTTTAACTGGGGAGGAAATACTGCCATATGCATCCCAGATTGGGATTTTGGCGTTGCTGTGGTCACCATTCCAGCTGGGGAGGCAATACTGCAGAATTCATTCCAGATTGGGTTTTTGAGGTCGCTGCAGCCACCATTCCAGCTGGGGAGGCAATACTGCCAAATTCGTTCCAGATTTGGATTTTGATGTTGCTGCAGCCACCATTTAAACTGGGGAGGCAATACTGCCAAATTCATCCCAGATTGGAATTTTGATGTTGCTGCAGTCACCATTCCAACTGGAGAGGCACTACTGATGTATTCATCCCATATTGGGATTTTGGCGTTGCTACAGCCACCATCCCAACTGGGGAGGCAATACTGCCATATGCATCCCAGATTGGGATGTTGATGCTGCTGCTGTCACCATTCCAATTGGGGAGGCAATATTGCCGAATTAATTCCATACTGGGATTTTGACATTGCTGCATTCTGTATGCCTGCATTTTATACGGCTCTGTATCATTAGACTTAAGTATATGACTAGAATGCTGGGTAGAGCTTCCCTTGTCTTAGCTAGGTCATTGGGGTGGGACATAATATCTGAAAGGTAAACGCTGAGCCCTATTTAGGGACTAGAAATATCCAGCATAGAGCAGTAGGACAGCAAGTAGGGACGCTAATGCCTATCACTGTGAAGGCCTCTGGTAAAGGGAAGCCACACCTCGTTAGTCTCTCATTTTATAAACACTCTTTGCATGGGTTTATCTTCTGAATATCTATCTGCCACTCCTCTGCTATGGGCAAAGTGACCTGTTCCTCAGAATACAGATTTTTCCTGCAGCAAGTAAGCTGGCTAGCCTGTAGTGTCCTCAGACTAACAAACCTGCTGAACCAGTGACATTTTGCAGCAGGTTCAAGAGCTCTGAGATTGGGGCATGTTCTCTCCAAACTGTGACAATCTATCCCATACTCGTGACCAGTACAGTTGTATTTTCAGGAGTTCCCAAAGCACGTGCTTCAGACTACAGTCTCCTTGGCCACGACACCTCCCACAATTGGAGTCGAGTACCCGAGAGGCTCTCCATATTTTCAGTAAGAAAACCAATAGTATAGTATTTACAGTAGCAGAATTTCAACTTTAATTCTCTCACAGTTTATGATCCAGGGAAAGAGAGGACTAGTCTTCCTGGAGAGTATTCCATATTCAACTGTGTTTAGCAGAATAGGGGAGAGACATTTATAGTGAAGTTGGAGAACAGTTCATCAATAAGGGCATTATACATGCCAGACACTCGACCTGTGAATAGACTCAGCTTATATAGATCAGAAAAGTTTGATGCTTGGCTGTGTGCCAGGGCGGTACCTTAAGTAGTGGGAACTTGGACTTTGCCAGTGGTAGGAGTCACAGGAATCAGATTCTGAACAAAGATCGTGGAAAGACATGAGTGAGCCTTTATTATATAACTGCTCCACAGAGTAACCCCATCCTCAACCACCTGATCCAGACATGAGACTTCCAGTCCACTCATAGACCCACATTGTGCCAAATGAGTTCAGAATGGTGTACCAATGGAGTTGAATATACGGCGGCAGTGATTGCATGAATAAATCTAAAGGACGTCTTTCCAGTATTCAAGGATGTTGCACTTAGTAGCCTCCAATAAGGATGGATCCCGCACAAGAAGCAATCTAGTTTTGAGAGGTGGTGCACCATGTCATATGTTGACATGTGTGGGAAGCAGGGATCCAAACATACGGTGTTTGCTGTTAGTTTGTGAGGTTTTCGTCTGCGTTTCCTCTTCCAGATGTACAATTTAATATCGGAGTCGATTTGGGCAGGCAATGGTTCCCCCTGCTCCTGAGCACCTGATTATATTTTAATGTGACTGTCATTTTAATGGTCTGAATCCAGCCACACATTGTTAATTTGAAATGGAACCATATTACAAAGTCGTTTTATGATTTTGGCCAGAAGAGGAGTCAGATTGTACTCCATCTGAATTTGGTTTCTGAAGGGATTTAAAAACTTGGCTCTTTGATCAAGTATAGATAGTAGTGGCCGAGTCTGCTTTTAGCGCCGGGACGCCTGGGTTTTGGGCACAGGCGCGCTGTAAAAATGGCTTTGATTGATTGATTGCGCCAGAAAACCCGTGGTGTCAGTGCGCTCTATAAGCACCCCTTACAATACAATACAATACAATACAATTGATCATCCGTCCGAGACCTCTTTTCAAACATATTTCTAGGTATTTGATGACTATGGGCACTCATTGACAAGGTTAAGTGCCTAGCCATGCCTTAGCCTTAGTGGCAGTAAGCGACATCGGCAGTGCCCCACATTGCCTCCAGTTTATTCCATAACCAGAAAATTCCAAATGTTAATGGATCAAGAACATCACCAATAACAATGAAGAGTCTGGTTTAGACAAGGTAAGCAAGATGTCAGCGTATCACCTCAGTCTGCCCTGATACGGTTTGAATTCTACGACCTTCACCCAAAGGCTGTATTGCAGTTGATTGAGGTTCCAAAGCAAGGATATTTTGTGATATTTGTGATATTTGTGAGGTTATTTGTAGAGCGCGACGTTCGCTCCGGAGGGAGCATCGTGGCGCTGAAGATCCTGAGTGACCAGTCCTAGGGTTGAAGGGGGGTTTAGATGGCCGCTTTGGAGTAGTCATCGGAGAGGTTGAAAATCCAGGTCTTTAAGAGCTTTCTGAAGGGTTTTTCAAGAGTCTGTTGTCTGAGAGTTTTGGGCAGGCTGTTCCATGCTTTCGTGGCCAGAGAGCTTAAGGTTTTGCCGCCCTTAGTCTTCAGGTTGTATTTGGCAGGGAGGATGAGATTGTCAAGGGACGAGCGGAGGGAGCGACTGGGGGTGTAATGGGGAAAGCGTCTGGAGAGGTATTTAGGGCCGATTTTGTTGAAGGTACGGAAGGCAATGATCAGTATTTTAAAAAGAATTCTTTTATGGAGAGGCAACCAGTGTAAGGAACGGAGGGCTGCAGAGATAGAGGCTCTGCGAGGTAACTTGAGTACCAATCGTGCGGCGGAGTGAAGCACACTTTGAAGTTTTGATAGCGTGTTCTTTTTTACCCCTGCGAGAAGGCCGTTGCAGTAGTCTAAGCGAGAAATTATGAGCGCTACTGTCACAGTTTTCCTGGCGTCGATTGGAAGGAAGTCGAAAATTTTTCTGAGGGATAAGGAATACCCATGATGGTGCCACGCTTCGTTGTTCTCATTTTTATCGATTGGGATAGGTAACCAATGCAATTAACAGTCACAGACGGGGCATTATGTAACCAACAGATTTACATATGAAATCGTCCCCACAACCTGCTTTCTGTACGGTCCTAAGGCAGTAGACCCATTCTAACAACTCAAAATCTATCCCAGCATTTAGTAGGATAGCTAGAGTTCCTGAGGGGTCAAGTCTAGCCTGCCATAAGAGGTGTGCCTGTTTTCTGAGGTGATGTCTAGATAAAAGGTCTGGCACGAAGCCCACCTGTGAGAAAGGTCTCATGGATGGGATAACTCTGCATAGCTCAGTTGCAAGAATCTTAGCCAAAATGTTTACATCTACATTATTAGGGCATATGTGGCGTAAGATGGAATCGTCATGAAAATCTTTGATCTCCATGTGAGTGAAGGTCCATTTTTGCCTCTCTGAATATGTCAGGCAAGAGTCAGCAGATGGTTACCTGAAACCTCACCAGGGAAGCCTTCTTCCTTAGGGATTTTACATGTAGGGAGAGAGGAAATGGCTTTGGGGATTATCTCTTTACAATTTTCGCCTTGAAGCAGGATTCTGCCTTAAGGGGATTAAAAGGGTAGCTGTAGCATCCCAAGACATGCCTCCTTTAGTTGATGAGCGACATACAACCTTGGAATAAGAAGCAAATGCCTCATTGATTTCTGAGGGATGTGTGAGCAAGTGATATCTAGTGGCTCGTATATTACAGCGTGTGTCTGCAACCAACTGGCTTAGTTTTGCTACTAATATTCGGTCAGTCTTTTCCCCATGCTCATATTGCCTCTGTTCACATCTGGTGAGGTTGGATTATGGTGTACGTCTTTGACCCTAATCTCAATGTTCAATTGTTCGATCATGGATTGGCCTGATATTT
The DNA here is from genome assembly GCF_964263255.1 of Lissotriton vulgaris. NCBI lineage: Eukaryota > Metazoa > Chordata > Amphibia > Caudata > Salamandridae > Lissotriton > Lissotriton vulgaris. The sequence continues at coordinate 235,026,632 of NC_141690.1, read as the reverse complement.
TGATTTGCCGGTGGCGCAGACCTTCATTGTGAGTTCTCTCACTAGGCTTTGCCACTGCCCTAATTATTGGTGCACACATGATAGAGCAAATATTTTCCCTAATGTGAGTTCACATGTGTGAACACAGTCACCTTATCCAGTGGGTCCCTGTACGCAGAAGCACTCATGCACCATCTAGCAGTAAAGCACAAAAGCGTTCACTGATCAGGCAGTATCCACATTGTCTAGAGGGAGTCACAGGTGCTTTTTATTATGGTTTTCAAATCTGTGAGGGGTCTGTTTTATCTCCCCTATTGTGGTCCTTATTTTGCTTGAAATTGGCTCCAGTGCGGTATTGAATGACAGAGCTCACTATGGGTGAAGCCATCTTGGCTGGGCTTATCTCCGCCAATGGGTTCTTTCTTAATTTGGGTTTGTGATGTCTGCCTGGAAAAAATGCTGATTTGGCATTATTGACTCAACCCAATAGCACTTAGTGCTGTCTTGGGTATCATCAATGATAGAAGATGTAGTTGTGTAGCAGGTACATTTCCAAGCTGTGTTTTTGCCACGCTGTTACTGGCTGAAGCAATACAGCATTATCTTTGTGACGTGGCCACACTTTTAGGTCATATAATGACTTTGTTATTCGTATCAGATTGATGAAGATGGGTTCCAATCATTTGCATCATCTTCGCAGTCTCTGGCACTAAGTGTAGTGGCTGAATATCAATAATCTACTGCTGAGGGCAGAAACACCCCTTCTAATGTGAGAACATTGGACTAGTTAATTCCTTTGGGGTGTGAGGGTCAGGAATCCGGTGGATATATGTTGATGAATTGGTGGCACAATCGAAGAATAGGTTCGCATAAGGTGAGGTTCAGGGAGGCCGCTGGGAATTTTATGAAAGATCCTTACAATACAGCATACTTTCTATACTCATAAACCATGAGCCTCGGTGCACTGCTAAGAAGGTGGATTACCCAGTTCAGGCTACTCGTGCTTCTTTTATGGTCAAGACCGATACAGGGGGCTTTTTAACAGGTTCAAATTGATACACTACTATTGCCAAGTTTCTAGTTCTAGAGAGTTGTAACGCCCTGAACGTCTCAGGATCGTTTAACAGACACGATAATGAGGACGCAACCACTTGTGAAGGGTTAGTTATTTTAATGAAGGCAAAAATAATACAAAGAGTAAACAAAAGTTATAGTCACTGGAATCCTCCAGGCTAAGTACGTTACCAGCCCACAGCACGGATGGTCCTAACCGTCCTCTGCATATACGCCGATCCCGGCGTATGCCAACAGAGGGCAGAAATGAAATGGCCGACAATGCCAATCGGTAGGCTGTGAGGGGCACGAAGAGTGTTGGGGAGAATCGAGGAGTCAGGGAAACACCCAGCCGGGGTCTCTACCTGAAGGGAGCAGCCGCTCAACCTCTTCCTCAGACTGCACCGGGACGCGGAGTCACCTCCTGGTGATGCGTCACCGATACCCCAATCAAAAGCAAGAAGACTGAACCGAGAGCAGCCGCTCGATCGATCCTGTGGACTTCCGAGTCTGTAACGCGGCAAACACCTCCTGGTGTGCGTTACAGCTGGCAGTCCCTGTATCTCTGGTCGGGCTGGGAGTTACGACTCCAACCAGCAAAAGTGCCACTGCGCTTTGACTCAGCCGAGTCAAAAAGCGAAGCTCAATGGTTGACCGGTAGAGCTTCCGGGTCCTTCACAGGTGACGATGGGGCAAGACACGGCCCAGGGAGTAACGACTCGACCTACCTCCGTTCTTGCCTTACTGGAGCACCACTCCGGAACACTGCTCTTCACGAAGCAAGTACGTCGGTGTAAACACAATATCCGACAGCGTTGTACCTCCCGGTTCCTCCCTTTATAGGGCGTGTTTTCCTTGAGTTATGTAACAGCTCTCCTGTTTACATAAGGGCGTGTTTTCCTTGAGTTATGTAACAGCTCTCCTCTTTACATAAGGGCGTGTTTTCCTTGAGTTATGTAACAGCTCTCCTGTTTACATAAGGGCGTGTTTTCCTTGAGTTATGTAACAGCTCTCCTGTTTACATAACCTCTCAACCGCTAAGCATCCTGGGAGATGTAGTCCGTTTTCGCTGGTTACCGTTTTCCTCCCCTCGCATGACAGGAATTCTTGACAAGAGTAATGTGGGGCAGTCTCTTAGCTGACAGTAATATCTAAGGCGACTTTTGTTTCCAGTAGGTGCAGTCTCTGCAGAGGCTGCTGCAGCTCTAGGTGATAGGGTCAAAAGAGTGAACAGCTAGCAATCCATTTGCTTTCATGGATATGTGCCACCAGAGTCAACATTCTTGTAGTTTATTCCTTGTCATGGGTGATATACTGTTGACCTGGGGCCGAATGACAGAAATTTGGAATACTGTGATAACCTAGGGTCAGACACTAGCCTGCAGAGAAAGTGTTGGGAATATGTACAGGCACTGTATTGGACATTTCTTGCTTGGAAGATATAGATGCATCCAGGTGCTGTCTAACCCAATGCAAGATAGCCAGTATGTTTAATCTTGCAATATATTTCAAGTAGGGTAGAGTTCCCCTAACTAGGTCAGATAGGGTGGGGATACTTCTTTGAGATGTAGATGATGGGAATGCTATCTCCCTCCCCTCAAATGCAGGCGTAACTTGCCTTGAAACCTGGACTGATCTTCTTGTATTCTCCACTAACAGATGCTATGAACAGCTGCTTAGAACAGTGATAGTAGCTCCCAGATTTTAAGCATCTGTTCTTGTTTCGCTAAGGGTTACCTAGTGGAAAGCAAGGACTGGGGGAAGGTGGGTCAGTCATATTCATGGGTAGCACTGAGGTGCCCAACCCACTCTTTTGACCTGGATTGGGAAGCTACACATGAACTGGCGGTGATGAACTCACTAAGCTAAGACTGGTAAAAAAAATCATGTTTCTTATACGTACATCTAACTACAGATTCTCACCTTGTGAACATCCCCAGGCGCTACACAGTATCTCGAAAATTTCACAACAGTGTTACTGCACAGCAGTAGGTGGCGCAGTAGTGTGACACCACTCCAATACCATTCGGCTTTGGGAGTGACGAGTGGAGCGCATATAAGCTCCACCCATGCACTTTGATTTCAGTTCATTTCTTTCCACGCCTTCAGACGTAGATCCAGAGTTCCTCTCCTCTTTTTCTTTACTTGGGAGGAGACAATTTTTTCTTCTAAGTGTACAAGAGATGTCACTCCCGAAAGACAACAGTGATTGAGCCTTGTAGGGACTGTTACACGGAATTGTCTGTGACAGATCCCCAGAAGGCGAGCGTTTGGCGCATGGGCTCGTCACATGACTCCAAGGCCTGCGACAACTATGCTGAAATGAGCCCGAAAGCCATTTGAGATCGAAAGGCGTAGCTCTATGTGGCAAAGCACTGGAAGGCCCCTGTGCAGGTACCTATCCAAGTGAAAGTCGAGGGCACGGACCCACTCCCGTTCTTGCTCTCACTCCAGAAACCATTTCGAGGCCGATCTTCCTTGAGGTCTAAATGTTCAGGTAAGTCCAAAAAGAAACAAAAGAAGTCCAAGCAGGACTCGGCCCCTTCCATTCACTCTTCAGAGAAGGCGTGAGCGTTTCACTGTGCTTCTTGGTCTCAGTCACAATCTGAGGAGCTGATTCCATCTCTTGTCTCGATGCACCCCGAATTCCCTAGTCCATCGGTGACCTTGCAGCAAGTTGAAATCTTTTCTGAGGCTATCCTGTGCATCTTTAGCTTGCTTCCTATTCCCTCTGGCATGCCTCTGGGCTTCAAGGATCCGCATGGTCCTCCTGTCAGATTTCTGTCAGCAGGTTTACCCGTTGCTCATTCTGGTTCCCTTGAATCAATTCCTGGTTTTGTATGGGTGTCGGGCTTGGCTTCGTACACCAGGCCAGCACCTCGTTCATCGATGCTGACATCGATATCCGAGAAGGCCTTGCAACCACATTGTTCTGTCTGAGGCCAATCCCAGAACTTGATATGCCGCAGTCATTGTGAACCCATCGTACTCAAACACTATCCAATTACCATGTGGCCTTGCACATACTGTGCACCAGGTTTTTGACTCAGACTCTGATCAGAGCCAGCCTTATGGAGATGAAAGTGGGGTGGATGGGGAAGACCTTGGCCAGCCTTTTGATTCAGATGACAGGTATATGAATATGCAAGTGGCCAGTGGACTCGACACCTCACCAAATACTGGGCTAGTTTCCACCACTGGACCATCAACAGAGCAGAGTACTTCCTTTGCCACTGTGATATGCAGGTTTCCTGTGGTTCTTGACCTCCACGTGAATTCTATGGAGGTCAGAACGAATGTCTTTATAGAAGTCTTGCAGCTTGGCCAGGCAACAACCAAACTACTTAACTTTTGTATTTGAGTCCCTGACTGACTCACTGTTGGCCACATGGGCTAAGCCATGCTCTTGCCCTCCATTTAAACAACCAGTTGCACACTGCTGTAGGTGTGCTCCAGATGATTCTGACTTTCTGACCCAGCATCTGACGCCTGAGAGCTTGGTGATACAGGCATCTGCCAGCAAGGTAAACCGAAATGCCTTTCCAACCACCCCCCCTGATAGGGAGTCAAAAAGAGAGTATATGTTCTCTTCAGCTAGTCTTGCCCTGTCGTTAGTTAATGCCAGCTGTCTACTTGGACATTATACACATGCGCTGTGGGATATGGTGGGTGAGAGTATGTTCACCATTCCTGAATACCTACAACTTTTACTGGCCCAGACTATTCCAGATGATCGGATGTAGCCAGGTGTGTCATCCGTTCAGACCTGGAAACCACTCACTGCCCAGGCGGGCCATGGCAACTAGCGTGGTGCTTCGGCACCCCACACATGGATGATGTGTAAGGGCTTTTCCGTTTTCCGCATGCCTTTTGACAGCTCTTGCCTATTTGGTAAGAAAATTGACTCACTCTGGAGCCTTTTAAGGAAAGTTGGGGACTGGTACGCTCTCTTTAGCTCTGGTCTGGCAATGCCGACAGCAGCTTCACCCTTTTAGGGGATATGGCCTCATTCTCTTACTCTACTTTTCTGAAACAGCTGACCATGTGGAGCCAAGGGTTTTATAACACTATAATCATGGTACCTTGCAACCCATGTATAAAATCCTGTCTCGCACTTTCCTTAAAGCAGGTGAATTGTGATGTCTCTAGTCACCGGTAATAAAGAAATGACACAGCAGCTCAACTATAATAACCAAATGTGCTGAAAACTATCAAGACCCCATATGCAGCCGTGAATATTCACAAATGTAAAGCACTCCTGGATTTTTTTCTGAATCATCTGATTCGTAATATTAGTTTTAGCAACAATGATTTCCCTTCCCCTTTGAGTTTTTGAGAGGATTTATTCTTTCAAGGAAGGCTTCAGATACGTTTAAGGACCAGTTGTTTTTTTCCCTAACCTTTCTAAATTCCCTATTCCGTGCACCTGCATAGTCGGAGAGGCCGCCATTTGGCAAGATGGGGGGGGCGTTCACTATCGACACCTGACACACTGTAGCTCCAATGTGAGCCCACACCCTGCACCGCCTCCTTTTTTCACTTGTGATGTCACAAGCCTATTCTGTTGCCGCTAGCCACTCCTGCCTGGGGATTGGCTGTGCATTCCTTGAGGAATGAACCATGCACTATTGACCTTGAGGCCATGCACTCTGAATGATGAAACGGTGCTGTACTCTGACCTCTCATTCTCCTGTAGCATTGTTTTGCATTTATGTGCAAATAGTTCCTCTTGCTGTAAACTATGATGAACTGCACCCTATTATTATCCTGTTTGGGGGTTCGGCATATTTCTACGAAAACTTACTGTTGTTTTTCTTTACTTTTTTGAAACATACTGATTCACAGGCTTAAGGGGGTGGGGTCAAGAAGCAGAAAACTCTGCGCCTCCTCGGATAATACATGTTTTTTATTATTAATGAAGGTGAAAGTAAAGGGGGACTCAGCTGAGCTCTTCTGCAATGTTCATGGGGCGTGGTTTGCTCAGTAAGATGCGGGGGAGGGTTGGAGGGAGCTTCAGATTTTCCAAGAATCAGGCAGGCGTATAAAATTAAAATACATTATAAGACAAGCAGGGCACATGAGAGGGGCCTGAGGGGCAGTGGAAAGGGGGACAAATGCGGGTTGGTAGGGGTACTAAATGAGAGAAAACACGATACCTTCTAAAATAACCAACATTTTTGAAGACTTTCACAGCAGAGAGGGAGAGTGTGTGTGCATTTTTGTCTGTGTTTATGTAAAAATTCCTTGTGAAATCTGCTTGACACCTCACCATACCCGACTGAAAGTGCCTGCGCCCAACTATTTACCAGAACATACATTTATCTGGGGGGGGTGACACACTCCACCCACCACCACCAGAAGCTACGCCCCTGCTCTGATCTTGATGCTGGTTTAAGTCCTGGAGAAAACATGTTATTACGACTACATTGTAATAAAGTGTACATGCACAATTGTCAATAGTGCTCAGAAGCTAAAAAGAAGAAAGACTGTAAAGCACGTGCATGCCTCAGAAAAGCCAAAAGGGCCGAAGACTCCACGCAAAATGCAGCTTTTCCTTCGTATCTTTGTACTTGGTGTTTAAATGAAAAATGCATTTGAAATGAAGCTGTAAAATGACCTAGACATGCAGTGGCTTGTGCTCCCCATCTTTCTGTCTGTTCCTTCATTGCCAAGACTGGTTTAACCCACTGTGTGCTATGGTTTTATATATGTCTTCCTGGGAGATATTGAGACGTGTGATTTACAATATATAACCTGAAAACTTGCATTGTGTTTCTGTTTCTGATGTTGTGTTACAGGGGCTGAGCGGCATGCTCTGTTTTCTGTTTATTAAAAAGCTGCATATTACATGAGGACTCACAGTACATTGAAGGTATTAGTTGCTTAAGAGTGCAAGCACACATAGACTTCCAAATTGCACCTGAAGTCCTCAACTCAGTTTGTGGGTAGTGGGAGCACTGAAACAGTAAAATGTCATTTTTGCCAGGGACATCAATCCTTGCACTTGAACTGAAAGTAAGTGCTTTCTATGCTGTGTTGACCTACAAAGGCAGATTTCCCAACCAATCCTGTCCCCTTTACCTTTTTGGTGCCATTCAGTGCCTTTATCGCTACAATAGGAAAAGGCAGTTGTGGCCTGCAGGGAGTGTCCCATATATAGATATTCAGATTTAATTAAAATAACTCTATTATTACACCCCAGCCGGCAGTAGATACACAATTCCCCTGAACATTATTGAAACTGGTGCTCTTGGCAGAGCCAGCCCTGAGACATTGTAATGCACATCTGGCATAAGAGTGGACCCCACAGCAGTCGGAAGCGCAAAGAATGCTGGGTGCTACTACAGTTACAGGTATATCCGCTGTCAACATTACTGCAGAAAGCATATCTTTTGACCTATCGAGGAAACCACCTGGAGAAGGTAGTGTAGAATGGGAGGTGGTGGTGTGGAATGGAAGGAGGTAGTGTGGAATGCGAGGTGTTGTGGTATGGGAGGTAGTGTGGAAAAAGAGGAGTTAGTGTGGAAGGGAAGGTGGTAGTGTGGAATGCGAGTTAGTGCAGAACGGAAGGTAGTGTGGAACGGGAGATGGTAGTGTGGAGCGGGTGGTAGTGCGGAACGGGAGGTGGTAGTGTGGAACGGAAGGTGGTAGTGTGGAACGGGATGTGGGAGAGAACTTGGACATATATTCAGGAGCAATGAGAGCTCTGTTATAAATAAAAAATAAAGATTGTGTAATACAAGCTGCTTTGGATGTTTTAAATAATTCTAGCCAAAATGTATCCTAAGCAAAGGTAGGAAATGAAATGGATTACTCAACTTCCCACAGTAGCTCAATAGGTGTTTTGTATCTTTCAGGGATATATGACAATAACATCTTATAGAGAAATGCAGCCTTGGGTATAGAGTCATAAGAGATGGTGTGTAACGGTGTAAGGGGAGTAAGTGGTAGAGTGGCTGAGGAAAAGTTATTAGTTGTTAAAACTGCTAAGAACACGATATTAAAAGATAGTCATTAAAAAATGAACTTGGTATATTATAAAACTGATTGCAATCGGGAAAAGGGAATAACAAAGTTAAGTTGGAAGAGCTGATAAATAAACATAATACCCTTCTCCTTCCAGTGTTTATAATAGAATGACTTACGCCGAAATTTGAAATATTTGTTAAACCAAATAAGGGAGGTTAAGAAACATTGACGTGAGTCCAAATCTGCAGAAAATACATTGTGTACAAATTATTGGGAGTATTTCAGTATAAGATTATTTGACATAAAGGTGCAGTTAGACACTTAAGTTATATTTTCAAATGAGAAAACCTTTAATAAAGAGCGTTCAAATACAATCCATCGTGCTATGGACGTATCACCAAATTCATGGGTTAAAGCAAACAATTGTCCAATTAAAAATGCAGAGTGATGTAATTTAAAATCAGGAAAATAGACACCACCCTCATTCTTGGGACGTTTGAGTTTAGTCATAGCAATATGAGAATGTTTATTATTCCATAGAAATTTTGTGCAGAGTGAATTAATTTGAGAGAAATAAGAAATTAGAAGCTTAAAAGGTAACATAAACAATGTATAAAGGACAGGTGGAACAATCATCATCTTAATAGTATCCAACCTGCCCCAATATGATAGGTGGAGAGGAGACGATGAGGAAAGTAATTTCTGGAGTAGGATTGTTAAGTCATTAAATGTACAACTAATTGTGTTCAAAACAGTAGAGGAAAACCAAATTCCAAGATATTTTATTTTGATTGGGCACCAAGTAAAATTTGTCTTAGCAAACATATATTGGTAACATGAAGAATTTAAGGGTAATATTTCGTTTTTGGAGAAGTTTAGTTTATATCCAGAGATGCTAGAGTATAAATACATTTCATGTAAAGAGAAAGATGAGAAGGAGAGGGGATCGGACATATAAACCAAAATATCATCAGCCTTAGCCGACAGTTTAGTTTCAGTGGAATTATGTACAAAACCTGAGATGAGTGGGTTAACACGGATGCGTTCAAGCAAAGCTTCTAAACATAAAACAAATAGGAAAGAGGACTTCTTGCAGAGTACCTCGATGTAACTGAAAATATTGGGAAAAACGATAATTAACAAAAATACTAACACGTGGAGCACAGTATAATAATTTTACAAATTAAATGAAATTAGGGCCAAAACCATACCATCGAAGAATAGAAAACATATATTGCCAGTTAATATGATCAAAGGCCTTTTCGGCATCGAGAGACAATGCAGCTAGAGGAGATACATATTTTTTTTACCAAAAGCAATAACATTAGAAAACATTCTAGAATTATCTGCAGCCAGTCTGTCCTTAACAAAACCAGATTGATCAGTGTTGACCAGTAACGGAACAACAGTCTCAAGATGACACAAGGATCTTGGCAAATATTTTGCCATCATAATTGATTAATGAAATAGGACGATAATTTTTACAAGTGGTGATCTTTATTAGGTTTGGGAACAAGGCTTTTAGAAAGGAACCTGTGGCCTTAGATTCTGCAAGAAAAGAGTTGAAAAGTTCAAGTAGTTTAGGGGCAAAAATGGAGAAGAAAGCAGAAACAAACTCAACAGAAAGGCCATCAGGACCAGGAGCCTTGGCTTTTTTTAGGGATCTGATGGCATCCGTTATTTCCTGGAGAGTTATCCCAAGTTCTAATACATCAAATTTATCAGGCAAAGATGGATGGGAGATTATGTAGGCCACTAAAAGAGATGTGCATATTTTGTTCTAAGGGGTTAGTGTCATCAGTGTACAATAACTGGTAATATTCTTGAAAAGTGGTAGAAATATCTGCATCAGAAGGTGCCATTTTAATGGTATGCTCATTTAGAATGGGACCAATAGTTTTATGTTGCAGAGCTGACTTTAATTAACTCATGTAGTACAGAAGAGGAATTAGAGGAAAAGTAAGTATGCTCTAATGTTTTGAATTGTTGTAATAAAGTAGTATATCTGGCATGGTTGTTTTTTTCTTCCTCACTGCGTAGGCTATAGTGAAGGCACGAAAAGAGGCCTTGAAGACAGCCCAAGTGTTAAGAAAATATGTGTCTGAAAGTTGATTGATTTAAAAAAAACTGTTAATAAAGGTAATAGCTTCAGAAAAAAAGTTATTGTCGGATCAGAGAAAGTTATTAAATTTCCCTCGACCAGGTTTAGGATTGTTCAGAGATAAGTCAAATGAAGAAAAAACAGGAGCATAGTCGGAAATAAGAATAGAGCCAATCACTGAGGATAGGATGGAGGGAAGAAAAGGTTTACTAACCAAAATATAATCAATTCTGGAACGAGTATGATGAACAGTGAAGAAAAACCTGAATTCAAAAGAATAATGGACGGGTGGTAATGGCAGATAGAAATGCTTTGTGAGATTTGCCAGGATTAAATTTACATTTAGATTGTCTGTCGTCAGTAAATGGGTATAACCACTGATTAAAATCTCCTGCAACAATAATGTTAGGAGTCTCAAGAGAGGCTAATAAAATCTTAATGTTGTTCCAGAAATCTGGGTCCTGTTTAACGGGACCATAAATATTAAATCAAAAGATTTCCCTGTTATGAATGATGACCTTAGCCATTACCCATCGTCCATCACTATCACATTGAGTCGATAAAATGTGTACATGGCCTACCCAGTGTTGTTTCAATTTAAGAGATTCTACATCATTACAATGAGCTTCCTGCAAAACAGAAACATGTGAGTTCAATCTGGACAAGTGAGAGAGTACCTTTTGTCTTTTGACAGGATTTCCCAGACCACGAACATTCCACAAGACAATTATACACATGTTAGGGAGTGGGATGAGAGGTACAGGAATCCAGGTGATACGCTGCATGGACACTGCTGAAAACAGAAAGACACCATTTATCCAATAAATATGTAAACTATACACAATGTAAACAGAAAAAAAGAAAAGAGCATTCATCAAACAGTACAAAAAAAGTGAATAAACAAACAACTAGTAAGAGAGAGACAAAGATTGATAGTTGGATAAAGAGATAGATCAAGGAAAGGGATCCAGATCTAAGATGAAGAGTAAAAGTGATAAGCCAATCACCAAGAGCAAGAGCGGGAGAGGGAGAGAAACTAAAATATGAAGGAGATAACAGCCATATAGAAACATTATAGAAAGATGTGGAATGAAGTATTAGAAGCATGTGAGAATAACAAGAATTTATTAGAATAAGTTAGGAGTGCTGGGAAGAAGTATCCACAGAGTGTTGTGAGATACTGTGGAGAAAAGATTTTAATTTGACCCGATCGTCAAAGGAGCGTGTAATTTTACATAAACAAGGATGCAAAATGCCATAACGAATATGTAATTGTCTCATTAGTGGACGAAGAGCAAAACATTTTTCATTCTGGCATTGGTGGTATTAGAGAGATTTTGAGAGATATAAGTGCTGTGACCAGACCATATAAGATGACGTTTTGCTTTTGCTGCCTTCAACACACGATGAGATCTGTAAATTCCATAAATAACATTATAATTCCTCTGGGTCTGGTAGAAAGAGGTTGGACCAAGATGATGTGCACGTTGAATGTTCAATGGAGGATCACGTTGAAGGTCCGAAAGCTCAGGCAGGAACTTCATCAAGAAGATAAGAAGGCCTGGGCCTTCCAAATTTTCTGGTAGGCCCTATAACCAAAGGTTATTATGCCTATTTAGATTTTCGTGATCCTCAGTATGCAATTCGAGCCGTCAGGTCTCTTGCTCCAAGATAGGAAAATGTGTAGTAGCATCATGTAAATCACTTATACGTTGCTCCATGTCAAACAATTTTGCTTCATTAGTGATCAATCTATCCTCCTTGAAGTTTTTCATTAGTAGGAGACATGACGGGTTTGAATCCACTCACCTCATCAAGGACAATATCAAGAACAGGGTTGTGCGATGACAGAATGGGAGAAGGGAGGCGTATTTCACCCACTTAGGTTTTGTACCAGGAGAAGAAGGCTTAGCAGAAGCTAAGGGAACACTGATCATTGTTGCGGATTGAAGAGGACGATGTGTCAGCTTTGGTGATGGCCTGAGACTGCTCATATGCTGTATGAACAACACATTGAGACGTGAAGGAAAAATACGTATAAGCTTTGAGCCCAATATCCAGAGCAAAGAAAGCACTCACGAATACATAAAAATTCAGCATGAGAAAAAAGTAGCAATGTCTGTATACAAAATGCTGTGAGACTACAGCAAAAAAGCATTTTAAATGGCATTTATACAGGAAATAAAGAAAATGCCATAATAAGCACAGAAAATATACAATGCAGAGAGTGGTGCTAAAAAAAGCATGAGAGGAGGAAAAAAGAAAGGTTGGTGGGCGTTTCATTGTTGAAACGCCGATTCTCCTCAGCAGGTAGCCATAAGACGGGAGCAGCAGAATTATGTAATGGCGGCCGCACACGTCTGAGGAGACAAACTCACCGCTGTGGCTACCGGTTGGAGAAATATGTATAAAGGGTCTGAGCAGCTCAAAATGCCCTTGTAACCCCGGGAACATCGTGGAAAGTACAGCTGCCCCAAAGCACAAAAGAAAGGCTGCATAAAGAAGAAAGAGCTCTGCATTCCAGCAAAGCTCAGCCGAACGCCGCCATCTTCTCTGGCGTGCAGACCACACACCCCTACCCAGTACCGCTCCGTACAATGCAGACAGCCACCTGACACCAACCTGTACAGCAGTGCTCACTCAAGAACTGTCACTTCAACAATTGTACTCTGCAGCGCCTAGCACTGCTCTGTAGATCTCTGCACCCTAACACTGGCCTGTACAGTACTGCACCACCCAGTGCAGCTCTGTACATTCCAGGCAGCCACCCAACGCCAACCTGTACAGCACTGCTACCTCCAGAACTGTCACTTCCACAACTGCACTCTGCAGCGCCTAACTGCTCTGTAGAACTCTAACACTGGCCTGTACAGTACTGCACCCCCTCATATAGCTCTGTATAGCCCTAACAGCCTCGGCAGCCACCTAGCACCAACCTGTACAGCACTTCTCCCTCCTGAACTGCCACTTCAACAATTGCACTCTGCAGCGCCTGGAACTACTCTGTTGATCTCTAACACTGGCCTGTACAGTACTGCACCACCCAGTACAGCACTGTACAGCCCTGACAGCAAGCTGACACCGGCCTGTACAGCACTGCTCCCTCCTGAACTTTCACTTTAACTACAGCACTCTGCAGTACCTAGCACTGGCTTGTACAGTACTGCACCACCCAGTACAGCACTGTACAGCCCTGACAGCCGGCCTGAACAGCACTGCTCCCTCCTGAACTTTCACTTTAACTACAGCACTCTGCAGTACCTAGCACTGGCTTGTACAGTACTGCACCACCAGTACAGCTCTGTACAGCCCAAAACCCACCTGATGCCGACCTGTACAGCACTGCTCCTTAATGAACTGTCTCTTCAAAAGTTGCACTCTGCAGCACCGACCACTGCTCTGAATATCTCTAACTCAGGCTTGTACAGTACGGCACCACCCAGTACAGCTCTGTATAACCCCAACCGCAACCTATACAGCACTGCTCACTCCACAACTGTAACGTCCACCGCAGCACCAAGCACTACTCTGTAGAACTCTTAACATTGGCCTGTACAGTACAGCACCACCCAGTGCAGCTCTGAACAGCCCTACAGCCACCTGGCATCAACCTGTACAGCACTGCTCCCTCCTGAAGGTCAATTTAACAACTTCAGTCTTCAGGAACTACTCTGTAGAACACCAACACTGGTTTGTACAGTACTGCATCACCCAGTACAGCTCTGTACAGCCCAAACAGCCACCCGATGCCGACCTGTACAGCACTGCTCCTTCTTAAACTGTCACTTCAACAATTGCACACCACAGATCCTAGCACTGCTCTGTAGATCTCACACAATGGCTATGTATTAACTGCACCACACAGTACAGCTCCATACAACCCCAACAGCCACCTGGCACCGACGTGTAAGGCACAGCTTCCTCCGGAACTGTCACTTAAACGACAGCACTCTGAAGCAGCAAGCACTGCTCTGTAGAGCACTGCAATCTCAACACCGAGATATACAATACTAGACAATGGTGGTAGTCACTGGCGGCAGGAGCTCTACCTGGATAAGGGCTTCACGTTGCTCCTGGACTGGATCTTCCACAACCTAGAAAATGCCAAGAGGTTCGCCTTAGACATCAGTGAGAGGCTTCCACAGGTTTGAGCGGAGAGAGTGCTTCGGAAAGCGCACCAGCATATGGTCCATGTGATAATGTATCACAGTGCCAGACACCCTAGGGCACTTATAATTTGTATAAACCAGTGTATGTGCTTCAGTGCACAATGAGATTGCAGAGCCAACTGGACTACCTAGGTGATGAATGTCTGTATATAGCCTTACAGCCCACTGCTGAGGGCTATACCGGGTGTTAAAGTTGAAGGACTGAGTTATAGGCGAGGGCCTATAACGAAGTATAGCCCGAGGCAGAAGAGCGATAAGGCTATTAGAACATTCCACCAACTGGGGGTAGAATGTTCTAAATTAAAAAGGGAGAAACATGAAGACAAACTATGCAATGTTGGTGCTCTGGGCTTATTATAAGCCATTATAAGCCCGGAGCTACTCCATTGTCTTTAATAGAGCTCTAACATTCCAGTATTCCCATAATAGGTATATAATGTGCTTTAGGGGGTGGGCAAGGGTACCTGGGTCCACAGGGTAAGTATACAACAGCCTAGTCAAATGGACTTTACCAACTGTGCAGGCATAAATAACTAGGGCTTTGCCCCTTAAGGACCAATGTGTGTCAACAGAGCACACTGGACATCATTGACTGACGGCCACAGACCATACATAGGTTGGGCACATTCTGAATGTGGAGCAAAATGGATACCGCCTACTGGAGGCACTGCAAGCTCAAAATCTCCTGAACTGGCAGCAGCCGGGTGCTGATCAGAGTGCGGAGAGGTGTCCAGGAGGAAGCAGAGCAGCCTCTAGCAGATCAGATGTGAGTACCTGCCTCTGCTTGAGGTGCTGGGATGGGGAGGGTGGATTCCAGGACACTAGGAACTAAGGTGTTTGCTCTGAAGCGGTCAGAAGACACCCAATCTGAGTGTAATTGCTGTATGTCCCTGATTCTTGTTTGGTTTTGCTGTAGAATGTCTTTGAATGGAGAGAGGTATCCCTATGCTGTTGGTGCACTCATTTGTTTTGGAAAAAGTATTGCTTCTCTCGCAAACGGAGTATTTCATAATATCTCAAGAACGCCCTTAGGTTACGTAAAGCCGTAGACTTCTTGTATTCTTTCTGGTAGCACGTTATTATCTAATGCGCCCAGTTGAAGCCAAATTAATAAATTTATACAGCTCTTACTTGACACCACAGTAGCCTTGGTATGCTAGGACGCTTGTACAAGACCTGCTGTATGTAAGAGTGAGAGGCATGTTGCTCACACTCCAACAGATGTGTCCTAGTTGGGGAGGTACTGTTCACAGATATGTCCTAGGTAGGGTAGGTACTGTTCACAGATGTGTCCTAGTACAGTGAGGCACTGTTCACCGAGCTGCCCTAGGTAGTGGAATGACTGTCTCCTTCCTCTCCAGCCTCTGCAGGACTCCCCTCTCCAAGCACAGCCTACTTTAAGTCACATTCATGTTCGCCTTAATCGCTCATTGCAGCTCTACTAATTCTTCACGCATCAGTTCAAAGATCACAACCTCTCCTTTGAAAGTCTTACCTCCGAAATCTAACACTACCTAATTGCCTGTAGCTCATCTATTAATACCGCCAACCAATGCAAGAATTCACATATCCTGTCTTTCACTAAAAAGCCCAATTAACTCCTATGAATTTAATCTAACAGATAGAAACTGTAGTAAATGGATGGTATAGTTTCCTTAAGACTAATCCCAATAACCAACAAGCTACAAAACAAACTACTAACCCTGGTTTCTGGAGCAGTAAATCCCTACAATACCTCTTAAGGAGTAGTAAGTGCTACATTAAAGTAGTTACAGACAATACAAACTAACACACACTACTATACTGTAACACTCAGAGGTTGGGCAGTTGATTGTACTTCATACAGACTCCATAATAATTTATTTATACTGCTAGAGACTCTCACACTCACATACGAAAACCTTCTATGGGTCATTTCCATCACCCAGTAAGGTACCAGTTTGCAGCAATACACCACCCGTCGCAAACCGAACAGACATGGAGTAACGGAAGAGATCTGTCCCATGCCACTGGTCAACAGAGGAATTTAATTTAAACCACTGCCGGTCCCAACAAGTTACATGTTATACCCGCTTTTTGACATTTTGCAATGGCAATTAGATATGGGATGATAGTAATAAAGTCTATCCCAGCAGATCTGTGATCCATATCTTTCTCAAACCTATGATTACTTCAGACCATAAACTTAAAAAAAATATCTCAGAGTTGATAACCCTGTGCAGTAATCATCTACGTGGACTATGAAAATAAGAAATACCTCAAAGGACTTGCTGAGCTGCTCAAAGCTGCCAGCCTACTGAAAACCATAAACTGTGCGCCTGTCTATCACACTTCCTGATCCATCACACTGCCAAGTGCTGCATACCATAGCATGATGACCACATCTTTGTGATCCTCAAACACGACATGGAAACACTTCCCACACAGGATCAAAACAAAGACAACACTTGTCCACCCACACACCATACATGGTGCTGCATGCTTCCCACGTAGGCACGTGTGTCAGCACCCTACATAGGGCTAATAAGTGCTATTCAAATGTTGTAATATATTGCAATACAAAATGAGTCATGTAAGTAGCTCCAGATAGCATTTTCTTTTGATAATCAACTTTATTAGTTTTATTTTAAAAAAAACAGAGAAATTCATTGGTTGCAGTTCAATAAGCATTAAAGGGAACATGCCAGGGTACATTAGTGGCAAAGGAGGCGGTCCGACAGAGTAGAACACAGCAGGTTGTAGAGTGGTTACAATATGACATAGATTAAAAGGAAGACAGATCATCATGGTCGCATCGTATTAAACCATTTACCCCACACTTTGTTAAATAAATCAGGACATCCCCGTGCCTCGAATATGGCCTCCTCCTAGATCCCACACCAGTCCACTACCCTCCGCCATCTCTGCACCGTAGGGGCCTTGGCTTGTGACCAAAATCGCTACTATGTCCCTTTTGGCCACCGCCACCGCTGTCCCTAAGAGACGTTTGTCCATCCTGGAGCCATCCAGGCCATCAAAGACCCTCAACAGCATACGCCGTGGATCGTGTGGAACCTCCCAACCCAAGGCCTGCGTAAGCTCGAGCTCCACCCCCCTCCGAAACGGCGCCAGCGTTGGACAACTCCACACCATGTGATAGAAGTCGTCAGGGGTTGAAGCACACCACGGGCAGGCCGAACACAGCTTAAATCGGGCCTGGAATAAACGTGCCGGGGAGAGGTATGCCGTATGGAGGTAATATAATTGGATCAGGCGCAGCTTGAAGGACGTGGTCAGGGTTTTGGGGGGCACCATAAGGGCATCCCTCCAGTCTGCCTCTTCTGGGGGCCCAGCCAACCCTCCCAGCGGGCCCTAAGCCGATCTAGGGAAGCAGGACCATTATTGACCAGGGACCGGTAGATGCGGGACACTCCCCCTCTGCCCAGGTCCCCATCATCACCTGAGCCTCCAACGAGCTGAACTCTAGAACGGAGAAAGGAGGTGAGACATGCATGTAGAAGGAGTGTCTGAGTTGCAAGTATCAATAGAGTTGGGAGGGGGGAAGAGCGTGGCGCTGCTGCAGGTCTGCGAAGGAACGGATGTGATGCCCCACCCAGACATCCCTGAGCACTGAAACTCCAATGAGATCCCACCTACGGAACCCACTCAGGGATGAGACCTCACGCAACTATGACCCATGCCAGAGTGGCGTCTGCCGGGAGAGTTTACGGTCCCATCCCCACATGTCATAGGGCTGTGCGCCAAGCTAGAAACACCGTCCTGGTGACCGGGGCCATCGCCTGTGGTACTGGACTACCATACAGAAGCGCTTGGACTTGTGCAAAGTCCAGCGCGTTGAGTTCCACACGATAGGCAGGGTCGGACCAGCCGCCTGCGTACCAATCATGGATGACGATGAGTTTTGTGGCTAGATAGTAGAGGTGAAGACTGGTCAACCCCATACCCCAATCAAAGTGGGGAATGCGACAGTGTACCAGGGATATGCGTGGTCTCCCTCCTCCCCAGAGAAACCGGGTGAGGATTCTGTCAAGCTCACGAACCAGCTACCCGGAAGGTGGACTGTGGTGTTTTGCACTAGGTAGAGGAAACGGGGGAGGACCATCATTTTGAAAAGCACACTTCTGCAGAAGGGGTTCAGGGTAAGGGACTGCCACCTCTTAAGGTCCGCCTTCATCCTAACTACCAAGGGCATGACGTTCAGGGCCCACTCAAGCTCCGGTAGTAGAGCTACCCAAACGCCAAGATATTTGACTGAGTTCCCTCCTAAGGGGGATAACCGACTGCCAGTCGTAACACTCTCTGGAGGGATTCAGTGGGACCAGAGTGGACTTCGCCGCGTTAAGTCGAAGCCCGAAGACCCTCTCAAAATCTGAGAGGACCTTCAAGCACCTGGGTCCAGAACTCTCAGGATCCGCCAGATAGAGAAGCACGTCGTCCGCGTAAAGGGCTATCTTGTCCACCTGGCTCAAGTCCGAGGCCCAGCCCCGAATAAGGGGGTCCTGTCGGATGAGCGCCGCCAGGGGCTCCATCACCAGCGCAAATAGGAGTGTCGAGAGAGGGCACCCCTGACGCGTGCCCCTTCGGATCGGAAAGGCCTCAGAGAGCTCTCCGTTAATGGGTAAACGGGCTCGGGGTTGGTGTAGAGACCCTTGATAAAATGGGGGAACGAGGGACCAAAACCCATCCTGTTCAGCACAGCTTGCAGGTATTCCCGATTCCCTGTGTCAAAGGCCTTTTCAAAGTCTATGAAAAGGAGGGCCAGGTATGGGGTTAGCCGCTTCCGGTGGGCCAGGGACAGGTGGAGGCAACAATAGCAGTGTCGGGTACCTCTAGCCGGCATGAACCCGCATTAGTCAGGGTGGACCATGTCCTGCAGGAGGGGTCAGAGTCTCTGAGTCAAGATGGTGGCGAAGAGCTTAATCTCCATGTTGATCAACGAGATCGGACGGTAGTCCGCACAACTCAGGGACGGCGGCTGTGTCTTCGGGATTACCACTATCGTGGCCAAATCCGACTCAAGTGGTAACATGCCAGTCTCCGCCACATGGCGGAAGAGGTCCAGCATGTGGGGGGCCAAAATATCTCGGAAGGCCGCATAGTATTACTGCAGGTACCCGTCGGGCCCAGGCGTTTTACCGGGGTGTAGGAGGGAGATGGCATCCTGGACCTCCTCGAGGGTGAAGGGGCGGTCCAGAGTGTCTTCAGATTCCTGAGAGAGAGAAGGCAGCCAGTTTCATCCATCAGAGCAACCAGAGGAGCGTCCAGGGGTCGCTCACCGTAAAGGTGCGCATAGAAGGCAGCAAAAGTTTGTGCTATGGCCGCAGAGGTCAAGTGGGGGTCCCATTGTTCGAGCGGACCTCAGGAATAATACAGTTGACTTTGGGATAGGACACAAGGCTGTGGAGGAGCTTTCCATTCTTGTCCCCCCATCCATAGACGTGGGCTACCGACGAGCGCCAAAGCATTTTAGCCGACTCCAGCGAGATTCAGCGGATCTCCACGCGGACCGCTGCCAGTTGCCGGTAAGATTCCTCCCGCCCGTCAGAGTCGGGCAGTCTCCAGCTGTAATGCTTGGGATTCCAGCTGTACGAGCTGGGCCGTTTGTTCTGCACGCTTCGCATGGACTAATCCTCTGGCCACACCTCGGACAACCTCCTTGCCCGCCTCCCACAGCGTTCCTGGTGAGGGAACCGATCCTGCGTTGGTGGAAAAATAGTGATTGAGTTCCTAGCCGAGTGACTCCACTAGCTCCGAGTCCTGCAAGAACCAGGCGTTCAGCCGCCAAACCGCTCGTGGACCCTTCAGGGGAGCCCCCAGCCGGAGGGAGACAGGAGAATGATCCGAAATCCCTCTGGGCAGGATCACGGCATCCAAGACCAGCTGACAGTCGGCTGCCGGCAGCAGGAGAAGGTCAATGAGGGAGTGAGTATGGTGGGACGCCGACGTATGGGTGTACTGATGTTCGCGGGGTGCCAAACCCACCATGCGTCACAGAGACCCAGAGCCGAGGACCAGCTTGACAGGGATTTAGCGGAGGTGAGGCGGGCCTCGGACGGGGTCCCCGTCGTATTACGCTTGGGCTGCAGAACAGCATTAAAATCCCCCCCAACCACGTGAGACCCTGCGGAAGGGAAGAAATCACTTGTGTGAGGTTACGGAGCATTGGAGGCAGAAGGGCAGGGGGAACATAGAGGCTCAAAAGGTGTAGGGGGCGTCCCTCAATAGTACCTGAGACCACCACATATCGGCCCTGCACATCTGTCTCGGCGGCAGCCAGGGTAAAGGAAAGGCCTTTCCTAAGTAAGATAGCCACCCCTCGGGAACCCCTTGAGTGCCAGACCCTGTCAAATCCATATCGGGCTAGGAAGTTACATTGTGTACCCAGGTGGTGTGTCTCTTGAAGGAAGAGGATGTCCGGTGTGTGGCGATGGGCAGCGCGAAGGACAGCTGTGCGTTTGATGCGGTCCAAGAGGCCATTGACATTCCAGGAAAGGATGTGGATGGGCCTAGTGAGAGTGTATGTCATCGGAGGGGATGGGATGGGGAGGAACGGATAACCACAGGGGACCACTGCCCGCTAGAGGAGGATATCCACCCAAATGCAGGCTCGGAGAGGGGGCACCGGAAATGATGATCTGTGCGTCACTAGCGAAGGCCCAAAGAGAGGAGGGGGAACGACTGCCAGCAGCCATTTCCGATGGCGGCCCTTAGGCGGCCAAAAATAACAGAGTGGTGAAGGCAATAAACTGTGTGTCAGCTGTGGACCTGCCCATGAGAGAAGGCTACTATGGGGAACTGCAACCAGCGGCCCGTAGCCGGCGCAAACAGCGGCCCGTAGGCGGCTAAAAATAACAAACTTGCGGGAGACAACAGTCCCCCCTCCAGCCCACATCTCCCCAACTCCCCCCCTACACTTCTGAACGGAAGCATCTGTCGCCCTGTAAAGCCCCAACTTCCAACTGCCCCAATGAGAGGCGATGCACTAATCTAAAACGGTTAGCAAGAAAAACAATCAAGCAGGATCGTGGCTAAAGTGGATCCCCCTCCATGTATATGGATGAATGCCAACAGCTGAATAAGACAAATTGCAGAACTCGATGAGCCGCAGGTGAACACAATGAATTAGGCTCAGCACTGCATTGGAAGGATGGGCCTTAAGTCGGGCCACCCAGTGGAGCCAGGTAGGACCCTGCTCCCAGGGGCAAGAGCAAACTTGCTGTGGAAAGTCGTGACATGTGGAACGCTACTGGTCCAGTGTACAGCGTCGGCTACACTCCCTCCTCTCCACCAGAGCCACGGACCACGGGACTCCCAGACAGGTCTGAGGCCGATAATGCCTTTCGCAGAGTGACGTCCAGCCTGGGGATACTTCCCATATCCAGCAAGGAGGAAGCCAGGGTGGAGGAAGAGGCGTCCTGATTCGTGGGCTGAGTCTGTGACCGCCGTTGTTGCGCTCGCGGCGAGTGGGAACGCCCTACTCGGCGGTTTGCCCCGTCTTCGAGATCTGGTTCGGCGCCTCTGAGCCTTGGCATGTGGGGACGTTCCTCCGTGAGCCAGGTCCAAGCCGCCTGGGGCGTGTCAAAGAAGTATGTCTTATCTTGGAAGAACACCTTGAGATGTGCCGGGAAGAGGAGGCCATAGCGAAGTCCCATAGCCCTGAGTTTTTGCTTGATCTCTTCGTAGGATCGGTGCTGAGTCTGAACCTCTCTGGAATAATCCGGGAATACCATGATTTTGGAGTTCTGGAATATGAGTGGACCCAATTCCCTAGCCATTCCCAGAATTGTGTCCCTGTCCCGGAAATTGAAGATTCGAAGGATGATGGGACGAGCCGGGGCCCCAGGAGGGGGTTTAGGAGCAAGAGAGCGGTGAGCCCACTCCACTGCGAACCAGGGGGAGAGTTTCTCTTTGGGCATCCAGGAGCAAATCCAGGACTCAATGAAGGTGTCGGTGCGGCCTTTCTCCACCCCCTCCGGGAATCCCAGGAGGCGCAGGTTGTTTCTTCTGGCCCTGTTTTCAGCATCCTCGGCCCTGCGGTGTAACTCCGAGGTCTGCGTCTGGAGGCGGGCCACCTGGGACTTGAGTGCACTCACGTCATCCTCCACCGTGGAGATGCGGGATTCCTCTTCGGCAACACGTGCCGTGGCGTTCCGGAGGTCCTACCGAATCAGGGCCACGTACATCCTCACCTCACTGATCCTACTCTCCACCGAGGCATGGGACGTGCCGATCGCCTGCAGGATAGTGGAGAGATCTCCCTCGGTGGCCCCAGGGGCAGGCAGAGGCCCAGCCTCGGGATCCCGGCCGGACATGGAGAATTGGTCCATCTTCGTTTGGGGGATGGGGGTTTGAGTGTTCAGATGCCCGGCCATGGCCCCGAAGAGGAAGAGAGGGAGGGACCAACGTGTGTGCCATCCGACACGATGGCCGATGCGCGGAGCGCAGTTCCTCGTCCGCCGACAGAGGAGAGATGCAGCACTTACAGCGGCGAGCCCGGGACAGGTCGAGGAGCCCTTGGGATTATGGTCGGTGTGATGCGCAGCCCAGGTATCAGTACAGGTAGCGAGGGGGCCGCGCTGTGTCAAGAGCTCTGCGACTCATCTCCAAAAACAGCAAGACAGTCAGAGGCCGGCTGCCCTGTTCCACTAAGCGAAGGCAGGAGCACTGCACACCCCCAATCCAGCGTGTCTTGAGGCACACAACAGTAAGTAAGAGGGCAGATAGCAAGGGTGTCACGCAAGTGCGCGGTCGGGCGTTCAGGTCTCACCCCAGTCTGCGCAGGGCCTCCAGTCTCAGGGAGTTGGACAGCAGAAGCCAACCCGGGGAGGCGCGGGACCAGCCAGGCCACCGGTCAAACCGCAGAGCCAGGTCAACCACCACCCCCAAGCAGAGGGGCAAGAGTCACACCAGCATAGGGGAGGACAAGCCCCCTGTCACCATGGACGTCCTCCTGACCGTAGCAGCAGTTCCACAGCGGCAACCAGGGGGGTGGGTGGGGGGAAGCAGCGGCTCAGCCCGCGACCCGAAGTGTTGGCTGATCCCCACTCACACCACAGCTAACACGAATGAACAGGGACCCCACTCACCGGCGTGTCGTCAGAGGTCCGGCCCACAGGATGGGCATGGAGGAACACCTGCAGCCAGGCAGAGGCCAGGACAGCTCCACGCCCACTCCCGGGGGAACTCACATTTGCCAAAGTCCACCTGGCCCACACACCCAACGAAGCCAGCAGCTCCTCGCAACCCCGCACCGCATTCTCAAAATGGCAGAGGGCGCAAAAGTCCAAACATCCAAGAAGAGAATGCAGCCTCCTGATGTAGACCTTCACCGGTCAGGATGGAGGAGCAGACGACCGTCAGCCTCCCACATCTCGGCCCCTTGGTCCCCGGGGACAGCCCGCTTCTCAGGACACCACAGCTCGGGCAGCACACATGTGTGGCCTTGGCAGCTGCAAGCAGGGTCCGGGGAGGAGGCACGAGATTGAATCCCCTCTCTCAGCTCACCTTGCAGGGAGGGCGGGTCTCAGTGCAGCCGCGGCCAGGCAGGCCCCACAGTCAGCCCCCCCCGTCGGATGGCACCTCCACAGTGGAGCGGCTCCCACTCAAGCCACCTCCGGCGACATCGGTGAAACTCCCACGGCGCAGGCAGCCCGCCGGATCAGGGAGACTCGGCCATCCCTCACCGCCTCCCCGGCAGCAGCAGCACCATCGGGGACAGTGTCCGTGCCTCGGACAGTCCCGGGAGCCGGTCCGGCAGCCTTGCACGACCTCCACTGCCCCAGGGGGACCAGCGGACCTCTGCTCGTCACAGGGCGCCTCCACCGCCCGCAGGAATCCTCTCTGCCGCCCTCCGGACCCGCCGATCTGGGGGGACCTCCATAACAGTCCTTGTCTCCGGGACGAGTCCGCCGGTCCCCAGATTAGCCTTCCGCCAACAGGTGAGTCATCAGCAGGATATCAGGGAGGGCGCTGGGCTGCCCCGGCGGGGATTGCAGGGCCTGGGACGGGAAAGCAGGGCGGCCGCCATTTTGAGCATGCGGGCCTCAGAGGGAGAGAGGCTCAGCGGAGGCAGCGGATGCACTGAACAGTCCTCAGGGGGAATCGGAGCGCAGCAGGGTGGATGAGAAGTAGATGCAGGAACCTGATGGCAGCTGTGAGAGGCAGATGCGAGGCGGATGACGGAAGGGGTCCAGAGCACTCTTAGAGTGCGACCGCCATCTTGACGCTCAAGCCACGCATTCCAGATAGCATTTTTAGTAAAAGGACTTTCTATAGAGTAGGTAGTTTTTCACATACACTGAGAGAGCGAGACTGAAACACGAGGCAAGGAATAGCATGGACACTGGGGCAGTGAATACAAGGGCTTGGAAACACGAGTTTCATGGCAAATAATTCCTTTGGTTTTACCACAGGTGGTGATAGCACACATATTCCTAAAGACAGATATGTCATATCAAACCAGGATGATTGTGTCCCTGAAAGAAATCCCAGACCTAGGGTAGCACCTCTTTTTCAACATGTTATGGCCCATTCTATTGGGGCCTACAGGGCATTCATTTAGAATCCTCTGGTGATACCAAAACTCCATATCTGGAGGTGGATGTGTGACTTATGGCTCGAGCCAGATGCATTGCTCTTGCACAACCCAAAGTCCTCTTAAACCCTCATGTCCAATACCAGCTGAGCCTTGATGTTGCTTTTGCCTGTTACACATGGTCTTAGCATAAAGCTCCAACCTTTCCTTTCTACTGCTCCATGTTAGAAATGGGGTTACTGGTTGACTGGGGTGAGCCCCATTGTTGCTTTGCACAGAGCAGTCAGACTCACATTAGAGGCAATGTGTAAATTGTTTGTGGAACACTTCAAACAGTAAAACACTGACAACACCACACAAAAATATACCATGCCAGGCTAGGACAACAGATCTGAAATTGATAACTAAAACAAGACCCAAATGACAAAAATCCAATCAGCAGAACTGGGGTTATAATTGTTTATATTATAAACTGTAGAATAGCGCCTAAAAGCTGAAAGCGACAACCACAGCTAGCTAGTTGTGCTGGTCTGGGTCAAGGTCTAAACTTCAGTCAGACTGCAATGGAATTCTGGCGGGATACAGTCCTAGATTAGTCCAGCTGAAGTTTTACCTTCTCAAGTTTTGTGCCCAGAGTCCTGTTTGCAGTGGAGATGGTTGCAGGGAGCAAGGAGAGCGTAGCAGCGGTGGTTGGTGTGATGTGAAGAACAGGCCAGACGTCACAGACAGGCAGGCTTGAGCTTCGCGGTGGCAGTGTTCCACAAGCGATCTATGCTTGCCATACAAAGAGAATTTTGGTGTGAGTTTCAATGCGAACAGGCTGTTTTGCGGTCCCGAAAACCCCAGAAGCTTGATTTCAAGAGCCTGTGAGCCACACCAAGCATTCAGGACCTGAGAGGCACCATTTGGGGAGTCAGGAACTCCCTGCAACTGGGTCCAAGAGCTGGTTGGAGAGCCTTTTATGTCCCTGAGGCTCAGATCAGGAGACTAGTAGACTAGGCCATTGAGCCATTCTGGGGTCCTAAGTTCAAGTTGAAGTTGCAGGTCCAGTTCTTCTTCCCCGAGCAAGAGGGCAGCAGGCAGCAGTTCAACACATAAGGGCAACAGTTCCTTTAGAACAGCAGCCCAGCAGAGTGGCAATCCTTGCAGCCGCACAGTAGTCCTTCCTAGCAGGGTATCAACAGTCCAGAAATGTACTGAAGAGTTGGGGCCTCATTATGATGTCATCAGTCGGACCACCGACTGCCATATTACAAAACTCGCAGTCGGGCCCACAGCTGTCGTACGCAACACCGCCGCCTATGCCAGGATCACTGATCACAATGGTGTCCCAGAAAGGTGGGAGCGCTGAGGCAGGCACCGCCGTCGAGATTGGGATTGCTCTTTCTGACAACCTTTTTTTGGCATGGACCCCGACTTGAACAGGTTGTTGGACCAACAGGGCCCTTGGGCATCGGAGCCCGTAGCAACATGTGCATGGGGTATCAAGTAGTGCCCCCCTACCTTAGCACTGTTGCGTGTGCACTGTGTGTAATGCACACAGTGCACTGACATGTTGGAGGCATCTGCTGCAGCATATTCCTATGGCCCTGCCATGGTACCAACGACTTTCGACTGCTAGCTCAACTATCACCCTCACCCAGTCTTGTGACCCAGAGGCAGGCTGCAGGCACCAAGTGGCCAAGGCAAGAACATGCCAACTTTCTAAAAGTTCAAATGAAACGGGTGGTGTGATGAGCAAAAGAATGATGGATTTAACCCAGATCCTTGTGACTGGGGGTGAATATTTGCATTGTTCTGCATTCGGTCCATCAATTTTTTGTTTTGCATATGAGGCCCTAAGTGTGAAGGGTATGCCCAGACGTGGCTGCGTGCTCACTACACCACTGGATGCAAGCTAGCCTGGCTGATGAAAGTTGATGCCCTGAAACCGGTCCCCGGATGCTTGTTTCTGGTCCAGGGAGGACCTGGCTTGGCAGTTCGGGCTGGACTGTTCCCACAAGGAACAGGGTCAATACTGATTTGCATATGGCTGTGTCCAAACTGGGGTGGTATGGTGAGCAAAAGAATGATGGATTTAACCCAGATCCCTGTGAATGGTGGTGAATGTTTCCAGCATTCCGTCCATCAATTGTTTGTTTTGCAACTTTCTAAAAATTGCATTTTCAGAATTGCAATTTAATATCTGACTTCATTATAAGTTAGGATTTTAAATTGTGATTCCTAGAGACACCAAAAATGAACTGGTTATCTCTTCTCAGCTGTAAATTACACTTATAAAATGTAATAAGGCAACTTCAATGTTATCATAAGGTAGAGCTATACCTTGCAGTACTAAAAAACTAGTTTAAGATTTTTTCACTACTAAGACATGTATGACTTAAAAGTACATGTCCTGCTTTTTAAATGAATTGCACTCTGCCCTCTGGTCTGTCAAGGGTCCTCCCTACGGCTGACTTATATGTGTTAAAATGAAAAGTTTGGGCCTGGCAAAATGTTTATTTAATAGTGTAGAGGATCACACACTCCTCATTTTCCAAAATTAATCCAAACGTATTCTGCTTATCGCGTGCAGAGGGGATTCACTCTCTGATCGTAGAGTGTGTGAAATTGATATACTAAAGTAGCATTCCCAGATTGGGGTTCATCCCCCTAACTGCACAGCTTAATACCCTAATGACTGGGGATTGTAAAAAAAAATCTTCAATTAATCACTGTTTGTGAATTAAGTTTCAGGCATGAAATGCATTCATTTCACTTTTAGTGGTTGTGAAGCCTTCAATTTTTCAACATTGAATGATTAACACAGTCTTCAGGAATTCAAGTGTGTGCTTTTACGTGGATATACCCCATCCCATCCCGATGCATTTCGGGCTGGAGTAGCCCTTCGTCAGGGGATAACAAATCTGCAGGCAAAGTAATGTATGAGGGTCACAACGAATACCAGCCAACCGGCTGAATGTTCATGAACTGTTGCATGTACAACTCATCAATTAAATATTGACACACGGTGTAAATCAAAACAAATCACCAAGTAAAACAGACTGGCAAAATTCCGTCCTCGGTGTATGAGTGATAACTAAATTCAACATGCACTCGTCAAAGAGCAGAGTTAGCACTGTCTCATGTACAATAGCTTGCTCACATCTGTGTACCCAAACACGGTGTTATCATCATGCTGACATAATACTGCAAGGTACATAGATACCAGTGCCAGTGAAGAAAACTAAAACTCCAAAACCACCGAGTGTTTCATAAGTGTGCAGCAAGTGACGCGTAGACGTGTGTAAACAGAGCAGCTACTCATGCTGTGTTTCCGCATGCAGCGTGATAGTTTCTTGTACAAGTTTCTTCAAGACTGTGCCCGCCTAAGATTTAATCCCCCTTATCCCGCTAGTACCAGTGTTAACTTACGGGACTCTCAAGTCGAACAAAACACGTGCAGACACTTCATTCCATCTCAGTAGACCAAACAGTTTCCCAAACACCTTGAAACTTACAAGGTCGATTAGAACTAAACGAAGGACTCTCATGAATAGTGGGGGCCAACTTTGAGTAGACTTAAGCACCAAGCGAGTGCACTGAGAAGCTCAACAAAAATAATAATGAAAATAACATGCATTGTGAAAACAACATATTAAAAAAACATCCGAAATTGACGAAAGGTAAAAGAGATATAGATACCAAAATCTCCCATAGTAGTGTAAGGAAAGAGTGTAGTATGTAAATCATGTGGTCAAATGCTAAAATACGACATACAATATTTTGTCCTTTGAAGCAGACCAGGGCCATCTTGAAATGTCCATTACCACCGAGTGACTCGGTGTAAGGTGCTGGTCAAACCCCGAAAGGGGACTGCTGTACTCCTGGTAGATAGAAATTTATATATATACCCCAGGCAGAGGTCCCTAAGTCGGCCCCAGAGGGTTAAAGGTAACAACTGAATTCCATCCTCTCATTCAAGCCATGCGTCATAAGAGTATCCAGTCTTTTTATCCAGTAATTTTCTCTTTGGAGGAGATAATTGTTTTACAATACCTAGTTGTGAGAAGTTGGCCTGATATGCAGTGCTCACTATTCTAGTGATCACTATGCATCAGTCCAAACGACCCTTATGGTGATTGGTTGTAAGTCAACCTTAGACCAGCTATCCTAGTAGCGTGGATACGAGCAGTCTTCGGGCTAAACTCTAGAGGGCGTGTTAAGCCAGCTGTTATACCATCACATACCCCTTGAACACCAAGTGAAAGGACACCACACAAGTGTTATGAAAATAAACAGTGTATTTATTTAAAGTCACAACAGCCCTGTACTCTTTATGAGGCCAGGGTACTAAGCACACAACAAAACTCTTAGGAAAATACTTCAAGTGCACAATCTACACAAATGCCCGAGGGCACGGAAAGTTTAGTGTTCTCGGGCGAACCTGATAAGGTAAGTCGGAAGCGACAGTGACTCTGGACCCTTAGATAAGGAGGCTATGCGGGCACCGAAATGCCAAAGTTACCTAGCCCAGGGGCTGCGGCTGCATAAGTCTTGTACAGACTTCGGGAGTCCTCGCTGACGAACCAGGAGCCGGAAGGAAGGAGTTGCTGGCCGGTGTAGTGACCTCATTAGGATGAAGAAGCAGGGAACAGAGAGTAGTTGTAGGTAAGAACAAGTATTTAATCCGGAGAGAGAAGGAATGCATGCAGCTCCAGTAAAGGTACATCAAGAATACACAAGATCCACCAGTTACTGTTGCCCAGCATCCAAACATTCCAATTACATATATAACATTCCAATTAAAGGAACATGCCATCACTACACATCCTCCTTCTTAATAAAAGAAACAGAAAGAACATAAAAATCATAAATAAACTATAAAGAATTCATAACACTCTGAACCCAACAATTTACACACTAAAATTAATTTTAGTAAATTCCGCATCTTCCTAAGAATTCATAACACTCTGAACCCAACAATTTACACACTAAAATTAATTTTAGTAAATTCCGCATCTTCCTGAGTGAACAGAACAGAACATGTGAGAACAGAACATGTGAACTCACCCCCAACCATCCCCCCTTTCCAAATTCCGAACACAATTAACTTGAAGATGACTAACATCAGACTTAGAAAGAGATAAATCATCTTCATCCTGAACATAAGTAACTATTTTTTTTCTTAGAAAACTTCTTATTTTTCCAGTGCAAAGCCTTGAGAAATGACCCACAAATCCGCACTCTATACACTTTGCATGCTTAGCAGAGCAACTCTCAAGAGTAGCGGCATGTGAATAACTCCTACACCTAAAATCACTAAATTTCTTATTTGCAACACCCTCACTAAATTTCTTTCTTTCACTACCCTCCCACTCCTTCCTAACACAAAAATCACCATTTCCTGCCTCTAACTTATCTTTATACCCTGCTTTCTTCTCAACTACCTTGGTAACTAATCCCTTCTCCATCTTGTTATCCTGCGACAAAGTTACTTTTGCACATCGGTCAGACTCAAATTAAACACTCAACTAACCACAACGTGAAAGAAAAGTTAATGAATAAAACCACTTCGTGAATGATGAACCAGCAAATATAACTACTTCGTGAATGAAACGTCAGTAAATAAACTACTCCTTCTTGAAATTAAAACACCTCATGAAATTAAGACACTCAAATAACCACAACGTGACATTAAAATATTCACCACGTGAATGATGAATTAGTAAATAAACAAACACTTCAGGAACTTCATAAACTAACACCTCAAGAACTTCCTAAACCTCCTGAAACCTCTGCTACATACATTCCCCCTCCCTTTTTATGTAACACTTCATGAGCCTCGTGAAATTTCTTCTGCTAGCATGTCTCTTGTGCCATTAGAGAAAAAGAGAATATGACCACATAAAATAAAAAGAGAAAATTGTAACTTGAATGCTGTGCGCACCAGCGGTGAGCACTTTCCTGCTTGAAGGTTGTGCGTGGCAACGCAAAGTTCCTTTTCTTCCAGTAATGTTCCCCACATCCAACTGCTGTACTGAAAGTACCTTGAACTGAGACTGTTCTCCTGAGTATTAATGTAATCGAAAATTGAATTTCTCAAATGTACCACAGTGAGAGAGAGATGTCTTGCGCTCTTGTCAACACCAAGAAGAAATGGTCCAAACGCACTCGAAATGGGCTCTATCCCGCGAAACACGATCTTCGTGAAAGGTTGCTACGGAAACGCGATACAGCTCTTGCAAAGATGGCCGCCGCCGTCAAAACTGATGATGTCAGACGTGCGCGATAACGTCATACGCCATGCGTGAAGACGTTGCCACGGAGATCCGATGTAACAACCTTCAAAGATGGCCGCCGCCGTCAAAACTGCGCGATGACGTCACCCTCAATGCGTGAAGACGTCTTCCACCGCAAAACTTCTGACAATCCAAACAGCAGATGACGTTCCGATGCTCCAAAAGGCGTTCCGAAGTAGAATCCCGGTGCTGCGTGGCTCGAGGATGTCAACGATGTCCAAGATTTCAAAGGTAAACACCTTTTGCCGAATTACTTTACTTTGAAAATCCAGCAATTTTGACGAAGTCCAAACACTCACTTGCTTCAGGTGCTCCCTCAGGGTAACTCGGGACCTTTCGTGCTTCAGTTACCCCAAAGACTTCTTTCCTGTAGAAGCGAAATGAAAGCGAGCAGCGCAAAAGAGCTCCCAAGTAGCGCAAAAGTTCCCCAAATCATGTAGTCTGTCTTGCTAGTCTTCTTTTAAATCGAATTCCCACAGTTATGATTAAATGAATCCACGCGATGATTAAAAAATAGAAAAGCCACAA
Source organism: Lissotriton vulgaris (assembly GCF_964263255.1). Classification (NCBI taxonomy): domain Eukaryota; kingdom Metazoa; phylum Chordata; class Amphibia; order Caudata; family Salamandridae; genus Lissotriton; species Lissotriton vulgaris. Next base: position 234,995,018 of record NC_141690.1, on the reverse strand, counting down.
TAAAGTCCCAACGAAAATTTCATCCAAAATAGGTCTTTTAGTCATTCATGTCCCATCCTCGTCGCCAAAATTGTAGTGACCTCATTAGGATGAAGAAGCAGGGAACAGAGAGTAGTTGTAGGTAAGAACAAGTATTTAATCCGGAGAGAGAAGGAATGCATGCAGCTCCAGTAAAGGTACATCAAGAATACACAAGATCCACCAGTTACTGTTGCCCAGCATCCAAACATTCCAATTACATATATAACATTCCAATTAAAGGAACATGCCATCACTACAGCCGGCGACCAGTGGAGATAGTTCGTAGAGATCCAAGCCTGGATCAGAGATGGATGACACCTGAAAGCAGAGGGGACCAAGTTCGTAACTACTAGCCAGTAGTCAGAGGGTACCAGGAGGGCACCGGATGATCGTCACCTCGACTAGGTGAGTGGGCGACGCTAGGCTCTGCAGTCTCACGGACCAGGAGGCGTTGTCAGCGACCAGGATGGAGGTGCGAGCTGTCCCATGAAGGTTGATGCTGTCGGCGTCGCTGGGCCCAGGATTGGGGCAACAAGCCTTGGCAAATTCAGGGCCACGTGGTGGACCTAAAATGGCGTCTTGAGTGGACCAGGAGGGTCCGGGGTGCTCCTCTCTCAGAAGGGAGCAGAGACCAGTCTGGAGCAAACAGACTAGCAGCGTTGTTGTCGGGCGTCGTCGAGAAGGCCACAAGCCAGCGGGCTAGTAGCCAGACAACGTGATGAGCAGCAAAAAGCAGAAGGTCCCCGCGCAGATCGTGGAGATGCTGGGAGGCTGCACTTCGGTGCTGGAGCTGCTCAGGGTCGGGGCTTCTCGGACCCCAGAGCACTCACCAGAGGATCCCTCGGTGGTCGTGCTGGTTTAGAAATCGTGCAGGTTCTGATGATGGCCGGTCCCTCGAGGTCTCGTCGCACCCACGGTTCTCAGCTGAGCTGACGATGTGGGTAGAGGTCAGAGGTGCCAGGGAAGCCGGTTCTCGTCGAGCTGGGCAGTCGGATTCTTGAGGAAGGACGTGCAGCAAACCGCAGAGTTCTTAGGTGGTACCTGCGGATGCAGGGTGACTACTCCTTAGTCCCAAGGGAGAAATCTTGAGAAGAAGCCTTGATTTCCTTTCGTAGAAAGTAGTTTCAGGATTCAAAGATGATCTAATTTGGAAGGGTCCCCGCTCCTGCCTTTATCCTAAAGAAAGGGGTGGGTACGCGACTAGGTCCTGCCCTAGGGGTGGGACCAGGAAGGGGGTGGTTACACCCCTCTCCCATGCCGGACTTTCCCCAGGTCAGGGGCTGGGGTGCCCTGGAACTGGTTCTAGCCGGCAGATGCGTAGTGAGCACCGGGGTGCCACTCCGCAGTCACCTTCCTGTAAAGCCCTGCCTACCCAGGATACACAAAACCCTGTTTGGGATGGTGCGAGCACCGCCCCGGACAGGAAACCCTTTGTCCAAGCTGTCCTCGCTGGAAGGACTCCTTGCAGCAGGAGGTCAGACTCGTGTCTGTGGTGGCAGCATCCATTTTGTGGAGCTGAGGCTTCAGTTAACTTTAACCGGGGTTCACAGTTACGTACATGTCGTGTCCCTCTAGAAGGGTGGAATGCTAACCCCGTCGCCAGCATTGGTGAGGGGTCAGTATCCCGATTCGTATGACACCTTACTCGACATGTCTTGATAACGCGATACCGAAGTTATCAATATGGTACGCGTTATCATGGAACAGCCCTTGGGTCTTGGTTCCGCAAGCTGCAACCGGGCTCGGCTCGTGCCAGAGCCCAATTCACACGATTCCACGCACTCTGCCTTCAGGATTGTCAAGGCCTGCCATAGGAGTGGCTGATAGGAATTCGGGTGTCCATTTGAGGGTTAGATATAGGTATACTATATCTAAAGCAAAGGGCGATTACACCACGTTGCCCCAGCTGTCGCGCAGCCAGTTGTGTCAGATTTAGATGGCCACCCAGGGGTGGCATAATACCTGCTTCAGCCCCTGGTAGGCCCTGGGTACACCGATGACCTGAGTTACAGGGTCTGACAAAGTGGCCCAGGTCCAATTGGGTAATGCACCTAAGGTACACATATCAATTTAGCGAGAGAACAGCTAGGCTGTGGGTCTGATTGGCAGGCCCACAGCCAGAGAAAGTCGTAAACCAGTGAAACAAAAGCAAAAAATCTGGGTGATCATAGGATTGCAGACCCTACTCTCCTACATGACCCCCCCCCCAAACGTTGGGACAATAAACTAACCTTGACCAGGTGAGTCTTCTTGTTCTAAGTGGAAATACCTGGAGAGCCCATCTGCATTGCCATGATCAGTGCCAGGTCTATGCTCCACTGTGAAGTCCATCCTCTGTAGGGAAATGGACCACCTAAGCAGTTTGGAGTTTTCCCCCTTCATCTGATTTAGCCACAAGAGGGGCTTATGGTCGGTCTGAATCTTGAAATGAGTGCCAAACAAGTATGGCCTCAGTTTCTTCAGGGCCCAAACCACAGCAAAGGCCTCCCTCTCAATAGCTGACCAATTTTTCTCTCTGGGGGTCAGCCGTCTGCTTATAAAAGCAATGGGCTGGTCATTACCATCAAAATTCAGTTGAGATAGAACAGCTCCCACACCCAACTCAGAAGCATCTGTTTGGACAATGAATGGTTTGGAGTAGTCTGGACTCTTGAGTATAGGTGCCGTGCACATGGCCTGTTTTAGGTCATCGAATGCTTTTTGACAGCTCGCTGTCCACTGAACCTTTTTTGGCATTTTCTTACTTGTCAGTTCATTAAGTGGAGTCACAATCGATCCATAATTTCTGACAAACTTTCGGTAGTAACCAGTCAGGCCCAAGAAAGCTCGAACCTGAGTCTGGGTGGTTGGAGGAGCCCAGTCCCTGATTGACTGTATTTTGCTCTCCAGTGGTTGAACTTGGCATCCACCTACAAGGTGGCCCAAGTATACAACCTGTGTCTGCCCTATCTGGCACTTGGTGGCCTTGATAGTGAGACCTGCTGCTTGCAGAGCCTCTAACACTTTCCTCAGGTGGACCAGGTGATCCTCCCAGGTGGAGCTAAAGACAGCAATATCGTCAAGATACGCCGCACAGAAGTCATCCAGCCCAGTGAGAACGTGATTCACCAGCCTTTGGAAGGTGGCAGGTGCATTTTTCAAACCAAAGGGCATTACCACAAATTGATAATGCCCACCAGGGGTAGAAAATGCTGTCTTGGGCTTGGCATCCTCAGCTAACCTGATTTGCCAATACCCAGCTGTCAGGTCAAATGTACTTAAGTAGTTGGCAGAAGTAAATCTATCTATAAGTTCATCTGCCCTTGGTATTGGATGGGCATCAGTCTTAGTGACTGCATTGAGACCTCTGTAGTCTACGCAAAACCTCATCTCTTTCTTACCACCCTGGGTGTGAGGCTTTGGCACCAGAACTACTGGACTAGCCCAAGGGCTATCCGAGGGTTCAATGACTCCCAACTCCAACATTTTCTGCACTTCAGTTTTGATGCAGTCTCTAACATGATCAGGCTGCCTGTAGATTTTACTCTTGACTGGCAAGCTGTCACCAGTGTCAACCTCATGGGTACACCAATTGGTCTGACTGGGTGTTAGAGAGAACATATGTCTGAAGGATTGAAGAACTTGTTTACAATCCTTCTGTTGATGTTCAGAGAGGCTGCCACAAAAGACAACACCATCTACTGACCCATCATCAGGATTCTGAGTGAGCAGGTCTGGGAGAGGGTCACTCTCTTCCTCCTGTCCCTCATCTATGGCCATGTGCAAGCTCATGTCCTTCCTGTCGACATATGCTTTGAGCCTGTTGACATGGAGCACCCTGTGGGGGCTCCTGGGAGTTCCAAGGTCCACCAGGTAGGTGACCTCTCCCTTTTTCTCAAGAATGGTGTAGGGCCCAGACCATTTGTCTTTGAGTGCTGCTGGGGCCACTGGCTCCAACACCCACACCTTCTGTCCAGGCTGATAAACAGTCAGGACAGCCTTTTGGTCATGCCAAGCTTTTTGGAGTTCTTGGCTGGCCTTAAGGTTTTCGGATGCCTTTTCCATGTACTCAGCCATCCGGGAGCGGAGGCCAAGCACATAGTCCACTATGCTGGTTGCAGGCTTTTTGAGAGGTCTCTCCCATCCTTCCTTCACCAAACACAGGGGTCCTCTTATAGGATGTCCGTACAAAAGTTCAAAAGGGCTGTAGCCAACCCCCTTCTGTGGGACTTCTCTATAAGCGAATAAAAGGCAGGGAATCAGGACGTCCCATCTACGCCAGAGCTTTTCAGGTAGTCCGTGAATCATCCCTTTTAGGGTCCTATTGAACCTTTCAACAAGCCCATTGCATTGTAGGTGATAGGGTGTAGTGAACTTGTAGTTGACACCACATTCCTTCCACATAGCAGTCAAGTAGCTCGACATGAAGTTTGCACCTCTGTCAGAGACAACCTCCTTAGGGAAGCCCACTCTGGAGAACACTCCAACTAGGGCTCTTGCCACAACAGGTGCTGTCGTGGTCCTAAGGAGAATAGCTTCAGGATACCTGGTGGCATGATCCACTACCACCAGTATAAACTTGTGCCCTGATGCTGTTTGGGGTTCCATTGGACCGACAATGTCAATCCCCACTCTTTCAAAGGGCACCCCCACCACAGGCATTGGTATAAGGGGGGCCTTTGTTGTGCCACCTGACTTACCACTGGCTTGGCAAGTGACACAGGAGCGACAAAACTCCTTGGTATCCTCGTTCATGTGAGGCCAGTGAAAGTGTGAGACAAGCCTGTCCCAAGTCTTCGTCTGGCCTAAGTGTCCTGCTAAGGGAATCTCGTGGGCCAAGGTAAGAAGGAAACCACGCTGAGACAAGGGGATAACCAGCCTCCTGGTCATGCCAGGCTTGGGGTCTCTTGCCTCAGTGTACAGGAGTCCATCCTCCCAGTATACCTTGTGGGTACCTGTGGCGTTCCCAGCAGCCTCAGCAGCAGCCTGCTGTCTGAGGGGTTCAAGGGAAGGGCAGCCTAACTGGTCCTTCCCCAGGTCTTCTCGTGAGGGTCCCCCTGAGCCCAGAAACTCAACTTGATCAAGTTCGAGTTCTTTAGGTTCAGTTTCCCGCAATTCCTGGAGGTCAGCCTTCTCTGAGACTTGATCCTCGACCTGGGGCAAGGGGGAAGGCGCTGCAAAAACCCTACTGCTCTTCTTCTTGGGAGGTGTCTGGTCCATTGTTCCAGGATCCAGCACCTGTTCAGCGGGGCATCGTCTGACCTGTGACCTAGTCACAGCAAGCACATGTGCTGGCAAGCCTAACATTTCCATGTGAGTCCTCTGCTCCACTTCTGACCATTGTGATGATTCATACACGCGTTGCTTGAACCCAAGCTTCACTCTCGCATAGCACTCGGGGTTCCTCTTCATACAATGTAAAATAATGTCTCTTCACATATCATTCATGTTTTTATCTCCTTTATTATCTCCTTTATTTCTTCTCTTTTTTCTCTTTGGTTGTCTTTTTTGGGTTAATTATTTCATCATTAACCTCTTTTTATTTCTCTTTTTCATGTAACTTTTTCTTATTTTATATATGCCCAATGCATTTCAAGCAAAAAATGCCCTTCCTCAGGGTACTTCGTTCTGCTTGTTTGAATTTCTCAAGCTGTACAGCTTGAGAAATTCAAACAAGCAGTACGAAGTCCCCTGAGGAAGGGCATTTTTTGCTTGAAATGCATTGGGCATATATAAAATAAGAAAAAGTTACATGAAAAAGAGAAATAAAAAGAGGTTAATGATGAAATAATTAACCCAAAAAAGACAACCAAAGAGAAAAAATAAAGGAGATAAAAACATGAATGATATGTGAAGAGACATTATTTTACTGTGTATGAAGAGGAACCCCGAGTGCTATGCGAGAGTGAAGCTTGGGTTCAAGCAACGTGTGTATGTATCTATAGGACCTCCCATGCTCAGAGGGAGTATCGCATGTAGCACCCACCACATTATCAAACATTGATGAAATAAGGGAAATTCAAACCAACATAGGAGTGCAGAGCCACACCCATAGTGGTCTTATCATTGTGATGATTCCAAATCATTGCCCAACAAACAATCCACTGGGAGGTCTGAACTAACAACAACCTTTTTCTGGCCATTTACCCCTCCCCAGGAGAAAGCAACAATCGCCATACTATGACTGGTAGTGACGTTGCTGGCATTGGTCACCAGGAAATCTGTACCTGGCATGATCTGTCCAGGGTCCACAAAGTTAGGTGTCACCATGGTGACACTGGCACAAGTGTCCCTATAGGCCTGAGCCATTCTTCCATTTATTAAAGGCGTCTGTCGGTATTTGCCCAAAGTATTGGGACTGACATCAGGGGTCATATCCACATCCCCCGTACAGACAAGGACAGCCTGAGTGAGTGTGCCAACTAAGTTGTCACATCCCTCAGAACCCAAGGTTAACCCAACTAATCCCTTGGGAGGTGCACTACTACTGCTGGCTGTACTAGGGGGCACAGGTGCCTTAGGGGCTGCAGTAGCAGAAGTCTGCCCTCCTTTCTTGGTGCACTCACTAAACCAGTGAGTTTTACTTTTACAGTATTGGCACCACCTTTTTGATTGGCCTTCTTGATTCTTCTTTTTCTGGGAAGCCTGACCCCCACCCTCTTTGGGTTGTTGGGGACCTGTCGAAGACTTCTGGTCATTTTGTTCACCCTTAGAATCTTTACCCTTCTGGTCTGCTTTCTTCTGACCACCCTGGTTCTGGCCCTGGTTTTGCTTAACCCTTGTTCTGACCCATCTGTCTGCCTTCTTTCCCAATTCTTGGGGAGAGGTCAGATCCGAGTCGACAAGGTGCTGATGCAACAACTGGTTCTGACAATTGTTTAAAATCTGTTCTCGCATGATCAAATTATACAATCCTGTGTAATCAGTAACCTTACTGCCCAGCAACCAGCCCTCCAAAGCCTTAGTGGCACAATCGACAAAATCAGACCAGTCCTGAGACTGAGTTTTCTGGGTATCCCTGAACAGCAACCTGTACTGCTCAGTGGTTAGGCCGAACCCATCAATCAGTGTGTTCTTCAGGACCTGGTAATTGTTAGCATCCTCCACTCTAGTAGTGAGGAGCTTATCTCTACCTTGACCTTCAAAGGAGAGCCACAAGATAGCTGCCCACTGACTCTGGGGGACACACTGTACAGTGCAGGCCCTCTCAAAAGCAGTAATCCATTTGTGGATATCGTCCCCTTGCTTAAAGGGGGGCACTATCTTACTCAGGTGCCTAGTGTCTAAACTCCTGTTTTCCCTTGAGGGAATGCTGCCACCAGTGGGGTTTGTCCCACTCAATTCTTGCTCTCTAGCAAAGGCGAGTCTTTCTTTGGCCATGGCAAGTTCTTCCCTTTCAATCCTCAGATTGACTTCCCTCACTTTAGCTTCGTATACTCTCCTCTGAGGGGATGTCATCCCTCTTTGAGAAGAGCCTCGAGAGCCATTGGTTCGAACGGATCTATTAGAGCCTCTAGACAGAGACCTAACTCGTCCATTCCCAATGTTAAGCTGGCCCGAGAGGGGCCCCAGGGGTCTCCTAGTACCATTCTCGTGCCGGCTTAAGTTGTCCCTAGTTAGCTGGCTAACTACTACTGGACCTTTGTCTGCCTCGTCCTCAGATGGCTCTAGATCCTCATCCTCCTCTTCACCTTCTGCGGAGAGATGGATAAGGTCAGGGTCACCTAAGGTTCCCTCGAGGGGTGGCATATTCCCTTCTGGATGAGAAGGGTCTGTGTTACCAGCCCTCCTAGCATCATAAGTCTCTTAGAGACCAATCAGAAACGGAATGGTAGGGTTTGCACCCTGTTTTAGCTTCCGAGATGTACAGATCTGTCGCATCTCTTGGAAGCTAAGTGCAGCATATCTGGACATGACCTGTGGAGGGTCGACTGACACAAGGGGAGACTCAGAGTTTCCTCCTTTGCTGACATGCTGCTTCTAGTGTGGTGTAAGTGATGCACCTACCTACACTATATGTTTACCTACTGATCCCTTGCTAAGAGTTGTAGCCAAGGTGTGCTAAGCCTTGAGGAGCTACAACAGCTGGTTCAGTAGAACTCAGAGTATTCTAAGCTAAGTTATATGTACCTGGAGTACTTATGCGATCTTTCACAAGATATTCTTAGGATACGCGTGGTAGAACAACAGCAAGCTCAAATCCCAACCGCTGCTCACCAATGTGAGAAGTTGGCCTGATATGCAGTGCTCACTATTCTAGTGATCACTATGCATCAGTCCAAACGACCCTTATGGTGATTGGTTGTAAGTCAACCTTAGACCAGCTATCCTAGTAGCGTGGATACGAGCAGTCTTCGGGCTAAACTCTAGAGGGCGTGTTAAGCCAGCTGTTATACCATCACATACCCCTTGAACACCAAGTGAAAGGACACCACACAAGTGTTATGAAAATAAACAGTGTATTTATTTAAAGTCACAACAGCCCTGTACTCTTTATGAGGCCAGGGTACTAAGCACACAACAAAACTCTTAGGAAAATACTTCAAGTGCACAATCTACACAAATGCCCGAGGGCACGGAAAGTTTAGTGTTCTCGGGCGAACCCGATAAGGTAAGTCGGAAGCGACAGTGACTCTGGACCCTTAGATAAGGAGGCTATGCGGGCACCGAAATGCCGAAGTTACCTAGCCCAGGGGCTGCGGCTGCATAAGTCTTGTACAGACGTCGGGAGTCCTCTCTGACGAACCAGGAGCCGGAAGGAAGGAGTTGCTGGCCGGCGACCAGTGGAGATAGTTCGTAGAGATCCAAGCCTGGATCAGAGATGGATGACACCTGAAAGCAGAGGGGACCAAGTTCGTAACTACTAGCCAGTAGTCAGAGGGTACCAGGAGGGCACCGGATGATCGTCACCTCGACCAGGTGAGTGGGCGACGCTAGGCTCTGCAGTCTCACAGACCAGGAGGCGTTGTCGGCGACCAGGATGGAGGTGCGAGCTGTCCCACGAAGGTTGATGCTGTCGGCGTCGCTGGGCCCAGGATTGGGGCAACAAGCCTTGGCAAATTCAGGGCCACGTGGTGGACCTAAAATGGCGTCTTGAGTGGACCAGGAGGGTCCGGGGTGCACCTCTCTCAGAAGGGAGCAAAGGCCAGTCTGGAGCAACCAGACTAGCAGCGTTGTTGTCGGGCGTCGTCGAGAAGGCCACAAGCCAGCGGGCTAGTAGCCAGACAACGCGATGAGCAGCAAAAAGCAGAAGGGCTCCACGCAGATCGTGGAGATGCTGGGAGGCTGCACTTCGGTGCTGGAGCTGCTCAGGGTCGGGGCTTCTCGGACCCCAGAGCACTCACCAAAGGATCCCTCGGTGGTCGTGCTGGTTTAGAAATCGTGCAGGTTCTGATGATGGCCGGTCCCTCGAGTTCTCGTCGCACCCACGGTTCTCAGCTGAGCTGACGATGTGGGTAGAGGTCAGAGGTGCCAGGGAAGCCGGTTCTCGTCGAGCTGGGCAGTCGGATTCTTGAGGAAGGACGTGCAGCAAACCGCAGAGTTCTTAGGTGGTGCCTGCGAATGCAGGGTGACTACTCCTTAGTCACAAGGGAGAAATCTTGAGAAGAAGCCTTGATTTCCTTTCGTAGAAAGTAGTTTCAGGATTCAAAGATGATCTAATTTGGAAGGGTCCCCGCTCCTGCCTTTATCCTAAAGAAAGGGGTGGGTACGCGACTAGGTCCTGCCCTAGGGGTGGGACCAGGAAGGGGGGTGGTTACACCCCTCTCCCATGCCGGACTTTCCCCAGGTCAGAGGCTGGGGTGCCCCTGGAACTGGTTCTAGCCGGCAGATGCGTAGTGAGCACCGGGGTGCCACTCCGCAGTCACCTTCCTGTAAAGCCCTGCCTACCCAGGATACACAAAACCCTGTCTGGGATGGTGCGAGCACCGCCCCGGACAGGAAACCCTTTGTCCAAGCTCTCCTCGCTGGAAGGACTCCCAGCAGCAGGAGGTCAGACTCGTGTCTGTGGTGGCAGCATCCATTTTGTGGAGCTGAGGCTTCAGTTAACTTTAACCGGGGTTCACAGTTACATACATGTCGTGTCCCTCTAGAAGGGTGGAATGCTAACCCCGTCACCAGCATTGGTGAGGGGTCAGTATCCCGATTCGTATGACACCTTACTCGACATGTCTTGATAACGCGATACCGAAGTTATCAATATGGTACGCGTTATCATGGAACAGCCATTGGGTCTTGGTTCCGCAAGCTGCAACCGGGCTCGGCTCGTGCCAGAGCCCAATTCACACGATTCCACGCACTCTGCCTTCAGGATTGTCAAGGCCTGCCATAGGAGTGGCTGATAGGAATTCGGGTGTCCATTTGAGGGTTAGATATAGGTATACTATATCTAAAGCAAAGGGCGAGTACGCCACGTTGCCCCAGCTGTCGCGCAGCCAGTTGTGTCAGATTTAGATGGCCATACAGGGGTGGCATAATACATGCTTCAGCCCCTGGTAGGCCCTGGGTACACCGATGCCCTGAGTTACAGGGTCTGACAAGGTGGCCCAGGTCCAATTGGGTAATGCACCTAAGGTACACATATCAATTTAGCGAGAGAACAGCTAGTCTGTGGGTCTGATTGGCAGGCCCACAGCCAGAGAAAGTCGTAAACCAGTGAAACAAAAGCAAAAAATCTGAGTGATCATAGGATTGCAGACCCTACTCTCCTACACTAGTCATTAGGGTATTAAGCAGCGCAGTTAGGGGGACGAACCGCAATCAGGGAAAACTACTTTAAAATGTTTATTTAGCCATTATAAAATGGCAGTTTAACCTGCAATAGCAGGCCTGAGACATGTGTAAAGTGCTTCTTAAGTGTGTGGCACAATTAGTGCTGCAGGCCCACTGGTAACATTTAATTTACAGGCCCTGGGCACTTGTAGTACCCCTTTACAATAGACTTACAAGTAAATTCAATATACCAATAGAGTATAAGCCAATGTTACCATGCTTTAGGGAAAGAGCACACGCACTTTAGCACTAGTTAGAAGTGGTAACATGCACAGAGTCCTAAGGCCAGCAAAAACGAAGGGCTTGATTTAGATTTTGGCGAATGGGTGACGGTGACGGATATACCATCCGCTGAATTACAAATACCATAGAATATCATTGGATTTATATTTTGGCCGACAGGGTATTCGTCACTGTTAGTAACACGTCTGCCAAGATCTAAATTAGGCCCTAAGTCAGCAAAAAGAGGAGGGCTGAAGGCAAAAAGTTAGAGGGATGCCAGGTCTAACACTCCTCCTACAGTGGGTGTGCTGTGAATGTGCTCAGAGGGGGACTTTGCTAATGATTTTTTAAACATTTTCTCTGATGACCACCTGAACAGCTGCATCTGGACCCAAGTGGATAATGAAACCTGCAAAGAGATTGCAGTGTGGCTTGTCCATGAAAGTATGTCTGCAGCAGAGCTCTGAACTTCACTGAGGTTTATTATCAGACATTTCTTTTTTGCTATTATGTGAAATTGTCCTCACTGCAGTGTTGAGCCTTTCCTGGAGAAGCCAGCGATATCGATCTTAGAATATAGTTCCCTCCCTTACCTTAAGTTAACTTAGGGATTCGGTAAAACGTTGGGTTTGCAAAATACTCTCTTTGTAATAAAACCCAAATAAATGGGCTAAATAGACATAAAGGAATTGATATCTGGAAGGAGCGTGTTAAGGGCATACCTTCGAAATACTGATTCCTTAACCCCTTCGCAGCGGGGGTAATTCCCCCGCTGTGCTGGGGGCGTGCACAGCGCCCCGTGCTCATGACGAGCTCAGCTCGTCATGAGGCACAGTGCTGGTGTGCTCATGACAAGCTCAGCTCGTCATGACCACACCTGTTTCCGTGGAACGTTCACACAGCAAGGGAATTATCCCCGCGTGTGAGCGTTCCACGGCTCTTGTCATGAGCACACGAGCACCGTGCCTCATGACGAGCTGAGCTCGTCATGAGCATAGAAGGTGTGAAGAGATATGTTAGTATTTGATTTAATCGATATTGTCCTGCCAAATCTAAATTGGTGGTAAGCCATTCGCCTACGGTAAAGGGGCCGAAAGGGACCTCTTCGTGAATGTTAACAATGACAGTTTACTCCTAAAAACCGGTTTAATTAACATTTCTTTTTTAATTGTGGGCCGTTTTCATTTTAAGAAATAGGGCTGCATTAAAAAAAAAAAGAATGCTTTAATTAAACGCAATCACACACATGGTGGTCTGCTGGCCCCAACGGGTCACTATGCCTGTGACTCTAGCCATTCGTAGAGGCTATGCAACCTGACCCCAGCATATTAAGGAGGCAGGTCAAATTGCGACCTTCTACGATTCGGAATTTTGTGAGCCAACCTATTAGTACATAGGTCGGTGAACAAAATTCCTTGCATTTGCAAGAAGTTGCTGCACAATTTGCAAGCACTTTTTGTGAATGGAAAATTCGTAAATCAGGCCCATAAGTGTACTGATTTAGCACCTGAAAGAATTAAACACCTTTGATGTAAAATGGGAGACAGATAAAGATACCCATGTACAGGCTGAACTGCACAACGTGGTGGCAGTTTTGCAATTGACCCAAAAAGTGTGATCTTAAGCAAGTAATTTATTTCACTGTGCCTCGTTTTAATTCATCACATTTGAGAGCACATTAAAATTCGTAAATTCAAGATGTGTTGTGTACAAAAACCTTCCATGTGCTTGTTTTAATATTCTATAATATTACCCCATCTCTAATGATGACTTGCCTCTTGGACCACTATTGACGTCATTGGGGGGCATGAATGTTTCCAAGTTAAGGTTTATAAACTATTACTTACAGGCGTCCAGTAAAGCCACTCAATGCAATGATACAATCTCATTTACTAAGGTGAAATGCTTTTAGATTATAAAGAAAAAACACTTTTTAGGTCTGGCCTTTGAGACAGCTTTAGTTATTTCTGCAAACTATTGTTTTTCGCAAAAAATCATAATCATGGAGGGGCTTTTTGGCAGTGGCTTCATCTTTGTAGCCCACTTTACCCCTTTGCTCTTTGAGTGATTGCACAAAGCTTGTTGTGTACATTGTTCACATCCACCTAAAAATATTTCTTTACTCTTCAGTTACAAAGCTGGTTGGATATTCGTCTTTTAATAATTTTTTATCTGTAGATCACTGTGAAGAATCCCAACGTGAAGGAAACGAGGTAGGCAGGAACATGAATAAATATAACTTGTTTATTCAAACAGATCAGATCACATCTCTTGGAGCCCACGCCAACTCGCGCTGCCGAAAACTGAACGCGCAATGATTAAAAAGAATGAAAATAGAATAAAGTCTCACCGCTGGGCTGGAAAAAGCGGGATTTTCAAGAATATATGCAGCAAACAACAACGGAGCGTTCAAATGATTCTTTATGAAAATACAGCAGAAGACCTTCGTAACGGTAATCTTTGTCCGGTTATACCGAGGCTGCAGGCTCCAAAATCGCGTGGATGTGTTTCTCCATCGTCGCCAGTGAAGAATCCCAACGTGAAGGAAACGAGGTAGGCAGGAACATGAATAAATATAACTTGTTTATTCAAACAGATCAGATCACATCTCTTGGAGCCCACGCCAACCGCCGCACTGGAGTACTCGGAATCCACTACACAGAGTGTTCCGAGTTCCAGGAGCAAGCAGCTGTCTCGAGCCCACACGAGGATACCACACACTGTTATTTATTTTGAATGTTCCTTGGGTGCGGGCACTCTTCCCCGTCCGTCACTGCCATGAAAAACGTGGCGGTAAGGGCAATGAAAACTTTTAAATGAACAACCTACGCAATGAAAAAGAGCTTCCATGGTCATTGTATTTTCATATTTTTTTTAAAGTCACACTTTGGGATTTCATTTTTGAAAATAAAAATGAATTGGAAATTTGACTTATGGCTCCACCATGTTGACGGAGCTGTCCGTCAACCTTTCATGCATTTACAAGAATCACTGTGACGGCGGTTCCTGGAAATGTAAGAGATGTCCACAGGGTCAGAAGACAACTCTAAATATGGTGGTCGTAGCACCCTCACCATGGAGGGAGTAGAGCACTCCGTCATGGCGGCAGTAGTTACTCCGTCCACCAACATTTATATCAGCCCCCAAGTACTTTAGGTTTTAACTTATTGTGATATAAACTCTTTTCCGAAAATGTTCAGTCGAAAGGATTCATTTCTAGCTTTAAGATGGGTGCAGGTACCCAACAAAGCTATACAGGGATCTACAATTTTTTATGGGAAATAAGAAAAGTGCCTTTATATTATTGGAGACTTTAGATATTGTAAATAGTTCCAATCTTGTGTCTTGCAATCTAACTTTAACTATTTTTGCTTAACTACTTTTGTCAGTGTGTGTCAACATTCATTAATCAACCCCTCTTCATCATAGTTTTTTTGCATATTTGATTTGATAATTATTAAGCGCACATTCACGAAAAAGTCATCTTAGTGCTGAGAACAATCAACTAGAAGTGTAACAGATTATATGTGAATCTGAATCAATGTAGATCAGGATAAAAAAAGATTTACTAAATAAGGACGTTTTAAAAGATTTCCTGAATAGCAAATGATAATGCACAGTTCTGAGGTAGGTAGAAAGATAGTTCCAGAGGTGAGGGCTAAGCAAGGTGAGGCACTGTCCACATAAACAAATTAGAATGTGGAGAAACCCGGCCCTCATTAAGGTCAATAGTAATGCTTCTAAGAGAGACACATTGGATAAAATCATTATCTGCCAACTTAAACCCTTTTTCAAGACCTGCAAAAGACTTGCATTTTTTATGTGACCTGGTTTTATGTATTGACTTTAAAAAAAAAGTTTTTATTAATTATTTCAAAACATACATAATGAACATATCATGCTTGTTATATATCAACATAGCAGCTTATAGTACATCTTTGACATTATCATGCTCTTATATTCTGATATTTGATACATTTTGTCATATCCAGAATATATATATTCACATCGCATCACCATTTAGCATATCAGGATTAGCTCTTAAGTAGATGTCAATGGTTCCCCAAAGTCTTCAGGCTTGGAAGCTGTCCGCAGCTCCTCTGCACACAGATGGAAATTATCTCTGCAATATACCAAGGGGCATATTATCAAGGAATTTATCTCTGCTTTTTTGGCTTTAAAAGCCAAGAAAGCAGAGATAAAATAATCTCCCTATCAGCAACAGGGTGCTAACACGCAAATTCTCATGTTAGCACCCGTTTTCTCTACGCTTCCCCTTGCATCTCTAATGAGATGCAAAGGGGGCTTTCCAGAGAAAAATAATAGGAGAAATTTTGTTAAGCGACATTTCTCCTATTATCAAGGATATCGCTAACCCTGTTAGTAATAAAAAAAGCAGCGCTAACCGCGGTAACGCTGCTTTTTTTACACCTGGTATTTTCCTGACTTAGCCATGATATCCTATGGAAGGTGGATATCATGGCTAAGTTTGTGAGCCCCTATCATCAAGCTAACGCCAAACTTTGAGAGATTATCGTTGGTTTTCCAGCGATAATCTCTCATTTGGCAGTTAGCCTGAGGATTTTTATCACTTCTGAGATAAACGTTGCTAATAGCAAGTTATCTCAGCGATAATTTCCGGCGATGCTTAGCGATAAAAAAATTGTTGCAAAGCCTCGTTAACGATAAATATCGGTACTCGTTGGTAATATGCCCCCAAGTCCATTACCCAGCGTTTGACTGCTGGAGACTTTTTACTATCCCAGTGCATTGATATTCTTCTCTTTGCGATTAGTAATGCTATGGCAGCAAATTTCTTCTTGATGGTTTTCAATTGTTTCAAAAACCCAATAAACAATGTTTCATTGAGCATTACATGTTACAGTTCAACATGTCCCTTAATAGTTGCACTACACGTTCCCAGTATTGACTGACTTTATCACAGTACCATGCAAGGTGCACTAAGTTTGCATTGTCTACCCCACATCTATGGCATTTTGCTTCTTCTCAGAGGCCATATTTCTGCAGGTTAAGTAGTATGTGGTATGCCTGATGTAAGTATTTATAGTGTATGATTTGCAAATTGCTGGTTGGGGTCAGCATTTCCATTAATGCACAACAACATTGCCAATCCTCTTATGTATTGACTTAATACCACTTTAATAGCATGATTGCATTTAATCTTAGAAGAACAAACTTTTTAGATATTATTCCACGTTGATGTCAGTAGACTTGCCGTAGTTGAGTTAAAAATGATTTTCGAAGAATACTTTCTACTGCACATTCCTCACCTCTCGACTATATCAAAGCGCTAGTTTGGATCTGGAGAATCTCCACAGCAGTGCTTCCGTTCTCCAATAGGTGGCATTGTGCAGCTCTGCATTGACTCCATACTGCCCCGGAAATTGCCATGCCACAGATAAGCGGCATGACTGCATGCTGACATCAGTTCCATTCCTTCCGCTCTCCCTATTTTATCGTTTTTTCCGATGAGTTTCATAAATCTTTGAGACAGTGTTGTAGGGAATGATGTCCCTTACAAAACATACATGTTTTAAGACATGCAGGAAACAGATGTCAGTTACAGACCTGCACAAGTTGTGTCTTTGGTGTGTAGGTCTGATCACAACGCTTAAATGATGCAACATGTGTGCCCTTATGCCCTTGAAGGTGATTTGCGACTGAGAGGTGAAGCTTTACATAGCCAAACACAAGAAGAGACTACAGTTGAAGCACGTGTCGCTCTTGCTCCAGGTTGCAGGCCCAGTGTCAGCCCCAGTCATGGAACTGTTCCCTTAAATGAACCTCTTCCATCTCAGTCATCAGGTAAGCCAAAGTTCAAGCATAAACATAAAAAGAAGTGAGACTCAACCCCATTCCACCATTCTAACTTAAAAGAGAAGGCTTGAGGGGGTGAAGAAACACAACACACGCCTTTCAAATCCTTGGTTTTGGAACCGACTTCTTAGCTGGTGTCATCGCTCCCTGAGTTTCCTGATCCATCTTTTGAGATGATAGGTCATAGTTCATAGTATGTGACGCAAATGCAACTACTGTCTCTCTTCCTTCATGCTCTTGCATCAGCACTGCCCCAAGCCTCTAACCACTGGCATCTGTCACAATAACCATCCTGTCATTGGGGTCAAATGGCTTCAAAGTCACCACTCTCACTATAGACTCTTTTACTGCGTCAAATTCCCATTGGCACTCCACAGACACTTGAAACTTCACACCTTTATTCATTAACTCATGCAATGCATGAACTCTTTCAGTGAAATAGTGTGCTCCGCAAGGCCAAGAAATTACCTAAACTGATCTTTATCTCATGGAGGGGGAGCTTGTTCAATCACTACCACCAAGCTGTGTTTAGGTGTAATCCCTACATAAATTAATGTAACCCCAGGTACTCTACCTCCTGCATGCTAAATTTGGACTTTTCCAGCCTTATGGTAAGTCCCGGTCTTTCCAACCTATCCAATACTTTCTTTAAGATCTTATCTTGTTGATTTCTGTTTTCTCCCCAGATTAAATTGTCTTCCTGGAATATGAGCACATTTGACATGTCCCTCAAAAAACCCTACATTACCCTCTGGAACACTGCTGAAGCAGAGGCCAGCCAAAGGGCATTTGAATAGATAGGTACGCTCCCTTGGGTGTAATGAAGGACACAAAATGTCTAAATTCTGTATGCAGTCGTACCTAGTGGTAGGCACTAGACATATCTAGGGTGGTAAAACATCTTTCCCCCGTCACACTCTTAAGCATATTGCTTATAAGAGGAAGTGGATGGCGGTCAATCCAAATGCGCTCATTAAAATTCTTGAGGTCAACACACATGCAAATATTTCCACCGGGTTTCTTGGCTATAACGATCATACTCAACCACTCTGAAACCTCAATAGGCTCGATCACACCTTCCCTGCGCAGTCTCTGTAGTTCCTCTTTTAACAGTCCCTCCAGGGCAAGTGGAATGTTCCACAGCTTGTGCACGTTAGACTCCACTTCATCCTTGAGAACAATCCGATGTTCAAATTTCATCGAAAACCCCAATTTGTTTCCGAACAATTTCGGAAACATTGTGACCCACTCATTTACATTTGGGTACTCCATCACCAACAACTGCTTAGGAAGATTAGGGGTCAGCATCATCCCCAAAGAGCATTGCTACTTCCATCCCAACAAAGATCTTCCCTGATAAACAACATAAATCTTCCCCCTTGCCTTTCTATCCTGAAATTCCAAATCCGCCATTAAATATCCCAAGTCTGGCCATTTGTTACCACAATATCCCTCAGGTTCTACATCTCTGGGACACAACCCACCAGTATTTAAGCTCTCCCAAATGGATTTGTCAATGAGGGGAAATGGCGAACACGAATCCGCCCAAACATGCACTACTTTGCCTTCCACTCTTATTGCACACTTTGGAGGACAATGGGCTTTACTCCTCTCCATGGACTGTTCAACCAGCTATGGTTCCATTTCATAAACCACTAGCACCTCAATGCCATCTTCTTCACTCACACTCAGCTCCACCTTGTGACCTTTTGTATCCCGATCTTTCCCAAAGTTCATGTTTTTGTTGGTATTTGAAGTGTTTGACATTCTACACACCCTTGAAATATGCCCCAATTGTTAGCATTTCAAACATTTGCTTTTGGTGTCTGGACAATTGCACTCCTCAGCTATATGCCTTATATTCCACACCTAAAGCACATTTTCTTTCTCTCCCTCTTGAACCTCCTTTTTATCTCTGTCACTGGTTTTCCGTGTGCCTTTCTTCACAGTATTTAGTTCACACACCCTTTCAGATTTCACTCTACACTTGGTCCTGAAACTGCCTAGTTCTTTTACATAACAAGAGGTGTTTTCTATTTGCCTGGCTACATCAATAGTCTTCTCTAACGTGGGGTCCTTTAGTCCTAGTAGTTTCTCCTAAATCTTCATGTTGTTCATAGTGTTGATCAGTTATGATTTCGTACCCGAGATCCCTGAATTTACATGTAATGGCTCAGCTTCTCAAAGCTGCAACATAATGCTCTATTGTCTCCCCTTGCATTAGGGCTCAGGAAACCAAATAGTGTCTCTCGACAACAATGCTTATCTTTTTTCCATAATTCTCTTACAGAGCTCTAAGAGCACCTTCATACTCACCTTTCTCTTCATTGTCTGACCCTGCGTTTGCACTCTTTCCTTCCCTCCAACTCTGGTCTCGGCAAGGCTTTCAGGGCTTTCCTTTCTTTCACCCCTAAATTGTGTTTAAGGATTGACAATTTCCTTTTCGCCACAAACAAATCCCCTCCCACATGGCCTCCAAATAAGACTCAAAGGTTTCCTTCCAGTTTTCCCATCCCATACAAGAATTGTGACTCTCCCTCAGCTAGAATACACCAAAACTCGCCACTTGTCGACTAGGAGACAACAAATAAGTATTGAAATTTGAACTGTAAACTTGCTTTATGAACATTACAAATAAGTATACACCCCACACACCTCAGCAAATTCCTAAGTATTCATACAATATCTCCTTACCACCGTTCTCCTAGAATTCATACATTTTCTGCAGAAAGTTTAGGTGCATGAATGGCTTGTTTAGGCACCATTTGCTTAGTGCCTCAGCGTGGTCCCCAAATCTGTACCTTGTTTCCTTCCAAAAGGCATGCGCATCAGCGCGGTTTGTGTAGTAAAGAGGCTGGAAGCAGATGAAAGTTGGTATCTTCTTTATTAAGACAACCCTTTCAGTACTCAGCATTCATGCCGAGTGGAAGATAAAGAATGACTATAACATTCCAGTACACAAAAAATAAATACACAGAACCATGGAATTGTGCTGATTCATAATTCTAAAGAATCATGCAATTCCAAACCATGATGTACACGATTCTACACCCTCTTTCTTTCAAATTATACAAACATTAAAAAAAACAAAATTTAAGACTCACAAACAAAATCGTCAAAACATTTAGGTCTGACAATAATTCTACCAAAAGAATTGACTTTCAATTCATTGGAATGTTGTGAAACAATATCTTTACAAAGATCAGATGAGATTTCAACTTGAGAAAGGCCTTCAGTGGAAACCGCAACAGATGGAAGAACAGCATCAGAAGGACCATCCTCTCTCTGAACACAAACATTGGAAATCGAAGAAGAAGATTCAGGATGAATATTGATCCACCAATAGTTCCTGGATGACACAAATTCATTAGGATCACTAGGAACAAAATCACTTTTGACTAGGATAAATGACTCATATGACGTACATTACCATAAGATAGTTTAACTGTGTTTTTCATAACTTTCACAATTTGAACATGAGGAACAAATTTGATTTGACCTTTAGTTACCATCTTGTTAGATTTTACACTGACCCATTGTCCTATAGAAAAATGGACATTCTTGGTACCATGGTTTTTATCAAAATACTCCTTATTTTTGAGTTGAGATGCTAGAATACAATTTTTAATTTTTCAGCATCCCAAATAACTTGTTTGCTCCTGTCCATCCATCCTGTATTGACTTTAGAATAAGCAATGCGACCTCTCATGATCCCAAAGGGAGTCTCTCCAATAGAATTATGACTCGTGACTCTGTAAGTCCAAAGCATTTTCATAGGTTTATGTTCTAATTATTTTAACTGTGAATGGCCAATCGTAGCACACCCTTAATAACTCTGTTGACCCTCTCAACTGCACCATTGCCTCTTAGATGATAGTGTGCAGAAAATGTGTGCGAAATGCCAGCAATTTCTAAGAATTGTTTCATTTCAACTGACTTAAACTGTACATCATTGTCAGTGAGTATGTTTTCAGGCAAACCTTCACGGATAAAAATACTGCCTAAAAAGTCAATGACCGATGTGGTGTTAGCTTTATCAACAATTTGAAGTTCAAACCATTTAGAAAAAAGGTCAACAAGTACAAGAATGTATTTGGTTGAACCATCAATCCAAACAATGGGACCCATAATATCTAAAGCTAAATCATCCCATGGAAGAGATGGACAACCTAAAGAACTTAAAGGAGGGTTTAAGTGTTTTTTGTGATTTATCAGCACTTTCACAATCATTGCAAGATCTTACACATCTTTCAGTTTCTAAGTCAACTTTAGGCCACCAATAAAGAGATTTGACATTTTTCTTAGCACGAGTAATGCCACTATGGCCTTCATGGCAAAGAGAAATATTCTTATTTCTTAAAGAGATAGGCGGAACAAATTTGTCTCCTCTAACAATGAACATACCATCAATACCCAACTCATTTCTAACCTCCCAAAAAGCTTTAATTTCACCAATGAGGTCATGTTTGACAGGATCATAACCCTGTTGAATTTTAATTCTGACAGATTTGAGGGTGTTATCAAGTTTGTCAGCTTGGTCCCATTCTGATTCATGTAACCCTTTAGCTTCATCATTGGAAAAAATACTGGCAACACAAAAGTCATTCCATGGGTTAGAATCAATTTCTCTGAGAGGTAAGGATAATCTGCTACGAAAATCAGCTGTTACATTTTCTTTTCCAGGGACATATTGCACGTCATAGATAAAATCTTAAAGAGGGGGGGCGTGGCTAAGGAAGCCATCATGGCGGACGCAGCTTAGCAGAGCTCCGTCCCGCCGCTGAAATTATCCGCCTAAATATCCATCCTCCCCCGCAGCCACCAAAATCCCGGGGTGGTGAGGTGTAACTGAAGGTGCCTGGCAGCTGTAGAGCAAGTTTGAGCCGTGTCGCTGCATCGGAAGGCGCTCCGCGACATCTGAGACCGGCGCGGCCTGCTGCGGCGAGCGGCGCCGGGGACCTCGAGTTTGGCAACGCCCGGCGGTGCGGACGGCCGGTGGGGCTGTGGAGACGCTGGTCCGGCGGCCCTGACGGGTGCCTTGGAGTGGTACCTACACATACAGATGAATGCTGGGCTGCTGTTGATGTGAGACGCTCGCAGACCCTTCTAGAACGGTGGAACAGTCAACCGGAGGGGCCTCTGGAGCCCGAAGCCAGCTCTCCGCCGAGACGGACCTAGGCGATTTGGCGGCATCTGGGGGCTGAGCCCAGAACATACGGGCTGCCACCACTTCCTTGGTGCCCTTAGTGGTCGGAAGGCTGCGCCCACCGCTTCGATCCACCCGTGCCGCCTGGTGGGGGAGACGGCGGTGAACGCCCGGATTTGGACCTCGGAGGCGGCCATCTTGGGTCTGCGGGAGGCATCCACCTCAGGACACACTCGGACAGATTGACTCTCGCAGCCTCATAACCACATATCCGGCTGCCCTACCCAACATTGAACATGACCAGAGGTGGGAACTCCGGTGGATCCTCGAAACAAGGGCCCATTGATAAATTTACCGGGCCCAGCGGCCTTGCTGGGGCCTCCGGGAGCACCCAGACCCAGGGACCGGACAACGCAGCGCTATTGGCGGCGATCACCCAATCTAGGGAAACGTTGGATGCCAAGATCGGCGCCGTGGGGGCGGATGTCACCCTGCTACGCCAGAACCTACGAAATGCGGTGGCCCGCATTACCGAGGCAGAGGCCCGGATCACCGGAGTGGAAGATGACGTGGTGATCCTGAAACGGAAGGTGGCCCACATGGAAGGTATACAGAAAAACCTGGCGCTCAAAGCGGAGGATGCTGAAGGACGGGCTAGGCGCAACAACCTACGCATTGTCGGCTTCCCGGAAGACTGCGAGAAGGGCAACATGGAGGCCTTCCTCACTGAATGGCTAGAGAGCTGGCTTCTGCCGGAGTCCCTCTCCCGCTGCTTCGTTATTGAGCGGGCCCACAGAGCACTAACTCAAAAACCGCCGGTTGGCGAGCGCCCACGACCAGTTATTGCCAAACTGCTCAACTACCATGATCGGGACACTATTCTAAAGCAGGCACGTTTGAAAGACTCTCTCCAATGGAATAATCAGAAGATCTTGATATTCCCAGACTATACTCGGTTGGTGCAGCAACAGCGCCAATCCTTCACAGCAGCTAAAGCTCGTCTGCGGGGCCTAAAGATTCAATACGCCTTGCTATATCCGGCGCGTCTACGAGTGGTCTTCCAGTCCCGCACAATGTTTTTCAACTCTCCTGAGGAGGTGTTCACCTGGACGGATGAGGCAGTATGTGTCAGACCACACACTCCACCAGCTCGCGATTCGGACTCATCCTCGTTGGTGATGCCGCCCCGAACGCCCCGGCGTTCCCGAAGCAGAAGTAACTGGCGGTCTCGCTCGTCGAAACGCTCCCCTACTAAAAGAAAGAACACCGAAGAAACGGACCCTCCAGACTTGCCGACAGTGGATCCTTGAGACGCATGCGACGTAGGTGGTTTGTTGCAAGACAGTAATACGCTCTGGTTGAAGCGGTGGTCGCTGGAGGCCAGCCTGGAGAGGTGATAGACATATACTGCATATACATGAACAGACAAGTATAAATCCTTTTTCGCGGGATGAAGGTTGGGTGGGGTGGGTTGGACTTATGAGGCGGACACGTGCCTCACTTTTTGGGGAAGTTTGTGCCTCTAACGAGGCGGTTTTACAGTTTTGGGGCTGTTGGTGGGGATCCATTAGTGTAGACAGTCTCAAGTCTCCCGTTGGGGACTGGGGATGCCTTATACCGCGACAGGTACTTCAACACTGCTGAGGTATGGGGAGGGGGGAGTTGAGGACAGTTTGAGGGGATGTCAGTTGAGGGGGGTATGGAGGGAGGGGGGGAACAGTTCAGGGGAGGGGTCGGGGGGTGGGATGCGGGCGGGGAGTTGTTTTGCACACAATTGTCTCACATGCTACTGTTGGGGTGTCTTTGCCAAATGTACCCATTGCTACGGACACTATTGCAACTACGCTTAGATGGGGGCTGATAATGCTGAGTCGATTCGGGCTGGAGCCCAACTGAAAGTGCTGAGTTGGAATGTGCGGGGCATGCTTGATAACATTAAGAGGGTTGCGGTGTTGAGGCTGGGGAAAAGGGAAAAAGTAGATGTCCTGCTACTACAAGAAACACACTTAATGGGTAATAAAATGCTGAGCCTACAGAGATACGGATTTGACCAGGTTTATCACGCAGGCTTTGTCAGAGGGTCTCGGGGAGTAGCGGTCCTGGTACATCGTAGATTGGCCTACACTCACACAAAGCAGTGGATCGACCCCCAGGGCCATTATGTCTTCGTACAAGGGATGTTAGGCACCAAGGGGCAGATTTATGTTAACTGGCGCATCCCCAGGGATGCGCCAGTTAATATGCGCCACAGTGCGCCACAGCTCCGCCACCCATTGTGCGCCGCATTTACAATGCGGCGCACCATGGGGCAAAAACGGCACAGATGCGTGACGCATCTGTGCCGTAAAAGTGACGCATTGCTGGAGTTGCGTCGCAAGCGCGACGCAGCTCCAGCAAGGCTCGGGGTGCCCCATCTTAACAATGCTGCGTCAAGACCTACGCCTGCTTCAAGCTGGCGTAGGCTTTTGACGCAGCATTGGCCTGAAAGTGACTGAGTGAAATCTCATAGATTTCACTCAGCCACTTTTGCGAGGCGCACCTGCCCCGGAACGCCCACCCTGCGCCAGAACGCCCACAAGCGGCGCAGGGCTTTACAACGTGACGCATCTGCCTAGATGCGTCACGTTGTAAATCGTTCGTAGGGATGCGCCACGTTTACGCCGCCTTGCGTGACGCAACAGCGGCGTAAACGTGGCGCAAGGGCCTCATAAATCTGCCCCCAAATCGGTAGTGATAGGGAGCGTATACGCCCCACCCCCATTACAGTGGGCACTGATTGAAAAATTGTTCACCGTGTGGGCCGAGATCCCTGAGGGCCTGGCTGTGATCGGGGGGGATTGGAACGATGTCATGCAGTGTCGGCTTGATCATCTCCGGCCTGGAGATGGCCCCATTGCAGATATTCCCACTAAACTACACGACATGGTCTGAGCATTGGGCTGGGTGGACACTTGGCGCTATCTCCATACACATGAACGCGAATACACCTATGTCTCGGCGGTCCACCACTCATTCTCGAGGTTAGACTACATATTCGTCCCATCCACTGTTGCGACCAGAGTTGTCTCGGCGTCTATCCTACCGCGTGGACTGTCAGATCACTCCCCGGTGGAGATAGTACTCACCCTTGATAGGGGGAGGCAGCCATTTTGATGGCGCCTCTCCACCTGGAACCTGCAGCAAGAGGCCTACCAGCACCATATGGAGGTTGCGATCGCCGGATACTGGGAAGAAAACTTAGGTACAGTGTTGGATGCACGGACGGCCTGGGAGACCCTGAAGCCCACGCTTCGAGGCATAGACATAGCCTGGTGTGCGGCGGCACGTCGTAAACGAAAAGAAGATTTAGTGCAAGCGGCGGCGACAGTAGAACACCTGGAGACTCAGTGCGCGGTCGCGGGCCGCCATGAAGAAGTTGGGCAACTGCTCCTTGCACAGCAAACGTATGCGTCCCTGCTTCTGGATGAAGCCCGACAAGTTTGGCTGGCGACGCGGAGCAGAATTTATCAGTGGGGGGACAAATCTAGCACCATGCTTCATAGGCTCTGTCAAAGGGTATTTCAGGCACAGGAGCTGCGGGGCCTTAAAGATGATGCCAGCAACTCCATCTCGGCTCCCAGAGAGCTAGCGAATAGCTTTGCTGGATATCTGGCGGCCCAATACGAGCCGCAAGACGCACTCCCGGCGCTAGACGTCGACAAATTTATATCGGACCTACCGCCCCGTACACTCCCAGATGATGTGCGAGAACGCCTTGAGGCTCCGCTATCAGCCGAGGAATTGGGCATGGCACTAGGGGAACTTAATACAGGCAAGGCTCCAGGACCCAATGGCTTTCCGAGTGAGTTCTTCAAGCGATATCACCTTCAATTAGGGCCTCACTACAAGGCTGCCCTGGAGGCCGCGAGAACAGAGGGCCTCCTGCCGGCTGGCTGGCGGCATGCAGAAATAGTGGTGTTCTGTAAACCGGGTCGCCCCCCAGACCGGCATGAGTCCTACCGACCGATTTCCCTCCTAAATATTGAGGCCAAAATACTAGCTAAGGCGCTTGCGAATCGACTGCTTCCATACATAACAGACCTCATTCACCCGGATCAAGCTGGGTTCATGCCCCGCAGGGCGACCAGACACAACATCAGACGAGCGCATGTAGCAGTAGAGGTGATGAGTAGGACCGGGGATCAGGCAGCTTTATTACTGGCGGATATTGACCGGGCCATCGATTCCCTGAGCTGGACATACCTGTTCGCTCTCCTTCCACGCCTCAATATAGGGCCACACTTCATGTCCTACATTTGTCTGCTGTACACAGACCTGACGGCCTCGGTAAGGGTGGCCGGGGAATCTTTGGAGATTTTTCCAATAGGGCGCGGTACCAGGCAGGGGTGCCCCCTCTCGCCTTATTTATTCGCCTTGGCCATGGAACCATTGGCGGCGTGGGTCCGGATGGATGCGCAGATGCGAGGGTTTGAATGGGAGGCAGGACCATTGGACAGAATCGCACTGTATGCAATGATGTCCTCTTTTTTCTGACAAACGTGTAAAAGTCCGGCCCGCGAGTCATGGAAATAATGAGAATCTTCGGGGAGGTCTCAGGATTGTACCTTAACCCGCGGAAATCCACGCTTTGGTAACTGGGGGACCGCTCTGGGGTTGGGCCGTGGGCTGCGATGTTGCAGAGGGCAGCAGGGAGCCTTATGTACCTGGGGGTCTTCTTGACGACCTTGCTAGCTATTGCGTGGGAACGTAACATAATTCCAGTGTGGGATAGAGTGCAGCAGGAAATGAAATGCTGGTCCCGTATGCCCCTTAATTTATACGGCAGGTCGGCTATATTTAAGATGGTTGCTCTTCCCCGTATGCTGTACCAGCTGCAAAATCATATGTACCCAATCCCATCACTGTGGTTTGGGCAAATTAACTCTGCCCTGAGTCAGTTTCTTTGGGCTGGAGGTGCAGTGCGGGTAGCTTTGCGCACCTGTTTTTTGTCCACATACTGTGGGGGTTTGGCGACGTCCGATATACTATCCTACTACCAAGCCTCACATCTCTTGGTCCTTAACGACTGGTGGTATGGCGACAGGGGGGATCTGGCGTATGCCCTCGAAAGATATTTTATGGGCCCAACAACCCTCCATACTGTCCTTTACTCAGCGCGCCGGCGGAAAAATCTACCTAATGCAACACAAGTGGTATTTCTGGTTTGGCGGCAATCGCTGCGTCGCATGGGATGGTGGGGGAAACTCACGAGGGAGACCCCACTTTGGCACAATGGGCAGCTGCCGTCCCTAATGTCCTTACGAGGATTTGAGGGCTGGGACTCCATAGGTATATCGGCGTTGGGACATGTTCTAAAAGGCACAACCCTCAAGTCCTTCCATGACCTTAGTACCGAATTTGCCATGCCCCGCACACAATTCTTCCGCTTCCTGCAGCTGCAGCACGCCCTTGCACCTACACTCGCGGCCTTGGACGCCCTCCCAGAATTCAGCCCCATCGAGGCGAAGGTGTTCATGGGGGACTTAGAAGACAAGAAAATATCCCGTACATACCAAACACTAGTCACACATTGCTCCTCAGATTTGCAGCCCCTCAGGGATCGTTGGGTGAGAGACGTAGGAGACCTTGGGGAGGAAGATTGGCGGGAGGCCCTTGAATCCCCTAAAGGAGCGGCTATAGCCGTGTGCCTACGTCTCATACAGTTCAAATACTTGCACCGTACCTATTTTACGAGGGAAAGACTGTAGAAGGCTGGCCTAATTGAATCACCCGAATGCTTGCGATGTGGATATGAAATCAGTGGCCTCCTGCACACGGTATGGGACTGTGGTGGTTTGGTGAGATTTTGGACGGGTGTGTGGGACTGTCTGTCAGAGGTGTTGGGCTGGGACCTTCCACGGACCCCGAAGCTGGGACTGTTACATGTATTAGTAGGAGTGGGGGGCAACATATACAAAAGACACCTGCTACTACTTGGCCTTACTCTAGCAAAGAGAGACATTGTGCACGCCTGGAAGGACCCCAGAGCCCCCAAAGTGGTTGTGTGGAAAAAAGGCCTTGACTTTTGCATGGGACTAGAGAAACCGGTGTTCTTGGCCAGGGGCTGCCCCAAAAAACACTATAAGATTTGGAAACGGTGGGTGGATTATCGGGGCCTGTGGCTGGAGCCTCCGACATCAGCGAGAGAAATGGAAGAACCAGTGTGATGGGTATCTTAATGGCATTCTATTTGTGTTGATGTATCCATGCTTCACCTGTACAGTACTGATGAGACGTTGTGCACGGGGGGGGAAGGGGGAGGGAGGGGTTTGGGCAGTTGGGGAGAGGGGTGGGGGTTGTTGGGGAGGAAACTTCTATAATTGAATGCATCGCTATTTATGTTGTACTATACTGGCTACAGCTCCTCCGGAATGCGGAATGCTGTTTGATTTTATATGCGATCTCACAATAAAACGTTTTGAAAAAAAAAAAATCTTAAAGAGGCATGGATAGCCTGGCAATTCTAGCTGATGCTCTGGACAATCCATCCGAAGTAAGTAGTTTTGTTAAAGGTATATGGTCAGTGCGTACTGTAAATTTTCTTCCCCATAAAAATGTACGAAAGTGCTCTAAAGCCCAAACACAGGCCAGTGTTTCCCTTTGTATAAAAGAGTATTTCTGTTCAGTGGGAGACAGTGTCCTGGTTGCAAAAGCAATAACAATATCTGAACCTCTCTCATCTTTTTGGGGAAGAACACTGCCTAAACCCTTGCCACTAGCATCTGTGGTGACAAAGGTGGAAGCAGTGGGATTAAAGGTTTGTTTAGGAGCTTTGCTTACGCTTAATATCATCAAAGAACAACATGATGGTATTTGTAGAAAGGTCTAGGGTGGAAAACGACTTATCATCTCTGGTTTGCATTAACATTTTATCTCTGCTGTGCAAAGGAAATTGGTCTACCACAATGTTATCATTTAACCCTCTCAGATCAACACATAGACGAACCTTGCGATTGGCTCGTCTGGCTACGACTAAAGGCGAAACCCACTCAGACGCTTCAATGGGTTCAATGGTATGTGCATCCAAAAAGGTTTGTAATTCAGCTTTGACTTCGTCCCTGACAATGAAGGCAATGTTGCGTGATTTGTGGATTTTGGGCGAAGCATTGTGTTTCAATCTTATCATATGAGAACAACCATTTAACTTGCCAATAGTGCTATTAAATACTTATGGAAAGTCACGGAGAACCCATTTTCTGGTGTCTTCACCATCGCAAGCAACAAGGACTTGTTCAGAGCTTTATGGATCAAGTATAATTTAAGTTTCTTTTGATCTTTCCACCCTAAAACAGAAGGTCCGTCCTTCACTACATACAATTTGCAAATAGCGTGTCTACCTTTAAACCTAAAAATAAGTTCTCTAAAACCTATGATATCAATCTTTTCACCAGTAAACCCTTCAGGGGAAATGTCAGAAGATGATAAATAATCACTAATTGTGTTGACAAAATGCTTAACCCAAATATTTTCAGCAACAATAGTGTACGGAGAACCAGAACTTGCAGCGACCTATAAAGAAACACCTCCAAAAGAAACACAGCAAATGGGTTTACTGTTTGATTGGCTAGAAACATTAAGTACTTTGGTTTTTGCTCTCTCCATAGTGTAATGATCATCATCACTGTCAACCGAGGAAGATTGCTCCTCATCAGTCTCTTTTATACATAAGACCTTACCTTTACTCATCTTTTTATTTTTGTGCATGCAGGCTTTGGCAAAGTGTCCAACCAGACCACATTCAGAGCACTTAACAAATCTAGCTGGACACTTATGAAAGTTTGCAGGATGAAATGGACTTCTGCACCAATAACACGCAAAACTAGTATTATTATAATTAGTGCTGCGTTCATGTTTCTTAAAGTTTTTCTTACTAACATTGGAAGTATTGGGAGTAAATTTCTTTTTATCATTAGAAATCTTATTCACTGATTCACTCCTTTCAACCTTAGTACTTCCTAAAGACACCTTTGCACAATGTTCAGAAAGTTCTGCTTTTTTAGCAATAGTTGAAATATCTTTTAGACTGGAATCTCCTTCAACCCATAGTCTGTCTTGGATCGACTTGTTTTTTGTGTACATTATGACTTGGTCTTGAATGAGATTATAATGTAAAACACCAAACTTGCAGGTGATCGCTAACTTCTTAAGCGCGAATACATAATCATCTATGGATTCATGTTTCTCTTGTTTCCGTTGGAAGAAAGCATGTCTCATAACTGCCTCACAAACTGAAGGTGAAAAATGTTCGTCCAAGTCTAATAAAGCACATTTAAAAACATCAAAATCACCAGGTCTGTTACGTTTTTGGAGTCGATTGTACACTCTTAAACCCTCTGGACCCAGGCAGTACATTAAAATTCTCTTCTTTCTTTCACGAAAAAAGACGCCGTTGCTATCTTCTAAATTAGCAATATAGTTTAAGAAATATTCTTTCTGTTCCAATCATTGTACTTTAGTGTTGCAGGGATTCTTCTCAGGCACAGAACTGTGCACAGAGACCCAGGACCTCAGTGAATTAGGGTGTGCCAAAACTCACCTTAGTACCCAAAGTCCCCTACCAGACTAGCATCAGTGTCTCATCAGCTCTTCGTCCTATAGCAAAGTTACCAATGATTAGACAACCCAGAACATGCAACTAAGGTTACCTCAGGTAAGGTGGGAAACATGAGAACTCTTTCGTTATACTCTCATACCAGTCCAAAACATGGAGTAAAGGGAGACACGTGCAAGTTTAAAATGTTTATTAGATGCAATAAAAAGTACTTACTGCTGTAACAGTAATAGCAGATAATTGCCTTGAATGCCATTTCTTAGTACAATTCCAGGCAGAAGAGTTGATCGCCAGCAGAAGAATGATAATAAATGCTGACAATTTTGTGCGTAATAAGCATGGTTGGCACAAAGTAATGGTTGGCACAATGCAGCAAAGTGAATGAATGCAGGAAATGCAAGGAGCAATCAGCAAGAGGGCGGCATGTTTTGTGCGTTGTGCGGGATGGCTTTTGGCGTGAACGTGCATCAAATCTTGCTGCAGAGTGTAAATGACAGAAGTGGCGAAATGCATGCTTAACTTATAAGTTGCACGACAGTTAGCACGGGGAACACAGCAGAGAAGGCTCAGGGAGATGAACGGAAGGTATTTATCAAATCAAATAATGCTCTACCTTACCGTTTGTCTTTTCTGTTCCACAAACTGAAGCGAAGATTAGGCAAAATAAGGTCTTCAGAATAAGCAAGAAAACAATCTTTGGTAGATGTTGGAATGAAAGGGAAAGTCGAAGAAAAAAAACCTTACCCAAACGTTCATTTCCTCAATGCCGCACAACCGTTCAAATCCTCAATGTTGGAACATCCCTCCAAAATCCTTCCTTAGGAATACAAGGGGATAACTATCCAACAATATCGTTGAAATCTAAACATAGCTGTAGGCAATCCCACAATAAAATATGTTTCAAAGTATATAACTAGAAATCCCACATAGAGGTAAAAAAACATTTTTAACGTAGAAGTGGGTTCATGGGTGTGTCTGTAGATTCCATCCAGTCGCCAAATTCCTTGTAGTAAAGAGGCTGGAAGCAGATGAAAGTTGGTATCTTCTTTATTAAGACAACCCCTTCAGCATTAAGCAATCACGCCAAGTGGAAGATAAAGAATGACTATAACATTCCATTACACAGAAATAAGTACATAGAACCATGGAATTGTGCTGATTCCTAATTCTAAAGAATCATGCAATTCAAAACCATGACGTAATACTAAACCACAATACTACAGTTTGTTTCCCACATAAGTATCTTGCCACCCTTATGCTGTGCACGCCGGTGTAAAAATACCTTGATGCTTCCAAACAATGAGTGCAGCAGTGATGTCTCAGTTTTCTGTGTCCAGCTTGTAATCTGCACCTGATCCAAAATGGTGCCATGCAATTATGTGACACGCTCTGCTTTGGACTGTTTTGGATGCCTTAGACTCAAAAGCACTAGCCATTTCGTGGACGCAACTCAACACGCTTAGGCAACATCGCATCCACGTGACAGTTACGGTGCTGAGCCACTCCTCATCATAGTGACTGGCTAATCACCACTGCACAGGCCAGAGAAATCACTCTCCACTTTTTGAAAAATGCAGCGTACGAAGGAGCGCTAAGCCTTCCTTTGTACTGAAGAACCGGGTTTTAGAACCCAGCGGCGCCTGGGGAAACGCCCGATGTCTTCGGGTTCGCCTGTCTTAGAATACAGAGACACAGGATACTTCTCGGTGACGTCAAAGACCAAGTTTATTGGCTGCAACCAGGAACAGAGGTCTACGAAGCACAACACGGGTGGTTCGCTAGAAACTGCACAAATTCATAGAGCGAAACATCGTCTTTTATGCTAAAAATCACATTCCTGGCTAGCATCAGTTACATACAAACGAACCAATCAGATGATGATATTTCAAACATATCGCATGACGACAAACCCACTTTCCATTGTCCAGCCCACCAGAAATGACAAGGCAAAATCCAACATTCCTGCTCGGACAGGTCAGACTAACCCATAATAAAAGGCCTCAACCCATATCAGAAATTAAGCCATAAAGGAAGGAACAGAAGCAGATGAGAAGCAAGATAGAAAGGTGTGTGCATGTACCATAAACTCAGCAATGTCCTGCTCTTTGATCTCTATCTGACCAGCTGGCTAACAAGGAACTGGCTCAACGAGGTCAGCCTCGGGCAAGGGAGTCAGCTCGTTCAGGTCACACAAAAGTCAGCTAAAGGTGTACGTGTCCCAAGGACTCGTTCGGCCGTAGTCATCGGCCTATGTGAGGGCAACCACAAAATGGCTGCCGTACACAAAATGGAACCCGAATGTTCGAACGAAATGCCTGAATATGTAGTGTGTTTCCATTGATCGTTTATGACTAAAACACTCGTACATGCCGCACTCATCATTTGCGGTCCGCTGATACTAAAATCGTCTAGGTGCGACAACCTTTATTGAACAAGTTCAGAATCACGGAACCTCAGACCCTCCTTTTGCCCTTACATAGGCAACAAACCCAAACCCATGTCAATCTGAATCCAGGTCTATATTCATCAGATCATCAAGATGTTGCTGTAGCATCATCCTAGTACTTAGCAACTCTCTCTGGACAGGTCTCCTTGCACACGAAGTAGCACAAAGGCCACATATAGCAGGAGCACACTGTATGCAAAGACAGAACAGGAAAAGGATAGCTAAGATCATCACAATGACCATCAGAATCTTCCATCCCCACGTGGATAACAATCCCCAGAACCATCCCATCAACGACCAATCTCCTTCGTCTATATGTACCGACTCAGAGATCTTATGTAGCCTGGAAATGGCTTGGAAAACTGTCGGAGCGTTGTCTGGAATGAAAACGCAGCAGCTCGATTGAATCAATTTACATACCCCTCCTCTATCCGCAAGTATGACATCTAACGCAACTCTGTTCTGAAGAGTCATAAGGCGATCCGACTGGAGCTCAGCAGTCAAGTTACTAAGGGCACCGGCAGTTTCGACTATGGTGGACTCAACCATTCTCAACTGTCGAATGTTCCTGCTATTAGCCATAGGTCCCCAGAACGGCAGAAAACCCTTAAAGAAATCTCCCAATTCTTGTCTTGCGGTATCTTCCTTACTGAAGACACCTCTAGCAACTCTCGTCTTGTGGTAATCTCCTGCAGCTGTAAATGTGGGAGGCAACAGGAACGAGACAAAACATGTGCCCGAAAAGTCAGGGGGCAACCATGTATATGCTTTATCGTAACAAATGAAATAGGTACCCTTAGCTGCTAGGAACGCTGATGAAGTCTGGGACACAAAAACATACGTCTTAGTACAGACGCTCTTCCCTAACTGAGCTCTCGGATTCTTGCCATTACCTTGCAGACAATAATGACCCTGATGGGGCACTATCCAAATCGGAGGGGATCTTTTCGCTCGCTAACACTCAGACTAACTTCATATCCAGTAACGTTCCATCCGAAGTATGCTTGTGTCTCATTTCTCGGGATAGTCTCATAGGAACTAATTCCCCTAATCATGTCAAATATACCCTTGACCAGAGCACTAGTCTTCGGACTATCTTTCACGGAACGTTGGGGACAGACTCCATGAGCATAAATGAACATCGTTCTGTATGCCCAGATAGGACCATTATAGCTTAAAGGCAAAACCAGGTAAGGAATACCTTTATCGGTAGTATGGGGCATAAGGCCACACACCCAACAATTTGTCATGTTCATCACTAGCTGGTGTTGGTGCAGGAGCTGAACAAAGGAATTGTTAGCAAATTCCAATCTTCTAACAGTTTCATGTTCGGGCAGAGGGTAAAAAGAATGCGAAGAAACAGTAGGAGGAGGCATAGGTTGCATAGTGGGCATGAACGTCACTTGAAAAGAGAATGTCACATATCCAATTAAAAACATCATTAAACTAAACAGCATAAACAAACACAATATTAAAAAACGTTTTCTGCTCATTATTTTACAGATTTTGCTCTTAAAGCTTATTCTTTCAACAGGTCTCTCCATCTCGAAAAACTCCGTCCTCTAAACTTGCTGCTCGCGGCGGTAGGGTGTTCTGTGTTAAGGAATGCTTCTGTCAGTCTAGGGAAATGCCCTTAGACCAACCAGAACCGTTGACCTAACATCTTCGGCTTGCACTCCAAAGACTTGACACCGCGACCCTACAGCTGAACCCGGATGGTTCGAAAAACAAAAATCAAAATAGTTCCTCTGGAGGAGAGCTTACCCTTAAAAATCAGTAAAGAAAGAATTTATTTTATTAGTCCAGCGACTCTCGGTCGCAAATTATAACGCTCTTTGCCAGGCAATGTCTGTTCACGGAACAAGAGCCCAGGTTCAGAAGTGTCCAAACGATTCGACGGAGGCACAGCTTCTTGCAAAAGATCGTCACTTTCTCGCTCACTGTTCGTTCCAATCAAACGGGCATCGCTAAAAGGCAGAAAACGAGGCACGGTCTCAGTTTCAGAATCAGGAAGTCCTTTCTGGACCCACCGGTCGTACGGCAGAGGCAACGGGCCCCTCTTACAATGTACACCAGTTCTTTTTACCGTGCACTCGTACTGCGGAACGGGTAGCCAAAAGAACTAAGATGGGGACGTTCCAGTTGGGCTGCTCGTATTTGGTCCGCTGGAAGTTTCTCACCAGGACCCAGGTGCCAGGTTCGATGGCGTGTCCTGGATCTTCAGAAGCCTGTGGCAGTGTACCATGAACCTGTTGATGCAAAACACGCAATTTAGCCGTCAATTCATACAGGTAATCAAGCAAGTCGGCAATTTCGGCCCCGGGTAACAAAATCAGGTGAAACAGGCCGTCACAAACTGCTCACCTGCACTCCCCATGACCCCAGGGGGGGCCAGCTGAGCAGTTTGCCAGGGCCGGTTTCTGTTCTCAGTCCGGCCCTGCCTACAGACAATACTGGCCCAGCCTTGCCCCGCCCTATGACTCCCCCTGAGGCTGAAAACCACGCCGCTGCAAGATGCTCAAAATGTCATCACATACACGCCTGTTTATTTATGAGGCACGGCGGCGGGAGTAACTTTAAAAGTACCCTGCTGGCAGCAAATGTACTGTGTGCTGAGGGGGCCCCTGGAGCTCGCCCCCACCCCCCAGAAATGCTGGGGCTGCGGGGGGCTGTGTTACACCCCTGCTGGAACTGTGTTTAGCACTCTATGCATCCACCTGTAAAATTTGCAGGGGTGCATCACTGGGAGATGTTTTTTTTCTAGTATAGAGTAGGGCAAAAACATGTTGGCATTTTTAGATGAGGGTAAGGACCATAACATCCTGTTTGCCCCTTCCCAAACTTGTTACTTATTCCCACTCACCCCACGAATAAAGGGATATCTTGGGTGTGTATAAGGGATTTTTATTATATATAAACCCCTCAAAAAATCAAGACTTCTCCTAAGAGCTCCCTGGAACATGGTCGAGCCCACCCTGACCGTTAGGAGTCAGGGTGAACCCGATGATGAAGCATGACACTACTAGAGTGGGTGAGGGTTATATATAAAAAGCTTCATCTGACTGACAAGCCCCAAATAAGGCAAAACCGGTTTTAGATTGCTTGTTTTCCAGTTCAGGTGGGACATGGCCTGGCAGTTCGGACGGGACCATTCCTATTGGAGGAGGGTCAAGACTGATTTGCATAAAGTGGGTCCAAATTGAGGTGGCTTGGTGAGCAAAAGAACAATGGGTTGGAATACTACCCTGAGTGATTGACAATATTAAACATATTGGAAGCATTTCTCAAATCTCCTTTTATATGATTGATGTACTGCGCGAAGTGGCAAGATATGCCCAGACCTGGGTCTTGTGCTCACTGTCCTACTGGAACAAAGCTACATCACACTGTTGAGCTCCAATCAGTGTGAAACCAGTCTTGGGTTGCTTGTTTGCCGGTTCAGGGA
Organism: Lissotriton vulgaris; assembly: GCF_964263255.1. Classification (NCBI taxonomy): domain Eukaryota; kingdom Metazoa; phylum Chordata; class Amphibia; order Caudata; family Salamandridae; genus Lissotriton; species Lissotriton vulgaris. The sequence continues at coordinate 234,958,561 of NC_141690.1, read as the reverse complement.
AGACCTTGCCTGGCAGTTCGGGCTGGACTATTCCTATTTTTATTTATTTAGCAGGTTCAAGATCAATTTGCATATGGCTGGATTCAAACTGAGGTGGCATGGTGGGCAAAAGAACAATGGTTTGAAATGCTACCCTGAGTGATTGCCAGTGGTTAGACTTATTACAAACATGCCTCCCATCACCTTTTGTGTGATTGATGTACTGCCCAAAGTGCGAATGGTATGCCTGGACGTGGGCCCCATGCTCACTGTGCCACTACAACCAAGCTTCTTCCGACTGACAATCCCAAATTAGGGAGAAACTGGTCTTGAGTTGCTTGTGTCCCAGTTCAGGGAGGACCTGGCTTGAAAGTTCAGGTTGCACTGTTCCGGTTGAAGCAGGTTCAAGGTTGATTTGCATATGGCTTCCTCCAAACTGAGGCTGCATTGTGAAAAAAAGAACAATGGGTTGGAATGCTATTCTAAGTGATTGGCAGAGGTTAGTCTTATTATTAGCATTCCTTCCATCTTGTTTGTGTGTTTAACATTCCGCCCTAAGTGGCAAGGGTATGCCCCTATGTGGTTCCTGTGCTCACTGTGCCACTGGTGAAAACAACATCTGACTGACGAGCCCCTGTCAGGGCGAAACCAGTCTTGGGTTGTTGCGTTCCTGTTTAGGTAGGACCTGGACTAACAGTTCATGCTGGACTGCATTTGAACATGGTCCAGACTGTTTTGCATATGACTGGGTCCAAACTGATGCAACATGGTGTGCAAAAAAACGATGGTTTGGAATACTACCACATGTGATTGACAATGGTTAGACCTATTACAGGCACTCCTCCCATTAACTTTTGTGTGTTTGATGCCCTGTCGTAAGTGCCAATGGTATGCCCAGTGTGGGTCCTGTGCTCACTGAGCCACCAACACCAAGATACATCTGACTTTTGGGCCCTAATCAGGGTGGAACTGGTCCTGGATTGCTATTGTTCCAGTTCATGGAGGACACGCCCTGGCAATTTGGGCGGGACTTTTACTTTTGGAGCAGGCTCAAAACTGATTGGCACATATTGCGGGTCTAAACTGATATAGGTTTATATATAGGTGAACGTCACTTGAAAAGAGAATGTCACATATCCAATTAAAAACATCATTAAACTAAACAGCATAAACAAACACAATATTAAAAAACGTTTTCTGCTCATTATTTTACAGATTTTGCTCTTAAAGCTTATTCTTTCAACAGGTCTCTCCATCTCGAAAAACTAGGTTGGAATGCTACCCTGAGTGCTTGCCAGTGGATAGACTTATTGCAAGTGTTCCTCCCATCAACTTTTGTGTGTTTGATACCTCTCACTAGACCACATAGTACTACACTTCACCGCATTTTCACTCCATAGGATACTTCCCTTTGCAAATACCCGTGACATGGTGCTTCTCTTCTACCACATCGTACCTAAGGGGCACTCCCTGATGCAACTTTATTACGACGCAGTAGTGCTCTTCCTCAACTTAGTCATGGGATGCTCTCTCATACAACCCCTAGTCACCCTGTACTTCTCTATCCCTAGTTTTCACAAAAGCACATGTGTACTACACTTGTATCCCTTGCAAGAAGGTACTTTTCTTCCCACACATCCTCAACTCTTCAATATGCACAACAAGCATGTATCTACACAACACAAAAAAGATAGGTTCTAGCCTAGTATCCAGAAACTGCAAAGTGGAACTTCATATAGAGATGAAAGTAAATGCTCACAAAGTACTCCCAAAACAACCCATCTGTGGAATATTTAAACTTTCTAAACCTGTCTTGCAGCACAAAGCATTCAGCAAACCACAACCATTAACATAAACTGAAATTCCCAAAAAAGAGAAGTCATCTTACACAGAAACTTACTAACTCAACATAGACATTATCCATATTATGTACCTAAAACATTTTAATATGCAAGAGTCATCATATCACACGTAGGGGAAAGGGAGGATATACATCCTCCAATTTACAAACTCACAACAAATATTCCATGCTGGAAATGCAAAAAGACAGGTACTGATTCAAACCTGTTGTGTTTGGGTCTTCTTGTTAATAGGCCGGAGAGACCCCATCCACTCAAAGTGTAGCATGCTTCATCATGGGCCTATCCTGGCACTGACCATCAAGGTTCAGGTGAGAGTTACTCTTGGAAGGACTAAAGGGCGACTCTTCAAAGGCGAAGCAGGTAGGTAAAACTTTATTTAAATATAAGTATCTTCCTGCGGTGAAAGTGTGGCTCATCCCTAGCCAGCCAGTTCACCAACTGACCGCCCAAAAACTCCACCACCGTAGGTGGAATGTGGAACGCACTAGGCACAGTGCTCCACACTCCTCACGTGAAAGAGAGGACATGTAAGCTGTAAGTACAACACATCCTCTTTCCTTACAACAATAATTAATAGAAGAGAAAAGAGGAAACCATAAGAATAAGAGAGGTAAGGAGGAAAAGTAAGAGAGAGACAAGAGATGCAAGAAGGAAAAGAAAGAAAAGAAAGAAGCAAGAAAGTGAAACCACATCTTACGAAAGTCACTCCATCACTCAAATCGGCTGTGATTGTTCCTATTTTAAAAAAACCTGGTGCAGACTCTTCTGACCCAGCCAACTACCGTCCGATCTCCCTCCTGCCTTTCCTGGCAAAGGTACTAGAACGCCATGTTGTTAGAACTCTGAGTTCATTTGTGGAAAGGAACAGCGTCTTGGCTCCCAGGCAGGCTGGATTCCGCCCTGCACACTCTACGGAGTCAGTGATAATATCTGTCCTGGACAACCTCCGGGAGGGCATGGACACTAGTCAGCCCCAGGCCCTTATCCTGCTCGATCTCTCCGCCGCGTTCGACACGGTGGACCACGCCATCTTACTTTCACGTGTCGAGGCGGCGGGAATCGGAGGGACGGCCCTGCTGTGGCTATCCTCCTTCTTGAGCGGCCGCACTCAAGCAGTTCGCTTGGGTGAGTACTCAGCTGATTTCCGCCCAGTCCAGTGTGGGGTCCCCCAAGGTTCCTCTTTGTCCCCACTGCTATTCAATCTTTACATTGCCCCCCTTATTTTTGCTTTACAGCAGCTGGAGGTCTCTGTCTACAATTATGCAGATGATCTCCAGCTTATCTTCTCTCTCTCTTCTTCCCCCGAGTCAATTTCTAATTTTCAGTCTATCATGACTTTTATCCAGGACTGGATGAACTTCAACCACCTGAAACTCAATCCCGACAAAACGGAATTGGTGTTGACGGGTGGTTGTTCCAGTCCTTGGTCTTCTTCTTTCTGGCCCCTTTCTTTAGGTCCCCCACCTACTCCCGTTCCCTCTGTCAAGACCCTCGGGTTCAAACTCAATAATCAACTTTCCCTCCACTCTCAAGTTAGTGCTGTCGTCTCCTCTGCCTTCCTCTCCCTCCGGACAATCCGCAAATGTCTCCCGGTTTTTCTCTCCATCCGCCCTCAAATTAATACTTCTGGCCATGGTGACGTCCCGCTTGGACTACGGCAATGCCCTCTACCATGGCATGCCAGCGTACCTCGTGAGGCGCCTCCAATTGGTCCAAAACCAGGCGGCTCGTCTGGTATTCAATCTTCCCAAATCACAACATGTCAGGCCCCTCCTCAAATCTTTACACTGGCTTCCTGTCCAGCAACGTGCCCTATTCAAGCTTGGCTGCATCATTTTCAAAGCCCGGTCCGGCTTTGCCCCGTCTTTCATCAGCACGGCTATCCACGACTACACCCCGTCTAGAGAATTGCGCTCTGCTACTCATCAACTTCTCACCGTCCCTCGCTCCAAACGGAAAAAATGGGGAGGCTCCAAATTTTCTACCACGCCCCCGGCCTTTTGGAACTCTCTCCCTTTTCATTTGAGATCCTGTTCCCAGTACCCCCTTTTTCGCAAAAACCTTAAAACCTTCCTCTTTTCCCAAGCCTTCCCGTCTTAACCTCCCCTTGTCCCTCAGTTTCTCTGCCCCTTGAGTAGTAGTATCACATAGCGCCAAGAAACCGCCTGGTGTACGCGCGCTCTAGAAATATTTTTTAAATTCAAATTCAAATTCAAAAGTGAAAGATGCTAAAACATTAATCACAAATATAATCGTTGAGGTATCCTGGGGGATGTCGACCTCTTTTAGGTCTCACTTCCCTTCCAACAGGAATACAGCATTCAAAGTCAGTGGAGGCATCACCACCACCTTGAGTAGTACCACGAGCACCAGAACGTGCATGTGAAGGACTAGTCAAATCACTGTCAGATACTGCCATAAAGATATTGATAGCACTTTGATCATGGTGCTTGATAACCTTTCTGATAAAGAACTACGCGCCTGTGGTTCCATTTATCACCATTGTCAAGTACAACAGCATGAGGTAAAGTATGTGCCACTTTGTACGGCCCCAAGAACTTGGATAAACCTGCACTACATCTTCCACTATGCAGCTTCACCCAATCATCTGAGCAAATGCGTCTATAGATTTTTTCCAAACTTTCAGAGTCGTGGAATGAGTGCTGGTTGAAGTGCTTTTAAGAACCAGGTCTTTAATCCGAGTGGGAACAAGTTTGGTGTTCGACAGTCTCCCACGCATCATTTCAAAAGGTATTTTACCGGTAACCCCATGCAAACTTGAGCGGTACGCCCACAACATTTCAGAAAGCAATAAGTTTACCTCACTCCTACAAGTCAAGGCCATTTGAATGGTACCTTTGATCAAACGGTTTGCCCTCCCAACTATAGCATTGCCCTGTGGATTATAGAGTGATGTGCGGATGTTCTTGAAACCAAAAGAGATAAAAAAATGCTCGCATTCCCACAGAAGTTAGTTGGGTGCCATTGTCAGTAATCAAAACAGAGGGTACACCCTCTTCACCCTAATTTTCTTTCAAAGTGTTCACTGTGGCTTTTGTAGTGATTTCTTTCATGAACTTTACTATCAACCATTTGGTGTGAACATCAATCACTACCATGGCAAACATACAATCACTCTTGAGTTCATCCATTGGATCAATGAAATCTAAGGAAGGTTGCCCAGGGTTTGCTATCTGTCCCATGACTGCTTGCACTCCCACTCTTAACGCTTTTCACTTTCTTTGCATACTTCACTCTTATCCACCTAAATATCCACATCAGCATCCATCCCAGGCCACCACCAATTCACTCTCAAGCATTTTTTTGTTCTTCTTTGGCTTCGATGCCCCTCATGTGCTAATCTGATGTGTTTGTTCCTTAACCCTAAAGGAGGAACAAAAAATTCCCCTCTCATAATTAACAATTCATCCAGTACTTTCACAAAAGGTCTGATAGAAGGAGACACTGTACTTTCTCTCCTACTGCCTTGCAAAATCAAGCGTTTGAGTGCATGCATTGAGTTGTCCGAGGATACTTCCTTAACCCATCCACTTTCAGTGATGGCCTGAGCTTCAACACACTCAGCACATGTTGTACAGAAGCCACGGCACCTTCTGCCTCTTTTGCTATAACTGATGATTTATCAACAGCTTCCCACTCAAGAGAAAGTCGACAAGCAATCAGCTTGAATATTTCTCCAACCTTGTACATACTCAACCTTGTAGCAATATTCTTGTAAACGAGAAGCTAACCTAGCTAGCCTCGCAGAGCATTTACTGGTTCTACCTGGTAATAACACTTTAATCAAGGGTGTGTGATCGTATTTTTGCTTAACTTTGGAACCCCATTAGTAGGTTCTAAAATATTCACAACCCCAAGCTGCCACTAAAGTTTCGCATTCAATAACTGAAAAATGAATTTCAGAATTAGTCAGTGTCATGGATGCGAATGCCACTGTTTTTTCATGTCCATTATAGACCTGAGATACAATGGCACCAAGACCTGTGGCACGAGCACAGACAGTGAGGACAGATTCAAGCTTGGTGTCAAAAGGGGTGAGTATGCCTGCCTCACAAATGTCTTTTTTGATATTATCAAAACGTGACTGTTGTTGAGATTCCCATAAAAGCAGCTCCTTTTCTTATATATAACCTAAGAATCTCTGTTTTCGCAGAAAAATCTTTGACACATTTTGAGTAATACTCAATAAGACCTAGGAAAGATCTTAATTTATCTTTGTCAGAAGGTGTGGGAGCTAACCTGATGGCATCTAAAAGGTTTTGTTTAGGTTTTACACCTTCGGCAGAGATTTCATAGCCAAGATATTCTACTTTGTCTACAAACAATTTACATTTCTCAAGTCTGAGGTTTAAACCAGATTCTTTGATTTTGAGCAGCACCCCCTGAGGGTGCGATTGTGATGGTCAATGGTGGCTCCAAATATAAGAATGTCATCCTGGAAATACACGTTATTGACATCTTTAAAAAGCACATGGAGCTTTCTACTGGCTCGATTACACCTGAAGACACCATATCCTTAAGCATATATTTCACTGCCACTCTGGCTACTAAAGGTATTCTGCGTACCTTGTGCTGTACTGGAAGAGCCTCAGATTGTAATACTATTTTGTGGACATAACCCTCAAGCATCCTAATTTTTATATAAATGCATCCTTTGCCTCTTCTAAAATACTTTCAAAGAAGGGTTCTCCACTACCAATTTTTTGAGTGGGAGCTCTAGGGTCAACGATGATACACAAATCGTACTGGTGCATCCATCCTAGAATGGGAGGTCCATCAGTAGCTACATACACCTTCCCTTGTACTGATCTACCCCTAAATTCTATGGTAGTGTTCATATACCCTAATAGATTTATAGTTTGAACCTGATAACCCCCACAGTTATTGTCTTTGGGAAGCACTTTGGCCCCCCCTAAGTCCACTTTCCAAAACCGAAGAACCCCATCCGCCCCTTGGTACTCTGAACCCCTTCGGCTACAAAGACAATACTGTCGAAACCTTGAAAGACATTTGCGAAAGCACTATAACCCGCAGGATAAGCAAACCTACAAGAACGCTTTGGCTAACTATAAACAGCTCATATTCTCTGAAAAGAGCAACTATTATGTCACCCAAATCAACTAGGCAAATAACTCGGCAAAAAAACTCTTTCAGGTGGTCAATCATCTTTCTAATTCCCCTGACCTTCCTCCAGACACTTCCCAAGCCCTTTGTAACTCCTTGGCCAATTTTTTCTCCGACAAAGTCACTTCAATCTTCTCTGCTTTCACCCCCCACTCCTGCCCTGCTAAGAACGTCTCCTTAGACGATTCTACCTTCGATTCCCCCATCTTTCTCAAATTTTGTCAGGCCCCCATCGAACAAATTTCACATTTAATTTTCACAACTAAATCAGGCTCACTCTTGGATCCATGTCCACCGTCCATTCTCAACCTCATTCCAGAGGTCATCGCCCCGGCCATAGCTAACATCTGTAACACCATATTCCATACAGGCTCTTACCCTTCCATATGGAAAAATGCTATCATTAGGCCATTACTAAAGAAACCCAATCTTGACCCTGCATTACCATCCAGCTACAGACCCATTGCATGTCTTCCGTTTCCGTCCAAGATCTTTGAAAACATAATGAATAGACAACTATCTGAATTCATTGATACCAACCACTTGCTGGATGATACTCAATTCGGTTTCAGGCAAGGACACGGAACGGAGACGGCCCTCATCAAAGCCACTGATGAGATTAGGATGACCTTGGACAAAGGCGGGGCGGCAATCCTAATACTGCTTGACTTATCTGCAGCCTTCGACACGGTCGATCATACCACCTTGATCGACCGTGTCTCAGCAATGGGCATTAGACACAGGGCCAAAGATCTTCTCGCCTCCTTCCTGGCCAATCGTACCCAATCGGTAAAGTTGGGTCCATTTTCTTCTCCCATCTTTTCCCTCCCATGTGGAGTGCCACAGGATTCCTTGCTAAGTCCGACCTTATTCAACATCTATGTTTCGGACTTAGCGAGGGTGATCAAGTTATATGGCATTAATCTTACAACTTACGCCGATGAGACCCAGTTGGTCCTATCAGTCCATCACGATGGAGAAACAGTTGCAGCCAATTTCCGAGAGGGAATGCTAGCCATCAGCGCCTGGATGGCATCCAACTCTCTCAAATTAAACTCTGGAAAAACGGAGATCATGACATTCAGGAAACTAGAACCCAGCTGGTCCCCACAGTGGTGGCCTAGCGAGATGGGCCCTCCACCTCAACCCGTAACAAAAGTCAGAAACCTAGAGGTCGTCTTCGACGACAAATTGCTCTTCAACCATCACGTCAATACGGTGGTATCCTCATCCTTCTTCACATTGAGGAAAATTAAGAAACTCCTTCCCTACCTCACTACCTCAGCAGGAAAAACCCTAATCACCAACCTCATCTTCTCTAGGATCGACTACTACAATGCCCTCCTCCTCAACGCACAAGAAAAAGCTTCAGCTAATACAGAACGCCTCAGCAAGAATCCTCTTAGGTATCCCTAAATTCAGCTCCATCTCCCCTTTCATTCGCCAGCTCCACTGGCTGCCCATCAAAAGCCGGACTAAGTTCAAGGCATTGTGTATCGCTTACAAGGCCATTAACAACACTGGCCCGCAGTTCCTCAAATATGCCTTCCGTCCACTTGTTTCACCTAGGACTCTTCGCTCAGCCTCAGCACACATTCTTAACGTCCCGCGCACAAAAAAGGCTAAGTGGGGCGACAGGTGCTTTGTTATCTCCACAGCAAGACTATGGAATGCCCTCCCCCTCAGCATTAAAACCAGTCCCACCCTCCTTAACTTTAGGAAGCAACTAAAAACATGGCTGTTTACTCGCTAACTGCGTTCTACTTGTCCATTTTTAATCCTTAAGCGCCGAGACACCCCTGGGTAATTGCGCGCTATACAAATTGCCAAAACATAAACATATGAATGAATAGATTGGGGTATTGCACTCAGTTTACTTGTAGCTTGATCGTTTATTCGATAAGTGTGCAGCGCTAGATCAGTGCCTGCTGAACTGTATGTGTATATGTATGTGGCCTGGTATCGCTAGATAACCAGGACTCTAGCACGCACAACAGTTAGACAGAATCTTTCAAATGAAACGTTTGTTGAAATCACTTTTTACCCTTAATTCATCATAAATTCATCCAATAAAGTACATATTCAATTTAAACAATCATAAACAATGATTACAATCACAGTACATATATCATATATGTTTTTCACACCAAACAATACAAAACAAGGTAATCTGAACAACCCAATGCATTTCAGGGTAGGTACCCCTTCATCAGGGGTCTGTAGGAAAGAAAGAAAGAAAAGAGAGGAAACTCTATTACTCAAGATGCCTTAGAGGGTTTCAGTTTCCTAATCTAGAGAGATGTATGAATTCCTTACCAAAATTGTCGATTCATCCGGTAATATTATACCGTGTGAAATATATCGTAATGTGCAATCAATCTAAGGGATCAGTAGAAAGAAAAAATCTTAAGTGTGTGGTTCATGCATGAATGCAGTTACCTAAAGGAGTCTGAGAGCAATTTACCTGTATCTTGGTTTAAAGTACTCTGTTAAAAAATAGAGAATAGTGGAATATTTGTAAAAAATGCGTTGAACATATATCGCCTATCTGTGTGATATACTTCAAAGTTTAAACAAATGTCTCACCTGCAGGTCTTGCGTATAGATACTGTTTTGTGGGGTCTGAGAAACAATAAATAAACGAGGGCATGTAAGTTATGTTGCACTCAACCTAATTTATGTGCAGTGAATTCGACCAAATGTTAAGTAAATGATATTTACCTGCGAGCCTCGAGGTTAATGCGGAGGGTCTCGCTCGTGTTAATATTTCTTTCCGCGCTGGGGGAAACAAAAGTGCATCGCATTAAGTAAGCGATTTGCTTGGCCGGTGACCTATATGTATATGAACGACTGAGAGCCGACTTACCGGATAAATATTAAATCAACTGTGTAACGGCGTCCCTGCCCGATCTGCGGTGTCAGTTTCAACATCCATTGTTGAAGTCCCTTTTCAATGTGTACTAAACGGTGTCAGGTATAGAAAAAGAAAAAGGACTACCGAACCTGTGGTCGGCGGCCATTACTAAGCGGGGAATATAGCGTGTAACTGAATGCACGTTTGTGTGTTATTAGACTAGGTTGCCATCATCAACGTCATTTTTTAGAGCATGGGATCTATTCTAAATAGTCTAAAGAGACGTAAATCAAAAGAAAAGACAAAGAGAAGAAGGAAGCATTACATATTGAGTATCCAGTAATTAAATGTAAAGAGTACACATTACTATGATAAACGAATTCATAGATCTACTAAATGAGAATTTTTAACTTATTCATAGTACAATCTTTCAAGAATTATATCCACATCTACCTATTTACAATATTATGTTCGCTGCATTCCCTTAAGCGCTTGCGTTACTGTGTGTGTGTATCATAGTGGGAGGTACCGCTGTGTTGTGGAAGCCCTCAAGGGTCAGGCAAATTATAGTTGTGTTTTTGCAATTTCTAGAGGAAACAAACCATTTCCAGTTTATCATTTAACCCATTTGGGGCCAGTGTCTGTAGCTTGCGTATCCAAAAGGTTTCCCTTTGGAGAAGGATTTTGGCATTGTCTAATCCTAGACGTTGAGGGACCTGCTCAATAATCTGAAAGCGTACTTGGGCTATTGTGTGTCCCATTTCGATCCAGTGTTTCGCAAGAGGCGATGTAAGATTTTTGTTGCGAATTCGACTTTAGTGTTCAGAGAGTCGTATTTTTAATTTCCAATCAGTCTTGCCAATATACAGTAGCCCACAGGGGCACTTTATTGAATAGACTATATGTTCTGCATTGCAATTTGCCGAGTGTCTCAGGTGGATTTTTTCTCCTGTTCGCGGATGGGACAACGTGTCTCCTGTGATGACATTATTGCAGTTCTTGCAATTGAAGCACCTCGTGGTTCCTTTGTGGGTTACTGCGTGTTGTTCTGTGTCATCTGGTTTGTTGAGAAGCTCTTTTAAGTTCCGTGCTCTTTTGTAAGCAAATAATGGCTTTTGGCTGAGCAGTTCTCCAAAATCCTTTTCCACTTGTAAAATTTCCCACCTTTTGGTTATAGTTCTTTTTATGTCTCTTGATGCAGTGGAGTATTTGGATACAAAAACCATTCTTTTATTCGAAGTCTTAACTTTTTTCTCAAGCAGTTCAGTTCGAGGTATTGTCTTTATTTTCTCCATTTGCATTTCCAAAAGTTTCTCAGGATATCCTCGGTCGAGGTAGCGCTGCTTCTGATATTCTATGCTTCTCTTACATTGTGTTTCGTCAGATGATATTCTCTTAACTCTCATGAATTGAGATATTGGGAGGTTGTTTATCAGATTGATCGGGTGAAAACTTCCATATTGTAATGCCGTGTTCTTATCAGTGGATTTTTTTGTACAATTTAGTATGTATTGTGTTGCCATTTATTCCAAACAGAACATCTAAGAATGGTATGGATGTGGTACTGAACTGGCTTGTGAACTGTATTCTGGGATTTACAAGATTTAAGCTTTCGATGTTTTTCTTTAGATCTGTGACTGGTTTCTTCCATATTATAAAGATATCATCAATATAACGTTTGTAATATATGATGACTTCTTGCCAAATGCTGTCTTCCAGTATGTAGTCAGATTCAAACTTTGCCATGAATATATTTGCGTATATACATGCCCCTGGAAAGCCCATGGCAGTTCCGCTGAGTTGGGTGTAATATTCATGTTGCCATATAAAGTAGCTGTTGTTTAAACAAAATTCCAGAAGTTGCATAATCAGATATTTTGTCTCCAAAGGTTTATCTGTCACCAACAAGGCCCATTCCATGGCTTCAAGCCCCAATTTATGGGGAATTGATGTGTATAACGACACCACGTCGATCGTGCAAAGTGTTAAATTCACACCTTCCTCAAGATTTACTGATGTGAGACTTCTCAAAAAATGTGATGTATCCTCCAAATATGTAGACCAGTTGTGAATAAACGCTTGCATGTGTGTATCTATAAAAATGCCTAAGTTCTCAAAAATTGACAAGCAACCAGACACAATAGGCCTGATAGGATGATTATGCAATTGTTTGTGCACTTTAGGCAAAAAATAGATTTTAGGTCTTCTTGGATATATTTGTCGTAAGTATCTCTTAGTTGTGTGGTTTATCCAGTCTAGTTCCTCAGCTTTATCAAGAATTCGATCAAGGTTATGTGCTATCTCATTTGTCGGATCTTGTTGGAGTTTAGCATAGACTTTATCATCTTGGACATGTTCATTGCCCTTTTGGATATAAAACTCAGTGTCCATAATGACAAGACCTCCTCCTTTGTCCGCCTTTTGGATAACGATTTCTTTATTGTTGGCCAAGGCGCGTATTGCACTATGTTCTGCCCGTGTCAAGTTTTTTAGGTTGCTTCTGTATTGAATGTTGGTCATGTCCGCCTTTACCAGGGTTTCGAATGTATCAACACTTTTATGAGAAACTGGAGCCATGAAATTACTCTTGGGTTTAAACTGCTCTGTGGTATTATCAGATGACTCAATGGGATTTAGGATGGTGAAAAAATATTTCAAAGGAAGTATCCTCATGAATTTGAAAAATGCCACCTCTGTCTCAAGTTCATTTGTACGGTAAGTGCTGACGAAAGTTGGTCCTTTATTTAGCAATTGAATTTCAAATTTAGATAGCGGGTACTCCGTAACCCCGTTTTCTTGGCTTGTTTCTTTTCCTTTTCCTTTGCCTTTTCCTCTTCGCGTTTTTCTTTGCTGGTTTGCGGTGTTTCTTGGTCCGGAGGTTTGTTGAGGTGCGGGCCCTTCTCTAAAAAAGGATCAGTTGATGACGTGGATGCCAAGTCTATTGTTGTGGTCTTTTGGGAATCTTTTTTGCGAGATTGTTCCTGTACTAAAGGTTGTCTTGAAGTATTCGTATCGCTATCTGAGACCACACTCTCTTGAGACAAAGTTGTTTGTTGCTTTTTTCCAGAAAATCGTCTTTTGGCGTATACTTCAGCCCAAGTGTAGGCCTCATTCAATTTATAATCAATTGTATCGCGTTTAAACTTACGCAATTTTGTCTCCTGCAGTTCCTTTCCCTACTTTTCCAATTTGATGTCTATGTCCTCTAAATATTTACTCCATGGCTCTTCCTCTATTCTTTCTGATAGTTCCTTTTTTACATTGAATATTTCCTCTTCTAGGTCTCTTATTGTTTTTGCCAGTTCTTCTATAAGCAACAATATTAAATCCAAGGAACACTTGTTCAATATTTCGAACCATTTCTCCATGAATTGCAGGTTGTTATTCAATCTATAAAGCAGGGGCGTAACAAACGCCCCCGCAGCCCCTGCAGTGCGGGGGGCCTCACTCTCTACAGTTAATGAAGGGGGCCCCCAGGGGACCCCGGCCCCCTCAGCTCTTCGGAGGGCTGTGAGAGACTGAAGCAAGCCTCTCTCCCTCTGCATCTGAAGCAGGTGCAGCCTGCTCGGAGCCCCTCGCCCCCTCCCTCTGACTGAAGAGAAACAAAGTATCAATATACATTGTTTCACTTCAGTCAGAGCCAGAGGCAGTCCCGGAAAGAGGATGGGGGCACCAGAGACAGCAGTCTCCACTGCTCCTCTGAGGCAGCACAGAGCCCGGCCCCCACTCTCTCCTCTCGATAAGCAAAGCCCACCCCACAAGAGAAGAGACAGGGACAAGGATGGGGTGGGGGCCACCCCACAAGGGGTGGGGGCTCCACCCCACAAGAGAAGAGAAGAGACAGGGACAAGGATGGGGTGGGTGCCCCATCCCACAAGAGAAGAGACAGTGACAGGCCCCCACCCGAGAAGAGACTGGGACAAGGATGGGGTGGGGGCCCCACCCCACAAGAGAAGAGAAGAGACAGGGACAAAGATGGGGTGGGTGCCCCATCCCACAAGAGAAGAGACAGTGACAGGCCCCCACCCGAGAAGAGACAGGGACAAGGATGGGGTGGGGGCCCCACCCCACAAGAGAAGAGACAGTGACAGTCCCCCACCCGAGAAGAGACAGGGACAAGGATGGGGTGGGGGCCCCACCCCACAAGAGAAGAGAAGAGACATGGACAAGGATTGGGTGGGGGCCCCACCCCACAAGAGAAGAGAAGAGACAGGGACAAGGATGGGGTGGGGGCCCCACCCCACAAGAGAAGAGAAGAGACAGGGACAAGGACAAGAAAAGAGAAGAGACAGGGAAAAGGATGGGGTGGGGGACCCACCCCACAAGAGAAGAGAAGAGACAGGGACAAGGATGCGGTGGGGGCCCCATCCCACAAGAGAAGAGACAGGGACAGGCCCCCCCCCGCCCCCCCCCCGAGAAGAGACAGTGACAAGGATGGGCTGGGGGCCCCATCCCACAAGAGAAGAGACAGGGACAAGGATGGGGTGGGGTGGGGGCCCCAGAGACAGCGCTCTCCACTGCTCCTCTGAGGCAGCTCAGAGCCCGGCCCCCACTCTCTCCTCTCCATAAGCAAATCCCACCCCACAAGAGAAGAGAAGAGACAGGGTGGGACAAGGATGGGGGGGGGGGGCCTCAGAGAGCAAGAGCAGGAGACAGCACAGAGCAATGCTCTGGACCCTGACAAGGGTGGGAGTGGGGGCCCCTAGAGAGAGCATTCTCCAGGGCAAAGCTCACATGAGAAGGGATGAGGCAGCAAAATGGTGCCCTCAGGTAAGCCCTCTTGTTAGAACACACCATGGGCATCCGCAGGAGGGAAGGAGGGGGGGCGAGAAGGGTGCAAGGCAGAGGGGAAAAGGGTGCAAGGCAGAGGGGGAGAAGGATGCAAGGTAGAGAAGGGTGCAAGGCGGAGGGGAGAAGGGTGTAAGGCAGAGGGGAGAAGGGTGCAAGGCAGAGGGGAGAAGGGTGCAAGGCAGAGGGGAGAAGGGTGCAAGGTGGAGGGGAGAAGGGTGCAAGGCAGAGAAGAGAAGGGTGCAAGGCAAAGAGGAGAAGGGTGCAAGGAAGAGAGGAGAAGGGTGCAAGGTAGAGAAGGGTGCAAGGCGGAGGGGGAGAAGGGTGCAGGGTAGAGGGGAGAAGGGTGCAAGGCAGAGAGGAGAAGGGTGCAAGACAGAGGGGAGAAGGGTGCAAGGCGGAGGGGAGAAGGGTGCAAGGCGGAGGGGAGAAGGGTGCAAGGCGGAGGGGAGAAGGGTGCAAGGCAGAGGGGAGAAGGGTGCAAGGCAGAGGGGATAAGGGTGCAAGGAAGGGAGGATAAGGGTGCAAGGTAGAGAAGGGTGCAAGGCGGAGGGGGAGAAGGGTGCAAGGTGGAGGGGGAGAAGGGTGCAAGGCAGAGGGGAGAAGGGTGCAAGGCAGAGGGGAGAAGGGTGCAAGGAAGAGAGGAGAAGGGTGCAAGGTAGAGAAGGGTGCAAGGCGGAGGGGGAGAAGGGTGCAAGGCAGAGGGGAGAAGGGTGCAAGGCAGAGAGGAGAAGGGTGCAAGGCAGAGAGGAGAAGGGTGAAAGGCAAAGGGGAGAAGGGTGCAAGGCAGAGGGGAGAAGGGTGCAAGGCAGAGGGGGAGAAGGGTGCAAGGCAGAGGGGAGAAGGGTGCAAGGCAGAGGGGATAAGGGTGCAAGGAAGGGAGGATAAGGGTGCAAGGTAGAGAAGGGTGCAAGGCGGAGGGGGAGAAGGGTGCAAGGTGGAGGGGGAGAAGGGTGCAAGGCAGAGGGGAGAAGGGTGCAAGGCAGAGGGGAGAAGGGTGCAAGGAAGAGAGGAGAAGGGTGCAAGGTAGAGAAGGGTGCAAGGCGGAGGGGGAGAAGGGTGCAAGGCAGAGGGGAGAAGGGTGCAAGGCAGAGAGGAGAAGGGTGCAAGGCAGAGAGGAGAAGGGTGAAAGGCAAAGGGGAGAAGGGTGCAAGGCAGAGGGGAGAAGGGTGCAAGGCAGAGGGGGAGAAGGGTGCAAGGCAGAGAGGAAAAGGATGCAAGGTAGAGAAGGGTGCAAGGCGGAGGGGGAGAAGGGTGCAAGGTGGAGGGGGAGAAGGGTGCAAGGCAGAGGGGAGAAGGGTGCAAGGCAGAGGGGAGAAGGGTGCAAGGCAGAGAGGAGATTGGTGGAAAGAAGAGAGGAGAAGGGTGCAAGGTAGAGAAGGGTGCAAGGCGGAGGGGGGAAGGGGTGCAAGGCAGAGAGGAGAAGGGTCAAAGGTAGAGAAGGGTGCAAGGCGGGGGTGGAATAGGGTGTAAGACAGAGAGGAGAAGGGTGAAAGGCAGAGGGGAGTAGGGTGCAAGGCAGAGGGGAGAAGGGTGCAAGGCAGAGGGGAGAAGGGTGCAAGGCAGAGGGGAGAAGGGTGCAAGGCAGAGGGGAGAAGGGTGCAAGCCAGAGGGAGAATGGTGCAAGGTAGAAAAGGGTGCAAGGTGGAGGTGGACTAGGGTACAAGGGGAGGAGGAGAAGGATGCAAGGGGGAGGGGGGAAAAGGTGCAAGAAGGAGGGCGGGAAAGGTGCAAGAAGGAGGGCAAGAAGGGTGCAAGGCAGAGGAGAGAAGGGTGCAAGGGGGATGGTGATGAAGTTAAAAATGTGCCCCCCCTGGAAACATTTCTGCAGACAACCATGGAACGCACACTACTTTGTAAGGGAGAGTGGGAGAGAGTGGAGAGAGAGAGAGTGGAGAGAAACAGTGGAGAGAAACAGTGGAGAGAGAGAGTAGCTAGAGAGAGAGAGAGTGGAGAGAGACAGTGGAGAGAGAGTAGACAGTGGAGAGAGAGTGGAGATAGACAGTGGAGAGAAAGAGAGTGGAGAGAGAGTGGAGAGAGCATGGAGAGACACTGGAGAGAGTGGAGAGAGAGAGTGGAGAGAGAGAGAGACAGTGAAGAGAGAGACAGTGAAGAGAGAGACAGTGAAGAGAGAGACAGTGAAGAGAGAGACAGTGAAGAGAGAGACAGTGGAGAGAGCGAGTGGAGAGAGCGAGTGGAGAGAGCGAGTGGAGAGAGCGAGTGGAGAGAGCGAGTGGAGAGACCGAGTGGAGAGAGAGAGAGTGGAGAGTGGAGAGAGAGAGAGAGTGGAGAGAGAGAGTGTGTGGAGAGAGAGAGAGTGTGGAGAGAGAGAGAGTGAGAGAGAGTGGAGAGAGAGAGAGAGAGTGGAGAGAGAGAGAGTGGGTGGAGAGAGAGAGAGAGTCGAGAGAGAGAGAGAGTCGAGAGAGAGAGAGAGTGGAGAGAGAGAGAGAGTGGAGAGAGAGTGGAGAGTGGAGAGAGGAGAGAGAGTGGAGAGTGGAGAGAGAGTGGAGAGTAGAGAGACAGTGGAGAGAGAGACAGTGGAGAGAGAGACAGTGGAGAGAGAGACAGTGGAGGGAGACAGCAGAGAGAGAGTGAGTGGAGAGAGAGTGAGTGGAGAGAGAGTGAGTGGAGAGAGAGTGAGTGGAGAGAGAGTGAGTGGAGAGAGAGAGAGTGGAGAGAGAGAGAGTGGAGAGAGAGAGAGTGGAGAGAGAGTGGGGAGAGAGAGAGTGGAAAGAGAGTGGAGAGAGAGAGAGTGGAGAGAGTGGAGAGAAAGTAGAGAGAGAAGGGGGAAAGGGTGGAGAGAGAGAGTGGAGGGAGACAGTGGAAGGAGACAGTGGAAGGAGACAGTGGAGGGAGACAGTGGAGGGAGACAGTGGAGGGAGACAGTGGAGGGAGACAGTGGAGAGAGAGACAGCAGAGATAGAGTGGACAGAGTTGAGAGAGAGAATGGAGAGAGAGTAGAGACTGACTGACTCAGACTGAATACTGACTGACCGAGAGACTGACTGACTCAAAAACTGACTGAGAGAGAGAGTGACTGACTGACAGAGAGAGAGAGACTGGTTGAGAGTGAGACTGACTGACTGACAGAGACTGACTAAGGTAGAGAGAAACTGACTGAGAAAGAGAGACTGAGAGAGAGAGGCAGAGACTGACTGACAGAGAGATAGACTGATTGACTGTGAGAGAGACTGACTGACTGAGAGAGACTGACAGAGAGAGACTGACTGAGAGAGACTGACAGAGAGAGACTGACTTGGAGAGAGACTGACTTGGAGAGAGACTGACTTGGAGAGAGACTGACTGAGAGAGAGACTGACTGAGAGAGAGAGAGAGACTGACTGACTGGGGTAAAGAGAGAATGACTGACTGAGAGAGACTGGCTGACTGACTGGGAGAGAGAGAGGCTGACTGGGAGAGAGAGACTGGCTGACAGAGAGAGATTGACTGACTGAGAGAGATAGACTGACTGACAAAGACTGACAGAGAGAGAAAGAGACTGAGAGACTGACAGAGAAAGAGAGACTGACTAACAGAGAGAGAGAGACTGACTGACAGAGACTGACTGAGAGAGAGAGACTCACAGAGAGAGACTGACTGACAGAGAGAGACTGACTGACTGACAGAGAGACTGACTGACAGAGAGAGAGACTGACTAAGAGAAAAACTGACAGACTGAGAGAGACTGATTGAGAGAGACTGACTGAGAGAGAGACTGACTGACAGAGAGAGAGACTGAGACTGACAGAGAGAGAGAGACTGACTGACAGAGAGAGAGACTGACTGAGAGAGACTGACTGAGAGAGACTGACTGAGAGAGACTGACTGAGAGAGACTGACTGACAGACAGAGAGAGAGCGAGAGACTGACTGACTGACTGAGAGAGACTGACTGAGAGAGACTGAATGACAGAGAGTAATAGACTGACTGACACAGAGAGAGACTGACTGACAGAGAGGGACTGACTGACTGACAGAGAGAGACAGAGAGAGAGAGAGACTGACTGACTGAGAGTGACTGACTAAGAGAGACTGAATGACAGAGAGATAGACTGACTGACTGAAAGAGAGATACTGACTGACAGAGAGAGAGAGAGACTGTGATGGAATTGGGGTCAAAGTGTGTATGAACCTATGCAATGCCTCTCAAGATTGCTATTGTCTAATAAAAATAAAAATGTATTATCAAAATGTGCTCTTTGTAGTTACATCTGCTTTTGAAATACTGCATTGTCGCATTGTCTAATGTTTTTAAATGGAAACGAGAAGGAGCAGTGGATGCACTTTTGTCAAAACTGAACGATAAGTGGGCCCGGTGTTGTATATCATGACAGGAGTCTGCATCTTTTAAACCCACCTAACATAGGGCAAACTTCCCCGGCCTACTGATGGCAGGGGCCCTGTAAGGGATGGACCACCACCTATGATAGCCTGCGGGCAGACTTAGCCCAACCTTTAACTCCACCATCCAGTGTTACTTATAACAGCTGGATTAGTGACAGTGGCGTAACAATCGCCCGCTTCCGCTGCAGTATGGCGGGTCGCTGGCCTGAGACCTCTAAACTGGCACGGAGGATGGGAGGGGGGGCCCCCTCTATGTAGTTTGCAGGGGGGCCCCCTCATGTTTCGTTACGCCACTGCTATAAAGCATGGGTCGTATAGCTAGCCTGAGTCCTCTCGGGATTCTTTTAACGCGGTGGTACTGAATGAGCGTTGACGCATGCAGACGTTGGTTTAATTCACGTTTCGATAGATATTCGAGTTGTTTAAGTTGTTGTACTACAGAGCCTCCTTGTGCATCAAAAGTTTTGGTTTCCTTGATTAATTTGTAAATCTGCGTTGCTTCATCTGATGTATATACTTTAGTGTTTGCTCGGTTATCTGTTATTGCAGCAATTGAATCAAATTACATTTTGTCGGTGGTGCCAATACCTGTGGAAAAAGATAGGGCCGATGACCTTTTTCTAAGTTGCCCGGCGTTAACCGCCTCTTTACCCACTCAAATTACCAAACAAAGAGGCAGACGCTGGAGACTGGAAGGCAGGAAACAGAAGTTTTATTCCGACGGAGCAGAACACATTAAATCAGACAACAGGGTATCTTCTCGAGGTGCTCTAACCGCATCTCTGAGGCCTGGCCTCTTATACACAAGTTTATTGCTTTATTGTATGAAACACATCTCTGTCAATACTTTGATGTACGGAAAGACATCCTCGGAATCCCACCTTCAGGCTGTTCCCACACACATTTACAGTTGGAGTCCCCACCCCGGTCACAACAGGTGATGATTATCGCGCAGCTGGATATTCCGCCGATTCACGGAATGTGTGGGGTTGATCGGATCTCATAGGGTGGGGGCTTTGATCAACTCGAGGGTCCTTTGATGGGGGAAGCTTCCTACTGTACAGGGGGGCAATAAACAGTATCCGCAGGGCCAGGTGGTGGCCTGGGAACGAGGAAGACAAACGGGCACACAGGAAAAGGGGGTTTTATCAAAGGACCCGGGACCATGAAAGGGATGAAGGGAGGTGTCGCGCTGGGAACAGGATGGGGTTCCGAGGCAGAGCTGCACTGAAGAGGGGTTTATGACCCAAGGCATGCGAGAGTGGGGGTTGTCAGCGTGCGGGGGATGCTTGCGAGGTTAGGAGGGAGAGAGAGAGACGCGCTGGCTATCAGCGAGGGGCAGAGAGGCCATGGTACTCAAAATGGCTGCCGCTTACGCGCACGAATGGGCTCGAAAGGGGGCAAGATGGCGCCGATAATGTTGACGTTGCAGCCTAAGTTTTAACAGTCCTCCCTTTTCAACATATCTAGCCAGCTTGCCTACTCGATGTCGATCTTCATCAAATTCCTAATCTCGGCATCATATAATGCTCCCATGCGTTCATTTCCAAAGTCCACAGTCTTAGGGCAAATACAATTCATACATAAGGAACACAAAGGCGGCAGGCATTGAATTCCTAAGCACAACCCACATATAACAACTACAGGAATCAGGATAATGGTAAACAGTCTCCAGCCCCAGTTCTTAACGGTGTTCCAGAACCAACCACCAAGCGACCATTCTTCCTGTTCCTGGTGGACTTCTGAAGAGAGTCTGTGGAGGTGTTCGATGGCCTTGTATACTGAGGGTGAATTGTCCGGTATATATGTATAACAGCTGGACCCAATAATGCGGCATGCTCCACCACGGTCCGCAAGAACCACATCTAGAACCAGGCGGTTCTGGAGAGCCACCAGGCGGACCGCTTGAAGCTCGGCTGTGTTGTTAGCAAGGATACCAGCTGTGATGTTCATTGTTGTCTCGACTGCCTGAGTCAGATGTCGGATGGCACGGCTGTTTGCCATCGGGCCCCAGAGTGGAACAAGGCCCTTCATAGCATCGAGGAACTGTGCTCCTGTTGAGTCGGCTTGTTCAATGTCCTTGGCTCGCTTTTGTCTATGGTGATTTGCTGGGGCCACATAGGTCGGAGGAAGGATGAAGGAGATGAGACAAGTGCCCCCCCAGCCTTTGGGGAGCCAGGTGTAAGCCTTTGTGCCACAAACGAAGTACATATTTGGAGAGGATACAAAGGAAGGTGGATCGGTAGAGTCCAAAGTTCTGGTGAAACGGCAAGCACTGCGGCCTACCAGCTGTGTCCCAAGCCCTTCTATGCACATGTGGCCTGTGACGTTGATGACAGACAGGGCCACAGTCAGAGTGGCAGCCGTTCGTTTCCGCAAGTAGGAGAAGGTGGGTCTGGTTGGATTGTTGAACACCTGCATTTCAATTCGTTCTTTAGCAGGGATGTCCATGTGGATAGAGTCGTTGGAGGTCTGCGGGCAGAAATGTGTCTTTGTTTTGTTTCGCCAGACCTCATGAAAGAAGTGCGTCATGGTTTTGCTGGAGGTGGCATTGTCCTTATAGCTTTCTTGCAGGAGGATCAGCCAAGCAAGGCAGGAGCCGTGAATTGAGAAGGGTGAAGGGATGAAAGGTATCGAATGTCCAGTGGCGTGGGGTAGCACCCACAGATCCAGCAGTTGGTGGCATTGGTGGCGAGATTGTGCTGGTGGAGTAGCTGCACAAAAGAGTTGTTCCAGAACTCCTTTCGCCTTTCTCTGAGTTGAGGAGAGAGTGAGATCAAATAATGTTCTTTCATGGTGGTAGGCTGTGCAGTGGTTAGCAGTATCTGATGAGCAGGTGTGCTTTCCTCCAAGATCCAGAAGGAAGTCATGAGGAGGAGGCAAAAGAGGAAGAGAATGAAGAAGGCGATTGTCTTTGATTTGTGCATATTGTCAGTCTTTGGGTTCCTGTAGTGGGTATTTCCTGTTGCTTCCATCATCTTCTTATCTGGCGCTTCCATCATCTTCAAGGTGCTCGGTAGCGGGCAGAACCACAGACCTTGTTTAGCTTCTCTCCGGGTAACCCTTGGTAGTGTTTAGGTCACCATTCTGAGATTTAACTCAGTCCGTGGTCTACTTAGCCGAAGCTCCCTCCTTTCGACGCAGGAAATACCCTTCTCTGGTTGGCACAGTGGGATCAGAGAATTTGGCAAGTTCAAGTGCCTCGGTGTCAGGATAGCAGTTCAGTGATGGTCGATCCTTGCTCAGGAGCTCTTCTTGGTTGTCGATGTTTTCTGTCGTGGCCAGGGTTGAGGAGACCTTCTTGCAGTGGTGTGCGTGCAGCCAGTGCCGTTTCCCCTCCACTCGAAGCGCCGTCCGGGTGGTGATCAGTACTTGCCAGGGGCCCGTCCACCGGGGTTCCAAACTCGTCGCCCGCTGCAAATTCCGGACTAGTACATAGTCCCCCGGTTGGATGTCGTGGCCCGGACCCCTGGAAGCATCGGGGACGGCCTGCTGCACCTGCTGATGAATGACAGACAGAGTTTCAGTTAACTTGTACAAATAATCAGACATTAGGACGTCCGGGACGTCATGAATGGAGGTTGGTTTTGGCGCAGACCAGACGCTCATGGGCCGGCCGAAAACGACTTCGTATGGTGTCAGGTGGTGTTTGGTGGGGGTGGAACGCATTGATAGCAATGCCAGTGGGAGAGCGTCTGGCCATTTCAGTCCTGTGGTAGCCACTATCTTGGCTAATTTTAACTTCAGTGTGGCATTGTGTCGCTCGACTAGTCCAGCAGACTGGGGGTGGAAGACTGCGTGGAACTTTTGTGTGATACCCAGCCCCTTTAAGATGAGCTGGATGACTTCGGCTATGAAGTGGGGGCCATTGTCGCTCCATAAAATTCGACAAAGGCCGTAGCGAGGGAAGAATTCTTTTAGCAGTACTTTTGCAGTGGCCATAGCAGTGTTATCACGGGTTGGGTATGCCTCCACCCACTTGCTAAATGCACACACCACTACAAGCACATATTTCAGGCCTTGGCATCCGTCTAGTTGGATGTAGTCCATCTGTAGGACTTCGAATGGGTGATTGGGAACCCCAAACCCTCCCCGGGGGACCACAGTTCCTTTCCCAGGGTTATGTTGCAGGCATATCAGGCATTGTTGGACCAGACGTTTGGCGGATTCCGTGATTTTATTGTTGTGCCAAACTCTGGAGACAAGTTCAATCATGGGGGCTGATCCTATGTGAGCAGGGGAGTGTGCCATAGTCAGTATGGGAATCAGGTATGAGTCAGGGAACAACCATTTGTTTGCGTCTTTTGTCCGCCAGCAGCCTTCATCATCCTTTAATCCCACCCGTGCCCATTCAGTCAATTCGCGTTGTGTGCTAGCCATTTGAATGTCCCTAACAGTGTCCCTAGCGTCGGTCCATTTTTCTGCTTGTGACCTGGTCACGTACATGCGTGTTGTCGTCCTGTTTTCAGCTGTCGTTCGAGCAGTGAGGTCCGCTAGTGCATTTCCCTGTCCAATAATGTCTGTCACTTTCTTGTGTGCCTGGCATTTGATGACCGCAAGTCTTTTGGGGAGAAGGACAGCTTCGATCAAGGCGGAGACTAAATCTCCATGCAAGATAGGGGTGCCGTGTGAGGTCAAGAATCCCCTTTCCTTCCAAAGGAGCCCAAAATGGTGAACCACCCCGAAGGCATACTGGCTGTCGGTGTAAATGTTCGCTGTGGTTCC
Organism: Lissotriton vulgaris; assembly: GCF_964263255.1. NCBI lineage: Eukaryota > Metazoa > Chordata > Amphibia > Caudata > Salamandridae > Lissotriton > Lissotriton vulgaris. The sequence continues at coordinate 234,934,865 of NC_141690.1, read as the reverse complement.
TGCTGCTAGGATGCATGCTCGTGTCAGGGCAATCAGTTCCGCTGCCTGGGCAGATCGTTGTGTGATGCGGGCTGTCTCGACTACAGTTCGAGCCGTGGTGACTGCGTAGGCAGCTGAAGTGGTGCCATCAGGGAGTTTGATGCAAGAGCCGTCCACCCACAGCTCTCCGTCAGGGTCAGGAAAAGCCGTGCCTCTGAGATCAACCCTACTTCTAGTCTGTTCGTCCGTGAGAGTCACACAGTCGTGTACAGGGGGCACATTGGGATCGTTCTCTGGTAGGGGAAGCAAAGTTGCCGGGTTCAGTGTGGTGCATCTTTTCAGGGTGATATGGGGTGCAAGCAAAGTCAGCTCGTATCCAGTCAGTCGTGCACTCGTCAGGTGTTGCGTCTTGGTTTGGTTCAGGAGGGTGTCAACTGCATGGGGTACTAGTACCGTGAGGGAATTCGAGAGCACGATCCCCTCACTCTGTCGGATAGAGATAGCAGCGGCAGCTACAGCTCGAAGGCAGGCAGGTATGGCTCTGGCTACAGGGTCAAGAGTGGCAGAGAAGTAAGCGCACGGTCGTTGCTTTGGGCCAATGGACTGGGTTAGGACAGATAAAGCGCACCCCTCCCTTTCGTGAGTGTAGAGGGAGAAGGGCTTTGTGTAATCGGGGGTACCTAGGACAGGGGCCGAACAAAGGGCATCTCGTAGTTCCGTGAAGGAGGTTTGGCACTCAGGGGTCCAAGGGAGTGGGAAGGGGACATCTTTAGCTAGCAGAGAAAGCAGCGGTTTCACAATGAGGCTGAAGTTTGGTAACCACTGTCGGCAGAAGGAGGTGAGGCCTAGTAGGGAGTGGACCTGTTTCTGAGTCTTAGGGACAGGGGTTTCAAGAATGGTTTGGATCCGGTCGGGAGTAAGTTTCCTTCCGTCTTTGGACAGGAGGTGGCCTAGGTAAGTGACCTGGGGTTGGCAGAATTGCAACTTCTTTTTGGAGACCTTGTGGCCATTTTCCGCAAGGAAGTGCAGGAGTTGAATGGTGGCTGTGACTGCCAGTGGAGTGGTGTCGGCCGCCAAAAGGATGTCATCGACGTATTGTACTAACACCACTCCATCGGGTAACTGGACCTGATCCAGTTGTCTCTTGAGGGCCTGACTGTAGATACTGGGGCTTTCAGTGTAGCCTTGGGGTGCTCGGCAGAACCTATATGAGCGGGCTTTTAGGGTGAAGCCGAAGAGATATCGGCTGTCTGGGTGGATGGGGATAGAGAAAAATGCGTTTTTGAGGTCAATGACAGTGAAGGTGGTGGCAGTGGAAGGAATCAAGGTCAGGATAGTGGTGATGTCTGAGACCACGGGGTACTGGGGTACAACCACTTTGTTGATCTCTCGAAGGTCGATGATGAAGCGGTATGCTTTCTCATCCCCCTCTCCTTGTTTCTTGATGATGGGCAAGATAGGACTGTTGCAAACGTTGCTAACCACTTCCTCTACCACTCCTGCGTCTATCAGTGACTGAATAATCTTTACCAATGCCTTCTCGCCCTCGGGCGATATCCGATATTGTGGAAGTTTTGGGAGTATTGCGTCTGGTCGGACAGTAATGTGCACTGGGTCAATCATCATGCGCCCTACGTCCGAATCCGTCTTGGCCCACAGATGCGGAGGCAGAGTGTCAAGCAGGGATGTGTCAGCGTCATTGATAGAAAACATGCGTCGGGAAGGGCAATGTCTAAGCAGAATGGGGTTGTCGTACAGGAAAACTCGAACTCCGTCTTGGGAACATCTAATGGTCGCTCGGAAATGTTTCAGTAAATCAAGTCCCATAATGGCGTCAGGAGTATTGGAGGAAAGCAAAAACGTCGTGTCAGTGGTATTGTTTTCTAAGTCGAAGGGGATCGGAGCGGACAAAGGGTTAGTGGAGGGCGTTCCATCGAAACCTATCGATGTCACAAGTGAGCCAGACAAGGGTGCCCTTGGAATCAGTCGTTTAGATAACGCACTACGTGTTGCGCCAGTGTCTACCAGAAATGGAGACTTTGTACCCAGGACCTTAGCAGTGACATAAGGACCTTGCTGGTCAACATAGAGCTCGACTGGATCCCTCCCTTGCCCTTGGCAGTCCTATGCAAAGTCGTGGGCATCGTCGCAGTCAGACTGTTGGTACTGATTCTGTCTGGGTCGGTCAAATGTATTTGGTCTGTTTGATCTATCGTTAGTCATGTCATTTGTGGGCCCCCGTTGCTGTCCTCTATTTCGTGGTCCACCCTCTACGTCCTTGGGGTCCCTATTTCTGTTCATCTCTGAAAGAACCGGGCACTGGGATTTCCAATGGCCGAATCCTTTACAGAAGACGCACTGGTCCTCTCTAATGTCTGTACGTCCAATGTGGGGTGTCGAGGTGCGGTCTTTAGGAGGTGCGTTCTTAGGGACATTCGTCTGATAGTTTCCTTTGTATTGCTCTCGTCCTATAGTCACCCCTTGCAATTGCGACAATCATCACCCTCTCTTTTAAGTCTTTCTTCTTTTTCTCTGTCGCTCTATCGTTTTCGTTTTTCTGGTGTTCGTAATATTGGGCCATCTGAAGGATAGCCGCAGGTTTGGAGGCTGCCCAACTACTCTCGCTGGCCTGCAGTTTCTGGGAGACCTCCGGTGACAAACCTTTAACATAATTTTGGACAAACAGATGGTGTCCGGTTGCAGTGGTCATGTCCTGGCCGCTGTAATCGGAGAACACCGTTTCAAAACGGGAGAAGTATTCCGATACATCCTCCTGGGGTTTCTGACGACAAGCCGTTACTATCGACCAGTCCACTTTCTTTTCTGGAATCAGGGTTTTCAATTTCTGTACGATTTTATCTGGGAGGTCTAAAATGGATTTCAAAGGTTTCTGTCCAGGTTCTCGTTGCCTATCTATGTCATCGAGTTGTGACCAGGTATGTCCGAACAGCTCAAGGTGGTCGACTTTCCGGATTTGCTTCCACACATCAGCTGGTAGACATAACCCGAAAAACAAATCGATGTCAGCCAGGGTCATAATTGTTGAACCTAGGGCTGTACCTAATTCAGTATAGAAGGCAGTGGGGTTTTTACGTAAATCAGGCAGAGATTTCCGGAACGTCAGAATATCCTGCCGATCCCATGGCTGGTAGACCCAGTTGTACACTACCCTCCCTCTTGCATCTTTGTGGTTGACGTCATCGTGAGTTCCTAGACCTCGTGGAGGAACCCAGTAGGGGGCAGCCTCTCTTATTGGCATCATGGTGCTAGCTCGCTCAGTTTGGGGTTCGGTTGCTACAGGTGTCGGGGGTTTAGCTTCCGATTCCTGTTCAGTGAGGTGGCGGAAAACCTCAAGCGTACGCGTAAGGAGGTCCGTCACATCACACTCACCCTCATCCCCGATATCGACCTTCCTGTACAGAGTCGTTAGGCTCTCGGGACCTTTTTCTCAATATCGGTCCTCGTACGCATTCAAGATGTGGTAACACAGTCGTACGGTAAAATGTCGTCAGTGGCTCCCTGTATACGTGTTGAACATGTCCGTGACGTGCTCTTCACTTTCCTTTCTTTCTACCAATGTCCTCACTACCTTGTCAATCCCTGCTCACTCATCCTTGCTTAATCTGTTCGTTCTTGCAGAATCAGCCTTCCGGGTCTCTGGGTCATTTAACACTGTCGCTTGTGCTGTACCTAATACAAGGGGTTCGGCCGGCACAGAGGCCACGGGGGCCGAAGCTCTGGTACTACTCTCGTCTGTGCTTGGGGGTGGTGGGTGCTGTGCTAAGGGTTGGGAAGGGGCATATGGAGGGGGCATGTAGATGATCGGAGGACCTAACAACAGATCATCGTTGGCTCGCTGTTTCAAGGGCAATTCAGGATAGAGCGTAGAGGGCGTTCTAACCGGACACTGGCTTGATGTTTCCACCTCTAGTTTCTGTTTGGCTTCCTCTCTTTCCTTAATCTCTTCTTCTAGTTTCTGAGCAGCTAGGTGGGCTGCCTTTCGCAGCTCTTTTCCCAACCTACTCTCCGTTCTCTTTTTACGTTGTTCGGTTTCTTTGCGCCACATGCCGAGACTATCAAGCATAGTGGGCGTTGTCTTGTGTTTACCAAGGGCTGTTTCTAGCGCGCTTATTTTATCCTCATCGAAGGATCCTATCAGTGGCCACTGACTTTCTCGATCCTTTTTCGTATATTTATGCCACAGCTTGCTATAAGCTATAGCGATCAATCCATGCTTCATGAACATGTCCTTATTAGGGGTGCCTTCCAGAGGAGCCGGATGGTTCATCTCTAATAAGCGGTCCGGGCTAAACAGGCTACCAATCAGTGGGGAGAAGACAGGCATGACGGATTACAACGGGGACAAAAGTCTGCACTACCTATCTTATCACTGCGTGCAAAGACTAGACAGAATATTTCTATTCTTCGTTGTTTGCAGGCGGTGAATACCTCAAAAAGAACCAATATCGAACAGTCAATGTTCGGTCAATCAAACAATCAATGGGGAGAATAAGTAGGCACGACGGGTTACAACGGGGACAAAGGTCTGCGTTACCTACCCTTTCACTACCTGCAAAGAGAGAACCTGTTCTTCCCTGTTTGCAGACAGAGAATCTCCAGAGAACAATCCACGAAAAGCAGTTCGGGCCAAACAATCAATCAGTGGGGGAGGAAGATAGGCACGACGGATTACAATGGGGACAAAAGTCTGCGTTACCTATCCTTCACTGCTTGCAAAGAGAGAGCCTGTTGTTTCTCCGTTTGCAGACAGTGAATCTCCAAACAAATCAACAAAAGAGTAATACTAGTATTTTCCAAACAATCAAATAATCATTTCGCAATTCGTCGTGTTTACACGACCTTACCCGGACCGCATGGACAGTTTCTTGTCTTTAGAATCCAGCGCCCGATCGTCCTCTATTCTTCGTGATCCTCGCGGCACTCCTGATGGTTCCCAGTCAGGACCGTAGATCACTCGAGAGAGGTCTGTTCAGAACCAGTGAAGTTCGGATGATCGGCTGTCAGACGAGGGTCTATCGGACAGGAGCTCTCCCGATCGTTGCAGTCGTTCACTCTGTCGTCAGGACCTCTCCCACTGGATCCACGAGTCGCTGATGGGCCCCACGTTTGGGACGCCAATTGTGGAAAAAGGTAGGGCCGATGACCTTTTTCTAAGTTGCCCGGTGTTAACCGCCTCTTTACCCACTCAAATTACCAAACAAAGAGGCAGGCGCTGGAGACTGGAAGGCAGGAAACAGAAGTTTTATTCCGACGGAGCAGAACACATCAAATCAGACAACAGGGTATCTTCTCGAGGTGCTCTAACCGCATCTCTGAGGCCTATCCTCTTATACACGAGTTTATTGCTTTATTGTATGAAACACATCTCTGTCAATACTTTGATGTACGGAAAGACATCCTCAGAATCCCCCCTTCAGGCCCGTTCCCACACACATTTACAGTTGGAGTCCCCACCCCGGTCACAACAGGTGATGATTATCGCGCAGCTGGATATTCCGCCGATTCACGGAATGTGTGGGGTTGATCGGATCTCATAGGGTGGGGGCTTTGATCAACTCGAGGGTCCTTTGATGGGGGAAGCTTCCTACTGTACAGGGGGGCAATAAACAGTATCCGCAGGGCCAGGTGGCGGCCTGGGAACGAGGAAGACAAACGGGCACACAGGAAAAGGGGGTTTTATCAAAGGACCCGGGACAATGAAAGGGATGAAGGGAGGTGTCGCGCTGGGAACAGGATGGGGTTCCGAGGCAGAGCTGCACTGAAGAGGGGTTTATGACCCAAGGCATGCGAGAGTGGGGGTTGTCAGCGTGCGGGGGATGCTTGCGAGGTTAGGAGGGAGAGAGAGAGACGCGCTGGCTATCAGCGAGGGGCAGAGAGGCCATGGCACTCAAAATGGCTGCCGCTTACGCGCACAAATGGGCTCGAAAGGGGGCAAGATGGCGCCGATAATGTTGACGTTGCAGCCTAAGTTTTAACATACCTCGTTTGTGCAGTAGAGAGTCAATGAATAAATAGATTGGGGTATTGCACTCAGTTTACTTGTAGCTTGATTGTTTATTTGATATGTGTGCAGCGCTAGATCAGTGCCTGCTGAACTGTATGTGTAAATGTATGTGGCCTGGTATCGCTAGATAACCAGGACTCTAGCGCGCACAACAGTTAGACAGAATCTTTCAAATGAAACGTTTGTTGAAATCACTTTTTATCCTTAATTCATCATAAATTCATCCAATAAAGTACATATTCAATTTAAACAATCATAAACAATGATTACAATCACAGTACATATATCATACATGTTTTTCGCACCAAACAATACAAAACAAGGTAATCTGAACAACCCAATGCATTTCGGGGTAGGTACCCCTTCATCAGGGGTCTGTAGGAAAGAAAGAAAGAAAAGAGAGGAAACTCTATTACTCAAGATGCCTTAGAGGGTTTCAGTTTCGTAATCTAGAGAGATGTATGAGTTCCTTACCAAAATTGTCGATTCATCCGGTATGATTATACCGTGTGAAATATATCGTAATGTGCAATCAATCTAAGGGATCAGTAGAAAGAAAAAATCTTAAGTGTGTGGTTCATGCATGAATGCAGTTACCTAAAGGAGTCTGAGAGAAATTTACCTGTATCTTGGTTCAAAGTACTCTGTTAAAAAATAGAGAATAGTGGAATATTTGTAAAAAATGCGTTGAACATATATCGCCTATCTGTGTGATATACTTCAAAGTTTAAACAAATGGATCACCTGCAGGTCTTGCGTATAACATAACCTTGATCGAATTCTTGATAAAGCTGAGGAACTAGACTGGATAAACCACACAACTAAGAGATACTTACGACAAATATATCCAAGAAGACCTAAAATCTATTTTTTGCCTAAAGTGCACAAACAATTGCATAATCCTCCTATCAGGCCTATTGTGTCTGGTTGCTCGTCAATTTTTGAGAACATAGGCATTTTTATAGATACACACATGCAAGCGTTTATTGACAACTGGTCTACATATTTGGAGGATACATCACATTTTTTGAGAAGTCTCACATCAGTAAATCTTGAGGAAGGTGTGAATTTAAGACTTTGTACGATCGACGTGGTGTCGTTATACACATCAATTCCCCATAAATTGGGGCTTGAAGCCATGGAATGGGCCTTGTTGGCGACAGATAAACCTTTGGAGACAAAATATCTGATTATGCAACTTCTGGAATTTTGTTTAAACAACAGCTACTTTATATGGCAACATGAATATTACACCCAACTCAGCGGAACTGCCATGGGCTTTCCAGGGGCATGTATATACGCAAATATATTCATGGCAAAGTTTGAATCGGACTACATACTGGAAGACAGCACTTGGCAAGAAGGCATCATATATTACAAATGTTATATTGATGATATCTTTATAATATGGAAGAAACCAGTCACAGATCTAAAGAAAAACATCGAAAGCTTAAATCTTGTAAATCCCAGAATACAGTTCACAAGCCAGTTCAGTACCACATCCATACCATTCTTAGATGTTCTGGTTGGAATAAATGGCAACACAATACATACTAAATTGTACAAAAAATCCACTGATAAGAACACAGCATTACAATATGGAAGTTTTCACCCGATCAATCTGATAAACAACCTCCCAATATCTCAATTCATGAGAATTAAAAGAATATCATCTGACAAAACACAATGTAAGAGAAGCTTAGAATATCAGAAGCAGCGCTACCTCGACCGAGGATATCCTGAGAAACTTTTGGAAATGCAAATGGAGAAAATAAAGACAATACCTCGAACTGAACTGCTTGAGAAAAAAGTTAAGACTTCGAATAAAAGAATGGTTTTTGTATCCAAGTACTCCACTGCATCAAGAGACATAAAAAGAACTATAACCAAAAGGTGGGAAATTTTACAAGTGGAAAAGGATTTTGGAGAACTGTTCAGCCAAAAGCCATTATTTGCTTACAAAAGACCAGGGAACTTAAAAGAGCTTCTCAACAAACCAGATGACACAGAACAACACGCAGTAACCCACAAAGGAACCACGAGGTGCTTCAATTGCAAGAACTGCAATAATGTCATCACAGGAGACACGTTGTCCCATCCGCGAACAGGAGAAAAAATCCACCTGAGACACTCCGCAAATTGCAATGCAGAACATATAGTCTATTCAATAAAGTGCCCCTGTGGGCTACTGTATATTGGCAAGACTGATTGGAAATTAGAAATACGACTCTCTGAACACAAAATTCGAATTCGCAACAAAAATCTTACATCGCCTCTTGCGAAACACTGGATCGAAATGGGACACACAATAGCCCAAGTACGCTTTCAGATTATTGAGCAGGTCCCTCAACGTCTAGGATTAGACAATGCCAACATCCTTCTCCAAAGGGAAACCTTTTGGATACGCAAGCTACAGACACTGGCCCCAAATGGGTTAAATGATAAACTGGAAATGGTTTGTTTCCTCTAGAAATTGCAAAAAACAACTATAATTTGCCTGACCCTTGAGGGCTTCCACAACACAGGGGTACCTCCCACTATGATACACACACACAGTAACGCAAGCGCTTAAGGGAATGCAGAGAACATAATATTGTAATGAGGTAGATGTGGAAAAAAATTCTTGAAAGATTGTACTATGAATAATTTAAAAATTCTCATTTAGTAGATCTATGAATTCGTTTATCATAGTAATGTGTACTCTTTACATTTAATTACTGGATACTCAATATGTAATGCTTCCTACTCCTCTTTGTCTTTTCTTTTGATTTACGTCTCTTTAGACTATTTAGAATAGATCCCATGCTCTAAAAAATGACGTTGATGATGGCAACCTAGTCTAATAACACACAAACGTGCATTCAGTTACACGCTATATTTCCCGCTTAGTAATGGCCGCCGACCACAGGTTCGGTAGTCCTTTTTCTTTTTCTATACCTGACACTGTTTAGTACACATTGAAAAGGGACTTCAACAATGGATGTTGAAACTGACACCGCAGATCGGGCAGGGACGCCGTTACACAGTTGATTTAATATTTATCCGGTAAGTCGGCTCTCAGTCGTTCATATACAAATAGGTCACCGGCCAAGCAAATCGCTTACTTAATGCGATGCACTTTTGTTTCCCCCAGCGCGGAAAGAAATATTAACACGAGCGAAACCCTCCGCATTAACCTCGAGGCTCGCAGGTAAATATCATTTACTTAACATTTGGTCGAATTCACTGCGCATAAATTAGGTCGAGTGCAACATAACTTACACGCCCTCGTTTATTTATTGTTTCTCAGACCCCACAAAACAGTGGCTATAAGCAAGACCTGCAAGTGAGCTATTTGTTTAAACTTTGAAGTATATCACACAGATAGGCGATATATGTTCAACGTATTTTTTACAAATATTCCACTATTCTCTATTTTTTAACAGAGTACTTTGAACCAAGATACAGGTAAATTGCTCTCAGACTCCTTTAGGTAACTGCATTCATGCATGAACCATACACTTAACATTTTTTCTTTCTACTGATCCCTTAGATTGATTGCACATTACGATATATTTCACACGGTATAATCATACCGGATGAATCAACAATTTTGGTAAGGAATTCATACATCTCTCTAGATTAGGAAACTGAAACCCTCTAAGGCATCTTGAGTAATAGAGTTTCCTCTCTTTTCTTTCTTTCTTTCCTACAGACCCCTGATGAAGGGGTACCTACCCCGAAATGCATTGGGTTGTTCAGATTACCTTGTTTTGTATTGTTTGGTGCGAAAAACATATATGATATATGTACTGTGATTGTAATCATTGTTTATGATTGTTTAAATTGAATATGTACTTTATTGGATGAATTTATGATGAATTAAGGATAAAAAGTGAATTCAACAAACGTTTCATTTGAAAGATTCTGTCTAACTGTTGTGCGCGCTAGAGTCCTGTTTATCTAGCGATACCAGGCCACATACATTAAAACATAAACATAAACATAACACTATACCTGACCACAACATGTCAAACACTGTTTTGGGAACAACAGTATACATGGACCCAGAGTCCACCATAAGTTGTACAGATTTTCTTTTAATCACAAAATCTGCCCTAGATCTATTTCTTCTGCCCTTGTCATCAGTGGGATCGTCAAATCTTAAAATCTTATATTTTTTTAGAAAAGCTTTACATTCTTCATAAAAGGTGTCAGTACCATGAGATGTGACTTTAACATTCTCATCTATTGTGGCAATTATCTGAATGGTTGTCTACACACATTTGCAAAGTGACCTTTGCGCACACACTTCTTACAATTTTTGTCAATAGCTACACACTTGCGATAGTCAGCATTGTGGAAGGGACTACCACACCTGTAGCAAGATTTAGATTATTGTAGATTTCATCAGTGTGGTGGCTTCCCCAAGCCCAGCCTTGGATCAGGTTATCTGACCAAATAAGGCATGCCAAGGGCTCCATTGCCAACGCAAATAGGAAGGGCAAGAGGGTACACCCCTGCCTTGTGCCTCTTCGAATCGGGAACGCCTCTGAAAGGGCTCCATTGGTAAGTACCCTGGCTCTGGGGTTAGAGTACTGGACTTGGACAAAGCGTCGGAATTGTTGACCTATGCCCATCATCTTCAAGACGTCCTCCAGGTAGCCCCAGTCTCCTGTGTCGAAAGCTTTTTCAAAATCAATAAGGAGGTGTGCTAGGTAGGGTGTAAGGAGCTAGCGGTGAGCAAGGGCCAGGTAGAGGCGTCCTAGGCAGTGTCTAGTGCTGCGTGCTGGCATAAAGCCGCGCTAGTCTGGGTGAATCAATTTGTGAAGAAGGGGACGAAGCCGCTGGGCTAGGATCGTGGCATATATTTTTATCTTGGTATTACTTAATGAAATTGAGCGGTAGTCCACGCAAGCTGGGGTGGGCGGTTGGGTCTTGGGAATAACAACAGTAGTCACCACGTCAGTCTCGGGGGGGGGGAAGCCAACCACTGCAACATGCTGGTAGAGGTCTGTGAGGTGGGGGACTAGTAAGTCTCGGCAAACGGCATAGTATTGCTGCGGGAAGCCATTGAGCCGTGGCGTTTTCCCGGCCTTCAGCAAGGAGATTGTGTTGTGTATCTCTTCTGGGGTAAAGGGGTAGTCTAAGCCTGCCACCTCATCCCTGGTGAGGTGAGGAAGTTGGATCGTCGATTGGCTCAGCATATCCGGGAGGGTAGCTTCCGGCTCACGAGCAGAGTACAACTGGGTGCAGTAGTCAGCAAACGCCTGTGCAATTGCGGGTGATGAGTGTTGGGTGGTCCCTGAGGCATCTTGGACTTCGGGAATTATTCTGTAGGCCAGGGGATAAGAGACCAGACTGTGTAGCAGACTCCCATTCTTACCACCCCATCCGTACATTCGGGCCACGGAGAAGCGCCACAGCATCTTGGCCGACTCCAGGGAGATCTGTTTGATCTCCTCGTGAATGGCTGCGAGTTGCCTGTCTCGCTGAACGTCTGGGGTCCCAGTCAGGGCTGTTTCCAGCTGTGTTACTTGCGCCTCATTAAAGTCCTCTTGTGCAGAAGTAGAACGGTTTGAATGCGTGACGTGGGCTTTCGAGATGCTTCCGTTTAGACATAACCATGCAGTCGCCGAAGAAGCTGCCATGTGTGGGGACTTTATGTCTGTGTTACAAAGACGTGTAGTGTGCGTGGGAACCAGGTTCACGAAATTATTGGTGGAGCCGGAGCACGGGGGCTGAAATTGGTCGCAAGGCACAGCTCAGTATGTAGGGTGTAACTTGGGAGTACTTACCTGCCCTGGCACTTGCGGGAACTACCTCGTCCGACGCTCCCAGCCCGCGATTGAAAATGGCGGCTGATGATCGCCTTTTAACATCGGCTCCGTGGAGGGCGACGCTTCCAGGCCCTGGGTTCCCCATCATCGACTCCCGCACCCGAGGTGAGCCGATCTCCAGAGAGGACATCGAGAGGCGCTACCTGTTTTGCTGCGAGGGGCTCGTCCGACGGGGGTGCCATGTGGTTCCCTGACTCTGCAATGGTGGAGCCTGTGACCCAGCAGCGCTGATCATTCTCGCTGCTCAATGTGTGGACTCCTGGGACCTGGTGTTGTGTGGAGGGCCCTGGGGGTGGCAGCGCGACTTCCACCACGCGCCCCTGCTTGCTGCTGTGAGCTCGTCATATGGCTCTGTCTCACGGAACCCATGCCTGATTCTAAGATGGCTCCTACAATACACAGCTACCGCTGTCCCTGCCTGCTTATCAAGTGTGCTGTTACGACTGTTGCTTCGACTGGGGGGTCTTGTGCTGCGGGCTAATCCTGGAGGGGACAGACATCTTGCACATCATGCTCCCCTGTGCCTTGCCCTAGCCCATGACCCCCAGCCCTCCCAGACATCGGAGCTCAGGATCGGAGGCCTGAGGCATGACCCCCCCAGCTCTCCCAGACATCGGAGCTCAGGTCTTTCTTCCCTGACCCCTGGTCTCCGGATTGATCTCCTCTGCCCCAGCTCCTCATGGATGATGAGGCTGTGACTTTACTGCGGACTGCCTTTCTCCCCCACCCCCGGACTTGCTGGCTATGGCAGCCCTCTTCCTGGACTTTCGGACTTGGACCTTTGTGCTCCTCGCCATTTTCTTTTATGACTCGCTTCTTCTTCTACCTTTCTCCTCCGCAATTTTAGTGATCTCTGACCTCCCCCCCCTGTCCTAGCGACCTTTCTATTGTCTCTCCTGTTGCCTCTGACACACTCCTCACTGTCTCACTCATTACTATCTGCTGCCCTCTCTCGTTTCTCTCCCTTTCCTGCCTTTCTCTGTTCCCCCCCATGCCCCCCCCACCCCGGTGCTGTGACTGCATCCCCCTCCGACCCCACTTCATGGAACTGTGCTTTTCTGTATATAGAGATAACTCTAATCACTAGTATATGCAATAGACCTTTGTATATCTACCATTCCTACGTGACTCTTAGAGTATATCCAGTCATATCCCTTCCCCATGTATATAGAGATAACTCTAATCACTAGTATATGCAGTAGACCTTTGTATATCTACCATTCCTACGTGACTCTTAGAGTATATCCAGTCATATCCCTTCCCCATGTATATAGAGATAACTCTAATCACTAGTATATACAGTAGACCTTTGTACTCTCTACCATTCCTATGTGACTCTTAGAGTATATCCAGTCATATCCCTTCCCTATGTATATAGAGATAACTCTAATCACTAGTATATGCAGTAGACCTTTATATATCTACCATTCCTACGTGACTCTTAGAGTATATCCATTTGTATCCCTCCCCTATATATATTGAGATAACTCTAATTACTAGTATATGCAGTAGTCCGCTGTGCTCTCTACCATTCCTATGTGACTCTTAGAGTATATCCATTTGTATCCCTCCCCTATATATATTGAGATAACTCTAATCACTAGTATATGCAGTAGACCTTTATATATCTACCATTCCTACGTGACTCTTAGAGTATATCCATTTGTATCCCTCCCCTATATATATTGAGATAACTCTAATTACTAGTATATGCAGTAGTCCGCTGTGCTCTCTACCATTCCTATGTGACTCTTAGAGTATATCCATTTGTATCCCTTCCCTATGTATATAGAGATAACTCTAATCACTGGTATATGCAGTAGACCTTTGTACTATCTACCATTCCTATGTGACTCTTAGAGTATCCATTTGTATCTCCTTGTGTGACTTTACATCTTGTACATTTGCAATTTTTTCTGTTTGTATCCTTTATGTAACGCATGTAATCCTAAATCCTTATGTTTTTCAACTGGTTCTTATGTAAAGCGCTCTGACACCTTCGGGTAAAGTTTGCGCTATATAAAATCGCATAAATAAATAAAATAAATAAAAACATCCTGTTAAAGTAAAGAGAAAGAAAAAACAATTTGGGAGGTAGGTGCAGATTTGAATAGAGGGTGCCATAATGGGCATCTATAGAGAGGTATATTTAATTGACAGGAAGGCAACACCTGCAACAGGTACGTGATTGAAAGATGTTAATGTAATGGGTGATGTCCTTGCTGTTTGTGGGGCCCTGTTTATTGCGCAGTGGAGCATAAAGATTGGACTATTCGTAAAACAACGTGTTCAGCGCTGTGCTGCTGGTCTTGATCATTATTATTTTTTTGCCTCTTGTAACTCCGTGACTGCCTCATCACTGGAACCAAAATAGAACCCCCTCCTTCCTCCTTCCAACCACAAAGAGGCCTTTCTCTTCCATTCTCTATCCGCCCCTCCGCTGTTGCCTAGGAGACTAGCAGGTCCAGCACATTAAGATTTCAGCATGGACACAAAAAAGGGACACGTAGTTAATCCAGCCCTTCCACAAATAATATTTGTCAAACGAACGGCACAGTTTACAAAAAAGGTTTCTTTAGGTGAGTTATATGAATCTAGAACACAACTTTAATAAAATGTCAAAACGTCTTATAATTTTTAAAACTACATACACAGACTACGTAAAAAACAAAACGTGTGGAAAACGTTCATGTCATAAGAAACGTCTTAAAATTTCAATATGTGAAAGTGTGATCTTAAAAAAAGCAAACAATTAATTCATTTTGAAAAAGGTTTGTCATATTTAGCAAATAACTCCCTTTTCTTCTCTCTTACAACTAATATCAAGACTGGGCATGCTCTTTTCACAATGGGCAGCTTATATCTTTGTAATGTAAAGATTGGCGCCTGAGCATCCGCTAACTTTCCTTCTTTTATCTTTAGTCCTCATACGTAAATCACATAGGAATAGTTTATTGGCCTACAGCAGGGATCAATCTTCCGCATCCCGCACATGGATTGGGTAAGAAAGATGCAGAGGAGGTTCTTTATGGTCCCGCCCCTCGGCTGCGCCTGCGCAGAGCGCTGTGGAAGGACGGGGGCGGAGGCAGGGAACTGCAGAGGGATCCAGACAGCGGATGGGCGGGAGCGCGCATCAGGGAAGGAGGGAGGGGGTGGTAGAGCTCCATGGCGCCTGAGGAGGATGAGCAACGGCCGAAGCAGCCACGGTGCCCCGACAGCCCCCCAATGGAGCACGGGGGGCGGATTTCTCCTTCAGCTACAATGCGGGCCCGGCAGCAGCGGCTGGACTCGCTGAGGAAGAACCGCCCGCGTGAGTAGCGGTCACTGTGGCCACTATGCAGCGCAGTTCCACACCACTGCTCTGACACCCGCCTCTCCTCACACCATCACCACCCGCCCCCTCTTCACACCATCACCCTCCCTCTTCACACCATCACCCCCCCTTTTTTTTACCCCTTTTAAACCCCACCATTATCTCGACAACAGATCGTATTAAAAACACCTACGTCAGTACCCCACAAAATACTAGTTTTCTATCATACCTATCAATGATCATATTATCACGCGCTTACCCACTCACCGTGGGAAAATATCAGTGAAACTGTCATTGATAAATATATTATATATATATCTCTATCTATCTATCATGCAATGTCACAAGATTGCACGTTGAACGAATGTAGCGCCATCAGTGTCCAGTTAGGCGCTAATGTCACTGGCGAGGGTGGGCGGCACTGACAAGTGACAGGGAAGGAAGGGGTGTGGCGTGTGGCTTTCCTGGAGCTCAGCCTGCCTCCTCGCTTGCTGCGGACAGTGACAGCCCTGCATTTGCACAGTGGATGTATAATGTTGTGTTTGCTTGTTGTAAGAGGACACACGTCCCCTCTGGCTCCTTGATGTACGGGTGGAGTCTCAAGTGTAGTGCATGCGAGCTTCAGGGAGCTGTTTACCGCCACCCCCGCTAGAGCGGTTTTAAATCCTTATGTTCCAATGTAATATCACAGTCCTGGTGTGCCTACAAGTGCACGGTCTGTCACGTCTAGCTTCTGTGGAACGCCCTTTTTAGGCCTGGGTGTAGCGCTACCTGTTGGAAGTGCTCATGTTATCAGCATTTTTAAACGGACTATATATAATATTAGATGCAGTATATAGAGAGAGTGGAATGTATTGCCCTTGCCTCCAACCTCCCGTTTCTGTCTTCCTTTCCCTCCTCATGCTTCAACATTGTATAAGATGTTACTTCGATTTAGTGCCTTATGCGAGCAAGCGCGCAACACCGTGTCTGCGTCCTTGTTCGAATTAAACCCCATAAAGCTGACACACCGCTTTCTCGCAGCAGCGAGGGTTTAGCAGGCCGAGCGGTTAAGCTGTCTTATGATTGATTGATTACTGTTTTAAATAGAGAAGAAAAAATGTTGCCTCAGGCAGTCTCTACATGACAGCAGGTTTGTGCTTCACTGCCCAAGATAACATTTTGCATTTATTTTAAAACCATGTCGCGCCATAGTATATGGGGGTAGAAGGGTAATTTACTTTCGCATTCTATTTGTTTTTGTGCATTCAAGTCTCCAATTTATTAATCGAACACAGCAACGAGGTTCTATGAACTCCGGGTCGGAGTGGTTTGAGTTGGTGACCAAGGAGCACGGGTGCCAGGACTCTTCGGTTTTTATGGCTTATACACGCATAGCTTGTGTGTTCTGTATGCCCAGATAGGACGGCACTGCCTTGGCAGGAATATCATTTAAGGATTAATAAAAAGATGCTGTTTAGCTTGCAATTTATCTTTCATCCACATGGAACCTGTAATCCTTATGCACACTGTCTGGACATTACTTCTAGCCAGGGCAAACATTCTTAATAAAATGCACAAGCATCGCTATGTCACCACACGCAGTGACGTCAGCAGTAGTGGTGTATCAGCCTTAAGAATCATTACCTTTAAAGAAAATGGGCTATTTTCCTTTCCTTGCGTTCCACATCTTCCTCACGTGACAGGTACCCAAGTATAAAGGTGAAACCCGCAATATTAGAAGTCACTCAACTGTTTGACCGTTTCTACAGGTGCAACACCAAAGCTGGTAACATATGGTGCATGTGTATTCAACCTCTTTACAGAGAAGTTGACGGGTGCGTTTTTTCCCAGATTCCCAACAGTTTCTAAATGCCCCAATCCCGTGTTTTGCTTTTACAATTAAGCAGCTACGTTTAATCTTGATATCCTCATGACGTTGATTTAAATGGAAATACCTGGATAGGATTTGGTCCACTGGTATTCAGCAAGTCCTCTAGGTCATTACTGACTGGTTGTGAAGCGCAGATTTGTTTTCACCAGTGCATGTACATTTAAAAAAAAAAAATCAACACGTGCCCTAGTTATATGCTGCGTAAGAGAAACAGCGGCCTTGAAATGTGATACAGTGAAAGAATAAAAGTGAATGTGAGAAACAGGATATGAGACAAAGGGGCATAAAAGAAGGAAGGCAGTTCGACTGAGGCGAAGGCCTATGAGGGAGGACGAGTGCATATGATAAGGAGTTTACAAGGAAGGAGTGGATTTTAGAAAAGGTATGGTTGTGTCCATGTTTAACGGAGAATGGGAAATAAAGCTTTGAGAAATGTATGAGGGCAGTGATGAGTGAGGAAGCAAACAGGAGTTGTGTGTGAGGTGACCTGGATGAGAAAAACGTAAAGGAGAGCTAGAGCAGGCTATCAGAACATGGACAAAGAGTGGGTATTTGGAGAAAACGCTCATAGAGTGGGCTGAGGGTAAGAGAGATAGAGAAAGGGGGCAGAAATGGTGAAAGGGTAGGATATGGGCAGTCTGTTACAAGAGGATAATTATGGAGGGACTGTGGGAATGAGGATTATGTGTAAGTCAGAGGAGATGTAAAAGGTTGATTTTTAAAGAACGGAAAAATAAGCAAATGCTTTTGGACCATCTGGTAGGGAATGTTATATTACCAGCAAAACTGGGATGCCATGGTCCACAAGAGAACGATGGATTTGACCCAGATCTCTTGACTGGAAAAGTTTCAGCACCCTGTTCCTCATCTTATGTTTGCTGTAGTTGCCCTAAGTTGACAAGGGTATGCTTAGACATGGGTCCCATGCTCGCTGTGTCATTGGATTCAACTAGCTTGACTGAGGAGGGCTGCTACCCCAAAACTGTTTCTTAGGATGCTTGTTTCTGGTCCAGGGAGGACGTGGCGGGCAGTGCAGGCTGGACTGTTCCCATGGAGAGCAGGGTCAAGACTGATTTGCATATGGCTAGGTCCAAACTGGGGTGGCATGGTGAGCAAGAGAACAATGGATTTAACCCAGATCTCTTGACTGGGGATGAGTGTTTGAAAAGTTTCACACTCCGTCCATCATCTTGTATTTACTATATCACCAACAGCAGTGTATATTGCTCCATTACTAGGTTGTAGTACAGAATAATATATCTTCACCTAGGCAGGCAAAAATCCTTGCATTTGTCATAAGGCATTGAGAGGGAGATGAAAGTAAGGAATATGAGGAAGTAAGTAGAGGTAGTTGAGAGATACAAGAAGGTGGTAAAGGAGAGGGAAATAAGAGAGGAGTAGGTGGGAAAATAAGGATGGGGTATGGTGTCATTCTAGGACTGGGTTGAGGTAAAATTTACAAAACTAAAATTTGGTACTTGAGTCACAGAATAATGGCACACTTTAGTCATCATAACTATATTCTATTTTTAACATGTGCTCCTATCTCAGTATTTAGACATTTACATGCTTAATCTGCACTCTGAATTAATATCCTAGAACAAACTCTTGTATTGCCTTTGAGGTTTTATAATATGCAGACCTACACCTGAAGGCAATGCATTTTAGCACTTTCGAAACATATCACAGAACAAACCTGCATGTCAGTTACTAGCTTTTGCTACTCGCAGTGGCGTCTGGTATTTAGAAAGGATAAAGACGGGCTTTGAGGGCTTTCCTAAATTTTAACAGATTGGGCTTCAGACTTAGTGACACTGAGATACGTTTCCATTGCTTTGCTGCAGAGCACGTACTGCCTCCCGTTTTCACTTGCAGTTCCCTCACCTCTTTGCTGTACGGCTCAGGTGGTGCGGAATTTATTCTTCCCAATCCTGCGTGCATTACTTCTTCGCACAGCCGGAGAAACTCCACGCTGTTTTCGAGATGTAGTAAACCACCATCAGTCTAGACGTACCGAGCCTGTCACGGCCGGGGGCACCCAGAGTGAAGATTTACTGCCAGGCCCATGTATAATTAATGTGCCATATGAGTAATCAGATGTGTTACAGAACATGCCTGTTAACGTAGCCTTGAACTTGTGCTGTCCTCTTGAACTCTTGGTAAACTACCCTCAGTTACACCCTTTGGCTTTTGCCAAGTCCAGTAAAGCCTGAAGGGGTGACAGAATTAGGAACGGCAGCTGGAACAACAGAAACTGACCCTTTTTTTTAAATCAATACAGGCATAGGCAGTAGCTGTAGTAACATGGCGTCACAATAAACCTAACAGTTAAAGCAGTTCTGATAACCGCAAGAGCTGCATGTAGAGACTGATGCCGGAGCAGCAGGGCACGATAGCTCACTCACTCAATCAAATGCCCGTTCTGTATAGTTTGGAGGCGCTTAAGGAATTGTGAGGTGGTTCTGGCTTAGAGTGCTCTTCTGTAGTCGAGTCGGCTGGAGATGAGTGCTTAGGTTACCGTTCTTCTGGTATTGATGGGAATCCATCTGAAAATCTTTCGTAGCATGCCGATTATGTTAAAAAAGAAAGAGGACACTACCTTGATTTGTCGCTTGTGTGAGTTGGCTGTCGACGATGATTCCGAGGTTGCAGGTGTGGTCTGTTGGGGTAGGAGTTGGCCGTTGCGCGGTGGGCCACCTGGTGTCTTATGGTAAGGTGTTTCCGAGATTAGCACTTAGTCTTGTCTGTGTAAGCTTCATTTTGAGCTATTGGCATTTTAAATGACAATGCCTTCTATTTATGTTTTGTGTTTTTAAACCTAAATACAAGGCATTGTTATTTCCAATGCGAATAGCTTAGAATCGTCCGGTTTGATAACTGCACTGAGGCCAGTGGACACCTGTACCTAGCGCTGGGACACCTCTTCTGAGGTCACCGCACTGATTGGAGGCATGATCCTGTCACGTTGGAGCATTCCTTGTTTGGAATGCAACATCATTCGTAGAACAAAGAATGTAGGGGGGATTCTGTAGGGACAGTTTGAAGGGGATTGAACCAATATGAAGCTGTAATGTTTCTGAGAGCAGAGTTGCCAATAAAGAAGATTGATACTAATTTGAGGAGTTCTTCTTCTTTACAAATTGGCGACTGAGGAAAGGCAACTCTGCGCGGACCCACTGAGGAAAAGTAGAGGAGTTTCACGATGAAATAACGGAAGTGGGCAATTGAAGAAATAATGAGGGGAGGAGGACTGGATAATTGCAAGTGACTGAGCGCATACAGCGCTTAACATATGGAAGCGGATTTGAGTGGCAAAAAGGAGGAAACCGCTACCTGGAAGAAGCAAGCTGGCGCGTGGAGCGTAATTCAAAAGCTGTCTCGCGTGCCACTCGAAGCTGTCTGTCTCGTGCGCCATTGGAAGTTGTCTTGTGCGCCGTCTGTACAGATAGAATGCATGAGCAATTGTCGTGCGCAAGTGCGAGATCAGCATAATAAGAAGTCGCGTTGAGAAGAGGACAACGCAAGAGGTGTAGTGTGACGTCATCACGCTTGGCGGCCATTTTAAGAGATTGGGAAGTTATACATGTATTTCAATGGGAAAGAAGACTAAATAAACGCATTGTGAACGAAGAAAAGAGTGCAAGAAAGATTATGGACTATGGGAGATGGAACGTTGAATAAAGTACTGGCAGTAGTAAGAAAAGCAGAAGTATCTGTCAGGTGCGCGAAGGAAGCGTTGGACGATGAAAACAGGAAAAGTAAAGAAGTATGCGTTGTAAGGAAGACCATAAGGGCAAGTAGTGTTGGTGCAGAAAAAAAAGACAAGAGTAATGAAAAGAGGATGGAGAAGAAGAATTACCAGCCAATTAGAAGTGATTACAAGAGAGGATGTCAGGCTAATTTGGCATGTTACAGATGTGGCAGCTACACACATTTAGCTGACAGTAAGGCTTGTAGGGCGAGAGATCAGAAGTGCACGGTATGTGGATTGATTGGACATTATGCAAGAGTATGTTACAGGAAAGAAAGAACCACAAGGATAAAATAAGTAACGGAAGACAGCAGAGAGGGAATTAGAAGAGAAAAAGAAGATTCAGAGGAAGATGATGATGATTTTATGATAAGAGACTTCATTTTAGATGTTAAGTGTAAAGGAAGGAGTAAACCGAAATGTGAGATTGATGTTTCAGGTGTAAAGGTGATATTAGTAGCCGATTCTGGATCACCATATACAATTGTTAATTTAGACATGTGGAAGGAGAAATTTGAGAAGTGAGTGGAGTGTAGATTCAGATTTTGTGTTAAGGGGAGGAAAATGATACCACGTAAGAGTTTGAGGAAAAGAATAATAGATCTGTGTCATGAAGGGCATTTTGGTATTGTGAGGACAAAGAAGAGGGTTAAAGGTTCGTATTGGTGGCCAGGTGTAGACATAGAAGTCCAGAGAGTTGTGAGGGAGTGTGAAGAATGTGCTGATTCAGACAAAAGTGTAACGACAATGAGACTACAATTGCCACCTGTACAGTGCCCAGAAATGGTTTGGGATTTGATTGCTATTGATTTTGTTAGTCCAATACGGAATAAAAGTGGTGAAAGTAGGTTCATATTAGTCTTGATAGACTATTTTAGCAAGTGGGTTGATTTGGAAGTTGTAGAGAAAGCTGATGCGGAAACTGTTGTGATCTTTCTTAATGGAGTATTTCTAAGGGAAGGTTTGTCTAAAAGGGTGATCAGTGACAATGGAACACATTTTACGGCTGTGAAAGTTGAGGAATTTTTAAAAAGAAATGGAATAACACATGTTTTGACATCTGTTTACCATCCAGCAAGAAATGGTGCTGTTGAACGATTTAATCGTGTTCTAAAGGGGACAATCCAGATTGCGTGTGAGAATAAGAAGAACTGGGAAGTAGAACTTAGAAAAATGTTGTGGGGTTATCGTCTCACGCCTTCTCTCACGGGTTTGAGTCCATTTGTGATGATGAGGTAGAGAGCCTTTCACTAAGGAGAATATTGGATGGATGGAGAGTACAAAATACATTCAAATGGTCACCAAAGAATGTCAAGGAAAACATCATTAATGCACAACAAGTGTACAAAAGGAATTTTGACAAAAGGCATGTCACAAGGATGGATGAACTTGTTGTGGGTGCTTGGGTTAAAACTAAGAAGGTGGGAAAAGTAGCAAAAGGAGAAAGTGCATTTTCAAAACCATGTAGAATAGTAGAGTTTCTGAGGAATTCGGCCAGACTATCGGCCACATGCATCAAAGTCCGTTTTTGCGATTCCTTATTTGCGATTTTTAGGGAATAGCAAATAAGGAATCGCAAAACGGGATGCATGATTAAAATTGCATAAAATTTGCGATTCAGTAAAAATCGCAATTTTTACCAAATTGCAAATATTATGCGAATTCCAATTTGCGATTTCGCAATTCCCATATGGCCAAAAGGCCCATAGGAATCAATGAGAATTGCGATTTCGCAAATTGGAATTCGCAAAATGTTAATGCATTCCATGGGTGCAGGGGGGGGGGGGTCCAAAGGACCCCCCCCTGCACCCCTGAAATGTATTTAAAAATGGATGTTTCACACACACATGTCCTAAGGACATGTGTCTGTAACATGACAGTGTTTAAAATGCTAATTTGAGCATTTTAAACCTTTTTCGCAAATTACCATGAGGTTCACCCTCGTGGTAATTTGTCCCCCCTAATTGCGAATTTGCAATTTTAAAAACAATCCTGCATTGCTTTTAAGGAATCGCAAATTTGCGATTCCTTAGAAGCAATCGCATTTTTGGAAATCGCTAAAAATAGTGATTTTTCCAAAAATGATTGATGCATACTAAAAAGGTACTTAGGAATCGCAAACGGCCGATTTTACCGAATCGCATCGTTTGCGATTCCTAAATACCTTAATGCATGTGGCCGTTAGTGATGGTCGAGTTTGGCATTTGAGGCATACAGCGAAATGCAAAACCTATTAAAAAAATACAGAAGGTGGATGTTGGTGGAGCTGCAGCTGTGGGTGGAGCTGCGGATATGTTTGATGAATGGCTGTGGGAGGATGAAGTGGAGGAAGGAATGGAAACAGAAGAGGAGAGTAGTCCAGGAAGTGAACAGGGTGATGATATTGACAATAATGAATTGTGCGAACCACGAATTTGAGAAGGTACAAAGAGACTGGGAAGATTTGGTAGAGTTATTAATACTCCTCACAAATTCAGAGATTACATGTTAGAGTAAATTATTTCCTTGCATCTTATTTTGAATTTTGTTTATTTATTTATTTTTTCTTTGTTTCTTTTGTTTAAATTTTGGAAGGAGGAAGATGTGTCATGTTGGAGCATTCCTTGTTTGGAATGCAACAACATCATTCGTAGAACAAAGAATGTAGGGGGGATTCTGTAGGGACAGTTTGAAGGGGATTGAAGCGATATGAAGCTGTAATGTTTCTGAGAGCAGAGTTGCCAATAAAGAAGATTGATACTAATTTGAGGAGTTCTTCTTTACAGATCCTCGTTCTACTTACAGCTGCATTAGCCGCCCCATAACTTTAGACCAAAGTAATCTCGCTTCAAATTCATACAGTACGTTCTTCCCCCATCCAACCGGCTCCTCTAACTTACTTTCCGGTCACTGGCTCTTACCTAGTTCTGGACGGTTCAGTTCACTGCACGTCCTCCTGTTGCTGATTAGTTATCTTTCCCGAGTATGAATATAGTGTTGCTGATCGGCGTGTGTTGGCGTCTGGAAGCGTGGCCCTTATGTGACTTGCTGACAGACTGGCCTCAGAAAGCACAACATGGTGATGGAGACCTGTGGAGCGACATGTGTCCCCAAGAGTGACTGCCTTCTGGGACAGGCAGGGAAATGCATGTAAATCACCAAAGAAGAAACCATCTAGTTACCATTAGAGAAAGTGTGCATTTGGTGTCCCCCTGCTGGTGCCCTCAAGAATTAGACACCTTGCCAACTACGGTTATAAAAGTAAAAAAATTGGGGATTCTTTAAAAAAGAAAAATCTTTTTATTAACATTACTCACTTGCAAAATACATCACAATGTTCAATAGTCTTGAAATCTTTAGCAATACATTATACAATCAAGGGCAAATCATACATTATCAAGGAGTCCTCACCCACGTCACCCCCTTTCTTGCTTCCCCACCCCCCGTTCCCCGATACTTCCGGCAGGGACCCCAGATCTTCCTCCATTTCTTCACACACACCCTGGCCTTCTAGACTGTTTCCTCCGCCCTCTGACACCAGTCTAAATCTCGTTGCCACTGGTCCCATTGTGGTGCCTCCTGCGCCTCCCAGCTCCTGGCTACGTTCCTTTTTTGCCACCCCGGCCTTTAAGGCCAACCAGATCTCGTTATACCTGGACCATTCCGTCGGGCCTTTGATCATTATTAAAAACCATCTTGGTTCCACCGGGACTGACAAACCCACGACTATCTCCATAGTGCGTGCCACCTTGGTCCAGAAAGGAACCACGTTTGGACAGTCCCAAAGGATTTGAAAGAATGACAACGCCTTGCACACAGAGAAGTCTGGCTCTGCCCCATGAGAACAGGTGTGTGCGCGGGTCGTACACCCGGTGCAAGATTTTAAACTGGACCAGCCGAAACCGGACCTGCACTGCTATTTCATGTGGGCTCAGCAGGGCGTCTTGCAAGTCATCGTCTTGTAGGCTACCAATATCAACTTCCCATTTTGCCCGCAGAGACAGCAGGCGGTCAGGCATGTTATCAATCAATTTTCGGTAAATCATTGCTGTGGGCTTCTCCAAGATGGGGTCTAGCAGGAGCCTGTCCTCCATCGGCGAGTACTCCGGATTTTAAGTCTCTAATGGGATATGGGTGCGCAGAGCGTGGGAAAGACGCAGGTAGTTGTAGTGTTGTGAGTCATGCATTTGGTATTCCATTTTCAAGGAACTGAGGGCCCCCCCTTCCAAATATCCCCAAGGTATTCAATTCCAATCAACTTCCACCCCTTGAAGCCAGTGAGCCTCTTTACCTCCTTCAACTGGTCCCCGAACCAGAGCGGTGTCCTGCCGGTTATAGTATTTGTCTATCCCAGAAATTTATTGGCCTCTCTCCAGCACTGCAGTACCACCGTTGTATGCGAAGGCAAGCCACTCCGCAGTTTTCTGCCTATAGGGATATGTGTCGAGTTTAAAGCGCTCTGTACATTACCTTTAAAGCGCTGCATGATTCTGGTCCGGACTACCTAAAACGCAAGTTCACCGGGTGCACAGCCTCCAGGACTCTGCGCTCCTCTGCAGCCAAGAACCTCACATACTAAAGATACCACAGTCTGCCTGCGGCGGCAGAAGCTTCATATTCCGCACCGCCAGATTCTGGAAGACCCCTACCACCTGTCTGAAGGACACCTCCAGCCTTCCTTCCTTCAGAAAAGAATTTAAACAGGGCTATTCTGCCAAGAAACCTTGGAACTTCCCTGGTGAAACCTTCATACAGCAGCAGCGCCAAGACGCCTCTGGGCATGCCAGCGCTTTATCAAGATTAACAACATAACCTAATAATAATAATAATGTTACCTGCACTAATAACGACATAGTATAAATGTAGATAATGTCACATAATTTAACATAATGTTACGGTTCTAGAGTCCTGTTTGTCACTAGTATCCCAGGCCTGCTGTACTCAGTTATTGACCTCTGAACAGCCCGGGCTGACCTGCAAGGGATGCAGTCTGTGACCTGCAGGTTCCTCACAGACCTTCTGGCAGCTGCACAAAGAGGCGCAGGTGGCATCGGTCAGTTGGCGCAGTGAGCCGCGCATCAACCAACAAGAGCGCACCAGACTTGGCAGAGATTTGGTGCTTTGGTGGGTAAACATTTAGCTGCTGTTTACGAAGGCGTGAGTTGACAACGATTGCGTGTTTCAAGCGCGCTATATAAGAAACCGAGATAATGTTCGAGCTCGGTCCCACGTGCATGTAACCCCCGGCCTCGGAGGGACAGCAGGTGCCATCTGACATGTGGAGGTTGTCACCTGTCCTTTAATTTTAGAGAGAATAAATCGTAGTACAACATATGTATTTTATTTGTCGTTCCGCGTGTTTAAGTAAGATGTGTGGTCTCATGTTCAGCACACGCACACTTGTTACGAAATGCGCTTCACGTTGGAGTCTGAAATCATTAAATAGTGGGGGGCTTTCAAAGGCCTACAGGCAGCCACAGCTAACCTCAAGCAGGCAGCCACTTTGTGATATATAATGACAGTCTGCAAGTTTGTGACTCCCCGTCCACTGGTGCCTGGGCACAACCGGCTGCGAAGAGCAGCGTTCATCGACATGGCTTAGAGTGCGCAGATACACAGCACTTGTTACATTTGTGAGGGAGGACCCCAACACTTCTTAGCTGGGCTGCAATGCTTTATTAGGAGAGTATCTGCACTTCCTGGTTGTAAATGGGTGTAGTGAGTATGTACACTTTTTTATATTTCCAGGTCAAGCACTGTTCGTGACGCACTACATCCTCTGTACAAGAGCCCCTCACCAAAAGACTCATCTCCGCACACCGTGCTCTACCTCACCCCAAAGCCACCCCCTTTCATCGTTCTCACCACAGCCCCTTAAGTTTTTGAGCTGTCCCCAAGCACTCCGGCTCACCCAAGCCCCCATTTAATGCCCTACAACCACCTTATACCTAAATCTCCCACCTCAATGCCAAGCCTTCCACCTCCACCTCCACCCATTTCCCCTACCCCATGCTCTTAACCTAGAGCTCTTTCTCACCTTTATGCCAAGTCTTATACCTCCTCTAGCCCCCACACTGTGCCTTGTGGCCACCTAATCCTCCGAGCCAATTACCTTCCCCCAAATTCCATGTTATTCCTCCCAGCCGCCCCCGTTCCCCGTCACGTCAATCAACGAATCCCCATTACTCCCCCTCCCTTGTGTACAGAAATAAAGTTCCCAGACCTAGGACATACTGTGCATTGGAGGTCCCCCTGGGTGGTGAGAGGCCGGGGTGAGGAGTGCAGGATGGGACGGGCTCCATGGAGTAACGCGGTCTTCAACCTCGGTCCAGGAACTTCTGGGCCTCTCCCCTCTTTGCGCACCAGCCCCTGGGGTCTGTGATGGATCTTCCTCGCACTCATCGCATACGTGCACTGCCTGGGGGCTGAGTGGGTGGTGAGCTGCCTGCACGTCTCCCCGTGGCAGTCAGCCTATGGCGATGACGAAGAGGAGCTGCTCCTGCTGCAGCCCCCAGGATGGGGAGCACGCACGCCAGGAGCCGCAGCTCGAAGCAAGCCTCTGCTGAGGAGCACACGCTATGGACAGGTGAGAGCGGGCCGTGCGCTCTGGGAAACATGATCGTAAATAAAGGGAGCGCTTTGTCCCTAGCAGGAGCAGCGCTCAGTAAAGTAATGAAAACAAGCTGTGGAAACATGATAGTAAATAAAGTGAGCGCAGTGTCCCTAACTGGCGCTGCGCTCAGAAAAGTAATGCTCTTTGTGGGTGTGACATGTCGTGCAGGCTCGGCTAGCCCTTCTTGTCAAAATCACTCACACATTGCGCTGATCCTCTATAAAAACAAGCACTCGCCATCTGTTTTCACTCAGCTGCGTATTTATATTTACATCGCACTTTCACTTTAAGTGAAAGCGCCATGCAAAAATAAACACTGGGCTGAGTAAAAATAGATGACTCCCATAAAGAAAAGGAATTGCTTTGTGACAGCAGCAAAGCAGACGACCCTGTCCGGATCGGCTGGACTAACGGTAGAAAGGGCATTGCCTAAAAACCTCATTTCCAATGGCAGGCCACTGTTGAGCATAAACAGTGACGCCAGCCAATGAAAATGAGGGGCGGGGCTTAAAGTCCCCTTCTCAAGTCTACTCTCACAATATCTCTCGCCCAGCAAGCAGCGCTTTGCGCTACAACGCCAGGCGAGACCTAAAAAACAAAGGACTACTGCTCCGATGAGTTCAAGTATAAACTTTTCAGACAGCCAATCACATCAGTTGGTTGCCTTATAATAACATCCCCAAAAAACAGCACTTCTCTTTCTTTGTGCGATGGCCGCAGCCATGACCATTCTATGTCCGGTGTCCTTTTTTTCTGATCATCACTTAAAACGTAAAAATACTCCAGTAAGAGCCAGATACCAGGACAAGTAACCCATGATTTGATAAAATGCAATTGCAGATCTTGAGCAATCGAACTGTTCATAAATAACAAATCATAACAAAGTACACACTACAACACAATATGTATTGACCAGATTGGGAAGAAAATAGTCAGCCATACTAACCCATGATTTGATAAAATGCAATTGCAGATCTTGAGTAATCGAACTGTTCATAAATAACAAATCTTAACATAGTACACATTGCAACACAATATGTATTGACCAGATTGGGAAGAAGAGTCAGGCATACTCCTCCCAATAGACGAAAAAGTATCAGATAAGACTTTGGGAGCAGGGAAAATGTTACTCTCCTAGGGTAGGATAATCCTCTCCGAGTCTTTAACAGGATTGAAACTTTCCTTCACAATAGTTAGGAAATTTGACATTCGGTGTTACACCCAAGGCTCAGATTATGTTTGTTCAAACCTTACTAATTGCCAATGATGCAGCTCCCACCACTGATTTGATATGGAACTTCTAAAAGTTGAGTCTGAGGACCAGTTGGCCGCCAGTAGGCTGTTCTCCAACAAGCCATCAAACGAGAGCCTTGGATACCACGGCTCTACTTATCAAGTGAGCACAGAACACAGATATAACCGTGCCTTCTTCGGACAATACCCATTGAACCCATCTTGCAATAGTGGGAAAAGACACTGCCTTATAAAGTTGCTTTAATGAGATCAATAATTCTCGTACTTGCTTGCCTAATATCTTCTGTAAAGTCTTCATATGCTTAAGTGCAATGGACCACTCACAGTTTTGGATAATCCGGGATGGCTGGATAACGAACCAACCTAATGTTGGACTTGGTATTACGCAAAGCTGTGAAAGTGACTCCCTCAGGAGTAAAATTCATAGGCGTACAAAGGCTAGACGTCCAATACTCGTTGTTTGACCCACCGGTTTCTGGTGTACTGGGACTCATCAAAGCCAGACAGAATCCACCGTCCTCGATAGAATGCGTACTATACACTTGTCGATAACCGGTGCTTACCCTTGGATAGCTTAGCACAGAGCAGTCAAGCTTATCCTCAAGGGCAAAGTGTAAATTAGTGACACAACCCTACCCTGGCAACACACGGAGTACACTATAAAAAGACTTCACACTATATGTGTTGAACACTGGTCTTTGTATTACACACAGATTGAAATCAAAATGACATACACTTTTGATATATGCTTTATAGTTGTATGCAATTGTCAAACTCTCCCATTATCAGCAGAATGGCATGAACATATATGTGCTACTCATAGGTATTTACTTGCCCCATTATTTCCTCAGCATCGTAAGCGACACATGTGCTTACTTCCCCAAGCTGTTCACGAGCCAAGCAATCCCTCCCACACCGAAAGCAACAGAAACCTATATGCAGGCTGTTGAGAGGTATTTTACTTTCCCACTTGCACATTAGCATAGAGCACAACATTCCAAATATAACATACTCCGTACAGTTGTAATGGTGAAGAATTCACAGGTTTTGGCTATGAGTTGTGACCCAGGCCCTCGGCCATTCAAACTACACCAGCCACTGATACACGTTGCACCAGCTGGCGACTCTGATTAGATTTTTGGGATCTTCCTGATCTAGAGGTCTGAGACCATATAAGCTGCAGCTCTGGTCCCTCGGACTCCCCAAACTTTCCCCATCACCCCTCGGACACCACTCTCTGGAGTGAGTTAGCCCAGGTTTTCAGTTGAGAGCACGGGTCCCTCTAATTCGACATACGTCCCGAGCACTCCTCGAGCTCCTGGGGTTTCAGCTCCCCAGGTGGTCTTCTGATCTTTACAAGCACTCTCCTCAGCACAGTGTGATTATGACGTACGCCAGGACAGTCCTTCTCCCAACCAGGAAAGGTAGTAAGGAATTTTCCAAGTTTCATGACAAAAGGCTCTTTGAGGAGTCCGCCCTCCACAACTGCCACATCTTCTGAGGGGTCCAGTTCAGTCAGCTTGGGATACATTTTTATTACCAAGGAATGGCGCCTCTCCGTTGAGAGAGCGTAATTGGTGTTTTCTAAGAAACGTGCTCATCCAGAAAGAATCTTGGGAGAACTGAGGTTGCCACTGTCTTTCGCCTCCTCCGCATGTACAAAATCTTAGGTCTTGGGTTGTCCAACAGCTTGTGTCAGCAGTTTGTCCAGGAGCGATTTCTGGGGAAACTTGACATACTTTCCAATGAATGTGGCCATCTAGCCATCAATTTCAGGCATTACGGCAACTTTACTGTCCAAAGATGGTCTGGGTCATCCAGCCCTTAGGAGGCACCTCACTTCTTTTCCCATTGGTTTACATATGTGACTAGCCATTTATTGAGCGACTCTGTCTGCTGGAACCCACTCTGCTGACCAGGGATGGTAGATGTTCTCCTGGTCCCGCATGCCTTCTGTTTCCCATGAACCGCTGCCACGGTTTCTGTATGAGGAGGAGACCAATATAGCCTGGGACTTTTAGGGCCCATTCCAACCTCCAAGTTCTACTGGGCCCTGGCTCGTTGGTCCTCGTGATCATCAAGATCAGTGTCCGGAGGTCTTCCCCGTCATCAGTAGTGCCAGGTGCATTACGGTAATTGATCGGGTAGTTCCAGGCCACATTGGGTCATCCATGCGGCTTCCTCTGCAATTAATCACTGCTGGGTTAAGGAGCTCCTATGCGTCTGAAGGAGTAGAGGATAAGCCTATAGCAGAAGCCTTTGGTGAGGTTCTAATGTCCGCCAAGGGCCTAGGTGTTCCATGATGGGAGGGGGTTCACACTGCGCTGGACCGCAATAATGAGCTGTTGTCTGCTACGGGTTCTAGAACTGCGGACATAGCCAGCTGCAGAGATGCATCTACCGCAACAACAAATTCCTCATCTTGAGAAAATGGTATTGGGTCTTCTACAGTCTCAGAGAGTCCTCCCTCCAAGTTTCTGCCATTGTGCTCCGAAACAGAGTTAAATTATACTTGCAAGTTGCGCAATGGAGGCTTGGGCTCTGCAAAATTGCTGAGTTAACCCTTGTGACACAGATACAACAGGCCCCAGAGCTCCCAAGGCCGTAGGGTCGGCAAATGCACCCGATGTTGAGGTGTCTGGTGGGGGCGCATACTCTGCATATTGAGCGCAAGAAAAACACCCCTTACACATTGTTTCACAGCCAGTGTTACCGAAATAATCTGAAAATAACTGAATGGGCCCTGTGAGGGAAACTATGTGCCTGCTTGCGCTCCTCTCAGATTAGCAAGATGTTGGCAGCGCACACCTGTCCACGGACACAGCGTTCCTAGGGGAGCAGATTGACGGCCGCACTGACCCGGGGTGGTAGAAAACCCACATGGAAACCTTGAAGTGTCTTCGAGAACACAGGCAGCGCGTTGGTGCCGAGGCGGCCTAGGTGACGTGAGCCCAGAGCAGAGGTCCCTTATGCGGGAAGGCCTGCTAGCAAAATAATCCCATGCCAAACGTGACTGTCTAGAAGCATAGAAAAACTTGCCACACAATAACATTTGTTTTGGCGAATAAAAAAATGCCCTACAGTAGTCACTATTAAGAACCGTATATTATGCGCATGTTAAAATTTACAAGGAAGACAGCGTATTTGGTTGCTGAGCAGTGAAGGAGGATCTGCTGTTCCTTGGGGATGTTATTATATGGTGAGACAGACTGCTGTGATTGGCTGTCTGAAAAGTTTATACATACCAATGGGCTTTGTTGTCCTTTGTTTTCTTTAAGTACTTGTTAAATAAATGGCTGCATAGCTGAAAGATAAAAGCATAATCTGAGCCGCCGGTCCTTACGTAGAATTACTGACATCTCCTCCATTGTAGCCTCAGTACAGAGAAAATATACCATTGGATGTTCCCTACTGAAAGTACTACAAGGGCTTGATATAAATCAAAAAAATTAAAACATTGCTAAATAGTCAAGAGAAGTCTGATCAGCGTCTTCACCCCAATAATGGAATACAAAATTGCCTCGATAAAAGGCTGTGATCACATGATTGTCAATTACAATTATGACAAATGAATCGCTGATACTTGTAGGAGCCCTAGCGAATACGTAACTGGTCCAAAGGGTAAAATGGGAAGCTGAGGAAACAAGTGCATTATCTAACCATCTGAATTCCAGGATGGGAGCGGGAAAGAGCAGTGGAAATCTTCAAACTATATGCTGTGTACAGTCATGCCTCTCTGTAATCTTGACCTTTATGAATCCGTTTAAGGATTGGGGTTGGAGTAAGACTGTAAAAGATCGTGGAAGAACGCTAGCAAAGAACTCTTAATTTGTACATTTAAGTAACTTTAGTAACAAAAAAGAGGAACAAAGCTGGGTTAATGGTAGAAGCAAATAAATCCAGAGACA
This sequence comes from Lissotriton vulgaris, assembly GCF_964263255.1. NCBI lineage: Eukaryota > Metazoa > Chordata > Amphibia > Caudata > Salamandridae > Lissotriton > Lissotriton vulgaris. Next base: position 234,902,351 of record NC_141690.1, on the reverse strand, counting down.
AAGAAATGCTTTGGAAGTTAATAAATAAAACATAGGTGAAGGCAACAGTGGTGCGATTAATTGTATGCATCCTGCAGAAATGCCACCTTGCATTTTAAAAAAACCTTTGTGTAACTGACAAACCCTTAGGATGTGAGCTGGTAGAACGAGTAAACGTCTTAAATGAATTCACAATAGTTGTCTGAAATAGAGGTGCAAACAATACTAAAATCAGTAATGGAGCACCGGTGTAAGTGGAATACCAACAGAGTTTTCAAAGAAAATATTCCTCCAGGGTAGGTGATCCTTCTTCTTTTGTACACAAATGGTATAGACACTGATTTGGTGCCTGATAGCTTGAGAGGCTCACTGTTAGTTCCAGTTCTCAGAAAGGGTCCGCTTTTGTTCCGTCAAAAGGGTTTATAGCTTTATTGGACATAGAAGGCAAATATTATACTAAACTAGTACCTTTCCCCCCCCAAACTATTCCAAGAAGGATGCAGTTTAAGGGCAACTTATTAGCACTTTTATGCCTCGCACTCAGCAGTCATACAAGAGACATTCTGTTTTATACCACATTTGTTTTGGCTACGGCTTTTGACTATTTTTGATAGAGGTAGACTATATGAAAAGTTGAAATGTTGCGGAATGCCACAACCTTTACTGACAGCAGCTATAATGATCTGACACCTCGGTAGAAGTAAGGCTATCTCCAACTTTGGCCTCTTCTGTGAAAATATTTACAAATAAAGCGATGACTCAAGGATCTGACCCAGCGCTGCCTTTATTCAACCTATATTTGAGTACTGCCCTTGTAACTCCAAAGTGGCAGAAACAAGAGATAAGGGAGTCCAGGGTGCCAGGTGTCCACAAGGGGATGAGATGGTAGTGGAGTAGCTCCTTTTTGGAGCAAGGGCCCTCACACACCACAGGAGGTGTCATGCTTCATCATCGGGCAGCTCCTCGTTGGGCCGGCGCTGCAATGCCCACAGGCCCGCCAGGGGGCTTTTTGCCGGAGGTCTTTTCTTTTTGCAGATGTGAAGTCTAAGAGGTAGTGGGGCATAAGTGTAAAGAGTAGAAATTGGAAAGGGTGAGTGTGAGGTAAAAATAGCTATAGGGTCCCACATGATATCTTTATTGACTCGGTTCCTATGCTATAATAAAAGCAAAAGTCTGTAGAGTCGTTGCTAAAGAGGTGGGTTTACACCCTCTCGAGCTCCAGCTTGCTTGTGTTCTGTGAGGGGGGTCAACATGTTTCATGCCTCTTATTGTCCAGGTGGTCATGGCATTTCATCAGTGACGGCCGGACACGGACAGCACATGTATATATTCTGTATGTAACACAAGCACAGAAATTAGTCAACATATTCACTTTCACTGCGCTGACAAATTAATGGATCACCTTTTTTCTGTCTGTTGAAAATATTTTTTTAAACCTTCTGAATGAAAAAGATTGAAAAGTAAAGTTAGTACACTATACTGTCGCTGGCCAAATTATATGAATACATTAATATACTTATCGCAGAATCAAAGGCAGAACTGTTTAAAATCTTGAGTGCATCACTGTTGCCATCGAAGTCCAGGATTACACCCCCCCCTTTCTTGGAGAACACTTGTTTTGATAAATATTGTTCAGCCCAGGTCCATGCGTTATTGGGTTGCCCAATTTTGTTGAAAGCCTACTATTGTAGTCGGCTCTTCCAGTAAGTCCTTCTACATGTGCCGTCCCAGATGATGTGGCGTAACGGTCCCTCTGGATCTTCGAAGCACGGGGGCATGCACGCAGGTGCTCTAGTCATATTCCATAGTTGGTGAGGATGGTAGTATATTCTATGTGGGTATTTGTATTGTATAAGTATCGGTTGTTCGCAGATGACCAAAGCATGGGGACCATCTTTGCCTTAGCCCACTCCTTGTCCTATCCGGGGCCCAAGTTCTGCTCCCAACGCTTGCAGAGCATCCGAAGGCGGTCTGGTATGTCGAGCAGGAGAGACCAGTATATTCTGGAGATTCTCCATCCCTATATGTTCCATTTGGACTTTGGTCTCGAGTAGGGTGAAGTAGGCAACACCTTTATCTGGTCCTTGTAGGGGTCTAGATTGTGTCTTGAGTTGTAAGTATGTGTAGAATTATGTTTTAAGTCGTTGTTCAGTTGATCAAACAATTTAATTTGTTGACCAGCCCAGACATTTCTTGGCATTGAAATGCCAATCGGGTCAAATGCTTTGAAACCCTGAAGGGCGGTGGCTTGCGAATCTGTGCACCATACCACAAATGCGTCTCCCAAGTGCGCTTTTTTGGGGCACTGAATTCTTTTATGGGCGGGATTCAAACACAGCAGTGTAGCCCTTGTATGAGGTGTAAGGGTCTTTGACACTGGCACTCCATAGAGCATGCTATGCAGTCCATGTTGACTCCAGGTCTAATTTCAGTCGCACTGTGGATTTCACTTCAACGCAAAAGACCTAGTCACTAATGTAGATCCGTTGCGTGGCCCAATAATCTAGCCTGATGTCGGGTATGCCAAGCCGCTGCCAAATGTGGGTTAAGTGCATTTATCAGATGCAACCCCTGTCCTAAGAAATAGAGTTAACGTTGTTTGCACTGTATTGAAAAACGTTTATGGCATTAAATAGGGGTAATGTAAAGTGCAAAGAAAATGGGTGATTGTAATCCTCTTAAAGGTAGTCCTAGTTTTTTGCCCTGAGGTGCGCCCTCAGGGCAGCACTTTCTGCAATTCAAAATTACCTCATTTAAACCCTTTCTAAAAATCCTTGGGAATTTATAACTTTTCCCAAAATATTCCAATACTGGAATAATCCTCCCGGAATATTTTGGAGAGAGGGGCTAAGGAGGACGGAGGAGGAGGTTGCGCTTTCCTCAAGTATTCCAGGGTTGGAGTTAGAATTGTAACTTTGTCCTTCCAGTGTCTGCCACTCCTGCCCTGAGGGCGCAGTTCGGTGCAGGAAACACAAACATGACATTTCAAACAATGCTTCGCGACTCATAATAGACAGAGACCAGGAGACCCAGCCAAGCATTAGGTTCCCTGCTCTCCCTTTCCATATGTAAAACCTCACACAGAAGTAGTGGAAGTGGCCAGTAGCCACTTAGAGGCCAGTGATAGCCACCATCTCAGGAATCACTTGGTAAAAGTTCGCGTGAGGTCTGCAGGCGTCTGCGTACACCGCCAGCATGTTCATCAAACTGGTAGTGAGTGGGTGGGGTGCTGCACATATATCTAGAGACCATCAGCATACAGGGATACTCTGTTCTCCATGCACTCCCCCCTCCCAATTCAACCGATCCCAGACAATTGCGGAATAAGTTGGCAGGGAGTTTGATCACTAAAGCAAATGGGTGCTGTTAATTTGCACTCCTTCCTCACGACACTGGGAAGGGATTGGACAACACCCCATTAAACTACACCTTACCCCATGGATCAGTGTAGAGTAGGGCCGGATAGTTAAAAAAGCAAGGGTCAAATTCTTGCCTGTGCAATATTTGGTGCATGAAGGCACAAAGGACTGTTTCAAAAGCCTTTTCCAAATTAATTGATATACTGGCAACTGACATGCTATATTTTCATGACTAGTTCGTGCCCAATTCACAAAGGATTTCCCACTATTTAGCTAGTACTGTGGAATGTTTGGATTTAGAAATTGTTCAGTGTTCCGCGATGGGCACTCATGTGAAAGGTGAATTTCCCAGCTTTAAGTTTGTGGGTGTTAATCCCCAAATTGAGGGGAATGTCCACGCAGGAAATGCTAGCATATGTATTCATATCAAAAACAGGAGTTCATAGCCCTGCGGAGGGAACATCGCATATTTAATTGATGTTTCTGGAAAAAAAATATCTTCTTAGCAGAAGTCTAGAACTAACCTGCTTTTCTGGTGAGCTGTCGAACGTCTGTTGGGTTTCCTTTGCAAATGTAAGTGTGGTGTTGTATATTTTATTTAAAAGAAAACTTTATCCAGCCAAGGAGTATCCCAAAAAGTTAAATGTGCAAATGCAGAGTTTCGTTAAATTTTTGGATGTGAAATGTCCACCTGGGCAAGTAATCTGCTCCCTGTTCTCGCCACATTTTCCATCTTTTGCAGACTGTCTTAAGATGGGGTTACTGAGCAGCATCTTGTGACATCTGCCAACCTTAATTGAAATGTAGGCAAGTCAAATGATTGCTTTAGTCATCTAAAGGAAATAATCTCCTTTTGTTTCCAGTTTTCCCCTGGTTCGGCTTGGATATTGGAGGAACACTGGTCAAGCTGGTCTATTTTGAGCCGAAAGATATCACCGCAGAGGAGGAGCAAGAAGAAGTGGAAAACCTGAAGAGCATCCGGAAGTATCTGACCTCCAATGTGGCCTATGGAATCACGGGAATTCGGGACGTGCACCATGAGCTGAAGGACCTCACCCTGTGCGGACGGAAAGGCAACCTCCACTTCATCCGCTTCCCCACCTATGACATGCCGACGTTTCTGCTGATGGCCAGAGACAAGCACTTCTCCAGCCTGCACACGTACTTGTGCGCGACTGGAGGCGGAGCATACAAATTCGAAGAAGATTTCCTCACAGTATGAGTTTTCTGCTTGTATACTACCCTTACTGCAATACGTCATAGCCATGCAGTTTCAGATGCATCTTTTTTTAATGCTGTAGCTTCTTTACTATATTAAATCATTACATTGGACACCTACTTTACAGACACCACCCTGTGTAATAGTGAATGAATCGGTGTACTTGTGGCATGGTGGATGGAGCACCTGAGTTTCGCAGAGAGCCGCAGTGTATGGAGTAAGGCAACATACTGGGTGGAGGCGAATAACGGGTGGGTTCTGATAATGGATCGGGATGTGTTACTTGAAAGTTAACTAGCATTTGTGATTGAACGATTGTAGCGCACTTGTCTTGTCCCACAGAACTTCATAAAAATTCCTACTAAATAAAGATAGCTATGCGTAACTAGAACAGAGTTAAAAACAGTATCTTGCCAGAATGGGTACATCTGATAGTTAACGTTTTTGTAGGATATCATATTTTTTCATTTAAAAATGATAAATTTCCAAATTGTCGGCACAGTCTGGTCGTAGTGCAGTTTTTAGTGCTAGAGTTTCAGCTCTACACGGAGATAGATAAAAATGGAATTGTTACCAAAGATGACTGTAGCACAAAGTCTCGTCTCAGACTCCTGGTTCCGTCCTTGTGGAGCCGGAGCCTCTTACATCAACAAAACATCCCCACGACTCCTCGAGCTGGCAAGGACCACCTCTTGAGCCGATGTTAACTGCGGTGGAGTAATCCTCTGGTTACCAGTGCTCCTGGTTAACTATTCACAGTTTATTAGGTGCACCAAAGGGCTAGAACAGAACATGTAAAACTTTACTGGAGCTCAGAAACAAGTCATGGTCATCTCAGTGAAAGATGCACTGTATTAGAAATGTTTGCGAGGGTAGCATTACATGCTCAATAGTCCTGTAGTTGAAAATCCATCACATTAAACTTAGTCCCTCAGCAGAAAATTACTAAGATTCCTGTAGATTATAATGCGCATCTGTCCAATCCATAGTATTGTCACTTTATGTGAAGTGTTCCTGCACAGTAACCTGTATCTTTTCTCTTTGACAGGTCAGTGACCTCCAACTGCACAAACTAGATGAATTAGATTGCTTGATCAAAGGAGTTCTGTACATTGACTCTATTGGCTTCAATGGACAGTCTCAGTGCTACTACCTCGAAAATCCAAGAGACCCTGTTAAGTGTCAGAAGATAGCTTACAACCTGGAGAATCCATTCCCTCTCCTTCTGGTGAATATTGGCTCAGGGGTTAGCATCTTGGCTGTGTATTCCAAAGACAATTATAAGCGGGTAACAGGGACTAGGTAAGGGCACAATCTTATAAATGTGTTAACCTCTTGTAGCTCTAGGTCAAATGTAGGTGGTTCTGTTGGTATAGAAATAGTGGTTTTACTGCTTGGATGTGCTAATATTCTATTATTCTGTGTTCCAGTCTCGGTGGAGGCACATTCTTCGGTCTGTGCTGTCTGCTGACTGGCTGTTCAACATTTGAAGAAGCTCTTGAAATGGCCTCAAATGGGGATAGCACCAAAGTGGATAAGCTTGTACGCGACATTTACGGAGGGGACTATGAACGGTTTGGATTGCCAGGCTATGCTGTTGCATCAAGGTACGCACCCTGTTTTTATCTATAGATATCTTTTAATGTAATTGCAACTCCAATTTTACACTACTTATTTTGATGACAACTTATTTTTCTTAATTCTTAATCTGCTGCTTTGTGAAGGCTTTTTTTGCAGCCATTTTATCCTTTGGGGAGGAAGGGGCTTTGCATCTTTACACATTGTGCTGTTTTTTTTAAATTTTGCTTGTTTGGAATATTTCTTTTTCTTCTTTTAAATAGAATGTATAATAATATACTTAAATTAGCATATGAAACCCAACAGACGTTTGACAGATGACGTTTACCTGATGAGCATGGTACATCCTGTCTGAAATAATTTTGCTTCTTAGTGACTGCAAAATGACTAGATGTAGGGCTGTAAAAGCAGCATGAACAGCTGTCATTTTCTCTTGCTCTGTTGTTCTATTCAAAGAAAAGTAGTAGGCTTTTTGCCACATACTCAAAGTCCTGTATGTTCTCACTCCCCACAGCGGCGATCGCTCTTGATGCCGATAAGGCTTTTAATAAAGTCTCAAGGCCTTTTATGCATGCTGTTTTGGAATCTCATAGGCTTGGAGACTCTCATTACTATGTTCATGGCCTTAAATGCCAACAGCAAATCAAACCCAAGAATAAATGCCTCTACATCCTCGTACTTTGACCTACACCAAGTCACACAATAGGGTTGCCCTCTTTCTCCTCTACTTTTCTTGCTTGCTATCGATCCCTTACTTCGGCTAAAAAAGTTGCAGCCTACACCGATGATATACTGATCTTCACTAAATATATCGAATCTACAATTCCAAGCATTACCAGTATCATTCATTCTTTCTCTGATGTTTCTGGGTACACATTAAATCGAGACTAGACTGAGGTTTTCTCCTTAAATTAAATATGTTTTCCTACACACTTGGGCACCTCTGGTCTCAAATGGCAGCCTAAATGTCTTAAATACTAAGGTATCTGGTTTTGTGGAGACCTAATGGAGACAGTGCAATATAATGAATCACAAACGATTACCAAAGTTAGACATCTTTAATCCTCCTGGTCCCCGACGTTCATCTCTTGACCTCAAGATGATGGTCAATTCAATAGTTAATTTTGTATCTGCTATGGTCCCGCTAAAACTCTCAATTCTTTTTTCAAGTAAATGGATAAAATTACTTCTAAGTTCCTCTGGGGCGATAAAAGGGCGAGGATGTCCTACAAATCTCTTTGTAAAACTCCACCTCTCAGAGGGTGCCTCCTCCTGGATATGAAACTTTAACAATCTGCGTTCTTGGCTTCCCAGGGAGTTTTTTGCCTAACATCGGATATACCACGGCCCCCATTATGGTTGGAGATTGAGCGCAATATATGCTCGCCATTTAGTCCCTGCTCTATTGTTACAATATCAAAACTTCCTATGTCTCACTCCCGGCAAATCTTTATAGACTGTCAATGCTTTGAAATTGGTGGACAAAAGACTGTCGGAACCTCTTCATAATTCTAGCTAACCCTAAAATTAAAACAGCTAGACAGTCAAGTTGCAGAAACATAGGCTTCCAACGGCATTACATTGACCAGACATCTATATGTCACCAATGATGACCCGATTCCCTTCTCGACCTTTAGCCTCTTCAACATGGAGTTTCAACATAGTTTCCTTAAAATAAATGTGAAACTCTCAAACTCACTCCCACCAAAAACCCATTACTACTTTTAACCCTGGCAAGTTGGCAGCACTCGATGCATATTGCCTGTAGAATCTATAAATTCTTATCAGACCAGCCCGCATCATAACCTTCCATTCTCTACACCAAATGGGCTCATCACTTCCATCCTGATGTCTTCAAGCACATTTCTGATGAGCAATGGCGAAATATTGGTAGTCTTGCTTTTACATAATAAAATCGCTCCATCTCTCATACAATCCAAACTCTTCACAATGCACCTACTCCAGTGCACCCCTGCCTGACTAAATAAACTGTACTTACGAGATTCTGATAAATGTTGGAACTGCAACCAGCATTCTGGCACACACAAACACATGTTCATTGATAGTCCACTTTTGGTCCCATATTGGTGTGCAATCCACGACAGACTTTCAGAGATATTTCACTTCCCCATAACTTTATGCTTTAATGTGATAGCTTTATGTCCCTGGGCCTCAGAGAACGCTATAGGACCCCATGCTAACGATGTGGCTTTTTTCTATCTCCTCCTTACTATTGCAGTGAAAGTTATTCTTTCTGAGTGGAAATCATTCAATCATCTTTCTCACCACACTTGGTGGGCGTGTGTCTCATACCTTAGAGGGGCACGCTCTCTGCATCTCCATTCACAATCTAGCGCTATTAGGTGCTCTCTAGAAAGCTTCAAGTTGGATAACTTTCACACACTACTGACCTAGGGTCTACCCAAACCCTCTCATCTGCTCTTGAATAGCTCCCCTCCTCCATCACACTCTCCTCTTCCCCTTAATGGTTTATAATTCCTTCCTGCAAGTGTTTTTTTCTGATATTCATGATACTTTAGGTGTGTTGTGTACTCCATAACGAACATCCTAGAATGTGGAGACCCTTTGTTATACATAGCCCTTGGTTTATCTACTCCTACCTACGTTTTCGTATTCTGGTTCAGCCTACTTTTAAGTCCTTTTTCCCTATATACTTTAGTGTATGTGAGAAGAATTCTTTGTAACATGTATATGGCATTGGATACATCTACTTGTAATGTTTGTATTATAGCAAACCTTATACTTGTATTGCATGTCATATTACTATGTCTATACACTCAATAAAATACTTTGAACACAAAAATGTAAAGTAATTTAGAAAATAACGTAATTTTTTTAAAGATCTTTAAAAAGTTACCAACTACTTTAAACTATGTCTGATGGGGGCCGTGGCTAGTTCCAACCGAGATGGCCGCACTGTAAGCCAGCTCCTGAGGCCAGCCACGTAAAACCCCAAAATATCTGAACAAATATCAGTTTACCACATTGCGTGGAGAACGGTGTTGTCCGGTGGCCCCCCTGAGATGGTTGATCAGGCCCTCGACTCCAGGGCCGGTCCGTGAGAGAGAGTCTTCGGACATGAGTGCTGCTGCATGGTGCAGCCTACGTAAGGGAAATTGATCCATATCCGGAGTACACACCCGAGAAGAGCACTGGAGGCGCTGCTCGATCAGAGGCGGCGAAAGTAAGGCCCTGAACTGTTAGGGCTGTGGGTGAAGACGTTGCGTCCACAGTCCCCTGGGGCGGAAAACAAGTTGAAGACATGGTGGACGGCGACCTGTTTCCATTGAAGTGCCGGCAGACCGAGGCCAGTGAGAGGAGTCGTCTTGCCGGCTGCCGGAGATGAATGCTTACGGAGGGTCTGTAATGGCGGAACAAGACCATCCTTTAGTTGGAGGCAACTGTAGTGGTGCAGTGAGGCAGGGGATTGCTGCAGGGAACAGGGTATCGCCGAGTTCCAATTTGTCGTGGGCCTTGGACGTTCTGAGGCTCACCCAACAAGATGGACTAAAGGTAGCTAGGGAGAGAGAGCTAATAGGTACGGTGACCCCTCCTCGCCGCTAGGAAGCTGACGTCTGGCGACATTTGGGGGGGGGGGTCCTCTCCCCTCTTCCCTGTACACATATAGAACGATCCATGCCAGGTTCCATCCCGAACACAGTGAGGGGGACGAGGCCAGAGTCCAGAAGCTACCTTGAGTGGGGTTAGTGGCGGTCAGGAAAACTCACAGCACAGGTCAGAGGAGCCCCTCCCAGGGCACAACACACACAAATCGGCTCAGTTGAACCTGTTAATTTGTTATAAAATGTAACCATTAGAAGGTTAACAGATGAGTAGCATGTAGAGATTCCTCCAGCCTAAAAGTTAAGAACCCTTGATTGGTCCCAGTGAACTGCATGACTATATATATATATATATATATATATATATATATATATATATATATATATATATATATAAACACCACGAATAAAATGAAAAACTGAACAACAAGTAAGGCTCACCTTTTTTCTTGTGGAATATATATATATATATATATATATATATATATATATATATATATATATATATATATATATATATTCCACAAGAAAAAAGGTGAGCCTTACTTGTTGTTCAGTTTTTCATTTTATTCGTGGTGTTTTCAGCATGGCATTCCTGACTCGTTTTCTTCTACCTAGAACTTTTTCAAAGGTGGCCAGACACCTAAGCACACCGACTGCTTCCCACAGATATTGTCCGCTTAAATTTAAATCCTCCAGTGGATGCTTTTGTAGATGCATTGTGGGACATGTGGTTCCGCTTCTCGGTGCGTGAGTTTCCCTCCAGTGGGCACAGTATCAATATTGTTCCAAACAGTAAGTCGCTACTCCCCCAGCAGTCCCATTTTCAGAGGTTGCAGGGGATCCAATACCGGGGGGTGGGAAGTCTCCAGCGGCACCGACTTGCCCTATGAACGTTTTCACGAGCTGCAAACAGTGGTCCGAGGCAGGCAATGGTGGCGCTCTTGTGGTGGTGAGTCGCTCGTTGGCGGGTCCAACCGAAACAACATTTTCCACACACTCCAAAAGAAAGGTGAGCCTCACTCGTAGCATTACTTGTTGTTCATTTTCATTTTATTCGTGGTGTTTTCAGCATGGCATTCCTGACGCGTTTCGTTCTACCTAGAACTTTTTCAAAGGTGGCCAGACACCTAAGCACACCGACTGCTTCCCACAAATAATGTCCGATATATATGTCCCAGCCGCTCATTGACCCTGAAGGACGGAAGTACACTATCGTCAGAGACGACAGTAATGATACGCAGGCTCAGGTAAGCAAGATATCGGGACACAAGTGGTCCTCAACGAAGCTTGACAAATTTGCGCAACCCAAGTCGGACGCCTCACTGGCCGGGGAGGATGGGCAACAATGCGTACCGGCCGCAGAGGGGGAGGCCCTTACATTGCAAGATATAATGGCGGCAAATCAGGGGGTCCGATCCGCAATGCAAAATGAAATTGACACCGTGACCTCTGATGCAAGCAGACCTTCGCAATCTTGGCATCCGAGTCAAGACCTCAGAGAGCTCTATCGCTACACTTCAGACTACCACTAAAACTCTTGAAGACCAAGTAAAAGCGGCAGGCTACCACTATCACTCTAGAGGCAAAACTTTAAGACTTTGAAGGAGGCGCACGTAGAAACAATGTCAGAGTCCTGAGGGTACCTGAGCAAGCGGAGGGCCCAGACACTGACCTTCTTTTTGTTGAAGATCTTGCAGTAAAGCAACTGCAGCCACGTGGTTTATCAAACTACTTCTCCAAGGAGCGGGCCCTGAGAGTTCCTGCAGGCTCCTGAGACCAGGAGCGCTTCATCATCCTATTGTGGCAAGGATATTTAAAATTTAACTACAGGGACAGAGATGTGATACTGCCGACGGCTCACTCTCCCCAACCAAGTATGAAAACACAACGGTCACATTTTACCCGGACTTCACGACTAAAGTTCAAAGAACGCAGCTTTCCTTCCTGGAAGTTAAGAGTACTAGGGGGGAAAAGAATTTAAATACGCAATGTTGTTCCAGGCCAAACTTAGAGTAGTGGCGCAGAGCAAAACTTGGTTTTTCGACTTTCTTGAGGAGGCCTGTAACTGGCTGGTTGGCTGGCGGAATCTTGGGGATAGACACTGGAGCGTTTATCGTCAAAGTAGCAAGAAGGAGAAGCGGCAACTAGCCCACAACTGAATCAAGAGAAAGATGTGGCGGAGGACAAACCTTCTGAGACTGCACGGTCGTAGTGTGTCTTTACTCCGATCTTTTGAGACTTTGAGATGTTTTGTGGCCCTCTAAGCTTAAAAGAGACACAAAGTGTTATAATCGGAATTGCTAATTATAAAACTGAGCCACCTGTGGGCTTTTGCAAAGCAGAACTGTGGGGGGTTGGGGTGCCGAGTAGTGGGCCTACCCTTGTCTGCCGCACTGATCTGCTGAATCCGAAAAGAGGACGAAGAGACCCCTGGGCCTTGCAGCACCCTGACTGAACTGTAGCAGTGTGGGCAACACTTTCTATGTTATACGAAGGGGTTGTATAGGGTGGATGGTTGGCCGGGACACGATCCCATACATCAGGACATGAGGTATAGGGTACGTAGGCACTCTACAAAGTTGGTGAGGTTGGCCGTTTAAGTCCACATTGCAGGGAGTGGGAGGGTGTTTAAGGGGATCGTTACTTGTTTCTATTTGTTTTATAGACAGTGTAGCTTGATGACCGCGACGACAATCTTTGGGACGTGCTTTAATCTATTGGCCAAAACAATTCAAAACCTCTCCTGGGTAATTATGTGGGCATGTGAAAAGGGCACCCCAGCTATTCTTGAGCATTCTGTGCTGAGACAGAGGAACTCTTCTAGAGCGGTCATAGTCCTGACCGTAGAATTTAAACACAATCTGTGCAACATACCGTGTATAAGATTGAAACTCCCTACATCTTTAAAATCCTTGCAATGTAAATTGTCTGGAGGACGAAATTAAAAGAGGGGTCGTTTTACAAAACTCCATTCACCAGATATAGCCCTGCTGCAAGAAACGTACCTGCAGGAAACTACCTACGGTGCGCTCAATAGATGGGGTTACATACTGGTAGCACCCGCCCCCCCCCCCCGCCGCCCCCCCCCCCCCCCGCCATCCAGACTCTACACTCTCAGACCTAGGTTCACTTATTGTTAGTTTACCACTGGTCCACTGGGAGAGATGCTCATTGAGGGCGATTGTAATGCAGCACTTAGTGGTGACCTAGACCGTTGGCCGGCAAGGAAGAGAGACCCCACTGCGAAGACACTAGCACTATCCGCGATGGACCAGATAGACGTATGGCGGGTGCGCTATCCATTACTCCAGCAGTCTACCTTTCACTCAAGCGTGCATGGCAGTCTATCTCATATAGACTATTTGTTCGGACTGGCTGGCCAGCTTCTGACTTTTGGAGTGGTTGGACTCGTCTCGATAGTGATCTTGGATAATTCCCTGCTATATGCATTTTATGGTAAAAAAAAACCTCTGCCTGGGAACAGTGTGATGCCACTCAATCCTTGGTACTTTAAAGTGCCAAATATTCGTGCTGGCCTGCAAAAAGCCACATTTTATTATTTTGAGGAAAACGAGGGCTCAGTAGAATCAACCCAGATCCAATGGAAGGCATATAAACTAGTGGTAAGAGGCCAAGGGGTTTCATTCATAGCATGTCATAGAAAGGAGAAATCAAAGCAGCTGGAGGCATTTGTAAAAGAGGTCCAGAAATTAGTCGGAGCTGCTTTTATCCGATCACATGGTAACCTGACATAGACTGCAGTGTAAACTGAAAGAATATAAAGTAATTGCCGAAGAGGCTGCTAGAGCTAAACATTTGGCGACCCAACATCACATCTATGAAGTGGGTGATAGAGCGGGACAGCTACTGGTGTGGTTAGATAGGCGAAAGGCGGCCTTTAGATGGACATTTGAGATCATCATGGACTTGGGGGGCTACGGTTAGTGAGAGAGAAGGGATAGCAGATGCTTTTGTAGCATACTATAACCAGCTATACACACGGTTGCCGTGTACCAGAGCGGATGATGCAAGGGAGCTATTGTCCACATTGGCGATGCCTTCCTTAGGGGATGCAGACAGAGCGTGTTTAGAGACAGACCATACAGAGAATGAAGTGATACAGGCCATTAGAAAGCTATGGGTCCAAACGGTCTCCCGATCGAATTGTATAAGCTTACTGCCTCTAAGTCTCCCCATTTTTAGACTTTCTCAATAAATGGGGGCAATCACCAGATATGTATAACCAGAGGGAAATGGAGGTACTTAAGAAGAGGTCGCCCTCCTAAAGTGTCATATGAAAAAAGTGAGCCCAAAATCTGGGTTCGGAGACCTGTCTTGTATAGTGGCTAAACACAAAATAATATTAAGTGTAGCCAAAAGCAGAAAGAAAAAATTTCTTTCTTGAGTCCCCCCCACTCACCGGAGTTTCCTCACGGTGACATGCTTCATCATTGGGGCCATCCCAGTTCTCTACGAAAAGGGGCGTGCTACGACTTGAGAACTACGTAGGAGCACTTTAGTTGTGAAGGACTATGTGTGGTGCAAAAAAGTGTAGTGAGGTGGAGTGGGTGAGGAAGTGAATTTAAAAATACCGTGCTAGTGGGTGCCCGCTCGCATAAACTTCAGTTAGTTTTTTCTGAAAAACTAACCGCGCTTTATCAATCCCGTAATTGCAGCATTGCTTCCACCGAGGCGACACCGCCCCTCTCAGAGACCATGAAGTGCTATTAAGCACCCACAAATGTAAATATTGAGATTCTACTTTTATTTATGTGTTAAATGTAGTGTTTGTTCACCGTCTTTGTCACGGTTAGTCACTTCTTAGTGTTTGTACAGGTATTTCACGTCACAATCACTTTGCGTGTTTTTATTCAGCACACGCTGGACCCGAGAGGTTGCACTTACCAATATGGGGCAAATTGCACCATATAGAGTATGTATGTATATATATATATATATATATATATATATATATATATATATATATATATATATATTACCTACTGGCGGTCGCCAGTAGGTAGTTATAGTTAGGATTTTTTTCAATGTTAAATCTCAAAATTCTATTTGGAATAACTTTGGCGCCGGTTGACGAATCTGCCTCAAAATTTCCTCAAAATGGCCTCGCGGCGTTCCGGTCCTTCCCTGAAAGTTTGGGGGGGATTCGTCAAGCGGGGGCCGAGATAAAAGGGGGGTCCCAAAACGCGTTTTCCCCATGTTAATTTCCATAGGGCGGTCGATTTCACTTTTAGCCCGAACGGCTGAATGGATTTCCACCAAACTTGGCAAAATTGTAGGGACTGGTAGCCCGATGTGCCTTTGCTATGTCTCAAGATATGTGCTCCAGTGGATTTTGAGTAATTAAGGTTCAAAAAAATATATATATCTATAGCCGCGCTCCGGTACGCGCACCGGTACGCGCACCGGGCGCTTACCGCGACTTGCGCGCAGAAAGCTGATTGGCTCTGGGGTGTCTGTAAACATTCTAAACAGTCCGGAGCGGCCGCCATCTTGTGTCTCGGTAGGATCGAGACACGAGAGGTGGCCAAAACAAAGAGGGAAATGACCATAAGGGGGCAGAGTAGACCCCCCTTGACCCCCTAGGTTTGATGTGGGGGCCATAAAAGGGCCCCGCGGAGCAAAAAAAAAATAAAACATTTTTTTGATTTTCGCGGGGTGAGCGCCCGGTACGCGCACCGGTACGCGCACCGGTAAGCGTACCGGGGAGCGTACCATGGGGAAAAAGAATGACAGTTTTAAAAGTAGCTGTTTAAACAAAAAAATGTTTTGTTGTTTTTTTTATACATACACATACATATATATAAATGCATATGCATATATATATATATGCATATATGTGTATATGTGTGCGTGTAGAGAGAGGTAGAGAGGTAGAGGTGTAGAGGTAGAGAGGTAGAGAGGTAGCGGTAGAGAGGTAGAGATTAGTAGAGAGAGAAGAAGAGAGAGGTAGAGAGGTAGAGAGTAGAGAGTGAGTAATAGAGAGTAGAGAGTGAGTAGTAGAGAGCAGTAGAGAGAGTAGCAGAGAGTGAGTAGTAGAGAGTAGTAAAAGTAATTTACAATCGTTCGGAATATCGGTGTTTGGGCAGATATGATCCAGGGACCCCCAGTATGCAAGGGGAATTAGTCCCCCCTCTACAAACGCGCCAGTGGCCTGCATTGCAGAGGTGTAACAAGGGTGTGGCCTCATTACACTTCTCTGCAATGCAGCTCCCTCGCGCATACTGGAGGCTCCTGGTGGACCAGTTGACCCCAGGGACCCCCAGTATGCTAGGGGAATTAGTTCCCCCTCTGCAAACGCGGCAGTGGGCTGCGTTGCAGAGAGGTGTAACAAGGGGCATAGTCTCATTACACCTCTGCAATGCAGCCCCTGGCGCATACTGGAGGTTCCAGGTGGGCTAATTGGCCCCCAGGGGCCCCCAGTATGCTAGGGGAATTAGTTCCCCCTCTTCAAACATGCACGGGGGCTGCGTTGCAGAGAGGTGTAAAAAGGGTTGTGGCTTCATTACACCTCTCTGCAATGCAGTCCCCTGGCGCATACTGGAGATTCCTGGTGGGCTTTCAGGTCTTATATAGTTAGGAATTAGCATTAAAAAAACCTTTGAAATTCACTGAAAAAACCATAGGTTTCACACCAGTTATAGTTAGGAATTAGCATTTAAAAAACCTTTGAAATTCACTGAAAAAAACATAGGTTTCACACCAGTTATAGTTAGGAATTAGCATTTAAAAAACCTATTAAATTCACTGACAAAACCATAGATTTCACACCATTTATAGTTAGCTGGAAATTTTACTGACATAAAACCATTGAAATTCCCACGTTATAGTTAGTTGGACTCACTATAACTTGCGCGCCTGTAATGCACTGCTGATGACGTCACATATTACATCACTCATGACATGGTCAGTGACATCACTCATGACATCACTGATGACACCATCCTTGTGACAGAGTGACAGACCTAATTTCAGTGTAATGTAACGCTTGAAACACATATTCAAAAATAGAAACAAACATTTTCAAAAAAACGGAGATACCCAAACCAGTAACAACAACCAATTCAGTAATTCCACCATCTATATACACATCCACTCATTCACCAACAGTTCTATATAGTCACTCATATATATACTCACTCATCATATGTAGTGATACACCTATACATCCTGTTACACATCAGCAGTCATCCAAAAGTTACTCACACACATACTCACACATGCAAATAAACTATTGAACATCCATTTATTTGCATATACATTTATACACACACTACCACCTTACTTCTAAGGAAACTTACCCATACTTACTCTCTTAAACAATCACTTATAGAAACACATACTTATTTAAACAGGAACTTCTACAATCTCTCACTATATATACTATACTCACTTATATACATCAATACTCACATATACTAGATTAAAATATATGTCGTTACTAATGAAGACACTAGTGAGACAGTCATTCACTCACTAACACACACATATACACACTCATCCACCCATACAGTCCTGCACATATGCTGTCTTCAAAACACATACAAACAGTGAGTCAGTCACCAACCCCTGCAGCCACTTATACACAAAGAGAAACACTGATACAAACATTTAAATATTTAAACAATACTCGCTAATATATGTATTCACTAAGATACACGTAATAAGCCAGTTACCCAACCAATTTTTTTTTTAAAAAACATCCATTTACACACTTATTGAAACATTTATTCTTCCATCGACCTTTACAAATACATATATAAAACAAATTTATTTTTCAGAAAGACACACATTCACTGGATGGTGTCATCAGTGATGTCATGAGTGATGTCACTGACCATGTCATGAGTGATGTAATATGTGACGTCATCAGCAGTGTATTACAGGCGCGCAAGTTATAGTGAGTCCAACTAACTATAACGTGGGAATTTCAATGGTTTTATGTCAGTAAAATTTCCAGCTAACTATAAATGGTGTGAAATCTATGGTTTTGTCAGTGAATTTAATAGGTTTTTTAAATGCGAATTCCTAACTATAACTGGTGTGAAACCTATGGTTTTTTCAGTGAATATATATATATATATATATATATATATCGAAAACGTGCATCATGAAGGACTTGCATGTCCCCGATCTCCTAGAGAAAGGGGTAAGGTGTTTTTAAACTTTGTTTATGAATTTCCTTACAGGTTCTTCAATGAGCAATACATACGTCAGTAAGTTACCGCGTATGTACTTTGAACCACGCATGTGTTTAAATTGAGCAGCGTTCACCATTGTAAATAATTTCTTTACATTAATCGATAATTTAACCTTGATTTAGGTTTATAGGAGTGGCATACACAGGGCTGGTCCCTGTATGGTCCTGCAGAAACGCTAGTGGTAGCGTGAAACATGTTGACCATATACTGAACCTACCTCCATAGTTGGTCGGTCCACAGTATAAACCCCATTTTTTAATATACCAACCTAGGAGCAGAATAAATTATTGAGGCCCACTGGCAGGGTATTTTTAAATTCACTTACTCACCCACTCCACCTCACTACACTTTTTTGCACCACACGTAGTCCTTAACAACTAAAGTGCTCCTACGTAGTTCGCAAGTCGTAGTACGCCCCTTTTCGTAGAGAACTGGGATGGCCCCAATGATGAAGCATGTCACCGTGAGGAAACTCCGGTGAGTGAGGCGACTCAGACATTTTTTCTTTCTGCTTTTGGCTACACTTAATATTATTTTGTGTTTAGCCACTATACAAGACAGGTCTCCGAACCCAGATTTTGGGCTAATTTTTTTGATATTACCAGATAGTCAGACTGTCCAACATTGTTGTAATACATAAAACTGGGAAACCGCTGGAAAGGTGCGTCTCTTAGACCAATTTCCTTGTTAAATGCTGAGGTCAAGATTCTTGCAAAGATGCTAGCAACCAGATTGGCTTCAGTGCTCCATGCATTATTTCATGCTGATTAATCAGGATTCATGCCTGGAAGAAATACTGCGCTTCGCCTGAGACGTCTGCGTGGAGTGTTTGGAAGGGCAAAATATATTTAGGAGAAGGCTGTTGTGGTGTTAGATGCTAAGATGGCCTTCGATATGATCCGAGTGGTTTTTAGGTCTCGCCTGGACATCGCATCCGAAGGATGCGTCCAGGCTGGAGACTTAAAGCTGTCTGACACGGGGGAATGAGGGACAAGAAACTGTGACGAGCTTATCCTTGGCTGGATTCAGCTCCGTGCACGCGCACCAACATTCACGCATGCGCACATCACAGCCACACGCATACACAGCACTCACGCATGCGCACATACACACGCATACACAGGCACACCCCCGTCACCTACACGCATACACAGAGACCCCTCCACACACACCAGCCCCTCTCCTCTCGGCTCCACGCACACGCATTTACACTTACACAGACACGCAGGCACCCAGACAGGCAACCCCCCCCCCCGTCACACACACGCATACACACAGACTCCAGGACACATACACACACTGTTGGACAGGCCACATGACGGGCCGCTCTCCCCCGGCTCGACCAGGCCCGAGCCCAGTCACGCAAGCACCACACACCACCATTGCACGCCCTGCGTCCCCTCAGGGACCCCTGCCCTCGAACATGATAACCTCGTGGGTCCGATCCACTGCCGGCCCATGCACCCAGCCCGGGCCGCCATCTTGGACACCTCGCCACGAGGCCGCCTGGCCCCCGATCGACCTCAACCCTGGGCCTAGCCCAGCCTCAGACAATCCGGCACCACCCTCCACCCAGGAGGTGAGCGGGCTACTTGGCAAGTCAATGGGAGAAAGAGGTGCCGATGGCTCTCCCCCCGCCCAGTGCCGCTCGCCCATCGCCCCCCCGGGCGCTGGCTCCACCCCCCTGCTGGGTGTCTGGACTCCCTCATCCCGGACCTCCCGACCTCCAAGTGCGAGGGTCCGGACATCAAAGCACGCCAGCCCTATAACTGGGGCAGCTCCAGAGCAGGAAGTCAGTTGTATCTTGGAGTCGAGAGACGTAAGAGGAACTCATCCTGGACGGACTACTGGCGCTGCCGTAGCTCTGTCCTGTGCACCATCGTCCTGCCTGTTGGCGCTGCCACAGCCGTCGTAACCTTCATTCTTCACCGTCGTCCGGATCTGCTGGCGAGGCCGCGGACCGTT
This sequence comes from Lissotriton vulgaris, assembly GCF_964263255.1. Classification (NCBI taxonomy): domain Eukaryota; kingdom Metazoa; phylum Chordata; class Amphibia; order Caudata; family Salamandridae; genus Lissotriton; species Lissotriton vulgaris. Next base: position 234,882,445 of record NC_141690.1, on the reverse strand, counting down.
GTAACCATCATCTTCATCGGGACCTGCTTGGCTTCTCCACGGCCCGTCGACCATCCTTCATCCATCTCGGGACCTGCTTGGCTCCTCCACGGCCCGATCAGCAACCACGCCGAGCTCGAGGATTGAGAGCTATTTAACTCCTTGGTAACTAAGACTGTCCCGCTACCCTTTCTCCTCAACCAGAGATCAGAACCGAGGGGACCCCTGAGTCCAGACCTCCTTGTATCATAACGACGTAACCTAAGAATTGCATATAAAGTCTCGTTAACCTTCAATCTTGTGTGGTGTCCGTCTGTGGGGGGGAAGTTACTTACCTGTACAGTCGTTGGAGACGGCTCTCCCTGGAGACCTCTCCCCGTAATCTCGGCCGACCCTCCCGGTCCGTCTAACATTGGTGGCCAGCGGCGCGATCCGAATCACCGCATAACGTACAGAGAGTAGCTCACCCCACAACGAACAACAATGTCGACTAAAGAGAGCGGATCAACTGAGAAGTTCCAAATGGAAAAACTAGAGGAATACAGCCATCGTGAACTAAAGCAGTTCTGCATCGAACTAGGTATCGCTACCACCGGACTAAGTACCAAGGACGATTTTAAGCATGCCCTAGAATCTTGGGCAGAGACCGGGGATGTCGAAGCCCCTGAGCAAAGCACCGCGAAAAATACCAACACGGCCCCTGAGGGGCAAAGAACCAGTCTCTCGCAAGACGAGATCCAAGAAAGAGAAAAAGCCCGACTACACGAACTCGAAATGGCCCGACTCAAGATGGACATAGAACTCAAATTGGCCGAGCAAAAAATAAACTTAGAGCACCTTCGCCTCCGAGAAGAAAGAGAGGAGAAACAGAGGCAAAGGGAGCTCGAGGAAAAAAGACTAACGTACGAGCACGAACGGAACCTAGCCGAGATCAACCTGCGCAAACAAAATAAAGAGTTAGGGGTGCCCGACAGACCGTCCACCCCAGGGACCGCGGAGAAAAAAGTGCACATCCCCAAGGATGTGGTCCGAGAATATTTTCGAGAAGACGACATCCAGCAATGGTTTAAGGCCTATGAAATCGCGATGACTGCGCACCGGATCGATAGAGCCGACTGGGGAGCCGGCCTATGGGGCAAATTCCTCAATGAGGGCCGCGATACTCTGTTACAGCTCCCAGACCACCAGATGACCTCCTACGACCATATGAAAGCGGCCCTCCTCACCCGCTATGGCCTCACGCCCGAGATGTACCGTCAGAGGTTCCGAGACTGCACACGCATTCCAGGTACAACTTGGGTGGACTATGTAACGTACTTTAGCCGAGCCTTCGAAGGCTGGATCAGAGGGAACAACGTCACGACCTACGAGCAGCTGTTCAATCTGATGGTATGGGAGCATCTGTCCAACAATTGCTTCATTGAACTACGCCAACACCTCCTCGACAGCAAGTTAACCGATCCCCGGCAGCTCGCAGCCGAAGCTGACCGGTGGGAGATCACCAGAGTGGGCCGGAATGGGTCCTACGAGCAGAACAGGAACAACAATGGTCACTACCGACCCAGAGGAGGAGGAGGGGGCCAAGGACGAGGAAGAGACAATACTCCGGCCGCCCCCGCTACCAGCACCACCCCCCCGGCCAACCGGGGCAGCACCCCGGCGCGACCGGGATACAGAGCCAATGTTACATGTCACCGATGCCAACGAGTCGGCCACTATGCAAACGACCCAAGCTGCCCGCAGTATCAGAGTCCAAGACCCCGCCAGGTGGCCGCCGCGGCACTAGGGGAAGAACAGATCTCCGAGGAACAAGAAACAGGCGAGCAAGAGTATCAAGAGTGGGAGCCAGCCGCCATGACTCTCGCGTGCTTAGGGGGAAGAGACATGGTCCCGCGGGTCCCCCTACCCGCTAACACCCAGAAGTACAGCCAATGGGTGAGCATCAATGGACAACGGGCCGAAGCCCTTCGAGACACCGGGGCCAGTGTGACAGCCGTCCGCTGTCATCTGGTGACCCCAGAACAATATCTACCGAACGTTCTCTGCCCTGTGCGATCAGCCGACAACTCGGAAAGTCTGTGTCGGATGGCCTGCGTCCCCTTTGAGTGGGGAGGGGTCTCCGGCATGTTGAAGGTAACGGTCCGAGACGACGCCCCCGTGGAATGCCTCCTCGGAAATGACCTGGAAAGCTCCCCGTGGGCAGCCGTGGAGCGAAAAGAACACTTGGGGATGTTGGGCGTCCCAGACTGGGCGTGCGTCACCACCCGGTCCATGGCCGCCCGTGCCAACCATCACCCGGAAGAACCCGAATGGCCGGCGCCACCGCCTCCGGTCGCCCCCGCCGAGACCCCCGACCATGGCATCCCCCTCGAACTTGCTCAACCTTCCGACCTCGCTAATCTTGATCAGTGGGCTCAAGAAGGGGGACCCACACAAGAACAATTTCGTCAGGAACAGAAGACCTGCCCCTCCCTTGAGGGACTCCGACAACAAGCGCTCGCCCAAAGCGCCGGGGATACCTCCGGAACTCATTGGGTCTACTGGGACAATGATCTATTGTACAGCGAGCAACGAATCGCCGAGCTGGGGGCCAACCGAGTACTAGTGGTGCCCCTCCGCTTTAGAGACTTCCTGCTAAACCTGGCCCACGATGCCCCCCTGGCAGGGCACCTGGGACAGGATAAAACCTACAGCCGCCTAGTGACCCACTTCTTCTGGCCCAAAATGAGAAACGATGTGCACCAGCATTGCCGATCTTGCCCCACGTGCCAAGCCAGTGGGAAGAGCGGCCGCAAATTAAAGGCTCCCCTGCAACCCTTTCCAGTAGTCACAACCCCATTTGAGAGGGTCGGGATAGACATTGTGGGACCCCTGGACCCGCGTACAAGACAAGGCCATCGCTTCATCCTGGTACTAGTGGACCACGCCACCCGCTACCCTGAGGCTATTCCTCTCCGGACCGTGACAGCCCCAGTGGTCGGCCGGGCCCTGATGGGGATCTTCTCCCGTGTGGGGTTCCCCCGGGAAGTCGTCAGTGACAGAGGCACGAACTTTATTTCTAAATATATGAAGTCCCTCTGGCAACAGTGTGGGGTCACCTACCGCTTCACGACCCCCTATCACCCCCAAGGAAACGGACTTGTTGAGCGGTTCAATCGCACGCTAAAAGGGATGATCGGGGGATTGGAAGAGCCCCTCCGTCGCCAGTGGGACGTGCTGCTGCCGTGCCTCCTCTTCGCCTACCGGGAGGTCCCACAGAAGTCCCTAGGCTTCAGCCCCTTCGAGCTGCTCTATGGGCACCCAGTACGGGGGCCACTCAGCCTGATCAAAGAAGGCTGGGAGATGCCTCCGGCCAAGAGTCCTCCAGATGTCTTCCGGTACCTCCTCACCCTCCGCAACCAGTCCCGGCGGTTCAGAGACCTAGCAAAAGCCAACCTAGAGGCCAGTCAAGAGGACATGAAGAAATGGTATGACCAGAACGCCTCATCCATTGAATTCGAGCCGGGGCAACAGGTCTGGGTAATGTCCCCCACAGAACCGTGCGCTCTCCAAGACAAATGGACGGGACCCTTCAAGGTAATCGAGCGCAAGGGTCCTGCCACCTATCTGATCGATATGGAGTCCGCCCGGAATCCGCTCCGAGTCCTCCACACCAACAGACTGAAACCCCACTTTGCACGAACAGAACTCAGCCTCTTGATGGCCACAGACAATGGGGTTGAAGACGACTCCGAGCCTCTCCCTGACCTCTTGCGGACCCAGGAGCAAGACGGCTCCGTGGATGGGGTCCGACTCTCGGAGACCCTCACCAGAGAACAACGGCAAGAGTGCCAAGCCCTCCTATCACGGTTCGCCAGTCTGTTCTCCCTCACCCCGGGTGTCACTTCCTGGTGTGTGCACGATGTGGACACCGGAGACAGCCCTCCTATCCGCCACCGGGCCTACCGCGTACCTGATCGGGTACGGGCCTGCATCCAGGCGGAAGTAGCTAAGATGCTCACGCTCGGGGTCATCGAGCCCTCAGACAGTCCATGGGCCAGCCCGGTCGTACTGGTCCCCAAAGCAGCCGCCCCCGGGACCACACCAGAACTCCGGTTCTGTGTCGACTACCGGGGCCTGAATGAAGTCACCAGAACGGACGCACACCCCATCCCCCGGGCAGATGAACTGGTCGACCGAATGGGCGCTGCCCGCTACCTCAGCATCTTCGACCTGACGGCAGGTTATTGGCAGATCGGCCTCACACCCCGAGCACAAGAACGCTCTGCCTTCTCCACCCCCGATGGCCACTATCACTTTACGGTCATGCCCTTCGGCATGAAGAATGCCCCAGCGACGTTCCAACGGCTCGTCAATCAGGTCCTGGCGGGGCTCGAAGAGTTCAGCGCCGCCTACCTGGACGACATCGCTGTGTACAGCCACCATTGGACCGAGCACCTCCACCACCTCCAAGCAGTGCTGCAAGCCCTTCAGCGAGCTGGCCTCACGATCAAGGCCAGCAAATGCCAAATTGGACAAGGGTCGGTGACCTACCTCGGACACCAGGTGGGAAGCGGCCTAGTGGCCCCCCTACAGCTGAAAATTGCCGCCATCCAGAACTGGCAACCCCCTATCACTCAAACTGAGGTGCGAGCCTTCCTGGGCCTCACGGGCTACTACCGAAGGTTCGTGAAAGACTATGGTACCATCGTGGGGCCTCTCACCGAACTCACGTCAAAAAATCAGCCCAAGAAGGTGAACTGGACCCCAGAGTGTCAAGCGGCGTTCGAACAGTTAAAGGCCGCCATGTGTTCCGCTCCTGTGCTCCAGGCCCCAGACTACAGCCGGGAGTTCGTCGTCCAGACGGACGCCTCCGACCAGGGCATTGGGGCGGTCCTGTCCCAAGTGAACACCGAAGGCCTCGATCAACCGGTGGCCTTCATCAGCCGGAGACTCCTACCCCGGGAACAACGCTGGAGCACCATAGAGAGGGAAGCCTTCGCTGTGGTATGGGCCCTCAAGAAGCTCCGGCCCTACCTTTTTGGCACCCACTTTCGGGTGCAGACTGACCACCGACCCCTGCAGTGGTTGATGCATATGCGGGGGGAAAACCCAAAATTGCTACGCTGGTCCATCTCCTTACAAGGTATGGACTTCACAGTCGAACACCGGCCTGGGTCCGACCACGCCAACGCCGATGGCCTGTCCCGGTTTTTCCGCCTCGACGAAGAGAGTCCCCAAGAGGATGGGTAACTCTCCCCGCCTTCAGCTGGGGGGGACGCATGTTGGACAGGCCACATGACGGGCCGCTCTCCCCCGGCTCGACCAGGCCCGAGCCCAGTCACGCAAGCACCACACACCACCATTGCACGCCCTGCGTCCCCTCAGGGACCCCTGCCCTCGAACATGATAACCTCGTGGGTCCGATCCACTGCCGGCCCATGCACCCAGCCCGGGCCGCCATCTTGGACACCTCGCCACGAGGCCGCCTGGCCCCCGATCGACCTCAACCCTGGGCCTAGCCCAGCCTCAGACAATCCGGCACCACCCTCCACCCAGGAGGTGAGCGGGCTACTTGGCAAGTCAATGGGAGAAAGAGGTGCCGATGGCTCTCCCCCCGCCCAGTGCCGCTCGCCCATCGCCCCCCCGGGCGCTGGCTCCACCCCCCTGCTGGGTGTCTGGACTCCCTCATCCCGGACCTCCCGACCTCCAAGTGCGAGGGTCCGGACATCAAAGCACGCCAGCCCTATAACTGGGGCAGCTCCAGAGCAGGAAGTCAGTTGTATCTTGGAGTCGAGAGACGTAAGAGGAACTCATCCTGGACGGACTACTGGCGCTGCCGTAGCTCTGTCCTGTGCACCATCGTCCTGCCTGTTGGCGCTGCCACAGCCGTCGTAACCTTCATTCTTCACCGTCGTCCGGATCTGCTGGCGAGGCCGCGGACCGTTGTAACCATCATCTTCATCGGGACCTGCTTGGCTTCTCCACGGCCCGTCGACCATCCTTCATCCATCTCGGGACCTGCTTGGCTCCTCCACGGCCCGATCAGCAACCACGCCGAGCTCGAGGATTGAGAGCTATTTAACTCCTTGGTAACTAAGACTGTCCCGCTACCCTTTCTCCTCAACCAGAGATCAGAACCGAGGGGACCCCTGAGTCCAGACCTCCTTGTATCATAACGACGTAACCTAAGAATTGCATATAAAGTCTCGTTAACCTTCAATCTTGTGTGGTGTCCGTCTGTGGGGGGGAAGTTACTTACCTGTACAGTCGTTGGAGACGGCTCTCCCTGGAGACCTCTCCCCGTAATCTCGGCCGACCCTCCCGGTCCGTCTAACACACACACATGCACGCTCACACACGTACACAGTCCGCCGCGCGCGCGCACAGATCCCCCCCCCCCCCCCCCCCCCCCCCCCCCCCCCAACAAGGCGAAGCCCCACTCACCGGCATCCTCAGTGCAGCGGCTCCCACCGGCAGCAAGACTCTTCTTCCCTTCTTCGGCACCGGGGCGCAGGGTAGGCTCCTGCCTGCTCCGGTGCGCCAAACAATCGTGGCTCTTCCGTGGGAGGCGGGGTAGGCTCCCGCCCTCCTACTTCCGGTTGTCCCGCCCGGCCTGCCTGACTTCCTGGTCGCAGGCCGGCGCAAAACACTGCATAAAAAATGCGCGCGTCCCCTCCAGCAGACAGCAGCTGTCATCACATTGGAACAAATAACTCGGATTGCTCCATGTGAATTATTAAAACTGGTTCAGAACTGTTCAAGCCAGCAACTGCTCAAAATACCAGCCTGGTCTTAGTTCCCCGATAGTCCACTCTTCTACATGCATGTAGAGAGAAGATTTTATACATAGTGGGGCACAAGACTTGATTTTTTGTGATCTCGCAAACGAATTTACAACACTTAACCCTTCTAGACCACTTAAAAAGTGTAATTTATAAGTAACAATTCATGAGATTAGCAACAGCCCTTGAGTTATTAAATGTACTAAAAGTAAAAATGATGTATTCCCCCTTGGCAATAAAGACAATCCTATCTTAAATTCAGGCCATTATTCCAAAAATAATGAAGCAGTCCATACAGAAAGCCACTCCGCCAACAAGAGGCAAGACAGGTTTGAAGAATGCTGCTAAAACACAATCTTTAGCCCTAGTCCCCAACGGTCAATCACCCAGGAATTAAGTTGGATGAGTACTGACAGTACTCTGAACTGGTAATAATAAAAAACGGATACTAAAAAGGTTTCCTAAGGGGCTGTATGTCCATGTTTTAGCAAGTAAAAAATAAACCGAAACACAAAAAAAACCTAGAGTAAACTTGTCTGCAAATTATTTGGTGAATTTGTTCTCTAGAAAATGGAATATTAGTCGATTTTAAACGCTAACCTTCTGAGAGTCAACAAACCTCTGTGTTAAAGGCAATGTCCATATGTGCCAGGCATTGGCTACAATTCGCTAAAACTGAAACTGGGTCTGTGTCCTCTATTCAACAGCAAATACCATTGTCTCCAGGCAGGGATTGTTGTAGGTTGAAGGGAATTATGGGTCATCCATTTGTTTTTGCTTTCAGGTCTTAAGTAAGGAGGAGCCATTGCTGAGTGGAGGTGAAATGATTACTTAAGGGACTGCATTTGAAAATTGCTGGACACCAGATGCCTTACTCAGACTTCTCCAGCTTGGGGAGAGGATGTGGCCTAATGGTTAGAGCTGCTGACTTTGTAACTGTTTAACCAGATTTGAAACTCAGCCTCTGCACAAAATCCTGTGATACTGGGCAAATCATTTAATCTTCGGCTACCTCAAAAAATGTATAATGTGTGTTTTCATGTATAGGGCACTGATGCCCCCAGACAAGTTCCAAACCAATTGCAAAAAGTAAACTATCTAAACTCTCAGTGACATCTTTCGAATTTGAAACTGGTTTCTCATGCTCACCCTTGTTTACAAACAAATTAGTAAGAAATTGCATTCCATTGTGATATAAATAATTGCAAGCAATGCCCGGTTTGCCAAGACACCACTGGAGCTACCCTTTGGTGCTCATGCACATGACACCATAACAGGCAAGCAAGCCCCGGCTTGCATCAGAATGGACAAGGGCACACATCGTGTCAAGCCAGCACAAGTAGAACCACAGTGTTCTGTAAATGCCAATACAGTACAGCACAGCACAACACTTGAGACATGAGCTCAGGGCCCACATGCAAAAAAAATGGATCTATGGTCACTCTATTGAGGGCATCATTGTTTAACCCTCTTAATAAGGTGTTGACTGCTGTTAATCACTCAATTCAAAATTGAGCTGAACAAAAAGCAAGGATGTTTAATGTGGTCAAAGGGCAATTAACAGTGGGCAGTGCCCATCAGAATATGGACTGCATGACTGTCCTGACACAATCACACACACTATGAGTAACAGAGACAATCTATCTGTCCTCAGCCTGTTGCAGATCACTGTTTTTGACTTTCGCATGATATAACAAAGGCTGCTTCTCAGTTTCCGCGACCGCGCTCCGGTTACCGGCGTCTTGTGTTTTTTCTTTTTTAATTGCGAGCCTTATATTTTCAACATTTTTCAGTGTCAATTAAGTGCATACTATTATATAACTGAGTTAAGCAGCATTTATTGAAAGTAATATTTATAACTTCAAGCATTCAAGTATCACCCCATGCCCTGGTGACATTGCCGCATGTTGCTCAAAATGTGTCAGTTTGCCATGTTCTCTGTTTACGCAGCCTGTATTATTCTTATTATACATGAATCAAGATTCGTTTATTTATGCTAACCTTCTATAACTGAAGTTTTTGTAAGGCACAGATCCACTATTGAATTAATTCAATGTGTTCTCAAACGGGATGGCTAAGGAAAAGTGAAGTGAAGCAATGGGCCGTGGAGAGTGCGTGCAGAGTGAGTGCAGAGTGACAGTGAGTGCAGAGTGACAGTGAGTGCAGAGTGACAGTGAGTGCAGAGTGACAGTGAGTGCAGAGTGACAGTGAGTGCAGAGTGACAGTGAGTGCAGAGTGACAGTGAGTGCAGAGTGACAGTGAGTGCAGAGTGACAGTGAGTGCAGAGTGACAGTGAGTGCAGAGTGACAGTGAGTGCAGAGTGACAGTGAGTGCAGAGTGACAGTGAGTGCAGAGTGACAGTGAGTGCAGAGTGACAGTGAGTGCAGAGTGACAGTGAGTGCAGAGTGACAGTGAGTGCAGAGTGACAGTGAGTGCAGAGTGACAGTGAGTGCAGAGTGACAGTGAGTGCAGAGTGACAGTGAGTGCAGAGTGCGTGCAGAAACAGTGAGTGCAGAGTGACAGTGAGTGCAGAGTGCGTGCAGAAACAGTGAGTGCAGAGTGACAGTGAGTGCAGAGTGAGTGCAGTGACAGTGAGTGCAGAGTGACTGTGAGTGCAGAGTGCGTGCAGAGTGACAGTGCGTGCAGAGTGACAGTGCGTGCAGAGTGACAGTGCGTGCAGAGTGACAGTGCGTGCAGAGTGACAGTGCGTGCAGAGTGACAGTGCGTGCAGAGTGACAGTGCGTGCAGAGTGACAGTGCGTGCAGAGTGACAGTGCGTGCAGAGTGACAGTGCGTGCAGAGTGACAGTGCGTGCAGAGTGACATTGCGTGCAGAGTGACAGTGCGTGCAGAGTGACATTGCGTGCAGAGTGACAGTGAGTGCAGAGTGACAGTGAGTGCAGAGTGACAGTGAGTGCAGAGTGACAGTGCGTGCAGAGTGACAGTGCGTGCAGAGTGACATTGCGTGCAGAGTGACATTGCGTGCAGAGTGACATTGCGTGCAGAGTGACATTGCGTGCAGAGTGACAGTGAGTGCAGAGTGACAGTGAGTGCAGAGTGACAGTGAGTGCAGAGTGAGTGCAGAGTGACAGTGAGTGCAGAGTGACAGTGAGTGCACAGTGAGTGCAGAGTGACAGTGAGTGCACAGTGAGTGCAGAGTGACAGTGAGTGCACAGTGAGTGCAGAGTGACAGTGAGTGCAGAGTGACAGTGAGTGCAGAGTGACAGTGAGTGCAGAGTGACAGTGCGTGCAGAGTGCGTGCAGAGTGCGTGCAGAGTGCGTGCAGAGTGCGTGCAGAGTCAGAGTGAGTGCAGAGTGCGTGCAGAGTCAGAGTGAGTGCAGAGTGACAGTGAGTGCAGAGTGACAGTGAGTGCAGAGTGAGTGCAGTGACAGTGAGTGCAGAGTGAGTGTGAGTGCAGAGTGAGTGCAGTGACAGTGAGTGCAGAGTGAGTGTGAGTGCAGAGTGAGTGTGAGTGCAGAGTGAGTGCAGTGACAGTGAGTGCAGAGTGAGTGTGAGTGCAGAGTGCGTGCAGAGTGACAGTGCGTGCAGAGTGACAGTGAGTGCAGAGTGAGAGTGAGTGCAGAGTGCGTGCAGAGTGAGAGTGAGTGCAGAGTGAGAGTGAGTGCAGAGTGCGTGCAGAGTGAGAGTGAGTGCAGAGTGCGTGCAGAGTGACAGTGAGTGCAGAGTGCGTGCAGAGTGACAGTGAGTGCAGAGTGCGTGCAGAGTGACAGTGAGTGCAGAGTGCGTGCAGAGTGACAGTGAGTGCAGAGTGCGTGCAGAGTGACAGTGAGTGCAGAGTGCGTGCAGAGTGACAGTGAGTGCAGAGTGCGTGCAGAGTGACAGTGCGTGCAGAGTGAGAGTGAGTGCAGAGTGCGAGTGCGTGCAGAGTGCGAGTGCGTGCAGAGTGAGAGTGAGTGCAGAGTGCGTGCAGAGTGAGTGCAGAGTGACAGTGAGTGCAGAGTGACAGTGAGTGCAGAGTGACAGTGAGTGCAGAGTGACAGTGAGTGCAGAGTGCGTGCAGAGTGACAGTGAGTGCAGAGTGCGTGCAGAGTGACAGTGAGTGCAGAGTGCGTGCAGAGTGACAGTGAGTGCAGAGTGCGTGCAGAGTGACAGTGAGTGCAGAGTGAGTGCAGAGTGACAGTGAGTGCACAGTGAGTGCAGAGTGACAGTGAGTGCAGAGTGACTGTGAGTGCAGAGTGAGAGTGCAGAGTGACTGTGCGTGCAGAGTGCGTGCAGAGTGCGTGCAGAGTGCGTGCAGAGTGCGTGCAGAGTGCGTGCAGAGTGCGTGCAGAGTGAGAGTGAGTGCAGAGTGAGAGTGCGTGCAGAGTGCGTGCAGAGTGAGAGTGCGTGCAGAGTGCGTGCAGAGTGAGAGTGCGTGCAGAGTGAGAGTGCGTGCAGAGTGAGAGTGCGTGCAGAGTGCGTGCAGAGTGAGAGTGAGTGCAGAGTGCGTGCAGAGTGAGAGTGCGTGCAGAGTGAGAGTGCGTGCAGAGTGCGTGCAGAGTGAGAGTGAGTGCAGAGTGCGTGCAGAGTGAGAGTGAGTGCAGAGTGAGAGTGAGTGCAGAGTGAGAGTGCGTGCAGAGTGAGAGTGCAGAGTGACTGTGCGTGCAGAGTGCGTGCAGAGTGCGTGCAGAGTGCGTGCAGAGTGAGTGCAGAGTGCGTGCAGAGTGAGAGTGAGTGCAGAGTGCGTGCAGAGTGAGAGTGCGTGCAGAGTGAGAGTGCGTGCAGAGTGAGAGTGCGTGCAGAGTGAGAGTGCGTGCAGAGTGAGAGTGCGTGCAGAGTGAGAGTGCGTGCAGAGTGAGAGTGCGTGCAGAGTGAGAGTGCGTGCAGAGTGAGAGTGCGTGCAGAGTGAGAGTGCGTGCAGAGTGAGAGTGCGTGCAGAGTGAGAGTGCGTGCAGAGTGAGAGTGCGTGCAGAGTGAGAGTGCGTGCAGAGTGAGAGTGCGTGCAGAGTGAGAGTGCGTGCAGAGTGAGAGTGCGTGCAGAGTGAGAGTGCGTGCAGAGTGAGAGTGCGTGCAGAGTGAGAGTGCGTGCAGAGTGAGAGTGCGTGCAGAGTGAGAGTGCGTGCAGAGTGAGAGTGCGTGCAGAGTGAGAGTGCGTGCAGAGTGAGAGTAGAGTGACAGTGAGTGCAGAGTGACAGTGAGTGCAGAGTGACAGTGAGTGCAGAGTGACAGTGAGTGCAGAGTGACAGTGAGTGCAGAGTGACAGTGAGTGCAGAGTGACAGTGAGTGCAGAGTGACAGTGAGTGCAGAGTGACAGTGAGTGCAGAGTGACAGTGAGTGCAGAGTGACAGTGAGTGCAGAGTGACAGTGAGTGCAGAGTGACAGTGAGTGCAGAGTGACAGTGAGTGCAGAGTGACAGTGAGTGCAGAGTGACAGTGAGTGCAGAGTGACAGTGAGTGCAGAGTGACAGTGAGTGCAGAGTGAGTGCAGAGTGACAGTGAGTGCAGAGTGCGTGCAGAGTGAGAGTGAGTGCAGAGTGCGTGCAGAGTGAGAGTGAGTGCAGAGTGCGTGCAGAGTGAGTGCAGAGTGACAGTGAGTGCAGAGTGACAGTGAGTGCAGAGTGACAGTGAGTGCAGAGTGACAGTGAGTGCAGAGTGCGTGCAGAGTGACAGTGAGTGCAGAGTGCGTGCAGAGTGACAGTGAGTGCAGAGTGCGTGCAGAGTGACAGTGAGTGCAGAGTGCGTGCAGAGTGACAGTGAGTGCAGAGTGAGTGCAGAGTGACAGTGAGTGCACAGTGAGTGCAGAGTGACAGTGAGTGCAGAGTGACTGTGAGTGCAGAGTGAGAGTGAGTGCAGAGTGCGTGCAGAGTGAGAGTGAGTGCAGAGTGCGTGCAGAGTGAGAGTGAGTGCAGAGTGCGTGCAGAGTGAGAGTGAGTGCAGAGTGCGTGCAGAGTGAGAGTGAGTGCAGAGTGCGTGCAGAGTGAGTGCAGAGTGACAGTGAGTGCAGAGTGACAGTGAGTGCAGAGTGACAGTGAGTGCAGAGTGACAGTGAGTGCAGAGTGACAGTGAGTGCAGAGTGACAGTGAGTGCAGAGTGACAGTGAGTGCAGAGTGACAGTGAGTGCAGAGTGACAGTGAGTGCAGAGTGACAGTGAGTGCAGAGTGACAGTGAGTGCAGAGTGCGTGCAGAGTGACAGTGAGTGCAGAGTGCGTGCAGAGTGACAGTGAGTGCAGAGTGCGTGCAGAGTGACAGTGAGTGCACAGTGAGTGCAGAGTGACAGTGAGTGCAGAGTGACTGTGAGTGCAGAGTGACAGTGAGTGCAGAGTGACTGTGAGTGCAGAGTGACTGTGAGTGCAGAGTGACAGTGAGTGCACAGTGACAGTGAGTGCAGAGTGACAGTGAGTGCAGAGTGCCAGTGAGTGCAGAGTGCCAGTGAGTGCAGAGTGCCAGTGAGTGCAGAGTGCCAGTGAGTGCAGAGTGCCAGTGAGTGCAGAGTGCCAGTGAGTGCAGAGTGACAGTGAGTGCAGAGTGACAGTGAGTGCAGAGTGACAGTGAGTGCAGAGTGCCAGTGAGTGCAGAGTGCCAGTGAGTGCAGAGTGCCAGTGAGTGCAGAGTGCCAGTGAGTGCAGAGTGCCAGTGAGTGCAGAGTGCCAGTGAGTGCAGAGTGCCAGTGAGTGCAGAGTGCCAGTGAGTGCAGAGTGACAGTGAGTGCAGAGTGCGTGCAGAAACAGTGAGTGCAGAGTGCGTGCAGAGTCAGAGTGAGTGCAGAGTGACAGTGAGTGCAGAGTGACAGTGAGTGCAGAGTGAGTGCAGAGTGACAGTGAGTGCAGAGTGACAGTGAGTGCAGAGTGAGTGCAGAGTGACAGTGAGTGCAGAGTGACAGTGAGTGCAGAGTGAGTGCAGAGTGACAGTGAGTGCAGAGTGAGTGTGAGTGCAGAGTGCGTGCAGAGTGAGAGTGAGTGCAGAGTGCGTGCAGAGTGAGAGTGAGTGCAGAGTGCGTGCAGAGTGAGAGTGAGTGCAGAGTGCGTGCAGAGTGACAGTGAGTGCAGAGTGACAGTGAGTGCAGAGTGCGTGCAGAGTGACAGTGAGTGCAGAGTGCGTGCAGAGTGAGAGTGAGTGCAGAGTGCGTGCAGAGTGAGAGTGAGTGCAGAGTGCGTGCAGAGTGACAGTGAGTGCAGAGTGCGTGCAGAGTGACAGTGAGTGCAGAGTGCGTGCAGAGTGACAGTGAGTGCACAGTGAGTGCAGAGTGACAGTGAGTGCAGAGTGACTGTGAGTGCAGAGTGACTGTGAGTGCAGAGTGACTGTGAGTGCAGAGTGACTGTGAGTGCAGAGTGACTGTGAGTGCAGAGTGACTGTGAGTGCAGAGTGACTGTGAGTGCAGAGTGAGAGTGCGTGCAGAGTGAGAGTGCGTGCAGAGTGAGAGTGCGTGCAGAGTGAGAGTGCGTGCAGAGTGAGAGTGCGTGCAGAGTGAGAGTGCGTGCAGAGTGAGAGTGCGTGCAGAGTGAGAGTGCGTGCAGAGTGAGAGTGCGTGCAGAGTGAGAGTGCGTGCAGAGTGAGAGTGCGTGCAGAGTGAGAGTGCGTGCAGAGTGAGAGTGCGTGCAGAGTGAGAGTGCGTGCAGAGTGAGAGTGCGTGCAGAGTGAGAGTGCGTGCAGAGTGAGAGTGCGTGCAGAGTGAGAGTGCGTGCAGAGTGAGAGTGCGTGCAGAGTGAGAGTGCGTGCAGAGTGAGAGTGCGTGCAGAGTGAGAGTGCGTGCAGAGTGAGAGTGCGTGCAGAGTGAGAGTGCGTGCAGAGTGAGAGTGCGTGCAGAGTGAGAGTGCGTGCAGAGTGAGAGTGCGTGCAGAGTGAGAGTGCGTGCAGAGTGAGAGTGCGTGCAGAGTGAGAGTGCGTGCAGAGTGAGAGTGCGTGCAGAGTGAGAGTGCGTGCAGAGTGAGAGTGCGTGCAGAGTGAGAGTGCGTGCAGAGTGAGAGTGCGTGCAGAGTGAGAGTGCGTGCAGAGTGAGAGTGCGTGCAGAGTGAGAGTGCGTGCAGAGTGAGAGTGCGTGCAGAGTGAGAGTGCGTGCAGAGTGAGAGTGCGTGCAGAGTGAGAGTGCGTGCAGAGTGAGAGTGCGTGCAGAGTGAGAGTGCGTGCAGAGTGAGAGTGCGTGCAGAGTGAGAGTGCGTGCAGAGTGAGAGTGCGTGCAGAGTGAGAGTGCGTGCAGAGTGAGAGTGAGTGCAGAGTGACAGTGAGTGCAGAGTGACAGTGAGTGCACAGTGACAGTGAGTGCACAGTGACAGTGAGTGCAGAGTGACAGTGAGTGCAGAGTGACAGTGAGTGCAGAGTGACAGTGAGTGCAGAGTGCCAGTGAGTGCAGAGTGCCAGTGAGTGCAGAGTGCCAGTGAGTGCAGAGTGCCAGTGAGTGCAGAGTGACAGTGAGTGCAGAGTGCCAGTGAGTGCAGAGTGACAGTGAGTGCAGAGTGACAGTGAGTGCAGAGTGACAGTGAGTGCAGAGTGACAGTGAGTGCAGAGTGACAGTGAGTGCAGAGTGACAGTGAGTGCAGAGTGACAGTGAGTGCAGAGTGACAGTGAGTGCAGAGTGACAGTGAGTGCAGAGTGACAGTGAGTGCAGAGTGACAGTGAGTGCAGAGTGACAGTGAGTGCAGAGTGACAGTGAGTGCAGAGTGACAGTGAGTGCAGAGTGACTGAGTGCAGAGTGCGTGCAGAGTGCGTGCAGAGTGAGAGTGAGTGCAGAGTGCGTGCAGAGTGAGAGTGTGCAGAGTGCGTGCAGAGTGAGAGTGTGCAGAGTGCGTGCAGAGTGAGAGTGAGTGCAGAGTGCGTGCAGAGTGAGAGTGAGTGCAGAGTGCGTGCAGAGTGAGAGTGCGTGCAGAGTGAGAGTGCGTGCAGAGTGAGAGTGCGTGCAGAGTGAGAGTGCGTGCAGAGTGAGAGTGCGTGCAGAGTGAGAGTGCGTGCAGAGTGAGAGTGCGTGCAGAGTGAGAGTGCGTGCAGAGTGAGAGTGCGTGCAGAGTGAGAGTGCGTGCAGAGTGAGAGTGCGTGCAGAGTGAGAGTGCGTGCAGAGTGAGAGTGCGTGCAGAGTGAGAGTGCGTGCAGAGTGAGAGTGCGTGCAGAGTGCGTGCAGAGTGCGTGCAGAGTGAGAGTGCGTGCAGAGTGCGTGCAGAGTGCGTGCAGAGTGCGTGCAGAGTGCGTGCAGAGTGCGTGCAGAGTGCGTGCAGAGTGCGTGCAGAGTGCGTGCAGAGTGCGTGCAGAGTGCGTGCAGAGTGCGTGCAGAGTGCGTGCAGAGTGCGTGCAGAGTGACTGTGAGTGCAGAGTGACTGTGAGTGCAGAGTGAGAGTGCGTGCAGAGTGAGAGTGAGTGCAGAGTGAGAGTGAGTGCAGAGTGAGAGTGAGTGCAGAGTGAGAGTGCGTGCAGAGTGAGAGTGCGTGCAGAGTGAGAGTGCGTGCAGAGTGAGAGTGCGTGCAGAGTGAGAGTGCGTGCAGAGTGAGAGTGCGTGCAGAGTGAGAGTGCGTGCAGAGTGAGAGTGCGTGCAGAGTGAGAGTGAGTGCAGAGTGAGAGTGAGTGCAGAGTGAGAGTGAGTGCAGAGTGAGAGTGAGTGCAGAGTGAGAGTGCGTGCAGAGTGAGAGTGCGTGCAGAGTGAGAGTGCGTGCAGAGTGAGAGTGCGTGCAGAGTGAGAGTGCGTGCAGAGTGAGAGTGCGTGCAGAGTGAGAGTGAGTGCAGAGTGAGAGTGAGTGCAGAGTGAGAGTGAGTGCAGAGTGAGAGTGAGTGCAGAGTGAGAGTGAGTGCAGAGTGACAGTGAGTGCAGAGTGACAGTGAGTGCAGAGTGACAGTGAGTGCAGAGTGACTGTGCGTGCAGAGTGCGTGCAGAGTGACTGAGTGCAGAGTGCGTGCAGAGTGCGTGCAGAGTGAGTGCAGAGTGCGTGCAGAGTGAGAGTGTGCAGAGTGCGTGCAGAGTGAGAGTGAGTGCAGAGTGCGTGCAGAGTGAGAGTGAGTGCAGAGTGCGTGCAGAGTGAGAGTGCGTGCAGAGTGAGAGTGCGTGCAGAGTGAGAGTGCGTGCAGAGTGAGAGTGCGTGCAGAGTGAGAGTGCGTGCAGAGTGAGAGTGCGTGCAGAGTGAGAGTGCGTGCAGAGTGAGAGTGCGTGCAGAGTGAGAGTGCGTGCAGAGTGAGAGTGCGTGCAGAGTGCGTGCAGAGTGAGAGTGCGTGCAGAGTGCGTGCAGAGTGAGAGTGCGTGCAGAGTGCGTGCAGAGTGAGAGTGAGTGCAGAGTGCGTGCAGAGTGACAGTGAGTGCAGAGTGACAGTGAGTGCAGAGTGCGTGCAGAGTGACAGTGAGTGCAGAGTGCGTGCAGAGTGACAGTGAGTGCACAGTGAGTGCAGAGTGACAGTGAGTGCAGAGTGACTGTGAGTGCAGAGTGACTGTGAGTGCAGAGTGACTGTGCGTGCAGAGTGCGTGCAGAGTGACTGAGTGCAGAGTGCGTGCAGAGTGCGTGCAGAGTGAGTGCAGAGTGCGTGCAGAGTGAGAGTGTGCAGAGTGCGTGCAGAGTGAGAGTGAGTGCAGAGTGCGTGCAGAGTGAGAGTGAGTGCAGAGTGCGTGCAGAGTGAGAGTGCGTGCAGAGTGAGAGTGCGTGCAGAGTGAGAGTGCGTGCAGAGTGAGAGTGCGTGCAGAGTGAGAGTGCGTGCAGAGTGAGAGTGCGTGCAGAGTGAGAGTGCGTGCAGAGTGAGAGTGCGTGCAGAGTGAGAGTGCGTGCAGAGTGAGAGTGCGTGCAGAGTGCGTGCAGAGTGAGAGTGCGTGCAGAGTGCGTGCAGAGTGAGAGTGCGTGCAGAGTGCGTGCAGAGTGAGAGTGCGTGCAGAGTGCGTGCAGAGTGCGTGCAGAGTGCGTGCAGAGTGCGTGCAGAGTGCGTGCAGAGTGCGTGCAGAGTGCGTGCAGAGTGCGTGCAGAGTGCGTGCAGAGTGCGTGCAGAGTGACTGTGCGTGCAGAGTGACTGTGCGTGCAGAGTGAGAGTGCGTGCAGAGTGAGAGTGCGTGCAGAGTGAGAGTGCGTGCAGAGTGAGAGTGCGTGCAGAGTGAGAGTGCGTGCAGAGTGAGAGTGCGTGCAGAGTGAGAGTGCGTGCAGAGTGAGAGTGAGTGCAGAGTGAGAGTGAGTGCAGAGTGAGAGTGAGTGCAGAGTGAGAGTGCGTGCAGAGTGCGAGTGAGTGCAGAGTGCGTGCAGAGTGCGAGTGAGTGCAGAGTGCGTGCAGAGTGCGAGTGAGTGCAGAGTGCGTGCAGAGTGCGAGTGAGTGCAGAGTGCGTGCAGAGTGCGAGTGAGTGCAGAGTGCGTGCAGAGTGAGAGTGAGTGCAGAGTGCGTGCAGAGTGAGAGTGAGTGCAGAGTGCGTGCAGAGTGAGAGTGAGTGCAGAGTGCGTGCAGAGTGAGAGTGAGTGCAGAGTGCGTGCAGAGTGAGAGTGAGTGCAGAGTGCGTGCAGAGTGACAGTGAGTGCAGAGTGACAGTGAGTGCAGAGTGACAGTGAGTGCAGAGTGACAGTGAGTGCAGAGTGACAGTGAGTGCAGAGTGACAGTGAGTGCAGAGTGACAGTGAGTGCAGAGTGACAGTGAGTGCAGAGTGACAGTGAGTGCAGAGTGACAGTGAGTGCAGAGTGACAGTGAGTGCAGAGTGACAGTGAGTGCAGAGTGACAGTGAGTGCAGAGTGACAGTGAGTGCAGAGTGACAGTGAGTGCAGAGTGACAGTGAGTGCAGAGTGACAGTGAGTGCAGAGTGACAGTGAGTGCAGAGTGACAGTGAGTGCGTGCAGAGTGAGAGTGCGTGCAGAGTGAGAGTGCGTGCAGAGTGCGTGCAGAGTGCGTGCAGAGTGCGTGCAGAGTGCGTGCAGAGTGCGTGCAGAGTGCGCGCAGAGTGCGTGCAGAGTGCGCGCAGAGTGCGCGCAGAGTGCGCGCAGAGTGCGTGCAGAGTGCGTGCAGAGTGCGCGCAGAGTGCGCGCAGAGTGCGTGCAGAGTGCGTGCAGAGTGCGTGCAGAGTGCGTGCAGAGTGCGTGCAGAGTGCGTGCAGAGTGCGTGCAGAGTGCGTGCAGAGTGAGAGTGCGTGCAGAGTGAGAGTGCGTGCAGAGTGAGAGTGCGTGCAGAGTGAGAGTGCGTGCAGAGTGAGAGTGCGTGCAGAGTGAGAGTGCGTGCAGAGTGAGAGTGCGTGCAGAGTGAGAGTGCGTGCAGAGTGAGAGTGCGTGCAGAGTGAGAGTGCGTGCAGAGTGAGAGTGCGTGCAGAGTGAGAGTGCGTGCAGAGTGAGAGTGCGTGCAGAGTGAGAGTGCGTGCAGAGTGAGAGTGCGTGCAGAGTGAGAGTGCGTGCAGAGTGAGAGTGCGTGCAGAGTGAGAGTGCGTGCAGAGTGAGAGTGCGTGCAGAGTGAGAGTGCGTGCAGAGTGAGAGTGCGTGCAGAGTGAGAGTGCGTGCAGAGTGAGAGTGAGAGTGAGAGTGAGTGCAGAGTGAGAGTGAGAGTGAGTGCAGAGTGAGAGTGAGAGTGAGTGCAGAGTGAGAGTGAGAGTGAGTGCAGAGTGAGAGTGAGAGTGAGTGCAGAGTGAGAGTGAGTGCAGAGTGAGAGTGAGTGCAGAGTGAGAGTGAGTGCAGAGTGAGAGTGCGTGCAGAGTGCGTGCAGAGTGCGTGCAGAGTGCGTGCAGAGTGAGAGTGAGTGCAGAGTGAGAGTGCGTGCAGAGTGCGTGCAGAGTGCGTGCAGAGTGCGTGCAGAGTGCGTGCAGAGTGAGAGTGCGTGCAGAGTGCGTGCAGAGTGAGAGTGCGTGCAGAGTGCGTGCAGAGTGAGAGTGCGTGCAGAGTGCGTGCAGAGTGAGAGTGCGTGCAGAGTGCGTGCAGAGTGACAGTGAGTGCAGAGTGAGTGCAGAGTGACAGTGAGTGCAGAGTGACAGTGAGTGCAGAGTGACAGTGAGTGCAGAGTGACAGTGAGTGCAGAGTGACAGTGAGTGACAGTGAGTGCACAGTGAGTGCAGAGTGACAGTGAGTGCAGAGTGACAGTGAGTGCAGAGTGACAGTGAGTGCAGAGTGACAGTGAGTGCAGAGTGACAGTGAGTGCAGAGTGACAGTGAGTGCAGAGTGACAGTGAGTGCAGAGTGACAGTGAGTGCAGAGTGACAGTGAGTGCAGAGTGACAGTGAGTGCAGAGTGACAGTGAGTGCAGAGTGACAGTGCGTGCAGAGTGACAGTGCGTGCAGAGTGACTGTGCGTGCAGAGTGCGTGCAGAGTGCGTGCAGAGTGAGAGTGAGTGCAGAGTGAGAGTGCGTGCAGAGTGCGTGCAGAGTGCGTGCAGAGTGCGTGCAGAGTGCGTGCAGAGTGAGAGTGAGTGCAGAGTGAGAGTGCGTGCAGAGTGCGTGCAGAGTGCGTGCAGAGTGCGTGCAGAGTGCGTGCAGAGTGCGTGCAGAGTGAGAGTGCGTGCAGAGTGCGTGCAGAGTGACAGTGAGTGCAGAGTGAGTGCAGAGTGACAGTGAGTGCAGAGTGACAGTGAGTGCAGAGTGACAGTGAGTGCAGAGTGACAGTGAGTGCAGAGTGACAGTGAGTGACAGTGAGTGCACAGTGAGTGCAGAGTGACAGTGAGTGACAGTGAGTGCACAGTGAGTGCAGAGTGACAGTGAGTGCAGAGTGACAGTGAGTGCAGAGTGACAGTGAGTGCAGAGTGACAGTGAGTGCAGAGTGACAGTGAGTGCAGAGTGACAGTGCGTGCAGAGTGACAGTGCGTGCAGAGTGACTGTGCGTGCAGAGTGCGTGCAGAGTGCGTGCAGAGTGAGAGTGAGTGCAGAGTGACAGTGAGTGCAGAGTGACAGTGAGTGCAGAGTGACAGTGAGTGCACAGTGACAGTGAGTGCAGAGTGACTGTGCGTGCAGAGTGAGTGCAGAGTGAGTGCAGAGTGACAGTGAGTGCAGAGTGACAGTGAGTGCAGAGTGACAGTGAGTGCACAGTGACAGTGAGTGCAGAGTGACTGTGCGTGCAGAGTGAGTGCAGAGTGAGTGCAGAGTGACTGTGAGTGCAGAGTGACTGTGAGTGCAGAGTGACTGTGAGTGCAGAGTGACTGTGAGTGCAGAAGTGCAGAGTGACTGTGCGTGCAGAGTGAGTGCAGAGTGAGTGCAGAGTGACTGTGAGTGCAGAGTGACTGTGAGTGCAGAGTGACTGTGAGTGCAGAGTGACTGTGAGTGCAGAGTGACTGTGAGTGCAGAGTGAGAGTGAGTGCAGAGTGCGTGCAGAGTGGGAGTGAGTGCAGAGTGCGTGCAGAGTGAGAGTGAGTGCAGAGTGCGTGCAGAGTGAGAGTGAGTGCAGAGTGCGTGCAGAGTGAGAGTGAGTGCAGAGTGCGTGCAGAGTGAGAGTGAGTGCAGAGTGCGTGCAGAGTGAGAGTGAGTGCAGAGTGCGTGCAGAGTGAGAGTGAGTGCAGAGTGCGTGCAGAGTGAGAGTGAGTGCAGAGTGCGTGCAGAGTGAGAGTGAGTGCAGAGTGCGTGCAGAGTGAGAGTGAGTGCAGAGTGCGTGCAGAGTGAGAGTGAGTGCAGAGTGAGAGTGAGTGCAGAGTGAGAGTGAGTGCAGAGTGAGAGTGAGTGCAGAGTGAGAGTGAGTGCAGAGTGAGAGTGAGTGCAGAGTGACAGTGAGTGCAGAGTGACAGTGAGTGCAGAGTGAGAGTGAGTGCAGAGTGAGAGTGAGTGCAGAGTGAGAGTGAGTGCAGAGTGACAGTGAGTGCAGAGTGACAGTGAGTGCAGAGTGACAGTGAGTGCAGAGTGACAGTGAGTGCAGAGTGACAGTGAGTGCAGAGTGACAGTGAGTGCAGAGTGACAGTGAGTGCAGAGTGACAGTGAGTGCAGAGTGACAGTGAGTGCAGAGTGACAGTGAGTGCAGAGTGACAGTGAGTGCAGAGTGACTGTGAGTGCAGAGTGACTGTGAGTGCAGAGTGACTGTGAGTGCAGAGTGACTGTGAGTGCAGAGTGACTGTGAGTGCAGAGTGACTGTGCGTGCAGAGTGAGAGTGAGTGCAGAGTGCGTGCAGAGTGAGAGTGAGTGCAGAGTGCGTGCAGAGTGAGAGTGAGTGCAGAGTGCGTGCAGAGTGAGAGTGAGTGCAGAGTGCGTGCAGAGTGAGAGTGAGTGCAGAGTGCGTGCAGAGTGAGAGTGAGTGCAGAGTGCGTGCAGAGTGAGAGTGAGTGCAGAGTGCGTGCAGAGTGAGAGTGAGTGCAGAGTGCGTGCAGAGTGAGAGTGAGTGCAGAGTGCGTGCAGAGTGAGAGTGAGTGCAGAGTGCGTGCAGAGTGAGAGTGAGTGCAGAGTGAGAGTGAGTGCAGAGTGAGTGCAGAGTGACAGTGAGTGCAGAGTGACAGTGAGTGCAGAGTGACAGTGAGTGCAGAGTGACAGTGAGTGCAGAGTGACAGTGAGTGCAGAGTGACAGTGAGTGCAGAGTGACAGTGAGTGCAGAGTGACAGTGAGTGCAGAGTGACAGTGAGTGCAGAGTGACAGTGAGTGCAGAGTGACAGTGAGTGCAGAGTGACAGTGAGTGCAGAGTGACAGTGAGTGCAGAGTGACAGTGAGTGCAGAGTGACAGTGAGTGCAGAGTGACAGTGAGTGCAGAGTGACAGTGAGTGCAGAGTGACAGTGAGTGCAGAGTGACAGTGAGTGCAGAGTGACAGTGAGTGCAGAGTGACAGTGAGTGCAGAGTGACAGTGAGTGCAGAGTGACAGTGAGTGCAGAGTGACAGTGAGTGCAGAGTGACAGTGAGTGCAGAGTGACAGTGAGTGCAGAGTGACAGTGAGTGCAGAGTGACAGTGAGTGCAGAGTGACAGTGAGTGCAGAGTGACAGTGAGTGCAGAGTGACAGTGAGTGCAGAGTGACAGTGAGTGCAGAGTGACAGTGAGTGCAGAGTGACAGTGAGTGCAGAGTGACAGTGAGTGCAGAGTGACAGTGAGTGCAGAGTGACAGTGAGTGCAGAGTGACAGTGAGTGCAGAGTGACAGTGAGTGCAGAGTGACAGTGAGTGCAGAGTGACAGTGAGTGCAGAGTGACAGTGAGTGCAGAGTGACAGTGAGTGCAGAGTGACAGTGAGTGCAGAGTGACAGTGAGTGCAGAGTGACAGTGAGTGCAGAGTGACAGTGAGTGCAGAGTGACAGTGAGTGCAGAGTGACAGTGAGTGCAGAGTGACAGTGAGTGCAGAGTGACAGTGAGTGCAGAGTGACAGTGAGTGCAGAGTGACAGTGAGTGCAGAGTGACAGTGAGTGCAGAGTGACAGTGAGTGCAGAGTGACAGTGAGTGCAGAGTGACAGTGAGTGCAGAGTGACAGTGAGTGCAGAGTGACAGTGAGTGCAGAGTGACAGTGAGTGCAGAGTGACAGTGAGTGCAGAGTGACAGTGAGTGCAGAGTGACAGTGAGTGCAGAGTGACAGTGAGTGCAGAGTGACAGTGAGTGCAGAGTGACAGTGAGTGCAGAGTGACAGTGAGTGCAGAGTGACAGTGAGTGCAGAGTGACAGTGAGTGCAGAGTGACAGTGAGTGCAGAGTGACAGTGAGTGCAGAGTGACAGTGAGTGCAGAGTGACAGTGAGTGCAGAGTGACAGTGAGTGCAGAGTGACAGTGAGTGCAGAGTGACAGTGAGTGCAGAGTGACAGTGAGTGCAGAGTGACAGTGAGTGCAGAGTGACAGTGAGTGCAGAGTGACAGTGAGTGCAGAGTGACAGTGAGTGCAGAGTGACAGTGAGTGCAGAGTGACAGTGAGTGCAGAGTGACAGTGAGTGCAGAGTGACAGTGAGTGCAGAGTGACAGTGAGTGCAGAGTGACAGTGAGTGCAGAGTGACAGTGAGTGCAGAGTGACAGTGAGTGCAGAGTGACAGTGAGTGCAGAGTGACAGTGAGTGCAGAGTGACAGTGAGTGCAGAGTGACAGTGAGTGCAGAGTGACAGTGAGTGCAGAGTGACAGTGAGTGCAGAGTGACAGTGAGTGCAGAGTGACAGTGAGTGCAGAGTGACAGTGAGTGCAGAGTGACAGTGAGTGCAGAGTGACAGTGAGTGCAGAGTGACAGTGAGTGCAGAGTGACAGTGAGTGCAGAGTGACAGTGAGTGCAGAGTGACAGTGAGTGCAGAGTGACAGTGAGTGCAGAGTGACAGTGAGTGCAGAGTGACAGTGAGTGCAGAGTGACAGTGAGTGCAGAGTGACAGTGAGTGCAGAGTGACAGTGAGTGCAGAGTGACAGTGAGTGCAGAGTGACAGTGAGTGCAGAGTGACAGTGAGTGCAGAGTGACAGTGAGTGCAGAGTGACAGTGAGTGCAGAGTGACAGTGAGTGCAGAGTGACAGTGAGTGCAGAGTGACAGTGAGTGCAGAGTGACAGTGAGTGCAGAGTGACAGTGAGTGCAGAGTGACAGTGAGTGCAGAGTGACAGTGAGTGCAGAGTGACAGTGAGTGCAGAGTGACAGTGAGTGCAGAGTGACAGTGAGTGCAGAGTGACAGTGAGTGCAGAGTGACAGTGAGTGCAGAGTGACAGTAGAGTGCAGAGTGACAGTAGAGTGCAGAGTGACTGTAGAGTGCAGAGTGACTGTAGAGTGCAGAGTGACTGTAGAGTGCAGAGTGAGTGCAGAGTGCAGAGTGAGTGCAGAGTGCAGAGTGAGTGCAGAGTGCAAGTGAGTGCAGAGTGCAAGTGAGTGCAGAGTGCAAGTGAGTGCAGAGTGCAGAGTGAGTGCAGAGTGACAGTGAGTGCAGAGTGACAGTGAGTGCAGAGTGACAGTGAGTGCAGAGTGACAGTGAGTGCAGAGTGACAGTGAGTGCAGAGTGACAGTGAGTGCAGAGTGACAGTGAGTGCAGAGTGACAGTGAGTGCAGAGTGACAGTGAGTGCAGAGTGACAGTGAGTGCAGAGTGACAGTGAGTGCAGAGTGACAGTGAGTGCAGAGTGACAGTGAGTGCAGAGTGACAGTGAGTGCAGAGTGACAGTGAGTGCAGAGTGACAGTGAGTGCAGAGTGACAGTGAGTGCAGAGTGACAGTGAGTGCAGAGTGACAGTGAGTGCAGAGTGACAGTGAGTGCAGAGTGACAGTGAGTGCAGAGTGACAGTGAGTGCAGAGTGACAGTGAGTGCAGAGTGACAGTGAGTGCAGTGAGAGTGACAGTGAGTGCAGAGTGACAGTGAGTGCAGAGTGACAGTGAGTGCAGAGTGACAGTGAGTGCAGAGTGACAGTGAGTGCAGAGTGACAGTGAGTGCAGAGTGACAGTGAGTGCAGAGTGACAGTGAGTGCAGAGTGACAGTGAGTGCAGAGTGACAGTGAGTGCAGAGTGACAGTGAGTGCAGAGTGACAGTGAGTGCAGAGTGACAGTGAGTGCAGAGTGACAGTGAGTGCAGAGTGACAGTGAGTGCAGAGTGACAGTGAGTGCAGAGTGACAGTGAGTGCAGAGTGACAGTGAGTGCAGAGTGACAGTGAGTGCAGAGTGACAGTGAGTGCAGAGTGACAGTGAGTGCAGAGTGACAGTGAGTGCAGAGTGACAGTGAGTGCAGAGTGACAGTGAGTGCAGAGTGACAGTGAGTGCAGAGTGACAGTGAGTGCAGAGTGACAGTGAGTGCAGAGTGACAGTGAGTGCAGAGTGACAGTGAGTGCAGAGTGACAGTGAGTGCAGAGTGACAGTGAGTGCAGAGTGACAGTGAGTGCAGAGTGACAGTGAGTGCAGAGTGACAGTGAGTGCAGAGTGACAGTGAGTGCAGAGTGACAGTGAGTGCAGAGTGACAGTGAGTGCAGAGTGACAGTGAGTGCAGAGTGACAGTGAGTGCAGAGTGACAGTGAGTGCAGAGTGACAGTGAGTGCAGAGTGACAGTGAGTGCAGAGTGACAGTGAGTGCAGAGTGACAGTGAGTGCAGAGTGACAGTGAGTGCAGAGTGACAGTGAGTGCAGAGTGACAGTGAGTGCAGAGTGACAGTGAGTGCAGAGTGACAGTGAGTGCAGAGTGACAGTGAGTGCAGAGTGACAGTGAGTGCAGAGTGACAGTGAGTGCAGAGTGACAGTGAGTGCAGAGTGACAGTGAGTGCAGAGTGACAGTGAGTGCAGAGTGACAGTGAGTGCAGAGTGACAGTGAGTGCAGAGTGACAGTGAGTGCAGAGTGACAGTGAGTGCAGAGTGACAGTGAGTGCAGAGTGACAGTGAGTGCAGAGTGACAGTGAGTGCAGAGTGACAGTGAGTGCAGAGTGACAGTGAGTGCAGAGTGACAGTGAGTGCAGAGTGACAGTGAGTGCAGAGTGACAGTGAGTGCAGAGTGACAGTGAGTGCAGAGTGACAGTGAGTGCAGAGTGACAGTGAGTGCAGAGTGACAGTGAGTGCAGAGTGACAGTGAGTGCAGAGTGACAGTGAGTGCAGAGTGACAGTGAGTGCAGAGTGACAGTGAGTGCAGAGTGACAGTGAGTGCAGAGTGACAGTGAGTGCAGAGTGACAGTGAGTGCAGAGTGACAGTGAGTGCAGAGTGACAGTGAGTGCAGAGTGACAGTGAGTGCAGAGTGACAGTGAGTGCAGAGTGACAGTGAGTGCAGAGTGACAGTGAGTGCAGAGTGACAGTGAGTGCAGAGTGACAGTGAGTGCAGAGTGACAGTGAGTGCAGAGTGACAGTGAGTGCAGAGTGACAGTGAGTGCAGAGTGACAGTGAGTGCAGAGTGACAGTGAGTGCAGAGTGACAGTGAGTGCAGAGTGACAGTGAGTGCAGAGTGACAGTGAGTGCAGAGTGACAGTGAGTGCAGAGTGACAGTGAGTGCAGAGTGACAGTGAGTGCAGAGTGACAGTGAGTGCAGAGTGACAGTGAGTGCAGAGTGACAGTGAGTGCAGAGTGACAGTGAGTGCAGAGTGACAGTGAGTGCAGAGTGACAGTGAGTGCAGAGTGACAGTGAGTGCAGAGTGACAGTGAGTGCAGAGTGACAGTGAGTGCAGAGTGACAGTGAGTGCAGAGTGACAGTGAGTGCAGAGTGACAGTGAGTGCAGAGTGACAGTGAGTGCAGAGTGACAGTGAGTGCAGAGTGACAGTGAGTGCAGAGTGACAGTGAGTGCAGAGTGACAGTGAGTGCAGAGTGACAGTGAGTGCAGAGTGACAGTGAGTGCAGAGTGACAGTGAGTGCAGAGTGACAGTGAGTGCAGAGTGACAGTGAGTGCAGAGTGACAGTGAGTGCAGAGTGACAGTGAGTGCAGAGTGACAGTGAGTGCAGAGTGACAGTGAGTGCAGAGTGACAGTGAGTGCAGAGTGACAGTGAGTGCAGAGTGACAGTGAGTGCAGAGTGACAGTGAGTGCAGAGTGACAGTGAGTGCAGAGTGACAGTGAGTGCAGAGTGACAGTGAGTGCAGAGTGACAGTGAGTGCAGAGTGACAGTGAGTGCAGAGTGACAGTGAGTGCAGAGTGACAGTGAGTGCAGAGTGACAGTGAGTGCAGAGTGACAGTGAGTGCAGAGTGACAGTGAGTGCAGAGTGACAGTGAGTGCAGAGTGACAGTGAGTGCAGAGTGACAGTGAGTGCAGAGTGACAGTGAGTGCAGAGTGACAGTGAGTGCAGAGTGACAGTGAGTGCAGAGTGACAGTGAGTGCAGAGTGACAGTGAGTGCAGAGTGACAGTGAGTGCAGAGTGACAGTGAGTGCAGAGTGACAGTGAGTGCAGAGTGACAGTGAGTGCAGAGTGACAGTGAGTGCAGAGTGACAGTGAGTGCAGAGTGACAGTGAGTGCAGAGTGACAGTGAGTGCAGAGTGACAGTGAGTGCAGAGTGACAGTGAGTGCAGAGTGACAGTGAGTGCAGAGTGACAGTGAGTGCAGAGTGACAGTGAGTGCAGAGTGACAGTGAGTGCAGAGTGACAGTGAGTGCAGAGTGACAGTGAGTGCAGAGTGACAGTGAGTGCAGAGTGACAGTGAGTGCAGAGTGACAGTGAGTGCAGAGTGACAGTGAGTGCAGAGTGACAGTGAGTGCAGAGTGACAGTGAGTGCAGAGTGACAGTGAGTGCAGAGTGACAGTGAGTGCAGAGTGACAGTGAGTGCAGAGTGACAGTGAGTGCAGAGTGACAGTGAGTGCAGAGTGACAGTGAGTGCAGAGTGACAGTGAGTGCAGAGTGACAGTGAGTGCAGAGTGACAGTGAGTGCAGAGTGACAGTGAGTGCAGAGTGACAGTGAGTGCAGAGTGACAGTGAGTGCAGAGTGACAGTGAGTGCAGAGTGACAGTGAGTGCAGAGTGACAGTGAGTGCAGAGTGACAGTGAGTGCAGAGTGACAGTGAGTGCAGAGTGACAGTGAGTGCAGAGTGACAGTGAGTGCAGAGTGACAGTGAGTGCAGAGTGACAGTGAGTGCAGAGTGACAGTGAGTGCAGAGTGACAGTGAGTGCAGAGTGACAGTGAGTGCAGAGTGACAGTGAGTGCAGAGTGACAGTGAGTGCAGAGTGACAGTGAGTGCAGAGTGACAGTGAGTGCAGAGTGACAGTGAGTGCAGAGTGACAGTGAGTGCAGAGTGACAGTGAGTGCAGAGTGACAGTGAGTGCAGAGTGACAGTGAGTGCAGAGTGACAGTGAGTGCAGAGTGACAGTGAGTGCAGAGTGACAGTGAGTGCAGAGTGACAGTGAGTGCAGAGTGACAGTGAGTGCAGAGTGACAGTGAGTGCAGAGTGACAGTGAGTGCAGAGTGACAGTGAGTGCAGAGTGACAGTGAGTGCAGAGTGACAGTGAGTGCAGAGTGACAGTGAGTGCAGAGTGACAGTGAGTGCAGAGTGACAGTGAGTGCAGAGTGACAGTGAGTGCAGAGTGACAGTGAGTGCAGAGTGACAGTGAGTGCAGAGTGACAGTGAGTGCAGAGTGACAGTGAGTGCAGAGTGACAGTGAGTGCAGAGTGACAGTGAGTGCAGAGTGACAGTGAGTGCAGAGTGACAGTGAGTGCAGAGTGACAGTGAGTGCAGAGTGACAGTGAGTGCAGAGTGACAGTGAGTGCAGAGTGACAGTGAGTGCAGAGTGACAGTGAGTGCAGAGTGACAGTGAGTGCAGAGTGACAGTGAGTGCAGAGTGACAGTGAGTGCAGAGTGACAGTGAGTGCAGAGTGACAGTGAGTGCAGAGTGACAGTGAGTGCAGAGTGACAGTGAGTGCAGAGTGACAGTGAGTGCAGAGTGACAGTGAGTGCAGAGTGACAGTGAGTGCAGAGTGACAGTGAGTGCAGAGTGACAGTGAGTGCAGAGTGACAGTGAGTGCAGAGTGACAGTGAGTGCAGAGTGACAGTGAGTGCAGAGTGACAGTGAGTGCAGAGTGACAGTGAGTGCAGAGTGACAGTGAGTGCAGAGTGACAGTGAGTGCAGAGTGACAGTGAGTGCAGAGTGACAGTGAGTGCAGAGTGACAGTGAGTGCAGAGTGACAGTGAGTGCAGAGTGACAGTGAGTGCAGAGTGACAGTGAGTGCAGAGTGACAGTGAGTGCAGAGTGACAGTGAGTGCAGAGTGACAGTGAGTGCAGAGTGACAGTGAGTGCAGAGTGACAGTGAGTGCAGAGTGACAGTGAGTGCAGAGTGACAGTGAGTGCAGAGTGACAGTGAGTGCAGAGTGACAGTGAGTGCAGAGTGACAGTGAGTGCAGAGTGACAGTGAGTGCAGAGTGACAGTGAGTGCAGAGTGACAGTGAGTGCAGAGTGACAGTGAGTGCAGAGTGACAGTGAGTGCAGAGTGACAGTGAGTGCAGAGTGACAGTGAGTGCAGAGTGACAGTGAGTGCAGAGTGACAGTGAGTGCAGAGTGACAGTGAGTGCAGAGTGACAGTGAGTGCAGAGTGACAGTGAGTGCAGAGTGACAGTGAGTGCAGAGTGACAGTGAGTGCAGAGTGACAGTGAGTGCAGAGTGACAGTGAGTGCAGAGTGACAGTGAGTGCAGAGTGACAGTGAGTGCAGAGTGACAGTGAGTGCAGAGTGACAGTGAGTGCAGAGTGACAGTGAGTGCAGAGTGACAGTGAGTGCAGAGTGACAGTGAGTGCAGAGTGACAGTGAGTGCAGAGTGACAGTGAGTGCAGAGTGACAGTGAGTGCAGAGTGACAGTGAGTGCAGAGTGACAGTGAGTGCAGAGTGACAGTGAGTGCAGAGTGACAGTGAGTGCAGAGTGACAGTGAGTGCAGAGTGACAGTGAGTGCAGAGTGACAGTGAGTGCAGAGTGACAGTGAGTGCAGAGTGACAGTGAGTGCAGAGTGACAGTGAGTGCAGAGTGACAGTGAGTGCAGAGTGACAGTGAGTGCAGAGTGACAGTGAGTGCAGAGTGACAGTGAGTGCAGAGTGACAGTGAGTGCAGAGTGACAGTGAGTGCAGAGTGACAGTGAGTGCAGAGTGACAGTGAGTGCAGAGTGACAGTGAGTGCAGAGTGACAGTGAGTGCAGAGTGACAGTGAGTGCAGAGTGACAGTGAGTGCAGAGTGACAGTGAGTGCAGAGTGACAGTGAGTGCAGAGTGACAGTGAGTGCAGAGTGACAGTGAGTGCAGAGTGACAGTGAGTGCAGAGTGACAGTGAGTGCAGAGTGACAGTGAGTGCAGAGTGACAGTGAGTGCAGAGTGACAGTGAGTGCAGAGTGACAGTGAGTGCAGAGTGACAGTGAGTGCAGAGTGACAGTGAGTGCAGAGTGACAGTGAGTGCAGAGTGACAGTGAGTGCAGAGTGACAGTGAGTGCAGAGTGACAGTGAGTGCAGAGTGACAGTGAGTGCAGAGTGACAGTGAGTGCAGAGTGACAGTGAGTGCAGAGTGACAGTGAGTGCAGAGTGACAGTGAGTGCAGAGTGACAGTGAGTGCAGAGTGACAGTGAGTGCAGAGTGACAGTGAGTGCAGAGTGACAGTGAGTGCAGAGTGACAGTGAGTGCAGAGTGACAGTGAGTGCAGAGTGACAGTGAGTGCAGAGTGACAGTGAGTGCAGAGTGACAGTGAGTGCAGAGTGACAGTGAGTGCAGAGTGACAGTGAGTGCAGAGTGACAGTGAGTGCAGAGTGACAGTGAGTGCAGAGTGACAGTGAGTGCAGAGTGACAGTGAGTGCAGAGTGACAGTGAGTGCAGAGTGACAGTGAGTGCAGAGTGACTGTGAGTGCAGAGTGACAGTGAGTGCAGAGTGACTGTGAGTGCAGAGTGACTGTGAGTGCAGAGTGACTGTGAGTGCAGAGTGACTGTGAGTGCAGAGTGACTGTGAGTGCAGAGTGACTGTGAGTGCAGAGTGACTGTGAGTGCAGAGTGACTGTGAGTGCAGAGTGACTGTGAGTGCAGAGTGACTGTGAGTGCAGAGTGACTGTGAGTGCAGAGTGACTGTGAGTGCAGAGTGACTGTGAGTGCAGAGTGACTGTGAGTGCAGAGTGACTGTGAGTGCAGAGTGACTGTGAGTGCAGAGTGACTGTGAGTGCAGAGTGACTGTGAGTGCAGAGTGACTGTGAGTGCAGAGTGACTGTGAGTGCAGAGTGACTGTGAGTGCAGAGTGACTGTGAGTGCAGAGTGACTGTGAGTGCAGAGTGACTGTGAGTGCAGAGTGACTGTGAGTGCAGAGTGACTGTGCGTGCAGAGTGACTGTGCGTGCAGAGTGACTGTGAGTGCAGAGTGACTGTGAGTGCAGAGTGACAGTGAGTGCAGAGTGACAGTGAGTGCAGAGTGACAGTGAGTGCAGAGTGACAGTGAGTGCAGAGTGACAGTGAGTGCAGAGTGACAGTGAGTGCAGAGTGACAGTGAGTGCAGAGTGACAGTGAGTGCAGAGTGACAGTGAGTGCAGAGTGACAGTGAGTGCAGAGTGACAGTGAGTGCAGAGTGACAGTGAGTGCAGAGTGACAGTGAGTGCAGAGTGACAGTGAGTGCAGTCACTCAGCACCACCACATTATCAGTCAGAACCACCACAGCATCACTCAGAACCACCACAGCATCACTCAGCACCACCACAGCACCACCATAGCACCACTCAGCACCACCACAGCCCCATTCAGCACCACCACAGCATCACTCAGCACCACCACAGCCCCATTCAGCACCACCACAGCATCACTCAGCACCACCACAGCACAAATATGTTCTCTCAATGTTTCAAGCTTTATTACAAATGTCACAAAAAGATGTTAATATTTCACTTCTGTTCTTGGATTTTGTTACAATAAAATACACTGAACATAATCTTCACAAAAGTTATTTACAAAAGTTTAAGCTATTGCCATTATAAATTACAATCACTTTTATTAAGTATTAAAAAAAATTAAAAGCCATTGTTATTTGTAATATCAATACATCTAAGTCACGTAAAAAACAAATGTTGCATTACAAATGCTATAGGTGTCACATTTGCGAAAGTTATAACTATTGGCATTGTAAATGACAAAGCTATTAATTTAGCTATTTTCAAAACCAACACATAAATGAACATTTGGTGAATTTCCATTAAAATTGACTTTTTTACTAAGATATTATTATACTGTTTTATGCAAACAAAATTTAGATACTGCATAAATAACTTTAATAAAACATATTTTATATGAAGCTTTTTATGTAAAAAAAAAACTATAGCATAAAGCAAAAAACAATTGCCATTTACAATGCTAATAGCTCAAACTTAAATAATGCGAGACCTATTGCATTGCAAATGCTTGTTCCTGTTTGCAGTCCTTGAGAGAATGGGGTTCGGACCTAAATTTATGACGTGGATACACCTGTTAAATACAGACCCCTCCGCACAAGAAACAGTAGACTGATGTCTCTCAACGATGTTTGAATTGCAGAGCGGCACGAGGCAGGGATGTCCCCTTTCCCCGCTGATCTTCGCCTTAGCTTTGGAGCTATTGTCCTTGTGGTTACGGGGTGACCCATTAATCAGTGGACTTAGATGGACCAGAACTGGGAGGATAAGATCTCCCTATATGCTGACCGTGTCCTCCTCGATGTGGCAAATCCCTATTCCTTCCTGCATAGGGTATTTCACATTTTCACCTGTATCCAAATTTATTGTATATCCTGAGAAATTGTTATAAGTTGTTAATATAGGTTCTCTGCTGCCTGGAAACACGACTTCCGAGGTCCTGCATGGCAAGAGTGGTGACAGAGGGCTTCCGATATTTGGGTATCTACATTACTGCCAATCCGGTGACATTTCATGAGCGCAACTTGGAGCCCCCCTTACATTGCCTTTGAGAGGATGTGCAGCACTGGCGGACTTTACCCCCATCACTGCTGGGGAAAGCTTCTTTATACAAAATGTAATTGCCTAATTTTTTTGTATATTTTAAAAATACTCCATATCCAGTTCCCCCAGCAGGTAGAAGCGGAGAATTGAGATAGCTCAGTAAGAAGTATTGGGGTAATCTTCTATGGGAGCTGTTCTCAGAAAGGTGTTGGGATAGGCTCCTGGCACTGAATGAGGCTGATTCTGAGTTCTATGACCTCATGAAGGATACCCTGATTGAGGGCTCTGGAATCACCACTGAGGAATACAGGAACCGGGAGACTCAGAAAATCCAGAGGGAATCCTGGGTTGATTTCGTAGATTTTTCAGTGGAAACACTAGGTGGTTGGTTGAAGGGAAGTCTGGTGGAAGAATATGATGGGCTTTACAATTTGATTATGAAAGAACATCTCTTAAGTAACTACTTCTGAAAAGTTGCATCAATACCTGGTGGACCTGGGGCCAGTCTCGCCTCAAGAGTTGGGGAAGAAGTCTGATCATTGGGTTAAAAAGTCAAAAACTAGTCGTAGAGGGGGTGACCAAAAGAAAGCGGTTGTTAACCCCCGAACCCTCATAGAAAAAGGTGGGTCTCTTTACCAGGAAAAGTAGTCCTCTGTAGTCCCCCAAACACCTGTCAAGTAGAGTGGGCCTGGGACCCCTCACAACACGAAGGTTGGTACCAGGGTAAGAACTGGGACATCTAGAATGCTTGGTGCCTTAACTGTAATCAGACAGGACACTTAGCCAAGCACCGTTCTTGTCCCAAAAACAAATCCACTAGTGTACCTCCAGGGGTTGCTAGAGTTGCTTTTGAGGATGATTCCTCAGATGAGGAGGTCCTCCTAGCCTTTAACTGGAACGTGGGACCAAAAGGTGAGTTGGAGATTCTAATGGAAAACAAGCACTTCACCACCTACTATTGAATGGAATCCCAGCCACTGCCCGGAGAGATATGTGTCCCAGTCACACTGTTGTGTATGACAAGTTGGTACTGTCAAAACGGTATATCTCAGGTGAGACTAGGAGAGTGAGGACTATCCCAGGGCAGTTTACTATTAGGCCTGTGGCTTTTGTACCCCTAGAAATAGCTCGGACCCTTTGTAGGGTCGTAGTCAGTGCAGATTCCCCCCACCCCAATCTCTCTGACTGTTCCTTGGAAATAACCATCTAGGGCAGCAGCACGAATTGTGCCACCGTAAGGGACCCCTCACCAAGCACATGAAAGGCTGCAGTTGCAGGCTGCTTGTCTTTGTGCGGACAAACATGAAAAACGCGACATGTCACAAATCCCTGTGTGCCAAGTCTCCTACCACTACATGTAATATTTGTAAGCACGCCTACCGTATCCCTGACAGCCCTAAGGCTGGGTGCTAAAGACTACATGCGAGGGCATACCTGCATGAGCTGTCTCAATTTACAAACCCTAGAACTGCCAGTGCAAGTGACCAGGGAAGCCATTTTAAAACATGTTCTGGACACTGGTGAAAACGAGTTCCCCAGCTACATGATGGCTTAATTGAATATAGAGATGTTTTGTATCAATCATTTCGTATTGGTAAACCCACACGGATTCCAGTGATAGATTTACCAATACATGCACCCAGAGGGCACCTTAGAGGTGCCCTCTGAAAACCTACAAGCCTCTGGTGTGCTCCCTGATTGCTGGCCCAGACACTATTCTGACCTCTAAGAGAGAGAGCCTTTTGCTGTCGGGAGACCCAGAACAAAAGCCTGTCTGGGAACGGTGTGTCCCATCCCCAAAGGATGACCTGCTGATTAGCCTTCCTAGGCTGGCAAGCTTCAAAGAGCTGCCACCTTTGAATTGCGAATATTGCCCCTCTCACAGGAGAGGAAGTCAACCCCCTTTGTCCAGAACCCCTTTGGTACCTGGACAGGCAGGAAAATTAGCTAGTCAGGTAGGCGTGCCACCCTCGGGCGTGTACCACCCCTAAAGTGGGCTAAATTGAGGTGGATACGATTTTTCAGAAGTAGTCATCTTGGTGAGGGAATACCTAGGAATTCTGGGACAGGGGTATGTACACTTCCCACAGAAAGTTGTCATATAGGGAGAATAGTGAACCCAAGGGTCAGAAGCCCATTGGCTACTACCCTACACTTCCCTAGACCCAGGCACCATAAGAGCAGATCCTGATGACCTGAAGGAAGAAGACTAACAAGAAGAGTCGCACAGCAAGAACAGAAGCCCCAGCAACTGGCTTGACGCCAGCCTGCCTGTTGACTTTGCCTATTGCACCAAAAGCTACTTGTCCTGCAGCTTGTCCCGCAGCTGCTGAGTTCCCAAAGGCCAGGAGACCTGTCATCCTCCACCCAGGAACCAAGACCGCATGAGGGACTGTTGCAGACAGCAGAAGGTGAAGAGGACTCCGGTCTCGCCAAACCCCGCCACCTCCAAGCACCACTGAACCCAAACCACCCAGCCTGTGTCGAAGTGGGCCAACGGTGTAATAGAAAGAGAGAACTACCCTGCCAGGGGGTAATTATATGGTCCCTTCAGCGAGATCCAGAGATGGAAGGGGAGAGTGACATAAATTAATGCTTCGGAGCCAACGGTGTCCGCGTGGTCACTAAGCCCTCAATGTACCGAACCCACTGTGGCGTGACTCCTTGTGAACCCCTCGACGTCTCCTGCAGCCTCTGTTTGCAGGCTCCCTTAACCGTGAGTGTTGACGGGTGGAGAAACCAGACTCCCCAAAGGCCCTCTGTGCCTGGATGCCCCATCCAGTGGAGAAAAGAGGTCCCCAAAAGCTCAAAAACCAATACCACTAGTTAGGTTCACTGGACTGGTCCCCTCTTGCAGTTTCTTTCTACCAGTACCATTCTCCTTTGGATAACATTGGGCACCAGGCACAGTTCTGCACCTCTGTACCTGGTCACCCTTGTCCTGCTGGTGGTGTTCTTCTGGTGCTGCCTTGGACCTTGCCCACCACTCCCCTTTAACTCCTGGTTAAAGGACCTTTAAGTCGCTGATGAGAACTGATAACTGCATATGATTTATCCTCCCACAGGTTAATGTTGTGACTTTTTAAACTAATTAATATTCATATTTAAAAACCTACTTACCTGAACGATTTTCTTCTGATGCCTAAACCTATATAAAGATACTTGCTATTATAAATTAGTGTGGATCTCCTTGAGTAGTCTCATATTTATTGACTGTTGTGTATATTTTCAGGTGTCTTGCACTCCTCTGTGTTAAGTCGAAGGCTGCTTGACCACACTCCCCCATAACTTAGCACCTTGGTATTGCCATAGCAACCCCCCTCTCCACTGGTAAGGGAACGCATGGACCTTTGCCACGATATATCTCATTTTGATATATCATATAAAGATACTGCCTCCTACAGTCCCTTTAAATCAGAATCCCCTTCCAGGCAGAGCTAACTATGGATGTGAGGGATAACTTGGATTTTCATGGAAATTGTTTGTTAAAGCATTTTAAGTTTTTAATTGCAAAGGGGTGTTTGTGAAAGTGGTACATTGGTGTTTCTGATCTTAACTTTGCAGGCGTTGGAGGAGGCGAAAGACATGTTAGGGTCCCTGACTAAAGCTGGTCCCAAAAAGGCATACTGGAATGTTCTACACATTCTCAGGATTCAATGAACCCACTCGAACCTCAACATCCAATCAAAATGAATTATCCAATTTAACACTAGAGTGCTTAACGTCCCAGTGTAAAAAGGATCAGCTCGGAAACCTAAAGACCTCACCTTCTGATATGATCTCCTTCGAGAAACACAGCTGTTCAGGAAAGATCAAGAAAAAATTAAACCGGATTCTAATCCGATAGCTTATTACTCCTCAACTAGGTCAAAACATAGCATCGTAGATATTTATAAGTAGAGATTGCCCATTTGTTGTTGGGAGGCTCACCCAACAGAGCTTTCCACTCTTCACAAACCATTCGATTCTGCACAGAAACAAACGCACTAGATGCCTGAAGCGCCTAGAGATACATGGGTTTGGAACATGATTAGTAGGCTCTTGTGATTGTTGGCAGCCTTTAGACATTCAGCAAAGATCTGTCTATAGTAGTATGTTCCATGCTTGAAAGGGAGTAAGCAGGTGATTTGCTGTGGTTTGGGGTCTTGTATGTTCTTTTGAAACTGGTTACAGATTGTTAAATTATGAATGAGCAGGCATTATAAAGACTTTTAAGGTAGCAGTTGAAATAATGGCATTGAGTGATTGTGCTGTAAATAAAGACGGTCTTTTCTGAAATCCCTTACATTGGCGACCACTAGGTGAAGAATTTGGGTTTAAGAGGAATACTGATTAATGTTCTACTGCTTCCTGTAGATACAGTGCTAGTAATCCAAAACTGGGAGGTTAATTAGTCTGGCCTGAGTTTTGCAGAAGGAGAAACAGTTCACCAATGTATAGGAGGAGAAAGTTGCCTGACCATTTCTTGGTGTTGGAAGTAAGAGCCAAACTACTATATTCCTATTTATATTTTGATTTAATAGCAAGTATTTTACTCCTGAAAGGATTACAAATTGAGAGTTCCATCTATACCCAAGAAGGAAGACTGTGGTAGTCATGTCTTCCATAGAAGAAAGCTTGGGGAATTGAGAAGAGGATATGGTACAATAATGGAGCTGTTGAGCAGCTTTGGCCGAGGGTGCAACAACAAATGGTTTGATCAGGTTGACCCTGCGGGGAATGAGATTTTGATATCTTATCTGATCACTGAGATACCTATCTCATTCATCCTTTTTGGATCGATTATTGACTGTCATTG
The DNA here is from genome assembly GCF_964263255.1 of Lissotriton vulgaris. Taxonomy (NCBI): domain Eukaryota; kingdom Metazoa; phylum Chordata; class Amphibia; order Caudata; family Salamandridae; genus Lissotriton; species Lissotriton vulgaris. Next base: position 234,844,908 of record NC_141690.1, on the reverse strand, counting down.
AGTAAAAGGCAAACCCATCATAAGTTAAATCAACCCCATAGACTGACGCAACTCTGAAGAACCACTTACGACTGGTAAAGTTTAAAAAGTTTAATATAAAACCAGCGTTAATTGCAAATACAATCCTCTCAAGATAAGGTTCAATAAGTATACAGGTACTAAAAGAAACATAAATTCCCTAAAGAATCTCAGTCTACAAAAGAAAACGATCAAAACCAATTCCAAAATCAACAAATTGAATAGCATAGACACAAAATGAATCTGATGCGCCATTTACAGAAAAAGAATAAACAAGTTAAAACTCTCCCTACTCTATACTAGATGACATCCCTACTCAGCAAGTTCTTTACCTAAAAAGGTGTCAGCAGTTTGACTTCCAAAGAAGTTCAAACTCTCTTAGTCTCTGATGGAAACCTATGTCGAGAAGCAGTACCCTATCTGCCTACCCATCCGCTCTCTAAGGGTCCTCGGCCTACTGCTCTCTCTCTCCTTGCTCAGGTCATCTGCTCTCCTTCTCCCCGGGGTGCTGTCCCTAAATACAAAATCACAGTATGGGTGGAACGCCCCTTTGAGACGCCCACCACGTACACATTTCACGTAGTCCCGCTTCTGTTTTTTTTCCATAGTTCGTCTCTTCGAGTCGTCTGTTAAGTTGACCTTGCTTCTCAGGCGCCGTCTTCGTCATCGTGCTGGTAACCCCCATGACATTCCAGTTGACACTTTCAGACCAAAGTCTATCACCTCAAACAGAGCTCTATTCGTTACAGTTGTGATTGTAACCCCTTTTGGTCCTGAGAACAGTCACTTCGAAACAAGACCCCAAATTCCAAGCGTCCCTTATCTCACTTAGGCCACAAACTTCGTCCAGCATTGTCACTTTAATTTAACGAGGCCTTTGACTCTTGGCTCGCACGTACAGATCAAAGCTATTCCCCTATCCCTGTGAGCCCACTAAATTATACGCAGTAGACTACACTCTTGCGAACCCTTGGTCCGTTAGGTTAAAATCACATATGAACACACCATTCTAAAATTCCTACAAACTCTTCTAGACGGTATGACTTAACACACCTATATATATAATCGAATTAGCAAATCATTGATTATAATCGAATCCATGTTACATAAAATGCAACGTTATACTCTCGTCCTTACACAGTGCTATGTAGTCTGCACATTTCTTCAATTTACATTTCATCTTCTTTCTCCGTTTAATTATTGCATACATGAATTCTGTTTAGCACGTTCTCCTGTTCTTAAGCATTTTCACACATTTCTATATTTAGCCCAACCTATATACGGGCCTTTCTAATTCTAATGCACATTCTAGAGTAAATACAGATACATTTTCTTATTACTTAAGTTACATATGCTAACTTTACGCTACAAGTGCTAACTTTACGTGACAGGCTTGTAAATATGGTACGGACATATTTTTCATTCAAATTGCGCTCTCTCAGTTCCCCCCTTTGATGACCTCTAGGGGTCATCACTAACACCTCAATTTGAATGTCACTTTACACAGAACTAGTTACAAGGCTCCCTCTTTTTATCGTTTCAAGAGCTCTCAAACTTCTATACTGTTGATCTTGTAAAGCAGCTAATCTCCTTTCTTGCTCTCTCATGGACCTTTGTAACTGGTTTGACCTATACCATTTGTACAGTCTCACTAAACCCAACAATATGATTATGCAAATCAATATTATTAAGACAGGTTTCAAGATGTACCAAACAACACTTTTACCGAGATTGGCAAACCAACCTCCAACCTTTCCCATTCCATTACCTACTTTTTCCTAAACATTTACTTTTGTTAAATCTTCGATTTCTTGATGTATCTCAGTAATGTTCTGTATAACCTTCTCAAGTGGTTTTGAATTGTCTGGAATACAAGTACAACATTCCTGGACCTTCAAAGCCTTGCAGACTCCGCCCTCTTTTGCTAGCGGAACATCTAAAGCAAGACGGTTCTGAAGAACCATTGCCCTAATCAACTGCATCTCTCCTTCAACTAGCATCAATGACCTTGCAGTACTAGCAGACAATCTATCCACAACTGTAGCTAGTCTCCTGATCTTAACATCATTAAGTATCAAACCTAAAAGAGGAAACATAGCTCCAAATATGTCTCCAACTACCTCAGCATCTCCTACTTCCCTTTTCCCTCTTGTCGAAGCCTTTCCCTCTATGATCTCTAAATCCTTTGCATGATATATTTTGGGGAAGACAATTGCCAAATAACATGAACCGTACCAATTGTCAGGCAATTTTACATAGGCATTTCTTCCACATACAAAATATACATTGGGAATCGCTTGCATCCCTTTCATGAAATCTTTCGTATAGTACTCTAACCGAAAAGCATGTTCGCAACTAACTTCACCTACAAATACACTCTCATAATATGTCTTGCTTCGAGTTAAACGTAACTTTCCTTTCTGCGTTCTATCCAAAGCTATTGGACCATTACTACCCTTCCTTTTGTGTGCCTTTTCCTCTTCGGTCCAATCTGTTTTCCATTGTCCTGACATTTTTAGAATCTTCTGCCTCCTGTACCGGTCATCTACTTGTCCAATGAATCTTTTCTCAACCTCTGACACTTTGCAAGTCAGATTATTTCGGCGTGCATATGAAGTATCTAGTGTATCCCAAGGAAGAAAGAATTTTGCTAATCTATCTTCCTTTTTGTGATAGTCCCACTTATTCATTTGTTTATAATTCGGGACTTCAGGCAGTACCGAATCATAATTTGAAAAGTAGTACTCAAACCCTTCTCTACCATAAAATATACTGAGCAATAAACTACATGTTATCCCATATGTCAGTGGGAGGTGATGATATCTGATACCTTCATCTACGGAAGCCGGCAATTGCATGCAAACATAACAATCCTTGGCCTCCATGGCATCAATATACTCGCACAATAACTTGGCATATGCGTTTGATCTAAAATTTCCCTGTGACTCGTCTACGTGTAACCTACGAGCTTCATCTGCCAGTAACGCCTTTTCACGGATCACATTGCTCTCCTCTTTCTTCCCAACAAGAGCAGGTTTCAAAGTCGTTACAGGCTTTACATCTGTTGTCTCCTTTACTCTTGCATGTCCTACTATGTATGATATGGTAACTACTGTGATGATGAGAAAAATCACTACTGCTATTAGTGTACCTGTTATGCATCTGGCCTTTCGGTTTGGGTTGCCAGTCTCCATGTTATCAAACAACGTGGCTCTTTCTTTTTCGACGAAAGTTTTCTTTTTCAGGTCTTTATTTGCTTTATTTGATTTCTCAGTCTGTGAAGCGCTCTTAAGCAACAAAAAAGTCTCTTTCTCAACAATGTCTTTTTACTTTCAACGACAGACAACCCTAACCCTCCTCCGTCCTCTAAATGTAATCCCTAATTTTATTCTTCTTTCCACTCGGCGCTAGGTTATCTTCTTCTTTATAGCTTAATCACAAAAGTCTTTATGCATCTACAATGATTTAGTGAAGGTCAGTAACCCCTCAGACTCGATTCCAGGCGTCAACATCCATACTTCCACCGTCACAATTGGATCGAGATTGGTTACCTGTACTTCCCTCACTCTCCCAGATCTCTGTCTCCAGGACATCTGCTAGATAAGTCCATTCTGGGGTGGCGTATCTTCGGCAGGGCACACGTACCCTCCTTGATCTTCTCGGACTCTCAGAGCATGAGTCCGTAGCTCCTTCGTCTAGATCTGAATCTTCAGAGATCGGGACAAGGGTTCTCTCTGGATTTGCTCTCAAGCTTGACCTTCTCCTTCTTTCTGGCCAACTAGCTTCTCCATTCCTTGTCCTCCTGCTCCTTGTTCTTGGGCTCGTCTCTTGACCACTTACAGCTTGTTCGGTGTCTGACTCGAACTCCCAGCTACTTTCCTCTTCTGAGGGAGCTTCGGTCTCACTGGTGTACTGATAATCATCGGCCTGTTCCGACACAGGCTCAGCCTCTTCAATCACCTCTACAGCTTGGCTTTCCCTCTCTGTGGCTTCTCCGCTTTCTGCTGGATTTTCATCCGAGAGAGGAGCTGTTTCTTCCAGAGGTGCTGGAACTCTTCGGGTGTGTGAGGCATGTATCCAGTTGGGCAAGCCTCCACACTTTACTGCAGTGTTCGTAACTAGTATGACTTGGAATGGTCCACGCCAGCGCACGTCTAGACAGTTCTTCCTGACATGTTTCTTCACCAGGACCCAGTCTCCCGGACACAGGTCATGGCACAGGTCTTGTGCTGATGGAACCTCTGCAGCCTGGACCTGGAGGGACACAGAATGAATGGCATCAGATAGTCCCTTGCAGTAGTCCAAGATCAAATCGTCTGTGATGTTCAACAGGGCTGCAGTCGGAACCGATGGCAGTCTCATAGCTCTCCCCATTAGCACCTCGTGTGGAGAGAGACCTGTTCTTCTATCTGGTGTGCTACGTATGCTCATAAGGACCAATGGAAGTGCATCAGGCCAACTCAGGGATGTCGATGAACAAACTTTGGCGAGTCTGGATTTAATGGTGCTGTTGATTTGCTCTACAATCCCCGAAGCTTCTGGTCGATAACTACAGTGGAGCTTCTGGTCTATACTTAAAGCTGAACATAGCATCTTCACTATTTCGCTGTTGAAATGAGTTCCTCTGTCCGATTCCAAAGAGGCTGGCACCCCAAACCTCGGTATCAGCTCTCTAAGCAACAATTTTGCTACTGTAAGTGTCGCACCTACGTGTAGGGTAAGCCTCAACCCATCTGGAAAATATACAGACAATCACTAAGACGTATCTGAGGCGATTACACTTGGGCATTTCAATAAAATCCAGCTGCATTCTATTGAAAGGCCCCCCAGACCTCCCTATGTGACTCAATGTGACTGGTGTTCTCTTTCCTACGTTTAGTTGCTGACAGATCACACAACGCTGACATACTGCTTCTGCCGCTACTCTAAACTTCGGATTGTACCACGTTTGTCTGAATACTCTCACCATGGCATCTCTGCCTATGTGTGCTGGTCCATGCAATCTCCTTGCCATTGGACTAACAAGTTTGTTTGGTAAAACTGCTCTCCCATCTGCAGAGATCCAAAAATCCATCTCACTTTTGGTACAACCAGCTGTTTCCCATGCCTTTTTCTCAAAATCAGGTGCATTCTCCTGGACACATTTCAGTTCATCCCACGTGTCTACAGTTTCTAACAACATAGTCAAATCAGTCCTTTCCTGTATTCCCCCCACTTCTAGCTTGGTGAGAGAATACCCCTGTTCCGCACAATAACGTGCGACTTCATCTGCATACCGATTACCTTGCGACACAAAATCTGTATTTTTTGTGTGCGCGGCACATTTAACAACCGCTATAGCTGCTGGACCTTGTAATGCTTCTAACAATAATCTCACGAATTCTCCATTCCTAATGGGAGAACCCGAGGAGGTCATGTAACCTCTTTGAGACCACAACTGCCCATAGTCATGAACTACCCCAAAACCATACTGGCTATCCGTGTATATGGTGACTCGAATTTTATTGCCTGCCAAACAGGCACGGGTCAAAGCAATGATTTCAGCTACCTGAGCGGAGTGTACTCCTTCCAGGCAGGCGGCTTCCACAACTCCGGTAATGGTGCAAACTGCATATGCTGCTCTCAGCTGACCGATATCGTCTCTTACGCATGAACCATCAACAAAGAAAATTTCATCGGGGTCGGTCAATGGCTCATCTACGATATCTGGTCTTGGTTTGGTGCATAGTTCAGTCACATCAAGGCAGTCATGATCTGTACAAACTTCATCATCAATATCATTAGGAAGTGGCATCAAAGTAGCAGGATTCAAGACAGAGCATCTTTTTAGGGTCACATTCTCAGCAGCCAATATGACTTGCTCATAGCGCGTGAGCCTGCTATTCGTCAGATGCTGAGTCTTGGTCCTAGTCATTAACAATTCCACAGAATGCGGTACGTACACCACTAACTGATGTCCCATAACCACATTTTCACACCTTTCAATGCTGACACCCGTTGCAGCAACGGATTTGAGACATCCGGGCAGCGCTGCGGCTACTGGATCTAAGGTAGCCGAAAAGTATGCAACTGGTCTACAAGCATTTCCGTGTATCTGGGCCAAAACTGACAAAGCACAACCTTCCCTCTCACAGCAATAAAGCAAGAATGGTTTCTCGTAATCAGGCATTCCCAAAGCCGGGGCACGACACAAGTCCTCCCTCAGCTGCAAAAACGCCATCAAACAATCCTTGTCCCATGGTACCGGATCACTCACCCCCTTGTGCGTCAGTTTTTGTAACGGTTTTGCCTTCAGTGAAAAGTTGGCTATCCACTGCCGACAATAACCAACCATGCCTAGAAACATCCTGACTTCTCTTTGTGTTTTGGGCGCGCTCATTTTCATGATCGCCTCTATTCTGTCCAGAGACACCTTCCGTTTTCCCTTTTCAATCCTGTGGCCCAAGTATTGCACTTCTGTCAGACAATACTGCAATTTACTTGGAGACACCTTGTGTCCGTTCTCGGCCAAGTGATTTAGTAAGGTGATGGTGTCTACCTTGCAAGCTTCCTCAGTTTCTGACGCTACAAGTAGGTCGTCTATGTACTGGACCAGAACCGAGTTCATGGGCAGTACTAGACTTTCAAGATTTTTCTTCAGCAGCTGGTTAAAAATCGATGGGCTTTCTGTATACCCCTGGGGAATACGACACCATGTTAAAACGCGATTTTCCAGCTTAAAAGCGAAAAGATATTGGCTTTCCTCATCTAAGGGGATTGAAAAGAAAGCCTGGCACAGGTCTATCACCGTGAACCATTCAGCTTGGAACGGTATCTGAAACAATATCACTGATGGATTCGGTACCACTGGACAACATGAAACAACGATATTATTAATCTTTAGAAGGTCCTGCACTATTCTGTATTTCCCACTAGGCTTCTGCAAACCCATAATCGGGGAGTTACATGGACTTCCCACGATCTCCTTCAGTATTCCCTGTTTAATCATGGATTCGATCACAGGCTTTATTCCTGCAATCGTCTCTGGTGGCAACTTATATTGTGGTGTTCTTGGATACTCGGCATTGGGTTTTACCATGATCTTTACCGGTTCTACCCCTTTGATCAGTCCTATTTCTTGTCCAGTAAAATCCCACACCTCAGCTGACACCATCTCCTTCAAATCCTGTGGAAGCTCCTCCACCGTTAGGGTAGGGTATAGTTCCACGCATCCCTGCGAGTTTACAACCTTAAAGTCGGCATCATCATCGTTAGTCTGCACTTCTACTCCTTCCGGTGTGCAATATATGGTGCAGTTTAGTTTACACAACAGATCTCTTCCTAGCAGACACACAGGGCTGGAATCACAAATCACAAACTGATGTTCATCACTGTATTTCCCTATCTTCACTGATACTGGTTCTGTTAGAGGATTCGTCATTCTCCTATTTGCGACTCCTACCACCTGGATCGTCTCTCCCGACATTGGCAGACCTGGGACTACCGCCGATCTCAAAGTGGATCGAGTGGCCCCCGTATCCTACGACCTTTTTGGTGGACATCCAGCTACCTCAGCCTCCACGTATGGTCCCCTCTGATCTACCTCCAGGGCTGCTCCTAGGGTACAGTCTTCTTCCCTATTCACTCGTTGCCCCGTAAGGGGATCAACGTAGTAGCATTCCTCTCCTCCTACGAACAGTGGCAGTTGTCTATAGGTTTTCCCTCCATTTGCAATGCGAGGAGGTTGAGGGAACTGAGCTCGAGGAGTCTGAGTCCCCCCTTTGGTAAACTTTCCCTTCGAGACCGCTGTTCCTTTTACCAAACTGTTCTGAACCTCATCCTCCTCCTGTTCTAATTCCCCCGTCTCGACATTATAGGGACACTCGCGTCTCCAGTGTCCCACTTCGTTACACTGATGGCACCTCGTTGTCTTTTTCAGTGTCGCGATATCTACCCTAGGTCGCGGTTTTTCCTCCTCATCTCTGCTTTGATTATTCTGTTTCTTCCCTAGGGTTCCTGTTCCCTGTTGCCGCTGTCCACCCTTTCCAGCTGATTGCATCTGCACCAACATCAGCTTCTCCTTAAGTTTCTTTGCTTTCGAATCTATTTCATCGCTGCAATACCTTGCATACCTCAGGATCTCATCTAAAGGTTTGTTTTGCCAACAGATCAAATGCTGTTGAATCATTAAGCTTATGTCTGATCTCAATCCCAGGACGAACTTCGACACAAACTGTCCTATGTCTTTAGGATCCATCACGTCCAATCCACTGTACTGTTTGAATGCTTTCAGCAATCTCTCATTGTACTCGTGAACGGTCTCTTTAGGTTCCTGAGTGGTTCGATCTATCTTAACCCAGTCTATGTCCTGCAACGGCACCTTCTCTTTCAACCATGCCATTACCCTCTCGTACTTTTCCATGACTTTCTCTGATGGTCCATTCGTCTGGGCATCTCTCTGGTTCACAAATGGGCCATTCAACACTAAGCTTACATGCGGTCCACAAATCTCCGGGTACTACAATGTCAAACAGGGTGTTCAAGTCGACCCACAGCACCTTAGAGATCTTCACGAACCTCTCTACCTGTTTGTACCATTCTACGGGATTCTCCCTTAGCTTTGGAAAGGAATTGGTAAATGCCGCTAGATCCCCCCTACTCCAGGGCACATGCACGTAGTTTCCGTTCGCGATTTCTCACAAAGGAAAAGCTTCCATCCGCATTAACTCTCCCGGGGACCTCGCAAGTGTGCTCCTTCTGACGGTTCCCCTCTTGGACCATCTTTCCTCCCATTTATCCAAATCCCTCCACAATCTGATACTCAGGATCAGTTCCTTTATGTGTATTTTCAGCCCAATCGTCCTACGCTCATCTAGATCATGATCCGTGCAATTTAGCCTATGGTTACCCTGTAAAGCTTTAGTTCGTGATAAGTCTATCATATACCTGTTTGCCAACTCAGATAATTTTTCATGAACTGACCTCGCTTTCCGAGTAACATCCTTAGCCATAAACAGTATTTCGTCCTGTTCATACAGATCGATCCTTTCCATTGGCAATGTGCCATCTATTATTTCATCCAAATCTGATTTTAAACTGGTTACATCGAGCCGTTTTGCTTTTATCGCAGCTCTCAGTACCTCACTTCTAGGTGGTCCGTTTACATCCCTCTCACCCCCACTACGAGTCCTACGTCTAGGCACAGGTGAGTTATGAGGAGTCCTCCTTGCTTCTCCTTGTTCCCACCTCTCTAGGTCCCAAGCTTTTCCATCTTCCCTAGGAGTATGGTGGAACAATGTTCTATTTCCCATCACTGCCTTCTGTCTTTTCGGCTCGGTCTCTCTAGATGCAAGATAGGATCCTCCGTTCTGTTCTAAATCACTGCAACTCCCTTGCTGTCTGGTGTCGCTCAATAAACGATAAGGTCCCTCACGGCCCTCCATGTTCCCGCGATCCCGTCCGTGATCACCGGATGCATGGCGAGACCCTTCGCGACTCCCCATACTCTTGTGACTCCAATGTCGCACATTTTCGTCCGGGGTATGGTGAGTGCACCTGTAACTATCTCGGTACTCCTGTGTCCTTCGTTCTCCCTCACTAAGGGTGAGGCGAGGCACCCCCCCACATCCTGTGCTCTTGTCTTCACACAATTGTCTATTGCCACCGATGGTATGGCAAGTATCTCCTTTGCTTCCTTGACTCCCTCCCTCCCACTCCGGACTGCTTTCGCCAGCTCCGCAGTGAGAGAGGATCCTGTTTTCTTGATCTCTCCATTCTGTTTCTGTTTCTATTCTTTTATTCTGAGTCTCTACGGCAGCATCCCATTCTTTCAAGTACTCTCTTAACTCCTTAAAGGATTTCGGTTTCGGTCCCCTCAGATCCATCTGTCCTCTCTGACCCCCCCTGTTCTGTCCAGGGATCCGTTACTGGATCCAATGGGGTACTCCGACTCCTTGGTCCTAGCAACTGCCTTTGGGAATTGATCGTATTGTTCCTACTTTCCATCTCAGCACTTTCCCTGTCCCACCGTGCCTGTTCCTCCTCCTGGGCTCTCTCCGGGTTGTAGATTGACACTATAGGACCTATGGTAACAGGTACTTGTAGAGCATCCGGCAGTTGATACGACTTTGCACACTCCGTTTCTGGCACCTTCTGTACCACAAATCTTCCTACTACTCTCTGTATGGGACTAGATTGAGGTACTTCCTCACCTTTCTTGGGTTCCCACTCTGTTATGGGGAGCGGTTTATATTCTCCCTGCCTAGCCCCGTCCCCCTGCTGTAGTTCGGGACTTTCGGCTTCACTGTTGTACGGAGGTGGTCTGTCTAATAATAGCCTATCTATCAGACCATCATCCGTCTCGCTGTCCTCATCCTCTTCTAGAGGTTTCTTTTCTCCCGTAGCCTCTAGCATTGGATACAGTTTGTCTGCTTCTATTCTTTGCACCCTCCACTTTTTAGCTTCGTCATCCCATTTAGCATCCTGCACTGCTCTTACCGATCGTCTCACTCTTTCTTGGCGCCTATTCAAGCTCCTGTCGTGTGCCGCCCTGAACCATTCCTTGAGGGCTTCGAACTGTGTTGGCCTCGGTAGAGGTCTCGTTGCAAGCATTACCGCTTTCAATTGATTCAATGCTTCTAATCTAAACGTCCCGTATCTCGGGAACGTCCGTTCCTCATTTCCTTCTGTTAGCTTACTCCACTCGGAGATCCATAGTATTGAGTGTAACCCTACATTCACAGCCATATAATAAGCTGGTGTGCCCTCCGGTGGGGCCTCTTCCCCTGCATACGAGTTCCCTCTATCTCTCTTAAAGATCGCCCTTAAACGTTTAAAACACTTCATTGTCAAGGATCTACGATTTCCCTTAATTCTCTTCCTTATTTACTTCCCGATGGCGAACCACCAATCCCTGCGCGGTTCTCCACCAACCGGCCAATCCCAGCGCTGCTCTATGCTGACGTCACTCGTCCCCTCTGCAGCAGTTCCCCTCCTTTCTCAGCTCGTCTCGCGGTCTTGCACGCGTCTCATTCATACACCGAAAAATGACTACTTCCGACCAAGCTATCACTTTTCTTGACTGTACGTCCACAGTCTAACTGTAATTGTCACCTCAACTGGCGAGACGTCTTCCTCTCACTTCAGACGCCCGCCTTAACTGATAGGTTACTTACACACAGTAAACGTCCGACCAGCGTCCGTTACTCATACACTCACTCTTACGTTCCCCCTATCTCGGTCCTACGGGCGATCAATGGTACCTCATGACCCCCTTTTCAACGGTAGACAATTACTCTGGATGTTCGATACACCCGAACCACTTAAGCTCTTCCCTGAACTTAAGATTTTCACCAGGTTGCGCACGCTCACAACCTTCTCACAATCTCACTACAGGCATTCAACTCCGCTTGACATTACAACACAGGTACAACACAAAACACCGCAATCTGGCAACGCATGACCCTTATATTCACTCTCGACCGACTCTGCTGCTTTTCTTTCTCGCACCGTCAGCACCTTCTTCGGCAGGGACTCTTCTTCTGGTCGTCGATGACTAGGGACCTTGGGGTTATCTAGACCTAACCTAGGTTGCCTTCCTCAAGAAGCCAACCATCTTTCTCTGCTACCAACTGCGGGGAATGAGATTTTGATATCTTATCTGATCACTTAGATACCTATCTCATTCATCCTTTTTGGATCGATTATTGACTGTCATTGAGTAAAAGGCAAACCCATCATAAGTTAAATCAACCCCATAGACTGACGCAACTCTGAAGAACCACTTACGACTGGTAAAGTTTAAAAAGTTTAATATAAAACCAGCGTTAATTGCAAATACAATCCTCTCAAGATAAGGTTCAATAAGTATACAGGTACTAAAAGAAACATAAATTCCCTAAAGAATCTCAGTCTACAAAAGAAAACGATCAAAACCAATTCCAAAATCAACAAATTGAATAGCATAGACACAAAATGAATCTGATGCGTCATTTACAGAAAAAGAATAAACAAGTTAAAACTCTCCCTACTCTATACTAGATGACATCCCTACTCAGCAAGTTCTTTACCTAAAAAGGTGTCAGCAGTTTGACTTCCAAAGAAGTTCAAACTCTCTTAGTCTCTGATGGAAACCTATGTCGAGAAGCAGTACCCTATCTGCCTACCCATCCGCTCTCTAAGGGTCCTCGGCCTACTGCTCTCTCTCTCCTTGCTCAGGTCATCTGCTCTCCTTCTCCCCGGGGTGCTGTCCCTAAATACAAAATCACAGTATGGGTGGAACGCCCCTTTGAGACGCCCACCACGTACACATTTCACGTAGTCCCGCTTCTGTTTTTTTTCCATAGTTCGTCTCTTCGAGTCGTCTGTTAAGTTGACCTTGCTTCTCAGGCGCCGTCTTCGTCATCGTGCTGGTAACCCCCATGACATTCCAGTTGACACTTTCAGACCAAAGTCTATCACCTCAAACCGAGCTCTATTCATTACAGTTGTGATTGTAACCCCTTTTGGTCCTGAGAGCAGTCACTTCGAAACAAGACCCCAAATTCCAAGCGTTCCTTATCTCACTTAGGCCATAAACTTCGTCCAGCATTGTCACTTTAATTTAACGAGGCCTTTGACTCTTGGCTCGCACGTACAGATCAAAGCTATTCCCCTATCCCTGTGAGCCCACTAAATTATACGCAGTAGACTACACTCTTGCGAACCCTTGGTCCGTTAGGTTAAAATCACATATGAACACACCATTCTAAAATTCCTACAAACTCTTCTAGACGGTATGACTTTTAACACACCTATATATATAATCGAATTAGCAAATCATTGATTATAATCGAATCCATGTTACATAAAATGCAACGTTATACTCTCGTCCTTACACAGTGCTATGTAGTCTGCACATTTCTTCAATTTACATTTCATCTTCTTTCTCCGTTTAATTATTGCATACATGAATTCTATTTAGCACGTTCTACTGTTCTTAAGCATTTTCACACATTTCTATATTTAGCCCAACCTATATACGGGCCTTTCTAATTCTAATGCACATTCTAGAGTAAATACAGATACATTTTATTACTTAAGTTACATATGCTAACTTTACGCTAGAAGTGCTAACTTTACGTGACAGGCTTGTAAATATGGTACGGACATATTTTTCATTCAAATTGCGCTCTCTCAACCCCTTCAAGTTGTTAAGGCAGATAAATAAGTGCATTTGTTGGTTTTATTTCTCAAAGTCCCCAGCAGCTACGCTTGGTAAGATGATAAAGTTCCTCGAAATGTTGATCCAGTTCTAGCAGTTTCTAGGTGCACGTATTTGCGGTAATGATGAACAAAAGTTATCAAGTGAATGTCTTTCCAACTCTAATGCGCAGACTCTTTTGACCGACCTATCCCTTTTAGGCCTATCCCAGCTTAATGAAGGTCCGACTAACATAGCTGGCCATACTTTGGATATTATATTCTCGAATTCCCCCATGATTAAGTGCAAACCTCCACAACAACTTACCTGGTTAGATCACTCAGTTGTTGAATTTCTTATTCAGGACCTCACAGATCCTAAAGTCTCTAAACAAGCTACAGTCTATTCACGTAGGCAGTGGCAGAAAGTCTCTGTGTAAAATTTTCAAACTGTTTTACTGGGACCCCAATACTCTGTATCACTGTCAGACAATAGCGAGGAAGCACTGTCTCAATATAACTCAGCGGTTTTAATTGCCATTGATCACATAGCACTTTTGAAATCTTCTTTGTCATCCCAACCGCCCTCAGGCAGTCTGGTTCTTAACTCACCTTAGAGTTCAAAAACAACTCTGTAGCAAGTTGGAGAGAATTTGGTTTGCCTCCCATAATGAGGCAGACAGAGATCAGTTTCATTCCACCCTATCCAGCTACCATAAATATATAAAAATAGCACGGAAAACCTACATAACATCTCAATTAGGCTAGACCTGTAATTCATCAAAAGCTCTGCACCAAATCCTGCAGTCTTTTATTAATCCAAAGGCATGTGAAAGCTCCGAGGCTCCCTCCCAACAGCTGTGTGATGATATTGCTCTATTCTTTGCTCAAAAGATAGAGCTTACCATGGAAAAATGACTGCAGCAGGCAACCTGCAACAGACCCCTATGGCCTTGGACCAACAGAACATGACTAACTCTCAGTTGCTAGAGAATTTCCCCGCTATCACTTTAGTGGAGCTTAAATCACTAATCCACAGGATAAAGTCTAGGTCCCCCTCTGACTATATCCCAGCTAAAGTCATTCCATCTTTGGCTACACATCTGGCTCCTTTGGTGCAATCCCTTATCAACCTCTCCCTAAGAGGGCCATGTACCGCAGGAGTGGAAAGTTGCTCAGGTCAGACCAATTCGTTAGAATACTAATACTCTGTGGACGGATCTTTCTAATCTACGTCCCAAGCTTATGGAAAAACATTTTAATACCCACTTCTCCAACTATGTCGAACTGACTGGATGTTTAGATTATTCCCAGTCCGGTTTTAGGTCCAAATACAGCATCAAATCCTCACTACTAGTAGTCACAGATAACATCAGGATGACCCTAGACAAGGGCCATTCTATGATTCTGGTGCTGTTGGACCTATCCACAGCGTTTAACACAATTTCTCATAGTATCTTGATCAAAAGATTGGAAGAGGCTGGGTTAAGGAAATCAGCTTTACAATGGATGAGGAGCTTCCTGTCTTATCACTCCCAGATTTTCAACCTAGGCCAGTATCGTTCGCCCCTTTTGGAATTGACCAAGGGAGTACTCCAGGGCTCATGTTTGAGCCCCTCATTATTTAGCATTTATATCGCTCCCTTGGGTTCATCCTCATATTGTACGATACCCAGCTACTCTTTCCATTCAATAGATTCACCTCAGCAGTGCGACTGGCCTTCTCTAATTGGATGAGGGCCATATCACACTGGATGAAGAATAACTTCCTCCAGTGTAATGTGGGAAAGACCGAGATAATGCTCTTTTGGAGAGGCCCCCCTCTTTTGTACGTCAGACTGGTGGGCGACTGACCTGGCCCCCCATCCTGCTCCCAAGCTTACAGTCAAAAATCTGGGTATCCGCCTAGATCAAGCCCTTAGTCTGAAGGAGCAGGTTGCCCAGACAGCTGGTTCATGTTTTCATGTAATAGGCCTGCTCCGCCGAGTCTTCCCTTTGCTGACTGAATCCACCTGCAAAACTTTAGTCCAGGCACTGGCATTAAGCCACCTGGACTACTGTAACGAGTTGTTGGTCTTGGCTAATGATACATCACTTAGCAGATTGCAGGTAGTTTAGAACACGGGGGCACGGCTGGTCCCTCCCCCACCCACCGGGATCCCATCCCGCCCTCTCCTTGTAAAGCTTCACTGGCTTCCTATCATCCAACGGGTTAAATTTAAAATGAGCTGCACTATCCACAAGACAGTGCTTAACCTGGGCCCATCCTACTGCTCTGAGAAATTCTTGCCCTATGTACCATCAAGATCCCTTCGCTCGAGTGCTAACCACCTTTTGGTGGTACCTCGAGTAAGAAAGGCAAGATTAGGAGGAAGAGCTCTCTCCCATCTAGGCCCTAGCTTCTGGAACGATCTCCCCTTAGTTTTGAGACCGTGTCGAGCATCTTCAATTCAGGAAGCTGCTTAAGACCTCCCTGTTCTGCGCTTGCTGATCCTGCTGGATTTACTGCACACCTTCACGGTCTGCTCCAAGCGCAGAGATACCCCTTCGGGGGTCGATTTCTAGCGCGATATAAACATATAAATAAATATGTGCTAAAAAAGTAGTTATGCTAAGCAGGGCGTAGTATGATTTGGAGGTAGAATGTTTTGCAGTCTGATTCTGTTCAGAATGCAGAGATCACAGGGGCCATAGGGTCCCAGCCATGGTGATTGGGGATCCATCCTACTATTGCTTTGCTAACTGACAGGTACACCCCTTCCGCAAGTGACTGAGTAGCAGGGGCAAGCAGTGAAAGGCTTCTTAAGAAGATAGACTGAGCGCAGAGTCTGAGAACTTAACCGCAGCGGCAATTCCGCCATGGTGCGGCGGTTTAGCAAAGTGGGTGGGTCCGCGTCAGCCAACGGATGTGCACAGCACTACGGAGGCAGTGCTTGCGATGGCCGTTGGCCGACAGAAGCATCGTAGGGGTTAATCACTTTTTATTCCGCTGTTAATGTTCCTAACAAAGTTTTTTGATGACACAGCAAAACCTATTACTACTCAGTTCAGTATTGGTTCATCTAGTCGCCATACCACCTACAGTACCCTGTGCCAATTCTACGCTGCTTCCACAATATATACGTACGGATGCCAGATCGCTAAGATATTACCACATTAGGTTATTCGTAGTACAATTGAATCCGTTCTTGAACCAAAGACTTCACATTGGCAAATGTCATCTCCTCCGAGAAGGTTTCTCTTTGCATTCAAGACAAGTCTATCTTTTGATTTCTGGGCCTTATCTGCGCAACAGAGACGTGGTTTGGTGTGGTGCTGGAGGTGAACTTGTTCAGATTGCAGCATCATCTTTGGCATCATAGTACTGCGTGCATCAGCATTGCATTGGCTGCTGGGAGGAGCATTGCAGCAGGACTGGTCGATGGATGATAGTGTTTATCAATCAAGGCAGGTCCACCTCTACAGCAGCAAAGATTACTCTTGCAGGATAAGCTACACATCAGGAAGTGGCAACCCCAGTTTCTCAGGCATTCAGCGAAGGTCCTGGATGGCACTCTTTTATTTTGGCTCACACAACTTGGTTCAGCATTGGGTTTGCGCCCAAGCAATACACTTCCACTGTTCCACTGTCTGGTGAAACTGTATCCACCCTGCATCGTGTCATGCTAAACCATGGGGAAATCCAAAATTGATCCCACTGGTCCCAGCACTCCTACTTAGACTCACTTGGACTACTGAGGCCACACTCCTCTTCAATCTCTCCCCCTCCCGCCCGATACAGGAAATTAAAAAAATCTGTTCATCACTAGCCGCAAAGCTGGTCTTAGCCCTGTGTCGTTGAAAGAACATGCTTGGTGGTCCCCTCCAGTCCTGGAGGTTGGCTTTACCATGGACAAGCCGAGGCCTCCCTGTACACAAAGTTTGTTAGTTGTGCCTTAAAGTCTGTGTACTAGTATCACTTGGGGCATGGGCTCACAACTGTATACTATACAGAGGACATACTTGTCCCAAAAATCGCCAACAGAGTGTTACCAGAGCTGGTCCAATTGAGCTTTTGAAGCGAAGGAAGCGTGTCAAGGCTGGGCGTGTACTAGTTATCGTGGGTATCAAATGAACAATAGTAGGACATGATGATGCGGGTGATGTTTTGAAAAGGGTGAGGGGCATGTTAAGAGCTACAGGAAGTTTGACATGAGGCTTTTACATCCGTGAATGTGTTGAGGGGGATTGATCAAGGTGGTAGTGCTTGGCGTCGACATGTAGCCTGTACACACTTCTGGTAGAGTAAACAATGTTCCTTTGGAACTGAAGAAAAGTGTCCTGGTAATTTGTGTGATGCAAGCCACTGCTGGTGTGTGAGTGGGGAGGGGGATTGTCAGCGTCTTGTCAAGCAAGGGATGAGAGTCGGAATATTTGGAGTGTTGGAGAGGGAAGTGACCGCTTGGGTAGAGATGCGATGACTTCACATAAAGAAGCAGAGCTCCATGGAATTGTGTGTAGAAAAGAATGAACAAGCATTTACAATGCAATGGTTTCGCCTTTGGAAAAGTTAGAGCTATTGGCATTGCTCATGACATTTCTTTTTTTTTTAACTTATAAATAAATGGCATTGTTATTTACATTGCCACACAGCTCTCTCAGCCCACACAGCTCTCGCAGCCCACACAGCTCTCGCAGCCCACACAGCTCTCGCAGCACACACACAATGCAACGGTTTCGCCTTTGACAAAGTTAGAGCTATTGGCATTGTAAATGACAAATTATTTATTTATGTGTTGGTTTTGAAAACCGGTAAATAAATGGCATTGTCATTTACAATGTCAATAGCTTAATCTTTCGCAAATGCGAGACCTATTGCATTTGCACCCACCCACACACACAGCCACACGCACACAGAGCCACACACACACACACACACAGCCCGCCCCCCCCCCCCGTACGTTCCTAAGAGAAGACCAAAACATGCCAGAGAAGTCTATAACATCACTGGTACTCAAGTGGTAACAAACCCAAATTCGAGGGTCAAAAGTAACAGAAGGCAGACAAATCACTGTTTTACTATGAACGTGTATAGTCGAAAAACACAGTGTGTAGTGAAATTTCAATGGTTAAGATGCGGTGTAGAGAGGACTAGGCAGAATGGGGTGCACACAAACTAAAACAAAGGTGCTTATTAGGAAAAGGTTGTGTGTGAACACATGTACAAATGTGCACTACAATTAGTATAGGTGATAGCAAATGGCGCGCTGAAGAGCTCATGGGCGCCTATCAACTGTGGAGATAATGCGGAGCCGTAGGGCTTGGGCACTCACTGGGTACGTTCACTCCTACAAAGTCGCTGGTAGGGGGAAACTCCTGTGTGCACAAACATAATCATGCATGTACAGTATAACGAATGGCACGTAGAAAAGGCACATGGCTGTAGGGTGCGATCTGGAAAATGGCAAAGAGACAGTACATGGTAGGAATGCGGATAGGGAAACATGCAGCGGTGTAGTATGACGAATGACCCAGGGTAGAGGGAGCGTGAATGACGGAGACAGTAGCGGAGCAAGGAATAGAGATTGTGTGGAAACCGTAACGGCACTGTTAAAATGCACATACATGTAATGACGGGTGGTTAAAGAATGTAATACTGGTGAGTCTGGTGTCGAGTACCTTGACAAACTGTAACAGCTAGAGACGGTCCGAGAAGGATATCTTTAAAATTATAATAAAGCTCTGGGTGAAATAGCCGGTCGTGGCAGGACGTGTAGGTCCAAAAGGTGGAGCTGCAAAAATGGAGAGGAAGAGTTAAAGCAGCTACCGGACCAGAGAACCAGCTCACGGACGGTGTAGTAAAAAGAGGAATCCCACGAGTGATGTAGGGAAGTATCCATCGTACGAACAGAGTATGCGGATGTGGTCTCTTACCTTACAATAGGTGAAGGAATGCACGGGTAATGTGCTGCACTCGAACGCAAGTCCTCATCCGGGTCATGCCTATAAGCACCAAGCCACCTGCCTGTCACGACAAAGCAGGCAGAACCATCCAATGTAGGACAAAAAAAATGGGCTGCTCCCAAACGATTCCCAATACCAAGACCAAATACAGGAGTGTAAGACAAGAAAACCTGGACAATAGAAAGCCTGCCATGGCAACTATCTCGGAAGCACAGGGGAGAGGTTTACAGTGAGTCCAAAGAGCTGGAAAACAACATGTTGCATATAGCAGGAACACAGTTAAGCAATTTGCGGAAAATTCACCCCTCATTTCTTCTGCCAGCAAGTTCCGCTCACTCTCATGCATAATGATGAGGATAAGGGCTAGAGAAGGAGGAAATTCAGCCAGAAGCACAACGTAGTCTGCTGGAATCCAGACTAAAAAAAAAAACAGGACTGGGGTCCGCCTGGGAAGCGGTGGACACACTTCAATAAAGTAAGGACTGCGACAAAGAAGAAGTAAGGTGGAAGTGGACTCCACCAAAAAGGTCATTCTTCTGGAGTCTTGAATACATATGCACTAGATGCAAGGCCAGGCCCGACTGAAAAAATGCCAAGCAGCAATGTGGTGTGACTGAGGATCTGCTTTCCTCTGAAAGTTATTAGAAATATGCAAACTATTTGCTTCTAGAACTGTGCACCGCATTCTTGAAAACAACGCTATGATATATACAAATGTTTGATGTGTTTTTACATTTTTAATTCTATAATGTTCTTGAAGTATTACAATTTGTAGATTGGTGTCATGCGGCATCTTGGCTGTATGCTGACGGACAGGTTTATACAAATGTTTGATGTGTTTTTACATTTTTAATTCTATAATGTTCTTGAAGTATTACAATTTGTAGATTGGTGTCATGCGGCATCTTGGCTGTATGCTGACGGACAGGTTTATAAATAAGACAGACGTAATACAATTGGAGCACACCTTCAAAATACAGCGTAACTGCGAGATGTAGTTTTGCTACTTGGGAACATGCACAAACGCAAACAACCTTCCATGTCGCTACTGTCTCGTGGCGAGACGCGGGCACGGCCTCCTTGCTCGCCCTCCAATGCCCGGCAGCGCCAGCCCCCTGTGAATTTATCATCCGTGGCTCCCACGGCAGTGCCACCCAGAGCACCGCAATGTTTACTACCGAGCCCTCCCCCGCAGACGGGAACAGAAACACGCACCTTCTGCTGCCTGCAGCCTACTTGGCACCGGGCTTTCCTGGCAGATCTGTCAGGCAGAAGCAAAGAGCCGTGTTTATTTTAGTGTTCCCGTCAAATACTCTCACCCGTCCCCTGGCCCTGCGTTGCTTTCTGGTACTGGTAGGAGCGCAGATAATTCGTACACTCTTGTGGGAGTGCATGGGACACTGGCAGCGAGGCCCTCTGTGTGCCCTCTCAGATTACCGGAACAACGCAGCCTTTGGTGGTGTTTGCTGGTCGCTGAAAGGGTTACTTATGGAGCATACTTTGCCCAGTCAGTGGTGGACTCCAGCAGAGAGGACGAAGGAGAGGTCAGGCAAAGCACAAACAATGTAAAGCCGACTCTACCCAAACTAACATAGAAGAGGATTTCAGTTTCAGAAAGAGGCTGAGAGGATGTGTATGGGAAGTACATTTAAACTTCTCTCCCTGATAAATCCTGGGAGGCCCTCATGGACTGTGGACAGCACCAGTAAGAAACAAGCCTCTAAAAACAAGCACAAGCACCTACGAGCACACGGACAGCGGGAGGGGGGCAGGAAAGGAACGGACAGCGGGAGGGGGGAGGGAAA
This sequence comes from Lissotriton vulgaris, assembly GCF_964263255.1. Classification (NCBI taxonomy): domain Eukaryota; kingdom Metazoa; phylum Chordata; class Amphibia; order Caudata; family Salamandridae; genus Lissotriton; species Lissotriton vulgaris. The sequence continues at coordinate 234,823,984 of NC_141690.1, read as the reverse complement.
GGAACGGACAGCGGGAGGGGGGGCGGGAAAGGAACGGACAGCGGGAGGGGGGAGGGAACGGCAAGGAAGGCACTCACCTGGACGTCCGGCGGCAGTCTGTTGCGGAATGACGAAAACAAACCTGGACGCCCAAAAAAAATAAACCCCGCCCACGATGACGTTGAGGAGGAAAGAAATCGCGAGAACGCCCACGAATCGGGTCCGGCCATGACGGACAGATCTCTGTTCCAATGGCTAGCCTCCATTTATGGAGCTAGCCAATGGAACAGAGGGCGTATTCCCAAGCCCACGCTGGTCTAACATTAGATTTCGCCTGCGCCAAAAAACTGCGCAGAACGCAGCCTTCGGCGAGGCTTAACCTAAAAAGGAGCAGTGTTGTCTGAGCGCTGGGCGACGTTTGAAGCATTCTTTCTGGTATGAGTTTGTGGGCTGTGCTAGTGTGGAATTAATGCTGGCAGTCTTTATTGGGTTGGGTTGTGTGTGTGTTCGTGTTCTCGTTCGCATGGGTCACATGCCTGGCATCTGCTCTGGAAAATTTTAAAGTGGTGACTGCATGAATACAGGTAAAGTATTTTATTACAGAAGCCTAGTGGCCTGTACAGGTTGTCAGGAAATCCGCAGTCATTAGTATTTACGCGGACTCCTCCCTTACCCAGACCCATCCCTAGTGCGCTTTGAGGACTCCTCGATCGCATATGTTGACATTTATAAACACATAAAACTACTTCACAGAATTAATTCGATCTAAGCTTTTACTGGGCTGCAAATACACCGTGCCTTTGCTCCAGAAAACTGCTTGATTTTCTAATGTAGTGCTGCATTGTAATAGGAACTAATGTAATGGTTTTCTATAAATTCCTGTCATAAGTTTGTCTGTTTGCATTCTGACCCGGTGATCGTGTACTTGCGATAGCTTTTATCTGTTTTTTAAATTACTTTGGAATTGTTTCATGTAGAACTTTTCATTTACTTTCCAATACCGTTTGGTTTTCATTTGGGTTGTTGAAGATGAGTTAGTACACTTAGAGTGCTCTCGGACAAGGTCTTTCTGTCCCGTTGACACCTAGTTCTGCTTGTTCCTTGAGCTTGCATTGTGGTGGAGTAAAAGTTTGTGAATTTGTATAGATTTTCAGTACTTCCCAGCCTCAACAGATCAGTGTTGTGAAGGCATTGGAAAGTGTGATGCTGGGTTTGTCTGAAAGTAGAGCGTTTCATAAGGCCAGAGATGCAGGAGCTACATGTACAGATGTCTTGTATCAAGTAAGCCCCTCGGCTTGCTTCACTTTATTCTCGGCTAGATCACTCATATTTGGTAATTATAGTGGGAAACGTTTGAAATGCCCCCTTAGCTAGCCTGCTGTTTAGCTGGTCATCTCTGCTGCCACGGTTTGTGGTTTCATCAAGTTGTCAGAGTGGGGGGACACAGTTGGCATCACAGCATCTCTAAGCTTGTTCCGGGTTGCCCCAGTTTTAATCGCATAGATCAAATATTGTGGGCATCTGCATTTTTGGGTTGGTATTTCACCACTGTCTCAATGTTATCTGCTGGTGTTTGCCCACTGTGCGTTAGAGGTGTATTTGGGTTAAGTATCAATAGCATGGTACAATGATGGGACAATCCTACTCTCCTTTTGTCAGATTGATCCGAAGACCACCATTCTGTGTCTTAACACCTAGTCTGTCTTAAAATCTTTCTCTCTTTCGGAGCAGTCGATCCTCTCCACAGCCCCCCTAGAATGGAACACTTTTGCAGTCTTTCGACTCTTTAATTGAAGACTATTATAAAGTAACAATGCCGAGTCACAATTAAGGGTTGTGAGGAGAGGTTTAGTCTTGACAACATCAATGCCTCAGTTCCGCTTAGAGAGATCGCCAACTTCCTGACCGGACAGAACACTGGTGTATTAACAGGGAAAGGAACAACTGGTAATAGATCTAATGGGATAAAAAAGGGGAAGGAGCCAAGTTAATTCGAAACTATATGAGATCTGTAAGAAAAACCCGAGATATTATTATGATGATTTCAACACGGACCTCCTCCTTTCTTATTACCACTCATACCTGCCAATTCTTCTAAACCAAGAGTTTGGTTGAACTGTGGGTTTCCAATGCAGCGGTCTGTTGATCTATTTAATAGCATGTATGCTTCTAACATTTGGAGTCTTTTTTCTGAAACAAACTCATTTCTAATTCTGATCATGTTTCTTTTCTTCAGCTTTGGAAACATGATGAGCAAGGAGAAAAGAGATGCTGCGAGTAAGGAGGACCTCGCCAGAGCCACTCTGATCACCATCACCAACAACATTGGCTCCATCGCAAGGATGTGTGCGCTCAACGAGGTGAGGATCACCCTTATGACCCTAACAACTTCATTTATTTTTCAGCTCTGGTACTAGTCCCTAAATGTTTATTCGCTTATCTTTCAAGATGTGCATGTAATTTTAATCTGCAGTGAGTTCAAGTTAGTAAAAGCAGTGTGTAGTAGAGACTTGATTTGGTGAAACAGCATTGCATGTACCAAAGTTTTCCCACTCCCTCTGAGCCTTGTGTTTTTTAATCTTGTTAAATAAATGTGAAAATTGTTCCTTGCTGGACGTTTTTCAGTCTTGGAGCTTCCTGGGAGGGTTGGAAAGTGATGTGGCGTTTAGTTCACGTTAAATCTTTCCAGCATGGTTGTATTTCTGTATGTTTTGGGATTATTACAATAATCTGACAAGTCTCTAAAAAGGCCCACAGTTAGGGTGTTGACGGTCTACATTGCTGGTCTGGCTAACAGTATCTTTTTCTAAATGGACTCTTTACTACTCTGGTGCATCCCCATGCTTGTGGCTGGGATGGTCTATCCACGCTCCTTGCTTTCAGCTTCTTTACAGTGCTGCCTTGTAGGTTTCATGTCAAGCAGCATTGTACAGGGCTATGAAAGAAGGGTTGCTCACTCGTCTGCTCCTTTCATAGGGCATAGAACATTGCATACCAGACTGTAGCACATTGCATGCCAAACTGTCCAACATTAGGGTTGCTTACTAGACTGCGACCAGCACCTTTCCAAATCTTAAGCCATTTGCTTGTCCCAGTAAGCATCATAGATTACAAATTGATTAAAAATAGACCCATGCATTGGTTATAGAGGTGCAACAACTGCTGTTCTTGGTGAGAAGTGGAGGGGAGATTTCCGACATTTAAAAATGATGATAATTAGAAGTAATTTCTGACACCTCCACGTCATTTAGTCTTCAGGCTATGTCCACCCCGCAGAGAGTCGGAGCTGACCTTCATTAATAAGAGCTGGTGGTGTGCTTCTAAAGCCTCCAGCACTAAATGCTGGCTCTTACCAAGAACCCTTACTGCTACGGCTATGGTCTTAGTTAGAAGGTTGTCTACTTTAACTTTGTTTGAGCGTTTTATGTTAATATTTCACGTTTAGGTTACTAGGTTATTTTGGCTGGTTTTGCATAGGATAATGCAACATGCTGTTCTACCACAGTTGCTCATGCTAATTTTTATTTCACTGTAAGAATATGCACTTGTGTATTCGGTTACTATTTTCCATTTTCAGGATGAAAGACTCCCACAGGACTTATTTTAGAAGTGGAATGTTAATAATGTGTGTTGATTGTTTTTCCCTTAAGTTACTTTCTTTAGACCATGTGCAAATGACACATTATTAATCTCTGAAAGATTTCAATTCTGAATACAATTCTCACCTTGCTTTGATATTAATTTGACCTTGTGGTACACGCACACAGTGTTGTGTTCTATGCTGTATGCGACTCAGTCACATGTATTTTATTTTCCCTTTGAGATGTGCTGATCCCCCAATCTTTTTGACACATATTGGTGGTACTGTTGCAAGCTGTTGGTTGCCAACTAGTACAAGGTATTATGCTATGAAAAGGACACCATGTCAACTTGTCCCTCTGTTAGATAGTTAAAGATTGCTAGTTTGTGCTTCTCTTCACCAGACTCGGGTACCCTTTCGAGTCGATAGTAACTAAGTGATAGTGGCTAAAGAGCTTTGTTAATCAATCGTGAGTTAAAAGCACGTCTGTCTTTTAACTTTGAATGCGCACAGTGCCTAGGTAGACCAGTTAATATTGCAACATAATGTATTCATTTTAGTATCACTTTTGTCTTATGGTGGTCCATCCTGGTTTAGTAGATGCCTGATTGGCAAAATATCAAGTATTCAGATGCATGGCAATGTTTGACAGTTATATCAGTATTAGTATTATGCTCAGGTCATCTAGGATTTTGAGAACAAGAGGTCATTAGATGGAAGAATTGCATGAACGTTTAGCCTTACATCTGTCTTTTTCTCTAAAAGTAATTTTTCATTAGTACAAGCAAAGCTGTGTTAATGGCGGTAACGAGCGCAGATCAATGGCTGTGAAAAAGGATCGGCTTAAATCTGCAATCCTTAGGTGTATGTATGAGGTTTCTGATTTAGCCTTGTGCACTTGCTCTTTTAATCTGATCCAGACTGGATGATGTTTTTGTGCTTCACAAGAAACCTAGAACTCTTCCAGAAGTTTGTCCAAAGTTGGGGCAGTTCATACTACTTTGAAGTAACACTATTTATGGCCTCTGTTTAATAGCAGTGTGCATTCAGACCCTTGAGTTGAGCAAAATAAATTCCGGTACACAGAACGGTGCAAGTCCTTCGGTGTGCATTGTACGAGAAGTAGAATAGTGAACGCCACTCTTAAGTGTTATCTGTTGTACGTCCTACGTAATCAACCAACAGCTTAGAAATGATGCCTGATCTTTTTGTTTTTTTTCTTTTTTCTTTCATAAAATCATTGCAGCAACTACTCGTCGGAACCAGAAAACTCTACCTTAATGTTTTTTATATGAATAGTTCATGTGTTTATCATAATTTTAGTTGTTGTCAGGCGTATATCTTGATGCACGATTAATAACCCTGATGAAATGCAAGACTTACTACTTTATCATTATTTAAAGAGTTTGGTAAAATACTGTGACTTGCGTTTTCTTCTAATATGTAGAACATAAGCCGGGTGGTGTTTGTTGGTAACTTCTTGCGTATCAATACCATCTCGATGAAGCTTCTGGCGTATGCTTTGGACTATTGGTCGAAGGGACAGTTAAAAGCCCTTTTTCTGGAACATGAGGTACGTTTTTCTGTGCGTTTACCTATGTGTGCACCTGTGTGCAGTAAGGGTTCTTTTAGATATTGGACTTCTTAAGTCAGATGTACTCCACAATTAACCTTTATTTATGCTTTCATGTAACCAATGATTTCCAGTTTACCACACTCTTAAGATTTACTTTGTACAGTTTATGCGTCAGAGTGTACTGTGAATGTTTGAAGGACTGTGACACCTTTGTAAACACTATTGAATATTGTTATTGATGTCTAAAGCTACAACGCGTAACTGCTTTGGTTTGTACAACTTATTGGCCCAAGAAGTCTAGTGCTTCTGGTTCTAAAAGCCCCTTGTCCAGCCTGATCGCATGCCTCCACATAGTGGAATAGGGTAGAAGACTGCAATTGAACAATAATCTAAAAAACATGTCCATCATGGAATCCTATGTGATATTTATATAGAGGAATTTAGTCTGAGATTCCAAAATACATTAAGTGATTTTCAAATTAGAAAATATTTAATCAAAACATGCCCATACGAAGCAGTTTTTTTTCTTGCAGTTTAAACCATTTGACAAAAAAATGACAAATAGAGGGCAAATCTACTCCTATAATAATAAGTGTGAAAGTGAAGTGTTGCTTACACTTAATAATTCCAGCTCCTGCCCTGCCCCATTCGTCCTGCAGAGCTGGGTTGTTTGTTTCGCACATTGAGCTACGATCCTCAAATGAGCATCTTCTCCAGAGGCAACACTTAACTTGACTATCCACTTTCATGAATTATGTTTATCAATTCACTCGGTGTCCTAGGACAGGCTGGTGGAGTTTTTCAAAACTTTTACCTCTTTTCCACACCAGAATAGCTCTGTTTGACATTTGTTCCTTATTTTGTGGTAAGGGAGAATTTTCACTGGATGAGCATGATTGTTGTATTTACCAAGTGTAAGCCTGAGATAACTAATTGGAGACTGATGGACAGAGTTCACCTCCTTGCTAACGTGAGGAGCAAACACCATCTGCATCCTCCTTTTACAGCAATATGTATGATCATTATGTATGATCACGATTCCCCGCTTTGTCCCTTGGTGTGACCATATCTGACCACCTGATTTGTCTCAGAACAACCCTATTCGCGGCTGATTGTTACTTTAAAGTTGTCCACTTAGGTATTTTTCCTAATTTTCAACTCTTCCCGCCCTTAAGAAGCTGTAGTGGCCACAGATGTAGACCGTGGTAAATCCTTATATGAAGTTCATAGTGCCATTTACAAGATGCGGCTCACACAGTACAGACATGTCTGTGGTCTTTGTCAGGATAACTATAACCTGCTCACCTTTTGGCGCACCTGCAGTGCTTCATCCGGAGACCATTGAAATAAAATACCCACAGAATTGTGCGTAAACTTTTTGTTCAAAATATCCATTTTTGTCTGGAAGCTCTAATCTGCATTATATTGCATTTGTTTTCTATTTGTAGATCCAAAATGTTAGTTGTGGTGGATGGGCACCAGGTTTAAATACCACACCGTGCATGTTTTAGGTTCTCCTTTAAGCCCTTGACGATAATTTAACTGTGTTTCATGTTTAAAACTTTAGTGCTCTTTTTCAGCAGTGTAATTTGTGTATCTAATGTAATGCATTGCTTCTTCTGTCCTAGGGCTACTTTGGAGCTGTAGGTGCTCTCCTGGAGCTGTTGAATACATGATGGCTAGTGATCAAAATCGTTTCGATGCCAAAGAAGTACATAAAGTGAAAGAGCACGATTTGGGATTTTCAAGAAATATCAAAACGGCTTTAGACAGATGGCACACAAATATTCAGGAATTCTTGAAAGTCACTGAGGCCTTTTTTTGTATATAGCATCATGTACCTAAATGTATATTTCTTTATCTTCCAAAGTGATGATGTACACTTAGCAGCAATTTTTTTTATCCAGTTTTATATTGGGAAAGGCATGCTGTAATTAATGGTCCTGTTACAGTATGATGTTCCTTTCAGTTACCTAGCATTGCATCACTGTTAGTTTCTTATTTTTCCATGCCATTTAAGCGAACCTCTATCCACAGCTCAAAAAAGCTTGGAAAATAACGATTTGTACCCATCAATGATTTATGTTTGTAGTTTCAGCTTTTTGATTTTCATTTTAAGTTTAATTTTAGTGTGAATGTGTTGCAATGTGATTTGTTGTATCAGAACATGTTGAAAAGGGGAATGCATACAATTTTAGCTATATTTTCATATTTGTTACTAAAGCTACTTTTCAGTGTATTGCTTTAGCATGTTATCATAGGCAACATGTTAAAATTGCAGGTGTAAAAAAAAAACCTGTAATTTCAACAGTACTTAGCATGCTTGGCTTTTGAGAACTTTGGTTTAAGGTGGTGTCTTTTTTTATTCATTCAGTATTTTAAAATCTGTTACTTAATTTGTCAGTTTTGTAAATTGGTATTTACGTTGCCCTAATTCGATTTTTAAATATTTTATATAACGGATGAAATAGTTTTTCATATTTGCTATTCCAAAGAAATAATAAAGAATTGGAAGAAAGATCTAAACAATCTCTCATTTCTTCTGGTCTTGACTAACATTGTACACTGTGGACATGAACTGCTTGTTCAACACATTGTGTTTAATTGTACAGGCCAGTTTTATGTAAAATATCAGTTGTGACTGAAATTATTGCAGAATTTGTAACCAAATGAGAATATGAATGTGTGTATTTGTACAGTTACCTTTAACTGCATTATGTATAAAGTTAAGAAATGGCTGCATCGGAGTATCACACAACTGTTAAATTTTTGATAGAATTTGGCATAGTATTATCAGACCAGTTCTTTACGAACTAAGTAGTTGTGGGGCGTCTGGGCAGTCTTTGTAACACGCATAGCCTCTTGTCACTAGAACTTCAGACAGATATTACTGGCAACTCCGACTACCAAAATCTCTTTCTTAGGCTTTGACTTTTTTTGGTGATAGTTGAGGAAAGTTTACACTTGATGGGTGTAAATATTTTTTTCTGCCAGTCACTTTACAAAAATACGTTATCCAAAGGTAAAATGATAGTTGCAGTCAAAGAAGCCTAGACAAAGCCAAGAGCTCTGGTATGTTAATATGTGAATTTGAGTTTTAGTTTACAGTGAAACATTGTGAATATAAACAGATATTAACATTTTAAACCTTACTTGTTTTAAATAAATCACTTTGAGAGATACTAGTTCTGTTAAAGGTTTTAAGCTATGACCTGAAGTTCTCCAAGTTACTTCATTTGTTTTCCTGCTTGGCTGTCAGACATAAGAGTGTCCTGATCAGCAGACTATGGTAATGAGGTGGTACCAGCACCATCAGAGTAGTGACCAGGCAACCGTGTATAGGAACTGCTGGGCATGGAAGGGAACTGTAGACTTCGACATTAGAGTGGAGCAGCTGGAAATTCTTTGTGAGCAGCATCCCTCAGTTGCCTAGTGGAGGCACCGCTGGGTGCACCCTCCATTCAAGCATTGCCCCAGTAGCAGTGTGGAGTACTCTGTGGATGCACTTGCAAGAGTTGTTAATGGAGAGCCAAAATAAACCAGTTTCTGGGCCGGCCGCCCTAATGCAAGGTTCACACTTGACACGTACTAAAGCATTAAAAAAAAATCTTTATAGAATTAATGAATGTAATAAATAATTGAATGTGGACATAAGTTTGATGCACTTTATAAATGTAATGTTCGAGGCATGTGGGCTGCTGAATTCATATCTGTGCATAGATCGCCGCCTAGTGTTGGGTCCGGATGATTGCACATTGTTGTCCTGGAAGAGTCTTCGAAGTATCACGAGATAGGTGGCTCCTCCCCTGGACTACAGTGCGCATGGGCATCGCCTCCATCCCCAGATTGTTTTTTTCCGCCATTGGGTTCGGATGTGTTTCGGTTCCCTCTGTCGGAACCGATAGTTGTTTAACTTTCCTAACTCGAGACCAAAAGGTCTTTAGGCTTGGCGCCGGTATCGTTTTCGTTCGGGTTTACTGTTTCTTCAGCTCCGAACTCTTGTTGCCCTTCCGCGTGCTGTCGGCGCGGACGGGCCTACACGACGCTCCAGACATGGAACGGACTCCGTTTAAACGGTGCCCGGTGTGCAACTCGAAATATTCGCACCTCGACGTGCACCCAGTGTGCAACACTTGTCTGTCGCCGGACCATGACGAGGCCAGGTGTATGGCCTGCTCAAAGTTTCGGTGTAAAAAGACCCTCAAGATTCGTCGGGCTGCGAGACTCCAGGCCCAGATGTCAGTGCCCCCGCCGGACAACATCTTCGAAGAAGAAGTTGGAGACGACAATGTCCTACAAGTTTCGGACTCTAGCCCTGCGTCCGAGGGGGATGCCTACGACGCAGGAGACGAGGAGTTTGACGAAGCCGGCGACGAGGTAGGGGACGACGATGGGGCCATTGCCACCGTGGGGGATAGCTCGGAGGAAGAGCATCCCCAAACTGACTCAGGGGTTGACCCCTTTCCTGCGGCCCAGGTCGAGGGATCGCCTTCGGGCCTTACCCAAGACCTCGTTACTAGTCCAGCAGCCCCGCCTCCAGGCCCGGCCACGGACATTTTGGATGCGCCACTCACGTTTACCAAAACGAAAGTGAAGCCATCGGGATCCACACCTCCGGTTTCAAAACCGAAAGTGAAAGCTGCACAGAAGGCTCTAGAGGCGTCAAAGTCTAAAAAAATTCAAAATGGCTGACTTGGAGAGCCGCGCCAAGATGGCCGACCCGAGGACCTCTGGGTCGGCGCCGAAGGCGAAGTCGTCCGACGCGGCTGCGTCGGCGCCGAAGGTGGTCGCGGTCGATGACCCGAAGAGAGCTTCGAAAAAGCGTCAGGGCGATCCCACAGCTCTGGCTACGCCGGCTCCGGCCGTCGGGGCCAAGGATGGCGTTGTGTCGGCTCCGAAGACGGTGCCTCTCGCCGACCCGACTCCCAAGTCGGGGAAATCGCTCGAGCCGGTCAAGCCCTCTCCAGCCTTAACGAAGAAGGTCGAGGAATCCCTGCAACGGATTCGGAAGGATGCTGTGCTTCCCGAACCGGAAGAGGGGGTGTCGAAGCACACGCTGAAGCCGACGAAGGCGCAAACGCCTATCCGCTTCACCCTGCCACCGAAGTCGACGCCAAAGGCTTTCGCTCCGAGGCATGGGGCAGGCGTGCCCTCGAAGGAGGTGCTGACGCCCAAAGCGTCATCGACGGTGTCAAAGCCTCGGCTCCAGCCACTTGCAGAGGAAGAGCGTCAAGAGGTCATCATCGACGCCAATACCGGGAAACTGCCCCTCCTCAAGAGGAAAATCACCACGGAGCCGGTGTTGGAACATTTTCGCATTCCTCTCAAAAACAAAAAGGACTCTGCGGGTACTTCAGCACCTGTGGCGCCGGCGTCTCCAAGAGACCTGGCGCGTTCACCAACTCATTCCAACGCGGGGGATGGTGACGAAGAGGAGGTCGAGTACAACTATCCGGCGTACTCGGATCCGGAGGAGGAGCATGAACCTTGGTCTGCCGGAGGCGACCCTGAGGACCCGCAGTCGGGTCAAGAACCGCAGCTCTTTGCGGCGAAAACTTCGCCGACGGAGGACTCTGCGGCCTTCAACGCTTTGATCGAGAGAGCTGCAGCTAACCACGATGTCGAGCTGCACTCCGATCCTGTGGATGTGGACTTTTTATTTGACACTTTCTCAGTGGCTGAAAAGTCAGTCAAGACATTGCCAATGCTCAAGGGGGTGCTAAAGCACGCGCAGGAGGTCTTCAAGGAGCCCACTCGTGCACGTGTCATCAATCCGCGCATTGACAAGAAATATAAGGCAGCGCCCTCGGATCCAACATAAATCAAGGGACACTTGCCACTGGACTCTTTGGTTGTATCCAACGCTCGCAAGAGGGCGAACTCACAGACAACTGGTGACGCTCCTCCCCCAGACAAAGAGTCAAAGATATTTGAGGCCTCAGGGAAGCGGATTGCTGCACAGGCAGCTAACATTTGGCGCATCTCAAACACGCAGGCCCTACTTGCACGCTACGATAGGGCTCATTACGACACCCTAGAAGCACTGCTGCAGCACTTGCCTGACCAGTACAAGGAGGCAGGGGAAATGTTAATTCAAGAGGGAAAGCTCATCACAAACGCTTCCATCAAATGTGCGCTAGATGTGGCTGATACAGCCTCCAGGGCGATCAACACTAGTGTGTTGCTCAGAAGGCATGCATGGCTTAGGATTTCAGGTTTTAAACCTGATATACAAACAACCATCCTGAACCAAACGGTAAATCCTGACCATTTGTTTGGCCCCGAGGTTGATGTGACGCTTGAAAAAATGAAAAAAGACACAGACACTGCTAAGTCTATGGGGGCCCTCCAGTCTCAGCAGTTTCGGGGTGGTTCCTTTCGCCGCTCCAATACCAGAGGGACCTCAAGGGGTCAGGCATCGCAATCCACCCAGTACTACAAGAGCAATACCCAAACCTCATACACCAACAGGGGTAGAGGTGGATACAGAGGCAACAACGTCAAGGGTAGGGGACGTGGAAACAACAGCTCCAGGTCCACCGCCGCCAACAAGCAGTGACGTCTTGTCACTGCCCCCCGACCACACAACACCGGTCGGGGGGAGACTCCAGCAGTTCCTCCCCGTGTGGAGATCCATCACCACGGACAGGTGGGTCAAATCTCTTGTCCAGTATGGTTACTGTCTGGAACTTACTTCCACTTCACCAAACATACCTCCAAGAAGCCGTCCTATGTCCGGCGAGCACTTGCACTTGTTGCAGCAGGAAGTTCAGGTCATGCTGCAAAAAGGGGCAATAGAGCTCGTTCCACTACAAGAAAGGGGAACAGGGGTTTACTCTCTGTATTTTCTAATCCCCAAAAAGGACGGATCTCTCAGGCCCATCCTGGACCTCAGGCCCCTCAACTGGTACATTCTCTCGGAGCACTTCCATATGCTCACGTTACAGCAGGTACTCCCTCTGCTTCAGCAGGGGGACTTCCTGGCTACGCTGGATCTAAAAGATGCATACTTTCATATCCCCCTGCATCCTTCCCACAGGAAGTATCTCAGATTCACGATTCAAGACCAGCACTACCAGTTCAGGGTTCTGCCGTTCGGGGTCACCACAGCGCCTAGGGTCTTTACAAAGTGCCTGGCGACTGTGGCGGCGCATCTACGACGCCAGAACGTCCACGTCTACCCTTATCTGGACGACTGGCTCATTCAGGCAAGAACAGAACAGCAGTGCGCCGACCACGTGTCCCGCACCATTCATCTCCTGCACGATCTGGGATTCTCTCTGAACTACCCGAAATCCCATCTCCAGCCCGCCCATGTACGACAGTATCTGGGCGCGACGATAACCACTCTGGCAGCCACTGCGCAGCCAAATTCAGTGAGAATCGCCAGTATCCAAACGCTGATCCAACGATTCAGGCCTCAACACTCGCTTTCAGCGAAAGTGTTCATGCAGTTGATAGGCATGATGGCCTCCTGCATCTCCATTGTCCCGCACGCGAGACTACATATGCGTCCGCTTCAGGAGTGCCTAGCACGTCAGTGGACTCAGGCTCATGGGCAACTGACAGACCTAGTGTTGGTGAGCGGTCGGGCATACAACTCTGCATTGGTGGAATCCACAAAACCTTTGCAAGGGCCGACCATTCCAAGAGCCTGTGCCACAGATTATCCTGACAACGGACGCTTCTCTCCAGGGATGGGGAGCTCATGTACTCCACTACACGGTGCAGGGACTATGGACACTACAGCAAAGGAAGATGCACATCAATGTGTTGGAACTGATGGCAATCTTCATGGCCTTGAAGGCGTTCAAAGTACATCTGTGCAACAAGGTCGTGTTGATCCGGACGGACAACATGACAGCCATGTACTACATTCAGAAGCAGGGAGGCACACACTCTCCGCAGCTGTCTCATCTGGCTCAGAGCATGTGGAAGTGGGCCATTCAGAGGAGCATCTTCCTCATGGCAGAGCATCTCCCGGGCAAGGACAACCAGATGGCGGACCTGCTCAGCAGGCACAGCCATCAAATGCACGAGTGGGAGATACATCCATCAGTACTCCAACCGTACTTCCAAAGGAGGGGTCATCCAGAGATAGACCTGTTCGCCACAAAGGAGAACGCAAAATGCCAAAGCTTCGCCGCCAGGTTCCCACACCCGCAATCACAGGGCAATGCGATGTGGATGAACTGGTCAGGCAGATTTGCGTACGCTTTTCCCCCAGCACCTCTGATACCGCTGGTGGCACGCAAACTCAGGGAGCACTCGATGACTCTCATCCTGGTTGCTCCAACGTGGGCTTGCCAACCATGGTACACCACGTTTCTGGAACTCTCCGTGGTACCGCATCAAAGGCTTCATTTCACCCCCAGCCTTCTGACGCAGAGCCATGGCGACATTCAGCACCCAGATCCGCAACAGCTCAACCTGGCGATCTGGCTCCTGAAGTCCTAGAGTTTGGCTACCTCAACCTTCCCCCCGATTGCATGGACATCATTCGGGAGGCAAGGAAGCCCACTACTAGAGCTTGTTATGCGGCTAAATGGAAGCGTTTTGTCATTTACTGTGTAAACCACGACATTGACCCGCTAGATGCTTCCATTCAAAACATCATTTGCTACCTGTTCCACCTGTACCAATGCAATTTGGCGTATTCTTCCATCCGCATTCATTTGTCTGCGATGGCAGCATACCGCCAGAATAGGCAACACCTATCACTCTTTAAGGTCCCTGCTATCAAGGCTTTTCTGGAAGGACTCAAAAGGGTCATTCCACCACGGACACCACCAGCTCCGGAATGGAACCTCAATGTGGTTCTTACAAGGCTGATGGGTCCTCCCTTTGAGCCACTGCACTCTTGTGAGCTTCAGTTTCTGACTTGGAAGGTGGCTTTCTTAGTAGCAATTACATCGCTACGGAGGGTTAGCGAGTTGCAGGCGCTCACCATCCAAGAACCTTTCTTCCAAGTACATGCTAACAGGGTGGTGCTCCGCACTAACCCTAAATTCTTACCCAAGGTTGTATCTCAATTCCATATGAACCAGACAATTGAGTTGCCAGTGTTTTTTCAAAACCCAGAATCGCTGGCGGAGCGGATGCTCCACACCCTTGATGTTAAAAGGGCCTTAATGTACTACGTTGACAGGACAAAAGATTTTCGTAAGACCAAGCAATTTTTTGTTGCATTTGCCTCACACCACAAGGGAAACGCTATCTCCAAAGCTGGGATCGCTAGGTGGATTGTGAAATGCATTCAGATCTGTTACGCTAAAGCTAAACGCACTCTCACAATTCCGCCCAGAGCCCACTCCACCAGAAAGTTGGGGGCCTCTATGGCTTTCCTAGGTAACATTCCCTTAGAAGATATTTGTAGAGCAGCCACATGGTCTACCACACATACTTTCACTAAACACTACTGTGTAGACGTGCACTCCAAACAGCAGGCTGCTGTTGGTCAGGCTGTTCTCAAGACACTTTTTCAGACTGCTGCAGCTGGCACGGGCGGCCGCCAATAACGGGAGGACTGCTATGTATTCTATGCACAGATATGAATTCAGCAGCCCACATGCCTCGAACTGCAAATGCTACTTACCAGTATGCATCCGTTCTTGGCATGTAGGGCTGCTGACATTCATATCGCCCACCCTCCTCCCCGGCGCCTGTAGCAGCTGCAGTATTCATACATATATATGTATACATATGCTCATAGCATAGGCATCACTCACGTACTTCACTCCATCTCTGCCAATGGCTAAAAACAATCTGGGGATGGAGGCGATGCCCATGCGCACTGTAGTCCAGGGGAGGAGCCACCTATCTCGTGATACTTCGAAGACTCTTCCAGGACAACAATGTGCAATCATCCGGACCCAACACTAGGCGGCGATCTATGCACAGATATGAATGTCAGCAGCCCTACATGCCAAGAACAGATGCATACTGGTAAGTAGCATTTGCATTAACCCTCCTGTATTCTAATGGCAGTGGAAAGAATCTAGAAGCATAATGGTAACTGTCAATCACATCAGCCCTGAGGAATATCCAATGTCTCAGAACAATTGCTAAATTGCTTTTTGACTACTAAAGTTCCTTCTCAGCCACAAGCTATACATATATACAAGCTGACACTTCAGGTAGAACTAGAAAAATGTACAATTCATAATTTTAGGTTTTACTGTTTAGGTGGCGGACTCGCTGCAGTGCACTCAAGTGTTTGGTAGCCACCTGTGCTTCAGATGTACCCCTTAGAAGCACATTAAGCTCATGACGCTTGTGGTCAGTGGGCTTGATTACGGGCAAGCAGTAATCCGAGAAATCACAATTCGAGGGTTAGTGCTCGCTCTGGTTCTGAACTCCATGGTTCTTCTCCTTCGAGGAGTATTCTGTGGATGTTGCTCTGTTCTTGAGCAAGATAGTTTCAAGGTATTTGGTGTGGTGTGACCATCACTGTTGGGAAAGGGCCTTCAGGTACCCCATGGGAGGTATCCCTCCACCCTCCATCTTGGTTAGCAAGGAGTAACCTGAGGAGAGAGAAAGGGTATCTTGTCAGTTCTGAGATCTGCCCTCTTTCCAGACATCAGCTCTAGATGAGTGCCTGCTCTCAGAGCTGGTCTTCGGTCCGGCTTTGCACTGGCACGTATGACCAGCCTGCACCAGTCCATGCTTTGGGCAGTCATTCCATGAAGCTGTCCTCGGGTGTTTGAGTCTAGTAAGGCAATTTGTCAGCACAATAGGCTGTCTCCTGCCTTCTCTCCTACAGTCATTCAGAAATGAATGCTTCTCCACAGTATATGTCTCACCATACTCTTGGGAGGACAGTCATTATTCCTGTCTCTGTTGCAGAAAATCTCTGTTTAGGCACAACAGTTCCACTACAAAAAACCTAATATCACATGTCCATCTCATTACTCACTTTTTTAGTCAATAATTGCTCTTGATATTCTTGATTTTATGGATCTGTGCTTGAGATTAGCTTTTAGGAATTTTCAGTCATTTATTGGACCATGATACCACAGGTCAGTTATAAACAGTGCTATGATAGTCCTCCACTTCCCCTTCTTTTTTCCCCACACTTTGTTGACTTTACTGACTATTGAATCATTATTGACATAGTTGACCAACTCATATTTGACATTAAATAGGTTCTAATCAAAACCATTGTTACGTTACCATTTGCCCATTTAAAGGACTGTGCTTAATGAATTTAAGTACATTAATTATCTAGTGTTTAATATGCAGCTAAGTATATTAATGTCCTAAATGTATATAATTTACACTTTTTATTGTGAAGGCCACTATGGTTAAATTATAGGTGAATCTTGCCATTTATCCTGAGAAAACCCAAAAATGATATAAGGCTCAAAATGTGTAAACTTCTGGGGAGTAGGTTAGAAGTCATTGAGACACATTATAAAACGTGGCCATTGATTGTTCATGTCTACAAGCATGCAGCATGATTCCACATGAATAATATACATGCTTATAGTGTCCAGTGATGGTTAAAATAAACTGGTGATGACAAGGACCTGCTGGCTTACAAATATTGACTTGATCCCTAGCTGAGACAACCTACTTCACTAGTCCTTCTTAGCTGGGCACAGAGATCCCATTGAAATTAAGGTGAACACAAGTCCTGGCTCAAAGGGCCAGCCTAGACCCTCCGGGTGGCAGTTGGGGACCCAAAAAGCCACTCGGAAGAGTACAGCTCTTGGCTTTTGGTATCCATCGAAGTTTAAGGGCATCTTTCTTAAACTTACTTTCAGTTTCATTGAGGGACCATATTACCTTGGTCAATGCATCCATTTCAGAGAATCTTTCAACCAGTCAGCTCCTACCTGTGGAGTTTCAGTGATAATCTTTCAGACATGGACATAGAGCTGCACATCTCCTTTCAATAAGTGCTTCTGTTCTGCCCACAGCATTTATGAAAGTAATTCTTCCTTTAGGCTACTAATTGACATGTTCTAGGTGACCTCTGCCAGTGAAGTAAGCACAAATAAATGACCCTTCCGGTGAAGGTTTTGTGATTCAGAATTTGACTTAATAACCTAGTGACAGTGACACGGGGAGTGGTGATGGATGTGGGCTGGGGAGAAGCCCACAGGGTAGGGTGCCTGGTATTTAAAATGGAGCATGTAAGAATTTAACATGTGCATGTTCCTACAGTAACTAGCACCCACAATATATTGTCACTGTTAGGCCTGTAGCTGGCTCCACAATGAAAAAGCTTAAGTTAAAGTTTTAATTCTATATGTCTAGATGTTGACTTAAGAATAAGTTACAGAGCTTGTTCAACCACTATTTTAATATGTATTAAAATGCAATTCATTGGTGAAGTTGGATATGTGATAAAAATACGGCAAAATGAACTTTACATTTTCCCTGGCTAAAGTCCCTGCAGGCTTATTCGCATTGGCTTACCTTCAGCTGGCCTAACAGGACTAAAGAGTGGACTCCAAGGTTCAATTGGCTGACCTTTTTAGCTACATCAACATAAAAAGCTGAATGAGGCCATTTTGTTGAAGATACTAGATGCAACTCAGTCAGCTTGTGGCGTCTGTCAACATGCTTGCCCCTATCGGCTGTTGCAGCAAAGAGGAACTGCCACAAAGTTCTGAATATTTTTGGACTTCCAAGACCTCCAGAGCTTCAGTGGGCCCTCATGGCGAAGGTGTTTGATTTCTGAAGGACTAAATTGAATACAGTTTCAGGCTTGCCCTGCGGGAAGATTTTCAGCTCCAAGAAAGACCAAAAGGCTGATAAAGATTTTGGCGTAGAAGATTGTCGTAAAGGCGTCGGAATGCCCTCCTCACCAAGCTGAAGGTCCATGTAGCTGTTTTACAATTGAGTAGTCCTTAAGTATGCCAGCGACAAAGCCTACTCTGACTCAGTCGCTGACGTTCTCTTCTGACTGCCCAATGGAGAATCATCTGAAGTTTGGCAATTTGACTGCCTGGCTTACATTGGGTGGTTGAATGGGACTGTTTTAACCATCCCTTACCGCCATGAAAAACATGGTAGTATGGGTCGGTAAAAACTTTTAAATGACCCCTACACTAAAGGAGTTTGGCGGGAGGGGCATTAACTGGGCATTTGTTTTTGTTTTCTCAAAAAACAAATTCCTTTGAGATTTTGTGAGAAAAAGCTGGTCAAAGGTTGACTGGTGGTTGTCATGTTTGTTGGGTCTGTCAATCAAACTTTTAACTCATTGAGAGGAACCGACATGAGGGTGGTGCCTGCCAGTAACCAGAGAGGTCTGCTGGACAGGCAGACCTTTCTAAATTCTGCATACTGGCTCTCTGCTTCCCTGAATGAGTACAATTCGTATTCCGAACTCAAATTCAGGACCTAGTCTGAAGGTAGACATCTTGACTACGGGAACGGTTTGAAAAGTATCTGCCTGACCAGAGGCTTCCCCCTGCCCCCCCCCCCCTCCACTTTAACCTCCCCCTCCCAAAATCAGCAAGAGACACCGCCTTCAACAGTGCCTGGCTAGAGAATTTCAATTTCCATGAAAATAGCCTAAGGTAAAAACTTTGGTCCGGATAACCTGCTTGATGTGTCTGGCCTCGGCTCCAATATGGTTAGTCTGATATTGTGCCTATTTCCCGGTCCACTGCAAAGAGTGATATCTGATTGGCTCTTCTGTTTTTCTCAGGGCTTTTTATCTGAAACCTAAAATTCATATCTTGGTGTAATTTCCTTTATTACATTTGTCTTAATTTTTAGAAATTTAGTTGTGGAATTTGATTGCATTGTTTCGAATTTTTCAGTGTTTTAGTGTTATAAACTTTGTGCATTTTCCCAAGTTAAGCCTTTTGGCACTGTGCCGTAGCTACCGTCCGGGTGGGAGCTTAGCCCAGGTTTACTTTATTGAAACTGTTTGACCTGACAGGATTTTGGGACTTATTGCTGCATTTGAATTCACATCCTCCCTAGCTAATAACCAATTTTCCTACACCTCACCATTACCATTATGAATGTCACAACTGGATACAGTTTGATCTTTGTATATGTTATGTAAATTAAAGATGGGGTGTGACATCCTCCTGTTTATTATTTTAAGAAATGTGATTATTTAGGATTGGTGACTACCCCAAGAAATAATTACAACCCTCGTCAGAGTGATCCCTCAAAGTCACTAAATTAACCTGAGTGGAACCCCGTTATCTATGGTGCAGCAAAGGCTGGCTTAACTTAGTGGAATATGTAAAGTATATGTATGGTACCCTAACAGTAATAAAGTCAAAATGGAAAATAATGAAAATATGAAACCAATTTAGAAAAATAGAATGCAGTTTAATAAACACAATGAGATAGATCCAATAAATGGAACCAGCGAGTTGGAACTTTTAAGGCTTTAAGTATGAAAACCACCTAGAAGCACAAAATGCCAATGAGAGTCAATGGTTGTAGTAGACTGGGAACTGCGTGCAATTTTACAACTTTGATGGAGCACAGGTTGGATACACCAAACAGGTTTGTCCTAGTCAAGGATTTTACCTTCTGGCGTTCCTGAAGTCCCAATCCACCACAGGAGTACTCTTCTAAACTCCCCCTAGGACTTGGAGACTTACAGGGTATCGGTCAGAGGTCTAACAGCAGGACCCAGTCCAGGTCCAGTTGTCACTAGTTAGCTGAGCAGTTGCAAAAAAGGCTTGTTGTAGCTTATATCTGTGTAGCTAGAATTGGTCTATTAGAACACCAAAAGGAGGTCCCAGGGGAATTTTTAACGACCCTAACTGCTAAGCCCCCTAAATGATAATGAAGCCAACAAAGAATAGCGGTGAGTCAAAAGGCCAACTGAATTATGTATCCAACAGAAAAAACAACCAGAGTGTTGAAAAACAAGGAAAAGCCGTCAATGTGAGCGAGTTCCTATCAGTCCACCATCGAGACCGCCCTTCATCATCTGGGATCTCTTACTCGTTTGGAGAACTGGTAAACCACAACAGACTGGCAGATTTTGATGACCAGGTCTAGGGTGTACCAGACACACTAACTCGGATGTGAACAGGGTGTGCCAAGTGGGGAACTGAATAGCAGTGCTAAAAAGTGAAAAAAGAAAAACAAAGAGAAAAGCTCTAAAATTGGATAGTGATAGGGGAAAAAACTTTTAATATGCACCCTTTCACTCCAAAATCAATAAAAACAGTGCAAGTAGTAGTATAACAAATAACTACCGACAAGAATGTTAGGTCGACCTGTTTCTGCAGTCACTGGAGCCACTCGGTCGCCTGCTGCTTCCTCAGGACCATTAGTGCTACTGCTGTGTGTTAAAAAAGGTAAAACCTGATAAGTGCGATATACATTCGTCTTCCCAACTTTAAATCCAGATGTTCAGCAGGGGAGATGTATGGATACATAAAAAAAGACCAAAATAGAGCAGAGTCAGTGATTATCCTAACGTGCATTGAATGTGATGTTTTCATCTTAATAGACAACATGCTGGTTATAAAAGACCAGCCTATTGTGGACAATAACAATTTGTCATATATGTATATTGTTTTCCACTCACCCATTTGCTGGGAAGGAACAACCCCACCTCACCTGGCACCAGCTCAGGTAGTGGGTGCACCGCTCTGCAGTAAAAAATGGAAAGGTTTTTGCTTTAAATAGGGGGTAAGTATCCCTCACACTCCACATGTTACCGGTCCATCGCACGCCCCATCCGGCGCTGCACTCTCACACATTAAATTACGTTTGCGAACCCCAGCGTTTGATGTTAAAGAATCTCTGGTTTCACTCGCTGTGTCACTGATTTAAATGCGACACATAAATCGATGTCTCTAGTTACACTCGGGTAACGAAATAACCAAACGGGGTCATCAATGTCCTACCCATTAAAGATTTTCTCAAGGGAGTATGCTTGATTAACTACAAATGGGCAGCTGTGCCCCCTAGTACGCGTGAGCCTCTTACCTCTCTGTTGGTACACCGGTCGTCCCTCTGGAGCTGTTTCGTGGGGAGGTGCCGACACGGTGTACCGGCGGACGCTATATTGGTTCTTGCTTCCGCGTTGGGCGTCGGCCGCGTGCGTCTACGTGGCGTCATGACGTCACGACGCATTGCGGTACTCGGGAAATGTAGTTCCCGTTTTAATTGGACGAGACCCGGGGCAGGTCCCAGCGAGAAGAGTCACTGTTAGCAATTTTATCAAAGAATAACAAACATCATACTGTTATATAATCCTATCTGTGGATCGCAATCATAACAGAACTGGCGATCACGATCCCTGCAAGTTATATTCCCCAATTGTAAAAAGGCTGGCACTTGAATTGTTACCGTCTACCAAGAGGGCTTTTAAGATTTATCAAGGTGTGCTATTCCGTGCTCTTATGCAGGGCATAGTATCCTGCTGAAACTAGCCTTTACCATATAAAGATCAATCGATCTGAAGAATTAGCCCACAGGAAATACAATCTGAGTCAAGCAGACACGTTAGGTTAAACACCAGGCAAGGATGAAAACAGTGACATGGGTTCTCAGAGTGACATCCAGGGAATGTGTTGTGACGTCATGACGCCACGTACACGCATGCGGCCGACGCCCAACTCAGAAGCAAGAACCAATATAGCGACCGACGGTACACCGTGTCGGCACCTCCCCCACGAAACAGCTCCAGAGGGACGACCGGTGTACCGACGGAGAGGTAAGAGGCTCACGCGTACTAGGGGGCACAGCTGCGCATTTGTAGTTAATCAAGCATACTCCCTTGAGAAAATCTTTAATGGGTAGGACATTGATGACCCCTTTTGGTTATTTCGTTACCCGAGTGTAACTAGAGACATCGATTTATGGGTCACATTTAAATCAGTGACACAGAGTGAAACCAGCGATTCTTTACCATCAAACGCTGGGGAACGTAAAAACGCGATTTAATCTGTGAGAGTGCAGCGCTTGATGGGGCTTGCGAGGGAACGGTGACATGTGGAGTGTGAGGGATACTTTCCCCCTATTTAAAGCAAAAACCTGTCCATTTTTTACTGCAGAGCAGTGCACCCACTACCTGAGCTGGTGCCAGGTGAGGTGGGGTTGTTCCTTCCCAGCAAATGGGTGAGTGAAAAACAATATACATATATGACAAATTGTTATTGTCCACAATAGGCTGGTCTTTTATAACCAGCATGTTGTCTATTAAGATGAAAACATCACAATCGATGCACGTTGGGATAATCACTGACTGTGCTCTATTTTGGTCTTTTTTTATGTATCCATACATCTCCCCTGCTGAACATCTGGATTTAAAGTTGGGAAGACTAATGTATATTGCACTTATCAGGTGATCTCTTTTACCTTTTAACACATAGCAGTAGCAGTAATGGTCCTGAGGAAGCAGCAGGAGACAGAGTGGCTCCAGTGACTGCAGAAACATGTCGACCTAACATTCTTGTCGGTAGTCATTTGTTCTACTACTACTTGCACTGTTTTTATTGATTTGGGAGTGAAAGGGTGCATATTAAAAGTTTTTTTCCCCCTATCACTATCCAATTTTCGAGCTTTTCTCTTTGTTTTAGGTCTCGCGACCTATCTCAATGCGCATGCGCATTGAGTGAGCGGAGCGAGATATAAAGGGGCTTAAACAGAGGTTTAACTAGCTGGCGATTTGGTGCTGTGCCCGTGAAATGCTCGTGCACAGCATCAAATTGCCAGCCATCTGCCATCTGTTCCCCAGCAGCTCCGCCCCCCAAGCTTCCCCCAGTGTGCACTCTGGCTCAGCCGAGCCGCACTCCTCCCACACCTCTCACACACAAGTGAAGCTTCACTTCAAAGCATGCGCGTTATCATATATAAATTCTCATTGTTTTCACGGCCGGCCTCCGGCCGTGACTCGCATTTCTCCTTCCTTCCAGCGCTGGCTTGTTTTTATCATGTCCCTTTACTTGTAAGGCAATCCTTGATGGCAGACTATCATTGCAGCGTTTCTCTGTCCACGTTATTTCATCCGTGAGTCTCGCATTAAACATTTAAACCTGTTTTCATTAGAGAAAACAGTATTTTATCGAGATACCGTCCAGCGTGCGCTCTGGCTCAGCCGAGCCGCACTCCTCCCACACCTCTCACACACAAGTGAAGCTTCACTTCAAAGCATGCGCGTTACTCTCATTTCTCTTTCCTTCCAGCGCTGGCTTGTTTTTATCATGTCCCTTTACTTGTGAGGCAATCCTTGATGGCAGACTATCATTGCAGCGTTTATCTGTCCACGTTATTTCATCTGCGAGTCTCGCATTAAACATTTAAACCTGTTTTCATTGGAGAAAACAGTATTTTATCGAGATACCGTCACTTTTCAACTATATCTTCAGTATGTAATGCTTTGTTATCATACTCCGCCCCACAAGCTTCCCCCAGCGTGCGCTCTGGCTCAGCCGAGCCGCACTCCTCCCACACCTCTCAAACACAAGTGAAGCTCCACTTTAAAGCTCCCACAGATGATGATAAACACCCGCAGGCACGCATTCACACGGAAACAGTCGCAAACACACAAACACTTCTACAACAGATGTCCCTTCAACCATTTTCTAACAAAGACTGACAGACACACAGACCTTCCCAGAATAAATGCACGTGAAAACGGACAGACACGCACCAGGACACACCACACAGACGCACACTGTAGGGGTGTAACAATGTCCTACCACTCACGCCTCCAGGGTCACCAGGTCACATGCATGTTACCCACCTGTGTGCCACTGCTGTTATGTCAATAATGCCCAGCTCTGCTGATACAAGGCTTCTAGACAATATACACAACTACCCCATCCACCACCACCACCGCATCCACCATCACCACATCCACCACCACCGCATCCACCACCACATCCACCATCACATCCACCACCACCACATCCACCATCACCTCCCCATCCACCACTACCACCACCACCGCATCCACCACCACCGCATCCACCACCACACCCACCACCACACCCACCACCACTACATCCACCACCAGATCCACTACAACCTCCACCACTACCACCACCCCATCCACCACTACCACCACCACCACCGCATCCACCACTACCACATCCACCGCATCCACCACCACATCCACCACCACATCCACCATCACATCCACCATCACATCCACCACCACATCCACCATCACCATGACATCCACCGCCACATCCACCACCACATCCACCACCATCACATCCACCTCCACCTCCACCACCACCACATCCATCACATCCACCATCACCTCCACCACATCCACCATCACCTCCACCACATCCACCATCACCTCCACATCCACCATGACATCCACCACCACCGCATCCACCACCACCACCGCATCCACCACCACCACACCCACCACCACTACATCCACCACCACATCCACCACCACCACCACCCCATCCACCACCACCACCCCATCCACCACCACCACCGCATCCACCATCACCGCATCCCCCATCACCGCATCCCCCATCATCGCATCCACCACCACCGCATCCACCACCACATCCACCATCAACACCACATCCACCATCACATCCACCACCACCACATCCACCATCACCTTCACATCCACCATGACATCCACCATCACCACATCCACCACCTCCACCACCACCGCATCCACCACCACCACACCCACCACCACTACATCCACTACAACCACCACCCCATCCACCACTACCACCACCACCCCATCCACCACTACCACCACCACCCCATCCACCACTACCACCACCACCGCATCCACCACCGCATCCACCACCACATCCACCGCATCCACCACCACATCCACCGCATCCACCACCACATCCACCGCATCCACCACCACATCCACCGCATCCACCACCACGTCCACCGCATCCACCACCACGTCCACCGCATCCACCACCACGTCCACCACATCCACCACCACGTCCACCGCATCCACCACCACGTCCACCATCACCACCACATCCACCATCACATCCACCACCACCACTACATCCACCACCACATCCACCATCACCTCCACATCCACCATGACATCCACCGCCACATCCACCACCACATCCACTATCACATCCATCACATCCACCACCGCCACATCCACCACCGCCACATCCACCACCGCCACATCCACCACCGCCACCACATCCACCACCGCCACCACATCCACCACCGCCACCACATCCACCAGCACCACCACATCCACCAGCACCACCACATCCACCAGCACCACCACATCCACCAGCACCACCACATCCACCAGCACCACCACATCCACCACCACATCGACCACCACCACATCCACCACCACTACATCCACCACAACCACCACCCCATCCACCACCAACACCGCATCCACCACCACCACCGCATCCACCATCACCACATCCACCGCAACCACCACCACTGCATCCACCACATCCACCACCACCGCATCCACCACCACCGCATCCACCACCACATCCACCATCACCACCACATCCACCACCACATCCACCACCACCACCACATCCATCACCTCCACATCCACCATGACATCCACTGCCACATCCACCACCACCACATCCAACACCACCGCATCCACCACCACCACCACTGCATCCACCACCACCACACCAAACACCACTACATCCACCACATCCACCACATCCACCACCACATCCACCATCACCTCCACCATCACCTCCACATCCACCATGACATCCACCATGACATCCACCGCCACATCCACCGCCACATCCACCACCACCACATCCACCACCACATCCACCACCATCACATCCACCACCATCACATCCACCACCATCACATCCACCACCACCACATCCACCACCAATTCCACCACCACCGCATCCACCACCACCACCGCATCCACCACCACCACCGCATCCACCACCGCATCCACCACCACCCCATCCACCACAACCACCACCCCATCCACCACAACCACCACCACATCCACCACAACCACCACCACATCCACCACCACATCCACATCCACCACCACATCCACCATCACCTCCACATCCACCACCACATCCACCGCCACATCCACCACCACATCCACCACCACATCCACCACCAATTCCACCACCACCGCATCCACCACCACCGCATCCACCACCATCACCACCACTACATCCACCATGACATCCACCACAACCACCACCCCATCCACCACCACCGCATCCATCACCACATCCACCGCATCCACCACCACATCAACCATCACCACATCAACCATCACCACCACATCAACCATCACCACCACATCAACCATCACCACCACATCCACCATCACATCCACCACCACCACATCCACCACCGCATCCACCACCACATCCACCACCGCATCCACCACCACCGCATCCACCACCACCGCATCCACCACCACCGCATCCACCACCACCCCATCCACCACCACCGCATCCACCACCACCGCATCCACCACCACCGCATCCACCACCACCGCATCCACCACCACCGCATCCACCACCACCGCATCCACCACCACATCCACCACCACCGCATCCACCACCACCGCATCCACCAACACCTCCGCATCCACCACATCCACCACCACCACATACACTGCATTCACCATCACCACCACATCCACCATCTCCACCACATCCACCATCTCCACCACATCCACCATCACCACCACATCCACCATCACCACCACATCCACCATCACCACCACATCCACCATCACCACCACATCCACCATCACCACCACATCCACCATCACCACCACATCCACCATCACCACCACATCCACCATCATCACCACATCCACCATCACCACCACATCCACCATCACCACCACATCCACCACATCCACCATCACCTCCACATCCACCATCACCTCCACATCCACCATGACATCCACCACCACATCCACCACATCCACCACCGCCACATCCACCACCGCCACATCCACCACCGCCACATCCACCACCGCCACATCCACCACCACCACATCCACCACCACCACATCCACCACCACCACATCCACCACCACCACATCCACCACCACCACATCCACCACCACCACATCCACCACCACCACATCCACCACCACCACATCCACCACCACCACATCCACCACTACCACATCCACCACCACCACATCCACCACCACCACATCCACCACCACCACATCCACCACCACCACATCCACCACCACCACATCCACCACCACCACATCCACCACCACCACATCCACCACCGCTTCCACCACCGCATCCACCACCGCATCCACCACCGCATCCACCACCGCATCCACCACCGCATCCACCACCGCATCCACCACCGCATCCACCACCGCATCCACCACCGCATCCACCACCGCATCCACCACCGCATCCACCACCGCATCCACATCCACCACATCCACCATCACCACCACATCCACCATCACCACCACATCCACCACATCCACCACATCCCCCAGATCCACCACCACCACATCTATATGTGTGTGGCTTTGTGTGTGTGTAGGTGCAAATGCTTAATCTTCACAAAAGTTATTTACAAACGTTTAAGCTATTGCCATTATAAATTACAATAACTTTTATTTAAGTTTTAATTATTTACAAAATTAAAAGCCATTGTTATTTGTAATATCAATACATCTAAGTCACGTAAATACAACACACACTGCATTACAAATGCTATAGGTGTCAAATTTGCAAAAGTTAAAACTATTGACATTGTAACTGACAAAGCTATTAATTTTGCTACTTTCAAAACCAACACATAAATAAAAAAAGTGTCATTTACAATACCAATAGCTCACACTTTCCTAATGCGAGGCCTATTGCATTTCCAATGCTGGTTTCTTTTTTCACTTCACACTTTCACTTTTTAGCACTGCTATTCAGTTCCCTACTAGGCACACCCTGTTCACATCTGAGTTAGTGTGTCTGGTACACCCTAGACCCGGTCATCAAAATCTGCCGGTCTGTTGTGGTTTACCAGTTCTCCAAACGAGTAAGAGATCCCAGATGATGAAGGGTGGTCTCGATGGTGGACTGATGGGAACTCGCTCACATCGACGGCTTTTCCTTGTTTTTCAACACTCTGGTTGTTTTTTCTGTTGGATACATAATTCAGTTGGCCTTTTGACTCACTGCTATTCTTTGTTGGCTTCGCTAGAATTGGTCTGCCTTTTGATCCTTGGAGTCCACTTCTTTCTCCTGGGTAAAAGGGTGAGCAGATCGTCACAGCAGATTCAGTCCTAATCTGTTCTTTGTATGGTCTAGAGGAGTTCTGGAGTGGGTTCCTAGAAGTGCTACTTATATGCCTGGCGCAAGCTGGTAGGTGGAAATGACTCCTGGGAATGTCCTAACAAATAGTACAAGTTCTCAGAGCCAAACCTACTGCTATGGGGTATTTTGAAGATGGCAAATGTCTTTGGTCACTATAAACTTAGCTTCTGAGTGCTGATAGTGTATGTGGGGGATGCACTAGGGTACTCCAAGTGTACTTCCACATTTAACACTAAAATCCAGTTTGGGACAACCATGGTACCCACAATACACCCAGAGACAAAAGTCTGGTAGAACAAAAGCAAGATTTTCCAGCAACTAGACAGTAGATACACAAGAACTGTCTTGGCACCCTAAGTGGAGAAATGTGGCTCAATGGTTAGAGCGGCAGACCCTGATGCAGAGGTCTAGCCTGGGAACAGGGTTCAATTCCCCGCCTCGGCGGGTCTTGGGCTCAAAAATTCCACGGACTCGATAATTCTCGCCTCGGTGCCTATTCCAATCATGGAGTCCCACTCTGCAACTCTGGGCAACAGCTTTCTTAATCTCCACAACGGCCCCCACAACGCTAAGGATACCTGGCCTCCACCTCGGGTGCCCCGGAGTTTGACACGCCTCACAGGGAAAGCCAGGATGGGTTCCACAGCGGTATACGGACAAGCGCCTTGAGACCCTTGCGGGTGAGTAGTGCGCTATACAAGTATCAATTTACAATCCCGCTCTTTCGAGTGCGGCCCCAGTGTTATATGTAAACATAGCCCACACCCAATTAGCTTCTAGTAACTTGAGATGGTGAAAAGGTAACTTTCTAAAATTGACTTTTCCTTAATATTTACTTAAAAAAATCGAGTTCACCATTAAATTGTATTTTTAATAACTGAAAAATAGTTGTTTAATTATTTTTTTACCTAGACCCGTTCCCAAGATCCAACATTCATGTTAATCTGTACTCTGCTTTTCTACATAAGACAGGCCTGTCACAGTGAAAAATAACTTTGGGGTGTTAACATGTCTTTACAGTGACTATTACATTCTACATTTCCTACGTTTAATTCCATGATTTGTGCTACAAAACCTACATAGCGGTGACTTTTTCATATCTGAAAGGAAAGGTTTGACCTGTCAAAGGGGTTTATTTTTACAGGCCGAATTGCACTGCTACAGCAAGGCTACACTGGTAGGCCTGAAGCCATGTTTTACGCTGTCTGTGTTGTGGGTTGCTCTATAGGTGCTTCAGTCCACGGACTAGTGTCATGAAGCCACTGCACCCATCATCCTTCTCATCACTCCTGACCTAGCACTCTTACGATACATTCTTAGACACTCTTCTATAATTCTACCTGTCCCTGTTATCCAGCACCACATGCCAGTAATAAACTTCCGTAGAATTACTGAAGGGGGGGGGGGGGGGTTTAGAGGGGTTGGTCCTTGACATTTAACTTACAAGCCCTGGGTCCAACTTGTACACTATACCAGGGACTTCTAGTTAGGGTAAAAATGCCAATGAGGTGTATACCAAATTTGACCTTTGTTAGAACCGGCTGTCTCTAGTTGGCAGAGGTATACACTTCTGACAAATAGGGACACACCTTTTCTAGTCAGGGCAAGGGGATCACACCCTTTGATAACCCCTGCTCAACCCCTCGGTAGCTGGAAAATGAAGCACACGATTATCAGCGGCGTCGAGCACTCCGGCGCCGCGTCTTCGGTGTCGATCAGGCCTCAGCAGGCGTCGTTGTCGATGATGCGGTTGCAAAGTGTGAGCAGCGCTCACGGCGTCGAGAGGGCACACCGTTGATGCGATCAGCAGCGGTGCAGACACGAGGTCCTTTGGAGCTGGAGCCGAACTCACTACTCACTGGCGTTGCTGCTGGCGTCGGCCGGGCCCGGCGGGCGGCGTCGAGGAAGCGGGACACTTGAGCCGTTACTCACGATGTCGAGCTAGATTCGGCGACGTCTGTCGGTGTCGAGATTGCTGGTTCTTTCAGAGGTGCTGGATTCACAGGTTCCAGCAAATAGCACTTTAAGCAGGTGAAGTCCTTTAGCCCTGTGACTTCAGCAGGAGACTGGCACTCTTCCAGTCCTTGGAGATTTTCTTAGCAAGCGTGAGAGTACACACACAGTTCCTCTCTCCTGGTTCCTTGGCAAAAATAAAGCACTGCAGGATTCCCCCCAGCAAACAGCACACTGGCAGAAGGGGTAGGCAAGTCCTTAGATCAGCAGGCCTCTTGTCCTTGGTTTCAGGGTTCCTTGTCAGAAGTGATCTGATTTCTTAGTTCAGGGGTCCTTCTCTTATACCCCTTTTCGGCTTTGATCCCTTTGTCCATGCAGGGGAATTTCCCAACATCCTGGGTCTGTTGTGGGTGGAGCCAGGCAGAAGCACCTGGCTTATTCACTGAGCAGGGCTGGGTCCTCAGATGCCCCGCAGGAGGTGGAGCCAGCATTGTCACTGGCAGGAGCAGAGCTATCGGCCTCCTGACAGGAGGTGGGGCTAGGATCGTCCATGGCAGGCACAGAGCCATCAGCCGCTTGGCAGGAGGTGGAGCCGGCATTGTATCAGGCAGGGCAGGCTATCAGCAACTACTCTCCCCCTACTCTCAACGCAAATGTCCCACTCATCCCACACTGACTCATCCAGACCTCTGGAGCCACCCAGCTCCTGTCACACACACGCAAGACCAGCAGAAACCAGAAATGGTTAGACAAGAAAATAGACACTTTCTAAAAGTGCTATTTTCAAACCCAGAGTCCAAGAACCATCCACACCAACGGATGCGTAATTAAACCCCGAGTTCAGGGATACCAAACTCGACATTGCACCATGCTCCCCGAGCCAGCTAGGATCATAGCATTAATAATCCCGGCGGCCCATTCTAACTAATAGAGAGCAGGCTACCTCGCAATAGTGAAGATGAAGATGGCTGTAATTCACTATTAGGACATGCCAACTTGGTCAGGCGTGTCCTACCTTATACTTACAATGCACCCTGCCTGTGGGCCTACCATAGGGGTGACTAACATGAAGTCAAGGGAAGGTTTGAGGGGCTGGCAAGTAGGTATACTTGCGCTGCCCGCGTGACAGCACTAGGCTGCACGTGGGTCTCGCAATGACCGACCCGTAGACATTCTTTTACGAGGCCGCTCTTGTGGGTGGCACAACACGTGCTGCAAGCCCAAGAGCGGCATTTGTATTTACAAGCCCCGGCACTCCTGGTGCTCTAGACTAGGGACTGATAGTAAACCAAATAAGCCAAACATGGATACAATCGATACATTAATTTAACATAGGGAGCACTTGCGCTGTGGCACTGATTAGCAGTGGCACGGCGCCCAAAGCATTATCCAGCAAAACATCGTAAAACAGTGGAGGCAAGCAGAAAAAATGGAGGAGAGACTCAAGCCAATGATGTCAGGTCTAACAACCTTGTTTCATGGGGGGAGCAAAGACTTTTCTACTAGTTAACAGGGGTAACGTGCACAGTTCTCCGGCCAGCAAAAATATATGGTCCGGCAAAAAGCGTTAAGAAAAAACAAAAAAACAAGCATGACCCCGCAGAAAAGGCTGATTTTCTACAATTATTTTAAATGCTGAGTTAACCGGAACTTCTCATAACTTTTTGTTTCCAGTGATTTTCAAAAATGTGTTTTTATTTTCTTCTTTACTACAAAAATCTCCGTCTTCGGGCAGCCAGCCCCCCACTGCCTTTGGTGTACATTCAAATCCTGCCCCCAACCCCTGCTGTGAATGGCCATCTTTCATGAGTAGCAGGGGTTTCAATACAGGCTTATGGATAATCAAAATTGATATGCATCATTCCACAATAGGGCTGCCTTATTTTTTTTCTTTATTAGAACCAAGACATCGGGTACCAGAGCGTTTTAAATGAGCATCAGTTTCAATAAAGATGGACACATTTATTTTGTGAGGCACGGGGAGATTAAGTGATTTGCCCAGAATCACAGGATGTTGAGCGTGGTTGCCGAGCTCGAACCCGGTTCCCCAGGTTCGAGGTCGACCGCTCCAGCTGAAACGCAACATCCTCTCCCCTTGCCTTCATAAGTCCTACACTTGCAGGCTTGTACACATTTTCTGCTTTTTCATATATAACATTTTTGGTCAGACAGAGAGAACATGTATTCTTTGGTTGCCTTGTACACTTATTAATTTGATACCAACTGGGTCAAAGTTGAAAAAAAAAAAAACATTTTGAAATCCGTACTTTATCCTGCTTTTTAAGAAACAATTCACAAATACAAGTGAGGCATGGACTAGTGGCCTGCTGACCCTGAAATTTCCCACAAACGAGGTGTAAAGCAAGGCTCACCCCTTTTCAATATAGGTGGGAAAAGGAAAATCATTTCTAGGGGAATCTTACAATTCTCCTGCCTTCGGTGCTGGAGTTCTTTCTTGCATTTCGTCTGTGGTTACAACCAGACTGGACTTGATTGCCACCTATGGGGCAGCTATGGAAAGCAACTGGATGGGCGCACCTCAAAGAAAGCAATAGAAACCTCTGCTATAGTTGCTTCAGTTAACGCTGACTGCAGCTCTCCAACCTTGTTCTTACACACCTGTTGAATTCCAGTGGCTGGAAATGGCGATGGGATGTGCCATTGGATTCAAGCTATCCTGGCTGATGAGGGGGTGAAACCCCGAAACTGGTCCTAGGATGCATGATTCCGGTCCAGGAAAGACCTGGCTTGGCAGCTTGGGCTGGACTGGTCCCAGAAGGCACAGGGTCAAGACTGATTTGCATAAGGCCAGGTCTAAACTGGGGTAGCATGGTGAGCAAAAGAATGATGGATTTAACCCAGATCTCTTGACTGGGGGTGAATGTTTTGATTTGTTCTGCATTCCATCCATCAACTGTGTGTCTTTTGACATCTAAAGCAAAGCATGTGCATTCCATCTGGTGGTTTGAGTGACGTCAGCTGGGCTTCAAGTCAAATTCTCTCGTTTCTGCCCAATCTTTTGCGGTGCCTGAAAACATACATTTAAGCATGGTAACATAAGGGTGCAGAAATGCCCCTCTCCAACATAAATAGAACTATTAATCACAAATCAACAAAAAAATAATGCAACTATAAGCAAATGGCTGCAAAAGCAGATTAGTCCACCACCTTCCACCAGCAACTGAGTTTCTTCAGAGTAAGAGTTAAAGTCTGCCTTTCAAGACAGCATAGGTAATGTAGGCACTAGGCAGCCAGCTGAGAGAAGCACCGCTCCCACGCGTCGGAAAATACCTTCTCTCCGTCCACCTGCAACTGCAGTGAGTTGGGTGTCGTATTTTGTCTGGGACGTTGCTTGGTCCAACCAGCCCGGATTACATGGGCGGTCATATCACATTCAGGCTTTAGCTTTTAGTTCTGCTCCTCACATTTTAAAGAAACTGGGTTCATTGGCACGCCTCCATTAGAATCAGTAGGCACATGAAAGCTCAGCCCGCATGAAGAGATGCTTATATACTATCTGCACTGATCAAGACATGCCTGAAAACATTGACTTTGCAGATAAAGTGTTTGCTCTAGAAGTGGAAAGTGATCTCTGTGCTTGCAATCCACCCGCTCCTCATGGTTGTATGACACTATAATCAATCGAACTCCAGTGTTGTGTTTTATCATTGAGATTTTACAGCATCTACCATTGCATTACAACTAAAAATGTTGGATTTAATGTACCAAATGTTTACAATAAAAACGATTGCTGCACAAATATATGTAATGTTTCAGAATGTAATGTCTTTTTCCACGCTCTAGAATCGATTATTTCTAATGATTAACTGGGCAAAAAAAGTGTTGGACCATTAAGTACCTGATCCTGAAATGGGACATTTATGCAATATTTCCAAGATGCCTTCCTCCAAACAATGTTACCGTGATTGGTCACAGAATTCATTTTGAAGCAAGAAAACATCATCATTTTCACAGACTACAAATGACAAGAAAAAAGAAAGATTAAACTTATAATTTACATTAGAAATGGTTTTATGGTAAACAACCCATATTAGCCCCATACAATCGGTTATGTATCCTTCATGAGGTGAGCAATGACCATACGCAAGCAGCAACATGTTTGAAAGGAAACAAATATTACGAAGAAAAGTGAGACCAATCGTAGTTTTTTTTTAAATTGACCTGCAAAACAAAGGTACATTTAATCAGTATTCACACACCATCACAGAAGAAAAAAAGATGTACAGTAAAAACATTCAAAATTTTTTTTTAAAACTGCATTGGTGAACAAGAAAATATATCAATTTGGAAGTAAGCTTAGCAGTGTGCTCTTATCCCCCTTCTGTTTGAAAAGCCTCCCTTGAGTCACTGAGCTGACGATCTTTTGGAGATGCACCTGTGCGCCGGGGACAGGTACAGAGACCTGAGGGGATTGTGGCAGCTTCCCCAGCAACCCCAGATGAATTTCGTTTTTTATCTCTACTGATGAAGGATGATGCTCAGAAACAAGTGTCTAGAGATTCACAGCCCTAACCTGTACCGACTTTGGTGAAACACTTCAGCAAAAACTCAAGTAAGCGTTTAAAGTGAATTGCATTTACCACAATGTTAAGGGGTGATCTGTGCTTAGAGTAGAAGCAGTGTGCTCCCATCTCCCTTCTGATGCAAAAAGCAGCCCTTCAGAAGAGTACATTCCTGACCGTAAACTACAATTTATTTCCACTCACCCAAGTAGAGAAATATTGTAATATACAGGTGAATTTTATGGGCCTGATCACGAGTGAAGGTGCTGTTTATTGCACCTCATTAATAATAATAACCGAGGGTTAATTATTTACTGTGTGCCATAAATATCTACCATAATAATTTTTCAGAAAATAACATACAGATTCTTATGTTTAGAGAATCAAAATCCTCATGGTACTGTAAATACAATACACATTTCCTTGGCAGGTTTGATCTGCCGAACTTTAATGACATTCAGTGGCGTAACGATATTTGAGGGGGCCCCCCTTCAAGGTATGTGGAGGGCCCCCCTCCAGACTCTATCAGGAGCTCCCCAGCCGAAGTGCAGTGCTGAGTGGGCCCCCTGGAACTTGACGGCTCCCCTGCACTGCGGGGATGCGGGGGCCTGTGTTACGCCCCTGATGACATCATAATCATCTTGTGGGATATGTAACACATATAATGATTATCAGAGGCAGTAATTACAACCCAACTCGTAATCCAGACCCCTGGGCAAACCGGTTTACACATGCGTTGGAAAACCACGACCCACTCGTGATCAGGCTGTATGTTGAAAAATGATTAAAAATTATCCTAATTCCGTAACTTATCTGAAGACATATGGATAGATCAGGCTGAGTCGCAATAGGCCACCATGGTTCCAAATCCCATGGTGCAATAACTATTCGACTAGCTTCCCTTTATCATCTTCGGATCCCAACAACATCTCGTCACTAAAAATCGGCCTCACTAACATCTCAGAGTGGATGAGAAAACATTTTCTCAAACTCAATGGCGAGAAAACAGAGTTACTTGTTTTGGGCAAAAACAAAGAACTCTGGGGACCCCAGCAATGGCCTGATGTGATGGGTACACCCCCGGTCCCAGTCAAATCAGCCCGCAATCTCGGAGTCATCATTGATGAATCACTTAGTCTTAACCAGCAAGCTACTAAGACATCAGCTACTTGCTTTGCGATTCTAAAGTGGTTGAAGAAAATCTGTTGGATGTTGCCCAAAAACACCCAGAAATCGGTCATCAATGCTTTGATAACCTCCAGGCTCGATTACGCCAACGTGCTTTATCTAGGGGCCAACAAGGCCATAACCCGACGACTGCAAACGGTGCAAAATGCTGCCGCAAGATTGCTGTGGAAAATTCCCATCTCCACACCTACCACCAAGTATATCCGCGAATTGCACTGGCTGAAAATCGAGAACCGGGTAAAATTTAAATCCTTATGTCTTATGCACAGGATTTCAATCAACAAGGCTCCCAAATACCTACAAAACATTATTCATCCCTACCGTCCATCCCGCACCCTTCGTTCAGCTACAGCCAACCAATTTGTGATCCCCAAAATCAGGCTGGCGAGAATAGGCGGCAAATCTTTTTCATATCTCGGACCCTCCCTCTGGAACACTCTTCCTTTGGCCCTTAGGCAGGAAACTAATCACTTGAAATTCAGGAAGGCCTTAAAAACCTGGCTGTTTAACATCTAAAAAACCTGATTTTCTCAATGCACTGAATCATCAGCGCCGGGAAACCCTTTGTTGGGTAGCTGTAGCGCTATAGAAGTGAAATAAATAAATAAATAAATAAAATTGGGGGGTAAGAGAAAAACCAATAATGCTACTGAACGTGCTGTAACTCCTTTGACTCGACTGTAAGGAAATACTATCCCACATTTTATTTGTTGGATACTTTGTAAAAGGAATAGTTTCCAAGATGTGCAACAGATCCAAACAATTGCTGGAAGTCTAAACCATAATAAATGAATATACCCTAAAAAAAACAAGCATAGTAAACATAAACAATTTTGATCAGTTTCAGGTTTAGACCAACTGGAAATGGATGCATTACATCACAGTACTGAAAATAAAACACTTTTGAAGTAAAAAGATTATAACCCACCCTTTGTAACTCGCATTCATAACAATTGAAACAACTGACTAAGCCTTTTTAATAAAAATTAACATTTATTCACAGTTCCTTTGTTTGTTGTCTTGCTTCAGTTCCTGAAATCCATTCAAAACCATCTGGAAATCCCAAAATCCAAACGGTACTCCCCTGTAATCCAAGATAACAACTATTCAAACCCCCGAAAAATGTTGAAATCCTCCAAAACACTTCAAGAAATGCTATTAAGAACCCAGAAACAATTTGCAAAGAAATTCAAAAACGCTTATGGAAAGGCCAAAATCAGTCTTAAAAGTTAAGGTTCTGTTATTCAATAGATGCAAACTCTCTCCAACGCCTTTTTCTGGCTTTTTAAACTTTTGAAAAACGTACCTGCGTTGTAATGTCCTGCATTTTAAAGTCCCACTTAGTTACGGCAATTGAGTGGTTCCGGCTTTGTTGCAAATGTTGTGTGCTGTCGTGAATTATTTGTAATGGGCCTGTACCCTGTTGACACAACCACATGATGATCCAGCCAAATAATCTTGCAGCCAAGAGGGCTGGCCAGACCAGTTGAGGAATAAGATAGCTGGGAGACTTCCCACAACTGTGGTTATTGGCCATATCCGTGGTTAGGAGGAGGGGCTGCATCCTCATGACATCCTTGAGGTGTGGTTGTAGGGACAGGAACTCTTCTGGTTCCCATGCTTCCACCCATTATTAGTGGTAGACCTGAGAATGTGTCAAAAGGCTACGGCTCCCCAGGAGAGGCGTAGCGAGGCGAAATATCTTTATTTCTCCTTGTTTTTTCCTCTTGCTATGTGCTGCATTCTGCAGCCCACATATAAAGAGGAAAATGCCCCTCAGGATTGTTTTTGTGCAGGAAGGTATCCTATTGTGCAAGGGTGCCCGCATTGGTGTTTGGCAGCCAAAAGTGCGCCAGCACAAGGAGAAGACAGGAATGCACTGTACGGTGTTAAATACAGCGCATTCCTGCTCCTTCACACAGCGCAGCATGGTGGCTTGCTGTGTTACTCTGCATGAAAGTATGATAAATATGCCCCCTTTTTTTGGAGTTCTGTAGTAACAATCCACTTTTCCTGAAGAGTCAAAGCAAATGTAGTGAAAATGCAGTCGGGTCTCTTGAGTCTTGCATAGTTCCTGAACCGCAGAGGACACAATGCAAGTTCATTTGCCACTCCTGATCTTAAGTGGAATGGCACAACATGGAATGAAGTTTTGTTGTGACATTTATAGCACCAGCTCTAATATAGGAGTATGATTCAATCCATATAGAGAACATGCATACCAGTGCTATACCATAAGAGTAAGAACAATATCTGAGTATTTGAATGTTAATCTGTGCATGACTCCTTCACTCCAAGGGAGATTCCTTCAGGTGTCTTTGATGCCCAGCAGCCTTGGAAGGCTCCTGTATGGTGCACAGGCCCAGATGATGCAGCAGACTGGGAGGGACATGAAGTCGAGCCCAAACGAAGTGCAGCGAAGTCCAGAGTGCCCAGACGGTAGAAGAAGTGGTGTCTGATCTGAATCTTATCCCATGATGAATGAAACTAGGGACCTACATCCAGGTAACACCTTAATTACCCCAGGAAATGGGTTGGGATGATTCAGGGGACGGTCTGGACAGAGGGGAGGTCACTCTCATGTCCTTTGTCCAGTTCTGCACCAGAGCAGGAGCCAACGGCTCTAAGAACTGGTTTGAACTGGACTATGCATGGGGAAACCATGGATGACCAACTCCTCCCTTAAATTAAATGGAGATAAGACGGAGCTTATGCTCCTAGGCCCACCCTCTCCAGTACCATTCACCTCCCTGTGGCCCAATGCACTGGGTCCCCCTCCTACCCCTAAGGATAGTGTGAAGAGCCTGGGAGTGTGGTTGGATAACAAACTCTCCTTCTCCACCCAGGCCACAAAACTATCTGCCACATGCTTCGGCCTTCTAAGAACCCTGAGGAAGGTTCTCCCACTGCTGCCGCTAGAAGCTAAAAAGGTCGCGGTCCAAGGGCTAATCCAATCTCGCCTTGACTCGAACAATGCCCTATACATGGGGGCACCTGAGTTTACACTTCGGAAACTACAGGTTGTTCAAAACTGTGCAGCTCGTTCCTTACTAGAAATTCCGCGCACCCAGTCTGCTAAACCTGCTCTAAAAACTCTCCACTGGTTGCCAGTGAGGCAGAGGATAGCCTTTAAGGCATTGTGCCTGGCGCACCGCACCTTCTGGAACACAAGCCCAGCGATTAACAGAAACCTTGTCACCCCCTACCACCCCAATAGGAACCTACGTTCAAAGGATGCCTTCCTTGCCGTCGTTCCGAGAGTAAAGCGAGCCAGAGCAGGGGGAAGAATGTTCTCGCTGAATACCGCCAGGCTCTGGAACGACCTTCCCCTCTCACTCCGGTCCAACTCAAATCTTCTTTCATTCCGCAAAAACTTAAAAACATGGCTGTTTGACAAACCCACGGTACTATAGTTCCTCTTCCGTCACTTTCTGGTTCAGCTCAGCGCTTGGACGCCCACGGGCAGCAATCGCGCTCTACAAATACCGTTACAATACAATACAATACAAACCAAATGTGCCCCACATGCAGACTGAGTGGTGCTGGCAGGTACACTCACCCTGCCCCAATTCACTAAATCCTGTATGGCATCGTCTCACACCTCCCTGTGAGAGGATGCCTATTGTTCTACCTTTCCCTGCTCGAGCTTGGCTCAGCAGCAGGAGGGAAAAATCGTGTCTCTGGACGGCAGCAACCATGTCCCCGGTACCGGAATACTGGTACCGGGGACATGGAGAGCCTAACGGAGGGCTTTTCCAGTGCTTGCAATCATACTTCCCACATCGTTTAGGGTGTGGTGGAATG
The DNA here is from genome assembly GCF_964263255.1 of Lissotriton vulgaris. Taxonomy (NCBI): domain Eukaryota; kingdom Metazoa; phylum Chordata; class Amphibia; order Caudata; family Salamandridae; genus Lissotriton; species Lissotriton vulgaris. Next base: position 234,784,156 of record NC_141690.1, on the reverse strand, counting down.
ATTCCAACATGTTTGATACCAAACATGATAGTATTAGTTGCAGCCAGTTTCGAGATGGTCATCGCGTAATTATGCGGTGCCCCTCTATCTGGTATATCTCTGCTTCACTGACAACCCACCCGGGAGAATGGACTCCGTGGGTTGTAGGGGTGTCCTTCTCATGCAGGGGCGCCCTCTCACTTAGAACCAAGCACTCTGCCTTCAAGCATTGCAAAGGCCTGCTGTAGGGGAAACTTATGGGTTTAAAGTGCAGTGGTCCTAGATATAGGAAACCTATATCTTTAGTAAGTGGTGCTAGCACCAACTTACACAGGTTGCAATGACAGGCCTGTAGTTCCATTTTGAATGGTCTTCCATGGGTGGCATAATCCATGCTTCAGCCCATGGAAGTTCTGAGGTACCTATGTCCTGGGTATCTTAGTACCATATAGTAGGGACTTATAAGGGTACCCCAGTATCCAATCTGGGCTGTACCTAAGTACTGAACATAACAATTTAGGGGGGAGAAAGCAGATAGACTGGGGTCCTGATTAGCAGGATACAAATCAGACTAGTCAGTAACAACTTAGGATCAGGAAAAAAGAGTGGGGGTAACCATAGAAGCAGATCATACTTTCCTACCAGTACCACAATATTAATAGGTGAAGTTAGGGGGCAGTGTCTCAGAGGAGACAATGTTCCCATCCTTATCTCATACCAGGCAATCATGGTGCTTCCAACAGCCACATTTAGTTCACTCTGTTCACCCTTGGGTGTCTGATCCTGTAAGAGTTAAGGATCCTGTAAGGTGGGTATGAGGGACTCAGCGGTTTAGAGCATATAACCAACATCTCCAGTGGGCTGGGACCACAGAGAGGATGTCCAGGGCATCAGCCACAGTTTGGTACACAGTATTTACATGAGCACAGTCATTTGAAATACATTCATTTGCATAGCACAGCTAATGCGACATTTTCATTTTCAATCTGCACCTTCATATAAAGACCACCGCTAGAGTGACACACAGCATAGCTCTGTTTAGGTCTCGCCTGTCGATGCGCATGCGCATCGAGCAAGGCGAGAGTATTGGCACTTATCCGCTCTTTATCCACACTGCAAGGAATCGTGGCGATTCCTTGCAGTGCACGAGAAATTTAAGCTCAATGCGCATGCGCATTGAGCTTAAATGCGCGTGCACATACCCCCAGCCGCCTGCCTTGCCTACTCTCTCTCACAGCCTCCCCCAGCTCCGCCCCCTCACTACTTGATTGCACGGCCGCTAGGCCGTGCCTCCCCTACTCTCCTCCCCCCTCCTCCTCTCCTCCCCTGCCTGCCTGCCGCTAGGCCGTGCCTCCCCTACTCTCCTCCCCCCTCCTCCTCCTACTCTCCTCCCCTGCCTGCCTGCCTGCCGTGTCGCACCTCTCCCCTCTCCGCCCCCTCCCCTGCCCGCCGTGTTACGGTGAAAGGCTTGTTTGTTTATTTTACCCGCCGTGTCTCTGCTGCTTGCCCCTGTCCTGTCTCTCCTCCTCTCCCTCTCTATACCCTCCCCCTCCCCCCACCACTCCCATCAAGTCCCTCTGGCCCTTCCCTACTCCCCGGACCCCTCCTCCCCTGCCCCCTCCACCCTTTCTTGTTACCACTTGTCCTGTCATATCAGCCGTACACAGTCCGTTCCCAAACACTGACTCACTTCACGGGAAATTTCACCTTTCTTCTTGACGGGAAGGCTGCCGTGGCTTTACAGGAAGGGAGCCGGGCGCCTTTGATCAAGGCTGACAGGGCGAGCAGATTTCATAACGCCACTGTGTCACTGCGCTCTGGCTTGCTTCACGGGGCCGAGGGGGCAGCGCTCGGCTCCTGTCCAGCCCCGTTGTGAGAAGAATGGGACAGACATTTTTCTAATTAAAAGATTAAAAGCATGAGGCATACGCGGATCCGAGGCGGAATGGGGGAATAACGGAAATCTGCTTCCACTCATGATTTATTGCAGTATAAAGAGGGCCAGTGAAAACCAGTCGTCCGCCATTGCTGCCAATTGGCCCCCATGTCATCAGGGTGACTTCCAACAAGGCCTGCTGTGAACACCAGGTGCAAAACAACAGGGCCTTTGTACATCCTCGAGGCGAACATCTTACTTTAGAATTTAACCTCACCAAGTTTTGCAAGTGGAGCACACCTTTTCTGCACATTATACCACTGATACATAACCAGCAAGCTTGCTGGCAGTAGCGGGCCTGTACTTATAATGGGAAAGTAAAACTATACGTCCCAGCATGCTTTGTGCTGCTGCATGTATCTGGTATCTGGTACCTTTAGACCCACAATTTTGTCTGGTATCTGTGAGGCACGACCATAGTCAAAAACGTCGAGAGGTGTACAGGGTCAAAGACAAGCATCTACGTCAACGAGTGATGGGAGAGGTAGCTGGGTAGTGGATTGTTACTGCACTGCCATATAACGTTCCTCAAAGACAAATCAAGATGGCAGGCCTTCTCTGGCGATGTACTCACGATCTGGGACGACACCCCACATCCATTAGCACCTCCCAAACATGCTCACCAATAGGAAAGAGGTGAAGACACCCCTTCTCAAGAACACTACATCACAGTGCAGTAACAGTTCACTTCCGCTCTGAGCACCCAGCTTCCGCCTCCATCGCCCACTGACTGTACCCCTGTCTTTGGTCCTGCAGAAATGCCACATACATACGTACTCATACATAAATCAATAACTAAATGCTTAGACCCATTCCAGGCGCGTGGTTTATTACGGTTCTTATTTTGTCACAAGTGTGCCTTGCGTTGCAGCTGTAGATGAGTTCTTTTCTTGTTGATCATAATACTCACCCCCACTCACCCTCAATCCCTCACCCTCAACCCCTCACCCTCCCTCACCCTCACTCACCCTCAACCCCTCACTCACCCTCAACCCCTCACCCTCACTCACCCTCAACCCCTCACCCTCAATCCCTCACCCTCACCCACACTCACCCACACTCACCCACACTCACCCCCACTCACCCTCACTCACACTCACACTCACCCACCCTCACTCACCCTCACTCACCCTCACTCACCCTCACTCACCCTCACCCTCACTCACCCTCAACCCCTCACCCTCACTCACCCTCAACCCCTCACCCACCCTCAACCCCTCACCCTCACTCACCCTCAACCCCTCACCCTCAACCCCTCACTCACCCTCACTCACGCTCACCCTCAACCCCTCAGCCTCACCCTCACTCACCCTCAACCCCTCACCCTCACTCACCCTCACTCACCCTCAACCTCATGCTAAAGATTTACAAAAAAAACCCATAAACAATTCTAAAAGCACTAACTCTAATGCTGCGAGACCTATTGCATTTCTAATGCTTGTTTTACCGTAGGTCGCATGCCAGCAGGTTCATCAGAGAGGAGGGCTTAGGAGCAAAGCATGTTTATCTGTCATCGACCCAAAGATATAGAAACATGTTGGTAATAAACTGAGGAACACATATCTTTGAAATGTTTACTGCATCAATCATATTGTCCAACAGATGGAGAGTAGGAAATTCTGAGGTTCTTACAACAGTTCAGCTACTGCGTGTTATCAATAAGACATGAAGTGGGTTTTTGATTAAAAACTCATTGTACGTACACCCCTTTCTAGTCCACAGGTATTAACCCCTTCCCTTCGCCGCAAATTCTGCCGTTGCACGGGGGGCTAGGGGGTGGGCGTGGCGCTTCGGCGCTCATGACGGCTCCATGCCGTCATGCCTCACAGGCGGTGTGTGCTCATGATGGCGTTGTGCCGTCACAACCCCACCCACTCATTCATTCTCCTGCACAGGCGGGGATTTAGTGCCGTGTGGGAAGATCGGCAGCGGCATGACGGCTCCACGCCGTCATGAGCACACGCCTACCGTGACTCATGACGGCGTGGAGCCGTCATGAGCACCGAAGGAGTTAAAACAAGTACAGGGTAATCAGCTCCCTTGGACTGTCCTAAATTGCTGTGCGTTGAGACTGGCAAATCACCTGTGAGGGTCTCAAGGTGCTGGAGTTGCTAACTGCTTCGTGGTGATCTGTTCATTCTTGAGCCCTTTCCTGAATTTCTGGAGTGATGACCCGGTCCTGTGGTGTAGGTGAAGGTCATTCCAAGCTTTGGCCGCCAGGTGTGAGAAGGTGTGTTCTCCACTCTTGTCTCTGTGGATTCGGGAGGTCTGTGGGGATGAGGCAGGCAGATCATAGGTGTCTGGTCGGTTGGCGGAAGGTCATGCGATTCTTGATGTACACTGGTCCTTCGTTGTGTCAGAGGGGGTAGGAGGGAAATTGGGCTGTTCTGGCACGTCATGTGAACTCTGGAATAGGTTTGGGCGCACTCTCATTTCCAGTCCTAACTGAGCAGAACAGCCCTGTATCTACTAAAATTTGGTGGTTTTGCTTTGTCCCATTGGACTGGCGCAATTTCGACTGCTTTGCACCAACGCACACACCCTTCCACAACGGTGCAAGGGTATGATCATGATGCCAAGCACAAGCTTTGCACTGGAGAAGAGCACATTTCCAGTAAAGAATACTACGCTTCGACAGTTAAAACTTTTCTAACTTTGTATGTGTTTTGTACATAGCAACACCCATGCAAACATAGAAAATGTTTGAGAATATGAACCTTTTCTCACATGTTAGCCTGCCTCAATGAACTAATTTTTTCCTACAGTTCCCTGCTTACCTTTTTTAGTAGATAGTTATTCATGCCAAAAGTCAAGGGCGATTTCATGGCAGCACAAGAAAGATACAAGGAGCACAGGTTTTCGGACGTAGTTGGTGAAGTGCATTGTGTAATATTTGTAAAGTACTACTGGAATACTACTTCATGTACTGTTAAATGCAGTTTGTGAATTGGGCACTTCCAGTATAAGATAGTGGGACACATTAACCCCTTCGAATCTCATGACGAGCTCAGCTCGTCATGAGCCACGGTGCTCGTTATGTTATGTTATGTTGTTTATTTTTTGTATAGCGCACGGATGCCGCAGCCAAGAGGCGTCCCAGCGCTTGGAGAATTGGATAACACAACACATCAGAGAAGGCAAAAAAGCAAAACTAAACTGTAGAGAAGAGGAAGGTCTTCAAAGCCTTCCTAAAGAGAAGCAAGTCAGGGATTGAACGGAGAGGAGCTGGCAGAGAGTTCCAGAGGGCAGCCGCCAGCACTGAGAACGAGCGTCCACCCATTCTAGCTCGTTTAAAACGCGGCACAGTGGCAAGGTTCAATCCAGCAGAGCGGAGAGTTCTAGCAGGGACATAGTGCAGGATAGTCTGAGAAAGAATAGGAGGGGAAGCTAATTTAAGAATTTTAAAAGTTAAGCAGAGGGCTTTAAACTTAACTCTTTGCTCAATCGGTAGCCAGTGGAGATTCTGGATAGTTCGACGAGCTGAGACAAATTTCGGGAGGCCGACAAGCATCCTGGCCGCCGCATTTTGGACCCTCTGAAGGCGGGATAGTTCGGCCTGATTTAAACCCAAAAACAGAGAGTTGGCATAGTCCAATCTGGTAAGAACCAGAGCTTGGACTATAATCTGTCTTGTCTCAGCATCAAAAAACTTAAAAATAGGTCTCAGACATTGCAGAGTACCTAGACATACGCCAGCCACACGTTTAGTATGGGAGGGCTGAGCTCGTCATGACCTTTAGAACGCTGGCACGCTGGGCTAATTCCCCTGCTGTGCGAATGTTCTAAAGAAACGGGTGTGGTCATGACCACCGTGGCTCATGACGAGCTGACCTCGTCATGAGCACAGGGGCGCAGCATGGGAATTTGCCCAGATGCGAAGGGGTTAAAGCCAAGCCTTAGAGCCGTGCACAATCACATGTGCTTCAGGAAGGCCCGAACGTGGAATCATACTGCTTACCTCTACGCAAACTTTTCACACCTGGGTAGTATGACAAAGAAGAGCAGAGGGAACCCACCATCACTGATTACACAATAAGGGCCTGATTACAAGTGGGTTTCTGTTTTGCAGTTTTATGTAGCGCAAACTCGACCCGAAGGTATTGGAGCGCTTTACTTGAGGACCAGTTACATTACACGTTTTGTCCAGAATCGCAGGATATTGAGACAATGCTCAAACCTGGTTCCTCGGTTCCAAAGTCAGCAACTCTGGCTTGACGCAACATCCTCTCCTTTAATGGGTTGGTTAATTCTGACATGTGCGTAAACCCCTGTTTACGCATGGGTTGAAAGTACGAGTTTGAATGTATTTAGAATAGCTGTCTAGTACGTTTGCTGGTCTATGCTCTGCGACTACTGTTCCCCTCTTTCCGCGCCAGGATACTCCGGAGTAATTGTGCGCGCTATAAAACAGCTTAATAATAATAATAATAATAATAATATTGCAACCAATAATTATTGGTTGCTTAAATAACTTAACCTTCGGTAAATTTCGGCAGGGGAAAAGCATACTGCATTTACCGTATCATGGGGAATTTAACAGGGGAAAAGCATACAGTATTTACCGTGTCATGCCGATTTTGTTGCGTTATCACAAAAATACACGTATTATTCTCCAGTAACTGATGACACGTGTTATTTGTTGCATTATTTATGGTATTTTTTATGAAGTGGGATAAATAGAACCTAACTCAGGGCTTTAGGTGGGCCGGGTCGTACCGGGTCTGAGCACCAGCAGTTTTTTAAAGGAGGTCTCTAAACGGGTCTCTATCGGGCTCTGTTTTGTGCCCTGGCACAGATGGTCTGTTTTTTTCTGGACTGCAGTGACAGCAGGCAATCCATGTGCGTGTGCTCACACTGCTCACCACTCACTAGTGGAGGTTACGGCATGACGTTACGCCAGGTGAGCGTTGTAGGGGAAGGGAAATCCTTTACAGAGAGTCGTTTTCGCTCTGGATCTCCCTTCTCTTTTTGGAACTCTGGAGCAGCAACATTGTCGTGGTGTCTCCAGGGCTTTAAGTGGAAGCATTTTCAATATTAAATACAACAAGCCAGAGTTGCTGCTTTCTTATGTTATGCAACTAAAAACCATTGACAAGGCCAATAGTTCTGACTTGTTGTAGATATGATGTTACTTGTTGTATCATATATCTGGATGCAATTACAGAAACAGCAAAATACAAGTCGGGCGGCACACTATGTTAAGCACAGATTTTTAGCTTACGTGTATTAAGCCACACCCATAATTACGTTGCCCCCCCCCCCCTCTCCAGTTTTTTCATTCCACTTAAAGCACTGCCCTCACTCGTGACATTTACCTTCACTTCAGCACTCGGAAGTAATCGAAAGGCAACAAGGGTTGCTCTATAATATGCCTTACTAAAATATTGAATCTCCATTTCTAATTCCGCGTATAATTCTGTCCTACACTGCTACATTACTTTCCCAAACGGATTTAAAACCTACTGTAAAAGTTTCTATTAACATGCCCAAATTTAAATTACAGTTTTGTTTACCCACAACGACCAGCAGGTGGCAGCATTAATCAATGTATACTCGTCGATTGAAAGATTACCTCGAATTCAGCTGTAAAGACTTCAGTACAATTGTCCGAAGAACTTCAAATCATCTGCTCTCCACAAGAGATACTGAGTAAGACAGCCTCGAAATAGCAAACAGCAGGACAACAGCAGGAACAGTGGGAAAAAGCAACTCGTCCCACAGCGGAGCGTCTTACCCGGCGTCTGAGCAGCCGACTAGAGTGTATTTTATTTAGCAGCAGGAAAGTTTTTCACGCGGAACGCGTTATACAGCCATAATATACGAATGTAGGATGGTTGAAATACTTTAAAGAAATAAGAGTTTAGATATGGTTTACTTACGCCACTCGAGAAATATGAAGTGCACATTTGTAGGGAGATCCGCTTATTCCCTACATTTGTTTATATTGGGTGACCTACATTTTGTTGTACTTCTTTTCAGTGTTATTTTTATTAACTGAGAGAATGGAGGGCACATATGTTGGCTGGTATAGACTCTGGTTAATCTGTGCTGGTGGATGCTCCTGTCTCCCACTGACACTCATTTTAGGGAGCCGGGAAACTTCTTTTAAATTTCAAAAAGATAAGTTCATTAAGGGCAACTGAATAAACATCACTACATCCTGTATATCAACATCAAAAATTACATTGAGAAGAATATCAAAAATAACACAAGGGCTGAGTTTAAAAATCATACTTATGGCTGGAAATAAACAGAAAGAGGTGAGACTTAAAGCATCAATAGATACAAAGCTAGACCAAGTATAGCTAAGGAAAATATGGCAAATAATGATAGTCACAATGTAACAAAATTCAAGAAGGCTGGGCAACTTCTTGTATATCGGGAATGGGAGCAAAAGAGTTTTTAGTGCTATCGTCTACAAATTGCGTAATGGAAGACCTTAATTATAGACGTTTCTTGGCAAGAGACATAGGAAATACAAAGGTTGTGTCAAGTCGATGGTTATGACAAACCGCATACCACAAAGCTAAGTATGAGAGTTTGGACGCGTCTTTCCAGTTTTTCGTTATCTGAAAAGCGGCTGCCAATAACAAGTCAATGATTTGTGTTTGTGCATACTGTATTCCAACCGGTGGAAAGGCTACCGAGAAAGATGTTGGCAGGTAAAAGGGGGACTTTGGCTTGAAAAATATGATATTAATTTGTGACCAGACTTGTTTCCAGAAGTGAAGTACATACGGACAGATAAATAGTAAATGTTTTAACCCCTTCCCTGCTCATGACGGAACCACGCCGGCATGAGCCACGGGCGGCGTGTGTTCATGACGGCGTGGTTCCGTCATGCTGTGACAGCCCCACCCACGCGGCACTGATTCCCCGCCTGTGCGGGCGAATTAGTGAGTGGGGGGAGTCGTGACGGACCCACGCCGTCATAAGCCCAGACCACCCGTGACTCATGAAGGCGTGGTTCTGTCACGAGCATGCCAGCGATGCACTACGTCCCCTCCCCCCCAGCGCCGCCACGGAATTACTGCAGCGGCCAAGAGGTTAAATCTGCATGCTCCAGAGAGCAAGACCAAGGGGCAGATTTATGATAACTGGCGCATCCCCAGGGATGCACCAGTTATTTTGCGCCGCTGCTCCGCCACCCATGGTGCGCCGCATTTACAATGCGGCGCACCATGGGGCAAAAACGGCACAGATGCATGACGCATCTGTGCCGTAAAGTTGGCGCATTGCTGGAGTTTCGTCGCAAGTGAGACGCAGCTCCAGCAAGGCTCGGGTGTGCCCTATCTGTCCAATGCTGCGTCAAGCCTTACGCCTGCTTCAAGCAGGCGCAGGGTTTTGACGCAGCATTGGCCTGAAAGTGACTTAGTGAAATCTTATAGAGGCGCACCTGCCCCGGAACGCCCACCCTGCGCCGGAACGCCCACAAGTGGCGCAGGGCTTTACAACGTGACACATCTGCCTAAATGCGTCACGTTGTAAATGGGTCGTAGGGATGCACCACGTTTACGCCGCAGTTGCGTGACGCAAACGTGGCGCATTACCAACATAACTCTGCCCCCAAGTGTCAAGAATCTCAACATGCATTTTATGAAATGAATTTGGTGTTAGGAGAAGTTTATTATATGCGAAAGAAAAGTGTTTGTGTGGCGTTTGCCACGCTGGATGATTTTCTCATTTTCATCCAGATCTTATTCCATAGGGGAATAGGCCATTGTGTATCTAGGTCAAGTTTCCAGGAAAGCACAGTTTTTGTTTTGTTTCTCTCGATGGAAGATTGTGATAAGCGGGAATAAATAGTAGACGCTTTTGGTGTAATTCAGAGTAAGTTATACCATATAGAATCTGGTGAAGGAGATGGAGAAACTAAGGAATTAAAGTGAGAGTATGACTCCAATATTATAGTGCGTAGGATTAAAAATGTGTGTTGAAATGAGGGAGGCAACTGAAAAAGAGAACGTGCATTTGAAAATGTGATAAAGGTGTCCTTATCAAACAGTTGATTTACCCATATTATGCCTCTATTTCTCCATGTTTTCCAGTAAATAGGTTTGTTATTGATACATATAAATGTATTATGCCATATAGCGGAAGTAAGTAATGTAGCAACATCATGTGGGGCGGAGTGGAGAAAAGTATTCAAAATTGTATGTGAATGATTGATAATTGGTGTGGAAAGTTTTTGTGGTTTACGTGTAAAAGACAGAAACTCCTGAAAAGAAAAGGGGGTAAGAAAAGATCTCTCCAAATCAATCCATAACGGAGAATCTAGAGATGAGTCAGACATCGATTTGGATACCTGTCTTAATAGAAAGGCTTTATGATATTTAAAGAAGTCAGGAAAGTTACCCCCTCCTTCCAATGTTGGGTGTGACAATTTTTGTAGTGACATTCCAGATTTTTTATTAAGCCACAGAAAAGATATAAGGATGGAGTTTATTTTATGAAGGAATCTTGTTGGAGTGGGCATTGGGATATTAGAAATAATATAGATGATAATAGAAGTCAACATCATTTTGATGGTATCAAGTCGGCCCCACCATCAATAATATAGGGGGTGCCATTTAGTTGTAAGGGTAGTCAGCTTCTCTATGCACATGTCAAAACTTAGGGATATTGATGTTTTATTCGATGAAGTGAACCACAAACCAAGATATTTAATGTGTTGAGGAATCCAGGTAAAGTTAGAAATCAAAAAGTCGTCCTTAAAAGTGTATTTAGTTAGGGGCAATATTCCACATTTCTCATTATTTATTCTTTAGCCAGAAACCAATGTATAGGAATGAACCTCTGTCAAAAAGGCCGGGAGGGTGAGGTTGAGAAAGGAACATAAGTACATCATCTGCATAGGCTGCTAATTTGGAGCAATGAAAGAATATCGATGACACAAATATAGACTTACCAAAATATCGAGGAAAAAATATAGAATACAAAAATATCGAATTCCTATCTCCAAACAGGTAAGTACAAAAAAATCGAATCAAAAAAATCGTTGTAAAAAAAATAGTTAGTCAAAATATGGAATTTTTTTATCTCTTAAAAGTAATTGAAAATCTGAAAGAGACACGTTAGTGATAGATTCCTTACCTTAGAATATCCCCAGGCGTCAGACTGGATCCGGAAAGTTTTGCGTAGCAGTACCCTTGCGCGTCGGTAGGCGTCGTCTGCGGCTCCGCGTCCGTCGTTGGCATCGTGGGCACCGTGATGACGTCGTCGGAGTACTTAGACGCCGCCTCCGCGTGCTGACGTCAGTTCTTCTTTTTTCCGCGCCAGCCAGCGCAGATCTGGAAAGAGCAGTTCCCTGGTCACTTTTTGACTAAACTTTTGTGATCTTTTGATCCATTTCGAAGTCTTTACGACTCCGACGGTGCCGTTAGGGATGCCCGGATTCAAGCATTGCGACGAGTGAGACCGTACCATGTCGTTCACGGATCCCCACCGCTTGTGCCTGATGTGTTTGGGCGTCGACCATGACGACAAGGCCTGCTCCGACTGTCGGGCCCTTTCGAGGAAGGCCAGGCGGGAGCGGTCCCGCAGGCGACTCGAAATCCGCCAGTCGGCCCCGCGCCGTGTGAGGTCCCGGTCCCATGGGAGGTCGAGGGACAGGTCGCGGGGACGGAGCTTTCACAGCTCCGGGAGTCGGCGCCACTCCTCCGGGTCCAAGTCGTCAGGTAAGAAGCATAAGAAGTCGAAGAGACATCATCGCTCTTCTGACTCCCCCCGACGCTCGCTCGATGCGGCCGGGGGTTCGGGTGACACCGCCCACGCGGCTCCTCGGGAGTCGCGGGCGCGGCGTTCGGCCCCATACCCCCCGGTCCCTGGGCTGAACGCGACGCCCGAGGAGATCGAGCGTTTCTTCATGGCCATGAGGTCCCTTTCTCCTCCGACGGGTTCCGCGGCGCCTTCAGGCCCAGCGAACCCGTCTGGGGGCCCTAGTGGGTCGGGGTCTACGACCCCGACGCCGTCGGGTGCTTCGGCCTCGACGCCGCCGGCGCCTTCGGGCCCGGCGCCGCAGGGCTCCACGATCCCGACTCCGCCGGTGCCCTCGGGCCCGGCGCCGCAGGGTACAGCGGCCCCGGCGTCGTCGGCGCCTTTGGGCCTGGCGCCGCTGGACCCTCCTCGGGCGATGGATCGTCACCGGTGGACCTTACGACCCCCCCGGCGTCGGTCCGTGTGGTGTCCCCTCCGGAGTCGTCCTCGGGCGGCGCCGTCCCCAATGCCTCCTCTCAATCGGTTCCGACATCGGGACGACGCCTATCGGCGTCGTTCTCGACGCCGTTGGGGGAGTTTAGTCTCTATGAGCCGACCCCATTCACTTATGACCCTGAATCTCAGGAGATGGGGGAAGAGGAGAATTGGGAGGGGTCTGAGGACCCTCTGACCAGGGAGTGTCAGTCTAACATGGACTGGACAGGAGACCTTGGGGAGGCCAGTGGCCTGGACACCTCTCCAGACACTGGATTTGTCTCTCCTCCTTCCGTGGCTTCGGAGGAGGGTGCTACTTATGGTGTGGTGTTGATGAGGGCTGCTAAGGCCTTGGGCCTTGAGCTCCCCATCGCGGCCGTGAGGACTAACCTCCTCACTGAGGTCCTTAAGCCGCAGTCATGCTCCATGGAGCCTCTGCTGCCGTTTAATGAGGCCTTGACGGACGTTCTTTTGGGCACTTGGTCCAGGCCCGCTACAGGTTCGCCTGTAGATAGGAACGTGGCCAGACGCCACCGCCCGGCCCCGGGCGACCCATGTTTCCTGTCCACCCACCCCACCCGAGAGTCTGGTTATCCAGGCCTCTAACTCCCAGACCGCATTCCCGACGGCTCCCCCCGATCGGGAATCCAAGAGGTACGAGGCCTATGGCAAGAAGGTATTCTCGTCCCTTAGCTTGGGACTGCGGTCTTCCAACACTGCATGCCTCTTGGGCCGTTACACCCACTCTCTGTGGGAAACGGTGGCGGAAGTGCTGCCAGAGTGTCCGTTGGAGGTACGGGCCAAACTCGGCCAAGCCCTAGTGGAGGGCCGGGACGCAGCGAAATATTCAATCAGGTGCGGACTGGATACTACTGACTCGCTGGGCAGAGCGATAGCTACGACGGTGGCGATACAACGCCACGCCTGGCTGAGATCCGCCAACTTCTCGGCAGACGTCCAAAATACACTCATGGACATGCTGTTCGATGGTCGTCGCCTCTTTGGCGACAAGGCAGACCACGCGCTTGAGCGCTTTAAGGACTCCAGGGCTACGGCCAAGTCCTTGGGCCTCTCGGCCCCGCACCAGCAAATGGGTGCCTTTCGCTCCTTTCGTGGCCGAGGAAGGGGCACCCCCACACGAGCCGCCAGTCACTTGCCGCAAACTGTCGTCCAGCGCGGCGGCGGCCGTGGAAACCGCCGTGGAGGTGGTCGGGGAAACAAGCGGAGCCAGTCCACACCTGCCCCCGCAGCATCCGCCTCTAAACCCTCCTAGTCCGTGCTTTTCGGCCCCTGTGACGCCAGTGGGAGGCAGGGTTTGCCATCACCACTCTCACTGGCGCACTGTCACTTCGGACAGGTGGGTGCTGCAGATCGTCCGAAGGGGCTACTCCCTCCCCTTCGAGACGACTCCTCAAGCCATGCCACCGCAACACCACCGCGTATCGGGGGATCACTTGCGGCTCCTGCAGGGGGAAGTTTCGGCCCTCTTGGCCAAGGGGGCCATCGAGCGCGTTCCTGGGCCAGAAGTAGGACGTGGTTGCTACTCCCACTACTTCCTGGTACCCAAGAAGGGCAAAGGGGGCCTACGCCCTATCTTGGATCTGAGGAACGTCAACGGCTTCCCCCGGAAGGAGAAGTTCAAAATGCTGACACTGGCTCAGGTCTTGGCTGCCCTAGACCCAGGAGACTGGATGGTAGCGTTGGACTTGTATGACGCATATTTCCACATCCCCGTCCTGCCGGCCCACCGGCGTTACCTGCGGTTCACGGTAGGCCTCGAGCACTTTCAGTTTACCGTGCTCCCCTTCGGTCTTACCAGCGCCCCACGGGTGTTCACGAAGGTGATGACGGTGGTCGCAGCTCATCTGCGCAGGTTAGGGGTCTCAGTCTTCCCCTACCTAGACGACTGGTTGTTGAAGGCGGGCTCGCCCCAGACAGTCGTCAGCCACCTCCAGACTACGGCGGATCTCCTGCACCTGCTGGGATTTTCCATCAATGTGCCGAAGTCACACCTGCGCCCCTCTCAGAAGCTCCTTTTCATCGGAGCGGTTCTCGACTCGGCGCAGTTTCGGGTTTACCCGCCCGAACAGCGGGTTCGGGATATACAGGCTCTGATTCCGATCTTCGGGCCGTTATCCCGGGTTTCGGTCAGGTTGACGCTGCGGCTTCTGGGGCTGATGGCCTCCTGCATCCTTCTGGTGCATCACGCACGGTGGCGGATGCGGGCTCTGCAGTGGGACCTGAAGTTTCAGTGGGCCCAGCACCGGGGCAACCTGTCCGACCATGTCCTGATCTCGGAGGGCACTGCGAGACAGCTGCAGTGGTGGCTCACGGACCGCGATTGGGTCAACAGCAGATCCCTCTCCCTTCCCCAACCGGAGAACGTAGTTGTGACGGACGCGTCCCTCCAGGGCTGGGGAGGCCACTTGGGAGAGGCGGAGATCAGAGGACTCTGGTCTCCGGCGGAGTCCCGGCTCCATATCAATCTATTGGAGCTGCGGGCGATTCGTCTGGCACTGAAAGCATTCCCCCCGTCTGTCCGAGGGAGTGCAGTGGAAGTGTTCACGGACATCACCACCTCTCTGTGGTACTGCAACAAACAGGGTGGAGTGGGGTCGTGGACCCTTTGCCAGGAGGCTCTGCGTCTCTGGCAATGGCTGGAACATCAGGGCGTGACTCTGGTGGTTCAACACCCGGCAGGTTCTCTGAACGCCAGGGCGGACAAACTCAGCCGTCGGTGCTCGATGGATCACGAATGGCGTCTGAACTCGGACGTGGCGCAAGGCCTCTTTCTGCGATGGGGAGAGCCTTGGTTAGATCTATTCGCCACCAAAGAGAACGCGCAATGTTATCAGTTTTGCGCGTTGGAATTTCCAAGGCGGCACTCGCTCGGAGACACTTTTCGTCGCGAGTGGAGCTGCGGTCTGTTGTACGCATTTCCGCCTACACCTCTCCTGCCCAGAGTGCTGAAGAAGATCAAGCGCGACCGGGCACAAGTCATCCTTGTGGCTCCGGACTGGGCACGAAGGTACTGGTATCCCGAGCTACTCAGTATGTCAGTCGATCCCCCGGTTCGTCTGCCTCTTCAGGAGGACCTTCTGTCACAGCAGCAGGGGACGGTCCTCCACCCGAACCTGTCCAGTCTCCACCTCCATGCTTAGAGATTGAGCGGCGACAGTTGAGGCCATTTGACTTGCCTCCTGCAGTTTGCAACATCATTCTGGCAGCCAGGCGTCCCTCCACAAAGACGGTATACGCCTGCAGGAGGAACAGATTTGTGGCATGGTGCACAGCAAAGGCTGTGGATCCCCTCAATGCCCCTCTCTCTGAGGTTCTTCTCTTCCTTCTTTCTCTTGCCCAGCAGGGCTCTGCTCTGGGCACTCTCAAGGGCTATCTTTCGGCTCTTTCAGCCTTTCTGAGGCTGCCTGACCAACCTTCTTTGTTCAAGTCCCCTATCGTAAATCGATTCCTGAAGGGCATCACTCATACCTTTCCTCCTGTTCCCTTTGTGATGCCTCAGTGGGACTTGAACCTGGTTCTAACTTTTCTGATGTGCGCTCCCTTTGAGCCACTTCACAACTGTCCTCTTCGCCTTCTTTCTTTGAAGACTGCATTCCTGGTAGCCATCACCTCTGCCAGGAGAGTGAGTGAGCTCCAGGCTCTCTCTTGTAAGCCTCCTTTCCTTTCAGTCCATCCGGACAAGGTTGTTTTGAGAACTAGGCCCTCCTTCTTGCCTAAGGTGGTCACGGCATTACACATTGGGGAGTCCATCACATTGCCCACCTTCATTCCGCCTCCGCACCCCTCGAGAGAGGAGGAGAGGCTCCACCGTCTGGACCCAAAACGTGCGCTCTCATTCTATCTGGATCGCACACGCCAGTTCCGGGTGGATGATCAACTCTTTGTTGGGTACGCGGGCGCTAAGAAAGGGAAAGCGGTGCACAAACGGACCATCTCTAGATGGATTATCATGTGCATCCAGGCGTGTTACTCCTTGGCTAAGAAGGAACCCCCCGTTGGGCTGAGGGCTCATTCCATTCGAGCCACGGCCATTAAAACTGCCTTGGGCCGAAGTTTGCCCTTGCAGGACATTTGCCAGGCAGCTACGTGGGCCTTGTTGCACACGTTTGCGCAGCACTACTGCCTGGACAGTCAAGTCCGGAGGGACGGCTACTTCGGCCGTTCCGTTCTCCAGGACTTTCTGGTGTAAATATTGGTTCTCAGACCCACCACCACGGGGATGGTATTGCTGGGGTATCTATTCTAAGGTAAGGAATCTATCACTAACGTGTCTCTTTCAGATGCACAAGTTACTACTTGTGTAACGATATATCTGTAAGAGACATTAGTTAGTGATAGATTCCTTACCGACCCACCCATCCTCTCCGTTCTGCGAACCGATATCTAGGGTTAAGGTCATCCCCTTTCAGGGCCCTAGTTTCTTGACACCAGTGTCGGTTTTTGTCATGGCTCTGCGCTTCTGGCGCGGAAAAGCTGTGGCTAAGAACTGACGTCAGCACGCGGAGGCGGCGTCTAAGTACTCCGACGACGTCATCACGGCGCCCACGACGCCGACGACGGACGCGGAGCCGCAGACGACGCCTACCGACGCGCAAGGGTACTGCTACGCAAAACTTTCCGGATCCAGTCTGACGCCTGGGGATATTCTAAGGTAAGGAATCTATCACTAACTAATGTCTCTTACAGATATATTGTTACACAAGTAGTAACTTGTGCATTAATGAAATATTAAATATAATTACCTTAAACATACTTAAAATACTTAAATAACCTTAAAATTAATAAATAATAATGTAAGTTAAAAAAAGAAATACCATTTCATTTTTTAATGCACACATATATATATATATATATATATATATATATATATATATATATATGAACATAATATTAATAAAAAATATACAATATTTTTACCATTGGATAGCGTAGGGGTAAAAATTACTATTCCCACTCCAGAGAATGCAACAGTAGGGAAAGCGTTGGATAGCGGGAGGGTAAAAATTACTATTCCCACCCCAGTGAGTGCAACAGTAGAGAAAGCGTTCGAAAGCGGCAAGGTAAAAATTACTATTCCCACTCCAGAGAGTGCAACAGTAGGGAAAGCTTTGGATAGCGTAGGCATAAAAATGACTGTTCCCACTCCAGTGAGTACAACAGTAGGGAAAGAGTTGGATAGCGTAGGGGTAAAAATTACTATTCCCACTCCAGTGAGTGCAACAGTAGGGAAAGCTTTGGATAGCGAGAGGGTAAAAATTACTATTCCCACTGCAGTGAGTGTAACAGTAGGGAAAGTGTTGGACAGCGGGAGGGTAAACATTTCTATTCCCACTCCAGAGAGTGCAACAGTAGGGAAAGCGTTGGATAGCGTAGGGGTAAAAATTACTATTCCCACTCCAGTGAGTGCAACAGTAGGGAAAGCGTTGGATAGCGTAGGGGTAAAAGTTACTATTCCCACTCCAGTGAGTGCAACAGTAGGGAAAGCGTTGAATAGCGTAGGGGTAAAAATTACTATTCCCACTCCAGTGAGTGCAACAGTAGGGAAAGCTTTGGATAGCGAGAGGGTAAAAATTACTATTCCCACTCCAGAGAGTGCAACAGTATGGTAAGTGTTGGATAGCGTAGGAGTAAAAATTACTATTCCAACTCTAGTGAGTACAACAGTAGGGAAAGTAAATTCTTCATCTATGAATAAAAATAAATTAAATATTAGTACCAATTACAAATTAATTAAAAATAATTAACAATTTACTATAATATAATAATTAATCAATAAAAAAGACAAATACAAATTATTAAGAATAATTACCTATTAATATAAATTATTTACCAATTAACAATTAATTAATTAACAATTAAAAAATAATTTAAAATTAATTCAAAATAAATACCAATAAATACATTTTAAAATTTAATTAATTAGATTTAAATTCCTTCCCACCCTATTCCCCTATAAACCCACAACCGGCTACAGAAAATAAATTAAGAAAATTAACATAATTATCAATTAATAAAAACTAATTACCAATTATATTTTAATTAATTACCAATTAAAAATTGATGAACAATTGATTCAAGATAAATACCAATAAATACATTAAAACATTTAATTGATTAGAATTAAATTACTTCCCACCCTATTCCCCTATAAACCCACAACCGGCTACAGAAAATAAATTAATAAAATTAACATAATTATCAATTAATAAAAATTAATTACCAATTATATTTTAATTAATTACCAATTAAAAATTAATTAACAATGAATTCAAAATAAATACCATTAAATAAATTAAAATATTTAATTAATTATAATTAAATTACTTCCCGCCCTATTCCCCTATAAACCCACTACCCGCTACAGAATTATATTACGCAAAAACTAAATACCATAAAATTAATTACTTAAAATAAATGATAAAATAGATATAGACTTTTCACTCATATACTAACATAAAAAACACTTTAAAAAATTCGATATTATTAAAACATCGATATTAACTTACCTCAAATTTGATATTTTTGTTGTCTATATTCTGTCCATTCGATATTGTGTCCATTCTATATTTTTGATTCGATATTACTGCTATTCTATTCGATATTTTTGTTGTCTATATTCTGTCCATTCGATATTGTGTCCATTCTATATTTTTTATTCGATATTACTGCAATTCTATATTTTTAACTCAATATTTTGACTGTATACCTGCTAATTTAATGTGTTGGGTATTTGAAATGAAGCCAGCCAGACTGATTTTGTCTTCTTCTGGATAAGAAGGGTCCTAAAGCTAGGTTGAAAAGGAATGGAAATAAAGGACATCCCTGCCTCACTCCTCTATGAAGAGTAAAGTAAGGAGATATGAGACCATTTGCAAAGATCCCAGCTTTTTGGTCTGAATAAAGCAAAGAAATCAAAGAAGTAATTTTCAGGCCAAACCATGTCAATGTATGAAAAATTAAAGGCCAGTACACTCTATCAAAAGCCTTTTTTGCGTCTAGGGCAATAGCAGCAAGCGGCTCCGTGTATGTTGACGATTTGGATATAATATAAAAAAAAACAAGTGTTGTCAGTAATAGAACATGCCTTGACGAAGCCTGTTTGTTCTTTGCCTAAAAAGTGAGAGAGATGCAATTCAATTCCGAGGGCCAAAGTTTTAGAAAAAAATGTGTAATCTATATTAACTAGGGAAATAGGTCTGCAGTTTTTACAATAGAGTAAATCTTTACCATCTTTCGGAATGAGACATTTCAGGGCCTCTAACAAGGTTCCTGAGGAATTTCAGTGTCCGTGAAAGAAGAAATGAGATTATGTAATCTTGGAAGAAGTATTTGGGCAAACTGCAAGTAGAATTCAACAGTGAAACCATCTAGACCTGGGTCCTTATCCTTCTTTAGGGTTTTGAGTGCATTAAGCATTTCTGTCTGCATGATATTAATTTCCAGGAGATCCAAATTTGTAAGAAGATTTGTATGTTTTGGCATAGAGGAAAGATAGAGAGAAATGTCCATATCTGCGGGCACGTTCTCAGGTGTGTATAGTCTTTCATAGAATTTAACACATTCTTATAGAATATCAACATCTTTGTGTTGTGGTGTATTATTATCATCTATTATGTATGCTATATGAAGCTTATTCTGTTTGGTCTTAAGGTAATTGGCAAATAATTTGCCTGATTTGTTTTGTCCTCCATAAAAGTTTGCACTAGTCTTTAGTAAATATAAAGAAGCACTATCAGTAGTATCTTTTTTGTATTTAATCTTGGCATTAATAAGATCTGCAAGGCATTCTTTCGATTTAGAAGTGTAGTAGGAAAGCTCCAATTCTTTTATCTTAGAAAGAAATTCCATGTTCTCTAACCCGGCTGCCTTTGGTTTATTGGATATGTATCTGATAATAAAATCTCGTGCAGAAGCTGTAAATGCATCCCAAACTGTGTGAAAGGGAATGTTGTCTGTGTTGTTAATTAGAAAATATTCATGAAAAAATTATATAAAAGAAGTGTTAAAATTAGGGTCTAAGAGCAGGGAATTGTTGAAACGCCATCTTCTGGGGTAATCCGATTGAGATAGAATATCTAGCTCAATTGAAACAGGGGCGTTATCAGAGATGAGTATGGGACCTATATCTGCTGAAACCAAAGATTGATAAACATTGTGTGAGATAAAGATGTAATCAATTCTTAACTGGGTTTGGTGAGGTGAATAATAGAAGGTATATTTCTGTGAATCCGGATTACAAAGTCTCCATGCGTCTGTTAGGTTTTGTTGCTTTACAGTTTGTATGAAAGCTTTATGTGCTTTATTTTGTATGAAGGAGACTCTGGATTTATGGTCTAGGAGAGGATCGACTACCTGGTTGCAATCGCCAGCAAGAATAAAAAATTTTGCAGGGGTCTGTGCAATCAGTCTGGAGATTTGGGACCAAAAGGAAGTGTCTCCACTGGTAGGGGCCCACGACACATTAGCATGGACATGCTGTTCGATGGTCGTCGCCTCTTTGGCGACAAGGCAGACCACGCGCTTGAGCGCTTTAAGGACTCCAGGGCTACGGCCAAGTCCTTGGGCCTCTCGGCCCCGCGCCAGCAAATGGGTGCCTTTCGCTCCTTTCGTGGCCAAGGAAGGGGCGCCCCCACACGAGCCGCCAGTCACTTGCCGCAAACTGTCGTCCAGCGCGGCGGCGGCCGTGGAAACCGCCGTGGAGGTGGTTGGGGAAACAAGCGGAGCCAGTCCACACCTGCCCCCGCAGTATCCGCCTCTAAACCCTCCTAGTCCGTGCTTTTCGGCCCCTGTGACGCCAGTGGGAGGCAGGGTTTGCCATCACCACTCTCACTGGCGCACTGTCACTTCGGACAGGTGGGTGCTGCAGATCGTCCGAAGGGGCTACTCCCTCCCCTTCGAGACGACCCCTCAAGCCATGCCACCGCAACACCACCGCGTATCGTTTGATCACTTGCGGCTCCTGCAGGGGGAAGTTTCGGCCCTCTTGACCAAGGGGGCCATCGAGCGCGTTCCTGGGCCAGAAGTAGGACGTGGTTGCTACTCCCACTACTTCCTGGTACCCAAGAAGGGCAAAGGGGGCCTACGCCCTATCTTGGATCTGAGGAACGTCAACGGCTTCCCCCGGAAGGAGAAGTTCAAAATGCTGACACTGGCTCAGGTCTTGGCTGCCCTAGACCCAGGAGACTGGATGGTAGCGTTGGACTTGTATGACGCATATTTCCACATCCCCGTCCTGCCGGCCCACCGGCGTTACCTGCGGTTCACGGTAGGCCTCGAGCACTTTCAGTTTACCGTGCTCCCCTTCGGTCTTACCAGCGCCCCACGGGTGTTCACGAAGGTGATGACGGTGGTCGCAGCTCATCTGCGCAGGTTAGGGGTCTCAGTCTTCCCCTACCTAGACGACTGGTTGTTGAAGGCGGGCTCGCCCCAGACAGTCGTCAGCCACCTCCAGACTACGGCGGATCTCCTGCACCTGCTGGGATTTTCCATCAATGTGCCGAAGTCACACCTGCGCCCCTCTCAGAAGCTCCTTTTCATCGGAGCGGTTCTCGACTCGGCGCAGTTTCGGGTTTACCCGCCCGAACAGCGGGTTCGGGATATACAGGCTCTGATTCCGATCTTCGGGCCGTTATCCCGGGTTTCGGTCAGGTTGACGCTGCGGCTTCTGGGGCTGATGGCCTCCTGCATCCTTCTGGTGCATCACGCACGGTGGCGGATGCGGGCTCTGCAGTGGGACCTGAAGTTTCAGTGGGCCCAGCACCGGGGCAACCTGTCCGACCATGTCCTGATCTCGGAGGGCACTGCGAGACAGCTGCAGTGGTGGCTCACGGACCGCGATTGGGTCAACAGCAGATCCCTCTCCCTTCCCCAACCGGAGAACGTAGTTGTGACGGACGCGTCCCTCCAGGGCTGGGGAGGCCACTTGGGAGAGGCGGAGATCAGAGGACTCTGGTCTCCGGCGGAGTCCCGGCTCCATATCAATCTATTGGAGCTGCGGGCGATTCGTCTGGCACTGAAAGCATTCCCCCCGTCTGTCCGAGGGAGTGCAGTGGAAGTGTTCACGGACAACACCACCGCTCTGTGGTACTGCAACAAACAGGGTGGAGTGGGGTCGTGGACCCTTTCCCAGGAGGCTCTGCGTCTCTGGCAATGGCTGGAACATCAGGGCATGACTCTGGTGGTTCAACACCCGGCAGGTTCTCTGAACGCCAGGGCGGACAAACTCAGCCGTCGGTGCTCGATGGATCACGAATGGCGTCTGAACTCGGACGTGGCGCAAGGCCTCTTTCTGCGATGGGGAGAGCCTTGGTTAGATCTATTCGCCACCAAAGAGAACGCGCAATGTTATCAGTTTTGCGCGTTGGAATTTCCAAGGCGGCACTCGCTCGGAGACACTTTTCGTCGCGAGTGGAGCTGCGGTCTGTTGTACGCCTTTCCGCCTACACCTCTCCTGCCCAGAGTGCTGAAGAAGATCAAGCGCGACCGGGCACAAGTCATCCTTGTGGCTCCGGACTGGGCACGAAGGTACTGGTATCCCGAGCTACTCAGTATGTCAGTCGATCCCCCGGTTCGTCTGCCTCTTCAGGAGGACCTTCTGTCGCAGCAGCAGGGGACGGTCCTCCACCCGAACCTGTCCAGTCTCCACCTCCATGCTTGGAGATTGAGCGGCGACAGTTGAGGCCATTTGACTTGCCTCCTGCAGTTTGCAACATCATTCTGGCAGCCAGGCGTCCCTCCACAAAGACAGTATACGCCTGCAGGTGGAACAGATTTGTGGCATGGTGCACAGCAAAGGCTGTGGATCCCCTCAATGCCCCTCTCTCTGAGGTTCTTCTCTTCCTTCTTTCTCTTGCCCAGCAGGGCTCTGCTCTGGGCACTATCAAGGGCTATCTTTCGGCTCTTTCAGCCTTTCTGAGGCTGCCTGACCAACCTTCTTTGTTCAAGTCCCCTATCGTAAATCGATTCCTGAAGGGCATCACTCATACCTTTCCTCCTGTTCCCTTTGTGATGCCTCAGTGGGACTTGAACCTGGTTCTAACTTTTCTGATGTGCGCTCCCTTTGAGCCACTTCACAACTGTCCTCTTCTCCTTCTTTCTTTGAAGACTGCATTCCTGGTAGCCATCACCTCTGCCAGGAGAGTGAGTGAGCTCCAGGCTCTCTCTTGTAAGCCTCCTTTCCTTTCAGTCCATCCGGACAAGGTTGTTTTGAGGACTAGGCCCTCCTTCTTGCCTAAGGTGGTCACGGCATTCCACATTGGGGAGTCCATCACATTGCCCACCTTCATTCCGCCTCCGCACCCCTCGAGAGAGGAGGAGAGGCTCCACCGTCTGGACCCAAAACGTGCGCTCTCATTCTATCTGGATCGCACACGCCAGTTCCGGGTGGATGATCAACTCTTTGTTGGGTACGCGGGCGCTAAGAAAGGGAAAGCGGTGCACAAACGGACCATCTCTAGATGGATTATCATGTGCATCCAGGCGTGTTACTCCTTGGCTAAGAAGGAACCCCCCGTTGGGCTGAGGGCTCATTCCACTCGAGCCACGGCCACTAAAACTGCCTTGGGCCGAGGTGTGCCCTTGCAGGACATTTGCCAGGCAGCTACGTGGGCCTTGTTGCACACGTTTGCGCAGCACTACTGCCTGGACAGTCAAGTCCGGAGGGACGGCTACTTCGGCCGTTCCGTTCTCCAGGACTTTCTGGTGTAAATATTGGTTCTCAGACCCACCACCACGGGGATGGTATTGCTGGGGTATCTATTCTAAGGTAAGGAATCTATCACTAACGTGTCTCTTTCAGATGCACAAGTTACTACTTGTGTAACGATATATCTGTAAGAGACATTAGTTAGTGATAGATTCCTTACCGACCCACCCATCCTCTCCGTTCTGCGAACCGATATCTAGGGTTAAGGTCATCCCCTTTCAGGGCCCTAGTTTCTTGACACCAGTGTCGGTTTTTGTCATGGCTCTGCGCTTCTGGTGCGGAAAAGCTGTGGCTAAGAACTGACGTCAGCACGCGGAGGCGGCGTCTAAGTACTCCGACGACGTCATCACGGCGCCCACGACGCCGACGACGGACGCGGAGCCGCAGACGACGCCTACCGACGCGCAAGGGTACTGCTACGCAAAACTTTCCGGATCCAGTCTGACGCCTGGGGATATTCTAAGGTAAGGAATCTATCACTAACTAATGTCTCTTACAGATATATTGTTACACAAGTAGTAACTTGTGCATTAATGAAATATTAAATATAATTACCTTAAACATACTTAAAATACTTAAATAACCTTAAAATTAATAAATAATAATGTAAGTTAAAAAAAGAAATACCATTTCATTTTTTAATGCACACATATATATATATATATATATGTATATATATATATATATATATATATATATATATATATATATATATATATATATATATATATATATATGAACATAATATTAATAAAAAAGATACAACATTTTTACCATTGGATAGCGTAGGGGTAAAAATGACTATTCCCACTCCAGAGAATGCAACAGTAGGGAAAGCGTTGGATAGCGGGAGGGTAAAAATTACTATTCCCACCCCAGTGAGTGCAACAGTAGAGAAAGCGTTCGAAAGCAGCAAGGTAAAAATTACTATTCCCACTCCAGAGAGTGCAACAGTAGGGAAAGCTTTGGATAGCGTAGGCATAAAAATGACTGTTCCCACTCCAGTGAGTACAACAGTAGGGAAAGAGTTGGATAGCGTAGGGGTAAAAATTACTATTCCCACTCCAGTGAGTGCAACAGTAGGGAAAGCTTTGAATAGCGAGAGGGTAAAAATTACTATTCCCACTGCAGTGAGTGTAACAGTAGGGAAAGTGTTGGACAGCGGGAGGGTAAACATTTCTATTCCCACTCCAGAGAGTGCAACAGTAGGGAAAGCGTTGGATAGCGTAGGGGTAAAAATTACTATTCCCACTCCAGTGAGTGCAACAGTAGGGAAAGCGTTGGATAGCGTAGGGGTAAAAGTTACTATTCCCACTCCAGTGAGTGCAACAGTAGGGAAAGCGTTGGATAGCGTAGGGGTAAAAGTTACTATTCCCACTCCAGTGAGTGCAACAGTAGGGAAAGCTTTGGATAGCGAGAGGGTAAAAATTACTATTCCCACTCCAGAGAGTGCAACAGTATGGTAAGTGTTGGATAGCGTAGGAGTAAAAATTACTATTCCCACTCTAGTGAGTACAACAGTAGGGAAAGTAAATTCTTCATCTATGAATAAAAATAAATTAAATATTAATACCAATTACAAATTAATTAAAAATAATTAACAATTTACTATAATATAATAATTAATCAATAAAAAAGACAAATACAAATTATTAAGAATAATTACCTATTAATATAAATTATTTACCAATTAACAATTAATTAATTAACAATTAAAAAATAATTTAAAATTAATTCAAAATAAATACAAATAAATACATTTTAAAATTTAATTAATTAGATTTAAATTCCTTCCCACCCTATTCCCCTATAAACCCACAACCGGCTACAGAAAATAAATTAAGAAAATTAACATAATTATAAATTAATAAAAATTAAGTACCAATTATATTTTAATTAATTACCAATTAAAAATTGATGAACAATTGATTCAAGATAAATACCAATAAATACATTAAAACATTTAATTGATTAGAATTAAATTACTTCCCACCCTATTCCCCTATAAACCCACAACCGGCTACAGAAAATAAATTAATAAAATTAACATAATTATCAATTAATAAAAATTAATTACCAATTATATTTTAATTAATTACCAATTAAAAATTAATTAACAATGAATTCAAAATAAATACCATTAAATAAATTAAAATATTTAATTAATTACAATTAAATTACTTACCGCCCTATTCCCCTATAAACCCACTACCCGCTACAGAATTATATTACGCAAAAATTAAATACCATAAAATTAATTACTTAAAATAAATGATAAAATAGATATAGACTTTTCACTCATATACTAACATAAAAAACACTTTAAAAAATTCGATATTATTAAAACATCGATATTAACTTACCTCAAATTTGATATTTTTGTTGTCTATATTCTGTCCATTCGATATTGTGTCCATTCTATATTTTTGATTCGATATTACTGCTATTCTATTCGATATTTTTGTTGTCTATATTCTGTCCATTCGATATTGTGTCCATTCTATATTTTTTATTCGATATTACTGCAATTCTATATTTTTAACTCAATATTTTGACTGTATACCTGCTAATTTAATGTGTTGGGTATTTGAAATGAAGCCAGCCAGACTGATTTTGTCTTCTTCTGGATAAGAAGGGTCCAAAAGCTAGGTTGAAAAGGAATGGAAATAAAGGACATCCCTGCCTCACTCCTCTATGAAGAGTAAAGTAAGGAGATATGAGACCATTTGCAAAGATCCCAGCTTTTTGGTCTGAATAAAGCAAAGAAATCAAAGAAGTAATTTTCAGGCCAAACCATGTCAATGTATGAAAAATTAAAGGCCAGTACACTCTATCAAAAGCCTTTTTTGCGTCTAGGGCAATAGCAGCAAGCGGCTCCGTGTATGTTGACGATTTGGATATAATATAAAAAAAAACAAGTGTTGTCAGTAATAGAACATGCCTTGACGAAGCCTGTTTGTTCTTTGCCTAAAAAGTGAGAGAGATGCAATTCAATTCCGAGGGCCAAAGTTTTAGAAAAAAATGTGTAATCTATATTAACTAGGGAAATAGGTCTGCAGTTTTTACAATAGCGTAAATCTTTACCATCTTTCGGAATGAGACATTTCAGGGCCTCTAACAAGGTTCCTGAGGAATTTCAGTGTCAGTGAAAGAAGAAATGAGATTATGTAATCTTGGAAGAAGTATTTGGGCAAACTGCAAGTAGAATTCAACAGTGAAACCATCTAGACCTGGGTCCTTATCCTTCTTTAGGGTTTTGAGTGCATTAAGCATTTCTGTCTGCATGATATTAATTTCCAGGAGATCCAAATTTGTAAGAAGATTTGTATGTTTTGGCATAGAGGAAAGATAGAGAGAAATGTCCATATCTGCGGGCACGTTCTCAGGTGTGTATAGTCTTTCATAGAATTTAACACATTCTTATAGAATATCAACATCTTTGTGTTGTGGTGTATTATTATCATCTATTATGTATTCTATATGAAGCTTATTCTGTTTGGTCTTAAGGTAATTGGCAAATAATTTGCCTGATTTGTTTTGTCCTCCATAAAAGTTTGCACTAGTCTTTAGTAAATATAAAGAAGCACTATCAGTAGTATCTTTTTTGTATTTAATCTTGGCATTAATAAGATCTGCAAGGCATTCTTTCGATTTAGAAGTGTAGTAGGAAAGCTCCAATTCTTTTATCTTAGAAAGAAATTCCATGTTCTCTAACCCGGCTGCCTTTGGTTTATTGGATATGTATCTGATAATAAAATCTCGTGCAGAAGCTGTAAATGCATCCCAAACTGTGTGAAAGGGAATGTTGTCTGTGTTGTTAATTAGAAAATATTCATGAAAAAATGATATAAAAGAAGTGTTAAAATTAGGGTCTAAGAGCAGGGAATTGTTGAAACGCCATCTTCTGGGGTAATCCGATTGAGATAGAATATCTAGCTCAATTGAAACAGGGGCGTTATCGGAGATGAGTATGGGACCTATATCTGCTGAAACCAAAGATTGATAAACATTGTGTGAGATAAAGATGTAATCAATTCTTAACTGGGTTTGGTGAGGTGAATAATAGAAGGTATATTTCTGTGAATCCGGATTACAAAGTCTCCATGCGTCTGTTAGGTTTTGTTGCTTTACAATTTGTATGAAAGCTTTATGTGCTTTATTTTGTATGAAGGAGACTCTGGATTTATGGTCTAGGAGAGGATCGACTACCTGGTTGCAATCGCCAGCAAGAATAACATTTTTTGCAGGGGTCTGTGCAATCAGTCTGGAGATTTGGGACCAAAAGGAAGTGTCTCCACTGGTAGGGGCGTACACATTAGGGAAAGAGATTGGAGCTTTCCCGATCATTAAATTAGTAGCATCCATCTGCCTTTGTCCTCCGCATCGTGTGAAATAAGCTTAGCATGCAATGCTATATGAAATAAAGTTATGACTTTATTTCTTTTGCCATCCCAAGGTGAGTAAAAGACTTCACCAACACAATTGTTCTTATGTGTTAAGTATTCAGCTTTTGTAAGATGGGTTTCTTGCTACAAAACAATACTAGCATCTAATTTAGATAAGTAAGATAGTACTCATTGTCTCTTGATGGGGGAATTCAAGCCTTTAACATTCCACGTAACAATTTTTAAAGCCATAAATTAAAAAAAAACCATAATAAACGATATACAAAACCAGCCTTAATGAAGGTACTGTTAAGAGAAACATGTGATACAAATGCGTATGCAGTGATATTCAAACTCAAAAGATTAGGATAAGGAGAAAGAGAGGAAAGAGAGATACATCGTAGATAATAATGAAGAATACAGTAAACGGGGGAAGAGAATTAAAACAATGAAGCTTTGGAGTGAGAAAGAGTTAATGTGAAAAGAATTAAAGGAAAAGCGAGTATCATACCTACAGATATTCCAAGACATATGAAAGGAGGGGGGAGATGTGGCCACATGGATCAATGATGCATCCGGACTCCATGAGGAAAGGCGGTAAGGTACGCAGAACTTACGAACGCTACAACAAATGGAATGTACAACAAGGAGACGTAACCTTTAAGGAAAGAAAGGAGGTTAATGTCATTCAACTGAACTTAATAAATGGTGACATCAACTATTTTTATACAAAGAAGATTTCTTAAATTAGATAACAATTGTCGAAAACTAAGGCATGACAGAAACCGAAACATCTATTTATTATGCCATGAGGATGTGTCCATATAATCTGCGTTACATGAGTTGAGAAAACGTTTCAGTCTTATGGGATCCTCATGAGTGGTAGTCGTATTATTGAAGGGCACCTTAAACAGGCATGAGTGAAAGAGGCCAAAGCGTGCATCGATAGAATGGAGTTGTGGTCTCATTCCCGGGAAATCCCTGCGACTGTCAGCAGTAGACTTTGCATAATCTTGAGAGAAAAACAAAGAGTTACCTGACCAAGTAATACGATTGATGGTTCTGACAGCCGACAAAATCTTGATCAAGTCGGTGTATTCCAAAAAGTACAAGATGACCCCTCTCGGTTTCCTCGCATTGATAGAAGTCATGGCAGAAGCAGGGCCTAGTCTGTGAGCCAGTTGAATGTTAAGGAGAGTATCCCCTGGTAAATTAAGGACTTTTGGAGGAAAGGTTTTGAAGAAAGTGACAGGGTCTCCGCCTTCCGAGTCCTCTGGCACGAAGATTGTTTCATTTATTTCTGTTTTCAAGATTGTCGACCTGTTTCCGGAGCGACGCCATTTGAGATTAAAGAGCTTCTACTTTGATGTTGGATGAACTCAGAGATTCAATGTTTTGTTCCACTGTGGTAACTCTGTCTTGCAGGAATGACCATCTGTCTGTTAGAACTTGTAATTTAGAGTTAGTTTCTTCTACAAATGGGCATAGAGCTCTAATTTCTTCTAGTAAAAGGTCCATACAGACTGATGAGAGTTGTTTAAGAGGAGAAGGAGAGCCTTTCTTCAGTTGTTTGCTTGACCCCTTGTTGGTACCAGAGGGTACAGTAATAGCCGGTAACGGGGTGCCCTTAGGCGGTTAGTTTGTTGAGTCCTCCATTGAAAGACGATCCAAGCGAAAGCTTGAGCGTGTTGAAAGTTTGCGCGCTGAGGGCGTTAATTGAGATGTAACTTTAATTAGTTTGCCCATACACCTGAGCAGGGAGAGAGCAAGTATAGCAGCTCCAGAAAAGAGATAACTTTGCCACTGGTGAAATCCATGCTTTGCTGAAATGATACACCAAGATGCCAGAAACGAGTGAGTGTATGCAGGAAAAGCGCATGTTAACACACCATCATCTGTGTATTATGAAGGGGCAGACATCTTCCCATCATGACAGACAACCTCTTTGAAAATGCTATTGTTATATGCCTCGTAGATTCTAGCAATATCATAAACATAACATACTGGGAGGTCATAATCCTCAACCTAGTGCAGGAGAAAAGCTGGTGATAATTATGGGAGACATGCAATAACAATAGTAAAAAAGAAATTGCAAGATGTCGCCCTACTTAGGATGAAAATGGTAATGGGCTAAATAGCAGACAAAAGCAACATCTACAGTACTACAGATGAGGAAGGTGAGTAGGGTTCTGTTTCAACCTACTTTCATTGTAATAATCTAGACTCCCTCATTTGCCGGTATTGAGGCGCTTCATATTACAATTGCGCAAGTATTCTTCAATCATCCGTGTTTTAAGATGGCGGACATTAAAATGACGGAGCCGCTCTATGGTGCACTGTAGTGTAGTTCTGTTGTATCCAAAGATCACAGGAAAGAGAAGTAAACTTAAGGATTTAAGTTTATTTATGAATAACAAGTACAGCACTAGATCAGTCAGAGTGCTCTTCCAAGAAGCATCAGTCTTCAACTGAAGATCAGAGGCTTAACATTCTAAAATAACCTAGCAACCTAAGCACTAGGATACAGCAGTATAATGAAGAACATACAATAAAGAGAATAACTGAGAAAACATAGGAAATAAGAAAACATAGGATATAACAAGTTCCTATATTCCAATAGGCTCTGCGCATTGGAATAACAGAAACGGTTGTTTAGACTTAGGACTGAGGTCGACTAGGTCTCTACTGAATATGATAGACTTAATTGTGAATGCCAGCTTGCTCAGAGGTCACTAGAAACGTCTCGAGTGAACGGGAAGGAGTTAACTTTCCTGAATAGACAAGAAGGGATTAGCTTCTGACAACCGCATAAACATGACAACTTTGCTCCCTCCAGAATAAGGAGTATATCTCCAGAGTCGTGTGAAAACAATAGATAGTTATTTCACTCAGTCAATCGTGCATGCTTAGTTTCACCAGAGTGCAGAGAAATAGAGAGACGGGCGTTTTCAATAAAAGTGGTTATTTGTTGAGCAGTCTTCTTTCTCATGCAAGATTGCAATACTTGTCATAAAGTAAAGTGCGTACAGTAAAAGGAGTATTATGAAATAATACTGTAAAAGCATTTATATGGTTTCTGAGCCATATGATACTTAAAACGGATAAAATATATACAATACATACAATGATAAAAGTTGAATAAACGTACTCAACTGGTGCTTCGAAAATACGCCTACCTCGGTGTACCTAACCTAAGCCTAGTACGTGGGAAGGAGTAAGTGAGCTGCAGTTTAAGTTAAGTTAGTTTTGCCAAGAATCTGAATCAAGAATTCTCTAAGGATCTAATCAGCTCCGTACCTTGGTTTTAGAATGAAGGAGGTCTTGTATCTCTTTCTCAAGACTCTATCTCCCAGCAATCCACAAGGGTGACTGGAAACACTGGAGCTGGATTTTCTCGGCAGGAGAAAAGCCAGCGTCTTTCTCAGTGCGTCAAATGGGAGGGTCAGCTTCCTTCGGCACTCCCATCAGCTGGGCTTTGGGTAAGTAGATAGCCGCTCTGCTCCAAACCACTGTGTGTTGCTTAAGGCAAGTGCTGGTATATTTATACCTGGAAGGTGCCGTGTTTGACGTAAGGTTGGACATAAGACGTCACTAAGAACTGTCACTAAGAACTGGCAGTTCTTTCAGGACTCTCAGGAGTTCTAGGACAAATCAAAACAGAAGCAGGGGGAATTCCCGGGCTGCTGGAGGCTTGGTTTGTTTAAAGAACGCGTTGTACTTTCTAGGAGTCTAGGGAAGTAGCCTTGCTGTATTTGGACTGCATTGGCTATGAATAAATATGGATATGATTCTTATGCCTTTATAAGGATATGATTTGTTATAACCACATAAGGGCATAAATTGGGAGATATTTAATTAGGGTCCTAGATACGTTCACAAAACCCACTCCACGTATAATGTCCATCATTAGTAAATACTAAGCAATATGTAAATATACAAGTATGCATGTGTTTTCCAACCCACCCCAAAATACATCAAATGCATTTGAAATGGTATAGATATACGAAAATGAGTATTATACTGTACGTTTTTAAAGCAGTGGTATCATTCAGATAACATTTCTGTAGTGCATTATAATCTTCACTGAATGAATCACGAAATTTACATTTATGAAATGGCTCTTAGTACAGAAGAGAAGGTAGAGACCATTTCATCACATATTTATACAAGATTGTAAATGTGCTGGAGGCTGATTCAAAATATTGTCTCTAGAGTCTATAAAAATAGAAGTTCTGTTCTCTAAGAATAGTTCTACTTTAAGCAGAGTACCATGTGCCCAAAAAAAGTAAATATTTTGGGAACTGGAGAAAAATAATTTCGTTTTCAGGAGAAAAATAGTTCCAATGTTTTTTAGAAATTCTGTTTATCAAAACTGAAGGCCGAATTCGAAGTTCAGGGAACGCTGTGTGCTCGCTATTTCAAATATTATTCCCGTTGTTAGGAGAGAACATTACCTCAGATAGGCCGGCAAACAATTGGTCTACAACAGTAGGTGAAAGTTGGTCCAACTCCGAAAAATCGGAAATAGTGCATATATGCGATGCCTTGCCATCATCTGTGTGTAGATCAGCAATGGTCACAGAAGGTTGTACCTGTGTGGTGCCGCTTTCATCTCGTACTTCACCGTCACCTAATCATAATGGTGAAGTCTCAACGAATGCCGTCATCAGAATAGGTAGCCGCTGGGGACAACACGTTGCATGAGCCGTTAACGAACCAAGCAAAGCATCGAGATCCATGCTGATGGTAGTGTAAGACAGATGTCCAACACGCATTCTTCTCCGCATAGCAGACATCGAAGCAGAGTTAAGATGCAATCTTGCCAGATTGGTCTGAATGAAAGAAACCAGGTAGTATTCAGATCTCTTAGCCGGGCCAATCTGAGGACTTTAGTGATACATTCTCGGTATCGTGTTGCTAGGATCGTTTCTTCCATCGTAGCCTGAGTTTTGTCTGTGACTTGGCTTGCCATATCGGAGCAGAAGGAACAGAAATAAAATTCCTGCTACGAATCCCAAAATAAGAGGCAGGCCACTGAAAAAAGAATGCCCAAAATTCCGGAAGATGCCCAGAACTGTTTGAAAGGGTGCTAACAGTCCCGAAAAAATTGTCTTAAATACATGTGCGATGCCACTGGTATCTAACATGTTTAAGATTTGGCTTAACATTTCTATGAAATGCACTGGGCAATTTGTCAATAATAGGGTATGTATCTCTGCCGCTGTCCTTGCAACTTGCAGATTATACGTCTCTTTGGACGAGGTTAAAGGCACAGTTGTCTGTAAAAGAATAGACTTCATTCTGCTTAAAGTATCATTTCGAATAGAAGAGATATTCGCAGTAGGCCATATTGCTGCCTCCATGTCTGGATTGCTGTTTGGATACAATACTTGCATACAACAAATGACCCTGGAGGGGGAGGAGCCAAGCCTGCATCCGAAATGGCCTCATAGCCGCTCGGCTCCGTGAGCCCTTTCTCCCTGCATGCCTATCCTGTTGTTCGCTCTGGCCAAAAAAGGCATAATTGGATATTAGAAGGTGAGCGCTCACTTACCGCCTGCTTCTGAGATTCCGGCGTGCTGTGAAACCGGAGAATTCCCCACCCATCGCGCAGCGGCCCGTGCAGTGACGAAGCCGGGGTGTCGATTGCAGCGGGCGGCCAGTGGCGATCGCAACCACAGCGGCCGCCTCTGGTGGTGTGGAGTCGGTAGGCGGGTGCCGTTGTCTTGGATTGCCGCTGAAGGCAGCATCAGCCAGGTCCCTTGTTGAAGAGCCTTGGGGGCCCGTGGGGCATACTAGAGTTGAGGGGGGTGCGTGGCTCCTGGCCCCCCTCTTCGGACTCCGTGCCCGGACGTAACCAAGGATCGCCCCCGAGACAGGCGGGCAGCCCCCAGGGAGCGGCAGGGTCTTTTGTTTAGCCTTTTGGTGGCTCTCCCTGGGGAACCCGCATCATCACTTTATGTTCCAGGCGTACATTTAGCGGCGTCCTGGGCTGGGGCCGGTCCTCGCTGTGAGGTGCGGAGGCACGGGGCTGAACTGTCGAAGATGGCGGCTGACACCCCTCAACATGGTCCATGTCCCGATCGGATGGTTGCTGTAAACATGGTGATGGGATGCTGGCGACGCACAATGGAGCCCACACCCAAGGATGTCCTGGCCGCCTTAGCGGATCTACGTGAGTCCCTGATCTGCAACGTCAGGGGCCTGGATCGAAAAATGGCCGCCATTGCTGCTTTGCTGCCCTGTGAGGACGCAGTCCGATTTCAATGTAGTGCCTCTGGGCCCGTTTCTACTTCCTTGGGGAGGCCTTTGGCCCCGCCTGGATTCCGGGAATTGCCGATAGACCTGGTTGCTTTGCCCCCCCTGGACAGTGCGGATGCACACGAGAATGCTTCTTGGGGACACATGCCTAACCTGAGCCGGGGGACGCACTGTTGCTCTTCTACTCGGGTAGCCTCAATAACACCGCGGCACTCGCCGGACAGTGATAATTCCCCTTCATGGATGGTACTACTGTGTTTGGGCTTTGTGACACCTGCAGGAGTGCTACTTCCGCCCTTGGACTGTAGTTGCATACAACTGGATGGACTCAAGTTTCTACCCCCTTTTTTGGTATTACTTGGGACTGCTTCGCTTGGATCCTTCAGATCCTTCAAAAAGTACTGTAATTTGCTTGGTAAGGGTATGTTGGGTGGCTCCGTTGTTAGACGAGGCCAGGGGTGATGCACTTTAGATTCCGGCGGCCCTAACGTTAACTGATGGTGCTTTGGGTGTGGTGGTACTGGGGATGTATTTTCGATGTGATTGGTACTTGACGCTCTCCGCGATCCTCCATTTTGCTGTTGGCCTTTCTCTATGTGTAGGGGTGATGGGCGGGGCCGGGTGGCAATTATGAGGGCCCTCCTCCTTCCATATTCTTTGTTTCTCTCTTCTCTTTCTAAATTTCAGGTTCCATTAGGGCGACAGGCACGCGGCTAGGGGGGTAGGCCTTGGTCTTCCGCCGGTGTGCAGGGTGGTTGGTAGGGGGGTGGGGTTTTTTCGGTTTTTGTTTCCATGGCCCTTTAGTCTATGTCTTTTCTATAGTGTCGTCTCGTTCGTGGTTCCTGTGACGTGTATTGCTTGAGGGGTGGGATCAGGGATTGCTCTCCATCGGATTTGTGCTAATGTATCTCCTGATTTGTGTGCCATATCCCCAATACTTCGTCGATATTTATGTTAATTGTGGATATCCTGATCTGCGTATGTGTTTTAGGACCACGAGTGATTGTATGGCATTTCTTCAGTTCCCTGTATTAAAAACGAACCTCTGTAATCCTGACTTCGGACCTGACCGCATGCCTGTATGGTGTCTCCTGATATATATATCTCTCCGGCTTATGCATTGCTCTGATTCTTCGTATTGACTGCTACATTTTTACCCTGTTTTGCGGCCGGCCGTGAAGGTTGTAGGCCCGTACCTGTAATTGATTGCAAGATGAATAAAGGTTCACAAAAAAAAAAAAAATGACCCTGGAAGTAACGCTCACGAGATAGGCTTTTCCTGGCATCATGCCACAACAGCTGTGGTCACTTATTATAATGTAGCAACCGTTGGAAAGTTGTCTGAAAAAGGGCTCTATCTGTGTAGCAGGGGTGCCGTGCAGATGACATGAAAGGTTTGTTTGATGAACCTTCGCAGGCTCCATGCAAGTTAATTCCTTGGCACAGAAGTGTACCGCTTAGTGATTTTTTATAATTGTTACCACTAAGAAATACCTTTTTTTCCCTTCACTATAACATCTATTCGTATAAGGTAAATTCCAGGTTGACTTGATGTATCCTTTACCCAACCTTTCATACAGGCCTGCTGGTATATACTTTTGGCAGTATTGAAACTGGAAAGTTGTTATCGGGATTGTAATGGTGCCATTCAATGACAGGTCTTTCTGACATTGTCAATGGTAATGTTTCTAATTTTTCAATGCTCAGCACCATATAGTCTGCTCCTTTTTGTGCCAACGAGATTTGTCTATCAGTAAGGTTAAAGATAGAAAATAATGACGTTGTGTTGATTAGACGCCATGGCACGTAGCCTAAACGGAGGTTTTGTAACGTCCAGCCTAGCTGTACAATAGAACGCAATTGGGATTGACCATGTTGTAACATTAGCATATCCTGTTCTATTATATCAATAGCAGATGATACAATGCTGTCCAGTGAATACATTCTGGAGGACAGAGTCGTTAACCCATTGTCCACTACAGAAAGTGATTTTTCCAAATTAATACGATCAATTTCTTGTATTTTTTTTGCAGTTTCAATTTGTGTTATTTTCCAAGCTTCATTGTAAGCTGCGTATATACCGGCGTATATGAAACATTTTTGACACTGTTTGCGAGGTCCCATTATGAAATCTCGCAAGTCAGCACCTTCTTTGAGTAAAGTCAAGTGTTGCTTAATTTTGGGTAGTGTGGATTTCTGTAGCTATTCTAGACATAGTTTTCCTACACTGTATGTTGTAATTATCCCTGGATGTTGTCTTTGGGAATATCTTGGGTCTGGCCTTTTCTGTTTGAACCCCTGTATTTTGTTCAGGAATCTATCTTGACAGTTATTAGTGTCTGTGGGCCAGATCAACCATTTCTTCCAATCAGGAATAGTTCTGTTTTGTTTTAAAATATAGGACACGTCTAACCCCTCATCTGTAGTGGTGTTTCTATCAGGCATAGGCTTTGGTATAGATGGGTTGTTTAAATCTTTTATCTTGGCTAGGCCAAGACTGGTTGTTTGTTAAATGGTGTCATTCAGGAACATTATTTGTTCTGGGATCATGCAGGCTCTAAATAATGATTCTAAACCTTGTACCTGCCACTCTTTAGTACCCAAGATGGTTTTTGTCTCAATGTTGTTTTTCCAAAATTCAAAACCAAATGTAGGCATTTTTTCATAAAATGTTTCAGAATAAATCAGTTTAGTATTTGTCGACATGTTTTTCATTCCTGTCTTATTTAACATTTTGAAATAAAACGTTTCTGGATTAGTGATATTAAGCCCTGAGAAGTATGGGAATTTTTCATAAAATGTTTTTGAACTGCCTTTTGGCAGAGTTGGACAATGTTCCCACTGATTATAACTGAAAACATTTCTAGGATTAGCAAATGTATGCAGATAATGATGCCCAAAGTGATTGAAGCAATACATTTCTTCATAATTCGAAGAACCCTGTAAATAATCATGTTCTGTAAATTTTGCTGACATTTCTAAATCTGACATCATATTATTAATATTTTCAAAGTCCCAATCATCAGATAAGTACTAGGTGATACAAAGTCACTTAAAGAGATCTTGAATTGATGTGGATATTTTAAGAGTTCAACCGGGCCATAGATTTTGTAATCAGTTTTGTCCCATGCTATGCCACCAGGTATAGGTTTTGCTGAGATGTTCACTGATGATAGTTCTCTTTTTTCGATGTGAGAAGATCTGTGTGGTTTCAGGACCAAATTGATGTTCTGACTTGCTGTGTCCATTGTACTATATTTTCCATCAATAAATCTACCCAAACTTAAAACCAAGATGAGCCATAGAAGGAGGAAAAGTACGCCTATCATAATCCATAGTTCAATCCATGGTGAAATCAGATATGTTTCTCTGAGTTGATGAAAGAGCTCTGTAATTTTCTTTTTGAAAGTTTTGTTTGTTGGCTTGTCTCCATGTTCACTTGGATCATCAGAAAAGTCATCAAAATTGATGAAGTAGCTAGATGCAGTTCTGTCAATTGTTTGGATGGCATCAGGATTGTTATTAATCTTTGTAGTTGCTTCTTCCTTTTTCATATTTATTTTATTTATTTATTTGCAGGTTTGTATAGCGCTAGGAATAAACTCCCGTAGGAGTATCTCCGCGTTTGAGACAGCCGGCAAGCAAGTATAGAACAGTCGCATTGAAATTCTAAAACCCTCTGAAACAGTTACCTAATTCTAAAACAAAAGACTGGCTTCAACTAATTTTGGTTAAACAAAAAAGTTTTCAATTGTTTCCTAAAAAGGAGATGGTCGGGGCATTGTCTCAGTAAAAGTGGAAGCACATTCCACAAATTAGGACCCACCACAGACAAGGCCTTACCACCCAATCTAGTTCTACTGATCTTGGGTACACTCAGCAGCAGCTGTTCACTAGACCTAAGAGTGCGGGTAGGGACATATGGTACAAATTTTTTGGCCAGATAGTTCGGTCCTAGATCATGTAGACCTTTATGTATAATACAGCAGGTCTTAGACTTCACTCGTTGACGTATGGACAACCAGGGAAGTTTATTCAGCAGAGGTTTAGATGGAGATCTAGGGGGGGCATTGAGAACCAGCCTGGCTGCTGTGTTCTGCACTACTTGTAAACGGTCTAGTACCTCTTCATTTGCACCTGCCAGAAGACCATTACAATAATCAAGACGGCTGATTACTAAAGCCTGAACCAAAGTTCCTCTGAAGGAGTCCGGGAAGAAAGGGAATATCCTACGAAGGAGACCTATCATATGAAAACAGGATCCCACTATGCTGTTACCATGTTGTTTCATAGTCAACTCCGGTTCCAACCGTACCCCCAGGTTCTTGATTATTAGCTTAGGTTCGGGAACTGGGCCTAAGTCCAGTGGCCACCAATCAGGGGACCATTGGACCCTGGCTTCACCGAAAAGCAGCACCTCGGTCTTGCCAACGTTATATTGAAGAAAGTTGGAAGACATCCACCGAGATACTGCTTTCATCCCCTTGGAGAAAGATTGTATAACCTCCGGAGTTAGTTGTTTGAAGGGAAAAAGCAGCTGTGTATCGTCATCATAGGACAATGGACAGAAACCAAAGGCTCTTGTTATATCTGCCAAGGGGGCCATATAGGTGTTAAAAAGAGTCAGGCACAAACAAGATCCCTGAGGAACCCCCTTGGTGATCTTAACCTCATCCGGCCTGAACTCACCCACGGTGACGCATTGGGTGCAGTCGGAGAGAAAGCTCTTTATCCAGTCCAGTGCCTTGCCGCCGATTCCATTCACAGTCAGTCGTTCAATCAAGATGTTGTGTGAGATGGTATCGAACGCTGCCGATAAATCCAGCAGCACCAGGACAACGGAGTAACCACCGTCCTGGTACATGCGGAGATCATCCGTTATCGACAGCAGGGCCGTTTCAGTGCTGTATTTTGGCCTGAAACCTGACTGTGAGGGATCAAGGCTTCCCGATTGTTCCAGGAAGTTGGACAGATGTTTATTTGTGTGCTTTTCGATGATTTTCCCCAGAAAAGGTAGCAGGGAGATCGGCCTAAGATTGGACATGTTGGTCCAAGGGGAGGAGGTGTTCTTCCTAATCGGTCTGACTAGGGCCTTTTTCCATTCCCGTGGGACACTTCCTGTTGTTAATGAGAGATTCACCAGGCTCTGAATATCAGGACCAAGTGTTCTCCCTAACGGTCCCATTAACCTGGCTGGTAGTAGATCAGACGGGCTCCCACTTTTAATGTTATTGAGCAGCTTCTCAACCTCTGGCAAAGAGATCTCAGGAAAACTATAGAAGGTGTTGGAATTGGTGGACACAGTTTGTACCAGTATGTGATCATCCTGG
This sequence comes from Lissotriton vulgaris, assembly GCF_964263255.1. NCBI lineage: Eukaryota > Metazoa > Chordata > Amphibia > Caudata > Salamandridae > Lissotriton > Lissotriton vulgaris. The sequence continues at coordinate 234,744,349 of NC_141690.1, read as the reverse complement.
CTAGTCATGGCTGGGATAAGTGCCTCTATCTTTTCATAGATAGCATCAATTTTTTCGGTAAAGAAACTCGAAATGTTGTCACAAAGATGTTGGGATGCCATATCCGCACTTTCGCATGCCACAGGTTTTAAAAAGGTATTTACAATCTGGAAGAGTACTTTCGAATCATTGCCTGCTGCCTCTAATTGCGAGGTAACATAGTTCTTACGTGCAGATCGAATGGCTTTATGATAGATGTTTCTAGCCTTCTGATGATTGATTTTGTCTTCCTCCAAGTGCGATTTTCTCCATATCTTTTCAGTTTTCCTAGCCATGCGCTTAAAGCTTCGCAGTTCTTCAGAAAACCAAACCTCCTGTTTCCTAGCAAGACACTTTTTAAATGTTTTTAGCGGAGCAATCTGCTGCACCGCAGTGTTAGTGGCTGAGTCCAGTTTTGAAAGTGCAGTATTAATGTCATCAGTAGCCAGAATAAGAGTAGGAACATAAGCCTTTTTAAAAATGTCATCGGTTATTTTATGCCATTGTCTTCGTTTAAGCGGAATTTGTACAGGGAGAGTGGAACATGTACCCATCTCCGGCATCGAGAACTCAAGCACAAAATGATCTGTCCAATTATATTGTTTAGGCGTACAGCATTCAATATCAGAAAAATTGGAGAGAATCAAGTCTAAAGTGTGACCTGCCAGATGCGTAGGTCCACTATTACGCTGTTTCAGTCCTATTAAAGATAAGTCAGTCAAAAAGGATTGGGCCTCACTATTATTTTCTATCTCACTATGGATGTTAAAATCACCAACCAACAGAAAATCTTTATCTAGGCAGACAGGCGGGGCAAGTGCTTCTACTAACTGTTTATAGGCACCTTTTATGGGGCCTGGAGGGCGATAAACCAAAGCTCCCTTTCTACTGTGTTTCGCTGACAAACCAATCTTAAAAACCATCATTTCAAAGGCCGGATTACACCATTGGTCTAGAACCGAAACCGAGATGTTGTCTTTGTGAACAATTGCTATTCCCCCAGCGGCTTTCTTGGGTCTGTCCATTCTGATGATTTGTAACCTTCCGGAATACCAAGGGTGATGGCCGGGATGGAATGGGGTTTAAGCCATGTCTCCGTAAGGAAACACAGATCGCCTTTATGTGTAGAAATGAGATCCCAGACCTCAATATAATGCTTTGCTAAGGACCTTATATTACATAGCAGGTTCTTCCCACCCTGAATTAGTACAGTATGTTTGTATTTTGTGTGTTGTTGGGGGCATACATTTCTTACTATTTGAAATTGGTGTTGACATAGCCTGCACGAAAACGGCCCTTCAGGAGAGCAATGATGTTTTTCCTCACATAGTATAAGTGGGTTACTTCTTAAGCGCATCAGAGCCTGTGATGAGTAGTTCAACCTGGGTACCTTAGGTCCAAATGATGTTACTGCCATGGCCCTTGGTCCCGTCCGGTCGCGGATGGGCGCAGACGGACTTCTCTCTGGCACGTCTCAGGCGCTTCGCTGCGCGCGACCGCTGCGCGCTCACTGCGACGAGGGGGCTTAATACCCCTCTGCGTGCTGCAGCTAGAGCGCTAACTGCTCGATGTGGGCGGAAGTGACCTGGCTCTGTCTGACCCACCCTCCGCTCAACGGCACTGGTTGCCGAGTCAGACCGGGGCGCGCAGGTCGTGTGATCGAGCCCAGGCTATGCTAGAGTTTAATTTCACAATGCGCCTAAACGCCCCTGACCTTCAGTGCAAGTAAGGTAAATTCAGTGAATTATAAAATACGGCGCTAATTAAAATTCGCTTTTAACAGTTACTGTCATAAAGATTAAAATGCTAGGTCCAGCAGCTTACAATGCTCAGCGTCAGCGGGTCGGGGAGACACTGCCACCGTCCTCCCTACCGCAATTCGCCGCCTGTTCCTCGCTGCCTAAATACCCCTCTGCGTACTGCAGCTAGAGCGCTAACCGCTCGATGTGGGCGAAAGTGACCTGGCTCTGCCTGACCCGCCCTCCGCTCAACGGCACTGGTTGCCGAGTCGGACTGGGGCGGGCAGGTCGTTTGATCGAGCCCAGGCTTCGCTAGAGTTTAATTTCACAATATTAGCATAGTCCAAGGCTACATCATTGTAGACAGGTGTTTCTTGATGAACTGTTGCAATTTGGGTTTCAAGAGGCACAAGTTCCACGGCTTTGTTGCATAGTCCTTTTTTATTCACTGCCGGTTTATCAAAAGTGATTAATCTTTCAGTTTGAACTGCTTGGATTGTAGCAAGATTTGGTCTTCTGCTACTTCTTGGGAGTCCACTGGGCCGACTACTTATGATTGGCCACATGATTGCGGTTTTACCAGGTTGATTGATACAACTCGGTTCTCCTTTTTACCAGCAAGGGGCGGTAGTACTACTGATCTTGTTCCGCTGACATCTAAGACAGGTACTGCTTTTCTGTAAGAAGGCCCAAATTCCTTCTTCACCGCAAACTTTTCTCTGACCAGATCTCCAATCTTCGGAATCCAGACAGGTCTTGCTGGGACAGATGGTTTTTCTTCAGTGGTCGTTGGCTTTAGCTTTGTGTTACTTAGACTCCTTCTTGTTTCATTTAAGTCCCGTAAAACAGCCAAACGATCTTTTTGTTTCACCACTGAAGTGTGACAATCGAGATCATGAATGATCATTCTTGTACCAAACAAAAGTTCGCACGGAGTGATACCTCCTAGAGAATTTCTTGGCAGATTATTAAGACTACGTTGGACACTTATTAGATGTTTGACCCACCCGTCACCCGAACCTAATACCCTCGCTGTTATAGATTGCTTTATGTCACAGTTTTTTCTCTCCACTACCGCATTTCCCTCGGGATGGAAGGGACTAGAATACCGCAATGTAATGCCCATGCTGGCCATGGCCTCCTTGTAAGCCCGAGAGCTAAACGCAGGACCCTAGTCAGAATGTAGCATGCCAATTGCGTATGTGCCGATAAAGACTCGCAAATCTTTTATAACAGTTCTGGCGTCAGCTGAGCGCTGGGGCCACATCCAAATGAATCTCGTGCAGGAATCCACTGCGACCATGATATATTTATAGTTGCCGTCCCTTTGTAATGGACCACAGTGGTCCAGGTAAACACATGCTAATGGTTTGTCTGAGATTAGAAGGGGCGTCTGCGCTGGTCGTTTCACTGTTGATACTTTCATTTTTTGGCATATTTCACATTCTAGAACATAGTTCCTAGTCTGTTTTCTCATGCGTGGCCACCAATATCTCTGTTTTAATAATGATACTGTGGCGGAAACACCAGCATGTGTAGAAGCGAGCCCTTCGTGTGCCGCTAAAATTAGTCCTAACCTGTGTTCCGTGTTTGGAATTGCTCTATCCCCCACTCCAGGGATTTGAGCAAATGGAACGTTGTTTGCATCAGTTTTGTATGAGTACTTTACTGGAAAGCCTTTCGGGAGTGTCTTACCACTGTCTTTTACTGAAGCACTGACAGCTTGCATTATCTCGCTGTCTATTTTTGTTTTTGACCGAGTAATGGCAGCTACGGAAGCCGTTTGTACAGCTGCTTTTGCTGCCTCATCAGCCAATGAATTCCCCGCAACGTGAACACCATCACGTTGATGACTCAGTGTATGAATCACGTGAGTCTTTTGTGGTTCTTTCTGTAAAAGAACTACTTGTTCCCAAAGCATTTTATGCTTGATTGTGCCACCTTTCGCATCTTTGAAGTTGTTTTGAACCCAGTTCTGCAAGTATTCATTGTAAGACTGGACACAGTAATAAGAATCGCACACTATTAGTGTGGGGAATTCGCGATCAGTATTTTCAAGTGCCATCTTAAAAGCCTGTAGTTCAGCTCGCTGAGCTGTACAGTCTCCGAGTGATTGAGTTTTAGTGACCAATGGTCTAAATTTTCCTTCATGCTAACGACCTTTAACAATCACGCACGCAGCATTGTAAATTTGTTTTTCCACAACGTAGTGTTGTGCAAATCTGTCTGTGTAGATTACACAGGTGTACTGTTCGAGAGGCAGAATTTCGATTGACAGAGGACATTCTTTTTGGTATTCTAGATATTCTAGTTTTTTCATTTTCAAATGCGTGTTTCACGTCTTCTGTTGCAAGAGAATTTTCCCATTGTATCCATTTTGGATCTAGAGCTTTAGCATTTAGAATGCCTGGTCTTGTTACTGCCTCAAGGGCTGACACTGCTGTTAGTACAGATATTCTCTTCCCGTGGGCTAGGGCTCTTTCTTTTGCTACAGCAGTTTGAACCGCAGTTAGAATTTTTTCAGTAGAACTGAATTTCATTTCAGCTTGTGTGTACAAGTGTGATTTGTAAGCTATTGGTACTGTTTTTCCTCATTAGAGGTCAGGTATGTGATCCGCATCTTCCTGGGATGACTCCGATTAGAAGGTTGCGTTCGTTTGCGCGTGTTTGCAGTTTTGTTTTAGTTAAAATGTCTGTTTATAATGATCGTAAAATTTCTGTATGTTTCTGAGTCCAATTAATTGGTTTAAAATCAGGTTTTATTAGATCGTAGAGGGGTTTAACCCTCTCTGCATAATTTAGAATGTATGTTCTTCTGAAATTCAGGAAACCTAGAATTGATTGTAAATTTTTCAGCGTTTTTGGAGCTTGGAGTACTGCACACTTTTCTAAAAAGTTGTCTGCTAGGCTTTTGCCTTCACTCGATAACTCATATCCTAAAAATAGGACTTTTAAGTGGGCAATTCGTAACTTTTTAAAGTTAAATTTGTACCCTTCAGATGCGAACCCAAGTATGATGGTGTTTACTCTTTTCAAGTGTGTCTCCAGGTCATCGTCTGTAAGATAGATGTCATCGACATAAGATAATGCCTCATCATCATATATTTGTAGTAACTCTGTTACCCTGGCTGAAAATAATCCTGGGCTGTTCTTGAATCCCTGTGGGAGACGACAAAATTGTTTTTGGGTCCCCATGCTGGAGAAAGTGGTCAAATATCTGCTTTCAGGTGCTATGTTTTGACAGAAGAAACCATTTGAAATATCTAATGTCGTTTTATATTTTTTGCGAACGAAATTATTCATTAGTGCTGCACTGTGTGAGTTTTGTACTGCAAAAGTTTTACAACAGGAGTTTAGGTGTCTGTAGTCTAAAACTAAAGGATATGAATCGTCAGGCTTGGAGACAGGAAACAAAGGATTGTTCATTTGTGAGATGCATTTTTCAATCACCCCCTGATATTCAAGTTGATCTTAGATTTCTCTGAATTGTTTTTTAGCTTCTTGTTTAACAGGATACTGCCTCTGTGCAGTTGGTTGATTTTTTAACTGGATTTCATTGTGAGGAGAATCCTCATCCCACCCACCATGATTTTTATATAATGCAGGGGCTTGGGCCACTGCCCATTTTCTTGCAAATGTGTATTTTTTATGAATTGGAATGTGATTTGAGAAGGCAGGCATAATCATTTCTTCGCCATGTGGGCACTCCCTGACAAACTCTGGTGGTCAGTCTTTCTCTGCTGGAAAGATATCATAACCTTTAGATAGATTCTCCCAGACGAGACCTTTTATTTTCCTAGTTTTATCTCCCTCTATACGTAATGTTATTTCATATAGTTTATGGGGCACGCTAACTCTGGTGTCTGCAGTTTCCACTTGAATATATTAATTTGTGTCCACTGTCTCCAGAAGATTCATCAGGATCTTGCGAGCTATGGTCACTTCTGCTGCGCTGTCCAGCATTGTCTGGGCCCATTCTCCGTTTTTCTGTTGTGTCCTCAGAATTCTCGGCATGTTTTACTTTAATACTGGCTACCTTCTTTCTGTGAAATTGTAATTTTTTACTTTGATGAGCAGGTTCCTTGTTTTTGGACTTGACGTGCTCTTCTTTATGTTCTGACCGTCCTCTACTTTCTGATTTCTGTGAGGAAGTCTGAAAAGATCGAGAGGGACGTGTATCTTGATATCTGTCAGGTTTTCTCAAATTGTCCCTATTTCTAAGGTTGTATCTTTTTTCAGAGGGCTCCCTTTGGGGAGACTTGCCTCCTCCTTCTGGAGATCTATCCCTTCGTTGCGGAGACCTTCCTCTGGACTTAAACTGATTTTCTCTGGGAGAGGTTTGTTTATTACCCTCCCACTTCTTCTTTTGAGAGTTGAGATTATTTTTAATGAAAGTCTTTTCAGAATTTTCAATTAGTGTATTTAGTCGGTAAGTTGTACCGTCAACTGTTAATTGAACTAAATCTCTATATGCTTTTGTTAATTCTTTTATTTTAACTAAGAGTTCTTCGCTTGACATTTTTTCAATTTCGGGGTGTGGTGTATGGCTGGCTGGAACCGGCCATGTGGCTCCTGGTCTACCTAGTGGACAGAGCCTGGTAATGTGATTTTGATGTTTTACGGCACCATTAAACCAGAGCAGGTGCTCTTGGTATGTTAGTGGAATTTCAACGTCCTCGAAAGGGGCGTATTCCTCTGGAGATTCCTCTATTTTGTAGTAGTGAAACTCGCGTGTCACAGCATGTGCTGCTGGAAAATGTATCCAGGAATAGAATACCTCTGTCTGCCGATATTCATGGGCCTCCACCACAAATACGACTGTACCACCTCTTGATGATACTCCATTTTCTACAAGTTTTATAGTTATAGTTCCTCTTATATTGACCGGGATGATTATAACATCTGGGTCATTTTCATTAAACCCTGTAACGTTGGAACTCGGTTGATTCGCATCTACTGCAGCTCCACCGGTTTCGTTGTTGTCGCCGTTAGTTGACATTGTTTAATGAAAGTTTGCAGAGCAAGTTTCAAGGAAACAAAGATTAGGTGCACACTATTTTGGAACACTGTATCCTACAACGTTGACTAAACCAAAAACTAATACATAGGAATCTCTTTCTACTAAGTTTTGGCGGATATTAACCTTTTACCCACTCCAGACGTCTATTGGAGTTTTTACGGGAAAAGGGGTCTGTGTGAAAAGCAAGACTGAGTTACTCTAGTATCTTGCGTTAGATTATCGCCTTACCAAACGTTGGGCGCCATGTAGTGTAGTTCCTATATTCCCAATAGGCTCTGCGCATTGGAATAACATAAACGGTAGTTGAGACGTAGGACTGAGGTCGACTAGTTCTCTACTGAATATGTTAGACTTAATTATGAATGCCAGCTAGCTCAGAGGTCACTAGAAACGTTCTCGAGTGAACAGGAAGGAGTTAACTTTCCTGAATAGAGAGGAAGGGATTAGATTCTGACAACCGCATAAACATGACAACTTTGCTCCCTCCAGCATAAGGAGTATATCTCCAGAGTCGTGTGAAAACAATAGATAGCTATTTCACTCAGTCAGTCGTGCATGCTTAGTTTCACCAGAGTGCAGAGAAATAGAGAGACGGGCGTTTTCAATAAAAGTGGTTATTTATTGAGCAGTCTTCTTTCTAATGCAAGAGAAATGAATTGCCACAATTGCAATACTTGTCATAAAGTAAAGTGCGTACAGTAAAAGGAGTGTTATGAAATAATACTGTAAAAGCATTTATATGGTTTCTGAGCCATATGATACTTAAAACGGATAAAATATATATAATACATACAATGATAAAAGTTGACTAAACGTACTCAACTGGTGCTTCTAAAATATGCCTACTCCGGTGTACCTAACCTAAGCCTACTACGTGGGAAGGAATAATGAGCTGCAGTTTAAGTTAAGTTAGTTTTGCCAAGAATCTGAATCAAGAATTCTCTAAGGATCTAATCAGCTCCGTACCTTGGTTTTAGAATGAAGGAGGTCTTATATCTCTTTCTCAGGACTCGATCTCCCAGCAACCCGCAAGGGTGACTGGAAACACTGGAGCTGGATTTTCTCGGCAGGAGAAAAGACAGCGTCTTTCAGTGCGTCAAATGGGAGGGTCGGCTTCCTTCGGCATTCGCATAAGCTGGGCTTTGGGTAAGTAGATAGCGGCTCTGCTCCAAACCACCGTGTGTTGCTTAAGGCAAATGCTGGTATATTTATACCTGGAAGGTGCCGTGTTTGACGTAAGGTTGGACATAAGACGTCACTAAGAACTGTCACTAAGAACTGGAAGTACTTTCAAGACTCTCAGGAGTTCTAGGACAAATCAAAACAGAAGCAGGGGGAATTCCCGGGCTTCTGGAGGCTTGGTTTATTTAAAGAACGCATTGTAGTTTCTAGGAGTCTAGGGAAGTAGTCTTGCCGTATTTGGACTGCATTGGCTATGACTAAATATGGATATGATTCTTATGCCTTTATAAGGATATGATTTGTTATAACCACATAAGGGCATAAATTGGGAATATTTAATTAGAGTCCTAGATACGTTCACAACAGCACTGACTGGAAAACACAGCTCGCGGGATGCCGTGGAGTCAGAAAATCATTGCGTCGCGGGACACTCTGCTAATAAAGGTTATGTGATAATTTTGGGGCACTTACAGACGGTTGGTAATGCATTAGGTCTGCTGCTCGGGCCACCGTCCTGGGAGGGTCAGGGAACCGCTGCCATCTTCCTTGGGTGCTAGCCAAGCCCCGAGCCGGGAAACTTCTGAGGCTGAACAAATTGCTTTCTGACATCCCATCAGTATTCTGTAAACAGTGCGAGACTGGTCCTGCTCTGTTTACACAACACTAAGGGGTTATCTTTTATAGAAGAGAGAGAAAGAAAAAGAGAGAGAGAATATGAGTTTGTATGTGTTTGATGTAGAGTCGTGTCAGTTAGAAATGACGGAACATGTTTGGCTCCTGAAGGACTCCGTACACATGTGACGTAAGTGTTAAACCATAGTAAAGTGAATGAAGGTTTAGAATATTGAGTTGACGTTTTCATGCTGATGAAAATAGACGTGTACAACTGATCTCTATGAGTGGCATAGTCATTGTCGAGTCCCCAATCTGGGGCGGACGATACAACTGGCGACAAGATAGGGTATATGTAACCCAAAGATCGACAGTGCTCTCCCAGAGAATTTGCTGTGGTCCAGCAATCAGCTCATGTGTGCCACATAAGCCTTAGTCAAAGTTCATTATTGACATTGGCATTAGTTGAGTCAAAGCACAATTCCATCCTGTGTAAAGTATTTGAAGAAAAAGAAAGATCATTGGGAAATGTACACATGTGTGGCTGAGAACCAGATGAGAAGGCTGCAGATAGAGGTACGGCGCTACTACGCTACCTAACACAACACATCAAACAGAGTGATAATGCTAAATGCGGATGCAACCACGTTTTGAGAGAGCAGCATATAGCGACAGCCAAGTGCAAGTTAAAGCTGCGATCAGATGCGCTGCGAGTCAGAGATCAACCAGGTGTCGAACCGTACAAAGAGACTCCTAAACACAAAACCATTCGAGTACAAAAATTATTGTCTACTTACAAGAACGATTAAAGAGTCATCTGACCACCGTGCTGGGTGAAAAGCCTTAGAGGTAGTGCCAGGGTTGGGCTTACGAAGATGCATACATGTAGTGGCAAGCCACCAAAACTGCTGAGTGGAGCGCAGAACAACTTCAGAGATCCCCGAAGAACTGAAAGCCAAGAGTGGAGATCGAAATTGTGAAAGTTTGGTTTTGCAATGGAGATCAAGGAAGAGGGTATGTTTTCTGTAATTAGAATCCACAGTTGAACCCCTTTGTTGAAAACTGGCTTGCTCACTTTGCTTGCTTGCTGCAATCTACCTTTGACATTCTCTATGAAAACAATGAGCAGTGATACAGGGATGTTAGTGGGTGGTGCTATTGAATAGACCCTCCAAGATTTTGCGGTTTGCAAAATAAATCGTGAAATCTGCAGTTTTGTAAAAAGGCCTCACTTTTTACAAAACTGCCCGCGAAATATGGAGAATATACAATCTGATATTTTTTTTTTTTGACGAGGCTGACAAAGACTCATGAAAAGATACCTAACAGATATTTTCGCCCCTCACATTCCCAACTTTTGAGAAACAAAGATATCTTGTGGCCATCTTACGGGTGTACACTGACACAAATCGAGGCTGGGCACCTGGGGCAGATTTACAAGAAGGTGCCGCTGTGTGGCCCCGCAAGCCCGTTGACTGCACCACGCTGCAGCACCTTCAGAGCACAGGAATGCGACATATTAACAATGATATGTCACATTCCTGTGCTCTCTCCTGTGCTGGCGCACAAACAGCTGCCATGGGCCAGCGCTGGCACCCTTGCACCATGGTGCAAGGATGCCTGCGTCATGGGGAGATTGTTTTTGTGCAGGAAGAGTCACCTTCCTGCACAAAAAAAATCGCCATAGGCATTTTCCTCTTTCAATGCGTGCTGTAGAATGTAGCACACATTAAAAGAGGAAAAAAACGAAGAGAAATTGAAACATTTCTCCTCGTTGCGCCTCGCTACGCCACCCCTAGGGTGGCACAGCATACTGACGCATTTCCAGGTTTACGAATCGTCATAAATCTGGAAATGTGTCTGTTCTCATGGGTGTTGCTGGCAAAACCCACAGCAACAGCCATGGAATGCCCCTTTGACGCAAAGTGCTGCGTGTATAGGGGCCGTATTTACAAGGACAGGAAAAGCCATGCAGGGTGGCTTTTCCTGTCCTTGTAAATATGGGGCAGTGAAATGCGCTGTCGGTGCGCCACAAAAAGTGACGTACTGGCAGCGCAAGGGGTTTGAAAATCTGCCCGCTGGTGGGCAACGCTGCTCCACGTAATCAGGCCCTAGAGCACTAGCTGGGGGTAAGAAGGTGGGGGCGGAGCATAGTTCTGAATAAAGTAGTGCCAGGAGCTAGAAGAGCCATTGGGCCACACAAAAGGACCTTCCTAAAAATATTTGTTTATGTTTAGACTAGTGGTCCCTTTCACTGACAAAAGTAAAGTATTGACAAAAGCTTACCCATAAAAACCCCTAATGTTGCAGTGAATAATGCTGATTAATTTTGATGGAGCCAGAACTCCTGGAACCCAGCTATTCCTAGGTATACGGTAAACTAACTATTGGTACAAAGAAGATAGAGACCATTAGAAGGAAGACAATACGGGTGTAGGAACACAAGTAATGAGCATGTTTTAACTCCTCGAAATGGCCTTGCCAACTACAAAAATCAACCTATTTTCTCTGGCTCTCTTCTGCACTCAGTTCCTGGTAAATATGTTTTCTCTTTTGTGGCCCTGTTCCCAATCCTATTCCTTGCCTGCTTTACCCCAAGTGTCGTTTTCAAAGTGGCCTGGTTTCCTCTCTTCATAATTGTTCTATATGCTTTCCTTTTGCTTCACGGTTCAGTTTCTCTCCCGCTCTCTGTCGAAGAATAGTCAGGGTACAGGACACACATCCAGCATTCAAAATAACAAAAGGTCTTTGCGCTACCACTGTGCTGGCCTTGTGAACACTGACATGTCAGCCGCTGCTTGAATTCATGCAGGCTTCAGCAGCAAACAGAGGAAACATGAACGCTTTGCTTCTAGGGGTCCCCGGATCAGAGTTCACTATTCAAATATGGCTGCCAACTCTGCTCTCAGGATCCTGCATGCACTCTTTGGGATGGAAAAACCCATTGCCTGGTGACAAACGTGCACCCTTGCCCTGAGGGCCCCAACTGCGGTGATATCTGAATCCTTGGTAAGGATTTTTGGCCATGAGGGAACAGATCATGCGTGTGCACTATGACCCAGGCTGGGAAACAACCTTTACAACGCAACCATTACATCGCACTACACTTACAATGCAGGCATTACATCGCAACATCCTTTACAATGCATGACACTACAACGCAGGCATTACAACGCACACCATTACAACGCATGACACTACATCGCATGTCACTATAACGCAGGCATTACAAAGCATACATTACAACGCATACCATTAGAGTTAGAATAGTAGTTTTTAACCCCTACGTTATCCAACACTTACCCTACTGTTGCACCCCCTAGAGTTAGAATAGTATTATTTACCCCTACACTATCCAACACTTACCCTACTGTTGCACCCCCTGGAGTTAGAATAGTAATTTTTACCCCTACACTATCCAACACTTACCCTACTGTTGCACCCCCTAGAGTTAGAATAGTAATTTTTACCCCTACACTATCCAAAACTTACCCTACTGTTGCACCCCCTGGAGTTAGAATAGTAATTTTTACCCTTATACTATCCAATACTTACCTTAAATGCAATGTAATGGTATGCGTTGTAAAGGTATAATGTGATGTAATGGATTGCGTTTTAAAGGTAGTTTTTTAAAATGAGAGTGTTATGCGATGTAATGGAATGTGTTGTAGTGGATGTTGCGATGTAAAAACTGCGTTGTAGGGGGGACGGAGCTTGCCAACCAACCAAGATGGCTGGCTAAGCCTTAAGCTCCGTTCGGTTCAGCATATAATACATCATTATCCTGCATTGGTCCGCTGAAAACTGTCACCGCAGCTCCCCCTGGGTAAGTGGACCGTAGCTGCTTATGGAGGGCTGGCGCCTCCTGCTGGGGTCCCGGAGCCTGGAGATATCATTTGCAGTGGTGCGGCGGGATTGTGGGCCTCACAGCCACGAGCTTGCGTTCCTCTGTGAGCCGGCCTGCATCGCTGTGCGTGCGGCGCCGGCGTCTCGCCGGCCGACTCGGGAGGAGCGGGCGGAGTAACCCAGAGGCCGGACGGAGGAAGTGCGGGGACCGGGAGACCCCCCCCTGCGGTGGTGGCGCTGCAGAGTATGAGAAGACGCCCCCGTGACAGAGGCGAGGATCCGCTGAGTGAGGCGGTGACTGCGGGGAGTACGGCACGGCTGACGCGGAGGAGCCTGCAGGGGTGAGAGCCGTGACCCGGGAGGCGAAGTGGTCCTAGAGCCCCATACAGGCTGTAACAGCGCTGTCCCTGGTGCAGTGAGTTGCGCCTAGAGGCAGGCATCGTCGGAGATTGATCTGGTCAGTCAGCGGAGGAGGCACGCTCTATATCAGCCCGAGAACAGACAGTTGGGCCTGCTAAGGGGCGGAGTGAGGCTGCAAGACAACATTGTTCTGAGGGGACTTTGAGTCGTGAAACTGCGACACAAGCAAGTGCGAGGACAACTGCTGGCCCCCCCCTCTGCTCCTTGGTGGTGGTAGTTGAGGCCGGACTGAAGCGGGGTGTGGTCCCTGGGAGTGTCTTGGCAGCTGGAGGCGGACAGCGCTGTAGGGGGTAGCCCGACCAGGAGCAACAGTGTGCGGCAGTCCGCCTCGAGTGGCGGATTGCAATACCACGTGGTCCTTGAGGCGGGCGGCACACCGGCTTTGCCCGTAGCAGGCAGGTGGTGGAGGAGTCGGGCAGTGTGGGCACACTGCGGGACCAGCGCTGGACTCTGCAGTTTTTCTTGAGGACGTCGGTGCCCGTCTAGCCTGTGGCCGCTGACAGTGGACTTCGGATCTTTTGCTCGTGGCGCATTCGACTTGCGGGCATCTGCCGCGACGAGGTCCCCGGACACCATGGGACGAGGAGACAAGACGCAAAGCAAGCTATCCTTTGCTCAAAGGTGCTCGAAGTCGCAGGACGCATCGTGAGGACAGAGCTGGCAAGAAGCCTGGTGAGGAAGCCGAGGTGAGCCCGGACTTACGTACCCTACTTCTTGCTATGGAAAAAGGCCTTCAGAACAGTATGACGTCCTTAGGCTCGAAAATAGATGCCCTCACCTATAGAATGGACAGAATGGCGGAGAGTATTGATAAGCATGCGGAAAGACTCGACATGTTTGAGTGACGGCTCACCGAGGTGGAAGAGGCTCATACGGAGCTGGACTCTGGCCACAAGACACTCGGGCGACTCATGCAGGTTTTACAAGATAAAACGGAGTACTTGGAGGCCCGGTCACGACGCTGTAATTTGCGTATTACAGGCCTTCCGGAAACGATTCAAACGGGCAACATGGAGTTGTTCGTTGAAATGCTGCTGGTGGCTCTGCTTGGGGAGGGTGTCTTCTCTCCGATGTTCGTTGTGGAGTGGGCGCATCGCTCGCTGGGCCCTCGTCCGCGACCTGGAGCTCCGCCGCGCCCCATCATCGCCAAGCTGCTCAACTACAGAGACAGAGATGCGGGTTGCGCCTAGCCCGGGACAAGAAGACACTGCAGTTTGAGGGCTCAGAGATCTTGCGATACCCGGACTTCACAGCAAGAGTACAGGAAGCCCGCAAACATTTTGCTCCATTCAAACGGTAGCTGAGAGATATGGGACTGGACTACTCAATGTTGTACCCCGCAAAACTGCGAGTCAATTGGCAAGGGCAGTCCCACCTGTTCACTGTTCCGAAGGCCCTGCAGCAGGCGCTGAAGGGATGGGCGAGAGAACGTCGCAAGAACCCGAACGGACCGACAGACGGCGAGGAGCTAAGCAGCCAGCTAGATGAACAGGAGTAGCTATGCGTTCTTGGTCTGCTGCCTGACGACTGCAGTGGTCCTGTTGCGAGGAATGCGGTGAGACTTGGGACTCCGAGACTTTATCATTGTTATGCTTGGTGCTGATGGGTTTGGGGCTGGAGAAGATTGTTTGAGGGATTGGGTGACAATGCAGCCCGCCCGAGCGACCTACTGAGGGAGTATTCTACTTGAACACGCGCATGTGGCCCTAAGCAAAGTTCTCACGTATGGTAATGTGCGCTGCCTGTCGGTGCCTGCTGTCTGGGGGTCCAGGTTTGCATGGGGGGAGCTCAGGCACAAGCGGTTATGCTCAGTGAACTTGAATTTACGGTTGAGAATGCTTAATTTTTAATTTAAAAACGATGCATGAGATCCAGCGCAATTGCGGGATGGAGGAGTGCATTCAGTGTTTTTGTGTGTTTACAACACTGGTTGGGAGTGAGGCAACCTTGGCCCTGGTGTGCAATGCACTTTTTTGACATTCAGGGGGTCTTATTGTTTGAGAATCGGTGGTGGGGAGGGAGGGTGGGGGGGGTTTCTGCAAGGCCAGGTTGGGGGCGGCCTGCTGTGGGAGGGGGGTGGAGGTGTCTGGGTGTTCAGATCGGATGCTTGGTGCTTGGGGGGTACAGTTTTGGCTTTTTTGAGCTTGCACCAGAGCGCAGTTTCACTCATTGTGTACACACGCAGGACATTCAGATTAGCTGACAATGGCGAGTACGGCTGAACCAGAGAGGCCTAGACCGGTAGACTCGATTAGGGTGCTCACATGGAACGTTAGAGGTCTTAATGATCACCGAAAGCTGTGAAAGGTACTGGGTTATTTACAGAGGCATCAGGTTGATGTGGCGCTCCTACAGGAGACTCACCTGCCACAATCGAGCAGGATGCTACATAGCAGAGGATTGGAGGGGAACATTGCCTTAGCGGGCTTTACGTTGCATGCTAGGGGCGTACTAACTTGGGTCAACCCTAGATCGAAGTTAACGTTAGACCTATTGAGTGCTGACTCTAAAGGTCGATTTGTAATCTCGAGATGCAAGGGTATGGGGTTGCACCTAATTCTGGTAAATGTGTACGGCCCGAACTTTGATTCCCCTGATTTTTACAAATCACTTGCAGCAAGGACTGGTGATTTCTCCCCTGCCCGGTTCCTATGGGGTGGGGATTTCAACCTGGTGCTTGACCCGGCCCTGGACAGATCTGCAGGCCCGGCCCGTAGGCCCTATGCTGCCGCGCAAATGCTTCATAGCGTACTCACCAGCTCCGATTTGGATGATGTGTGGAGAGTGCGACATGCTGCACAGGGGGGTTATACACACTATTCAGCCTATCACAACATTCACACCCGAATAGATTATTGGCTAGCGTCTTCCTCACTGCTGGGACAGATACGTGACTGTAGGGTCTTACCGCATACCCTATCTGATCATTCACCAATACTCTTGGTAGTGGCGACCCCTAAGAAAACGATCCAACCGTTTACGTGGCGATTCCTGCCCTACTCGCTCCTTGACCCTGTATTTAGAGGGGAACTCGCAGAAGCAATAGAGGTTTTTTACGAGACTAACGTAGGGTCTGTTGACAGCTTCCAGTAAGTTTGGGAGGCATTTAAGGTTTACATTCGGGTCATTGCCATGTCTAAGCACTAGGGGGTCCTCAAGTCGATTAGATGGCGGCTGACAGAGTTGGAACGGCAATTGGCGAGTTTGGAGGAGCGCCAAAGGGCTGCCCATGACAATAGCGGTTGACGAGGACATTCAAACCTTGCTGACAGAATATCACGAGAAGGCTGACAGAGAGGTCAAACATATGGGAAAGTATGCTACAGCTCGCACTTATGGGGAGGGTGATAGGCCGAGTTCTGTTTTGGCGAGAGTGTTGAGGGAGAGAAGGGGCACGCCACAGGTCACAGAGGTTAGGTCGGAGAGAGGCGAGACCCTTACCGAGGAGGTGGACATAGCTTAGAGGTTTCGAAGCTACTACACTGACCTATCGAAGAGCGGGGACCTTGACAATGAAATCCTAGACTACCTAGAACACATAGCGCTACCCACACTTACCAACACGCATAGGGAATTCCTGATGCAGCATATTGAGTGGGATGAAATTGTCGAAGCCCTTGCGGGTATGCGGTCGGGCAGTCCGCCGGGCACCAATGGACTTACAGTTGGCTTTTTTAAGGTGTTCCAAGACCAATTGCTCCCGCACTTGTCGACGTTATTTGACGACATCTGTGTGGACGGCTGCCTGCCACACTCAATGAGGGACTCAGTTAAGCAAACAAGGGGACCCGGTAGGTCCTAAGCTTCGAGAGGATATTCAAACAAGTTATTTATAGACTACGATGAGTGCTATAAGTTTACTTCCTATGTCCAGCGGGACATGGAATATTTATTTGGTCAATGTATAGAATATGAAAAATAGAAACACAAACAATTACAAGACGGCACAGTCCTGTACCCAGTGTGAGGGAAAGAAAATGGAGAAAAGGTGGAAAATAAAGTGGTTTTGAGGGCAATAACTTTGGAGCAAAACATGGCTTGCATCTCAATACATAGTACAGCAAGCTCAAAACGACAGAAACTACAATACATAAACACAATGGTAAATTTGCAGCACTGTTTGTGAAAGTCGACGTTTCGATCCCATGCTCCTATATTAGCGGGATCATCATCATGACTATTTAATGATTGCCTGGTTGTTTAAAAATGTCGCCTTTTGAGATAAGGGGAGAAAGAAAGGGTAGTGACTCATATGAATCACATATAGTACAAGTACCAGCATGTCAACAATATTCGGTGAGAAAAGACACCTTATTACGGACTCATTGGTAAAGTTGTTGTGCCGTGAGGTGACAAAAGTGTGCTTACGGCGGCGGATGACTGGCGCTTCCATCTCTACTAGTTTTGGTAACACAAAGAGAGATGAGGGAAGTCCGGGCGGTCAAACAAGGAGGTGGTACCTGTGTCCAGCTTGTGACTGACGCGATTCGAAATCACAGGTATAGTGACTTCAGAGAGGTTGTGTAAAATAGGTAATCACGGATCCGGCAGGGGTGGATTCTAAGCGGTCAAGCTTCAGAGTGATGCGGGTGGTCGAGTCTGGACGGTCCGGCATTGGCATGGTGCGGATGTAATTACACTAGTCCTTAATGTGACAGAGAGGTGATACAAGGGTGCAGGTGGAGTAAGGCGCAATGGCAAGAATGACTACAGCAGGCAGTTTTACTGACAAAAATTGTGAAGGTGACAGTCGGGCGGTATTGGTTAAGTGACGCATGGAAGATAGCGTGGTGATTTTTTTTTTTCATGCCATGACAGTAGGTGTATCCTTCACGCTAACCTTAACGTAGCTCAGAGAGGAGTAACGCGTGTCCAAGGCCTCGGAGTCGGGCGCTGGTAACTTCTCCAAAAAGGTCAAGTAAGAGGATAACGGTTGGACTAATTGTGGTCAGTGGAGGGCACCGACAGGGCAGGTGTGCTGGAGAATAAAGGGGGAGGTGGTTTTGGTTACCTGCGTGTCCTGGTGGTGACAGATGGTCTACGTGGCATACGCTAGGGTTCACGATCAAGCCCAGGGGGCTGCGGCATAGGATCGCGGTGTGGTTCCTTATGGAGCTGAGGGGAAAAGGGAATTATTAAGATTAAAAACGTCTTGCCTGTGCGATGGTCGAGGCGGGTGGGACTGGGAGTGGGAGAGGGGCTTACCTCAATTGAGTCTCTTCGGGAGTCGACGCTGTGGTCAATCTTCCTGGTTAAGCACAATAGCTAGGAACAACAAATGGAGCAGAGGTTCCGGTTAAAACCTGTGGTTGAGGCGCGCCATTTTGGATTCTAGGCATCGAAACTGAGGAGGGGACTGGGCGAGCAGTGTCGAGGGGGATGGCAGTGGCCATTTTGGAACGTTGTGAGGGTCTAGGGTATGGTCCAATGGTTTACATTGGGGGCGGTGATGGGGTGCTAGTTGTGAGGCGGAAAGGTCGGTGTGAGACATTGACGTGCTATCGGTGGTAATGCCATTTTTGTGACGGTTTCCTGGTGTAAATTTGTGACAATATTTACATTCCAGTAGCAATTATATACAATTCATATTTTATGCACTTATATACAATTCACATTTTTTTACAATGCTTACAGAGCAAGGATTCAGGTATATTTCAGTGGTCAAAAGAGGGTCAATGTGTTTCCTTTCCATATTGGTCTGTTGACCGGTGTTAGGGGTCATTTGGTAGGATTCAACAAAGTACAGACGGTCTGTGATTCAAAGCAAGGATGTCCAATGAGGGAGGCGCTAATGGTCACTATACTTAAGCCTGGAAAGCCGCCTGAGGAGTGCAGCTCATATAGGCCTCTTTCCCTCCTGAACGTGGACACCAAACTATTTGCCAAGGTGTTGGCAAACCGACTGGCGCTCTTGGCCCCACAGCTTGTCGCTCCCGAACATGCTGGATTTATTCCTAGCAGGAACCTTACTTACAATATTCCTATGGTACTTGGCACCATGCAGCATGTCAAACAGGGCACGAAGGCGGCGATTTCTGTGTTCTTCCACATGGAGAAGGCCTTTGATTTTGTGGAGTGGCCATTTATGCGGCTAGTGCTGGCACGGATGGGGCTGGGATTGCCCTTCCTGCAAATGATAGGACCTCTGTACAACAAACCGAAGGCCAGGGTACGACTAGGAGATCTGGTCACCGACTCCTTCCCCATCAATAGGGGGACCAGACAGGGATGCCCGCTGTCCCCCTTGCTTTATAAACTGGTGGCAATGCCGTTGGCGTGTGCACTTCGGGAGTACCATGCTAACGAGGGGATAGGCTTCCCTGCACATAGGATAGTAGTCTCTATGTACGCAGACAATACCTTGCTGTATGTTCGTGACCCGGAAACGAATCTATCGTCGATGCTCAGAGAAGTGGTGCACTATGGTGCCCTGTCTGGGCTAAGTCGCTGGCCTTCCCCCTCACTCCGGTAACTCAGAAATTTGACATGGAGTTCCCGCTCATGTGGACCACGGATCAGATTAGATACTTGGGATATGTGTAATGGCAGGGTGGAGGCGGAACGCTGCGATGACACGAGATGAGCCCCATGTTCCGGAGGGTATGGTTGTGAACTAACATTGGAGTGGTCACGCTAGGCCGGCGCAGGGGAGTGTGTTCTGACATTGGCTGCCAAGCTGAGGTACCAGGGGGGAGCTTTAGAGATCTTTGAGATTTTAGGACAGGCGTCTGCAGGGATTGGGAGGTGCCCTAGTGGATCCAGACCCCACGCCCAGGTGTGGGCAAGTTGTACTCCCTTCTGGGGACACGAGGAGGGGGTTGACAGGGCAATCTGTTGCATTGGGTTGCTTAGTCCTATAGGTTTGCGACGACCGCCGCCTGCCCACTGTCGGGTTGTTGGCTAACTGGCTGTGTATACTACAAAGAGGGGTTCGTACATTGAAATGTTATCATTTTGCATTGTGTATGCTCTTTTGGGAACGGGGAGTTGTTTGATGATGCAATTCTGTGCCTTAAAATTCAATAAAATATTTTTAAAAAACAAAAAACTTCATTGTAAGTGCCTGCGTTGTAAATGTATGCATTGTAACTTCATATATTCCCTAGGCCTGTCTCATGGGTTCCTGTCTGCTTAGACCAGGAGAGGTGCCCAAAGCGTTACCCTCAGGAGGTGTAAGGCTGCTGATTTCACCTGGAGTTAAGTAGCATGAGTGCGGTGGTGGCATTATATCATGATTTTGATAATCAGTAGAGTGAAAAGGTGCGATTTACCTGTGTCACTACAGTGGTGCTTCCTGCCCACCCTAGCAAAGTTTCAATGCTATGTGCAAAAATCGACCATGGACTGCACTGAGCAGTGTGTGCAACGTGAGAATGCGCATGTGCCTGAGAGTTGGTGCAGTGCAGGGCAAACAGCGCAAGTGGATGCGTGTGCCCGCGAGGCTGTACGTGTACCTGAGAGAGGGGTGCTCTGAATTGGTCTGGGGTCCTCTAGAACTATATGGAAAATTGAGGCCATCTTATATTGACGTTTTCATTACTATCACTGCACAACCTCATTACTCTCATGGCAAAATGCCGCTCGAGATAGCTGCCACATATACTTGCAGTGAGAGTAGCGGAGATAGACGACCGGCCATCCGCGGTGAAGCTGCCCTCGACACACTCCCCCGCAATGCCCCACCTTGCTAAGGAGCTAGGATACTCTATCAAAGATTCATGCGCCTGTATCAGTGGACTACTCTGAGCCTATTTACATATGTTAAATGTGTCTTAAAAAAGAAAGACATATGCACAATCCCATGGACTGGTATCAACACATGATCAAACTATTGACTGAAGGGAGGACCCGCCAAAACAAGCCAATGGCTGAAGGGGGCTCTCCCAAAGCCCATCTCTGCAAATTATATAATAAACGCTGTGTGTGGTGTTGACATGACCTCTGGCAGTCAGCTAAAGCTCTCAGCAGCCAGACACAACAAGTTTTTTCAAATTTTGTTTTACAACTTGTTTACTAGTTATTTTCTGATAAGAGAACAGGGAAATGTTTGTTTGTAGCGGTAGCGTCTGCAAAAGAGCAGGGATCCTCCCTCATAATGTGGATGACATCATCTCACATACATGTAGTAATGGGATCAGGGTGATATCTGCCCCCCTAGGACCTGGAAAAAGACCCAGCAGACCACCATGAGGGGCGGCAAAACTGCCATCAAGCAGTCATTTCTCAGCTATTTTACTGAAAATTAAGATATCTTTTTGTGTGTGAGTTTCCTTTCAGAGATGTCATTATGCATTCCTTGTGACGACTGGGACAGAGTTGTGATTTCTGGTCAGACCGTCGATAAGTAATATTTGTATAAGATTCATCTTTGCCTACGTCTACGTGACTGTGGAAAACATACTCCACTACCACAAATTTCTCCACCCACTACGATCCTGCACCTAGGGTGCTTGAGGAGGAGGTATCATGCCACACGAATCCGGGATCCAGCAGTGCTTGGCAGGGGTGCATACATCGGCACTAGAACATCCCAGGGAGAAATACGACCTCCTCCTTCCATGAGGTGAGGATATAAGCTGGAGAAACTTTAAACATTCCTATTTGAAAGTGGAATACTCTGCTAAAACAAATTCCATTGATTTAAGGCTGAAAAGGAATGATTACAAGTAAAATAGAGTGCTGCAATAATGCCGTAAAATTTCATTTTTGTGCCGCAAAATTCGCAAATCTATGCTGCAATATCCTGAGGGTTTGATTGAAGGGAAGCAGGCAGTATTCGCCTAAGATATTTTGGGGTGCCTGCACTTATATTTTTTGCAAATTTGTGAAGTAAGCATTGGGTAGAGAAGGCTCGTATGTGGGCCTATGAGGTAGAAGAATAATGAACCCCTTCCCCAAGCGCCTTGAGACCCTCTGGGTGAGCAGTGCGCTATACAAATGCCCGAACTTGAACTTGAACTAGAAGTCGTGGAACTTGAAAATGGTACAAGGTGGAGGATTAGGTGTTAAAATTTGAGATTGGTGGATCTAACACATTACGCATAGGTCTAAATACAAGTATTATTTATTTGTATTGGCCTGTTTTTAGTAGAGAGGTATCATGTGGTAGTTGTATGTCTAAGTAAGGTGTAGAGCTCTGGTGACAAAAAACTTGTCTAGTAGTGCATGGCTTAAGTTAGGATTTTGTCTTAAATTAGAATGTTGTCTTAAATTTTGGTCTTAAAACAAAATCCTAACTTAAGATCAAATCCTAATTCAAGACAAAATACTTATTTAACACAAAATCCTAACTTTACTACTACTAAACGCCTTCTGTGAATACCAAAAGTAGTTTAGGATTTTTGTCTCAGATTCGATCTGTGAATCTGCCCCTATATTATCTACAAATAGAAGGTGTAGCGATGGGGGTTAGCTGTGCTCCTTACTTAGCCAGAATTCATTGAGATGACTGTGAGAAAAAATACATTTGTGACTCATAGAACTCCTTTACACTGAACATCATTCTCCTTATATTCATCACCTCTTTCTTATCTGAATGGGGGAGAAATTGACGAATAGTGGTTTGTAATTGGTTGAATGCTCTCCCCTCTGATATCCAATCCCATTTATACAATGATAACCAGGTTATCTATTTGACTCTACAATTAAATGTGACCATGTTACACTACATACAACTATTTTCAGAAGACCTACTGAAAGAAATCCAACACTCGCTTACTCAAGCCAGCATCCACGCAGTCTTAGGCACAACCTGCTTCTGGGTCAGTTTCTCAGACTAAGACATAACTGCTTATATAAAAGCTATTTTTTTAAAAGACCCGGATATCCTGATCAACAGACTTTTATAAAGTGTTTATCCAAAAAGGCTATTTACTCAAACCCAGAAACAAGCCTGGTTCCATCCAAGGGAGACCTACTCACACTCAAGTTTATTTAGCTTCCTAAGGCAGTTTCTTTCTAAGTTTTACTCAATTAGAGTGTTTCTACTATTTCTTTTATGCCCTCTTTTCAGGTCACTGGAGTTTACACCGCCTTTGCTTTCCAGAGGACTCTAACTATCGCGCTAGGCATGCCTTTTCTACTTTGTAAGTGTTTTTTCACCTGATGTTTTTAACTCTATCAGTTAAATAAAGGTCAGTTTCACTGATCTGTTTCTCAGGGGCGCTGGCACTGTTGCCAATCTCCTAGTTCATACTACTGCATATTCCGCTGACTCCAAGTGAACTGGCAAGCCACTTCACTGAAACAGCGCCATGCCTGAATTATAGTGCTAATATCATGCATATGTGATTCCTCAAAGGGCACGTCACCCAGCAATTATAGAGTGGTTGCCAATCTGAATATTAGTAGCACTACTTCCAGAAGTACCTTAATTAATCATGACGCACCCCTTTGTTTGGTGCATGTTTCCCCAAGTTCTGGGCAACTCATTTAGCGACCTTGTCACTTTCTCTGGACAAAATGTATTTCTTTAGAGTGTCATAGCAGTTTCTGGTGCTTAGGTCTCTAACTCCTCAAGTTTTTACTCTGTCTTCTTACAATGAATACACAGGAAAGCGGCACTTCATTGTTGCACATAAACACCAACAACTCATTATGATATATCTGAAGTCTTACTTCCCTTTGCCTTACTCTTAACAGAGATGCAACATATAACATTCACAGGCCCTGATGATGACCCAGAAAACTTCGGTGGGGTTGAAACGTTGACTCTTTCAGTCTTGGACAGTTTATGGTCCACCTCAGAGGAGGGGGATCCAGTGGGAAATTGGTTATTGTTTAAACCATCTGTCGGTCTTTTTTAAATATTGACAGCTACTATTTATCTGCTTCCCTTGTGCTTACAAGTTTATTACTTGAACACAACTACATTTAGGTTCTCTTTTTTATGTGTGCTTGTAATGATTGACAATATCCTTATTAATCACCTCTTCAGTGGTGTTTGTGTGATAAATGGTGGTGGGTTTTGACTGGCGTCCCCTTAAATAATGAGGTTTCTGTTCAACGAACCGTTGCAATCTCCTAAAAATCTCGAGTGTTTGTTTGTATGCAAGTTCTCCAAACCTCGGGCCAAAACGTCCAGGCGAGGCAATACATCTAAAATAAATAAGAATAAATACCAGAAGTTCAGTCCTGTCCTGAATTGGAAAATAATGATTATAGTATGTGTTTCTCGCTCAAGCGGCTTTACCTTGATTCTCAAGTTTCCAGCAACAGATTATAATATTAGACGCTGCGGGGTTTCTCTGCCATATATTGCTACCAGGAACTAATTAATCCGGGCGGCCGGGCATCGCTTGGCACCGAACCCATGGGCAGAGCCAGCTGCCAGGGTTAATGCTTGACCGTGTTTGCAGCCTCTCTACGGGAAGTGATGCTTTTTCCAGAGCCATCTCGTAACCGTCAGAGACTACGTCACATCGAGTTAATTGCAGCTTTCACCAGCACCATTCGTGGAAACCTGTTGGGTAAAAGAAAATGGCTTCCGTGAAGGGCTGGTATGAATGTGATGATTTCGCAGAGCCAGACTTGACAGCACCCCTCCTGCCACTGGCACGTGCAATGAGTAGAAAAACATGGACTCCTGTAATAAGATAATGGTGTTATGTGATGCGTGCTAAGACAAACGATTGACGGTAGGTAAACAGTCTACAGTCAGTAGACAAGCTTTATGTAACATATGGGAGCCTGCAATCTGTGCATAGAATCACGCCTTTAATTGCAGTGGAGTTGTGACGTCACCTGTAACGAATACAACCTCACCTGCTCAACTGTAATATTAAATTACGGTTGAGTTCTGATGCCACAGTGGTTGCTGCCAGAGCCTGCAGCCAAGGCGAAAGGCTAGTCATAGAGCATCGTTACAGCCTCAGTTTTAACAAGCATTGGCACATCGGCAAAGCCAGCTTTGGCAATATTTTGAAGCCATGCTTCACAGCAGCGCAGGTGCTTTGTAGTGTGGCTAAATATAGTTTTTAAAAGCGCTATGACACCCCCAGGGCTAATGCACAAAAGTGCATTAGCCTTGGAGGCATCATAGTCCTTTTATTTATTATTATTTTTAGCCATGCCACACAGCAGTCACACTGCCATACAGTATGGCTACAAATCATTGCCAAAGCTGGCACTCCCCATGCTGTACAGCATGAACAAAAGGCAAGGGCAGCCCCAATAGTCTCCGTGGCAGGACCTATTGGCTTTGCCAATGCTTGTTACGTCTCAGGACAACACCCTTGTGGGTTTGAATAGATCAGTTAATCTCCCCATGCGTGAAAAAGCAAACAATCCTATCACATAAAGAAAGCAATTGCACTCATGTCCATGTCTTAGTGAAAATACATTTGGAAGCAGATAACATCTGTTGTTACAATAAAAGCAGATAACATCTGTGGTCACAGTAAACACTGAAGCGTGTGTCGCACAGGTAAGCATAGCTACAAATGGCAAGTAGTTGAACAAGGATAACAGGGGAGAACTGAAAATAAAAGTAGTACCCTCACAGCGCGATCAGCAGAAGGACAGCAACCGAGCTGAAGCAATCTGCATTTGATCCATTTGGTCCATGCTCCAGCCGAAAGAAGGGGAAGTGAAGCCAGCATGCTCTGGCCAATTAAATGACAGCAAATAAGAGTGACAAATAATCCCTAAAATGTTAAGCAATGGGTGGGCTGCAAGCCCTTGCTGTATACAATTTCTTTCGCAAGCGAGAGCGAATGGTGCGCATACCCTGTCGCAGACGAAAATTTTAAAAGAAATTTGGGAACTGGCTTTTCCATCTTCTGATATTTTTTTGAGAGAAAAAGTGATCAGTAGAAAGGAGATATTTATCATAATATGTTTTTTCCAGCCTGTAGGTAAAGAGACAAGTTACACAAAAAAACACAAAGCAGCACAAAGTCTTGATAAAGTATTTACTTTCCAGTGTAAAACATTTTTTGTGTTGGAAAGTTGCCTTTAAAGTAACATTAATAGCTAGTTGCATTGCTTTGCGCTACTTTGCCTAAAGGGAAGAGAAAGGCGTTAAGTAGGAGTATTTATTTCTCCTAACATTTCATTCATCGCAAGTGTGCTGCACAGGGATTTTTCATGGAAACTTGCGCTTCCAGCCTAAAACCTATGCTAAGGAGGATCTTTACCTCTTTTTTGGAGGCATCATATGGATGGGTTGTCCTGATGGCTGGTGGAATACAGCTTCACATCCAGAGGGTATTCCTAGAGATTGTTGCTAAGGCGTTTTTGTTTTCTTGATGGTTTGAATTTATAGAGAGAGAGTGTCAAAGCTCCTCAGTTTCATTGGCCACCAATGGTGGTCAGTTCCTGGGCACGATAGTCTGGGGTTCCAGAGTGAAGTGATCTGTGGGTTGTGAAGGGTAGTTTGCACAGTAGATTACTCTTTCCTCAATGGGGAGACATTCAGTAAGATCAGAACTAGGGAGACATTCTTGAGCCAGTTGCTAGTGGAGGCATTGCATGCTTGGCTTCTTTGACGGGGGCTAGATGTAGCTTCAGAATTGTTTCAACAGGGAGTTTCCAAATCCCTCTTGGGCCATTGTGGGGAGTCTTGAAGGAGTTTTATCTTTTCCATTTTATCTTCCCAAAAAGTGGAGGACTTCTCACATTTTTCCTTGGAATAGCTAGCATTCCCTCTAGAAGACTGCAAATAGATTATTTCACTATTTCAAAAAAACTAAGGGGCATATTATCAAGGACCGGTGTTAAAATTATCGCAGTTTTATCAGCAGGAAACTGCAGATAAAACTGCGATAATGGGCTTGATAACATGCCCTTGTTAATTCCCATAGAAACCCATGTTAACATCAGAACCTGGGCTTCTATGGGAATTAACAAGAGCATATTATCAAGCCCATTATCGCTGTTTTATCTGCAGTTTCCTGCCGATAAAACGGCAATAATTTTAACACCGGTCCTTGATAATATGCCCCATAGGGTGTTGTTTTGCTAGGAGAATATCTGATCTCATGAATTTAGAATTTATGTTTTATTTTTTTCCACTCACATTTTAGTTGTGCAAGGATCTCCATAAAGGAAATAAAGCTTGATCAATTAACACTGACCTGACTTGGTTGATCCTGTGGGAGCAAGCAGGAATTCCTGGTTGCGAACTCTCGAGTCTTCTCCAGAAGTAGTATCCCTCCATGGTTGCTATGAACATGGCATTTAGGTGATACATCAACTGGTCCACTTGTAACTCTGGTATAAGCTGTTGATGTTTGTCTGCATAAAACTTGGTATGTTGTTTTGCTGTGAGTAAAATTGTGTTGTGCTGATTTCTGTATAAGGGTTAGTTGAGCTAGGAAATCCTGCACAGCAGATACCAGAGTACATCAATCAATTGTGGGTGGTAACCATAATTATTATGGAAGGGTGAGTACCCTGATGACATTTTAACAGCATTATTGGAGGCAAATTCAGCTGCCCACAATGACTCTGCCCACTGGTGTTTTGACTGAAGTAAATAACATTGTATGTACTGTTCCATGCATTGATTCAGCCTTTCATTCTGCCCATCAGTCTGCGAATGGTGACTGGAGGATAATCTCACATCCATTTCCATAAGCTCATAGAGAGAAATTCCAGAATTTGGAAACAAATTGCGAATCACGATCTGAAATTAAGACTGATGGCAGACCATGTAGGTGCAGATCTTGTAATTTCTAGGATGTTGGTAGAGCTTTTAAAGGGGTAAAATGTGCTATTTTAATTATATGGTCCACTGTAACTATTACCGTAATTTACCTATCTTGCTGATTTTGGTAGTTCAAACACTAAATCCAACAACACAGTGTGCCATTGTTTATGTGGGACTGGAATTGTATTTACCAAACCAGCTGGAGGTTGATGGGAACCTTTTCCTTGAACCAAATCATGCAATTCTGTACATATCTCTTGGCCTCCATGTTGATAAATGCCTAACAAAATGTACTTGTAGCAAGTGAATAGTTTTCTTCTCCCCTGGATGGCCTGCCCTAATACGTAAATTACACCACTCTAGAACTTCTATTTGCAACTGTGTAGTGGGGAGATACAAGGGGCCATCTACATAACTCAGATTTTCTATTTTGTCTAACTTGTGCACTGTGAAATGATGTATTAGTGTGTCTTCTTCTTGACTCTCTTGTACAGCTCGTAATTGTGTGAGGAAATCTGGTGCTAGAATCAGGCTCTCCAAGATCTTCCCTTGTGGAACCATCAGAGGAAGTTTGTGTGTGAGTTGTGTAGCTACATAACCATATCTAGCAAAGATGTCTGATTTGCTGTTCTTTCGACCTGTTTTAAAGTATATTGCAAAATTGTAATTGCTGAAGAACTTTGTCCAGCATAGTTGTAAGCTGCTAGAGCTTGAGCAGATGTAAATAACTGTCCATTTCTATAATTAGTTGAGATGGTAACAGTGTGAAGCCTCTATGAGAGGATTTGTGTCTCCACTCCTCGAATGCCCCGTTTGATAGGCAGCAGTTCACGATTGGCTGCTGAGTAATTTGTTTCTGCCGGTTTCAGTTTGTGAGGAAAGTATGTTACTCTGTATAATTCCCCTGTCTTGGTATCTCTTTGTGATAAGATCCCCCCAACAGCTACTTGAGAAGCATCTGCTTCAACTTAAAAAGTTTGTATGATATCTGGATGAATTGAAACCAGGGTGTTCACAGGGTTGTCTTTTAGCTGGCGGAATGCTTGTTCAGCTTCTTCTCCCCATATACACTTTTACTCCCATTTCTAACAATCGTGTGGTAGGGGTGACCAAGGTGGAAAATGTGATCATTAAGCCTCCGATAAAAATTTGTGTAGCTCAAGAAACTTTGCACCTCTTTAACATTGTGAAGCAATTTACAGTTTTCTATTGACTCTACCTTGTTGGTATCCATTTGAATTCCTGCTGGAGAAATTATGTAACTTAAAAGTTCTACTCTTTGTACATGAAATGTGAAATATTCTAATTTTGCATACGGTTGATTCTCGTGCAACGTCTGTTGAATGACACTGATGTGGTTGATGTGTTCTGCATAGGAGGTAGAATAGATCAAAATATCATCTGTGTAGGCAACCACACACAGATCCAAGAATTTGCATAGTACTTCATTTAAAAAGTACTTGAGGGCTGTGGACGTGTTGCACAGATTGACAGGCATGACGAGGTACTAAAGAAACCTTAAATTTTGTTTGAAAATCAGTCTTCGACCCGTCACCGTCATGGACTCATCCAAGGTGGTAGACTCCACGGAGATACAATTTGATGTAAATTGTAGCAGTCTGAACTTGGTCCAAAAAGGTGGAGGTCGGAGTTAACGGGTAAAGATTCTTTACTGTGACTCTGTTTAAAGCCCTATAGTCAATACATTTTCAGAGGTCACACCCTTTTTTGGGTACAAAGAGCAACAGTGAGAAGGTCGGGAAGTGAGTGGGCCAGATGAAACTTATCTCCAACATTTCGTCTAGGTATTTACGCAGATGGGAATTTTCTTTCTCGATCAATGCAGAAATACAACTGCATGATATTTATGAACCAGGCTGCAAATCAGTTCAACAATCAAAAGGCTGGTGGGGTTCGAGTAGCTGCTCTGACTTTATTGAACACGTCAGAAAAGTCCTCATAACACTTGGGAATAAATTCCTCAGTTTTTTGGCAGCACAGAAAATGAGTTGCTTGTACTGCTTGTTTCCAACAATTCTCCTTGTAAAACTGTGAAGGCAATCTAAGTTGACTTGTAGCTCAATCAATTTCTGTGTTGTGTTTTGAAGCCATGGTATTCCCAAAATGACCTTGAGAAATTTAGCAGATCAAACCTGACCTTTTCTCCATGAGCTCCTTAAATTGAAAGTATTAAATCTTCAGTGGTTTTCGTGATAGGTCCTGAGGACAATTCACTGCTGTCCTTAGTTCTAACCATCTCAGGCGCATTCTTGCTTATGAAAAGAATATCTAGTTTTCTAGCAAATGATATGTCTAGAAACTCCAGCACCACACATGGCCGACCTCTGGTACTGCAATACTCTCCCATAGAACAAAATGGAGGTAGGGACTCCTGTAAGTTAGTAATATCAAAAAGGAGTAAACTACAAAAGGGAGGTTTGTAAATAACATTTTGTAGTACGTTTTGAAGTACTACTGTGTTAGACTGTAGTTCTACAAAACCGACTGCAAAGTGAAGTTTGTGTATCAGGCGGTACTTTCAGGGTACTCTGGTCACCCACCGCAGTGCTTCAGATATCCTGCACATTCACTGCCTGATACAATAACTTAAAGATGGTTCCTGAAAATACAAACAATTATCTCCTGAGCAGTTCCAGTGCTGTAAGGAAATCACCTGTCTTTCTCCTATAGAATAATGAAAGATGAGCAGTCAGAGAACCTGGTCTTGAGACAGTGGCACCTGTGTGGAGTGGAGTCCATGCTTGTTGGAGAGTGTTTGCTTGGGCGGCAGCTGCTCCTACCTGAAATCCCAGACCTGTGAGTATAGTGGCAGAGTCAGACCCCTATGATCCCCCATGGATGGGGGCTGTGGAGTGAGTGTGGAAGGTCACATGCATGCACTGAGGTG
Organism: Lissotriton vulgaris; assembly: GCF_964263255.1. Classification (NCBI taxonomy): domain Eukaryota; kingdom Metazoa; phylum Chordata; class Amphibia; order Caudata; family Salamandridae; genus Lissotriton; species Lissotriton vulgaris. The sequence continues at coordinate 234,713,954 of NC_141690.1, read as the reverse complement.
GCCTGGGTTTCAGACATGTGCTCCGCAACTGGACTAGGTTAACTCTGGAGATGGCGATGCTGGTTTTGCCCCATATGGTTAGAGGTGGTGGACCAGACACAATGGAATTTCTGACCTTATCGCTGGGGGATGTGCTCTGCTCCCAGTGAGATGAAAGAGGATATCAGGTGCGATCGGAATATTAATGCTTTTGGGCATTACTTGTCAAGCACAGGCTTGCGTTGAGATTGGTCCACCATGCATTGCCACTTGCATCTGACTGGCTCAAGTGTTACGTACTGCCAGGAACAACTTGCTGCCTTTTTCGGAGCTAATGCCCTTGCACTCTCGACCTAAGGATATTTGGGTCCCCCTTGAATTATACTTACGTACTTGAGCAGATACAGCAGACCAGTGGTCTGAAATATTAGACACTGCATCCTTTCAGTGACGTAGCAGGGGGGAGGTGAGGGGTATGAGGGGTACAAGTTAATTGCAACTGGGTTAATTATGGTGGTACAAGTATTGGTTCCCTGGTTTCTACAGAATTGGAAGACTATGTGGAATCTAAGGATACATGTGCATGCAAAGCACTTTGTAAAAAATATGTCATATGGCTATGTGGTGTCCTCTTTAAATAAAGAAAGTGCCTTTGACACTGTGGCATTGCAATATCTATTCCTGCTTTTGGATGCTTACACTCTGGCACACAAATGAAGAGATGTATATATTGATTGTACCTTCTTTCCACTGCCAGCATGACTCTTTGGGGCATACTTAGAAGGGCTTTGCAGCACAGGGGCGTCACTTTCTGTGACGCTCTGGTGGTGCTGTGCCCTGCTCCATATTTACAAGGCTGCCCTAAGCCACTTTACGTGTCTTAACGCCACCTGTAAAGATCGTACCCTTTGATGCAGTTTTCTGCCTCAAAGGGTCATGCATTGGGTGTTGCTGTGGGCATGACCGTGCACCACCCACTGCTTTATGACACTGCCCTAGATTTACAAGAAATGGTCAATCTGAGGCAGCGCCAAAAACAAAAGCCATTAAAAGGCTAGTGTTAGAATGATGCAACAAAGAGAAATTCTTTAATTTCTCCTGATTTTTTGCTCTTTCTATGTGTGCTGCACACATAGAAGCAAATCACCATTTGAGATTGTTTATGTGCAGAAACATGTACCTTACTGCACAATCATCCCTACAACGCAGGCACCCTTGCACCGTGGTGCGCTGGTGCTAGGCAGCTTTTCCTGCTCTAGTGCATGGGAAAACACAGGGGTCCATTAAAAAAAAAATATTGGCTCATTACAAATTCCTTATTAGATCTCTGTGCCAATTTGATATTCCGCAATGCAGTTTGGACCTATCATGGTTCTTCATCAGGGGTTAAATTTCACTGCTGCGCATCAATTCTGACGTTACTATTAACCAAATTATATATAGATTCTTAGGCAAATCTACTTATTACATTGGTCACTGTCAATAAGGAATCTAAACATTAGAAAACCTTCATCATCTCAAATGTTTCACACTGGAAAAGATGAATAAAAGGTGAGTATACTTAGGGGACTAATTGTAAGTCCTATGTCAGGGCTGGTGAAATGTCTATGTGTCTCAGCATCTCTGTGTTTAAAACAAGTGTCATCAAGGATGTTGATTTCCTTAAGGTACAGAGTGTACATGAAAAACCATTGGATCTGTCAGCTTAGGATGGTTTTTACCCCCAAACGATTTGCCTTTGCCTTCCTATTTTTCTGAATTTGTTTTTGCTGGCCATAGGACTCTGTGAACTTTACCACTGCTAACCAGCGCATAATTGCTTGTGCTCACTCTAAAACATAGTAACATTGGCTTAAACCTGATTGGCATATTTAATTTACTCATGAGACCCTAGTAAGCCTGTAATTAAATGCTACTAGTAGGCCTGCAGCACTTACTATGCCACCCACTTAAGCAGCCCCTTAAAACAAGTTGCAGGTCTACCATTGTAGCCCGAATACAGTTTTAAACTACCAATTCGACATGGCAATATAACCTCCTAGCCAATCCTGAAACTCCCCTTTTATTACATACACGTTACCCTTTAGGTAGACCCTATGAAGGGTGCTTTGCAATTAAAAGTTTGGACATGTACTTTTTTTTTTTTAAATCTTTATTTTTTGATTTTGCAACATGGAAGAAAACAATCCCCCCTAAACTTGGCATCATTCATCAAGCAGGTATATACAATACGGTAACCTCATGATGGCACTATATGGTACAGTGGGTGCAGTTCAGGCTGTATTTGTAAGCATCATGATAACCACAGCAATAACGTGAAGTATTATCGAGGAACAGGCAATGCACCTACATTGCGTGGGTCCAACCTCCCTATTCCCTCCCCCCTCCCTCTCAGATCCCGAGTCCCCTGATGAAAAAAGTTCAGCACTCGTGCCATCCGAATCGCTGTGAGACATCTCCGAGGCACACATAACTCTCCATGCAAGGAGATCATCCTGTAACTTCACATCCCTGCGGGACCACTGCATATGCGTCTCCTCAGCCAGTGACCATTCCCTTACATCTCTACGCCACGCTGACAACTCCGGAGCTCTTTGCCCCATCCAGGTGATCGCCACTCTACGCCTCGCCAGCACCAACATTAATTGCAAAAGTTTGTAGGAAAGGTTCCTCTTTTTGGGTTTAGGGCCCAGACCTAATAGGCAGTGAAGCGGGCTCAGGTCAATCCGAAGGCCGGTTACGGCCCGGACACGAACTACCACCCCCCTCCAGAAGCTACCAACCAAGGGGCAGTCCCAGGCCAGGTGTAGAAATCCCGCCCCCTCCATCCCACATCTGGGGCAGTTGTCCTCCCTATCTCCCGAAATACGCCTTAAGGACAACGGGGTCAAGTAGGTGCGGTGCATGAAGTTGAAGTGTGTCAATTTGAATCTCGCATTGCAGGACACTTTGCGGGTAAGACTCCCTATGCGCTTGCGCTGTCCCGGGGTCAGGGCGATTCCCAGGTCCACCTCCCAGGCATCCCAGGAAGGCGGAACTGGCGGGGTCGAGTCCTGTCTCATGGCCGAATATAGCAGAGAGATCAACCTATGCCCTCTTCTGCAAGAGAGGAGGATGTGAGACAGCAGGGGTGCCTCCGGAAATTGGGGCCACGTCTCTCTCGCTACCTCCTGAAGGCCCCGGTAGTGCAAATATTGTCCTTCCCCCAGGCCAAAGGTTTCCATGGTTCCATGGCCTGCTCAAAGGACACGAAGGACTCATTGGGGTAAAGGTCCGCCAGAGTCTCACAGCCTCCCATTTTCCAAGCCCTAAAGGACATGTGTTCTACCATATCCACTACCTGGGCTAGGATCCACACCGGCAACTCCCTATGAAAGGGGGCCCGCCGCAGTATTTTCTCCACAAATCGCTGCCAGACCGCAGCCACGTGGCGTACCATGTATGGTAGGTCCGCAGCAGCTCCCCGTCCTCCCATTAGCGCCACCTGCAATAGCTGCTCGTTAGCCCTGCCGGCCAACAGACTCAACTCCCAGCTGTCCCCATCTGCGAACCACCGTGCCGCCGGCAACAACTGTGCTGCATAGTAGTATAGGGCAAATCTAGGTGCCTCCAGCCCCCCCTCCTCTCATGTTCGGACCACGGTGTGGAGGGTGACTCGGCTGCGCCGTCCCGCCCATAGCAATGACGTGAGCAGCGTGTTAAGTATGCGAAAGACCCACGAGGGGAGTGGATACAGGGAATTCTGGAGGACATAAAGCATCCTGAGGAGCATCACCATCTTTGCAACAGCCAGTCTCCCCATAAGAGATAATGGCAAGGAGTTCCAGAAAGTGACCGATTGCTGCAAGGACCGAATAACTCGGTCAATGTTGCGGGCCAACCCCTGTGCATCCGTAGGTGTTACCTGCCGAGATACCGGAACGCCTCTTGTTCCCACCTCAACCCGAGATTTGGCAGGTCCGTCAGTGGTCCGCCGCCGCAGCTCGCCAGAGGAAAAATCAGGAACTTCCCACAGTTGATTCTCAGCCCGAGGCCGCGCCAAATCGATCCAAGTGCTGTAGGAGGACCGACACCGACTCCCGCGGGGACATTAAATAGAAGAGGGCGTCATCCGCGTATAGAGATCACATTGCATTTGTCGCCCACTGCGATGCCCCATCGCGCCATGTCCGCCTGGACCTGGACTGCCAGAGGCTCGATCGCCTGGGGGAAAACAAGCGGCGAGAGGGGACATCCCTGGTGCGTGCCCCGGCCCAAGCGCCATTCTTCTGAACGTGCTGCACCCAGTCGCACTCTGGCCCGGGGGGCCTTGTACAGAATGCGGATCCACTGACAGAAGCCGGGGCCCATCCCCACCATCCGGGGGACCTCTAAAAGTTACCCCCAGTCCACGGTGTCGAAGGCTTTAGTGATGACAATCGACACCAGGACCATTTGATCCTCACTATCTCGTACTTCGTGGATGATGTGGTTCAGTTGTCTTAAATTCATGGCGGTGTTGCGGCCAGGGATAAACCCACATTGGTCAGGGTGTACCAGATGCACCATATGCGGCGCCAACCGGGCAGCCAGAAGTTTAGTCAGAACCTTCACATCGGTATTTATCATGGTGATGGGCCGGTATGCCGCAGGATCTCCACCATCCCCACCCAGTTTCAGGATCATGCAGATCTCCCCCTGATTCATACTGGGCGGAAGTGCCTCCCGTTCAAATGCCTCCAGGTGCACCTGCAAGAGGGGTGGGGCAAGGACATCTGCAAATGCTTGGTAGAATTCGGAGGGGTAACCATCCCCTCCCGGGGACTTAGCCCTCGGCAGGCCAGCCATTGCCACTTTCACCTCCCGGAGTGTTAAAACCACATCAAATTCCTCTGCATCTTCTCGTGAGAGTGCCTGTAGGGTAAGACCCTGGAGATAAGGAAGGAAGGAGTTTCCCGTGATCGTGGGATCCGCCGCATATACTGTCTGCAGATGGGAGCTCAGGACCCGAAGGATACCCGTCTCTGAGTGCACCATTCCTGTGGGGCCTCTCAGGGCCACAATCCCCTCTGGGGCGAACTCGCGCCGGAGGGTCCAAGCCAACAGTCGGCCCGATTTGTCCCCTTCCCCATGGAGGCGCTGCCGGTACTGGCCCAGTGTGTATTTGTCTAGGCGAGTAAGTATGTCATGGACACTCATGCGAGCCGTCCGTTCCGACTCCTGACCCAGGTCGTCGGGATCTGGCAAGGTTTGCAGATGTAGGAGTGCATCTTCCGCATCCCGCAATTCCAGAAAGAGCTGCTTCCGGACTCCATAGGTGAGGGCCATACACTCACCCCGAACAACCGCCTTCAGGGCATCCCACTTGGTGGAGTAGGCGAGATCCCCATCACCCCAGTTCAAGTCAAGGTAATTCGTGAGGGCAGTCTCAACATGGTCCTTCCCCACCTGGTCCTGCAACAGATCTATCGGCATCCTCTAAGTGCGAGGTCGTGAGGGCTGGTTCTCCCACTGTGCAACGCACGTTTCTGGAGAGTGATCGGACAAAAAACGGGCCTGATGGGTGACCGTTAAAGAGAGAGAAGCGTCCACATTGGCCGCCAGTACCCTGTCCAGTCTACTATTTGTATTATGGGTGGGGGAGAAACATGTAAATAATTTTTGAGTCGGGTTGCCCAGGCGCCACACATCACTGAATCCCAGGTTCTGCATCACTTCTTTGAGTCGCGCTGTCATGCGCGGTTTCGTCCCTGCGCGGGGGGGACCTATCCAATACAGAGTCCAACACGCAATTAAAGTCCCCAAACCATAGTAGTGGGCCTTCCAGATCTGATACAAGGACCCCCTGTAGGTGCAAAAAAAAGTCAGGGTCGTCTACGTTAGGTGCATATGAATTTAAAATAGAGAGTTCCCTCCCGTCTAGTTTCACCCGCAAGAGCAGGTACCTGCCATTGATATCCGCCTCCACATACTGGACAGCGCACGGGACCCCCGGGGCCACCCAAATTAGGACCCCTCTAGCATACATTGAGAATGAGGAGTGAAACACCTGACCCCTCCACTTTTTTGCCAACTTTTGGGCCCCCTCCTCATCTAGATGGGTCTCCTGTAGACACGCAATAGAGATCCCGTGTCTCCGGAGGAAGGATAGAACCGTATGCCGCTTGGTACAAATGCCTAGGCCTCTCACATTCCAGCTTAAAAACGTATGTGCCATGCGTGGTGATAGTACCCATCCGGGCGAACAGTCTTACATCTTGTGAGCCACCATTCCCGTGCCCGAACTGAAATATACCTGATGCCTGCAACATTCCCCCTCCAACTGAACCACCCTCAACCCCACCCACGAGCAATATTTCTGCAACAAATAAACACGCTAATATGCCCTTCCCCTGCCAGTGCCAGGACGTACACAGCATTCCCAAATACCCAAACAGTGAAATTCCTCCCAGAAACACCCCCCCAACCCGACTCCCCCCCAGGCCGCCCTCCAGGACCTGAAAACAACCTCCACCTCAGTGTTAGCGAAAAAGGAGATCCTCATTAGCACTTTTCCCTGTCCCCGAACCCGACCCCCTGCCCCCCACCCGCGTCCCGCAGATCCAAATCTCAGCATTAGGCAGTGTCCCCTCCCCCATCATAACCCTCTTACTGTCCAGGCAGTGTACAGTCTTTTGTCCAGAGTTTTAGAAGAGAATCAGGAGCCAAGCTGCTCCTCACGACAAACCATCCGGCTGCTGCCCGTGCGCTCCAGCCGTCTCCGGGACCGTTGCACTGGTCGGAGATGTCTCCTCCGCAGACGGCAATAATGTATCAGGTACCAGGATCTCCTCAGGAGACGCAGCGGGATCCATCTTCTCTTACTGTGACTCGGTTACTCTCCACACTCTCATCCTCCTGGGAACCTGGACGCCGTCTCCGGCTGCGCCGCCTCCGCGGTCTGGCCCCCACGAGCTCCGAGCCCCAGCTCGCTCACCAGGAGGGAGGTCATCTCCCCAGATCTCGAGCCACTCCCACACATCCGCCGGTGCCTCGAAGAAGTGAGCCTTTCCCTGGGAGAGAACCTTGAGTTTCGCCGGGTATAGTAGCATATACTGGAGATGCATCTCCCTGAGCTTTTGTTTAACTGCCAGAAAGGACTTGCGCTGTTCCTGGACTAACTGCGTATAGTCCGGTAAGATGGACACCCTCGCATTCTCAAAGGTAAGGTCCTTAACGTCGAATGTTATCCCTGTTACGGTAGTTTCGAAGGCGGGACCAAGGCTCTATGTGCCCTCTCTATTACAAAAACATCCGACAGGCCCTCAGGGCACAACACCGTACAAATCCATTGCTCTAGGAAACGTTCCGGGTGGCCTGCCTCTGCTCGTTCCGGAATACCCAGCACGCGGATGTTACTGTGGCGCGCCCTCCCCTCGTCATCCTCCGCTCTCCACTCCAGGGCCTTCGTTGCGGCAGAGAGTTGAGAGACCGTTTTTGTAAGAGACGCTACCTCTCCCTGCAGTTGAGTAATGTTCCCATCCGCAGTCATGACCTTGTCGGCTACCTTGCTCAGGTCAGTCCGCAACAGGTTCACGTCGATGGACACAGTCTTAATCTGACGTTCCAAAGCCGAGTGGGAGCCCTGTATCGCCTTCAGCAACTCCGCCCGTGACGGCTCCTTGGGCGCTGGACCCGCCTCCTTCTGGCGAGTGAGTTTCTGTGAAGGGAGCCTCTGTGTGGTATACTGTGTGATGGTGTTGGGCTGGACCGCCGGGGGCGTTCTATCCTTGCGCATCATGAAGTGCGAGGGAGGACCACTCCAGCGTCCTCTAAACTCTAGATCGTCGGCAGCTCCCTCAGACGCCTTATACAGTCTAGCTACCAGGGCACCAGGCCCACTAGATCCGCCGCCCAGGCACGTCCTAGTTATGGCACTGTTATATATCTAGCCAAAAGGGCGCTGCGGGGGTGTGTCACAGGATCCTGTATACTACAGGGAGGGAGGAGGCTAGGTCCAGGCACCTGTTCCAGTCTTGAGCGGGGTTACGTGTGGGCCCCCTGGCATCCTCCCATTACCAGCTGCTGCAGTGCCGCTCCCCTGAGGGTACCTCCTCTGAGCCACTGTACCTCCAGACGCTGTATTTCAGATCCTGTGCTCCAGCGTTTGTAGAGATGTCTTGTGGGCACGTGACCCCCTAGCACCAGGAGATTATTGTTTCAGGGGTCCAGAATACCGCACCCAGCCTGGTCTCCACTAGCCCCACCTCCGGGCAATCGGGGTTCCGGTCTCCCTCCACTCAGTGTCCACCTATATGGTACCCCTATAGAGGGGGCAGGATATCCCCTTCGGCAAGTGACTGAGGGATCCTTCCTGCTGCAGGCGGAATGGGCCGTTCCAAACTTCGGGCCCCATACTCACGCGGCCCTGTCCCGATGTGGACAGGCCGTCTTCTTACCCCCACGCCAGGGCCCACTGCGGATCGAGGGGTCGGGTCTCAATGAGGCGCTGGACTCGTACAGTGCGACCACCCAGGCGCTGCCGAGATCTCTGGGGGTGGCGGCCCCCCTGCTCCAAGCACCACGACCAGGCACAGGCCTCCACGACCACCAGCACCGGCAGGCCGTGACTCCGTCTCCCGGTCCGGTCTGTGCAGTATATCTGGCCCCCGCTGTCAACTCTGCCGTTGCCGGGCCCCCCGGATGGCAATGGGGGTTCTCCGGTCAGTCCGCTGTTCCGCCACTTTTAGGCCCGATCCCCGGCCTCGAGTAGCAGCCCCCCACACCAGGCACCCCGACCAGACGCAGGCCGCCACAGCCACCAGCACCGGCGGGCCGTTCTCCACCTCCCGAGCGTGCCGGTGCGGCAGTCCAGGGTCCCGCTCTCACTTCCGCCCCTACCGGGCCCCCCCGGATGACAGTGGGGGTCTCCCGGCAATTCCGCTGCTCCGCCTCGGCTAGGCCCGATCCCCGGCCTCGATTACCGGCGGCTACCACTACCACCCCAGCCGGCTGTTAGGACCGGTCCTCCAAGGCGCCCTGTGTCACCATGGTCGCTATGCCGCTCCACCGCCCCTTTCACTGCTTTGGACGATGGCAATGGGTCCCCCCGTGTCTGGAAACTCCGGACGTCGGGTCAGACCGCGATCCCCGGCCTCAATTTCAAAGCCAGTGGCAGCAGAGCAGCAGGACCAAGCTCGGCGGCGATCCGTAAACCTACAGCTCCCAAAGCGGGACCGGAGGAGCACAGGATGGTCCGGGTCCAGGGCAGCACCGTAGGAGTGTCTGAGGTGGGCTGACAGGATCTATTATTCAGGATTTTAGTGGCGGCCGGCAGGGAGCCGAAGGAGCTCATGTCCTGTCGGCCATGCTGCTTGGCCACGCCCCCCTGGACATGTACTTTTAAGTTTTAATGGTTATGGTAGTGAAAAAATCTAAATCTATATTTTTACTACTGTGAGGCCTACCTCTCCCACAGCACAACATTGAGTTGCCTTCTTAAATTTAAGAAGTGATTTAATTTAGATTGGGAATGGGTAAATATTTCATAAATAGTGTCTGAACAATTATAATTAAAAATGGTCTTTACTGGTAAAGTCAGATGTTAAGTTTTGAAAATGGCACTTTTAGAAAGTTGGCATGTTCCTGTGATTTCTACGTGGTGCCTGCAGCCTGTTCCTGGAACACATGATTGGGTGAGGTTTGCAGTTGGACTTTGTTTATTCATCCCAGATAGCCACACAATAGAGGAACTAGGTGTGTCTGGATGGGCCATCACTGGCAGAATTTGGAGGGCACAGCCCCACTTGCCAATGACTAGGCTGTATCCTACCTTCACTCAAATGACTTGTCATCCTTGCTTTGTTCATGCAGACAGTCAGTAGCCAGGGTATGGGAAGCCGGAAACCTCAAGCGCTTTAAAGGAAATTCTCTAGAAACATTAGCCACTTAAAAGAAGGCACCATGTATGAAAATAGGGCCCTCAAACCCACTCTTGAGTTCACTTTCTGATCTGCCGAAGAACTCTCAGAGGACTCCCTGCTGCTGTCGCCTGTTGTGGACTCCACAAGACTGCTTTGTTGCACCTGGAAGGACTGCTGTACAACCTGCAGCCTCCCATGAATCCTCAGTGGCCTGTCTTGCTGCTAGAGCCCTGTTCCACTATGTCAACCCAAGACTACCAGAGTAACTCCAAGGGCTTGTTGGCTGGCCACTGATCAGAGCCTTAGGGACAGAAAAATCTCCAACTATCCTGAACCAGCACCTAGACCCAGCCAGTGTGTCCCTCCAGTTCTGGACCTTGGTGGTGGTGTTAAAGGTGCCAGATAGCCAAAATCCTAAACTTGGGACTTGGACATTTTTTTGGGCTGAAAACTGCTCTTAGAACTTGGAAGAAATCTGGACCCACCTCCTCGTCTATCTGCCCAAAGTGCATCGCTGGTCAGCCTGACTTCGTGGCAGTTCCCGCTCAGTTCTTCTCTGATGCAACAAAGCCTAGAGCATTGCACCACCGGAACATCACTTTTTCCAACGTTGCTGTGGCTCAAAGCCCCACTCCATAATCACACAGTGGCGTTAATACACTTTGCATGGCTTAACACCGCTTTGTAAATATCTCCCCCTTTTACGCAGGTATCTGCGTTAAATGGTCCTGCATTGGTGTGGCTTTGGGTGTTCCACCGCAACACCTATCGCTTTTTGGCGCTGCCCCAGATTTACAAGGATCTGTAAATCTGAAGCAACCCCACTAAAGAGCAGGCGTTAGATTGGGGCAACGAGGAGGAATATTTTCATTTCTCCTCGATTTTGCTCTTGCTATGTGTTCTCTATTATACAGTACACATAGAAAGAGCAAATTGCCTTTAAAGATTGTTTATGTGCAGAAAGGCGCCCCTTTCTGCACATAAACAAACTTCCCTGTAACACAGACACCCTTGCAGCATGGTGCAAGGGTGTCTGCGTTGCAGGGTATCATCCCTGCAATGCAGGCACGCTTGCACTATGGTGCAAGGCTGTCTGTGTTGGTGCTAGGCAGCTTTTCTTAGCTGCAGCGCAAGGGAAAACACAGGGGTGTGCCGTATTCATGTAAATAGGCAGATTTATGCATTTTTTTAAATGACGCAGAGCGGCGCTACTAAATTGCTTGCAGCGCTGTGCCATTTCCTAGCAAAGATACATCCCTGTTCGGTAGTATTTCGCCAAAGGGGTATACAGGCCCATTGAACGCTCTTTGCCTACATCCTCCAGCTGCGTCCCGCAGGAGATTTTCAACATCCAAAAAAGAGACTAAGGGGCATATGTACAAACCCCTATCACCATGGGAACGTCACTTTGTGTGACATTTCGCTGGCGATAGGGATTCGCCTTATTTACAAGGCAGCGTTAAGTCACTTAATGGAGCTTAACACTGCCTTGTATATAAGGCCGCCTTTCACGATATACTTAGCGTGAAAAGGGTGGGCAGTCGGTGTTGTGGTGGGCATTCCACTGCAACACTCATTGATTTTGAAGCTGTCTCTATTTATCAGAATCAGGGAAAACATGGTCTTAACTTGGCGAACTGAAGAGAAATGCTTTATTTCTCCTCGTTTTTGCTTTTTCCATGTGTGCTGCCTTGAGAAGCACACATGAAAAAAGCAAAACGCCTTTGATTGTTTATAAACAATCTTTTAAAAAAATTACATTTTGTAACTTCCATGTGTGCTGCATTGAGCAGCACACATAGAAGTGACAAAATGGCATTTCAGGATTTTTTATATGCAGGAAGGGGGACCTTCCTATACATAAACAATCTTCTCCTGCACGCAGACACCCTTGCACTGTGGAGCAAGAGGGCCTGCGTTGGCGCCACACAGCTAAGTGTAGCGCCAGCGCTTGGGGAAATGAAAGGCTGCACCATATTCTTGTAAATATGGTGCAGCCTTGAGTTTCTGAAGTGGGGAAGTGAGGCGCTAAGCCATAACGGCTAACGTCTTACTCCGCCACTTCTTTGTAAATATCCACATAAGTCCGAACATAAATCTTCACTGCGACTTCGACCAGTGGCGACACTCCTCCATGTACACTGCCTGCAGCCTTGCCCCTGTGAACTTTACCATTTTAAGCAAATTTTACTCAAATTTCTTTTTAAGACCGAAATTATACTCTAAGGGCCAGATGTAGGTAATCTCGATTTACCTACTCTTAAATACCGAATCATACCGATTCGGTATTTAGGAGTAGGTAAATGGGATGTTGGTAATTTCTCTTGTGAAATTACCGAATCGGTAAGAATCGGTAATTACCGAATCGGTATTTACTGATTCGGTGATTCGGTAATTGGGGGAAACATTGAAGGGTGGCAGGGTGTCACTTTGACACCCTGTTGCACCCCTCAATCGTGTATGGGTGCACATGTTGCAGACATACATGCCTTAAGGGGATGTATGTCTGCAACATGGCAGCGTTTGAAAAGCAAAATAAATGCTTTTTTAAGGTTTTTCATTATTTACCCCCAACTTCTAGTTGGCGGTAAATAACGAATTCTTAAACCCATGTAGCACTGATTACAGTGCTATCTACATCTAAAAATACAGATTCGGTAATTTTACAGATTCGGTAATTTTACAGAATCTGTAAAATTACTGATTCGGTAAAATTACCGAATCTGTATTTTAGGTGGCCCTACATCTCAGTATCCAAATACGGGTCGGTAACGGCCGAAAATCGGTATTTTCGGCCGTTACCGACCGGTATTTGGATACCTACATCTGGCCCTAAGACTGAAGTTAAGGGCTGACCGACTAGGCCTAATCCAATTTTTGATTAACATCGTGGTAGGCCATAATTTTTTACTTTAACCTAGTCTAGCATGGCTGGATCTCCTTGGTTGGAGCTTTGATAGTTTAGGAGCTGCTTTTTACCTTAAACTTTATAAATTCATAACTTCGACTCGACTGATTGGATTTTTATCATTTTGGTGTCAAACAATGTAATTTAATTCACTTTATTTTTCTAAATTAGTGTGGGATTTTTATTTGTTCTGTTTTCACTTTATTACTGTTTGTGTGCTGCATAAATACTTTACACATTGCCTCTAAATTAAGCCTAACTACTTTTCTGCCAAGCTACCAGTGGGTCAAACACAGGTTAATTTAGTGACTTTTGTGGCTCACCCTGACAGGGATTGTGGCTATTGTTTGAGGAGGGTTAATACCCCACTCTACCATCAACCTAATTTCTCACAAAAACTATCTGCATCTTGGCGTCTCGCCATTCCAAACAAGCACAATATTAGAAGATGGTTTATTTGTATTACCAAGTATCAGTATAAAGTCAGTGGGTCATATTTCATTTTTTACACTTTTGACCTAACTATCCTGTTCCCACAACATTGATAAAAATATCCATTGAATAAATAACAGAAAATCTGACATTAAAAAAAGGGATATACACATGAAAAAGCAAAAGAGATTAAGGGCCAGATGTAGGTAATTCCGATTTACCGACTCTTAAATACCGAATCATACCGAATCGGTATTTAAGAGTCAGTAAATTAGAAGGAGGGAGATGTAGGTAATTTTTTATTTTGAATTACCGAATCTGTAAGATTTGGTATTTACCGATTCGGTAAATACCGAATCAGTATTCCCCATTGATTCCTATGGGCTTTGGAGCCCATAGGAATCAATGGGAAATACCAATTCGGTATTTACCGAATCGGTAAATACCGAATCCAGCAAGGGTGCAGGGGGTGTCACTTTGACACCCTCTAGCACCCCAAGTGCAGGCTTGTGTGCAATGTGGCACACATACATGCCCTAAGGGCATGTCTGTGTGTCTGTCACATGGCACAGGTGTGCATGCACAGATGTGCATGCACACCTGAATTCGGTATTTTACCACCCAATAGGATTGGGTGGTAAAATACCGACTCTTAAGGGCCTGTGGCACTCTGTGGAGTGCCACCTACATCTTGATTTACTGAATCGGTACAATTACCGATTCGGTATTTTACAGAATCGGTAAATTTACCGATTTGGTAAATTTACCGATTCTGTAAAATAATGGCCCCTACATCTCAATCACCAATTACCGGTCGGTAACGGCCGAACAACCGGTAATTGGCGACCTACATCTGGCCCTTATTCTCTAATCAAGGAAACCAAAGAAAGCCACTACAACAGGCAACACCAGTAGCAATATCAAGCAATTGGAATACCTAATGAGACAGGAAATTAAGCAAGGACTGCATGCTACAACCCTAATCTAGTACTACACACTCAAAAAAGTGTCCACATAGAGATGTATATAGCACTTATATCAACTTTGTGCAAAACCAAAAAAATAAAATGTCTGTAGAGCCTTGTAATGCCATATTAAATAAATGCTCTTTGGACTTAGCATCACTGGCGTTTGAAGAATTAACACCAGTTATAAAGGAACTGAAAAAATAAATTGGCCAATCAATCAAGAATAGTCTTAAAAGTTAAAAAAATGGAGTGGAACAAAATACTTGAGGACATTAATAGAAACTTAGATACCTACCTTAAACAAATAAATGAACATCAGATTTGTATGTTCAAAAGAGAGACAATAGACTACAAACTAGATGAAGTTTACACATGAATAGGTGTATTTACCAAAGGAGAATGAGTAAAAAAATCCAACAGGAGTAGTTCGGATGAAAGTAGCAGAAGAAGACTCCTCAAGCAAACAAAGGGAATCTGGTGAAAGGATTAACATTGCAAGAAGCAAAGGCAATCTTGAAACACAAATGAGAGTCAGCACTTCTAAAGAGCTTCCTTTTTAATGAACATTCCAGCAGCAATCAAAGAACACAGAAAACAAAGAAATAGAAATGAAAAAACCAGCAGGGAAAAAGAAAAGCGATCGCTTCGGCCTCAACTTTGTGATACCTACCTCTATCAGAATCTTGGAGCCTGATTTAGAATTCGGCGGACAGGGTACTCCATTACAAATGTGACAGATGTCCCGCCGCTGTATCACAAGTGCCATTGGACATAATGCAGTTGTAATACTGTAGACAGGATATGTGATACGTTTATGTCCAGTAACTCTAGATGAGACCCTTAATTCCATTGAAATAAAAAACTTCTGCTCAAAGCACATTTATTTTACCTATATACAGAAACAAATTTGCTTGAAACTGAAAATGCATTTTTCATATTCATGCACAATTGTATATTAAAATGTTTTTTCAAAATACTATCAGTTTAGAAAACATTTATTGAAGAAGTGCAATAGAGAAGAATTTTAAATCAAAGGACCTTTCACGGCAAGATCAGTCACAAGATATTGAACAGCTTTAAAGTACTTCTTAACAATATAAAAAAATAACATTTTGACAAAATGAAGATACACAACAACCTATCCATCGAAGAAAAAGTCACACTGAAGAACTTAGGAAACAATAAAAGAAATCCCATTAAAATTGTAAAACAAATTGTAACAACTGATGACAACACCTATATAAAGCTGGATGGGGATCTTACAAAAGCTTTCCAAAGATTTTGTTTTTTAAAACATACTTTATTGTCAAACTGCACATATGTTGCAGGGCTCTGCACACCAGAGACATCTGCAGTATTAAACATTACATCAGCCGGAAGGCAGTCGACTTTTCTTTGTGAGCAAGAACAAGCAAATATATAACAGAGCAATATTTAAAAATCAACCAAAGCCGAACCATGGTGAAATAAACTCTGTGTAAGTATTTAAATTGGATGAGACAGAGGCGCATTGCTATGGCCGCACCCCTGGGGGTGGCCAGAGCCTCCCTCCAATCCTCCTCCTCTAGCTTGCCCACATCCTCTCCCCATGTCTCCCAGAGCTTCTGCAGCGCGGGGTAACAGTGCGTGACCAGTGACTGATAAATGCGGGATATCTTCTTTGTCTCCAAATCCCCCATGAACACTTTTGCTTCTAGTGGACTAAACTCCGAGAGGGACTCCAAACCCTCCAGGCTGGGAGACAGTGCATGAAGGAATTGGAGGTATCTAAAGAACTGGGAGCGAGGCATGCCAAATTCCTTACAGTCCTGAAAGGACTTAAGTGTTGTGCTCCTTAGAACATCCCCTAGGGTCGAAATGCCAATGTTGTCCCATCCCCGAAATCCCTGTAGTGTCGCAAGGCTGGTCAATTGCCCAGTGTTCCACAAGGGGGTTTTCCCAGTCAGGTTATTCCACCATCCCATACAGCGCAGAGCCTGTTTCCAAATTCGAAATACTACCTGCTTGTTTTCCGATGGCAGTGCGCTCCGTAGCGGCGCAGAGTAAAGAATAGTGTGCAGTGTATGAGACCCCATGAGAGAGCGTTCCAAGGTGTATGCTGGGTCCCCCCTGTCACCATACCACCACTCATTCAGGGCCAGAAGGTGAGAGGCCTAGTAGTAGGAGAGGATGCCCGAGGTCGCCAACCCTCCGCAATAGGTGGAGAGAAAGCATGTGCGTAGCGGCACACGCACCGCTCCAACCTCCCATAAAAACTGCCCAAGCACAGAGTTCACCAACCGGAACCATTTGGGCGGGATCGGATGTGGGTGATTTTGCAGTTGGTATAGAGGCCGGGGGAGTGCCACCATTTTAAAGATTGCCGATCTACCATAGATTGTCAGCGGCATACATGACCAGGTCTTGAGATCAGCCCGAACTCGCTCCCATACTGGCGCCAGATTCCGCTTCCAGGAGACAGTTGGCACCTGCGATAGAAACACCCCCAGATATTTAAGGCCCCCCACTGCCACCTGAAGTGTAGATGCCCAATCACCCACTCTCGACCGCGCCCCCAGCACCCACAGCGTGGACTTGCGAGTGTTCGTGTAGAGCCCCGATGATTCCCCGAAAATCTGCATTATCCGCAGGAGGCGCGGCCCGACCTATTGAGATCAGTAAGAAAGAAAAGGACATCATCCGCATAAAATGCAATCCTATCGGACAGCCCTTGCGCCCACTCAAACCCACTCAACTGCACATCAATGCGCACCCACACTGCTAACAGCTCCATAGCCAGTGCGAATAAGTATGGGGAGAGGGGGCAACCCTGCCGGGTGCCGCGCCTAATGGGAAAACTGGAAGAGATCACTCCCGCCACCCGAACCGAAGTCGTCAAATCGGTGTAGAGAAGTTGCAGGTAGGACATGAAGCGAGGCCCAAGGTTAAGCCGGGGCAGTAGTGAAAACAGATAGACCCAGTTCAGTGAGTCGAACGCCCTGTCTATGTCGGTGAGGAGGACTGCGGCCTGTTCCCCAGTCCGTCGGACCTCCGCCACCGCCATGTGCGCCTGCCGCTTTCCAAAGAATTTTGAATACTATTTTGGAAATAGCACTGAATAAACATTGGATCAGTGAGAAAACTAAAAATGACCTCAGTATGCGCAATCAAAAGTGAACATGTGTTTGTGTGTGCGTGAATAAATATATTACCTACTGGTGGTTGCCAGTAGGTAGTTATAGTTAGGACCAAGTTTGCATAGGAAGAGCATTTTTGTTTTGCTTATAACTTTGGCGTCTTTTGATGAATCTTAATGGAATTTTCCAAACTAATTTTGTGTTCATATCAGCTCCTATGTTAAAAGTTTGGGGGTGATTGGTCAAAGGGGGGCCGAGATAAAAGGGGGGTCCCAAAACGTGTTTTCTCCATGTTAATTTCCATCGGAAACTTTAGACAAGGCTACAGGTCGAACGGGTGAACAGAATTACCCCAAATTTGGCAGGGAGAAGGATCTTGGTCTAGAAAGCATGCTTTTGTTTATTTGGTGTAAATCAGTTCAGTAGTTTTTGAGAAATATCAAAATTTACAGATACCAATATTTGGGAATTCTGCCATCTGATTGGCTGAGGCGTTACGAGCACGAGCTTTCTGCTTATTGGTTGCGAGCGCTGCGAGCTGTTACAACTAGGAAGTGTTGGTCACCATTTTGTGATTCCATTGAAGCGAGTAAGGGGAAAAAAGGGTGAAAAAAGTAGGAAAGGAGGGTAGGAGCACTGTAACCTCTGTGGGGGAGTGCAAAGCGAAGTAGTCACTCTTACAGGTCTGAAAGTGCGGTGTTGCTCAGAGTGACATGGTGCTGAGATGATAATCTTCTACACTCGGGTATGAAACCGAGAGCCTAAACCGGGAGCTCATTGTTGTAAAGTGATGTGCTCTGGTCTTTGTAGCATACGTGTGCAAGTAGTGTTAGTAGGCGTTTATACCATACAGGGAGTGGGAAGCGAACTACTGACCACTATCATGCGTTTATACTATACCGGAAGCGGGAAGCGAAGTACTCACGCCTACCGGTGTGAAGAGTCGGGATCAAACCGAGCTGATTGCCGTAAAGTTATGGCCAATACTGGCCACTGTAGTATACCTGTGTAAGTAGTGTTAGTAGGCGTTTATAGCATATAGGGAGTGAGTAGCAAACTACCTACTCCTACTGGTCTGAAGACTCTGGGATTAAACCGTGAGCCTCAATCGTGAGCTCATTGCTGTTAAGTGAAGTGCTCTGGACGCTGTAACATACCTGTGGAAGTAGTGTTAGTTTGCGTTTATTCAATACAGGGAGTGGGAAGTGACCTACTCACCCCTACTGGTCTCAAGACTCGTGGATGAAACCATGAGTTAATTGCTGTAAAGTCATGTGCTCTGTGTAGTATTGCAATGTAAGTCATAGTAGAATGTTAGTATGTAATTCTACTAGAATGTAAGTATGTGATGTTAAAATGTAGGGCTGTCATTAGGGGAACCTTGGAAGTTTATACACGGTGCTGGAGAAGACGGTTGCCTTGCTGTCTGCTCCTGTTGGTGGCTGCTTAAGCTGTCTTGTTTCCTGCAATAAATCTACTTATCGTATCCACTGCTGTCTGCCTCTTCACTACATAAATTTGGCGACGAGCGGGAGAAGGTAAAAAGAAGGCAGCACTCACTAATATTTCAAGGTTGCTTGCATTGTGCTGAAGACCCGTTTTCTTCGTGTAGCTGTTTCTACTCATCACAGTGTCGTCGGCTCATTGTACTATGTTATCCGACCTCTGGTAGGATATATATTTTTAGATTTTGCGCTTCCTCTGCCTCTTCAATACACTCTGGTCGCTGTACTACACGTGTGTAAGTAGTGTTATTATGCGTTTATTCTAACCAATGCAACATGGTCCTAGGGAGCGCGACCTCCCAGGCTCAGTTCATACAATGTCCCGGGGTGTGCATCCGCAGGACATTTATGTTTGCTATTAAAGGGCGGGTGCATGGCTTTCACCCTGTGATAGCAAATGGTTGTTTGACTAGTTGAAGCGAGAGGAGGAAAACCTTGTATTGCTTTAATAGAGCAGATCCAGATGGTAAAAATGGAGAGGAAGAAAAAAAGAGAAGCGGGGTCTCACCCGTTCATTTAAATGAGGCTCCTGGTGGGTAATGTTCCGTGGTCAATCCTATTATTATATTGCGGGGTCTCTGTAGGACTGGGGATCTTAATGTCACATGTAAATTAGGCGCGGGTGGCACAGAGACATTTGGCAGCCTAGAGGATCGCCACCTTCCTGGGTATTGTTTACTAATTGTTCGGGGGTCTTCGAGGCCAACTGAAGTCCGGGGATCGCCACCCTCCGGGCTTTACTTAAATATGCAGGGTGGGCCTCGCCAGTCCCTGATGCCTCTGTGGTCCTAGGCAGTGCCTTATTGGTTCTGTAATCACACGGGCAGTACTCTTGGTGTTATAAAGTGACACAAGCATAGAACCCTTGCAGTTGTAGAATTACCCAGGCTTCATTTGTGTAATAGTCTGTTGGTTTATGTTTGGAAGGTGCACTGGAAAATTACAAATGTTTTCCCTCATAATCTCCTATAAACAGACGATTATCGAAATAAACTACAGACACGCGTGGTGAGAAAAAGAAGACTGATACACTCACTTATTTATTGGAGAAAAAAATAACCTTTATTAAAACAATATAAATAAATGGAAACGTAAGTTTATGAGAACAAACAACAGTATAACATGAAATACGTGGGTGGGACTCCTCTGGAAGCAGCGTACAAAACCTGCAAGACAAAAAAGAAACATGTGTATTTGTGCCATGTGGAAGAGGTAAAGAAAGTTAGTCGGAATGAAAGAAAGATAGTGAGAATGGGAGGGAGAGGGAGTGGGTGGAAGGGAGAAGGAGAGGGAGAGTCAAAAGAACAGAGGGAGGAGGAGACAGAGCGTCGGCCTACTGCACCCAGCCCTCAGTGTTTACCTCCCGTCACCCATTTGTCTAGGACGCTGGGGTCCGTGAGAAAGAATGTGGTCCAGCAAGTCCTTAAGATGAAACATATGACTGAGGCCAGAGATTACATTATTAGCTACAGGAAAATCGCTTGCCTGTACCTGTGCACCGAGGGTACTGCACCCCAGTCCCTTCCCCCACACTGTGCTCAATTGTAGATGCTGCGCACCGAGGCTTCACTGCTCACCTGCCACCATCGGTGTGTCCAACGACATGTTGGTACAAGCTCTGAGTCCGGGGTAGCCTTTTTAGAGTGGGCGAGCAGGTCTCTGGTCGGGGACAGTGTCTTGATACCACAATGGAAGGTGTCAGAATGCCACTCCATTCACTTTGCATCTATATAATTATTTCGTGTTGACAGTTTCTATTGTCTTTGCCAGGTTTGGGCAAAACTGCCACTGATGCCAAGAGCATTGTATGTGGCAGCTTTGTGGTGTTGTCGATGGTATTAAAAAGTCATGTCAATATTAGAACTACGAGTGAACAAAAAGTTTATAAAAAAGAGAAGTAAATCCATCTGGGCCGGGGATTTAAGAAGTTTAAGTCAAGCTATAGCCGAGATAACTTTTTCAGTTCTAATGGGACTATCTAGGGCCGCATCCTGGTCAGCAGTCAGCTTGGAGTGTGTGATACCTTGAAAATACCTGGAGGGGTTCTGGTCAGACAAGGACTATGCGGTATGCAGATTTGCGTAAAAGTTTCGGAATGTATTTGCTATATCCTCACCCCGTGCCCTCGTCAGTCAAAATGAGTGGGACTGTCACCGCCTGTCTCTGTGGGCATAATTTATGGGCCAATAAGCGGCCGCATTTGTCTTCGCTGGTATAAAATGTATGCTTTAGATGAAGTGCAGCATACTCCGCCCTGTCAAGATTAAGGCTGGCCAGCTGCACCCTGGCTGCTTTTAGTTTCCTTCATATGCGAGGTGCCCCTGTCCTCTTATGGATCCCTTCTAATTCGAGTACTTGCATAGAAAGTTCAACCCTCTTCTCTCTGCGTGCCCTATTATCAGCAGCCGAGTAGCTATGAGGTCGCCCCGGGCTACTAAATTAAGGGTTTTCCAAAGGCATATAATTGAGGTGTCCTGTGACATTTATCTCTAAGAAGTCTTCCAGTGTTTTTGTGAGGCGTGTGACAACTTCAGGGCAGTGGAGGAGTGTGTCCCTAAGTCTCCAGGAGTATGACGGTCTAGAGGTGGGGGGAAACAGTAGAGACTTAGTTAGTGCTGCATGGTCCGAGAGTGCCTGGGGTTCAATTACTGAGTTCTGTGGTATCTGGAGGAGAGAACACATCGTCAAGAAGTAGTCCAGAATTGCAGAAGTCCCCCAGGCATGAGAAATAAAAGTGTAGTTGAGTGTGTGAGGATGACGAAGCCACCACAAGCTCACTAGTCCCAAGTCATGCAGTCATTGGGGGTGTGTATCAGAGTGCCCCGTCTGTCCCTGCCTCTGTGTGGAGTGGTCAAGTAGACCGTCGAACACGAGGTTTAGGTCACCCCAGATAAGGATTTATCGATCGGGTGTGGAGGTTAAATCACCTACTGCCTTGCGTAAAAAGATCTCTTGTCCCTCGTTATGGGCGTATATAGTGGCAAATGTTAGTGTGTGTGCAGAATATACCAGAAGCCTCCCCTTAATCTTCGATCCCTTGGCTCCCACCTTCCTTTCCTTGTGGGAAAGCCCTAGAGCGCATTCTATGGGTATCGCTGGCCAGCAGATGGGTCTGCTGCAGTAAACAGAGATGGTCCCCAGAATTTTCCAAATAAGACAGGATAGCCCTACGTTTAATTGGATTGTTAAGCTCTTTTACGTTTAACGTTAGGATCTTTACACTAATTTACGTGAAAGGGGGGTTGCATGCGCTGTGGATGTCTAAAGGTCAGTCGAGCCACAGCTGTCTTAATTACGAGGTTTCCCAAATAAGGTGCAAATAAAATGCATGGGTTGCTGTCCTGAGTGGACAGGGAGAAGGAGACCCCAACATGGAAACAAACAAAACCCCATAAATAACGAAAACCTAAGGTGAAGCAAGAAATCAAAGTCAATGTCCAGAGTGTTCTGCTCTTAGTAAAGAGAAAGAGAGGTACTTGTGGCCCTTGGCTCCTCGCTCCCACCAGTAAAAGCCCACAAAAATGTATCAACACCATCGGCTAGGGCCGAGGGTACACTAACAATGTACAAATATGCAGTTAGTGGCCCTGCAAGAGATGACAGCACAGCTTGCCGCTCCTTGGCCATAGTGTCCGGATCAGGGCGCGCTGCTGAATTTGGGGACTTAATGGTGGTCCATCCATGGCCACTTCTGCGTCTGCGGGGACGTGAGTTCTGGCTAGATTGGTCTGGCAAGGGTTGATCAATGCCCAAGAGTCTCTCGGACGCTGGGAGAGAACACATTTCCTTAGCTCCCCCTTATAGAAGAAAATCAACCTGAACGGGTGCCCCCAAGAGTATTTTATGCCAGATTCCCAGAGGTGGAGCGTGATCAGTCTGAAGGACTTGCGTTTGAGTAATGTGGGGGCAGCCAGATCCTGGAATAGTGTGGGTTTCTATCCCTGATATGTGAAGTCTGTATTTCACCGAGACTCACAGAGAATCCTCTCCTTTAGTTGGTAGTTATGGACGCAGGTCAAGATGTCCGCTGAGGGGGCAGGGGCCGCTCCTTGTTGGACCATCTTGTGGGTGCGATCCAGCTTGACCGGGAACTCCGGGGGTTCTCCTAGGATGGAGCGGAAAAGGTCCGCCACGAGGGACTCGATATCTTCATTGCCGTCATCATGTGCCATTCCTCGGATGCAGATGTTATTCCATAGGGACCTGTTTTCCAGGTCCTCGGTATGGGCCTGCAGGTCCAGGTTCTGTTCTTGCAGCCAGAGGACTTCATGTTGGAGGTTCTCAATTTCCTCATCCCTTTCAGTTTCATGCTCCTCCAGTGTGTGAACTTGCTCTCCCAGAGGGTCCACATCGAGATGTACATCCCGTAAGTCTGCCTGGAGTTCGCGTTTCATCATAGCTAGGGCATCTCAGAAGGATTAAAAGAGGGACTCTAAGAATGATTGACTGACTGGAGCCTCTGGGCCTTCATTCCCCTCAGCTTCGTCCGCACATCCCAGGCCCGTCTGGCTTTTGGGCAGTTGGGTGGATTTAAGCAACAACTCTTTTATGGACCTGTCTTTTTTGCCTTTGAGGCAGCCATGGCATCTGAGCATGCCAAGTGAGGACAAGGTGGACAGACAACCGCTGGTGAGGGAGCACATGTAGAAGCGCTGAGGAGCAATATCAAACAGCAGGGCCACAGCCGCATATCCCCTGCTTGAGCCCCACACGCTCACCTCACCATCGACAATGCGTGAGAGCGAGATAAATGTCAGCGGCCTGCTTCTGGGGCCTTGTTGTCTCAGGGCTGTCGGGGTGGTGCTGTCCTCTCAGTTCAGGCCTTCGGAGGTGGCACTCTTCTGCCCTGGGGACCCCACTGCCAACAAGGAGTACTGGTGGTAGCGACTGAGGCCCTAGGAGTTTAAGGAGTAAGGGCGTTGTGTGAAGGGGCCCTGTTGCGATCTCCGTCTAGGGACGCCTGACCCTACAGGAGGCAGTACCTGGGCCTGGCCGCCAACCTATGGCATCCGTCGGGACTCTTCGTTCAGACACCCATTGCTTGACGTCAATTACTGCCCAGTCAGGTCTCAAGGCAGTGTGCCAAGTTAATCAGGGGGCTCCGCCGGAGTGGGGGGTGCTGATTTCAGTACTGGTGATTACAGGCGGCCTCCCTGGGCCGATGTGCAGAACGACTCAGCCAAAGGCTCCCGCTGTGCAAAATCGCCTCTGAGGTCTCAAAAATGTCCAGGCCGGGTCTCAGAGCCTCTTGCGGTAGGCGTGTCACTGTGTGCTAGGGTGACCAACTGGCATAGGTGCAAATTCAGGACGGTGAGTGTAAAAATTCAGGACAAAGGGTCAAAATTCAGGACAAAAATTCAGGACAAATCTTCGGGACAAAAGGTAAGTTTTACAGATACGTCAGAGGTGGTCGCGCAATAGTATATATGTAAGTAAATAGGTTTATATTAGGTTGAGACAATCGTGCACTTCACGGTTTTTCAGTATGGCTGCAGCTTGCTGCCTTAGACAATTCAAAATTCGCATCTCGCTCCAGCAGGTACATTAATCACCAGACAAAGGTGAACCACACCTGAATATAAGTGAAGCCGCTTTTATTGTTGATTGAAAACTACTGGATATATAAGGAACTTTGCTGGGCCGGCCCCCAGTAACAAAACCGCCCCCCCCCCCCTTTCCAGCCTCCCAGGGAAACACCCGATGCCCGGTCCGGCCAGTCCTGCCTTGCTATCACCCTTCAATGGTGCCCCTCATCTTCACTTAGACCGTCTCTCATGTGTATTTAATTTCTTTTATAGTGTTACTCATCCCAATTATGTAGGGCAGGGTGTCGGAGTGCGTTACATCACAAACATTATATAGAGACAATGACTCATATTAACGTGAAAGTCAATGTAAAGGGAAATGCTACTTAAGATAATGGGTGCTACAAGGTGTAATCATTCTTTTATCTATTATTCAGTCTTTCACCATTCATTCTGTCCTTTCATCTATGTGCCCATTTATATCCAAACATACTCAACCATTTGCAAACCTATCCACCATATATCCTTCCATCCATCATTACACTCATCCATCCCTCCATCCACCCTTTCAGTCATCCATCCATTATTCATCCATCCACCCTTTCACTCCATCCATCCGCACAGTCATCCAACCACTCTTTCACCCATCCATCTATTCACTCATCCATCCAGACATTTAGCCTTTCACCCATCCAGCCATTCATTCATTCACTTACTTATCCATCCACCCGGTCACTTATCCTTCCACCCAATCACCCTTTGAGTCATTCATCCTCCCTTTCTCTCTCCATCCCCCTTTCACTTATCCATCCATCCATCCATCATCCACCCATCCATCTACTCATCCATTCATGTATTCCATCCATTGATCCTATTACTCATCCATCCTTTCACTCATCCATCCTTTCACTCATCCATCCTTCCATTCTCTCATCCATCCCCCCTTTCACTTCTTCACTCATCTATTCATCCTTTTGTCCATCTACCCCTTTCACTCATCCATCCATACATTCACCATTTCACTTATCAATTTAATCCATCTATCCTTTCACTCATCTATCCACCCATTCACTCGCCCATCTAAGCTTTCACTCATCCATCCATCCTTTCATACACCCATCCACCCTTTTACCCACCCATCTACCCTTCCACCCATACATCCATATATTTACCTTTTCCCTCATCCATACTTCCACTCATCCATCCATCTTTTCTTTTATCTATCCATTCACCCTTTCATTCATCCATTCATCCTTTCAGTCATCCATCCAGCCATTCACACATTCCTTCACTTATTTACTCACCCACCTTTTCACATGATGAGCTGAGCCTTTGTCTGCAGAGTTGCAGACAGAAGAGGCCCATGAAGACCTTCACCCTCGCTGTAGTTCCTAAAGCAAGGGGTGGGGTGGGGTGGGGGAAGTTCACTATGCCCCTGCACATAGGCAGTCTGAAAACGTAGAAGTCATGAGTCACACATGATGAACAGTGCCAGGATATGAGGTGACTGTGACATGGTGTTGTTTCCAGGGCTTGAAGTGGTGTAAAATAAAACTGGGGGGGTCTCTTCAAAGGGGGGGTTCGATGTAATTAAGGGCGTAGTTTAAAACACCAAGGCTAAAAATCAGCGCTAGCGTAGTGTTCCGCCCGACTGGTATTATGTTGTTTCTGTCATTGCATCCAGATATATAATACAGGCAGTATCATTACACCAACAAAAACCAGGGCTATTGGCTTTGTCAATGGTTGTTAGTTGCTTAAAATAAAAAAAAACTGTAACCATACTTCAGTTAAAAAATGATGAGACAGTGAAAGAACGATAACCCGTTCTTTTTAACTTATTTTACAGGCTTCTTTATATACACTGTTTTCGTACGTTGCTAAAGTTGCAGCATTAGCGCTTTGCCTTTTATTTTACAGAACGCCCTGCTGTACACCGAGGCAGGAGGAGGCCGCCACATGATTTACCAACCCAGACTGCCCCATTGTCATTCTGTATCAGCCCCATACAGAATGACAATGGGCGGGGAGGGGCTGCTCTTGTGCTCCAGGAGGAGCGTGAGGCGGATCACTGAAATAATATCGAGCCCATTAATATCGACTTGCAAAAATATCGATGAGAAAATATCGAAGGACAAAATATCGAGTTTCTATCTTTATACAGGTAAGTACAAAAATATTGACTCTAAAATATCGACTGTAAATAATATAGACTGTCAAAATATCGTTTTTTTTATATGTCTTTAAATTAGGTTAAAACGAATATAATAAGAAATATATTTAATATAAACTTAGTTAAAATGATTAAATAAATGTAATATTAATAAATAATTAATGTAAATAAAAAAAAAAAATTATATATATATATATATAATACATATTATTAACTAAACATATATAATATTTTTACTGTAGCATAGCAAAATGGTTAAAATGTATTGTAACAACTATAGTGAATTCAACATTAGTAAAACGCTGGATAGCGTAGGGGTAAAAATTACTATTCCCACTCCAGTGTGTGCAACAGTAGGGAAAACGTTGGATAGCGTAGGGGTAAAAATTACAATTTCCACTCCAGTGGGTGCAACAGTAGGGAAAGCGCTGGATAGCGTAGGGGTAAAAATTACTATTCCCACTCCAGTGGGTGCAACAGTAGGGAAAGCGTTGGATAGCGTAGGGGTAAAAATTACTATTCCCACTCCAGTGGGTGCAACAGTAGGGAAAACATTGGATAGCGTAGGGGTAAAAATTACTATTCCCACTCCAGTGGGTGCAACAGTAGGGAAATCGCTGGATAGCGTAGGGGTAAAAATTACTATTCCAACTCCAGTGGGTGCAACAGTAGGGAAAGCGTTGGATAGCGTAGGGGTTAAAATTACTATTCCCACTCCAGTGAGTGTAACAGTAGGGAATGCGCTGGATAGCGTAGAGGTAAAAATTACTATTCCCACTCCAAAGAGTGCAACAGTAGGGAAAACATTGGATAGCGGAGGGGTTAAAATTACTATTCCCACTCCAGTGTGTGCAACAGTAGGGAAAGCGTTGGATAGCGTAGGGGTAAAAATTACTACTCCCACTCCAGTGGGTGCAACAGTAGGGAAAGCGTTAGATAGCGTAGTGGTTAAAATTACTATTCCCACTCCAGTGGGTGCAACAGTAGGGAAAACGTTGGATAGCGTAAGGGTTAAAATTACTATTCCCACTCCAGTGGGTGCAACAGTAGGGAAAGCGTTGGATAGCGTAGGGGTAAAAATTACTATTCCCACTCCAGTGGGTGCAACAGTAGGGAAAGCGTTGGATAGTGTAGGGGTAAAAATTACTATTCCCACTCCAGTGGGTGCAACAGTAGGGAAATCGCTGGATAGCGTAGGGGTTAAAATTACTATTCCCACTCCAGTGAGTGTAACAGTAGGGAAAGCGCTGGATAGCGTAGAGGTAAAAATTACTATTCCCACTCCAAAGAGTGCAACAGTAGGGAAAACATTGGATAGCGGAGGGGTTAAAATTACTATTCCCACTCCAGTGGGTGCAACAGTAGGGAAAGCGTTGGATAGCGTAGGGGTAAAAATTACTACTCCCACTCCAGTGGGTGCAACAGTAGGGAAAACGTTGGATAGCGTAAGGGTTAAAATTACTATTCCCACTCCAGTGGGTGCAACAGTAGGGAAAGCGTTGGATAGCGTAGGGGTAAAAATTACTATTCCCACTCCAGTGGGTGCAACAGTAGGGAAAGCGTTGGATAGCGTAGGGGTAAAAATTACTATTCCCACTCCAGTGGGTGCAACAGTAGGGAAAGCGTTGGATAGCGTAGGGGTAAAAATTACTATTCCCACTCCAGTGGGTGCAACAGTAGGGAAAGCGTTGGATAGCGTAGGGGTAAAAATTACTATTCCCACTCCAGTGGGTTCAACAGTAGGGAAAGCGTTGGATAGCGTAGTGGTTAAAATTACTATTCCCACTCCAGTGGGTGCAACAGTAGAGAAAGCGCCGGATAGCGTAGGGGTTAAAATAACTATTAATTAACAATTAACTATTTTAATTATTTTACATAATTAATTAATTATTATTAAATTACTTCCCACCCTATCCCCCTATAAACTCACAACCCAGTACAGAAACTAATTTACTAAATATTGTTTATTTATCAATTAAATATTTATAATTAATTACCAATTATATTTTAATTAATTACCAATCAATAATTATTTAACAATTATTATTAATGTACATAATTAATTATTATTAAATTACTTCCCACCCTATCCCCCTATAAACCCACAACCCGCTACAGAAAATAATTTACTAAATATTAATTATTTATCAATTAAATATTTATAATTAATTACCAATTATATTAAAATTAATTACCTATTAATAATGCATTAACAATTATTATTCTTTTACATAAATAATTAATTATAATAAAATTACTTCCCACCCTATTCCCCTATAAACCCACAACCCGCTACAGTAAATAATGTAATAAAAATCAATTATTAATTAATTATTTTTTACCAATTATATTTTAATTATTTACCAATTAATAATTAATTAACAATTACTAGTATTTTACATAATTAATTAATTATAATTAAATTACTTCCCACCCTATTCCCCTATAAACCCACAACCCGCTACAGATTTATATTACACAATTATTAAAAATTATTAATAACTACCTTATTTTCGATTTTTTTTTGGTCTATATTCTATCTAGTCGATATTATGTCTAGTCTATATTTTTGATTCGATATTTTGGCTAAAATTATCGATATTACTCGATATTTTTGTAGTCTATATTATGTCTGGTCGATATTTTTGCTAGTCTATATTTTTTACTCGATATTTTGTCCAAACGATATTTTGGAATCGATATTATGTCTGTTTACCGCGTGAGGCGTCCCCCTCAGGAAGGTCAGGCCTCTCACAGGGAGCAGCGCTGCTACCTGTGATGGCCAAAATTACAGACAAAAGGCGTCCGTAAAAGGAATCCTCACGGACAACGGACGTGAGGTCCAAATTACGGACTGTCCGTGAAATTTACGGACGGTTGGTCACCCTACTGTGTGCACTCCCTCCCACCACCTACATCCGGAGCCGCACTGCCCTGTATCAGGGGGTCGTCAATCTAGACGTATGGGCCCCCAACCAAGTCTGCAGAAGTGAGGCCTTCCTTCACCAATGGGGTTGGGGCCTCACGTGATTGCCGCTGTCCGGCTCCACTTGAACGGCGCCGGGCAAGGTCAATATCCGCTCCGCCGGAGGAACGCTGCGTGGATAATGCGTTGCGGCAGGCCCTAGTGCATATGTGGGCCGCCGAGTGGCGCCAGATTTCCGCCTTCACTACCAGGATAGTCGCGAGCACCTATGGGAACCCCGCAGCCCCGCAGCTATGGCGAGTTCAAGAGCATTGACTCTGCCGCCTCACTATCGTAGTAGTGCAGCGCTGCTCCGGAGAGGCTCTCAGCCGGAATCAGTACCCCCATACTGCTTGGAATCGTATAGAAGGCCTGGTGGGAGTGGAGAGCTCCGAATAACCTTCCTACCAAGACTCCAATTCAGGAAAAGCAAGCACCTTGATGTAGCATGGGAGTTGGTATGAATAGTAACATTGCCCAAGATGGTCGCCACCTCTCACAAGATTTAGAAATCTTGCAATAAGTCAGAAGCTAGGATCTTCCTTTCTTTAGGGATGGTGTCAACCTCCGCTCCGCTCCGCCACACTTCCCTTATAGAGGAGACTGATCTTTTTTTGGGCCTCTGAGGCATACCTCTTTCTTGGGGGGAGATGTTCCTAATCCCTGCCCATGCACAGATAGTAAGGTCTTTAGGGCATGTACTTGTTGGATTACTGGGGTGGGCTTTCAGGTCCAGCAGTGAGGTTGTGATGTCATACACACTTTGTTGGCCTGAAATATATAATTTCCTTCTTCACTATTGCCATTGTGCTGACATTTTAGTTTTTATTCTTCTTTTCATTTTTCGAATTGGTGGAAGAGGGGCTATGGAATTATCTATCATATTAATAACACTGCCCCTTGCTGGAAACAGGCCTTGACCATTACATTATTAAAATAACGCTTAATGCAGTCCCAGCAAAGTTGAGCAAAGTTAGTTCCATTTCAAACTGCTTGATAAATATATTAACCTGCAAAATGACTGAGGACGCTTTATTCGCAAAGGTGCCTTACACTTTTGAGTACGTTTTTAGGTCTCGTGACCTACAATGCGCGCAAGCGCATTGAGGGAGCGAGAATTCAAGTAGCCAAAATCCTCGTCAAACCAAGGGCTTTCTGCTGCGGTTTTCTTGAAGTTCACGTGAATCATTCATGGCCGGCCGCAGGCCAGCCGTGCTTTCAGTTTCCCGGCCGCTCACAGCACATCAAAGGGCTTCACCCAGCATGCGCTCTGCGGCTTCTCCTCCCCTATGCATTTTCTTTCACACGCAGCCTCCTCTCGCCCCCTGCAACGCTCCTGCCCCCCC
Source organism: Lissotriton vulgaris (assembly GCF_964263255.1). Classification (NCBI taxonomy): domain Eukaryota; kingdom Metazoa; phylum Chordata; class Amphibia; order Caudata; family Salamandridae; genus Lissotriton; species Lissotriton vulgaris. The sequence goes on along the minus strand of NC_141690.1, from coordinate 234,683,156 downwards.
CTCACCCACTGTCTTCCTAGTGACCCTTTGTAAAAGCGAACGCTTTCTCTGCCGCTGACTTCTTGTTAAAACTTGAGGCATGCTTCAGGATAGAGTATGGTGGCTGCGCATTTCTTTTGTAATGCCTGGTTCACCGAAATCTATCAAAGCATGTGAACAATGGAGCCCGTTGGTTGCAGCCCCATACCTATTCCACCCCCGAGCGCCATGCTTTACACTTGAGCACGGTACCCGCTTTCAGATTAACAACAGCGGTGCCGCTTTCAGATTAAGAACACGGGCGCCCGCTTTCAAAATTAACAACACCCCCAGGCTGTGTTCCCTCCCACCTTTCCTCCTCCGCAAACTTGATTAACAGGAGGCCATGCTAATCACTGCCTTCTCCCAATGACCTGCAGTTTCCAACCCCTCCCCAATCACCCACAGCAATGCCTATATGCTCGGCTAGTTGGTGACTCTGCTTTCATGTTTAGCGAGCGTCATGTGAAGATCCTGACTACGCAGTTGCCGAACATTTCTAGTTCTTCTAAACAGCGTTAGACTGCGGTTAGACAACAGAGCCGCTTCAGAGTCCATCCCTGTTTAGGTTTAGCAGAGTGATGCATGTTACATTTCGGTTACGCCACTGGCACATAACGCATCTCATTCAGCATAGCGCCGATCGCGTTTTGAACACCACTTCGATGCGCTAGAACTAATACAACAGGAAGAAGCACTGTATACTGAAGAGCAGATACTATTAAGATTATTCATTTTTTTGAAAGGCAGCGAGTGAGGCAGGGTCGAGTCGATTCACCGTAGATGAACCACCTGCTGTTACAATTAGCGTTTTGCAACAGGCGCTGAACCTAAGGAGCTATACTAAGTAACTGGCTTGGTGCGTGCTGATTGTTGGAGATCCAGCGGGGGCTCGGCACCTTTGCTGCCTCAGCTCCTGCCCCGACCCTGGACCAGAAGTGCCCCCTGCACACTCACCCCGGGGATGAGGGTCCCCAGGCACTCGGGCAGCGCCTGCCTCATCAGCCGCCCTGGGCCAGAGGTGCCCCCTGCACCACCACCACTGCATCCACCACCACCACCACATCCACCATCACCACATCCACCGCATCCACCACCACCACATCCACCGCATCCACCACCACATCCACCAAAACCACCACATCCACCATCACCACCACCTCCAAATTCACCTCCACATGCACCGCCACATCCACCGCCACATCCACCGCCACATCCAATGCCACATCCACATCCACAGCCACATCCACAGCCACATCCACCACCACATCCACCACACCCACCACCACCACATCCACCACACCCACCACCACCACATCCACCACCATCACCACCACATCCACCATCACCACCACCACCACATCCACCACCACATCCACCACCACCATATCCCCCAGATCCACCACCACCACATCTATATGTGTGTGTGTGTGTGTGACCACACCCACCACCACTACATCCATCACCCCATCCACCACCACCACTGCATCCACCACCACCACCGCATCCACCACCACCACTGCATCCACCACCACCACCACCACCGCATCCACCACTACATCCACCATCACCACCACATCCACCACCACATCCACCATCACCTCCACATCCACCATGACATCCACCGCCACATCCACCGCATCCACCACCGCCAATAGGTCTTGCAGTAGGAAAGTTGGAGCTATTGGTTTTGTAAATGACAAAGCCCTTTATGTATTTAAAATGAAAACAAAAATAAAAGGCATTGTTATTTGCAATTGTAATAGCTCCAACTTTCCTACCTCGAGACCTATTGGCAACGCCAGTGCTTGTTATTTTTGAGTAAGTTCATCACTTTTTGGCATTCAAAAACTGCACTTTTATAGTACCTTACACTTTTATAGTACCTCCAGCACTACACATGGCCAACCGCTGGTACTGCAACCTCCTCGCATAGAAAATAATGGAGGTAGGGACTCCTGTAAGTTAGTACGAAATTGTAGTTTGTGAATATCAAAAAGCAGTAAAATTACTCAAAGGTGTAAGTCACTACAAAAGTGAGGTTTGTAAAGAACACTTTGTAGTACATTTTGAAGAACTACTGTGTACTACTGCAGTACTACAAAACATACCGCAAAGTGAAGTTTGTGTATCAGGCTGTCCTTTCAGTGCACTCCGGCCACGCACTGTATTGCTTCACATATCCTGCTCATCCACTGCCTGATACAATAACTTAAAGAATATTCCTGGAAATACAAACAATTATCTCCTGAGCAATTCCAGTGCTGTAAGGAAATCTCCTATCTTTCCCCTAAAGAAACATGGAAGATGAGCAGTCAGAGCACTTGGTCTTGAGACATTCGCACCTGTGTGGAGTGGAGCCCATGCCTGTTGGAGAATGTTTGCTTGGGCGGCAGCTGACCCTAACTTAAACCCCAGGCCTGTGAGTTAGAGGGGAGGAATCAGACCCCTATGCATGGGGGTGGTGCAGTGAGTGTGGAAGGTCACAAGAACGCACTGAGGTGGCCTGGGTTCAGGCACGTGCTCTGCAAGTGGACTGTGTTAACTCTGGAGATGACGAAGCTGGTTTTGCTCCAATATGGTGAGAGGTGTTGGTCCAGACACAGTGGAATTTCTGACCTTGTCACTGGGTGTTGTGTTCTGATCCTGGTGAGATGAAAGAGGATAACAGGTACGACCTGACCATTCATGCTTTTCGGGCATTACTCGCCAAGCGCAGGCTTGCAATGAGATGGGGCCGTCGTGCATTTCCGCTTGTGTATGACTGGCTCAAGTGCTGCATACTGCCAGAAACAACCTGCTGCTGCCTTTTGGAAGCTAATGTCCATGCGCTCTCGACCTAAGGATATGTGGGTCCCCCTTGAATTATACTTACTCGCTCAAGCAGATGCAGCAGACTGTAATGAGGCTATTACATCCAAAAGATTCACGGGAGGCTGTGGTGGAGTTTAATATTCTTCTTTATTAATGTACAGCAGGAGAGCGTCGGGCGTCTGGTGCTCTCCGATAACTTTCACTCTCTGCGTGCTCAAAATGGCCTCCGCGGCGCGCTGCGTCATCACGCAGCGCTCAGCAGCTAGAGCGCGACTCTACATATATCCCTCCTTTTGCATTTATATGGAAAACATACTGTCTCTTAACTAAAGATATTATCTCCCCTCTCCAAGTACAAATTCTCGGAATCTGGCAGGCTTCACCACAACTCTGCCTGCCCGTGTACGCCTTAACGGAGTGATGGATGTATTCCTGGGGCTGTTCTCTGCCGGGTTCGCCACCTTGTCCCCACTTGCACAAGGACTTTCTCTCCTTGGAGTCTCACCCTCCTCTTCCGGCTGTTCTCCTGTCATGGGGTTGTCTCTATTTTCGAACTCCAAGCTGCTCACTCCTGCCCCAGGATTCACTTCTCTTTCGTGGGCTGTCTCCTCACCTTCCGGTGGGGCTTGGTCTTGTGATGTCCTCCCGTTTTCTTCATTGGTCCATTGTAGAATCTTATTACATTTGGACATGCGGTCTTGGGACCGGACATTTCCATTGCTGAGCAAAGCTGCTCTGTCGTATACCTCCTTTACCTGCAGGGGTTGGCTGTATTTACTGTCCTCTTTCTTCCTTAGCATGACCAGTTTGACTCTGACCCAATGCCCTCTCTCAAGGGCAGCTTCCTTCACATTCCTTCTCCGGTTGTAATGTTCGGTGTATATCCTTTGGGCTTTCTCTAAGTTATGCTACACCACCGCCGGTGACCATTTACTAGTGACAGTCTTTGCCTTCCACGCTAGGTTATCCTTGGTGAAGGGGTCACGCCCTCTCAGGATCTGGAAGGGGCTATACCGGGTGCTCGTGGGTGTAATGTGGTAGGCCCACAGCATACTCTGGACCTCCTTTTCCCAGTCCTTGCCAATCGTGATGGCCGCTTGTACGGATCCCATTATGACCCTATTAAACCACTCCACTTGACCGTTGCCAGCCGGGTGGTATATGGAGGTGTGTTTGGTCTTGATCCCATTTCTCTCCATGTACTTGTACCACTTTTCCGAGGTGAATGTGGCCCTTTGTCGCTTAAGATGGATTTGGGAATACCTTCCCTGAGGAATGTGGCCGTAAGGAACTTAAGAACTGTTCCGGGGTCCATCTCTTCCTGTAGGTGCACTTCTAGCCACTTCGAATACCTATCGATGAGGACACACATGTATTTAGGCGTGCCCTGGGTGTCCAATATAGGCTCCAGAATGTCTATCGACACTACCTCCCAGGGATTCATAGGGCTGGCAAACTTTCCTAAAGCTGGTCTTAGGGGTGTCAGAGACTTATCCGCTCTTTGGCACTGGTCGCACTCCCTTACATGTCTCTCCACTCGGATGTCCATTCCAGGCCACCAGTACATTTGTTTCATTCTCGTCTTCATCTTCGTCTTCACAATTTCCAGGTGCCCCTTGTGTAGTACTGCTAATAGATGAGGTATCAAAGAATATCCCCTTATCTCCTATGTATAGCTCTTCCCGCACCTCGTAGAATTTCCTGAGTGCCGATCGTAGGTGTTTCTTTTCTGGCCATCCCTGTAGTAGACATTATTTGACCTCTCCTATATCCGGGTCTTCTCCATACTCTTTTGTCCATTCCTGGCCACTTATCACTCTCTCTGGATCCTCCATAAAAGCTACCAGGACTTCACTCTCGCCTACACCGATGGGGGCTTCCTCCATCGCTGAGGCTCTACTAAGGTAGTCGGCTACCTTGTTTCTTGCCCCTGGGATGTATTCCACATCGTACCTGTATTCTAACAGCTTCAACGTCATCTTGGCGATGCGGGGAGTAGCGCTGGTATGACCACTCGACGTGAGAACTTTGACCATGGGTTTGTGATCAGTCTTTAGCTTGAACCTATTGCCCCATAGGAATTGGCGGAACTTCCCCATGGCTCTCACTACCACCAGCATCTCCTTCTCTATTACACTGAATTTCTGTTCAGTAGGAGATAGGGACCTAGATGCGAAGCTGAGCGTCTCCATTCTTCCATCCTTCCTTTCCTGCATAAGGATTGCTCCCAGTCCTTTTTCGCTGGCATCAGTCGTTAACACCGACCGCCCCTGGGGGTCGCATCCTTGAAGGGGTACCGCCTTGCTGATGTCGTATTTTATTGTATCAAATTCCTTTTGCGTCTCTCCTGTCCATGTGGACACTGTTTTGTCCCTTATGAGCTGCCTCAGGTGGTGCGTCTTGGTGGCAAAGTGTTGCACAAATTTGCTGTAGTATTCAGCCATCCCTAAAAAGGATCTCACCTCTTCTTTGTTATTTGGTGCTGGGGCGTCACAAATTGCCTTCACATTGGCCCATTTTGGCGTGATGCTTTGCTCTCCGATCTCGTGTCCCAGATAGGTGACCAATGTCATTCCGAACCGGAACTTCTCCCATTCAGCTGTAAGTCCATTGCTTTCCAGAACTCGGAGCACCATGTCCAGCTTCTTGTCATGATCTTTTAGATCTTTGCCCATCACCAATATGTCGTCCTGGAAGAACTGCACTCCTTCTATGTCTTTAAAGAATCTGTGCATCAGTTTTTTTGGAATACTGCTGCCGCTGACGCTAGACCGAAGGGCATACAGCGGAACTGATAGCACCCGAAAGGTGTTATAAACGATGTCAGCTCTCGGCTCGCGGGGTGCAGGGCTATCTGATGATAGGCTGAAGTGAGATCAATAGTGGAGAACCACTTTACCCCTTTTGTCTTTGCAAGCATCTCTTCTATTCGTGGCAGCAGGAATTTCTCCACAATGATGCATTTATTCAACTCGCGCAGGTCCACACAGAGACGGACCTTGCCATTGGGTTTCATGGCCACTACCAGGGGCGCCAGCCACTCTGAACAATTTATTGGTTCAATTACTCAATTTTCTTCCAGTCTGTGCAACTCCTGTTGTACCGCTTCCCTGACCGCTATGGGTATGTTCCTTACTTTGTGGGATACCGGCGTGGTGTTGTCCTTGAGGTCTATCCGATGCGTACATTTTTCCAGTTTGCCAACCTTCCCACCGAACATCTTGGGAAATTCGCTCTTCATCCTTTCAAAGTCCGGCAGGCACTCTGGGCCTGTCATTAGCACCTGCGTGTCTCCTCCTGGATTCAACTGTATACCCAGGTCAAATAAAACAACTGCAAAGGTGCACCACAAAAACAAGACAATGAGTGCAAATGGTATTTAAGCACAATGAAGAAATATTTCTCAAAGAGATGTTGATAGTCTTCTGTTAATCTTTATTTTCAGTTTGCAGTAAAACATACAGCCGACGCGTTTCGTCCCAAACTAGGACTTCTTCAGGGCTTTAAGTTTGTGGTTCGTCGCTTGTGGAGAGATTGTGAGAGGAAACGGGGTCCAAGGGGCGCCTTCCCGGACACTGTAATCTTGATGTGCGAGCCGGAATGTATATTATTTCATTCCAATGTCGAATTAACAGGGTTGGACTGTTAGCATGCTAATGGACGATGAAGGCAGTGCTTTACAGAGATCCTGAGCAGTGAAAACGTCCTTGCCACCTTAATTTGTGTCTGTCTTAAAACGTATACTGAGTAATTTGTAGAAAAAGTAGTGGACAGGTGGTCCTATTAGTCCAAGGGAGGAGGGTGTGGGCACTGTGTTCCAGCAGGCCGTTCCTAGTAAAACAGCCCATCCACAGCCCTCGTCCCGCCGAAACACCCACAGCGACGATGTGTTCGATGGGCGCCGGCTGTTTTACTTTGCGGTTGTTTTATTTGCACTGAAATTCCCTAGGGAATAGGCATAGTTATGATGGGTGCCATCCAGTGTGCACACAATCCCCTTCATTAACTTAAGGGCCATAGAATATTACGGGGAGAAAGATAGTCAGGGGCTGACATTAGGAAGGGTCCATCATTACATTTTGTTCCTGTATACCCAGGTCACCTTGATCCATCCACCCAAGGACTGAATGGCCCTTCTCCGCCACATACAACTTGCACTCAGCCCTCCGGCCTTTGAATTCAAAGTTTAAGACTTTGTACCCAACCATCGGAATGGGTTCCCTTGTGCACGTGTCTAACCTTACGTAAGGAGGCTCCAGTCGTGGTCCTAGACTGGGTCTGAAATTCTCGCTCCATACTGTCCTTTGGACGATGGTGTACGGGGAGCCCGAGTCCGCTACCATTTTAATCGGTACTCCTCCAATCACCATGTCACAATGTGGTTTCCGGGAGCGTCTGCACGTCTGCAATCAATACCAAGAACCTGACCTTCCACACACAGTACGTTGTCTTCTTCGTCCTGTTCTCTATCCTCTTCCTCCTCCGGAACCTGCGCCACATACTTCACCGTGGGCCTTCTCATCTTGCGGCAGCATACTTTTTCATAGTGTCCTACTATGCCGCAGAACATGCCTTTCGCTCGGAACGCCGGACAGTGTTTGTCGTGGGCCGCATGGAGCTTCCACATCGGTAGCACGTGTTCGTACATTCTCTGTTCTGCCTTCTCTGCTGCGTTGGCTTCCCTGTCCATTTGTTTGGCACTTTCCCTTCTGTGGCCGTGGCTTTGTTCCTTTCTGTTGGTTCCGCATCATCGACTCTTTTAACCATGGGTCTCGGGTTGGTTCTCTTTTTGCTGCATCTGCGCACCTTTTGGACAGTTCTGCTTTTTTCACCATGGCTATCACTTCCTTAACCCCTTCACTGCGGCGGCAATTCCGCCGCAGTGCTAGGGGGTGGGGGGTGGCGCGCAGCTCACCTGCGCTTGTGACGGAACCGCTCCGTCACGAACGCGCCCGCTCAATAGAACGCGCCGCGCAGGCCCGAAATCAGTGCCGCGCAGGCGCGTCGAGCGGGCCGTGATGGAACCGTTCCGTCACTAGCACAGCTCACCCGAGGCGCGTGACGGAACGGTTCCGTCATAAGCGCCGAACGGGTTAAGAGTGGCATCTCCATTCACCCATAGTTTGTCCTGGACCTTAGTGGTGTGCATGACTATCTGGTCCTTTATAAACTCATCATGCAAGACTCCAAATTTGCACGTGATCGCCAGTTTCCTCAGCACGGCTAAATAGTCGTCTATTGATTCGCCCACCTCCTGTTTTCTCTGCTGGAAATTGTATCTATCTATGGACGTGCACACTGCCGGCCGATAGTGGTTGTTCAGGTCTTCCATTGCATGCCTGAATACATCGTCGTCTGCGGCTTGCCTGGGGATGGGCACAAGATTCTGGAACACCCTAATCCCTTCTGGGCCTAAGTTTTGCAGCAGAATTATCCTCTTCCTCTTACTGGGGAAGGCTTCCCCGTTTTCGTCTTTCAGAGTTTCTATGTAATTCTCTCCAGTACTCCCACTTCATTAGAGGATCTCCTGGTTTGGGCAGGAACGGAATCGTGTTGTGAGCGCGGACGTCTGCGCATTCATTTCGGCGCGTCTTGCTGGTTCTGTCTCCTGGCCTCTTGGGCTGCCTGGCGCACTCGCACTCTCTCTGTGCGTCTGGTTCGGTTGGGGTTCCGCTGCGCCCCCTTCTCCACGTCTCTCTGAATCCGCCAGGGCCTCAATTGTGTCCAGGCACTAGCTCATGCAATGGCCCCTCGGTGTAGTGTCCCCCTCTCTGTCTCCTCCTGTGCATATGCTGGTGAGGGTCTCAGTGGGATCAGTTCCTGGCTCCCCGCTTCTGTCGCTCTCTGCCCCTTGTACCTGGTACTCTTCTGTGCTCCCCGGTTGCTTGCACGTTGTGGCTCTGTCACCCTGCTACGCTCTCCTGCTGATCCTGCCTTTCCTCTCCTTGATGCTCCTCGTGGTGGCTCTCTTGGTTCAGTGGGTCCCACTCCTTTTTTCTTCCTGGGCTCCCATTTATGTGTATTTCCTCTTTTTTTTCTGTCCCAGCCTCGTCGCCACTGTAATAAGGCTATTACATCCAAAAGATTCACGGGAGGCTGTGGTGGAGTTTAATATTCTTCTTTATTAATGTACAGCAGGAGAGCGGCTCTCCTATAACTCTCTCTGCGCACTCAAAATGGCCGCCACGGTGCGCTGCGTCATCACGCAGTCCTCGGCAGCTAGAGCGCGACTCTACATAGACCAGTGGTCTATAAAATAACACTGCGTCCTTGCAGTGGCGTAGCAAGGGGGTGTGTGGGGGGTACATGGTATGGGGGCGGCGGCCTCCCTCCGCTCTTACTTGTGGCATGGACCGCACCCCCCCTCACTTTTACACACGGCCACAGGGCGGCTGCCGCAGGTATCGCCAGCAACCCTGCTCTCACATACAGCCGTGGAGCCACTGCATCCTTGGCATCTGCAGATAATGCCTAATGCATCGCTGCTTCGTACAGGACCTCTTCTCAACTGCGTGTGCTTTCATCTGTGATTCCTGTGTGACTGCTTTCTTCAGTTCATTTATAATTCCCTTTTTGTTTTGTTTTTCTTTCTATTAATAGCAGAATATAGATTGCAGGATTTATTCTAATATATGTGAGCTGTTATTTCAGTATCATTGCCAATTATTTGATTGGTGCAATTTCTGTAACTCTGCACTGTTTGTGGCTTAATAAAAGATATTTAATAAAAATGCTTTTAGGGCATGTGCAATTTTACATTAAATATAGGAGAGAGAAAAACTACCAAATGAAACTAACATAATGGTGATTGCTTCAAAGCAATTAAAATGAGATGTCTGAAGTGGAAATGACGGTGCCTAACGTTTAGAGACCTCCCTCACTAAAATGACATGCATAAAGGCATTGGAGGATCCAGGGCATGGCATGAAAATGAGCTCTTGCTGCCTGCACACCGTGGGCAAGGAGCTGCCACTGGGGATACAGTAGAGAAAACAGTCTGAGAGGATGAACAGATGAAAGGAAGGCTACAGGTCAAAGAGTGAGGGGTTTTGTTTCAAGGAACTGAACATGCAAAAAAGGAGAGGCTTTGTTAAGTGGGGTCAGAGAAGTTGGAGGTCTGACATGCCGGCGGGATGGGCCATGGGGTGTCAAGGTTGGCATGCTTCCCTGCCCGACCTTGGGCAATCTGTTGGGTGCCCCTTCTTCGTTTGTTTGCCTTTCTTATGTGGATATGAGCAGGACATCCAGTAGGTGAGAGCTCCTCTGTTATGATAGGTCTAGGTGCTCGGATTAGGGATTATGTTGTGGGGGACCAGTAGAGGACACTATGTCCAATTTACAGTCTTCGGGCTTTGATGGTTTGCAGTCTCTGCCTGGGTTTCAAAGGGTTATTGATAGGGATAGGGTTGTGATAGGGATTTGGATCATCAGTTGATTGTAACAGAGAGTTTATTAGTTTTGCTCTACCAAAAACAACAGTAGGATAGATTATGCAGAATCCCAAATCCTTGTGGTTATTAACATGGAATATAAGGAGACTGAGTAGTTACACAAACAAATAAAGGATATACCCCTCTATTAAGAGTCATGGGATATGGTTAGGATTCCTACAAGAAGACATCTTGAAGACTGAGGCAGCAGGTGGATGGCAAAGTAGAGAGGACAAGTCTACTAAACTACATATTCCACACATGCTCAAGAGCTTATGATCTGACAGGCCCTGGGAGCACCCTACCAGGGGCATAAGTTAAGGAATGACTATACAATATGAATGTTTACGGAAGATTGAATGGACAGGAGATTGAACTCCTGAATGTGTATGATCTCGTAATGTAAAACATAGTTTTTTCCCTCTACATGTATGGATGCTATGAGCCTGTGTGTGTATGTGCCACTTATCTTTGCCAGGGACATGAACAGCATATTACACATAGACAGTGAGTAAGTAAAACATTATGGGTCTGATTCAGATCTTGGCAGATGGGTGACTCCGTCACAATGTTGACGATATCCCATCTGCTGAAATATAAATCCCATTATATCCTATAATATATATATATTTCGGCAGACATGATATCTGTCGCCGTTGTGACTAAGTGACCCGTCCACCAAGATATAACACCTTCTATGCTCATGACGAGCTCAGCTCGTCATGAGGCACGGTGCTCGTGTGCTCGTCATGAGCCGTGGAATGCTCACACGTGGGGATAATTCCCCTGATGTGCTGAACGTTCCACGGAAACGGGTGTGGTCATGACGAGTTCAGCTCGTCATGAGAACACGAGCACTGTGCCTCATGACGAGCTGAGCTCGTCATGAGCACGGGGGCGCTGTTCGCGCCTCCCCCCCCCCAGCACAGCGGGGGAATTACCCCTGATGCGAAGGGGTTAAATCCGGCCCTATGAGAGGCAAGGAGACAGCTCGGTCTATTGGATATTTGGAGGAATCTACATCCAAAAGATGAAGTGATGCAATTTTTTATGCTCCCTACGGCATGCATAGCAGACTGGATTACTACCTGTTAGTGGCTCCATTGCAGTTAGATGTAGTGCATGTGAATGTATGCCAGGACTCTCTCTAATCAACCCCTCACAAGCCTAGGTGCTGCTGAAGCCCACTCTGAATGAGAATTCAAACCAGGTGTTTCCAAGCGAATTTACTATTGGATACAGACTTTAGATCAGAACTCTATTGTGAAATGATGTCATATTTCTTTACTATTCAGGGCTCGGCATCTACTAGGGCACTGGAATGGGTGGCATTGAAGGTGATCACCTGGGGTTACTATATAAGAAAATAACATGCCATGGATGGCAGCTGTAGATTGAGGGAAGAAGACTGAAAGAAAGATGTGTCATGCCGAGATGGAGATGGAAGATTCCCTGAAAAAGGGAAACAAGTTGGTGAAGAAACCAGAGATTGGACTAACCTATGACAGAGTTTATAAATACACATTCACCACCTACAGGCAGTGACTATATGGTGAGGGGAATAATCTTGCAAGATGGTATCCTGGCTCCTTAAGAGAGAATGCTTGAGATGTGATGTACTTCAAATAAAAACATGGATGGGAGACAAGATGGCAGTAATGTTGTGTTTCGGATGCTTATGCTTGCGCTCTATTCCCCGGCTAATGACTACGAGGTAAATTTAATTAAGCAATAGGTTACAGTAGCAAAATTGCTGCATCTTACTATGGAACAGGCCAACATTCTTGAGCCTCCTGTCACAGGAGAGTAACAGTTGGAACTGATTAAAAGATAAATAGCAGACAAGCCACTGTTTTAGAGGGCCTTCCTGTAGGATATGCAGGGATCTTTCTAGAGATATTAAAGGAAGTATATCTAGAGGCAGGGGACGCTGGATTTTTCCAGCACATGGTGAAACAAGCCTTGATAGTAGCAATTCTCAAGGCAGCGGCGGAGACTCTGGACCGATGCTGGTACAGACCACTATCAATGAGTAACACAGATACTGACCTTCTATACAAGTTAATTGGAACTGGGTTAATTATGGTGGTACAAGTACTGGTTCCCCGGTTTCTGCAGAATCGTAAGACTATGCGGAATTTGAGGATACTTGTGCATGCAAAGCACTTTGTAGAAAATATGTCTGACGGCTATGCGGTGCCTTTGAGACTGTGGCATTGCAATATCTATTCCTGCTTTTGAATGCTTACACTCTGGCACAAAAATGATATATACTTATTTTAGCTTCTTCCCACTGCCAGCATAATTCTTTGGGGCAAAATTACAAGGGCACTACACTTTTTGTGACGCTCTGGTGCACGGGTACTCATAGTACAGCCCGCGGGCGCGGACCTTGCAGTCATCGTACCCGTGTATTTAAAAAAAAAATGTGATACTGTCTTCAAACACTGCTGGTTGCTGCAGCGCGAGTCTAAGAGACTGCTGCTCTGTGGGGGCCGGCCGCAGGGTGATTCCAGTGATAGTCACAGTGGAGCTGCAGAGGCCTAAGAAGAGGTGAAATTAAACAAAGCCTCATTAACGTGCAAATGGTCTTTTTAAAGACCTGTGAAGTGCTCAGGTGCAGCTGTGTGTGCCTGCCCAGGAAGCTGTCTCAGCCCGGACTGACACACAGGCAGCCTGAGATGAAGAGGGTGACAGAGGGAGGTAGAGGGACGGAGACAGAGGGAGAAGGAGGGAGGGAGGGGAAGGGAGGGAGACAGAGGGAGGGAGGACGGAGACAGAGAGAGGGAGACAGAGGGTGACAGACAGAGGGAGATAGAGGGTAAGAGACAGGGAGATAGAGGGTGACAGACAGAGGGAGACAGTGGGAGGGAGACAGACAGATGGAGGGAGACAAACAGATGGAGGGAGGGAGACGGAGGGAGGGAGACAGAGCGAGAGAGGGGGAGGGAGGGAGGGAGACAGAGGGAGGAGGGAGACAGATAGAGGGAGGATGGAGACAGATAGAGGGAGGGAAAGGGAGGGAGACAGAGAGAGGGAGGAGGGAGACAGAGAGAGGGAGACAGAGGGGGACAGATAGAGGGAGACAGAGGGTGACAGACAGAGGGAGACAGAGGGAGGGAGACAGACAGATGGAGACAGAGGGAGGGAGACAGACAGACGGAGACAGAGGGAGGGAGACAAACAGATGGAGAGAGGGAGATGGAGGGAGGGAGACAGAGAGAGAGGGGGAGGGAGGGAGGGAGATAGAGAGAGGGAGGAGGGAGACAGATAGAGGGAGGAGGGAGACAAAGAGAGGGAGACAGAGAGAGGGAGACAGAGAGAGGGAGATAGAGGGAGGGAGACAGACAGAGTGAGAAAGACAGCGGGAGAGAAACAGCCAGAGGGAGAGGGAGTGAGACAGTGAGACAGAGGGAGACAGGTAGAGAGAGGGAGAGAGAGGGAGAGAGAAGGAGAGAGAGGGAGTGGGAGGGAGTGAGACAGTCAGAGTGAGTGAGACAGAGGGAGACAGAGAGAGAAAGAGAGAGAGAGAGAGAGAGAGAGAGAGAGAGAGAGAGAGAGATGTGTGTATGCCGGGTCTGGTGGCTCAGTGGACGAAAGCGTCAGCTGCAGGGACCTATGATCAACCTCATGGTCACAGTTTTTTTTGTTGCTCTAGCCCCGCCCCCTTCTGCATCCAAGGGTCGTGCAATGGGTGTTGCTGTGGGCGTACTCATGCAAAACCTATTGCTATTTGACACTTCCCTAGATTTACATGAAATTGTCAATCTGAGGCAGAGCCAAAAACTAACGCCACTGAAAGTGTGGCATTAGAATAGTGCAACAAGGAGAAATACCTTTATTTCTCCTCATCTTCCTTTGCTCTTTCATTGTGTGTAGCACACATAGAAAAAGCAAATAGCCATTAAAGATTGTTTATGTACAGGAACGTGTGCCTTCCTACACATAAACAATCATCCCTGCAACTCAGGCACTCTTGCACCATGGTGTGCTGACACTAGGCAGCCTTTTCAGCTCCAGCGCAAGGGAAAACAGAGGGGTGTGCCGTATGTTTGTAAATACGGCACATCCCTGCATATTTTAAATGACGCAGTGCGGCACAGCTAAATTGCTTGCAGTGCCAAGCTATGTCATGTACATATGCCCCTAAGTGCTCTTTTTTCAAGAGTAAAATGTTCTTCTTCTTAAATTATATATTTGAATCCAATTTGCTTTAAAATGGACCTTTTATTCACTGTGCATACTCTTAAAAAATAAATCTTTGTAACTCATTTTTCTTTAAATTATTGTCTCATTACAAATTGGTTATTAGATCTCTGTGCCAATTTAATATTCCGCAATGCATTATGGACCTATCATGGTTCTTCATCGGAGGTTAAATGTCACTGCTGCGCATCAAATCTGACTTTACTATTGACCAAATTATATAAAGATTCTCTTAGGCATATCTGCTTATTACATAGGTCATTGTCAATAAGGGATCTAAACATTAGAAAAACTTCATCAATTTAAGTTTTTCACAGTGGAAAAGTTCAATACAAGGAATACGCGTAAGCATCTCAGTGTTTTAAACAAACATCTTTTTGGACATGAGTATACTTAAGGGACTAATTTGTCTGTGTGCATCGGCATCTCTGAGTTAAAAACAAGTGTGATCAAGGATGTGGATTTCTTTAAGGAACAGAGTGTATATGAAAAACCATTAGACCTGTCAGCTTAGGATGGTCTCACCCCAAACGTTTTGCCTTTGCCCTCCTATTTTTCTGAATTATTTTTTGCTGGCTTTAAGACTCTGTGAACTTTACCACTGCTAACAAGGGCAAAAGAGATTGTGTTCACTCTAAAACATAGCAACATTGGCTTAAACCTGATTACTTATGAGTCCCTAGTACAGTGTTATACAGTATTCCCAGTGCTTGTAAATTAAATGCTGCTAACAGGCTGCAGCACTTATTATGCCAATTCATCAAAGGGGAGTAGATCAATTGTCCTGTTAATACCAGGGTCTGGGGTTCTAAGTGTCTAAAAAAAACTCATTCACATGATAGTTGTGGGAGTGGTATATCTTGGTTGCCCGCTTCAGTCTGTTACGTGAAAAGCATCATCATAGGGTCTTAGTCATGCTTGCCTCCACCTGGAGGGTGACCAACTGGTTAATCACAGTAGGGATCAGAAATGGTGAGGGTGAGAGTGAAGTGAATATAAAATTACTTCCATCCCTCTGGTTTGAATTTATTCTGTCAGGGATGGGGCAAGGCTAAAAATAAAGGTGGCGTGTGGATAGAAGGGCTACTATTCTATAGTACATGTTTAGAAAACGTGAGTGGTCGACATGTTTCAGCCCCTTCGGTGTCCATTTGGGTCGGAGGGCTTTCTTCAGGACCATAAGGTTGCAAGCCCATATTTAGCAAAATTTTCTGGGCCATCCCCCACTAAGGTGTGTGGTATGCTCAGCGGCGATATATAGGTCCGTTTGTCTCATCAATTCCTGGACCGTGGGACCTTCAGCCACCCCCGCCCCCCCATCGTCTGGCTATATACCTCTTAATCACCACCAGACCCAGGGAGGTGAAGTTCAGTTGGGCCCTGGTGATGTCCACCTCTCTTGGAATTCCCAGCACCACAAATCATGGTTCGACTGGCAATGTCACACTCAGGACCATCCCTAATGTCTCAATTATCTGTACCCAGTATATCTGTAACTCAGGACATGCCCATATTGTATGAAAAAAAACACTTTTGGCCGTTCCGCTGGTGGGGCAGTATGGTGACTCTGCCCTTTCCTTGTTGTAATAAATTCTATGTGCCTGAATGCAGTTTTAAACTATCAATTCGCCGTGGCAATATTACCTCCTAGTTAATCCTGAAACTCCCCTTTTATTACATACTAGCAGCCCGTCCCGACGATGTCCGGGTATGAAATAGAATGTGTGTAATGTGTGTATTCAGATATGGTCATTCGCCTGTTCCCCCGCTTGAGGCCCAGCTGCAGCCCTGGTTGATGTTAGCAGGCGCGTGTCCCCCCGCTTGAGGCCCAGCTGCAGCCCTGGTTCATGTTAGCAGGCGCATGTAATTAGTGTAGTGATCCGCCGCCTGTGCCGAGCTACAGCCCTGGCTGATGTTAGCAGGCGCGTGTAATTTGGTTTAATGTGATAGTTTAGTAACAGCGCGCATGAGAGGCTGCAGTAATTGTCCCCGCAGACACGCTCAGTCGCGTGTGCCCCCGCTTGAGGGCCAGCGGCTGTCATGCCCCGAGAATCGCGGTCTGTAGATTACACGTACTGCCCCTTTAACAGACAAGCCCTATAAATCTAACATGAGCCCAGGGAGCGACGCTTTACGTTCTTGCGTCTAAGCTCCGATTTCCTGTTCCGTCCTGTTTCCTGTGCCTGACTTCCTGTTTACCGTTCTTTTCGTTTGGAGAGCTGCAGAGGGATATCTGTCCTTCGTTTTGATTCAGAAGTTTTAGAGGCTTCCGCTTTCATCCTTTCCTGAAGCCGCTTACTCTGTCAGCCTCTCACACTGCTCCGCCCGACGGCCGGGCTTGTACTCCGCCGTCCTGCCGGGCACTTTTGTGCTCAGCTTCCTCTCCCGTTTCTGCTCCGCCCGACGGCCGGGCTTGGACTCCGCCGTCCGGCCGGGCACTTGTGTGCTCTGCTTCCTCTCCCGTTGTTGCTCCGCCCGACGGCCGGGCCTGGTCTCCACCGTCCGGCCGGGCTCCACTCCTTCCTCCTTACAACCCCCTTAGACCCAAGTGTTGACTACTCCGCCTGGCGGCCGGGCTTGTTCCCCGTCATCCGGCCGGGTGGTCTGTGGGTCGCCTCATTTAGGTATTTAGGTTATTTTTACACCTTGTATGCCCTTTGGCCAGGGTTTTTCTCGGTCATTCGGCAAGCCCACTTTCATTTTGCCCCTTCCATTCCTTCACTTGACTGCATTATTGCTGGCCCCTCATCCAACATCACCTGGGTCAACTATCCTCTGTACTTGGGGACACTTGCGTGGATTTAAGTGGAGGTGCAAGATAGAACAGACTCATCAAAGACTCACGGTAACAGCGCTGTGCGCTGCCTACTTATTTATTCCAAACTTATGATGTGTTTTGGTTCTCATACATGTGTTTTGTTATTTAGATATTCACTGCCCAGTGTTGGTGTTGGCATTGAACGCTCGTCAAGGGTATTATTGAACACCACTTACGTTGGACAACCTTGTGCTTCAGAATAAGTGAGAGAGCCTTGTGTTTTAAGAGTTTTCAGTGTATGTTCCTGGCGGACAAGAGTGGTATCATTTAATCCTGTTCCATTACTTAGTTGTAGCTCAAGAGAAAAACCTCAACATCCCGTCCATCACTCCTGAACATCAGACAAAACATTGGGGGTATGTTAGACTGCTATAGTGAATATAGAGGCTCATGTATAGTAGACAACTGTTGTTAGAGTTATATATTTGTCTTTCAGCCCGATGCCCTCCTGAATCCTGTACAACAAGGTGTTCTATCGTCACAGAAAATTACAGTCAAGTCTTCTTTTGTTCTTCCCCGCCTTTCCTTGTTTTGTCTCCCTGTTTTCCCCTGGCGAGCCTCTCGATACTCTAGTGTTTGATAGAGTCGGAGGGCCGTAGGGGAAGGCTGAGGAATTATCATCGGATTCCTGACACTCCTGCGGACCCTGTCTGGATACCATTACAGCGGCGACCGTCTAACAATTAGAATTGTGTGAGTCTTGAATGATTGTTTCCCGCTGCTCTTATATTTTTTATGACCCACACCGACGCTCTTCAGCTCGAGTGCTTTTTAGATGCACCCAGGCCAAGCCACACACTGCGTTCGGCCCTTTCAGACGCACCCAGGCCAAGGCACACACTGCATTCGGCACCCCCAGTATGTGTGAGACAACGGGCAGTCCCCTAAGGGAGTCGAGCGAATGGTTAATTACCACGCCTCGAGGTGTACGCCTTTGTGACGCCCCCAGCACACGGCCACAGCAGACAATCTGATTAATGTACCACCCAGATGGCATGAAGTGCGGAACGTAGCACATGGGAACATAGCACACGCCCCCAGCGTTTGTCACGTCCCCCAGCGTGCCTCTTGATGCGGCGCAATTGCGTAATTGGCGCTTCACATGGCATGAAGGGTGGACACACGCCCACAGCGCGGACACACTCCCACAGCGTTTGTCACGCCCCCAGCGTGCCCCTTGATGCGGCGCAATTACGACTCACATGGCATGAAGGGCGGGACTTACCACACGCCCCCAGCACACGCCCACAGCAGAACGCAGACACGCCCACAAGGGACTACTTTGCTGGCACGGTTCTTTTACCTTTTAAATGTATATGGTGAGGTGCCGCAGGTGGGGAAATGGAAGGAGGACCTGGATTGGTGCATGTTTAGAGAGAGATCGGTATATGTGGCCAGAGGTCGCCCGGGAAAATGGGGAAAAGTTTGGGATGCTTGGAATTCCTATAGGGGAGATATATGTACTCCTCTGTCTTTTATAGATGATGCTGGAGCGGTGGAGCCTCCTGACCCTTGAGTTTTATCGTTGATAAAATGTTTGACATAGAAGTGTGTGTACAATTGTTATGATTAACGGTGCGCCAACTGATGCCATTTATGTTCTTTTATATGTTAATAAAAAGATTTTTTTTTAAATGTATATGGTGGCCGTCTGCATAACCTATGACTTTCTGCTGCAACTGCCCTTTCCAACGCTGTATTGGGTGTTGTGATTGGTGCTGTGGTTACTGAGATTACCCGCCTCTAAGGTTTGGGCTCTCTCTTTATAATATTAGTATGGATAAGTTACCCCTAAGGTAGACCCTATGTAGCCAAAAATGCTGGGTGCTTTGTAATTAAAAATGTTGACATGTACTCTGAAGTTTTACAGGTTCTGGTAGTGAAAAACTCCTAAATACACTTATTTACTACTGATAGGCCTACCTCTCCGACAGGATAACATTGAGTGGCCTTCCTACATTTAATAAGTGCTAACTTTTGATTGGGTTTTTTATATCGGAAAACAATGGTTCCAGTGGCACAATAAATGTAAGACTGATAGTCAATACAATCTATGTTAATCAATAACAATTAAAGGGTTAAAGGAGGGTATCCGACAGAGAAACGACTCTACACGGAAGATTCCATATCATAATTAAATTTTATGTTTCTTTGTTTGATTTTTTCATTCTTTTTCCACAATCAATAAATATTTGTAGTGTTACAAAATTAAGTGCAAAGTGACCCAAAGTGTAAAGTGAGAACCAAGGAAGTACAACAATTATACAAAACTAATACAAACAGGAGTGACATATAAGGTTTCTAAAAGGAATAATAGTACAAGAAAACGACCAACAATTAATAATGAACACAATAGTTTGTAACAATGGCTATCAAGAATCATAGGCACTGTTCATAGGGTTCGTTTTCTGGGGGCGTCGACGGCATTTTTACCCAAGCAGTATAATGGGTCTCGTCAGGACTAAGCAATGTGGGACTTGTGAATAGGGGGTGAAAAAATAATAAAAATGGTGTAAGAACACTACTTTTAACAAGGATATTTAATAATGGGAGATTATTGGGAGGCAAATAGCCTAGTTACCTAGACGTTTGAATTCCACGTGAACAGGATACAAACTCGAGGGGTGACCACCAAGCGTGAGCACAAGATTAAATGCACTTACAGTGAACCCAGCCGGGTACTGTTGTATGGTGTTACGCCAAGGGAAAGAAATAACAATTAATTTCAAGTGTCATTATAATGTGGCCCATTATATGCTGAGAAGATTCACAGCAACACTTACCACTATCGTGGTTCAGTAGATGAGGCCGGGGTCGCCTATGAGCTTTACAAGACTGCACCAGGGTATGGCAGGAGACTTCCTTCAAGAATGCATAACAGGTAATTAGGTTCCATTGCTAGAGTCGACATATTAATATTCATTATGGCATAAATGGGATCTTACCAGGTCAAGTGGAGTAGGTCATGTACTCCATGAAAATAACAACACGGCGTTTGGCAAATGCCAGTTTCAATACTGTGAAACGCCTCATAGGGATTTCTCAATCGCAATGCCAAGTCGGGACGATACCAGTCCTACTCCGAAGCAGCAAATCCTGGGGCATAGTGCCACCGGAACATCACTTTTTTCCGACGTTTCAGTGGCTCAATGCCCCACTCCATATTCATAAAGTGGAGTTAAGCCACTTTGTAAATATCGCCCCTTTTACGCAGGTATCTGCTTTAAATGGGCATGCAATTGGGGTAGCTGTTGGCGTTCCACCGCAACAGCCGTTGCTTTTTGACGCAGCCCCAGATTTTCAAGGTTCTGTAAATCTGAGGCAGTACCAGTGAATAGCAAGCATTTGATTGGCTCACCGAGGAGAAATACTTGTATTTCTACTTGTTTTTGCTCTTTCTATGTGTGTTACATTGTGCAGTACACACAGAAAGAGCTAATCGCCTTTAAAGATTATTTATGTGCAGGAAGGTATCCCTTCCTGCACATAAACAATCATCCCTGCAACACAGACACCATTGCAGCATGATACAAGGGTGTCTGCATTGCAAGGTATCATCCCTGCAACACAGACACCCTTGCGCTATGGCGCAACGTTGTCTGTGTTGGTTCTAGGCAGCTTTTGTTAGCCTCAGCGCAAGGGAAAACACAGGGGTTAGCCATATTCTTGTAAATACGGTGCATTCCTGCATTTTTTAAATGACGTAGCACAGTGATACTAAATTGCTCACAGCGATGCACCAGTTCCTAGTAAATATACCCCCCTGTTCGGTGGTCCTTCTCCAAAGGGGTACCAGCCCTATAGAACTCTTGTGGCCTACATCCTCCAGCTTCATCCCGCAGGAGATTTTTGACATCGAAAAAAGAGACTAAGTCCAAACATAAATCTTCACTGTGACTTCGTCCAGCGGCTCACCAATGACGACACCTCTTCCTTGGACACTGCCTGCAGCCTTGCCCCGATGAACTTCACCTTTTCAAGGTATTGTTTTACTAAAATTTCTTCTAAGTCCAAAGTTAAGCACCCACTAGGCCCAATCCACTTTTGGTATCAAACTCGCGCTCCATCCAGGGTTTTCTACTTTGACCTGGTCTCCCGTGGGTAGATGTCCGCGGTTGGGGCTTTGATCTTTTAGGCGCTGCTGTTTACCTTAAATCTTAAAAATTCATAACTTTAGCTTGACTGATTGGATTTTTATAATTTTGGTGTCAAATAATTTAACAAAATGTACTCTATTTTTCTGAATTGATGTGGGATTTTTTTGTGTTCTGTTTTCACTTTATTACTGTTTGTGTGCTGCATAAATACTTTACACATTGCCTCTAACTTAAGCCTGACTTCACTTGTGCCAAGCCACCAGTAGGTTAAACACAGTTTAATTTAGTGACTTTTGTGTTTAAATCTGACAGGGATTGTGGCTATTGTTTCAGGAGGGTTAACACCCTACCCTACCACCAAACCAGTTTCTCACAAAAGCCTATCTGCATTTTGGCGTCTCACAGTTCCAAACAAGCACCATATTAGAAAATGGTTTATTTGTATTACCAAGAATGAGTATAAAATCATGGCGTGATATTGAATTTTTTACACTTTGACCTAGCTATTCTCTTGCCCCCACATAGCTAAAAATGTCAGTTGAATAAATCTCTCATCTAACAGAAAATCTGGCATTAAAAGTGGGATTTACCCAAGAGAAAGCAAAAGAGATTGCGGGACTTATTTATGAGGCATTGCGTCACTTTTATGCCGCCGGTGCGTCAATTTTTGTGACGCACCAGTGGTGTAAAAAATGTGCCATGTTGCGTCATATTTACAAAGTGATGCATCTAGGTAGATGCGTCACTTTGTAAACCCCTGCACCACATTATATCTGTGCCAGGTATAATATATGATGGGGGGGGGGGGGCGTTCCGACGCAAGTAAGGGTTGTAGAAGTGATGCAGTGAAATCTATGAGTTTTCACTGCGCCACTTCTAGGACACAAATGCGTCAATATCTTAAGCTGGCCTCATGGCAGGGGTAAGACTGACGCAGGCACATTTAACATGGGACTTGCCCATGTGTAATGACCCATTGCTGGAGTTGTGTCACTTTTATGACACACTCCAGCAATGCATCATTTTTGCACCTACAGATACAACAGAAATTCTGACGTATCTTTAACTCCTTGCGACATGATGCGTCATACTGCAAATATGACGTATCCAGTATGTCGCAAGGAGGGCACAATGAAAAGTGATGCATCTCTCTTTTCACGCAGCAATGCGTCACTTTACATAAATGAGGCCCTTATTCTCTAATCAAGGAAACCAAACAGAAAGCCACTACAACTGGCAACATAAAGCAATTGGAATACTTACTGACAGAGGAAATTAAGCAGAGACTGCATGCTACAATCCTAATCTAGTACTACACACACAGAAATTGTGCAAATGGGGCTACGTATAGCACTTAAACCAACTTTGTGCAAAGACCAATAAAAAATAAAATAAAAAAGTCTGTAGAGCGTTGTAATGCCATATTAAATAAATGCTCTTTGGACTTAGTATTACTGGCTCTTGAAGAGTTAACGTGAGTTATAAAGGAACTCGAAAAAGAAATTGGCCAATCAATCAAGAATATTTTAAAAAGTTAAAGTTATGGAGTGGAACAAAATGCTTGAGGACCTTAACAGAAACTTAGATACCTATCCTAAACAAATAAATGAACATCAGATTTGTATGTTCAAAAGAGAGACAATAGACTACAAATTAGATGAAGTTTACAAATGCATAGATGTATATACCAAAAGGAGAATGATAGAAAAAAAATCCAATAGGGTCAGTTTGGAGGAAAGTATCAGAAGAAGAACAGGGAAAAAGAAAAAGTAAAATGTTCGCCCCGGCCTCAACTTTGCGATAACTATCTCCATCAGAATCCTAGGGCCTGATTTAGAGTTCGGCGGACAGGGTACTCCATTACAAATGTGAGTGATGTCCCGTCTGCTGTATTACAAGTGCCATTGTATATAATGCAGTAGTAATACTGTGGATGGGAAATCTGACACATTTATAGCGGAGTAATGTGTCCGCTAACTCGAAAGTAGACCCTTAATTCCATTGAAATAAAAAACTTCAGCTAAAGGCACATTTATTTTACCTATATACAGAACCAATTTGCTGGAAACTGAAATTGAATTTTTCATATTCCTGCACAATTTAACATCAAAAGCTCTTTCATGGCAAGAATAAGTCACAAACTATTGAATAACTTTAAAGTACTTCTTAACAATATAAAAAAATAAAATTTTGACAAAATGAAGATAAACAGCAACCTATTCATTGAAGAAAAAGTCATACTGAAGAACTTAGGAAACAATAAAAGAAATCACAATAAAATTGTAAACTAATTGTGACTTGACATGTGACTTATGACAACACCTATATAAAGCTGGATGCGGATTTTACAAAACCTTTCCAAAGAGTTTTGAATACTATTTCAGAAACAGCACTGGATAAACATTGGATCAGTGAGAAAACAAAAAATTACCTGCGTGTGCACAATCCAAAGTGAACGTGTGTGTGTGTATATATATATATATATATATATATATGACGAAAAATCCCTCAAAAGAAGAAATCAGGTGCCAGAGGGGATATCAGGGCAGGTAACACGCTTTATTCCCATTGCCTCAGTGGCGGCGAATGCATTTCGGCAAAACTGCCTGTCTCAGCGCATTGCACTGTAGCGAGTCCTTCTCCAATTGACTCAGTCCTGTTTGAAATACGTGCTCGCACCCTAATCTCTTCCCCCTAATGCTGTCAGCACACCTGTGGAAGCTCGTGGTGGATACGTTGACCTTCATGAACCAGAAAGCACTGTGTTGGCAAAACTGAGTTGGTGGCGTGGGGGAGTGAGTAAAGACAGTAGGTTGGTGCTTGCCTGCAGGTGAGTGGTGAAGGGAACCTCAGAGCAAGAAGAAGTCCACGGCTGCTGTCCTGGGTCCCCTTGTACTGCCACAGCCATTCCTTATATATATATATATATGTATATATATATATATATATATATATATATATATATATATATATATATATATATATATATATATATATATATATATATATATATATTCAAAGTTACTTTGCCAAACAACGTTAGTACGCTCTCAGGAAATGAGTCCAAAAACACGATTCAGTTGAAACACAGGTTTAATCCACACAACGCGTTTCGCCTTGCAGCTTGTTCACGTGTAGAGGTGTCAGAGACCAAACCACAGTAATAAAGTTATGTAAGAACATCAACATCAAATAAGGACCAAAAGTGCATTGCATGGCAGCCATCTTAGAGTGGAATCAGACACTTCCTTCAGTGATGTCTGATTCTGTCTCACTTGGAATATTGCTTTCATTGGGAACACCGACAAAACAAAGGGCGCCATGGGAAGCCGAACAACGCGCTCAAACAAAACATACTAATGGATGCTGAAATGGTAAACAAAACAATTGTTAACTTATCCAAATAACACCTGACTGACTATGAAAAGAGAGCTCTTTGTTTGGGGCTTTCCTTCTGTCCCTCCAAACGTTTTAATTATACGGACACAAGGATAGACACTTTTAAGTTTGTGCGTAAACTTAAACTAAAGAAATGGCACAAACTTAAAAGACTGGGGCATAATGCAAGAACTGTATTCAATGAGGATACTGGCATTAACAACCTTGATATTGGTGATGTGGATGCTTTAATGACCATAGCAGAATTGGATAACACCAATGTCAATCAGAACACACACATCAGTGCGACTCAGGTACTAAATAACACGGAATTAGAACAGAGCGCAGCAGCTAGAACTGATTTTAGAGTAAAATCTACCTTCATGCCCATACTCCCACATGACAGCATAGACACCTTTCACGAATGTGTGATCAAGGGCCTCACTGATCTCAGACATAAACATGGGAGAGATAATAAGAGGAACAATAATAATCTGTCCATAAACCAATGCAAGTTTCTTAAAACCCTTTATGATGACACCACCATAATAATCCGTCCAGCAGATAAGGGAGGTAATATTGTGATTTTAGAAAGGGATGATTACATCAATGAGGCCATGCGACAATTGACTGATAACAACTTTTACAGACCTGTGACCACTCTGATCTACAACCAGAGCATCACTGCTATTTGGGACAAACTTGTGGGATGGAAAGATAAAGGCCTACTCTCATGGGAGGAGTACTGCTATCTCAAGAGAGACTATCCCAAACTCCCGATTTTGTATCTTCTACCCAAGATCCATAAACATGATACTAAACCTCCAGGATGCCCTATTGTGTCCTCTATAGGGAGTGTTGGGGAACATATTTCCAAATATGTTGACTTTTTTTACGAGAATTTGTTTGCCAGTTACCCAGTTACATCAGGGACACTAAAGACTTTTTGTGTAGAATAGAGAACCTCATCTGGAGTCCCAATTATTTGTTTGTGGTTCTGGATGTCCATTCCCTTTACACTATCATAGAGCACCAACAGGGTATTGAAGCGTGTAAACATTTTCTGTCCAATCGAGCCCTCAGATATCGGGAACATACTAAAATGATTGTTGAAATTATACTTTTTTGGCTTCAAAACAATATTTTCTCTTTCAATGGCGCCCTCTACAGGCAGATCAAGGGTACTGCGATGGGGTCGTGCTTTGCACCCAGTTTCGCGAATCTCTTTATGGGGTTCTGGGAACAGGAAATTTTTGCAAGCACGACCCTCTCAGATGACCTGACTAAAATCATCATGTGGCTACGCTACATTGATGATTTGTTCATCGTGTGGAATGGCACTAGGGAAGAAGCTAAGTCTTTCATTGACAAATTGAATAATAACAACTACAACATCCTCCTGACAGGCAACATCAGTGATACCATGACTGAATACCTGGATGTTAAACTTGAGATAGTTAATGAAAAAGTTTGCACTTCCCTGTTCCGCAAAGCCACTGCGGGCAACAGTGTCTTACATGCCCTCAGCAGCCACCCTGAATCATTGAAATGGAGTATTCCATATGGTGAGCTACTGAGGGCCAAGAGGAACTGTAATTCCAACACAATATTTAAGGAAGAGAGTGTGAACATTGTAGATAGATTTCTGAAACGGGTTACCCACAGTGGGTTCTTACCAAAGCACTCAAACGGGTGGGAGATGTAAATAGAAGTGACACCCTCTGTGATAAACTGGATGATAATTCATCCGATGACACGGATATCACTCTCATGATCCTGACCTTCAATTCTGACTCTCAGAAAGTTAAGAAAATCATTACTAAGAACTGGGACATCCTTAAAACCGATGGTACCCTAGGGAACTCGATACCTGACAGACCCAATATCACGTACAGACGCAGCAAAAACATACGCGACCTAGTGGTAAGAAATGATGTGACAATTTATTCATCTAGTACACAACATGGGTTAGTTGGCTTCTATCCTTGCGGCCATTGCAAGGCTTGCAAAAATAGTAAATACAAAGATACAGTGACCTATAATGGCGTGACAAAAGAACTGACACAATTCTTGACTTGTGGTATGAATTTTGTCATTTATGTAATCATGTGTACATGTGGATTGTGGTACATCGGAAGCACCACCTGTGCTGCCAAAAAACGTATCTTGGAACATCTACGAGCCATAACTAACCATGATCCTAAATATCCTGTTGCTAGACATTTCGAGCAGCACCATTTTTCTAACACTTCAGACTGTAGCTATATGATTTTGGAACATATCCCAGCAAAATCGAGAGGAGGTGAAAGGATAATGTGTGTTTAACTGAGAATTCGTGGAGTAGCTAGCTTAGTATATATAACTCTTTTTACGTTTGGGATTCTCAGTTATAGACTATATACCACTCTAAGATGGCTGCCATGCAATGCACTTTTGGTCCTTCTTTGATGTTCTTACATAACTTTATTACTGTGGTTTGGTCTCTGACACCTCTACACGTGAACAAGCTGCAAGGCGAAACGCGTTGTGTGGATTAAACCTGTGTTTCAACTGAATCGTGTTTTTGGACTCATTTCCTGAGAGCGTACTAACGTTGTTTGGCAAAGGAACTTTGGATTGTAATTACCGGCACGCTCCGCCGGAGTGTACACCACCCCTCTAGGGTCCCAGTATCCCGGCAGGAGCCTTTTCTTTGTGGATATATATATATATATATATATATATATATATATATATATATATATATATATATATATATATATATATATATATATATATATATATATATATATATATATATATATATATATATATATTACCTACTGGCGGTCGCCAGTAGGTAGTTATAGTTAGGACCTAGTTTCCATATGAAATCCACAACATTCTATTTGGAATAACTTTGGCGCCGGTAGACGAATCTTCGCAAATTTCTCCAAGAAAATGGCCTGCTCCACTCCTTCCCTGAAAGTTTGGGGGTGATTTTTCAAGTGGGGGCCGAGAAAAAAGGGGGGTCCCAAAACGTGTTTTCCCCATGCAATTTTCCATAGGGACCTTTAGCCAGGGCTAGAGCCCGAACGGCTGAACGGAATTACACCAAATTTGGCAGAGAGGTAGAGTTCTGTTCGCAGATTGTGCTTTTTGGTAAATGGTGTAAATCCGTTCAATAGTTCCTGAGAAAATCATAGCGATATCTAGAGACGAAGTACAGCACGCGTACAGGGCCGGACTGGCAATGCCGGGCACCGGGCAATCCCCCGGTAGGCTGCCAGGGGTGGGGGCCGGTTTTTGCGCCGGGGGCCGGTTTTGTTGCTGGGTGGGGCGGGGGGCCGATTTTTTGTACTGCAGTCAGTACAGTAGTCACTAGACACGTACTCACTAGTGAGCTGTACTGCTGCGTCTGCTCCTTCTCACTGACTGTCTCTTCGCTCCCTGCGTGGGGAAAAAAAATCTCAATGCTGGATAAAAAATGCAGCAGCAGTCGCAGGACCATTTCAGGAGGTGGGTCAGGTCGCAAGCGCACGCAGATGTCTCCACCGTCGTCTGCGCGGCCTGCTCAGCCTTCAGGTCACATTAAGTTCACCCACCTTAGGTCGGTGGGGGTGGGCATGCGCGGCTGTTGATGCTGGTGACACATGCGCATTGGGCCTTTCACAATTAAAAGTGCGCGAGACCCCCTGATTCCAGACTCCAGAGTGAGACCGTGACAATGAGAGGCCCTCTCTCGCAGTCGCCACCCTGCCCACAATTTAATTATTTCTAGCCTAGCCCACCCCCTCTCCACCTGCCTGTCCCAGTGTGTGTGTCCACAGTCCCTGGCTCCAGGCTGGCTCCTACCGAGGGTTTGCCAGTTGCGCCCGCCGCCAGGTGAGTCAAGTGTTGTTTGGAAAATGCAAATGCGAAAATGCAATCAGATAATCTCGTATCTGCGCACTGTGCATTATCTCAGATAAATAATACACAGTGCGCAGATACGAGATGTGATGATGCATGTGAGATAAGTTATCTAGATAAGAGGAGCAACTTACTGGGAAGCACCGCGCACGTGAACGCTTCACAAGAAATGAAAACTAGCCATTACTTGTTGGCAGTCATCTCCGCCGTTTCTCTGACTCCAGGGGAGATAATCAAGTTTACTCTGCAATTGCTATCTGTCTCCAGGTCTTCGAGCTCTTTTCAATTGGGTGTGGTCACTGGTCAGGTGTCTGTAAGTCTGTGGTAGTTGATCATGTCGCCCTCAGTAATGGCCTGTGCTTTTCGCAATGCTTTTATTTATCGGTCTGTCTGTGTGAATTCCGCAGGGTGTCAGCGCGCATTGGGAGGTCGCCCCTGCTCTAGGTGATTCGTGAAAGCCCGCAAGTAGCTCAGGTGGTTACAGCATTTTTTATTTTTGGAGCTATCTGTTGTTTCGGAGAATTCACCAATATTGAGTCAGACTTGTATTCCTAGAATTCATAGAATATTGATTCTTAACATGGGGCGTTTTGGCATTCTTTAGGCATCTTGGTGTGAGCCTGAAACGAGGGGTTTTTGCAGCTCATCATCTTTGGGCCTCATCTCGTTGTAGGCAAGTGGCCTTTTGTCTCGGCTGGTCATTTGTAAAACCAGGAGTTGAGAAAGGCCAATTTTCTGTGGAGATTCATGTAGTTTAGTTTAATTTGTCATTGTAGTAGGTGAGTGCTGATATTTTTATTTCTCGACAAATAAATGACTCCTGTGTCAAAGTACAGAAGTTTCAGGAAAGCAGAGATAGCAAGTTCAGCAAGTCTAAGAATTATTCATAGTACAGGGCCATATTTCCCTCTGCATTCTGGGACTTGTAGTCCCGATGTCAGACTAGGATAAACGGTATTATAAGTACCAGCATGCGCAGGAATGCCTTGGACCCGCAGTGGCCTTTGAAGAGAATTCTCATTACACATGAGTTTTTAGTAATAACATCTTTTAGGCGCGTGCTTACTGGCAGCGGCCAGTGCCTAAACATTGTCTTGCACAGTTTCATAATGAAACATTAAGTTTAGAATTGGGTGGAGTGGCTCAGCGGGAGGTGTTATTGTGCAGGGTTGGTACTGTAAGTGGTGTGTGGAATTGGAGTGGGTCAGCGGGAGGTAGAATTGTGCAGGGCTGGGACAGGTGTGTGGAATTGGAGTCGGTCAGCAGGAGGTGGAATTGTGCAGGGCTGGGACAGTAGGTGGTGCTGTGGAATTGGAGTCAGTCAGCGGGAGGTGGTATTGTGCAGGGCTGGGACAGTAGGTGGTGTGTGGAATTGGAGTGGGTCAGCGGGAGGTGGTATTGTGCAGGGCTGGGACAGTAGGTGGTTTGTGGAATTGGAGAGGGTCAGCGGGAGGTGGTAGCAGGGCTGGGACTGTAGGTGGTGCGTGGAATTGGAGTGGGTCGGCGGGAGGTGGATTTGTGCAGGGCTGGGACTGTAGGTGATGCTGTGGAATTGGGGTGGGTCAGTGGGAGGTGGAATTGTGCAGGGCTGGGACAGTTGGTGGTGTGTGGAATTGGAGTCGGTCAGCAGGAGGTGGAATTGTGCAGGGCTGGGACAGTAGGTGGTGCTGTGGAATTGGAGTGGGTCTGCGGGAGGTGGAATTGTGCAGGGCTGAGACTGTAGGTGGTGTGTGGAATTGGAGTCGGTCAGCGGGAGGTGGTATTGTGCAGGGCTGGGACAGCAGGTTGTGTGTGGAATTGGAGTGGGCCAGCGGGAGGTGGTATTGTGCTGGCTGGATCAGTAGGTGGTGTGTGGAATTGGAATCGGTCAGCAGGAGGTGGTAACTCCGGAATCTGGGGATCACGGTTCGATCCCCGGGGCCGGCGGCAGATTAACTCAGCACCATGTGACGCTGGGCAATAGCTTGCTTAATCTTCCCGACGGCCCCCAGCGCCTAGAGACCCTAACGGGTGATGGTTCGCGCTTTACAAATGTGGATTATTATTATTATGCAGGGCTGGGACTGTAGGTGGTGTGTGGAATTGGAGTCGGTCAGCGGGAGGTGTTATTGTGCAGGGCTGGGACAGTAGGTGGTGCTGTGGAATTGGAGTTGGTCAGCGGGAGGTGTTATTGTGCAGGGCTGGGACAGTAGGTGGTGTGTGGAATTGGAGTGGGTCAGCGGGAGGTATTATTGTGCAGGGCTGGGACAGTAGGTGGTGTGTGGAATTGGAGTCGGTCAGCGGGAGGTGTTATTGTGCAGGGCTGGGACAGTAGGTGGTGCTGTGGAATTGGAGTCAGTCAGCGGGAGGTGTTATTGTGCAGGGCTGGGACAGTAGGTGGTGTGTGGAAGGGCTGGGACTGTAGGTGATGCTGTGGAATTGGAGCGAGTCAGTGGAAGGTTGTATTGTGCAGGGCTGGGACTGTAGGTGGTGTTGTAGAATTGTATGTGTTCTCTGCACCCCAAAGATGGCTGTATTTTTCTAACCACTTGGTGGCAGCTGCTGGCTGGGGGCGGGGCCAGTCCATGCTTTCGAGCCCGTGAGGCCATTGCTACGCCGCTGCTTGTGGTACATCAAGGACTCGGACATTCTATTTATAGCAGACTTTTTTGCCTAAACACTTAGGTGGGCTGCGAACAATGATGAAGGATTCACTTTACTGTAACAAAAGACCGGATTAGTGACATTTGTGTTACCATCCCCCTTACCCCACAGGAATTGTCTATGACATTCGGAAAATATTATTTTTTTATCAGCCAATAGTTCTGTATTCAAGGAATTCCAAAGGATATTGGGCTGAAAAACATTTGCTCACCCTCAACAAGTTGACACCTGGATTTATGAGAGAAAGGAAAATGATGCTGCCCCACCATAGGCTAACAAAATGACAAAAGGGGGCCCATGAGCAGACTCAACAACAGGCTCCATTTTAAAAAGCGTGATACTAGGACTGGAGTGCTGAAACACATTGTGCAAACCAATATTATATGACTGGCCTCGGAGCAAGCACAAATCTATTGACATTTTCTACTTAGACAATACCAGTAGGATATTAGTACTCACACCAGGCAGAGCAGCAGAAAAGAAATGAGGGATATAAATACATGGGTAGACATTTTAATTGCTGTCCCTGTGCAATTGAGAGGATTAATTGACTCTTGATATATTTTGGCCTAATAAAATGTAGACAGAGACGATATGATATAGTCTGTCTACATTTTATTAGGCCAAAAATATGATTAGAAGAAAAATATTTCAGCCATAATAAAAAAGGCTGGCCATTTGATATTTGTGGATTTATTCTTTAAACATCTGCTACAGGGCCCATCTTGGACACCAAAACAAAATCGCTTGCCAGGTGAATTTGTTTTCAACACGTTTCTATAACATGCAGGCTCTTGTGTCATGGTTACAAAAGGAAACAATACTGAATGGCCGGACCTCACTAATTAAAGGTTATTTAATTTACATGGAAAATTACTCAGTGCCATATTTAATTTCTAAGAATGGCACCTGTCCTTCATTTGTTATCAAATAAGGATAAAGAAATCAGCTCTGTTCTCTGTCCCATTGCTGTAGCGCTGCAGGCAGCTCGAGGCAAAGTTGGAACTGTTGCATGCTTTCTGATTCAGGACGCCGATGGGAAATCATTTTCTAACCAGGCTGTTTATGCCGTTCAAAAGGAATCTATCCGCAAGATTAATTGGAACTTAAATGCGTTTCACATGGTGAAATCCTGGGAAACAGAAGACTGGAGATGTAGAATTTGATTTTCTGGATGTTCCCCCGGTGAAAAGTTGACCAATTCTAAAGAGCAACGTTATTTAGACTACTTCTCTAGCCATCCTTATGTCTATCGGGCCCTTATGCTTTCCAAGGCAAGATAGATTATACATTCAGCTTCAAGCATTATCTACGTCCTAGGCTTTGAAAGGATGTTTAGAGCTTCCTTCCTTCACAAAATCAATAAGTGACAACGTTTACCTTTGCTCTTTCCTTTTCATAATTGTCACACAGGAAGTTTATTCGCTCAAAGTCGAAGAAGGTTCGCCGTTTGCCCCATTTACGTGTTTCCATAATGCGTGCCTGTCCACCTGTGAGTGTGGGACTCTCAATGCTGGAGACAGAAGTTGGGTGAGTGGAGCAGAGTGGTGCTTCAGATGTGTTTGGCGTCTCTGGTCGTTTCACTGGTTGCGAGACCTAGGGCCGAGCTGGCCCCTGGATCTCTCACAATCTCGTTGGGCCTCTATGCTCCATTATTGGGTGTGCTGCGTGCAGGTGCATGTCAGGTCAAGCTGCTCTGGGCTGCCCTCTAGTCTTTCTTGCCAGTTGGAGCATTGCCTTGCATACCGCAACTTCCCCCGGTTCAGACTCAGAGCACAGACGTGTGGATATCCCGGCACCTCACACGCACTACTTTGTATGGGCCTGGGCCCGAACTGACCCTTGTGCCCCGGTCTCGTGCCTCTGCAGCAAATCTTATGCCTCGTCTATCCCCGGCGTCCCATTCTGGCACCAACAATTGCCTTCAGAATCCTGGCACCCTCTCCATCTGGACGCGCTACGATTAACTTGAGACCTCACGAGAGACTACTGCCTGGCCCTGCACACAATCAGATTCAATCTGTTTATTGCACGGTATGATTTAATCCTCTCAGCGCCTCACATGTGCTCCACAGACTGTGGTACCAGCAATTAACAAGGGATGCCAGATGCTTGACTTCAACTGCTAAATCATCACAGCAGCCATTTAGCACCGTTGTGTAACATTCTACCTGTCTGTTCCTCGTCAGAAGCCTGTAGGGTCTTTTTTACACCTATAGTTAGGATTCTAACATTGGCAAATGTATTTTGTACCACCGGGTGCCACTACTTGTGATTCTTTTTCACAGAACCTGTATAATAGCCTTCCAACTGAACGATGTTTCCTTCAAGTGTGTAAATCCTTCGCTCCTCGCCGATCTTCACAGGCAGCCCTCTGCTTTTAGTCTACAGTGCCATATTGACTGTTTGTGTACCACTCCACTATTTAGGACTTCCCTTGTTTTCAAGGAGATCCATGAAAGTGGTTCCAGAGGGTTAAAATGCATAAATAAATACATGTAATCCACTGACTTCCACTGTGAACAGAAAATGGATACTGGACAATAAATTAGCCAACTTTGAACCTACACCTGTCTCCTAGGGATCGACTGGCTAGACTTACTATATCATACAGGAGTACTCAAAGGACCACGGTGCAGTCTGGAAGTCTGAGCTTGTGCATGGCCATTACGAGCCCATGGTACTAGCGTCTGTATCCTGTGTCCCTCTGCTCTTTTAACAATCTCAGTCTAAAGGGGGTAGTGGCCTTATAGACCAGTTTTTGTGTCACTTATGTCTATGCGGTCAATCTTACAGAAGTAATGAGAAGAGTCGTTGGCGCGTGTACGCCGCGCCTGGACCTAAAGCAAATGTGCGTTCCGTCGGCGGATGGCATGGTGGTGGAAAGTCACGCCCCTCGGCCGATGGTGCACTTTTGCACTACAGTTAGGCCAGTCCAAGCTGTGCTCCGCTGTTGTGTGCGGGTGCTCCGTTGCAGAACCACCATGAGCAAGCTCCCCACCATCCGAATGCCGGCTTCAACCCCCACAGGACCAATGAGTTGCTGCTGCTAAGGGGAACAACCCCACACCATGTGGCCTCCTTGTGAATGTGTTAGTAAGTTTGCGTAACATGACGTAGGTAAAGCTATACATGCTGGTTTGAAGAGGGACATAGCTCTGCAGAGGGTAGGTGTTAAGATATCGTGGATAAGAAATGAGGAAGGATCATTGGGTAAGGAGTGTCCTAAACTGCACAGAGACAAGGAGGGGTGTGCTGTTGCAAGTGAGTGGTTATCGCCCGTCTATAGTAACCTAGGTCCCTTCCAGGCATCATGTGGTGAGAAGTTTCTCCAGGGAATCAGTGTACAAGCAAACCCCGCCCCCCTCTTAGTGTGATGATGTGAGGTCGGTTGAAGGGAAGGCCTTAAAATATTGCAACAGCCAAAGAAGCTTGCACCAAAGGGAGAGTTTTTACTAGTGCTCAAAATGGAAATATAGAATCGTAGGTACTCCTCGTCTCAGACTGCCTGTTTGCTGCTGAGATGTGCTGGTACTCTCCCATTAAAAGAATTGAGGGCAGTGCTGAGAAGTGCCCGTACTATTCCTTCATAATTAAAGTGCAGGTAGCGAGTACCTAATTGTCCCTGCACAATTAAAGCACTCTTGTTTAGGTCTAGCTACAGAAAAAGTCCCAGCGCCATTGGCACATGTAAATTGTTTTTTAGATACATATTGTTCATACTGACTGCTGAGACATGGTTAGATAAGTCCCTGTAGACCTCAGATTCCTCAAAATTAAAATACGGTTTCATCTGCTTTATTACATCAAAAAATGCAATTTTTGTTGGCTCTTAGGGCTCAGTGCACTTTACCGCCACTAACCAGTGCTAAAGTGCTTGCGCTCTTTCCTTTCAAACATGGTAAAATTGGCTTACACCGAATTGGCAATTTTAATTTACTTGTAAGTCCCTAGAAATGTGGTTCTACATGTACCCAGGGACTGTACATTAAATGCTGCTAGTGAGCCTGCAACACTTATTGTGCCACCCACTTAAGTAGGCTATTTAATCCCTTCGCTGCTCATGACGAGCTCAGCAGCTAAGGTGTTAAAGATGTGTCATGTCAAGGCCAGGGCCTTTGTGTTAATTTTTCATGCTTTCTGGCGAGGTGCCATTTGAGACATTTCCATGCCTTCTGTCAGCCTGGATGCTTATGTGTGACGTTTCCATGCTTTCTGGCCTGGGTGCTTAATTATGTGTGCTATTTCCATAGTTTCTGGCCTCAGTGACCCGGAGCTGGAGGCTCTTGTATGACATTTCAATGCTTACTGGCCTGGGTGCTTATGTGTGATGTTTGCATGCTTACTGGCCTGGTGGTGTGACCAGGCCTGGATCAGTGCCTAGGTGCTTATGTGTGACATTTCCACAGTATTCTGTCCTCAGTCAGTGGCCTGTGTGCTCATGTGTGACATCACATGTCAGTGCTTAATGTGTGACAACATGAGTGACAATTTACTGTGCTTTAAAAGTTAATACAATTTAATATGTAATGAAAAATGTGTTTTGGCCTTTCTGTCTCAAATTTTCTTGTGGGGGACAAGTTAAACCCCCAAACTCCCCTTAGTAGTGGTTGCTCACTGTGCTTGCTCGCTACACACCATGTTGGGGGCTGGTCTCACTTTTACTTTGTTCTCTCTGATTCATTACTTGTGTTTATTTTTGGTGCTCTCTGAAAGAATGTCTATGGGTATATATGACTGGGTGGGTAACCTGGTGCTCTTTAAGGGCATCACCTACTATTTACTGTGCTTTGAAAGTTGATACAATTGAATATGTAATGAAAAATGTGCTGTAAAATTCACCATTTCACGCGTACGGAAATCCGTACAATTACGAGCACGAGCTGCATGCTGATTGGATGTCAACTGTCTGTCAACTGTCTGTCAACACTCCAAACCAGGAAGTGTTGGCAGCCATCCTGTGCCTCGGTAGCACAGAGTCACAAGAAAACAGTAAAACAAAGTTGAAAAATAAGGAAAGGGGGTAGGGTATAAACATGTTGACCCTCTAGGCCTGCTCAGGGGGTCTCACATGGATGTTTAGGTGCAAACATTTTTTTTTAAATAAAAAACCTGTGTTGTTTGCGTATTGTACTCGTACGCGGTGGAAAAGGAAAAAAAAAACGAGAAGTTCGTTTTATTCCTAATTAGCTCCTGGGGGGCCAAATCCCGGGGGCAATTTTTTTCTATAAGGGGGGCTTGGGAGTGTCCAACAGGAAGAAAAGAATGAAAAAAAAAAAGTAATGTCGAGGACAGTGATGCTCCTGCTTCCTGTATTTGTCAGGTCAATAGACTGTTTCCCATAACACAAAAGTTTATTGCAATAAATGTATAGAATTTGAACTTGAGCAAAATCAGGATGAATTTGTGTGCTTGGACTGTTTGCTGAAAATGCTGTTGCAGCAGTTGATGTGCTTGGTGCAGTAGCAGGTGGGTTGTCCTTCAACCTCTGTGTTGCAGCTTGAGCAAAGTTGTTGGGGTGTAAGTTCTTCACGTGTCGCTCCATATTTGCTGTGCTAAAGGAGTATTTTTGAGATGGGTCACCCCATGAAAGAGTTTGGAAAATTCTACAGGTTACTTTTGGAGCATTAACCTTGTTTTGCCCTTCTGGAAAAGTAAAAAACTGCCAAATTAGATCTTCTTTCCTCTTATTTGGAGTTTCTTTTCAACAGTTGTAATAGGAAGTGTTACCAATCAAATTTCTTTTTTTAAAGTCACATGGCGTTGCGTACGGTTACGCTGTTATTACGGTGTTCTTAGGATGCGAGTACGCATGACTTTTCACCGCGATTGGTGTAATTGCTTTTAAAAGTAATGTAGGATTATTAGAACTTAAAAAAAATGTTTTCATAATTATCCTAGATAATGTGTTCTGTTAGTATGCTCAATAAATACATAAATATATGTTTTTAAACAATAAAACATTTGCGTCTTTGCGTACGGGTCGCCGTACATGACGTCACACGGAAGCTTTCATGCAACGTGTAACTTGAAAGCGTATTCGTAGCGTATGCTGAGAATGATTAGCAGTACAAACTATGGTGCGATCACTTTCTCACTGTCAAATCAGAGCGCAGGGTGTGCTATGAGAATGGTTACAAGTGGTCACTCATTGGAATTCCGATTCAGCTGTGTGGCTTATCCACAGTATCATAACGTTACTTTTTAGCCTGTTTAAGTTTGAGGTTTGCATGTAATACTATGCTTAGGCTGTCTGGTTTTAGTTTTAAAACTATAATAACTGATAAAACTCAACTGAAAGAGAAAACGCCCTCACCAGTGAAAACA
The DNA here is from genome assembly GCF_964263255.1 of Lissotriton vulgaris. Classification (NCBI taxonomy): domain Eukaryota; kingdom Metazoa; phylum Chordata; class Amphibia; order Caudata; family Salamandridae; genus Lissotriton; species Lissotriton vulgaris. The sequence continues at coordinate 234,645,534 of NC_141690.1, read as the reverse complement.
TATAAACACTGAAAAAACACCTGCACAACCACAAATTAAATGCTATTCAAAGAAAGGAAAAAGAGAATGAAAGTCATTTCGTTACTTCCTGAAGAGGCCAATACAATGTAACTTTGTTATACAAGCTAGCAGTAAGAAAGACTGGGCTAACATTATTCTGCTTGAGTTTTGTTGTTTAGGGACTCAAATATTGTTTCTTCTTCCTTTTTCAGTTTTGTGGTCTTTGGTCTAGAGATGCAGGGTTTAGAAGCATGTTTAGGTCTTGTTTAATTATTTTATAAACTGTAGAGAATCGGAAAATATCAAAAACATATTTTATATTTTGGCTACATTTGAATCTTTCATTTATAGGTAAAATGGCTGGTTTCATAAGAATCTTCCCTACTATATGTCATCACATTTACCCACAGAGAATGGGTATTAACCCTCAATACATCAACCCCTAGTTTCTAGTGAGTCAGTATTGATAGTAGGTGAACTGCCAACACCTCAGGCTTCAAACATTCAAAGCAAGGTATAGTGACAAGTATATGTGAAAAGAGTGCTATTGCAAAGCATCTGGGATAGTGGTGAAAACATGAAACCAGACTTTTGGAAAACAAGGAACGCAGTGTCACTTGGAATGCTCTGCAAAAAAGTTTCTTTCCAAGTTCAACAAAGATTGGATTGATATGATTTGTATTTGCACTGATTCACCTACGTATATGAAAAAGTTGTGTGATGACCTGTCAAAATTGATACCTGAACTAAAGTGCTTCCCTGTAAGAGATCCTTGCCACTTGGTAGATGGCATGCTGAAAGCATCTTTAAACTCTTCAGTTAATGAGGAATTCTATTGACTTTTTAGTCCATTCTGGTACACTGTTATCTTATGCACAGGAACTAAAAAGCAAATATTTCTCATTTCGTGCTTGTCACTTGGTAAGCAAAGCAATGTTGAAGATCAATTCAGGAACTTTTATTTTACAATGTATGTGAAATGGCTTGCAATGATGCATTGAAATGTCCCTTCACCAACCATGGCATTTGAAGTCAATGAAACCTCATTGTGGTACTCTGTACAAGTTCTAGATCCCTTCCATAAAGGGGAAGTTCCTCCGTAGTTTCAAAGTGCTGCTTCATTTTTGACCGCTTCAATAACTCTGAGGGCATAAGCGCCCAGCTCAACGCAAATATTGCAGAACCTGCCCTGAGAATGTCCATCTTCAAGTATACTAGCATTGACATGGAAAGCTATGTCAGTGGCCAGAGTTAAAAAAATTGTGCACTGGATGTTTTGGCGTTGCCCGTCTCAAGTGTCAATGTTGAGATGACCTTTTCATAGACGTTTACATGGGAAGGAAAGGGCGAGCGCACATGACCAAAGACTCACTAAAGAAGTATTGTATGGTGTACCACAATAGGTTTGATTTGCAAAAAAATATTTGGAACTCATAGGCACTATACTGACACTGTCTATATACCACTGTCTATATACCATGCGCTATTAGTGCAGAAAGCAAGCAATAATAAAAGCAAAACATTCCATAAACACTGGATAAACACTGTTTCTGTTGTTTTTAATGGCACGAAAATGTGTAACCACTGATAACCACTGTTGTTTTAAGATATGGAAATCACTTGAAAACACTGAAAAACCCCCACCAGGATTCACCAAAAATAGAAACTGAAAACAGGAAAGCCTAACTATGCTATAGGCAGATATGGATGTTTAGGCAGCGCTTATCTGCATGAAGCTTGGTTATTGTCATTTACATATAGGTGTCTGAGGGAGGGAAAAGAAGTCTATTTGAATGGCGAGGATTGCACAATAGCACCACATCACTCCTTAATTTGTAGACACATACAATCGCATGGCTCTTGTAATCAAGATGCGCCTAATTTGGTGTGAGTTTTGAAAGGCACGGCGACACCTGCTACCATACCAATGTTCAGTTTACTGGAAACATGAGTTATTTAATTTGAAATAATGCAGATTGTTGTGCAATGTTACCAGGCATCGGTTACATGATTACGGTAACTGAGCGTGTGGTTTGCTAAAAAAAAGTCGTGTTTACTCCTCTGCATTAGAAGCTGGATGTTTCCATCTGGCCGTCGATTCCGACCTTGAAAGAAGAGTCAACCAAGTGAGCCGTATAAGAGCGCTATTGTCTCAAAAAGAGGTCGCACTTACATCTGCTAGAGAAACATTTGTCCTTCATGTAGCAAACACCCGCACAGAAGTGTATGATTTATTAAATACAGAGGTGCCTCTGTATTTTGGGGAGTTAATTCAGAGTATCTTTAATGCGTCCTTGACTATGGGGTTACCTTACTTTTTTAAAGTTAGAAGCAGTGGTCCTGTGACTTCTTTTCAAACTACATTTGGCGTCTTCTCGGCATTTTTTGCATTAAATTTTTTCCAGCATCTTTGATGGATTCCCCTTAAAAGTCGCATTAGTTGCCGGTGTGCTTCTATTAATTTGTTTACTTAAATATGGATGCACATCCTGCAGCACACGACAATATTTCTCGGCTGTTGCTGCTCCGTAACCGAATGCTTAGTTATTACTGAGCGCTGCCTCTGGCTACATTGAGTGCAGTTTATGGATTATCGTTTCGATTTTCCTTTGTCACATGCGTTCAACCTGTCTTCCATTGCCTGAGCTGCGATTTCGACTGGGCCCTGGATTTGTGTCTCTGCAGTACGGTGTCTCCCAATGCGGATTATGACCAGCTGATGTGCCACTTAGTGGTTCATGACTTGCTCTGTTCTGGCGGCGGGATTATGGCCTTAGCAGCGATACATGGAATAATGGGACGTTGGAATGTTTTTGCAGCGGCGCATGACTTCTTGGCACGCAGTTACATTGAAGATGACCAGAGTTTTTCTCCGATGGTGATAGAGGCTCCGGTCATTGAGGAACATGTATGTTCATTCCCACTATTGAATTGAATGGCTGAAATGTTTTCAGATGAGAACAATGACTCCCTCTTGGAGGCTGTTGCTACATACTGTGCTTATACGCTGTTGGATTAAGACTCTGATTTTTCTACCTATTCGTTTATTATTTAGTTACTGTTTTCTATCAAACAGCGAATAATTTTTTATGCAAATTTGAACTTGACTCTGCTTTTCAGGCTTGGACTCTGCGTTCCTAGTTCGCCCACGTTTATATCACGTGGTTCTATCGAGGGAGGGTGTTGTGGGCTAAGCCTTGCACTCACACGGTGTTAAGTTAGCATGGGTTTATTAGAAGCTTAAACACCATTTTTGCTTTCCTGCTCTGCTTTGCACACGACACTCAATTTTGATATTGTTTAGAGAAGGCTGAGTATTTTGTTTCACATGAGGATAATTTGTTATGCTAAATTTCTAGACTGCCTCGCTAGTTTAGTGTGTATAGTGAGAGCATGGAACATCAAGGTTATCTTGGATACTGTGTCTGGTATTCGGAATGATCCTCGCACGTTCGACCTATAACACATATGCAGTTGTGGTCACGTCTGATACTGGCGCGTTTAATAATATATTGTGGAGGCATAATTAGACACAGTTGGAGAAGATTGGTATCCTGACAGTTTGTGCAGAACTCAATGTGATCCACTACTGCTGAGTATCAGAGGTATGGGGCCGTCCATGTAATCCTGTGAGACCTTCTGTAGTTATAAACTAACCTGGTAGGTAGGGAGGGTGCAATGTAGGTATATTTTAAACCTGTTTTCCGTTAACAATATAAGATGCTTTCTCACTTTGTATTTTATGGAATAGTAACAATGCTGACAAACGTGTTTCTGATAATATGTTTGGTTGTATTATCTAAGGTACTGTGCATGAGATTACGGCGTTAGAAATAAACATTTCAAACTTGCACGTGTCTTTATTTACTCCTTGTTTTGGACTGGTGTAAGACTATAACGAAAGAGTGCTCTTTTTTATCTACCTTACTTGAGGTAATCTAAGTCGCATGTTCTGGGTTGACTAGTCATTGGTGTTTTTGCTATAGGACGAAGAACCAATGAGTCACTGATTGCTAGTCTGGTAGGGGGTTTGGATACTAAGGTGGGTTTTGGTACACCGTAATTCATTGAGGTCCTAAGTCTTTATGCACAGTTCTGTGTAGGAGCAGAATTCTCGCAACAGTAGTTACAACAAAAAGGCTCGATAAAGGGCCTTGAGGTTGAATCAGAATATGAAATTGAAGAATAACTGATAAGCCCAGCCAAGAAAGGCAGTAAGTAGGTGTGTGTATTTGTGGATGATGTGTTGATTGAGCGGAAAATGAATAAGGTGAAAAATAAGGGAGGCTGCAGAGATGCAAACTTTCCATTCCTTTGTAAGGGAAGTGGGTGTTTAGTTTTCCAGTGCATATATATATATATATATATATATATATATATATATATATATATATATATATATATATGTATGTATATATATATATATATATATATATACATATACATATATATATATGGAGTGGTCTGTACCTGTGGGTTCGTCTATGCAGATTGGAGTTCTTTCCATGTGCTGATGTAGCGGAGCAGGACTGTGAATCATATATATATATATATATATATCGCTCAAAATCCTCACAGACTTCAGCAGAAGAACGAGACAGCACTCGAGGGGTAGAATATTTTCAACACGCTAGATTTTATTTAGCGGAGGGGCACACACAGACGCGTTTCGGCGTGCTGCCTTCGTCAGTGTGTGTTACACTGCGTTTACTGTCGACATTGTTGTTAAGCATCATTCTGCCAATTCCACATCCTTCAGGACATGAACAGAGAAAGGGGACTTACACCATATACAGAATAGGGGCGGCCATCTTGTAACGTTTGTTTTAATAACAAAACAAATCATCACCACACATTTTGTAGACATTTAGCCCATAGATGAGCAGATGCCTTATTCTGACTATGGCATTTGTAGTATACATAATCTAAAATGGAGAAAGTGATCAAGCCGTGGATCGGCTAATGTCCCTTTTCAAACAAATCAGTGCAGTCCATCAAATTATAAGACTTCAAGTTCGATAATATTTCTATTGACGTTACTTATAAATAAAACTATGGGATTCATAAGGTTAGATGCTATACGTCTGGCAGCAGATTGGTACATTTTCACAAAATCTATAGATTATCTACAATTCTAAAAATAACAATTCATCTATCGAAATAATCTCTGAGAATAAAAATAGAAGTAGTCACCCAGCAATCCCCTGTAAGGATCCAATCAAAATTAATCAATAATAAATCAAAATTCAATAAATCATGTTGCATTTATGCTCGTGAGGTTTGATGTTTTCAATTTGTGTTAACTCCCTTTCACATAATCTTAGATATACAGGGATCACAAATTACCCAGGTTAGATTGCCATCTTTAAAAGACACATTGTTGATGTGGGGAATTGTATACATCATATGATCCCAATACCAGTTCTTAATCTAAAAGTATCGTCATGTGCTAAAGAAAGACATATCTCCTCACTCAAAGCTAAGCAGCACAATACAAATACACATAATGAGGTTCCTTCACCTGACAAATATCAATTCTCAACTTAAGTGTATGCTATTTTGGGGCCTCCCTATTATGGATGTCACTCGAATAGGTCTTATCACAGCTTTCTACAAACGATATGACATTTTCGATCATCTTAATATTGTTATCATTAAGTGATGGATCTGATTTATTTCCCCAAGTGAAAGGCCATCTCCTCCCCACTGTTAAGACCTTTCGGATGTTTTGTTGAAAGGTCTATGATGTATCTCGATTCTAGTCTCCTTAACCTGCGTAAGCGGTCACCGCCACGTACATTGGGAGGCACAATATCTAGACCGAAGTATTGGAGTTTACTCCGGTCCTGTTTATGAGCCTCCGCAAAGTGGCGAGCCACCGGATAAGCCTGGTCCACTTTATCAATGGCTCTTAGATGCTCAAGTATTCTTAACTTGAGCTCCTTAATAGTGCTCCCAATGTAGTGTAAGCCACATGGGCACTGTAGACAATAGACGGCATACTGCGTACTACAGGTGATGAATTTGTTAATACTCATTTTTCTCCCTGTGTCAGCTATAATGTACGAGAGGACCCGTTTACTACCTGCGCACGCTTTGCAGCGGCCGCAGGGGTAAAAGCCTTTTTGCTCCCTTAAGGTGTTAATTCTTTGGGGCAGTTTTTCAAAATGGCTGGTCACTAGCATGTCGCCTATTGATCTGGCTTTACTGAAGGTCAGGAGAGGATGGGTTGGTAGGTCTTCTTTGAGCACATTGTCCGTTAGGAGAATGTGCCAATTCTTCCTTAGCATACCTCTTAGGTTCTCTGCCCTGATGAATAAGGAGTTATGACTCTGAATTTTCCTTTATTGTCACCCGTTAGTCCTCTACGTCTACCCTGCTCAGGATTATTGGTCAAGAGAGTGTGTCTTTCAATTCTCCTAACTCTATTCAGGGTGTTACTCAGTAATTTTTCACCATAGCCCCTGATCCTGAACCGGGATACGCACTCCGAAGCAGCCGCCTCGAAGTCAGACTCTTTTGAGCAGTTCCTGCGAAGCCTGAGTAGTTCCCCATAGGGGATACTATTGATCAATTGGGGAGGATGACTGCTGCTGGCAAAGAGTGTGGAATTGCCAGCAGTCTCCTTTCTAAATAGGCATGTGTGGAGGTGTCCTTCTTCTACATATATCTTAAGGTCCAGGTAGTCCGCTGCCACCGGACTAACTGTTCCCGAGAAGTGAAGATTAACATTGTTTCTGTTCAGGACATTGTTGTATTCATGTGCTGTATCACATTCACCACTCCATACAAGGAACAGGTCATCGATATAACGATGCCAACATATGACCTTTCCCTCTTTCCCTCCCAATACACAGCTCCTGGGCACCTGCTCCTCCCACCAGCCCACGAACAAGTTCGTGTAGCTGGGAGCAAAGCAGGTGCCCATCGCCGTCCCAGACTTCTGAATATACAGTTGATCCTCAAACAAGAAGATATTGTGTGTCAAACAGAATTGTACGAATTCAAGAATCATGATGTTGTGTCTTGAAAAACGTAACTGGCGTTGTTCTAGTGCATGTTTAACAGCCTCTAGTCCATGTTGATGTTCTATTCTAGTATATAGACTAGTGATATCTAGTACCATCAACAAATATTCCGGTTCCCACACAAGGTTCTGTATTTTCATCAAAAAGTCTTTTGTGTCTCGCACATAGGATTCCATAGTTGATACCAAAGGAAACAAGGTGTTATCCACAAAGCGAGACATGTTCTCTGTGGGGCTCCCGATAGAGGAAATAATTGGGCGACCGGGTGGGCAGTCACGGTGCTTGTGCAATTTCGGGAGGTGGTAAAATGTAGGAGTCATGGGGCAGTTGGTTCGTAAGAACAGATGTTCGTCCTTATTCAGCATCTGGAGGTCATACCATTTTGTAATCAGTGTATCATAGTCTTTGATACTTTGCTGGTAGATCTCATTGGTGCATTTACTATAGAACTTCTCATCCGAGAGCTGCCTCAGAGCTTCCTGTTTATAGTAATCTTGTGTCATTAAAACCACGTTCCCGCCCTTATCTGAGGGTTTCACAATAATGTTTGTGTCTGCCATTAAGGTCTTCAGTGCATGTCTTTGTTGTTCCGTGATATTGTGATTAAGTCTCTGGTGGTCCGCTTTCCGATATTTTAATAGATCATTGTTCATGGCTTCAGAAAATACATCTACTGCATCCCAAGGGGACTGAGGAACGAAGATCGAGACCGGTTTGAATCCACTTACATCTCTTTCTTGTTCTATTCCTTGCATTTCGGCTCTTTGGGACATATCTAGTTGGGCAAGGTCCTGTGTCTGTTCCAATTCTAGGTCATCCAGTGTCTCTATTGTATTTAGATCCCTGATGCTTAAAGCATCTGTTGCAGTGATCCTGGAGCCTTTCTTCCCCTTGTCCTGTAAATGTGGTCGCAGTTTGAAGTATTTGTGTAGTTTTAACTTACGTGTGAAGCGGAACAAGTCTATTTTAGTCTGGGTGTATTCCAACTCATTGTTAGGACAAAATGTTAATCCGAGGCTTAGGACTTGTTCTTTGTCAGTCGTAAGCTCTCTACATGTTAGATTGACCACTGTTAGATTGATTTGGTCATTCCCGATGTTAGGGGTGTCGGAGGTGTTGACAGTGTTGGTGGTAGGTGGCACTACTTTTTATTGGTACGATTCCGCTTTGACCAGCGGGATGGCCCCGCGCCGCCTCTGCCTCTTCTTCCCCCCACCTGCCCTTCTGGTTCTCCTTCTTTTCCTGTTTCTGGGGTAGTTGCATCCGGTGGCTTGTTTTTCCCTCCCCGGAGCCAGGATTTCTTTATCACTTCGTATTCCTCTTGAAAAGGGGTTCTTTTGCTTCTCTCCGTTGTCTTCAATCCTGTATTGCCTCTTCGTTCTTCCGGGTCTGATTGATTCTCCTCCGAGTCATTCTCAGTGATATCCGATTCAGATGTCACTTCCCCCATTTCGTTTGTTGTTCCAGCACCATTACTTCTTGTTTTCTGAAGGGCTTTGCGTGGAGCATCAAACTTCTTCGCATATGTGAGTACGCGTCCAGTATGATAATCATTTGCGTCCCTCTCATAATTCTCCTGTTTGCGGAGTCTGATTTTGGCTTCATATTTCACTAGCCGGGCTTTCATATGTTCTCTCATCTGCCCAATTGTCGTTATCAGGCTAGGTTCTGTTTCGCTATCCAATTCAGTATTGATTGATGAGATCTCTGCCAATGCTCGTTCTCTGTCGCTCCATGCGTATTTAACGAGTATTTTCAATGTCCCCTCACAGTGTTGTGCGGTATGTTCGAACCAGTCAGTCAGCAGCTGTGGGTCTGGGTTCTCATATGTGGGTACTGTATGGACCCTCAATCCTCGCGGTACCCTCTCTTCCTCAATGTAGTTGGTGAGACTAGTCGCCTCCCACCATTTGTGGATCTCCCTTTCATGGAGTCTCTCTAGTTTTGTCAGAGTCACTAGGAGTGGATTGCTGGGCGTTTCTACTGTCGGCATTGTTGTTGTTGCGGGCATTTTTTCTTGCCGTTTAAACATGCCCTTGGCTGCTGCCTGCCGTTCTGCATCTGAAAACATGTCGAGTTCGCACCTGTCCTGCACAGTGTTAAGCTTTTACTGTGTCTGTTCAGCAGAAGAACGAGACAGCACTCGAGGGGTAGAATATTTTCAACACGCTAGATTTTATTTAGCGGAGGGGCACACACAGACGCGTTTCGGTGTGCTGCCTTTGTCAGTGTGTGTTACACTGCGTTTACTGTCGACATTGTTTTTAAGCATCATTCTGCCAATCCCACATCCTTCAGGACATGAACAGAGAAAGGGGACTTACACCATGTACAGAATAAGGGCGGCCATCTTGTAACGTTTGTTATAATAACAAAACAAATCATCACCACACATTTTGTAGACATTTAGCCCATAGATGAGCAGATGCCTTATTCTGACTATGGTATTTGTAGTATACATAATCTAAAATGGAGAAAGTGATCAATATATATATATATATATATATATATATATATACATATATATATGGCAGCTCCAATTCCTCCACAATACCCAGTCGAGTCAGAAGCATACAGCACTCACAGGGTTTCAGCTTTCAGCAAGGGTTTATTGCAAGAACAAACGCGTTTCGGAAAAGAATCCCTTCATCAGTGTTTACATCCGAACGCGATGCGGCGCCATTATGTATATTCACCAAGGGTCATTAAAACAAACATAGGACTGCAGCCACCAATCGTGTTAGCGCGCCATCTTTGAATGTGCATTTCATCTTTAAAGAAAACATTTTCACAATATGTATTTACAATCATGTTTCTCTCACAGTTGGTCACGCCGTGTATCGGCAAAAATGTAACACAAAAAGATGTGTGATCTAGTGTTACACCAATCATAAAGTCTTAATTGCACTAATTGTCTGAACATAGTTCTCCTAAGAGGTGATGTTATAAATCTTATAACATCGCTATAAATACACGATTATCGTCTAGATATAAAAACAATATCCATTTACGGTTACTATCTTGCCGTGTATCGGCAATTGCAGCCTATTTGGCCGCAAAAGTCTCAGGATAATAGAATATGGTCAGACAATTTATAAAATGCTCCAGACAATCTAATACCCAACATGACTTATCTACAATGGTACATCCTAAATTAACAATCTAATAAACCCTCATACAAAATACAAAATACAAACATGTTTTCATAGTGCAAGTTATTCTCTCAACCGTTCATTTTTGCACTTTAAATTTCAGTATGTTCCAGTTACTAGTTTTTAGGATTGTCCCAGATGAGATGACATCTCCTCCCCCATGTTCAGACCTCCAGGTGCCTTGGTCTCTAAATCGATTATATATCGAGACTCTAGTCTTCTAAGTGTCTGTAATTTGTTACCACCCTCGGACTTTCAAGGACACAATCCAAACAGAAATATCTCAAGAGATCCTTATTGCTGTCATGCTTGATTGCAAAATGCCGGGCTACCGTATAGGAGAAATCTCTATTCACGATGGCCCGCATATGCTCTAGCACCCTCAATTTTACTGGATTAATGGTGCTGCCAATATATTTCAATTGGCAGGGACACATTAAACAGTAGACAGCATGGTCTGTACGGCAAGACATGAATTTATTTATTCTCTTACCCCCTTTACAGCCTTTCACGTCATATGTCAGAGTTCTTTTACTGGCTGTGCAGGCTTTACACTTCCCACAGGGGAATAAGCCCTTAACATCCTTCAATGTTCCCTTCTTCTTCTCTATTGGATTTAAATGGCTCTGAACCATATAATCACGTAGAGATCTAGCCTTTTTAAAGGTTATGAGCGGAACAGCTGCTATGTCAGGTCCAACAATTTGATCAGTTTTTAAAATGTACCAGTGTTTGGTCATTATGGATCTTAATTTGAAAGAATTGGCTGAATAGGGTGTGATCATGCGGAATTTGCCATCAGTAGTGGGACATGTCTTTTTTTCAAAAAGAGAACTGCGGGACAATTTCCTCACTCTACTCAGAGCATCATGTAAAAGATTAGGTTTATATCCTCTATTAGAGAATCTATCCACACTGTCACTGGCTGCTTTTTCAAAGTCTTCATCTAGGGTACAATTGCGCCTGAGTCTAAGAAATTCCCCGTAGGGGATGCTATTTATGAGGTTCCGGGGGTGGCTGCTGGAGGCGTGCAATACACTATTGCCAGCCGTAGGTTTTCGATATAGTTGGGTACAGATCTTACCATCCCTCACACTTACTTGAAGGTCCAAATAATTGACCCTTTCTTGGCTCACTTCTCCCGTAAATCTTAAATTGCAATAGTTGCTGTTAACATATGCAAAAAAACATCCATTTACTTTTATATAGAGCTATACATACACCACTGCATTTACTTCTACATAAACCTACACATACTTACTCTCTTAAACAATCACTTATAGAAATACATACTTATTTGTATAGCGACTCTTCCAATCTCTCACTCTCATATATACTCACTTATACACATCAATGCTCACATATACTAGTTTAAAACATATGTACTTACTCATAAAGACACTATTGAGACAGTCATTCACTCACTTTCACACACATACACACACTCATCAACCCATACATTCCTGCACACATGCTGTCTTCAAAACACATACAAACAGTGTGTCACTTATTCATGCATCTTTGCATTAAGTAATATCCCACAGCGAACCATACAGACAGTCATACTGATACTCATAAAACCAACTAATAATCCATAAGCACACTCATGTAGCTACTCACGAACGGATGCAGCCAGTTATACACAAAGTGAGACAGTGATAGAGATATTTAAATATTTAAAGATTATTCGCTAATACATGTATTCACTAAGATACACTTAATAAGTCAGTTATACAATCAATTGTACAAAAAAAACATCCATTTAGATACTTTTTTACTAATTTATTCTTCCATCAACCTTTAGATATAAATATGTAAAAAAAATTATTCACTGGATGATGTCATCAGTGATGTCATTTGAGATGTCATGAGTGATGTCATGAGTGATGTCACTGACCATGTTATGAGTGATGTAATATGTGACGTCATTAGCAGTGCATTGCGGGCGCGCGAGTTATGAGGTTCCGTGAATTCTGAACCTGGGTCATAAAGGTCGTGGTTCTGTTATGATTTTGGAAATAGCGAACCGTAAACAGTGAGCTCAGCAAGTGTGAGTGTTTTCATCATGTTACACCGATGGATTCACTGTGTATTTGAAGATTTCGTTCTGAATCCTTGGGTTCCATTTTATGCATGGCAGCCATTTTGTAGTTGCCCTCATATAGGCCGATGACTTTAGCTGACTTTTGAATGACCTGAGTGAACTGACCCTGTTGCCTGAAGCTGACCTTGTTAAACCAGTTCCTTGACCAGTAGCTGATCAAGATTAAGGATCAGAGCACAGGAGATTGTAAAGTTTGGTATGCACATACACACCCCTTATCCTACTTCTCATGTTTCTGTTCCTTCTTTTTATGACCTGTTTACGTTATGGGTTGTGGTCTTTTATTATGGGTTTGTCCAGCTTGTGTAAGAAGGAATGTTGGTTTTTTTTCATGCTTGCAAAAGCTAGGACTGCCCCTTACTTTTGTGCTGAGTCATGTAACCCTAAAACATATAAAAAGCCTCTGTTCTCTGTATTTCTCAGACTACCTCATTCATTTGCTACGGCTTCTGTGTGACGTGGCCTCATTTATTAAATTTAATAAAGATGTCTTTTCATATTTCAGCTTCTGTGCCAAGTTCTTTATTGGTATTAGTAAGACCCCTGAGAATGAAGATTTTGGATTTCCTCGAATGGCGCAGCCAACACGGGGCTCATCAGAGAAGTGACTTTCTGTGGGAGTGATCTTGTCAGGAGACTGAAATCTACTGAGGAGGACAGAACAGGATTCTACTAAGAAGGTACTCTGTGCACAGGGATTCTGGAGATTCTTTGTTTCTGCAGCCCAGTATATTTCTGATCTTCGTGATTTTGATCCTCCACATGATGTCACTCCTGACTGAGAACCTTTTTGGCGTGAGTATTATAAAAAGACCGTTAGGTCATGTAGAACTTGACAGTTAGAATTTGGATAACGTTTTGATTAGTAAAAGTAAGAGTTAAGTATAAGTGGGTCGCTCCCAGTCCTTTGTTCTTTGGTTCTGTGGTTCTTTGCTTAGTTTGTTTGGTCCTTAGTTTTATTTGAAGATTGCAATTTTCAAAAACCAAGGGTCTTGTATATTTACGAGTGTATCGATAGAGATAGCCCCTTGAAGTTTGAAGCTAGATTAGTGAGCTATAAGATGCCTGATCTTAGCAAATTTAAGCTTTGTGTTGGCCAACTTTGTATACGTTTGGATTAGCCGGCTTCCCCTAAAGGGAATATCTAAATAGGTTAGATATAAAAACATATTTCTTCCTTGGTGATTTTGTATCCCAGGGAATTAAAATATGACATAATACAAAACAAGGATCCTTTGTTCTGCGCAGTTTTATGAATGAAGATATGCAGAACGATTTTGATTGGTGTTTTGCTAGCCAGAGTGGAGGATCAAAATCACGAAGATCAGAAATATACTGGGCTGCAGAAACAAAGAATCTCCAGAATCCCTGTGCACAGAGTACCTTCTTAGTAGAATCCTGTTCTGTCCTCCTCAGTAGATTTCAGTCTCCTGACAAGATCACTCCCACAGAAAGTCACTTCTCTGATGAGCCCCGCGTTGGCTGCGCCATTCGAGGAAATCCAAAATCTTCATTCTCAGGGGTCTTACTAATACCAATAAAGAACTTGGCACAGAAGCTGAAATATGAAAAGACATCTTTATTAAATTTAATAAATGAGGCCACGTCACACAGAAGCCGTAGCAAATGAATGAGGTAGTCTGAGAAATACAGAGAACAGAGGCTTTTTATATGTTTTAGGGTTACATGACTCAATTGAGTGTATTTTCGCTTCTTGGACATACATCAGTCTGTTGGGCTGTTTTTGCAGTCTTTTGGAACACTATTGAGAAGCGTTTCTTGTAAATATGACTTACAACTAGTATTTGCAAATGGTTTGGTTCAAGTACAGTTTGTAGGCTGTTCTTGGTTTCTGTCCTGAGTATTGATTTGTGGGTCAAATGTGTGTTTAAATGTCTATGTGGTTTTCCCATTAGTGCAACTTCTGTAAGTGAATAGCGATGGCACTATTCACGAAAATGCATGGCTAAAGCGCGCTGTATTGTGTGTCCTGAGTGTTTTGACCCCTTTTCTGTTTATGTCTGAAACAAGCTCAAATGTGTGTTTGTGTTTTTTTTTATGTTTTCAGTCCATTAAGCAAAATTTTGTAAGCATATTCTTGGGTCTGTTGCTAATTACAAATTGTCCTTTTAAAGTGGCGCAAACATTTTGTCATGTTATAAGTTAGGCTTCTGTGCTTAGGCTTATAAATGAATGCGTCTAAAATGATAGGCAAGGGATGCAGCTCGCTTTTATATGTGGAATTATCAAAAATGATTGGGTTTATTAAAAATAATTAATACATTTTGAAAAATAATTATTAAAAATAAGTGCTACAAAATTCGTTTTTTACTATTCATAAAGCTTAATGCTCATACTGTGACCTCCTAGCATTATAATTTAATTTAAGTTGTGTTACACTGCATAATGAGAACATTAGCATATGGAATTTCACTTAGCGCAGGCGTACAAAACTCATTTTTATAAGGATTTACATGGGATATGTCTAATGTCCAATATCTGCAATTTGTAGAGAACATTCTGAGGATGATTAATATGTAAAACAATTATAGGATATTTATTTTTAAGTGCCCCTAATATCAAAGTCGAATTTGGGTAAAATAGACCATTTAAAACAGCATTCTTGCCATTTATAGGTCAAGGTCAAGGTCAATGGTACTTATAGTTCCACTTTAATCAGACGGAGGATCTGGACAAGGAAACGGCAAGATACAACTCTGCCCTCACCTTAGCACTTGATTCCATTGCTCCTCTTGCTCCCTTGGCGTCTGCCAGATCTCGTCCATCGGCTCCCTGGTTCACCCCTCTGCTACGCGAGGAAAAAAGCAAATGCAAAAGACTGGAACGCATTTGGCGTCAGAAGTACGATCCAGTGGCTAAACTAGCTTACAAATCTGCTCTAAATAAATTTCAAATGCTCAAACGTTCCTCCATGAGATCATATTTCTCTAGCCTTATTCAATAGGCGCAGAACTCGTCCAAAACCCTCTTCTCGATTGTGAAAGATTTTGTTTCTCCTTTGGCCATAAAAACCCAATGCAGCCCCACTCAAGATCTTTGCAATGGTCTTTCTGATTTTTTTCAGGACAAAATTACAAAACTTGCCTCCTCATTTGTCTCTGTCTCGTCCATCCCAGTTCCAGATTCTTCTCACATCACTCAATGCTCCTTTAATTCCTTTAGTGAATTATCTTATGATTCTGCCCTATCACTTCTTCAGCAAGTCAAGTCTGGCTCACCCTTAGACCCTGTTCCTGCTAAAATGATGGGCATTCTTGCCCCAGTTTTAATTAATCCCCTCCTCTCCATCTGGAACTCCTCCCTAACCCAGGGTCTTTTTCCTTCGGCTTGGAAACAAGCTAGGCTTCTTCCTATCCTTAAGAAACCCAACGCTGATCCCTCCCAATTTTGCAGTTACCGACCCATCTCGCTTCTGCCCAAGCCAGCTAAGGTACTGGAGAAAGTTGTTCAGAAACAACTGGCCCAGTTCTTGGAAACAAACAAACTGTTACATAACTCTCAATCTGGGTTTCGAACCGGTTACAGCACCGAGACAGCGTTGCTGGAAGTTTCTGAGTCAATCAGGGAAACAGTGGATAGGGGTGGGGAGGCCATGTTGGTCCTCCTCGACCTATCCGCTGCATTTGACACGGTTTCCCATGTCATTCTTTTATCTCGACTACAACAGATGGGGATTGAGGGCACTGTCCTAACGTGGCTCAAATCCTTTTTGTCCGGATGGACCCAAAGGGTACTGTTACATCCATTCCAATCCGAAGACAAACCCCTCCTGTGTGGCGTGCCCCAGGGCTCAGCTTTGAGCCCTTTATTGTTCAATGTTTACTTGGCCCCTCTTGCCAAGGTAGTTGAGTCTTCAGGAGTCAGGGTGGTCTCTTATGCTGATGATACTCAGCTTGTTTTTTCATTTAGAGACCATTCTGACTCCCTTTTTTCCAACTTTCGAAACTGCCTTGGCAACATCTGCACCTGGATGGCTGCTAACCACCTCGCCCTCAATACTGATAAAACAGAGGTCCTCTTTTTCAACCAGAAAACCGCTCCCCCTTCAACTCTCTGGTGGCCTACCATTCTTGACCCACCTCCTATACCAGTGCTATCAGCCCGTAACCTGGGCTTTATATTTGATAACACCTTGTCCGGAAAAACCCAGGTCAATAAAGTAGCGGCGGCTTGTTTCAATAAACTGCGCATGATCAGGAAGATCTTTCCCTATCTCCCCCAGTCTTCCCGTAAAACAGTGGTCCAGGCACTCATCACGTCACACCTTGATTATGCCAACAGCCTCTATGCCGGTGCCCCCCAATATCTCATTGATCGACTTCAAACTATACAAAACGCGGCTGCAAGACTTATTGGCAACATCCCCCCCCCGCAACTCGGTCAGAGCTTACCGAGAGGAGCTCCATTGGCTTCCAATAGCCCGTCGCATTGACTTTAAGGTTCTGATTCTTGCCTTTAGGGCAATTAATGGCATTGGCCCCGGCTATCTGAGCAAAAGGCTTAAGATAGCCTCTTCAGTAAGGCATTTGAGATCTAATAGTCTACGCCTGATGACTGTCCCTCGCTTCAGACTTACGCGTACTGGTGGCAGAACTTTTACCGTCACGGCGGCTAAGCTTTGGAACAGTCTTCCCCTGGATCTCAGGTTCTCCGAATCCGAACAAGTCTTCCGCCGCAAACTGAAAACATGGCTGTTTTCTAAACACTAGCCTGCAGATTTCTTGCTGACCTGCTTATGTGACAGACTTTCATGAACTCGGCACCCCCCCCTCTGTGATAAACAAGTAGTCTTAGCGCCGGGACACCCCCTTTGGAGGTAGCCGTGCGCTCTATAAACTTCTTAAATAAATAAATAAATAAATAGAGCGCAAACAATCATCCTAAATAGGATATCACGGCGCTGTTATGACAGAAGTGGGTAGTGGCAATTAACAGGGTCATCATTGTAATTTAATCAGATTTGGGGAAAAGGAATGTTTTTAATTGCCTTCTAAAGGACAAATGGCAGTCAATTAATCTAAGTTCCATAGGCAGTTCATTCCAGCTATTTGCCGCCAGGTGGGAAAACACCCGTCTACCCATCCTGGCTGTTTTCGCATGAGTATTTCTTGCTCTGGCTGCCGTACGGGATCTCAGATTCCTGGAGGGAACGTAAAATCTGATTTTGTTTTTTAGGATGTGAGGGCCCGTTTTGTGCAAAGCTCTGTGCGTTATGCACATCAGCTTAAACGTGGCTCTCTGCCTCATTGGTAGCCAGTGAAGCTCACGCAGGCAACTTTTAGCTGGATCATACTTTTTTTTATTACAGATCGCCTTTGCCGCAGCGTTCTGTACAATTTGTAGTTTTGAGAAGAGGTAGTCAGCCATTCCCACGAACAGAGAGTTCCCATTATCCAGTCTGCTCATTAACAAGGATTGGACCAGTATTTTCCTACACTCAATAGGGATCCATGGGAAGACTCGCCTGAGCATCTTAAGTATAGCAAAGCCTTTACCACAAATAGATGATACGTGGGCTTTCATGCTCAAAGTATTATCCAGAGTCACACCTAAATTCTTGGCCGTTGTTGCTGGACTGGAAGCGGTGCCCAAGGTTGTGGGCCACCAGCTGTTGTCCCATAGGTGTGTATGTCTAGCAAACAGCAGTACTTCGGATTTATCTGCATTTAGCTTAAGGCAGTGGCTGTGCATCCAGTTGGCTAGTTCCGTTAAACAGTTCAATAACCTGTCCTTAGGGTCATCTTCTTCATCCAGTGTAATCATCAGCTGGGTGTCGTCTGCATAGGAACAGATCTCGACACCCCACTTTCTCCGTATCTCTGCCAGTGAGGAGACGAAGACATTAAATAGGGTTGGACTCAATGAGGCCCCCTGTGGGACCCCATATTTGATGTTCCGGGGAGGGGAAACAAAATCACCCATCCGTACTGACTGTGTTCTGTTTTGCAGAAAAGACTGCAGCCACCCTAGTGCATTTTCCCGGATACCCTTGGCAGCAAGGATTTCAAGGAGTCGATGGTGTGGTTTAGGCTTCAGTAAATGCATACATGTAGGTATAATACAAATTTGCAGGTTGTCCCCATTTTGGGGTTTTCCTTTTAAATGAGCCAGTGAGATCCATTTAAGGTAGATGAAATGAGTACCACTGCAACAGGTATTTGTTCTAAAAACTGGTATGTGTGTTATTAAGGTTCTGTGAAGTCACGCTGAGATGCTATCTTTAGTTTCCCTGTAACAATTGAAGAGGCTGTCATGTTAACATTTGTGACATTTTAAATTAGGGCCTTGTCTCTGTGGAATGCAGAATGACCTTGCTAAACAGGCCTCTGAAAGGTGGGATTTCTGGTTTCTCCACAAGAACATCAATAAAATTAAAGAACTAAATTCCAAAGGGAAATATAAAAAGGTTTCTTTGAAAGTCCCAACATCATGTTAAATGCTCTGCAGAACTGATACATTTGTGTCTCTGCTCTAAAAAATAATGTCTGCTAGTTGATTTTATTTGACAGAAAACGAAGTGATGCATTAAGTCTTAGACAGAAAATAAGACAAAGCCCTTTACTAAAAGTTTGAAGGCTACATGCCTAAGAGAGAACGATTTGCCAATTAAGAATTATTTTTTTACAGTGGAGATTGCGGCACAAGGCTAACATGGAGTGTCAGTGAAAGGATTTTACTTTTGGAAAGTTAAAAGGGCTTCATGTTGCAGGGTGACTGACAAGATGGTAACAGTTAAGTAATGTAAATTTATTTTTGTGTTTGTTAATGTGTATCAGGTTTTGTCTTCTGATTAAAAGTTATAATGGATATTTGTTTGTTATGAGAAATGTCTCTCTTTTGTGTGTTGTGTATTTTTTTTTTGCTTCTGCCTACAGGTCATTCATGGATTGTTCTGGGTGATTTAAAGCAGACAAGACACGTGAGTTTGGTTGGTTGAAAGGAGATGTGTTTTTGCGTAACTCCTTTGGAAAGAAATGTTCATGTGTTTTTTATGTTTCTGTATGTGGTCCTATCATGAATTGTTCTTGCTGGTCCTGTATGTTAGACAGTTGTATTTGACAGCTGATATCTACTAACTGGTGATCTACTGTCAAAAGGAGGGTAAGAATTTTAAACCTGACAAATTAAGCAGGCCCGAATTTCACATATCTGATGGCTTGATGTTTTGTGCGTTTTTAATTTTATGCATGTTTGTTTTATGTTGCTGCTTTTGATACTATTACAAGTTTACCTGTGTTGTGAGGGGATATACATGACGATGTGTATCACTGTACAACAGTTGGGTTGATTTGCTAAATTTCACAGATATGATTTTTCATAACTGTGCGCGACACAGACAACACTTCAGCAGTGTATGTCAATTTGACTATGAATAGTGTTCAAGAAAAATAAAAAAGATATACAGGATCAAAGTGTATCACCTGCTGTCACTTACTGCCTCTTCCCTTAAAGGAACAGGCAGCCCTAAATGTATGTACCCTGATTGGACCTAAGGATAAAATTATAGATCTGTGACTCTTGTACATGGTGACCTAATTTCTATATTGCATTAATTCAGTTTTGTTCTGCTTCCTAAGTAGTGTATGGCTTTGTACCATAAAGGAAACCATGTTTCATTTTTTTCCCTGAAGAAGGAACTGGAACATTAGCTGAGGTTACCTTATATGGTGTAGCGGCCAGCGGTAGAGTTAAATTTGTAACCTATTGTGATTATTTTGTGTATCACTCATACTCTTGGTATTGTGTCACATGCTTGACTATCACCCAAGCATCATGCCTAGTTATTGGGGATTTTAGCTGTGACCTAGTCCCATTTCTCTTTTCCATATTTCTCTCACTAGTCAACTCTTATTATTGTTGATGTATTGTTCAGGTTCACACTTCCAGATTGCAGTAATGTACCAGAGACCCCCATATTATGTATAAATCCCTTTTGTATGACCAGACTGTTTTTTTTTTTAAATTTTTGAAAACCTTTATTGTGCATGAATAAAAGAACAAATACGGGCCCACAACCGTCAGGCCGGCCATGATACTTTTGATGCACATGTGCAAGCATTAAGGTTTCTCAGCGGCAGCAGGTGAAATAGCAACAATCAATGTACGTTACACTGAGTATAATCACGTCGTCGAGGAGAAGGAGAATTTAAGGTTAATTTTAAAGTTTTTCGGTATAAATATAAATCAGTGAAGAATAAGAATTAAGGAGAACTGAGTCCGTACAGTAGCTTCACAACATGGGCAGGCGGCATAATCATTGGAAACAATAATGGAAATTAACACCTCGGGCAGTATGGCGGTACAAAGTAAAACAACAAGATCATCAGCCAGCATTTACGCACCACATACAGCGCCACCCCCTCCCTACTAACCCCTATCGCGGACCCAGAACAGAAACAGGTGAGGAAAGCGCAGAGAAGTAGAAAAATAAGGCCCATAGAAACTAAATGAAGAAAACTAAATCCCTCCCCCCACCCTACACCAATGCGGAGGCTACGGCCTACCCCCCCCCCCCCCCGGCAGAGTGTCTGTCGCCCATTAAAGAACCCGAAATATAGACCAAGAAAAGAAGGCAAGGAGAAGGAAAAGTGGAAAGAAAAGGAAAAAGAACCTTAAGACTTGAAATATAGGGAGTGAGAAAAGAATAAACTAATCTACGACTCCCAAAAAATGAATGAAGGTTGGGAGGAGCCCATCCAATATCAGATCTCCCGAACTCACCCAGCCATGTGCAACTTCCACACCGTGTATAGCAATAAATTCGGAAGACATAGAGCCAAAAGAGAGTCAGAATCAGCCACATTTAGATCCCAGGCCAGCACATAAACCGCCACCCCATCAGCAAGAATAAAAAACAGGACATAGTAATTACAAACTGAAGTGGGGAAAAAGCAGCACATTCAACGCAATCAGCCCAGCAAAATACGGTTCAGTCCGGGTCTCTGCCATCCGATCGAGCAAAACCAACGAGAAAACACCTTCAGCCCTGGCCTGAACGACAAAATCCCTCCAGGCATGGCCATCGCTGCGAGCACTCCTCAGATAGAACAAGGGAGCAAGATGGCCGCTCTAGACAAGGAAGAAGCAGAGGAGGAGGAAATGAGCGTCCCTAGTCACCAACAAGTCCAGTATCCAAACTGATGAACTCCTCTTCCATTGCAGGATGACACACACTCCACCATTGTAGGAAAGAGGCTCCAGAGGCAAAAACAACGAGGGGGGTCAGCAGCTGGAAGATCGATAAGCGGAGCAACTGCGAAGGCAGAGTCACAGTTCTCAAAGTGGGGGGAAACTTTGTAACGAAAGCCTCATCGAGAAGTAATCTCCCAACATTGTTGCCAGGGACACTGCGCTCCTCCGTCCTCTCATGTTGCAACTTTATATCCGTTCCAGAAGTAGTTAAAGGTAGCAAGGGGTCAGCCAGCCCCGGTCGCGTTATGCCAGATGAAGCTCCCTCAATCTTCTCCGTTAGTTCTTTGATGTTCCGCCGCCATGTTGTCCCTAGGTCTGCTAGGGCAACCAGGATGTCTCCATAAGTCAGGTCGCTCTGTGATAGCAGCCGATCCGCACTGCGCGGCGATGCCCCCGGAGCCGCCTCTATCTCGGGGACAGGCAGGGCAGCACATATTAGGGATAGGGGAGCAGCCATCTCTCCGTCGCGAAAGGCAGGCGCCATTACCACCCCTTCAGTGAGTCCAAAATAGGGGGAGGGGGGCGGCTTCGTTATCCGGAAATACAAGCGTCCGAGCCAGCGTTAGAAACGTAGCCCACAGCCAGGGGGTCGCGCAGAACGAAAGTCTCCTCGTCTTTTGTTAATGCGGGTGGTCCACAGCCGAGAGGCGCCCCAAAATGGAGACTGTCCAGTTTGCGAGTAGCGTAGCGGAGGGAAGCGCCGTGTGAAGGGCTCTAGTCGCACAAATACACATTCCTTAGCCAAGGGGAGTCCCACTGCATTGGGAAAGGTCTACTCAGTCCACTTCCGAAATTGCCACGCTCCCTCAGCCAACGGCACCTCCTCAGCTCGCCCTACCGGCTCCGTCTCGTGGTGTCCAGCGGTGGCGATCGGCACAGGTTTCATGGGCAGCTCCGGAGGTCGGCAAACTCCGCGAGTCCTGCACCAAAACTGCCGGCGGAGGTCTCAAAAGAACGCAATCGGCATCAGCGCGTTCATATCTCCGTCTCAGCACGGTGTAAGCGAGGGCTAATGTCAGGATATTAATGCAAAGGCAGATGGCTTGCGGAGCCGGGAGCTCACACGTCCGTCCCGTCCGCCATCTTGGCTCCTCCCCCGACCAGACTGTTTTTTAAAGAATTTTCTTTAGGCCTACTTTGATGTTTCCCAGTCTGACTGTCAGGGTAGTGATGGACTGGTTAACTGACTCAATACTCTCTTTTGAGATGTTTTAGATAAGGAATTTAGGAACACCTATACGTAATCATTGAGAGAAAAATGTGTTTACCCCATTAGACAATGCCACCATGTGTGAGGACATCCATTCAGATAGAATTCCCATGGCGTATAACCACTCCTTTGAAGATTGCAGGCCACCTGTTTGCAGTCCCTTTGTTAAATGAACTGTTTTTGTACTTAATTGAAGGAAACAAATGTGTCACATCTCCTACGTCACTAGGTTCTGCGGGATTAAGTCATAATAACCTGCGGAACTCACCCACAATCCCATTAGTGACAGCTAACAGATGAAAAGTCCCAGCACCCAGACAGCGATCGCCAGCGTGCCATCAATGATATCTCCAGAGTATTGTGCTTGCTTCCTCAGAAGGCGTTGAACATCAGAAAAGAATGAGGAGCTGGTTTTGCCACAGAACCAGAATTTCAGTGCAAAAGAGCGCCTGTCATGTGCTGGTAACCTCTGACAGTGTGCAGTCCCTTGAGCCCCTTGGCCTGAGTTTTGGCCACACACACCCCCCTTTTTCCTTTGCTCCAATGGAAGTGCAGTGCACCGGAGGATCCGAGATTGGCAAAAGGCATTACATTATGGTGCCCATGAAAGAGCAGCCTGAGCGTTTTCTGACACTGAGTAATGATTGTTCGAGCCTGAGAATGTAGGCCCTGATCTGCATAAAATGATCTGCGCCCTTGATCAATGGAGAGCACACTACCTGTAGTGCCTGCCGCAGAGGAGAGATATCGGTGCACTGCCTTGAGACATTGAGACTTTCGAATGAGCTATGAGTGTTTGCCAGGAGGGCACTCCAACGGATACTGAGAAGCATTCTTTTTCATGGGAGGCCTGAATCAAGAGGCCCATGCAACAACAAAAAGAAGATTTGATGGACAATAGAAGCCTGCCAGAGAGGCTTGGACGGACTCTGGGTATTTCCTGTATGATAACATAGAATGGGTGTTAGGAGACTGGCATTGTTTTAAAGTACTATTCTGTTTAGTAAAAGCAGAATAAAGTCTATTCTCTGTGGAAGAGTATCCCCTTTTCACCTCAGAGCATTAATGAGGGTCACCACTGTTTCACCTGAACACATAAAAAATTACTGAAATGCATAGGAGCCCTAAAAATTTTAATAGATAATTTAGGATTTGCTTTTTGCTTAGGGTTGTGAAAATTATAATTTCATTTGTAACAGTGGTCACTACTTTCTCCTGTTGTCTATATGTTCTTAATAACGTGTTTTCTAGTGTTTTGTAAACATGACATTGTCTTTTATGGGTGGGATTGTTTTTTTCTACTCAATTGACATCTGTACCCACCTCCCAAGCTATGTCTCTCCCTACTATTCCTCATTGGCATTCTTTCCATATTTTACCTGAACATGAACTGGTTAGGAGATCAGAGTTTACTAATAATTCCTTTTGTACAGCTTCTACATCAACACCAGTTAGTAGTGAACATCACTAATTGTTGGGCGTGTGGTCACATACTACAGATAGAGGTATTCCCTATTTGGTCCTGCCATATGTGGCCTTTGTGCTACTACGTGTGTAAGGAGACCTGTCCCGAGAGAGTTGCTAAGTAATAGGATTATGCTCCAGCAACATCTTGATGATCTGATGAATATAGACCTGGATACAGATTGACGTGAGTTTAGGTTATTGCCTATGTAAGGGCAAAAGGAGGGTCTGAGGTTCCGTGAATTCTGAACCTGGGTCATAAAGGTCGTGGTTCTGTTACGATTTTGGTAACAGCCAACCGTAAACAGGGAGCTCAGCAAGTATGAGTGTTTTCATCATGTTACACCGATGGATTCACTGTGTATTTGAAGATTTCGTTCTGAATCCTTGGGTTCCATTTTGTGCATGGCAGCCATTTTGTAGTTGCCCTCACATAGGCCGATGACTTTAGCTGACTTTTGAATGACCTGAGTGAACTGACCCTGTTGCCTGAAGCTGACCTTGTTAGACCAGTTCCTTGACCAGTAGCTGATCAAGATTAAGGATCAGAGCACAGGAGATTGTAAAGTTTGGTATGCACATACACACCCCTTATCCTACTTCTTATCTGTTTCTGTTCCTTCTTTTTATGACCTGTTTACGATATGCGTTGTGGTCTTTTATTATGGGTTTGTCCAGCTTGTGTAAGAAGGAATGTTGGGTTTTTTGCATGCTTGCAAAAGCTAGGACTGCCCCTTACTTTTGTGCAGAGGCATGTAACCCTAAAACATATAAAAGGCCTCTGTTCTCTGTATTTCTCAGACTACCTCATTCATTTGCTACGGCTTCTGCGTGACGTGGCCTCATTTATTAAATTTAATAAAGATGTCTTTTCATATTTCAGCTTCTGTGCCAAGTTATTTATTGAAATTAGTAAGACCCCTGAGAATGAAGATTTTGGATTTCCTCAGTTATGGTTAGCTGAACTAACTATAACGGTGGAATTTCAATGGTTTTGTATGAGTGAAACATCCAGCCCTATAACACGTGTGAAACCTATGTTTTTTTTCAGTGAATTATATATATATATATATATATATATATATATATATATATATATATATATATATATATATATATATATATATATATGTATATATATATTTCCTGAAACCAGCTCCCTTGTTGCAGGATTAACTGGTGCATCTGTGGCGTTGCATGACAGAGAACGGCAGAGCCTAGCCGTTAATCGTGTTTAACATATTTCCTCAACAGAAATAGTTCAGCCACACTCAAGGGTCGGTCATATTTCTTCTTTTTTGTTGTTCAAAATCCATATAAACCAGGACCAACAAAAAATCCTCACGCATGTTGGTCTTACAAAGACCTTGTTCACGGGTAACAAGCGCAGCATTTCACAAACCAATAAGTACAATTGAGGTGTTGCAACACCACTTAGTAACATGTCTTGCTTTTTCAAGTTTAACTGTTGTCCATTTCCCCTACAAGGGACAATATCCTGTTCAAACAGTGTCACCATCATGGCATTCCTTTTTGTTGGTTGGGCTAAAACCGTTTAATTGTTTGTTTATGTTAATGTGAATTTTAGAGTGTAACTGCCTCCAGAATGCTATTGTTCTTTTTTTCTTCATCTTCTCAAAAGAAACAACTCCCAAACATTTGGTGTGAATTCTCAATTTTTTCAATAACAGCATTCAATTAGAGGCCAACCGGCAAGCCAAACATGTTTGTTTATGAAATAACAAACTCCCCACACACCTACCGGAAGGTTCATATGTTGACCGCAACCCACTGGTTGTTGACTCCATATTACCTTGTTTCGGTCTTGATTGCATGGAACGATGAGTATTTTCTCCAATGCCGGCGGTCGCCGCAATCCAGCTTGAATACAACTCCTGAAACCAGCTCCCTTGTCACTGGATTAACTGGCCAATCTTTGGCGGTTTGTGACTGAGAACGGCAGAGCCCAGCCGCTAATCTTATTTACCATATTTCCTCAACTGAAAAAGTTCAGTCTCACTCACGGGTCGCTCAACCCGGTGTAACTTGGAACTACTCCAAGAATAAGATGCATAATTGTAATCCATTGCATGAATTGGTGTCATATGACCAACTAATGGTTAATGTTCGTCACCTAAAATCAGCCACATAATTATTTTTATAAAACTGTCTGTGATATATTTAATATGCCTTCAGTATTTGACGCCCACGGGCTATAGGAGGTCAAGACAGTATTTCTTGATATTATGGGATTAACGCGAATGTTGCAGTGTAATGATGCAAAATAGGACTAATATATTGGCTTGGGCGAAGCGATAGTCGCAGTAATGAAAATTATCAATGGTCCAATTACTGGCTAATTTGAATTGAGCAAGTTAAAACCTGAGTTTTTGTTGATCCACTGCACAATCCAATGTTTAGTATGTTTAATATATATTAAAAAACTGTTCACTTTTTCACATACACACTACATTTTCCACAATTCAAAGCGGCATTTCAACAGGAAGTGGTGTTGCAACACCTCAATAGTTCTTATTGGTTTGTGAAATGCTGCGCTTGTTGCCCGTGAACAGGGTCTTTGTAGGACCGAAACGCGTTCGGATTTTTGTTGGTCCTGGTTTACATGGTTTTTGAACAATAAAAAAGAAGAAATATGAGCGACCCATGTGTGCGACTGAACTCTTTCTGTTGAGGAAATATGGTAAAAAAAATAATATATATATATGGGTAGTTAAAGTTAGGACACAATGTCACTTTTACCGACGTTGTGGTGGCGATAGGGGCTGCGCCTTATGTACAAGGCAGCGTTAAGCTACTTAACGTGGCTCAACACTTCCTTGTACATAAGGCCTCTTTCAGGCTATAGTTAGCGTGAAAGGGGTGGGCGGTGGGTGTTGCTGTGGGCGTTCCACCGCTACACCCATTCGTTTTTACGCTGCCCCTAATGTACAAGGGTGGCCTACATAGGAGGCAGCACCAACATTAAGACCAGGTAAATCCTGGTCTTAAGTTAGGAAAACGAGGAGATATGCATTATTTCTCCTCGTTTTTGCTTTTTCTATGTGTGCTGCGCAAGGCAGCACACATGGAAAAAGCAAAATACCATGGTTGTTTAAGTGCAGGAAGGTTCCTGTACGTAAACAAACCTTTAAAAAAAATGCTATTTTGTCATTTTCATGTGTGCTGTATCAGCACAGATGAAAGTATCAGAATGGCATTTTAGGATTGTTTATGTGCAGGAAAGGATACCTTCCTACACGTAAACAATCCTCCCCTGCACACAGACACCCTTGCACTATGGTGCAAGGGTGCCTGCATTGGTGCTAAGTTGCTAAACTTAGCACCATCGCAGGGGAAAATGCCAGGCTGCACCACATTCTTGTAAATATGGTGCTGCCTTCCGTTTCAGAAGTGGCGGAGCGCTGCGTTAAGCGAAGGTGGCTAACGCCGTGCACCGCCACTTCCTTGTACATATCCCCATTAGTTTCTATAGGAAGAGCGTGTTTGTTTTGCCAATAACTTTAGTGTCATTTGATGAATGCTCCAAAAGTTTTCAAAACTAGTTCAACTTTCAAGTCAGCTGCCTTCTTGAAAGTTTTGGGGGGATTCGTCAAGCGGAGGCCGAGAAAAAGGGGGGGTCCCAAAGCTCGTTGTGAATTTACATAGGAAACTTTAGACACAGCTACAGCCCGGACTGCTAAACAGAATCACACCAAACTTGGCAGGAATGTAGATGTTGGTTCAGGGAAGTGCCTTTTACTGATTTGATGTAAATCCCTTCAATAGTTGTGGATTTAAAGAAATTTCGCCAAAATAAGCATTTTTTAAAATGTTTCAGCTTGATCCATGGATCAGGCCCTAAAAAAAAAAGCACGGGTTCCCAGCTTCGTTAATTATCGCCCCCGGGTGGGTCAGGTCTCGGGGCATTATGCAAATATAGGATGGCGGCGAACAGGCCTCCCCTCCTGGAGCTTATTATGCCCCAAGGACCACCACCTCCCCGGGACATCTTTGACCAAAAATGCAGGGGAGGCCCGTATGGGCTCCCCCGTTGCCCGAGGCATCACCGCCTCCCCAGGGCTTATTTATTTAACAATGGGGGGGCCTCTTGGGCCCCCCAGGTCTGGGGACCACCACCTCCACAGGGTCTCAGGTTTAAAGTGGCCCGTGCGGACTCCCAGAAGCCCCGGGAGCTACCACCTCCCGAAGCATTAATTCTAAGTAATGCGGGGGGCTGTGTGGACCTGCCCACAGCCCCGGGGCTGCCACCTCCCCAGGGCTTTAATTTTAAGTAATTTGGGGACCTGCGTGGATCCCCGCTGCAGCTCCAGAGACCACCACCTCTCTAGGGCTCACTAGTTTAATGGGGCCATAATGTCCCTGGGGACCGCCACCCCCCCCCCCCCCCGGGCCGGCTCCTGCCATGTTCCAGGGTGCCCACTCCCTAGACATAGCTGTTTGTTATGGCTTGGCGGGAGCTTTACTGATTCTGCCAAGCCACAACAAACTGTACGCCGCTTCTGGTAAGCAGGAGCACAAAAGATGCTCTAACTTCCTAGAAGTAGAGCACAATTGCTTTGACAGAGAGAGAGCTGTATCTTGGCAGCTCCTCCTTTGTCAAAACAATGCCGGCTCCGAAGGAAGCAGAGAGCAAGGATCTTGGGTGCCTTGAGGCTCCCCCAGTGGTGTCCAACATTACAAAGTGGGTGGGTTAATAATAAATGCAAAGGCCGAGGCCCGGGGGATGGGGTCCCCCTCCCTTTAATGTAATACATTTTTTTTAAAGGGTGAGTCCCAGGGGATGGGGTCCACGGAGCCAAACACGGCCTAGGGAAGGAGGGGCCACACAACCCCCCTCCCCTGATAACTAAAAAAAACTGCAAGTCGCTAGTGGGCCCCATCCCCCTTTTACCACCACTCTGCAAACACACCTCCTGGCGCACCACTAGTAGAGGGATGAATTCCCCTTTCCTCCAGAGGGTCCTTGGGGGCCAACTACACCTCCTGTTACCTTCAAAAACTCCCACAGTGCACTATTGCTGAGAGGGCTTGAGGCCACGCCCCCTTTCTCCACCACTTCACAAACGAGCTTACTGGTGCAGTGATGGTTGGGGCATAAAGTCTCCTTGGCTCCAGAGGGTCCTTGGGGGCCGACAAGCCCTACTGTTACCTCCAGCAAGCCCCACATAGCGGGATTACTGAGAGGTCTTCGGAGGCCAAGCCCCCTTCCTTCACCATGCTGCAAACACGCCTCCTAGCACACTGGTGGTTGGGGATTAAGTCCCCTTCAATGATGAGAGTCCTTGGGGGATAACAAGCCCTCCTGTTACTTCTGGTAAAATTCAAAGAGTGCAATTGCTGAGAGGCCTTTGGAGGCCATGCCCCCTTCCTCCTCCACTCTGGAAATGCATTTCCTGGTGCACTGCTTGGGGGATGAAGACCCCTTGGCTCTAAAGTGTCTTTTGGGGCCAACAACCCCTGCTGTTACCTCCAGTAATTCCCACACAGTGGAATTGCTGAGAGGTGTTCAGAGGCAATGCCCCCTTTCACCACCACTCAGCAAACGCGCCTCATGGAGCACTGCTTGTTGGGAGATTAGGTCGTCTTGGATGCTGAGGGTTCTTGGGGGGCCAGAAGCCCTCCTGTTACCTCCAGTAAGTCCTATACAGCGGGATTTCTGAGAGCATGTCGGAGGCCCCGCCCCCTTTCTCCACCACCCTGCAAACTTGACTACTAGTTAAAAAACCATAGAGATTCACATAAAAAAAAGGTTACAGGGATGTTATAGTTCGGAAATATATTTTGAAAAACCTTATAAATTCACTGCAAAAAACAAAGGTTGCAGGGGCGTTATAGTTAGACTCAAATTTCACTCGTATAAATCCAGGGAAATTCAGCAGTTGTAGGTACCTAAGCTGTAACTATAACTTACACTCCAGCAATGCACTGCTTATGACGTCACATATTACATCACTGATGACACTTCAAATTACATCACTGATGACACCATTAAGTGAGTGTGCTTTTAAGAGTTTATGGGAGTTAAACAAATATACTAACCTACTACAACTGTAAAATTAGTTTATTAGGTGTACTATTACTGAGTGATACTAATATATTAAGTGAGTGGCTGTGTGACAGTATGTATCCTTGTGTGTATGGGTGTTTAAATCGCTGTATGGTGTATAAGTGGGTGTGTGAATAGCTGTCTGGGTGAGTGAGATGCTCTGTGAGTGGCAGTATTGGTGAGTGAGTGGGTGTGTCAGTGTCTTTATGGGCGAGTGAGTGGCTGTGTGAGTGGCTCCATTGGTGGGTAAGTGGGTGGGTAGTGATGGTATGGGTGAGTGAGTGGGTGTCTGGATTGCTGTATGACTGAGTGACTCCATGTGTAAGTGACTCTATGGGTGAGTGTGTGGCTGTTTGAGAGGGTATTTTTCCTAGATCTCTACATTTGAGCTTACATTTTGGCCAATTCCTGAGACTCCTGAGACTGAGGAACTGTAATTGAATCAATGATTTGAGGATCAGGCTGACTTACTATCTGAGAATTTCCAAACAAGGGGATATCCTTCAAAAACTATGCAAATGGGCTAGGAACAACAACACTGAGGCCCTGCTAGAAGTATGCTAAAAGAACATTGAAGGGAAGATAAAATGTGTAACCACATATACTCCCTCATCAAATGACGTGAGGAGGTTTGTAGCTAGGAAATGGCACATTCTGAAAGCTGGCCAAATGCAATTGGAGAAACCACTTTATGCCTTCCAGAGACCAAAACATCTAGGAGATGTTATGGTCCATACTAAGGGCCCGATGTAGGTAAATCTTTTTTACCACTTCATAAATACCGATTCATACCGAATCGGTATTTAAGAAGTGGTAAAAAAGAGAAGGGCAGATGTAGGTAATTTTATTTTAAAAATTACCGAATCGGAAGGAATCGGTATTTACCGATTCGGTAAATACCGAATCGGTAATGCCCATTGATTCCTATGGGCATTGAAGCCCATAGGAATCAATGGGCATTACCGAATCGGTATTTACCGATTCGGTAATTACCGATTTCTGCAAGGGTGCAGGGGGTGTCACTTTGACACC
The DNA here is from genome assembly GCF_964263255.1 of Lissotriton vulgaris. Classification (NCBI taxonomy): domain Eukaryota; kingdom Metazoa; phylum Chordata; class Amphibia; order Caudata; family Salamandridae; genus Lissotriton; species Lissotriton vulgaris. The sequence continues at coordinate 234,614,264 of NC_141690.1, read as the reverse complement.
CTCTAGCACCCCCCATACTGGCTTGTGTGCCATGTGGCACACAGACATGCCCTAAGGGCATGTCTGTCTGTCACATGGCATAGGTGTGCATGCACACATGTGCATGCACACCTGGATTCGGTATTTTAACACCCAATTGGATTGGGTGTTAAAATACCGAATCTGAAGGGCTTGTGGGACTGAAAGTAGTCCCACCTACATCCCGAATTTTAAAAATCGGTAAACTTGCCGATTCTGTATTTTTCCGATTCGGTAATTTTACCGAATTGGTAAAATACCGAATCGGACAAAAAAAGGTCCCCCACATCTCAAAAGGCCAAATACTGGTCGGAAACGGCCGAATTCGGCCGTTTCCGACCGGTATTGGCCACCTACATCGGGCCCTAGATGTGATATTAAATCTAATTCTATCACTACTAACTAAGGAGCTGATTAGGATGGCGGACGGACATTGTCCGTCCGCCATCCTGTCGTGGCAAGGGACCGTCCGCCATAATGGCGGAGGTCCTGTGCGCCGAACTAGGATGCACCCGCCACAGTGGCGGGTGCATCCTGCATTTTTAACATTGCGGCGGGCGGTGCTGAAAGTACCACCCGCCACATTGCTAAAAATGCATGTTGTGCGTTTCAAAGCACAACATGACAGGCACCGCGCAGTGCCTGCCATGCTGTACTTTGAAACGCAGAGGGGTACCATAGGTACCCCCCATGTGCACCCCCCACAACCACCTTCACCCTGGGGGCCCGCAACGGGCCCCCAAAGCAAAGACCGTATGCCTTTCCGTGGCGGCATTGCCGCCACGGAAAGGCATTCCCAAAGCCCATCCTAATATGGCTGGCGGTGTCTGATAGACACTGCCACCATATTAGACCTTTTCTGCCACGATCGCAAGGATTGTAATATGGCGGGGGGGAAATAGGTGGCGGACGGGCACGGATTACGGACGGATCGCCACCGCCTGCATGGCGGTGGCAGTCCATCCGCCATCCTAATCGGCCCCAATATTTGGAATCTCCCAGAGGTAATGGTTCACTTACCTTGTGGCAGGTGCAATGTTTGTCACCTCACGACTCAACAAACAGAAATTGGCCTTAACTTTCCCAAGAAATGGCAACTGAAGGAATATACCAACTTCAATACTAAGAATTGTATTTATGTGATCCAATTCCCATATTCATTGTGATTTATGGGAATTACAATATGCCTAATAAAAGTAAGGATAAATGAACATCAGAGCACAACAAGGTGCCAACACACAGCAACACAATTAACAAATCAATTTATGGAACATGGACACACACCATATGATATGAAGTGGTCAGTAATAGAGTATGAGAAGGCCCTGAGTTCCAAAATAGACTTTTTCAGAATGAACGAAGATGGGTGTTCAGGCTCCACAATGATACCATTGTCCTCAATGACGAGATTCCTTGGACCCTTCTCTGAAAATTCTAAATGAACTATGACCAGCCTAACACTCTATAGTTTATGAACCCCTCCACCCCCCTTTTTTCTCTAAGTGTTCTGGTCAGATACCTGACTGAAAATCCAGAAAAACTCCAGTTGGGAACTAAATTAGTCACAACAAAATCTCATCAATCGTTCACTCTGACATCCATCACCATAATCTCATATGAGCTTCAGTGTTATAAAGGTACAAAGGTATGTACCTTTTAGGTTGATGTATACAGATTAGCAAATTAGTAAAACAGATGTGTTAGTCCTGTGTATTCTCCCTAGATTTTTCATAACTTTCCCTTTTACTGTATATGAAATTTGGTACATCTTGCACATATGTGTTTTTAATATTGATGTTTTCAATTTAATCGGTATATATTTTATATGCTGCTTGAAATATTGTATATTATGATATGGCATTAAAGACAAATTACTTAGCCAATTTGTAATAGTTGTTCAGTTTTGGGTTTAACACAGAAGCACATGTGAAATTATGGTGATGAATGTCAGCGTGAATGATTGCTAAGATTTTTTTGTGACTAAGCTAGTTCCAAGAGGGAGTTTTTATGAATTTTAAGAATAACTGAGACCAAAAGTTTTGGTCTAAGTTAAACTTAAGACCAAAACTTAAGTTTAACTGAGTCAAAGGTCTACCTTTACTACTGGTAAATACATTTTGTTAATACTGAAAATCGTAAAGTTAGACTTTCATCTCAGTTTACCTTTGTGAATCGGGCCCTCCATTTTAAATGAATATATGAAACATTAGTGCACACATTACATAAATCATTGTCGTTTCTAAAGTAACAACTTTTTCATAATATGAGGGTGGTTTTTACTCAATTTTCTACACAGTAAATATTGTTTAATGAATTTAGGCACACAGTGTATATAAATTCTCTAACTCTAAAGTGAATGCACTCCAATAAAGTCAAGTGCAACACTTTGCATTCATGTTTATAGGCCACACAGGAAACATGTGCTAAATTCATGTTATGTTATGTTGTGATGTGTAAAGGTGGAGCTAAAATCACACTGCTACAGGACCATGGTCTCCCATTTTCTTTGTTCTCACTAAGCAGGGAAAACTGCAGTTCTAGTTTTCTTTCCCCCGTCGTGGTTTAGAATAATGTTTTCCTTTATTTTCCCTTTACCTTACATTTGTCCCTGTGGCAAGTTCTATACCAGGATTTTTGTATACAGGTTTCTCTTTACGTTAAATCATAGCCTCTCTTTTCACCATTGATTTTACTGAATCGTATTTCAGGCCTAATACGGCTTTGACTTCATAAATGTCTCTTCTGGACCAAATTTGATACTTAGCCTTTCTCCTCTCTATGGAAATCCCCTTCTTTTGTCCAATTTTTTATAGCATTTTTAGTATGACGTACATCCATAGTCACTACCCCAAGAAGAGGACCACTTGTGTCTGCACACAACATGCTGACCTTAGCAGAGACTCACCTGACACCTGGAAGCCTGTTTAAATACAGTTCCAAGCATCTTCCTAGTTACTATTTAGGGACTCAGGAAGCAAGGAAGCAAGGTAGGATTCAGACCATGCCTCCTCAACAACCAAATAAGTGTATGCCGCACCTCTGGTCTAAGAAGTCCTACAACCTAATCTCCCCCTGATGTAGTTAACCACTGTTATTTTGGCCATACAATTCTATGAGGAGCCACATGGGTGGGTAACACTTTGTTCTTCCTGAACACGTCCCTTTCGGGATCCTTGACACGTGTGCTGCATGGAGTATGGCTTCTCGACACGTATCTGACTATATGTGCAAACACTTCTTTACAATTATATATTCTTTTAATGTTTGTACTGTCTTTTTGTTCCCTTTTTTCCAGGTCTGGCACTATGAAGTGATGGATTTTCCTTTCTTTTTTATTGAGTTCATTATTTACTCAGTAGATTAGGGTCTATTCATGGTCCTGATGAAATACCTAGACCTTTCCAGCACTTTTGGGCATGAAACATATTGACCCTACTGAGCTTAACCAAGGGCTCATTATTATGCCAGTCGGGTTCAGTCTTGTTTTTAATCTTGACACGGTCACTCAACAGGAATAAGCACTGCCAAGGGAGTGCCCATAGTCAGTTTTAACCACTCAGTTACTCAGTCTACCACCCACTCTCCCATCAAAGGAAGCATCCTGAGCTCTGGCTAAATACAGAGCCAGAGGTAGAGAAAATAGATCTCCGACAAAGAGCCCCAGTTTCTTGAAGCCACCCAGAGAGGAGCTAGCCCGGTGATTAAGCATGCCATCTAGGTGGGTGAGGGCTACTGCATCCTTAAAATAAAGAGCTCCTAGATCTGTGGAAATCAATGTACCAGAATTTAAGTTAACCATCTGATCAAACAGCGGAATGGCACACTCATCTATTGTATAATATATCAGTCTGGGAAGGTTGTGTGCTAGACTGCATTAAATATCTCGTCTCCTTTCCCCTCTATTTTGGTTTATACATCCCCGTAAATGCAAATATATATTGGAAAAAGGAGACGCAGTTAATTAAAGGAGTGGTCGCCAGCCTGGCTGAAGGATAAATTGATCATGGTCTATTCGGACTGTGTAAAGATCGAAAAGAAAGAAAATATAAAGTAAGTTTCTGTCTGCATGTCTGCTATTGGCTAGACACAGAAATGCTATACATCGGTTTCAGTCGGTAGGAACGCGCATTAAAAGATGTTTTGGAATGCACAGTAGTGGAAGACCTTCACCTAGAAAACAGGAGAACCCACCCGAAAGCTAAGGATGACATAGGGCCTGATTGCCATCTTGGCAGACAGGGTTACTCCGTCGGAAACATGCCTGATATCCTATCTGCCAAATTACAATTCCATTATATCCTATGAAACTTGTAATTCAGAAGACTTGAAATTGGTCACGTTTGAGCTGGAGTATCCCATCCACCAAGATCGGATCCATAGGGCTGTAAAGGGACCAAACTCAGATTACCTCCTCGTTAGTCTTTCTCGCCACATGACTTACAAAGTGAGCATCAGCTCCACGACAGAACCCTCCAAAGCAAAAAAAGCCTCCCACCCCCTCCCAACATGGCCGACCAGTCCCACCTGACCTCTATAAGAGGCGGACCGGCCCAACCAACAGCCTGTTTTTTTTGTTCTGCGCGATTCTCTCCAAAGGCACTGTGCAGGTAAGATGGGCCGGCGTTAGCTGGCCCTTGGGTTTTTGGGTTGAGGATCTGGCTTTAGCGATCCCTGGTGCCTTAAACTCGAAATCCCCCCCCCTTCCTTCCCCCGGTCCTGTGGGGCCGGTTAGGTGCTGCTATAGCGTGCCAGGGGTTTACAGGGGGGGGGCGGCCGGGGATGTGGGGTGTTTGGACATTCCCGTGTCTCCCCAGGTCGTTACTGATGGGCCCTGGCCACTATGTGGGCTTTTGGGTCCTGCGCAGGGGGTGTGATGATGCAGGCTTGGGGAAGATGCACCCATCGTGTGAATGTGTTTCTTGTACTCCTGGGCTCAAGCTGCTCCCCTGTTTTGGTCTGCGTTGGGCTGGCTCTTCATAATCTGTTTCCGCCTGAAATCTGCAGAGTTTGTGCCACTGGAGGTTCTTGCCTCGTGCCTGGCTTTGGTATTCCGCCTGGAATGGCGCTCTATCTTCATTCCACGAGTTGTGGACGTGTACGCTGGCGGCTCTAGGCTATCGTTAGGTAGCTCAGTTGTAGAGCGCGACGTGCTGGAGCCTTGCCTGGGGCGGCGAGGCGAAGGATCTGTAGGCACACAGCGTGTGAGGCCGATTTCCCAGCTTCTATGCTGAGAGACGCAAGGTCGATCCATCACAGGGGTACAAATATATAATAAACGGGGGCGGGCTCGGTCCTACCTCATATGTCGGCGGGTCCTCGGGGGCTCTGCTGTCCGGGTCCGGGTGCTCCCCTCCTGCTGGCCTGGGTCTCGGTTTCGCGGCGCTGGACGCTGCCGCCTCCCTTCGTGAATTTTGGCCCCTACGGGCCGCGGCGGTTTGCCGCGCTGGAGTTGGCTCCGAGCGCCTCCCGCCTCTCGGGGCGGGGTTTGGTTGCCACCAGGTGCGACGGATGATTTCCTTCATCGGTCTTGCGCTGCATTCTCCTGCTGGCGCAGCGATTTGGACGCAGCGTGCACAGCGCGTCTGTCTCCTTCTCGGAGGGTCCGGGTTCGATCCTCGGTGAGGGCATTTTCATTTTTGTGGTGTTTTGGTTTTCATTTCCCATTTCAAAAATGTTTTTTGTGTCGACCCAGAAGTGCCTGGCGCGCTCTATTGGTGCGCGGTACAACGTGGGGACAGATCCCTTATTTCTGTATTCCCTTTCTGGCGCCCTGGGGGCCCGTGTTTTCCTCATGTGGGGAGGTGGGCTGTGTAGTCGGTCCTGGACTCGCCCTGGGCCGTCAGGTTGCGCCGGACTCAAGTGAGTTTGTTCTGCTGGGTGGCTGTGCCTTCTGGTCTCCTCAGGGAGGCGGGGGTTTCCTTCTGTCGCCGTCTGCGGGGTCTCCCTGTTTTACGGCGCTATCCCTTCTGGGGGTCCTTGCGCGGCGGGGTGCCCTGCCCCCTCCTCGCCTCGTCTCCCTCTCGGTGGCCCCAGTGGGGGAGTGTGGCCCAATGGTTGGAGCAGCAGACCCTGGGGCTGTGGTCGGGCCCGGGTCCTGAGTTCGGTTCCCCCCCTCGGCGGGTCTTGGGGTCGGATTTGTCCACGGACCTGGTATTTCTCGCCTCGGTGCCTATTCCACTCATGGAGTCCCAATCTGCGGCTCTGGGCAATAGCTTGCTTTTTCTCCACAACGGCCCCCACAATGCATCGGATGCCTGGCCTCCACCTTGGGGGTGTCCAGGAGTGGTCGTCTCGGGGGGGGGAAAGCCGGGATGGGTTCCACAGCGGCATTCGTACATGCACCTTGAGGCCCTTGCGGGTGTGTAGTGCGCTATTCTGGTATCAATTTACGCTGCAGAGTAGTTTAACACTGGGAGGTCACGCAAATTCGTGATTCGTTCCATGTTATTTTCACTGGGTGCGTTCTCTATGCATGTCTCCGGACTCCCTCTCTGCGTCAGTGGTGATGGGCGTTGTGGAGGTGGGTTGGTCACCTTTCCTGCTCTGGTGGCCGCGAGGCTGGCTCGGCCGTCTGGTCTGGCTGCGTCCTTGTCGGCGGTGACTGAGTTTTCTACGGGTGGCCTGTTCTGGCTGTCTCCTGTCCTTTCATTTTGGGGCCCGCTCCCCTGGGCGCGGCCTACCTTCGGTCTCCTCGTCCGCCTGTGGGTGTGGGCGTCCCGCCCTTGCATGGGTGGGGCCCTTCGGCCATTCCTCCCTGATTACGGGGTGTCGGTCTTCACGAGGTGCGTTCAGGTTTGGCTTCCGGGCCCGTGTTTCGGCTATTCCCGGTCTTGTACTGGTGCTGCCGCTCCCTTTTTTCGACCCTAGATCCTGGCTTCGGCCATCTCACTCCAGGGGGTTCCCTGGGGGGTGGGGGGCTGTCGCCTCCGTTACGTCCCGTCTTGGGCCGTGGCTGTCACGGTTCTTGGGCTCTTCTGGCTTGCTGGCCGGTGTCTGGTCTTGCTGGTCTTGCAGACTTTCTGCGGGGTCCCTCCTTCTCGACGGGTTAGGGTGCCTACTCCTTCCCTTGTCTACACTGAAGATTTTTCTGGGACCATGGGTTGGCCTGTGAGGCCGGCCTGCGAGTGGGGGTTCCCACTCTCGGTTGCGGGTCCTTCCGTTGGGCTTGCCTTCTGGCCCGTGGGGCCTATGGCGATGCCGCCCTGACAGCACCTGATCTCGTCTGATTTCAGAAATTAAGCGAGGTCGGGCCTGGTTAGTACCTGGATGGGAGACTGCCTGGGGAAACCAGGTGCTGTAGGCTATGGGAACTGTGCTCCTGGCCCGCCTGGTGGATCTTCTTCGCCAGGAGGGGGTCTTGGTGTTCCCTGTCTGGTCGTGTGATACGTCTCGGCCTCGTCTTTTTCATGGGTGAGGCTTCACGTCAGGCGGTGTCTCCCCTCCGTCGGCTCCCTGCTCTTATTTATTTATTTATTTATTTATGCATTTTTATATAGCGCGGACTTTACCCGAAGGCGTCAGAGCGCTTCACATTAGGAACAGAAATGAAACATAATGAGAAACATTACAAAAGAGCAGATTACTAAAACATACGTTACTTACATAAGGTAATAGTGACAATTGTGAGCAAACAAAAAAACATGAGGTAGTAAAAAGTGTGAGCAACCAAAAAAACATGAGGTAGTAAAGGTAATAGTGACAATTGTGAGCAAACAAAATACTTGAGGTAGTAAAAATTGTGAACAACCAAAAATACATGAGGTAGTCAAAAGTGCACAAGAGGAAAAGTGACAAGTGTGCAGTTATAAGAGAAAACAGAGTATAATTTGAGGTATAATACTGCAATAAGTGCTGGCACAAGAACAGGCGTTACGTAGGCAAGGTGGCACTTGTGCAAGTATCAAAGGAAAAAACAAGTGAGAGGTAGCAACCGTGTGTTACATGGGCAAAGTGTTGTGTGCATGTTACAAAAGGGCACCAAACACAAGTACATGGAGAATACTGCAAAAAGGCAGACACTCCCACCACAGGAAAACACTGGGAAGGCACTTCCATGGTCATGGAAAGTAGAAAATATCAGTAGTGGGGAGTCTTCCTCCAAATAGCAAGAGGACGTGAATTACTTTTGGAGGTGTCTCTGGAGGAGGAGAACTTTGAGGTCCCTTTTGAAGGCCTGGGAGGAGGCGGTGGTCCGGAGCTCAGGCGGAAACGAGTTCCAGATTCTCACTGCGTTGCCTGAAAAGGATTGGGCCATTGTTCTTTCCTTCTTGAAAGTGGGAGGTTCAAGCAGTAGATTCTCAGCATTGCGTGAAGGTCTAGAGCCTCCAGAGAGTTTCAGTTTATTCGCCAGGTAGCGGGGAGAGGAGGAGTGCAAGGCTTTGTGGGTGATACAAGCGGTCTTGTAGATAGCTCTAGGCTCGAAGGGAAGCCAGCGGAGGGTGGATAACATCGGTGTGATGTGATCGCTTCTTTTGGCACCATAGATGAAACGAGCTGCTGAATGGAAGACAGACTTAAGTGGAGACAGGTGAGATTTGGGGAGGCCAGTAAGAAGAGAATTGCAGTAGTCTAGTCTGGAGAGGACCAGCGATTGCACCAGGGTTATAAGGTCCTGCTCCGGGAAGAAGCGACGGATTCCCCAAAGAAGGCGCAGTTGGTAGCGAGCAGATTTTGCAATAGAATTGATGTGGGGAGTTAGATTGAGTTTTTTGTCTAGAATGACACCAAGAGATTTTGCGCTGTCGACAATGATGGGTTTGTTGTTTAGTAGATTCATCTGATCCATCCATGATTGAACCGGGGGAGGAGAGAGTGAGGAGGAGAAGAGGAGGAATTCAGTTTTGGAGGGATTCAGAATCAATTGATGAGATGACATCCAGTTTTGAATGGAGTCAAGAGTAGATCTTAGGATGGAGAGATCATGAGTGGAGGCAACCTTGAGGTAGAGTTGAGTGTCATCAGCATAGAGATGATAGTGAATCCCGGATTTGCTTAGGAGGTTTCCCAGTGGTTCTAAGTAGAGATTGAACAGTGTGGGTGCAAGTATAGAGCCTTGGGGAACACCTTGACCCACCGCCACAGGAGAAGAAAGACTGTTCGCTATTTTGATCATTTGAGATCTGTCAGAGAGGAAGGATGCAAACCATTTAAGCACAGTGCCCTCCATGCCCATTCTCTGTTGAAGAATATTGAGGAGGGTGTTGTGATTAACAGTGTCGAAGGCTGCGGAGAGGTCAAGGAGAATTAGCAGACAGGACCCCCCTGAGTCGAGTATCCCCAGCGCATCATCAACCACTTGCAGTAGGGCTGTTTCAGTGCTGCAGTTTTGGATGAAGCCGGACTGACAATTGTCAAGAAGATCATTGTCCTTGATATGACGAGAGAGTTGTTTGGCTACACATCTTTCCGTGATCTTTGCAAGAAAGGGAAGGTTAGTGATGGGGCGGAAGTTGTTGAGGTCATTCGCATCAGCAGTGGGCTTTTTCAGCAGAGGGGTAACCTGCCCAGTTTTGAAGGGGACAGGAAGGGAGCCTTGCCAGAGGGAGAGGTTGATCAGAGTGGTCCAATAGGAGAGGGAATGGGTATAGAAGTCAAAGGCAATGGCACTGGGGATAGGGTCAAGAGAATGGTTGGAGGGCTTTGTTTCGCGTATGCACTTGAGAAGGGCATCTTCAGATATGGGGTCAAAGCTCTGCCAAATGGCTAAGGATTTGCGCTCCTCTGGAGGTGTAGGATGAGCAACCTGATCCACAAGTGATTTCACCTTTCCATCGAAGAAAGTAGCGAAATCCGCTGCTCTATGTGCAGTGATCCCTTCGGTTCCCGTCTCGGGCTTGTCCTCCTTCGGGGGTCGTGTGCCTGGACCCGGTCCTCCCCTCTGGTTCGTTCAGGGGGGGGCGTCCTTTGGCGCCGGGTCGTTTTGGGGTCGTTGGGATCTCCTGCAGTCCCGCAGCTCCTCGTGCTTCGGGAGTTGCTGGCAGTCATCCTGGCCTGCCGTCTTTTGCACCTGTGCTTCATGGTCCCCATGTCTTGGTCGGGTCAGTCGCCCTGGGGGTGTGGAGCGGTGTTAGCCTTCAGAGGGGGTGCTGGGTTCGCTCCTTTTGTTACATACTCGGGGGTTGTTCTCTTGGGCGGAGTCGTCAGTCCTGTCCCTTCGGGCGGTCTTTCCCCCGGGGTCCGACTGTGTGGAGGCGGATCGACTGAGTCGGATCTTTCCTTCGTTGCCTTGTCTCGCCCTGACCCCGGTGGTGTTTCGGCGCCTGGTGCCGCAACTCGGTCCGCCTCCGGTGGATCGGTTCCCGGACGGGGACTCGGCCCTCCTGCCCAGGTTCTGCTCTCTCCCCCCGGGTCCGGGGGTGTGGCGGGTGGATGCCCTGTCATTCGCTTGCCCTTTTGGTCTGCTGTACGCGTTTCCCCTGTTCCCACTGATAGCACGGGTCCTCTGCTAGATTCGCTTGGGCAGAGCCGGGGTGCTTCTGGTGGTTCCCGGCTGGGTCCGCCGCCCCTGGTATCCTCTCCTTTGCGAGCTGGCGGTTCAGGCCTACTGGCCGATCCCGGATCTTCCCGTTCCGTTGTTGGGACCCCCGCTCCCGGAGTCGGGGTTGAGCCGGCTCGATCTGCAGGCCTGGCTCCATCTGCAGGCCTGGTTCTTGAGCGGATGACGCTGCTTGCTCGGGGTTGTTCTTCTGGGGTTGTGGTTTTGCTGCTGGACTCCCGCAGGTCTTCCACATTCTCTTCCTGTGCCCGACACTGGGCTTCTTTCTCGCGTTGGTGCGGTCGGCTTGGTGCTGACCCCGCCGCCGTGGACCCCTTGCGGGTCTTGGATTTCCCGGCTGTGGGGTTTTCCTTGGGCTTGGCCCCTTCTTCCCAGAGTGCCCTGTGGGCGGCCTTGCGGGCCTTCCGCAGTCCGGTTTTCGACGGGCTGGATTCCCTGGGGGCTCGCTTGGCTCCGGAGTTGTTTTCTCCATCACCCTCGGACGCTCTGCCTGTCTCCCCCTTGGGTTCTCCCTCTCGTTCTGCGAGCACTTCAGGGTCCGCCCTGTGTGCCCCTGGCCTCGGGGGCTTTGCGGTTCCTCACCTTTACGGTGGTTTTTTTCCGGTTGGCTGTGGTGTCTGCTGGGCGATTGGGCGTTCGGGGGTCGTTCCTCTGCTCCCCTCCTTCTTGCGGGTTTTGCCGGACAGGTTGTTTCTCCGGCATGTACCCCTTTTGCTTCCCAGGGTTCCTTCCCTGGTGTTCGGGTCTCGGGAGGTGTCATTACCTTCTTTTCCTCCCGTCGCGGTTCCTTCCGTGTCCTTGCTGGTTGTCCGGCGTGCTGTTTTGGTACACAGGCTATCATCCTTTCCTATGCTTCGCTGGGTTCGGTGGTTCCGGCGGGGGTCCAGGGTCGGTCCACGGGGAGTGTCTCTGTGTCCTGGGCCCCCTTCAAGGGTGTCTCCACTGTGGAGATTTGTCGGGCGTCGACGTGGTCGTCCCCCCACTTGTTCATGGAACTCTATCGCATTGTCTTGGGGGGTACTGTCCCTGGGGACTTCGCTGGGGCCGTTCTGAGTGCAGGAGCTGCGGCTCCTTTGTTGGCCCATTCTTTTCTTTATGTCTTGATTCAGGTTTCCTGTGATCCCTGTTTTCTTTTCATTATTCTGATTCAACCTTGTGTTGGTTTCTCTGCATCACCGTGTGGTGTTGTTCTTATGGTGGTCAATGAAGCCTTGTTGGCTTGGGTATTTGCTCACTTTGTAAGTCATGTGGCGAGGAAGACTAGCGAGGAGGTAATGCCCCGGTTACTTACCGGTAATCTTCATTACTCCGAGTATAGTCTTCCTCGCCACATGAGTTCCCTCCCCCCCTCCCTGTCTGGCTATCGGCTTCATTGTTTGCTTGGTAGTTCAGGCTGTTGGTTGGGCCGGTCCGCCTCTTATAGAGGTCAGGTGGGACTGGTCGGCCATGTTGGGAGGGGGTGGGAGGCTTTTTTTGCTTTGGAGGGTTCTGTCGTGGAGCTGATGCTCACTTTGTAAGTCATGTGGCGAGGAAGACTATACTCGGAGTAATGAAGATTACCGGTAAGTAACCGGGGCATTACTTCCCCCCAGTACTCCCTTGACATCACTCAAGACTGAAAAGCTAGTGCATATATTTCATAGTCTCAACAGGCGAAGTGCTGAAAATGGTTCTCATATAATGAGGGCGAGGATTGGCAGCACAAAGGGGCGGAGTCGCATGTGGCAGAGTCAAGAGGAGTAGCAAGGCAGTAGCTATAACATTAAAGTACCCCCCACTTTGAAATGAAAGCTCTGATGTCACAAAGCAAGTGAAGCAAGTGAGCCGACTGCTCCCTAGAAGAGCTCCCCATCTCTTCCATCCAAGCATCTATCTATTCATCCTTTCACCTTTCCATCCACCCTCTGATATCCACTATTTAACCTTTCCAATTTTACTTGCATAAACTTTTTCATCCATCATTCCATCTTTTTTTCATTCAATTCATCCATCCATCCACTCTGCCATCCGCCTAGCAACTGTGCCATCCATTGATCGATCCATCCATCCTCTGCTCTGCCATCCTTTCACCTACCCATCCGTGTATCCATCCATTTCTCCACTCTGCCAACCTTTCATCTGTCCATCCACCTATCCATCCCTTTACTCTTCCATCCTTTCGCCTGTCCATCCACTGATCAATTCACTCATCCATCCATCCCTTTACTCTGTTATCTTTTCACTTGTCCACCCACCTATCCATTCAATCACTCATCCATCCATTTGTCTTTCCATTCGTCCATTCACTCATTCTTTCAACCATCCATCCACTAATTCTTTCACCTATTCCTCAGCCTCTCATTATTTCACCTCTCTATTCACCTATCAATCCACTATGTCACCCATTCAATTGCCTATCCACCCATACATTCACTCATCCTTCCACCCATTCATCCATCCTTTTACTTCACCATCCTTTCACCTGTCTGTCCACTTATCAAGCCACTCATTCTTTCACCCATTCATCCATCTACCCCAAAATTCATCCTCCTACTCATTCATCCTCCCACTCATTCATCCCCCCCTCCCTCCTTCCTAGCTTTCCCCCTTCCTTCCATCCAGTGTTCCTTCCTTCTTTCTCTTTACTCATCTTTCGTTCCTCCTGGCTCCTGCTTCCCCTTATACTGACTCTGTAGTCCTTCATAGAGTTAATTATGAGGTTCATAAAGAGCCCCACCCCAGGTGTAGCTGCCAACGGGAGGGGAGGGGGGAGTGTTTATGACGCACCTGATTCGTTGAAAGGTTTGAGAAGGGATACAGAAGAACCTTGCAATCAAAGCATAATATGTGATGTCCACGGTTGCAAAGCCACGTGTAAGTAGGCTCTTCCTGTTTAGACTCAATGCGCCATATAAAATAGTCCTGGCTGCTCTTCGCCTCCTGTTGCTAAGAGATGTGTCAGGTGCCATTGGGTTATCACGGCTCATAATTGAACGTTAAAAGCATCAGTATCTCAGTAGCTGATACTCACTCTTTTCACCCATGAGTGAGCAGTGAGTTTGTCAATAAACAGTCGGAGAGCTGCTGTCCAAACCTCTGGAGCCGTCATGTGTAGTAGCTTGTGATAACATCTGTTTCCAAAACAACTTTTACAAAAACGTGTTTTCAAAAACATATTTTACAATGACATAGTTTCCCCTTAACATGTTAGTCAAATTAAATAACTGCATTGTAGGGAACAAAAACGACATTTAGCTGAAAAATATGCATTTAAATGAAAGCATATCTTCAAAAATGTAAATGTATTACAAATAAATGTAGTAACTTGGGTCCAGACTGAAGGTAGCTTTTAAGTAGATTTATTAGCACAAGTTACATGTAGGAGGTACAATGTCCATAGGCCCCATAAGCTAGTACAAAGCCCTTACAAAGCCCCACCAGGAGCGCCTGGCTAGGTGCTCAGCCCAAGACCAACTGTGATGAATCAGGTCATAACATTCTAAATGACATCACATTTACAGAGTTCCACTGGTGGAGTAGAGGGGGACATGTAAACATATTTATTAAGATATTACATATCCTCCTTTCTTAAAAAAAACACAAAGAAAGAAACTTAGGTAAGAAAATGACACACCACAGAAAAGCAAAGAGTGTGCAGAACCAGAAGTAAAAATGTACAAAAGAGAATCAAAGAGAGCTGAAGAACCAGCAGTAAAAGTAAAGACAATAGAAGAGAGATGAGGAAGCATACTAAATACAAATAGAGATTCCATATTAGATCCCATTATAGACATATTACTCATCCTCCTCTCTAAACACGAAAAAGAAAGGAAAGTTAAAGAATAGGCAGGAAAACCATCAATGGCAGTTCATTTCACACCTACTGGCCAGGTAAGCTAGAAAAGGACAGCACAGATCAGGAGAAAACAAATAGACTGAGAAGGAAAAGAGTAAACTCACTCAACCTTCACTATCACATACAAGAAGAATAAAATACACAAGAAAAATTCAAACTGGGCTAAAGTGGAAAACACAAAACAAGTATAATGAACAAAACGCCCAGAGTAACTTAACCCATGCATTACGGCGACTGAGACCATACACCCATTAAGGGTAAAATTTTACTTATAGTTAGTCAAGGGGGAAATCCCTGGAGTCGACTAATCCACTAATCACTATTGGCCTTTCCTGTTGGAGAAGGAAAGGTCACAATATGCCATTGGTATTGGATTAGTCGACTCCAGGGATTTCACCCTTGACTAACTGTCTTCCTACCCTGTTCCCTGGTGAAAGTGGGGTACCCTCTCCTTTTTGAAACTAAAATTTTACTTATGCATGGGTATCCTCGAATGGAGGAAAACAATGTGCACAGATACAAAATTAAACTAAACCCACACTAAACATCAGAAGAAAGATAAGATGTGCACAATAGTGAGGGCATTAAACAAGCAAACTGAAATGCATATAATAATGAAAGACCCAACAAACAAACCTTTAGGAAAGGTCAATAATTATGCATAGTAAACAGAACACCCAGTGAAGAGGTCTACGTTGTGCACTGTAATGACAGGACTCAACATCCTTTCGTGATACCCTTTGCGGAGTAAACAAAACAATGTGCACTAACAGACAGGACTATAATCCTGTGAGACACCACGGCTCTTGGTACAGATTGTGCACTGTGAAAAAGAAGTACAGAAAAATGTGCACTGCAAAAAATGTGATGTCATTTAGAATGTTATGACCTGATTCATCACAGTTGGACTAGGGCTGAGCACCTAGCCAGGCGCTCCTGGTGGGGCTAATTGATATTGTACTTCCAACATGTAACTTGTACAATAAATCTACCTAAAAGCTACCTTCAGTCTGGACCTAAGTTACTATATTTATTTTGGCGACGCTGGAAACGAACCTGCATCTCATCTAGCCTCATCAAACTTTAAGTTGAAGATCATCAAGCAAGTTAAAAGACATTTTAAGAAAAAAGCAATTTAAGATTACTGGCACCGCGACAAGAGCCCCACCAGTGACCTCCCATCGGTCGCCCGCAACGGATAAGGTGCCAGTTTCTATTTGCTGTTCCTATTTGCAGCTGTTTCTTATATCCAAGTTTCTTCTCGCAGCTGTTTCTGTTTTTCAAGTGGCTGCAGCCTGCTGCTTTGTTTCCTTTCTGCACACAGTTGAAGTGTGCCACTGCTTGATGATAACAGTACTGTACTGGTGTATATTTGGAGATTGACTGACTGCTGCCTGACATCTAAGATTTCCCGCTGTCTTCTGCCTCAAATCGGAGATTTCCCAGTTCCTATTTGTTATCAATAGGGGAAGAAAAATTGTATGCAGATATTTATTAAAAGAATGGTGAAACCAAAATCCGGAGCCCAAGATCATCGTTTGGGAGTAACTGATCGAGTCACAAGCTTGGCACGACAGGGAGCTGGTTGAGTGCCTCTTGTATCAAGAAAAAAGTCATGTTATTGGATTTGCCTGCGTGAGGGAATACTTCTGCCACCTAATGGAGAAACATTTTTATTTTATATTGCCTTTTCTTTCATTTTTGGTGTGCGGAGTTTGAGCTGGAGGGAAAGTTTCTCGTAACAGCCCATTTCAAGAGTAGACATGTGAACATATTTATTAAGATATTACATATCCTCCTTTCTCAAAAGAACACAAAGAAAGAAACTTAGGTAAGAAAATAACACACCACAGAAAAGCATAGGAGTGTGCAGAACCAGAAGTAAAAACGTACAAAAGAGAATAAAAGAGAGCTGAAGAACCAGCAGTAAAAATAGAATAAAAGAGAGCTGAAGAACCAGCAGTAAAAGTAAAGACAATAGAAGAGAGATGAGGAAGCATACTAAATACAAAAAGAGATTCCATATTAAATCCCATAATAGACATATTACTCATCCTCCTCTCTAACCACGAAAAAGAAAGGAAAGTTAAAGAAAAGGCAGAAAAACCATCAATGGCAGTTCAAATCACACCTACTGGCCAGGTAAGCTAGAAAAGGACAGCACAGATCAGGAGAAAACAAATAGACAGAGAAGGAAAAGAGTAAACTCACTCAACCTTCACTATCACATACAAGAAGAATAAAATACACAAGAAAAATTCAAACTGGGCTAAAGTGGAAAACACAAAACAAGTATTATGAACAAAACGCCCAGAGTAACCTAACCCATGCATTACGGCGACTGAGACCATACACCCATTAAGGGTAAAATTTTACTTATGCATGGGTATCCTCGAATGGAGGAAAACAATGTGCACAGATACAAAATTAAACTAAACCCACACTAAACTTCAGAAGAAAAAATAAGATGTGCACAATAGTGAGGGCATTAAACAAGCAAACAGAAATGCATATAATAATGGAAAGACCCAACAAACAAACCTTAGGAAAGGTCAATAATTATGCATAGTAAACAGAACACCCCGTGAAGAGGTCTATTAGGTGTATAGACACTGGATGTGCATAGTTAAAATCTAAAGGGAATATAACCCTATGCGAACCACAGACAAACAATACCTAGAGAGGTCTGTGTATGGGTGTTATTTTCTTATCTAAGTTTCTTTCTTTGTGTTCTTTTGAGAAAGGAGGATATGTAATATCTTAGTAAGTATGCTCACATCTCTTCCTTGACTCCACTAGTGGAATTCAGTAAATGTGATGTTGTTTAGAATGTTACGATTGGATTCATCACAGTTGGTCTTGGGCTGAGCACCTAGCCAGGCGCTCCTGGTGGGGCTTTCATCCTATTTGTAATAGCTTGTAACTTGTGCTAATAAATCTACCTGAAAGCTACCTTCAGTCTAGACCCAAGTTACTACATTTATCTTATAAAACATAACATTTTCTAACTAATTTAAAACACAGTAAGAATATTTATTCATCCACCTCAGCTCCTTCTTGGATAGTTTTGGGGTGGTTTATCAAGTGGGGTCCAAGGAAAAAGAGGGGGTGGGGGCACTCCCAAAGTGGAACATCTTTATGTATTTCCCATAGACTGTTTTGGAAAGCGATAGCGCAAAAACCACAGAACGGAATTACACCAAATTTGGCAAGAAGCTAGATCTAAGTCCAGAATCCGGTTTAAATAAACAGAGCCTTCTGATTGGCCCAGGGTTTTTTTTATTTTTACCCTTGGACCATCTTGCTTCCCAAGGCCCTTATTGGCTGCCTACAACATGAGGGAAAAGGTTGCAGCCAGCCATTACAGGACTCAGGACACGTTAGAAAATAAAATACCTGGCTCAATAGAAGAATGTAGGCTATTTAAAAGCCTCATAAGGAAAGGGCAGAACAAACTAAAGATACATTTTGAGTTTCTGTTGTTCTCCAGCCCCTTGAACACTAAAAGACAATGCAAAACATGTATAAATGATGGAAAAAAAAGCCCATCAGGACTGATGCGAGAAAAACATGTTAGAGGCTCTTCAAACAAAAAATAAAAACATTCTGGCAGCTGGTGTAACAGGGGTCAGGGAAGGAGAATGGGGCTATGACGTGTTATAAATGAAGAAGCATGGGTAGAAGAAGAGAGAAAGAGTATGATAGATTAGACCAGGATAGATGAGTGTATTAAAACTCAAATCTCCTTGCAGAACATCAGAGACACTTTGGGGGTTCTGAAATTTACTAGAGTGACAGGCCCTGACACTGTAAATAAATGTAAATGTTTTTGTACTTGTAAAGCGCACAGCTACCCGCAGTGGGTTTCCCGGTGCTTGTACGAATACCGCAAGGGAACCCTTCCTGGCTTTCCCTGTGAAGTGTCCACTCCTGGGCACCCCCATGGTGCAGACCAGGCATCCCTCGCGTTGTGGGGGCCGTTGTGGAGACTAAGCAAGCTATTGCCCAGAGCTGCAGCATGGGACCCATGATCAGAATAGGCACAGAGGCGAGAATATCCGGTCAGGGGAATTATTGAGCCCGAGACCCACAGGGGCAGGAATAGAACCCTGGTCCCTGGCCAGAGCTTTGCATCAAGGTCTGCCTACTCTAACCATTGAGCCACACTTCTCAATCTACGCGTGGTCATAATAAAAACGTAGGTGGATCGGTGGGCAAAAATGTTTCTACCTATCACTTCATGAAACTCTATCAACAGACCAGGTCCCTGAAAATTGGAAATGTGCAATCATAAGACCAATTCATAATAGAGCAGATACAAAAAGATACAAAAAGAAATCTAGGTTGATAAACCTCCTTGATGTAGGCAAACACTTTTTCACAAAGATCATCTTAGGCCAACTTAAGGAATGGGCAGAGGTACACCAAATTGTACCATTCGAACAAGGGGGGTTTAAAGAAGGTTTCTCCATGAAAGACCATTATTTTAGTCTGTGTTAGCTTGCACTAAAGTTAACAAAATAAAGGGGCAGTCTATTTTCCTGTTTTGTAGACTTCCGTGCAGCTTTTGAATCAGTAAACCTTAAGGGCCCCATTAGGATGTCGGGTGGATCGCCACCGCCATGCGGGCGGTGGCGATCCACCCGACATCCTTCCCCGCCCGCCACCCATTTCCCCCTGCCATATTACTATGACGGGGGGACCGCGGCGGACGGAAAGACCGTCCGCCGCTTTTCAGCCCGTTCAAGGAGTTGACCGGGCGGAAAAGGGTTTCATATGGTGGCGGTGTCTAACATATCCATATTAGGGTGAAGGCGGGGACATGCTTTTCCATGGCGGCAACGGGAATATCTTGTGGGGGCCCGTTGCGGGCCCCCAGGGACTCCGGGGTGTGGTGGGTGCACATGAGGGATACCTATGGTACCCACCTCCACTTCACTGTACAACGTGACAGGCACTGAACGGTGCCTGTCACGTTGTGCATTGAAGTGCACAATGTACATTTTTAGCAGTGCGGTGGGAGGTGCTTTCAGCACCGCCTGCCGCAATGTTAAAAATGCGGGATACGCCCGCCAGTGTGGCGGGCGCATCCCAATGGCCCCCAAGGGACCGCCGCCCTTATGGCGGGCGGTTTCGTTTTACGTCGCGATGGCCCCCTAGGTGTATATGGGAATATGAACTACTGCGATTATGGCTGTCATGTTTTAAAGATTGTAATGTTTGTATTAATCAAACAACAAAGACTTGCTTACTTATATTGAAGCATTCAAACTGAGATCCTTGGCCTCATTAAGTGGGCTTACAAAAATGCAATGAATGCTATGGAAATATGTCCCTAAGACCAGTTCAAGCTGCCTGTGCGGCCATGAGCCGCCCGCAGTTTCAGTATGGAGTTGGATTGTTAATAAGCATAAGTTGAAAAGTGAATCGGGAATATGAAGAGGGGAATGCCTGAAATGCCTACTTTTACTACCATGTTCTTAAGAACCCAAGCAATAAGAATGTAAACAGGATTACTATCCTGGACTTACAAAGCTTACGCTGAGACTGTAAGATTCTGTATGCACTTGTAGACGGGCAAAGTGATTAAACTGTTGTCACTATGTAAGAAGAAGATCATGCACAGTGAGTAGAAGTGGACCAAGAGTGCCAGAAAGCTCCTTGGGTGGAATAGGTAGGGCACTGGATTTAAATATAAGTGAAAATCTCCAGATAGGGACGACAAAGGGCGAACTCCTTATATCGATAAAAAAATACGACTATAGAACAGGATATACAGTATTTAAAAGGGAAGCTATCCATCTAATTTATGCTGAATTCATAGCAGAATTAAGAGTGATATCCATATGTTGATGCTACACAAACCCCACACGTAGATCTGAGATATTAAGATTTAGAATAGGTCTAAATCCATGCTACCGCAATAGTAAGACAAAAGTGGTTATGATGGATGAACACAGAAAATACACCTGCGGGATTAATGTAAAGTGTGACAACTTTTACATTTTTTTAGACTGCATAAAGTTCTAGACATTGTGTAAAGGAATTTAAAAACCTTTCTTTCTTAAATATGGTATCCATGAATGGCAGCAAGCAGTAACAATTTTGATAGATATAAAATATGTAACATGTGCCTTAGGAAGATTTGTGATTCAGAAAAGGGGGTGGTGATGAACAGAGTGTCTGAATTAAGCAGACCACTCTTACCCAGTCCAAAGATCAGGGCTTGATCCATCACCGTTATTTATCTCACTGCACCATCCCAGTTCAGAACCTGGCTATATGCAAATCAGTCTGTCCCTGGCCCAGTGCATCATAGGAAGAGGGCAGACTAAACTACCAAGCCAATTTTTCACCAGAAAGGAGACAAGCTACCAGGGACCGGTTTCTGGCATTTCAGCCGTCTTCGGCCCGGCTTGCTTGAATCCTGATGGTGCAGTGAGAAAGGGACTCATGTCTGAGTATACCCTGCCACACCTATAGTGGCCAAAAACGATTCAGAAAAGGGGGTGGTGATGAACAGAGTGTCTGAATTAAGCAGACCACTCTTACCCAGTCCAAAGATCAGGGCTTGATCCATCACCGTTATTTATCTCACTGCACCATCCCAGTTCAGAACCTGGCTATATGCAAATCAGTCTGTCCCTGGCCCAGTGCATCATGGGAACAGGGCAGACTAAACTACCAAGCCAATTCTTCACCAGAAAGCAGACAAGCTACCGGGGACCGGTTTCTGGCATTTCAGCCGTCTTCGGCCCGGCTTGCTTGAATCCTGATGGTGCAGTGAGAAAGGGACTCATGTCTGAGTATACCCTGCCACACCTATAGTGGCCAAAAACGATTCAGAAAAAGGGGGTGGTGATGAACAGAGTGTCTGAATTAAGCAGACCACTCTTACCCAGTCCAAAGATCAAGGCTTGATCCATCACCATTATTTATCTCACTGCACCATCCCAGTTCAGAACCTGGCTATATGCAAATCAGTCTGTCCCTGGCCCAGTGCATCATGGGAACAGGGCAGACTAAACTACCAAGCCAATTCTTCACCAGAAAGGAGACAAGCTACCGGGGACCGGTTTCTGGCATTTCAGCCGTCTTCGGCCCGGCTTGCTTGAATCCTGATGGTGCAGTGAGAAAGGGACTCATGGCTGAGTATACCCTGCCACACCTATAGTGGCCAAAAACGATTCAGAAAAGGGGGTGGTGATGAACAGAGTGTCTGAATTAAGCAGACCACTCTTACCCAGTCCAAAGATCAGGGCTTGATCCATCACCGTTATTTATCTCACTGCACCATCCCAGTTCAGAACCTGGCTATATGCAAATCAGTCTGTCCCTGGCCCAGTGCATCATGGGAACAGGGCAGACTAAACTACCAAGCCAATTCTTCACCAGAAAGGAGACAAGCTACCGGGGACCGGTTTCTGGCATTTCAGCCGTCTTCGGCCCGGCTTGCTTGAATCCTGATGGTGCAGTGAGAAAGGGACTCATGTCTGAGTATACCCTGCCACACCTATAGTGGCCAAAAACGATTCAGAAAAGGGGGTGGTGATGAACAGAGTGTCTGAATTAAGCAGACCACTCTTACCCAGTCCAAAGATCAGGGCTTGATCCATCACCGTTATTTATCTCACTGCACCATCCCAGTTCAGAACCTGGCTATATGCAAATCAGTCTGTCCCTGGCCCAGTGCATCATGGGAACAGGGCAGACTAAACTACCAATCCAATTCTTCACCAGAAAGGAGACAAGCTACCGGGGACCGGTTTCTGGCATTTCAGCCGTCTTCGGCCCGGCTTGCTTGAATCCTGATGGTGCAGTGAGAAAGGGACTCATGTCTGAGTATACCCTGCCACACCTATAGTGGCCAAAAACGATTCAGAAAAGGGGGTGGTGATGAACAGAGTGTCTGAATTAAGCAGACCACTCTTACCCAGTCCAAAGATCAGGGCTTGATCCATCACCGTTATTTATCTCACTGCACCATCCCAGTTCAGAACCTGGCTATATGCAAATCAGTCTGTCCCCGGCCCAGTGCATCATGGGAACAGGGCAGACTAAACTACCAAGCCAATTCTTCACCAGAAAGGAGACAAGCTACCCGGGACCGGTTTCTGGCATTTCAGCCGTCTTCGGCCCGGCTTGCTTGAATCCTGATGGTGCAGTGAGAAAGGGACTCATGTCTGAGTATACCCTGCCACACCTATAGTGGCCAAAAACGATTCAGAAAAGGGGGTGGTGATGAACAGAGTGTCTGAAGTGTCCAAAGATCAGGGCTTGATCCATCACCGTTATTTATCTCACTACACCATCCCAGTTCAGAACCTTGCTATATGCAAATCAGTCTGTCCCTGGCCCAGTGCATCATGGGAACAGGGCAGACTAAACTACCAAGCCAATTCTTCACCAGAAAGGAGACAAGCTACCGGAGACCGGTTTCTGGCATTTCAGCCGTCTTCGGCCCGGCTTGCTTGAATCCTGATGGTGCAGTGAGAAACGGACTCATGTCTGAGTATACCCTGCCACACCTATAGTGGCCAAAAACGATTCAGAAAAGGGGGTGGTGATGAACAGAGTGTCTGAATTAAGCAGACCACTCTTACCCAGTCCAAAGATCAGGGCTTGATCCATCACCGTTATTTATCTCACTGCACCATCCCAGTTCAGAACCTGGCTATATGCAAATCAGTCTGTCCCTGGCCCAGTGCATCATGGGAACAGGGCAGACTAAACTACCAAGCCAATTCTTCACCAGAAAGGAGACAAGCTACCGGGGACCGGTTTCTGGCATTTCAGCCGTCTTCGGCCCGGCTTGCTTGAATCCTGATGGTGCAGTGAGAAAGGGACTCATGTCTGAGTATACCCTGCCACACCTATAGTGGCCAAAAACGATTCAGAAAAGGGGGTGGTGATGAACAAAGTGTCTGAAGTGTCCAAAGATCAGGGCTTGATCCATCACCGTTATTTATCTCACTACACCATCCCAGTTCAGAACCTGGCTATATGCAAATCAGTCTGTCCCTGGCCCAGTGCATCATGGGAACAGGGCAGACTAAACTACCAAGCCAATTCTTCACCAGAAAGGAGACAAGCTACCGGGGACCGGTTTCTGGCATTTCAGCCGTCTTCAGCCCGGCTTGCTTGAATCCTGATGGTGCAGTGAGAAAGGGACTCATGTCTGAGTATACCCTGCCACACCTATAGTGGCCAAAAACGATTCAGAAAAGGGGGTGGTGATGAACAGAGTGTCTGAATTAAGCAGACCACTCTTACCCAGTCCAAAGATCAGGGCTTGATCCATCACCGTTATTTATCTCACTGCACCATCCCAGTTCAGAACCTGGCTATATGCAAATCAGTCTGTCCCTGGCCCAGTGCATCATGGGAACAGGGCAGACTAAACTACCAGGCCAATTCTTCACCAGAAAGGAGACAAGCGACCGGGGACCGGTTTCTGGCATTTCAGCCGTCTTCGGCCCGGCTTGCTTGAATCCTGATGGTGCAGTGAGAAAGGGACTCATGTCTGAGTATACCCTCCCACACCTATAGTGGCCAAAAACGATTCAGAAAAGGGGGTGGTGATGAACAGAGTGTCTGAATTAAGCAGACCACTCTTACCCAGTCCAAAGATCAGGGCTTGATCCATCACCGTTATTTATCTCACTGCACCATCCCAGTTCAGAACCTGGCTATATGCAAATCAGTCTGTCCCTGGCCCAGTGCATCATGGGAACAGGGCAGACTAAACTACCAAGCCAATTCTTCACCAGAAAGGAGACAAGCTACCGGGGACCGGTTTCTGGCATTTCAGCCGTCTTAGGCCCGGCTTGCTTGAATCCTGATGGTGCAGTGAGAAAGGGACTCATGTCTGAGTATACCCTGCCACACCTATAGTGGCCAAAAACGATTCAGAAAAGGGGGTGGTGATGAACAGAGTGTCTGAATTAAGCAGACCACTCTTACCCAGTCCAAAGATCAGGGCTTGATCCATCACCGTTATTTATCACACTGCACCATCCCAGTTCAGAACCTGGCTATATGCAAATCAGTCTGTCCCTGGCCCAGTGCATCATGGGAACAGGGCAGACTAAACTACCAAGCCAATTCTTCACCAGAAAGGAGACAAGCGACCGGGGACCGGTTTCTGGCATTTCAGCCATCTTCGGCCCGGCTTGCTTGAATCCTGATGGTGCAGTGAGAAAGGGACTCATGTCTGAGTATACCCTGCCACACCTATAGTGGCCAAAAACGATTCAGAAAAGGGGGTGGTGATGAACAGAGTGTCTGAATTAAGCAGACCACTCTTACCCAGTCCAAAGATCAGGGCTTGATCCATCACCGTTATTTATCTCACTGCACCATCCCAGTTCAGAACCTGGCTATATGCAAATCAGTCTGTCCCTGGCCCAGTGCATCATGGGAACAGGGCAGACTAAACTACCAAGCCAATTCTTCACCAGAAAGAAGACAAGCTACCGGGGACCGGTTTCTGGCATTTCAGCCGTCTTCGGCCCGGCTTGCTTGAATCCTGATGGTGCAGTGAGAAAGGGACTCATGTCTGAGTATACCCTGCCACACCTATAGTGGCCAAAAACGATTCAGAAAAGGGGGTGGTGATGAACAGAGTGTCTGAATTAAGCAGACCACTCTTACCCAGTCCAAAGATCAGGGCTTGATCCATCACCGTTATTTATCTCACTGCACCATCCCAGTTCAGAACCTGGCTATATGCAAATCAATCTGTCCCTGGCCCAGTGCATCATGGGAACAGGGCAGACTAAACTACCAAGCCAATTCTTCACCAGAAAGGAGACAAGCTACCGGGGACCGGTTTCTGGCATTTCAGCCGTCTTCGGCCCGGCTTGCTTGAATCCTGATGGTGCAGTGAGAAAGGGACTCATGTCTGAGTATACCCTGCCACACCTATAGTGGCCAAAAACGATTCAGAAAAGGGGGTGGTGATGAACAGAGTGTCTGAATTAAGCAGACCACTCTTACCCAGTCCAAAGATCAGGGCTTGATCCATCACCGTTATTTATCTCACTGCACCATCCCAGTTCAGAACCTGGCTATATGCAAATCAGTCTGTCCCTGGCCCAGTGCATCATGGGAACAGGGCAGACTAATTTGCATATAGCCAGGTTCTGAGCTGGGATGGTGCAGTGAGCTAAAAAACGGTGTTGGATCTAGCCCTGATCTCTTGACTGAGTGAGAGTATTCTGCTTAATTCAGAAACTCTGTCCATCACCACCCCTTGTTGTTTAATTATTTTGTCCACCATAAGCGTGGAAGGGTATACTCAGATGTGAGTCCCTTGCTCATTGCACCATCAGGATTCAAGCAAGCCGGGCCGAAGACGGCTGTAATGCCAGAAACCGGTCCCCGGAAGCTTGTTTCCTTCCCAGTGAAAGAATTGGCTTTGTAGTTTGGTGCAGTGAGCTAAAAAACGGTGTTGGATCTAGCCCTGATCTCTTGACTGGGTGAGATATTCTGCTTAATTCAGAAACTCTGTCTATCACCACCCCTTGTTGTTTAATTATTTTGTCACCACCCCTTGTTGTTTAATTAGGAAGATTTGTGGTCACCATCAAAAGCATTTTATTTGATTTTTAGGGGGACCGTTTAAAGTATTTTGTAAGGAATGGATACATTTTAAGTATAAATTGTAAGTATAAATTACACAATGTCATTTTATTCATATTTACATGTATCAGGTTGATTAATTTTAATACAATTTTATGATGTTTTTTAAACAAAGGTCAAAATAAACATTTTTCTGACTAATTGGAATTGGGGACTTAATCCCATGTCCGAAAGTTAGGGGAAAAAAATATATCTGGACAGGGTAGGGATACCCTGCTCCCTTGGCCCTGTGTATGTGTGTGTTGGGGAGGTCTTAAAAGACCCCCTAAACAGCCAAAATGAAAACAAAAATTGAATTGTGATCTCACTGACCTTCTGTGAGGCTCGCAGAAATCTCGCAGGATCACGACTAATTAAAAAAACCAAAATAAACACCTGTTGCCGTTATATTATTTGGAGGAGGGGGTATAGGCCCCCCATCTCAAGTCAGAAAAGGACCCGAGACCCAATCCCCCGGGCCTATATTAATCTATAGGGGAGGGGCTGCCCACGTGCCTTAAGAGGCCCTAGGACCCCATCCCCGGGGCCAAAGTGTTTACTTTTAGGGGAGATGGGCATGTGGCCCCCTCCACAAGCCTTACTAGGCTCCTGGAAACTCCATTGCCTGAACCCGGCTGGGACCGCAGGGCCAATAGTTCGCTACGAATGGCCGAAGGCCCCCTCGCCATGCACTGCTAATTACCCCAAATATTAAATCGTTCATGAAATGCTCTATATCACCATTGATAGCATCACTGCAACATTTGCAACATCAATAATAACAAAACTGTGCATGGCGGGGCGAGAGTTATAGTTCCTATAAATAACTATAACTGGTAAACTTCAGTGGTTTTTTAGTTGTCACTGAAATTTTCAAATTATTATAATGTCACATTAGCCTTCGTTGTTCTCAGTGAATGTATGTGTGTTATATATATATATATATATATATATATGTGATCAAGGGCTCCTGAAGCCCGAAATGTGTCGTTGCAGGCTGCGTGGGAAACGCAAATAAACGAGCATCTGCCTGAATTGCTGTGGTAGTCTGAGTTGCTTCTTCGCCGGGAAACGGAAGTGGTGGGAATTGTTTGGCGCATATATATATATATATATATATATCTATACAACATACAGACATAGATATATATATATATATATATATTTGTCTGTATGTTGTATGTTACACAGTGGTTGCTACTATGTAGTTTAATTTATGACCTAGTTACCACAGGAAATTAAGTTATTAATTTGCTATTAACGTTTGCCAGATCTTCAATAAACTTTCCAAAAAAGTGTATCCACCTGTGCTCCTTCTTGGAAAGTTTTGGGGTGATCTATCAAGTGGGGGTCAAGAAAAAGTGGGAATCCCACAACACAGTACCCCCCATGCTATTTCTATGGGGATTTTTTAACAGAGCTATAGCCTAAACGGCTCAAAGTAATTGCACCAAATTTGGCAGAAAGCTAGATCTTTAGCCATAAAATGTTTTTGTGATTTAGTGTAAATCCAATCAATAGTTTTTTTTTAAAATGAAGGTTGAAAATATATAGATATCTGTATTGGTTGGTTAGCTGGACTCTTGCTGGAGTCCCTCTGGCATGCAGCTTCAAAAAATAGAAAGCTCTGATTTGTTGAAGAGGCATTTTTTCCATCGGCGGCCTCTCTCTTCAGGGATTGAGAAGCTCCTTCAGGTTCAGTGGGAGCTTGCACTCTGATTGGCTGGCTGCCACATGAAGAAAAAAGTAAAAGGTTAAAGTGACATTATAGTTAGGTATGGTAATAATAAGCTTAAAATGTCGTTATTGTTAGGCAAAAGTATCAGTTTCAATGTAACATTGTAACCTCAAAAAAACTAAAATCCACCAGTTATAGTTATCTGAAGTAACTTTAACTCACGCCCTCACCATAAACTGGTTATGACCTCATATATTATAGCACTCATAATATGATCTATGACATCAAAGATGACATCAGTTCTGACATCTGAAATGATATCATTGGTGACAACTCTATGCATGGCTGGCGCAAGTGAGGTGTCCCACCGGCGGCATGGCTTATGTAAGGTGCGAGACTGAACACCAGCATTGGGAACCCAAATGTCCTCTGCAAAGACTGATTTGCATTCTCCTAGGCAGCACTTCTCAAAACTTTGAGAGGTGACTTTACAGCTAGATCAATGAACAGAAGACACAGAGGGGAGATCCAGATGCAGTAAGTTGCATCTGGTGGGAATCCCCGAAGAATGGGGAGGACCCCCAACATGAACGATTTTTAATGGACTGGTTCAAATATCTGGTCCAAGTATGGGACCTTTTATCTTGCTTCGTGATTGAGGGGGCACACAGGTCCCGGACTAACAAATCACCTCCAGGTGCCCCATTCCACCCTGTTATCCTGAGGCATTTAAATTATTTATATAGGAATGCTATGCTGAGGGTGGCTTGCGTCCAGCAGAATGTGCTTCTCCAGACAGCGAGGATTATGATTATTCCTGACTACCCAGCCTGCATCCAATAGCAGTGGAAGATATTTGCAGACAGTAAAGTAAAATGACAGGCAATCCGAAGCTCGTGCATGCTCCTTTACCTTGCTTGGCTGAAGGCCATGCACCAAGGAAATACATTTGTCTTTGATATCTTGGAGGAGGTCGGTTCAGTGACTAAATATCGAGGGACAGAATATCGACTGCCCAAAATAGAGACTCCAAAATATCGAGGGACAAATTATAGAATCACTATCTACAAACAGGTAAGTACTAAAATATTGAGTACAAAATATCGATAGTTAAAATATAGTTAACTAAAATATCGAATGTTTCAAATGCATTAAAAATAATATAAAAATAATTAAATAATAAACACAATTAAATAAAACATAGTTAAAATAATGTAAAAAAGCTTAATATGTAAAAATAATAAATGTAATGTAAAACATTTTTAATATATATTTAATTAATAAAATAATAAAATAATTATTGATCTTAATTATGAAATATTTAAAACATTATTACAAATATATTTACATACATATATAAATAAAAAATATTATCTAAATATAAAAAACTAAATAATATATAATAATTTAAATAATTAAAGTAATACTTTTTATGTTAATTAATAATTTAGCCTACATTAAATATAACAAAATTAAAAACATTACAGAGCTAAGGGAATAAAATTAGTATTCACACTCCAACAATTGCAAAAGTAAAGAATTTGTTGGATAGTGGGAGGGTAAAAATTACTATTCCCACCCTAGTGAGTGAAATAGTAGGGAAAGCGTTGGCTACTGTAGGGTTAAAAATTACTATTCCCACTCCAGTGAGTGCAACAGTAGGGAAAGCATTGGATAGCGTTGGGGTAAAAATTACTATTCCCAGTCCAGAGAGTGCAACAGTAGGGAAAGCGTTGGATAGCATTGGGGTAAAAATTACTATTCCCAATCCAGAGAGTGCAACAGTAGGGAAAGCGTTGGATAGCGTAGGGGTAAAAATTACCACTCCCACTCCAGTGAGTGCAACAGTAGGGAAAGCGTTAGATAGCGTAGGGGTAAAAATTACTATTCCCACTCCAGAGAGTGCAACAGTAGGGAAAACGTTAATAACAGGAGGGTAAAAATTACTATTCCCACTCCAGTGAGTGCAACAGTAGGGAAAGTGTTGGATAGCATAGGGGTAAAAGTTACTATTCCCACTCCAGTGAGTGAAACAATAGGGAAAGCGTTGGATAGCGTAGGGGTAAAAATTACTATTCCCACTCCAGAGAGTGCAACAGTAGGGAAAACGTTGGATAGCGGGAGGGTAAAAATTACTATTCCCACTCCAGAGAGTGCAACAGTAGGGAAAGCGTTGGATAGCGTTGGGGTAAAAATTATTATTCCCAATCCAGAGAGTGCAACAGTAGGGAAAGCGTTGGATAGCGTAGGGGTAAAAATTACTATTCCCACTCCTGTGAGTGCAACAGTAGGGAAAGTGTTAGGTAGCTTGCGGGTAAAAGTTACTATTCCCACTCCAGCGAGTGCAACAGTAGGGAAAGCGTTGGATAGCGTAGGGGTAAAAGTTACTATTCCCACTCCAGTGAGTGCAACAGTAGGGAAAGCGTTGGATAGCGCAGGGGTAAAAATCACCATAAAAGTAGAAAAAAACATAGAAACAAAAGCCAAACTACAGCGAAGCACAACGGATGTTGCCTGGGCAAGTACGGAGGACAACAAGAACCCCACAAGCCCCCCGGAGGACCGCGTGGGACCTCGTGGTCAGAGAAGGGCAAGGAGGAGAAGAGTAGGCAGAAGCGGTTCAGTCCGCAGGAAAACAGGATACTGATAACATAGGTGGTAGAACACTATCAACAACTGTTTGTCACCTCCTCTGTGTCAGTGACAACAAAAAATGGAATATGCCAGTCCATCCTGGACAAGGTGAATGCAGTCGGAGTGCTGAAGAGGACAATGGAAGGGGTCAAGAGGTGCTGGAATGATGTGAAGCAAAAAAACAAGCAGAAACTCGCAAACAACCGTAAGGCAGCAATGCAGACTGGAGATGGGAGTCCTGCGCCACAGGAGAGGTTGGACGATAAGGAGAAAATGGTGTCCACAGTCCTTAGTGGGGAGACGGTGGCAGGAGTAGGGGGACCGGACACTGCTCAACATGACCGGACACAACAACACCAGGGTGAGTAATGACCAGGGACTTGGGGGACGGGGAGATTGGCAGAATGGTACACATGCACAATTAAGTAGCGCATATCGCCAGACAAACCTTGCCCTAGCCCCCAAATCCCACCAAGAGACCAATGTACCCAAGTATGCATCAACTCAGCACTGTATAAGCACAGAAGTCAAAGGCACACCGCATGAAAGGGATAAGGGGCATCAAAATCAGAGCAGCAGGGGTGACTCCCCAAAATGCAGCACACACACACACATAACATACAGAGAAAATCAACATTGACAGTGATGTGGTACAAACCGCAACACGTCCACGACAGAGCACAGGAAACAAATCAAGATCCGCCACACCGGTAACACCAGTTGACAGATGCATTGAGGTAGAACATTTGCCTATTGCCGACACTCCCTCATTGCCCACACCATAGAGCGTAGCCCAAGAATCCAGCAGAGAAAATAGCTGAAATAAACCCCCCCACGCATCGATTGCCACCTGCTGCCAGAATAGCTTTGCACACCGACACAGAGGCACGAGTCACCCCTCTCCCATCTGCACACATACCATTCCTTCCTGCTGATCCCACACCCATACCCCAGTTCAGCATCCAGTTTTTTTTCCAGCTCAGGATACACACCAGTTGCTCATATAACACCGGAAAGGGACAGGGATTGTATCCCACCCACCAGAGAAGAAGGCTCAAAAACCCCCATAAGAACCATGGGTAGACGTAGCTCCGTCATCAAGATCTGAGTAGTATCCATATACCAGGACACATAAGTCTAACACAGATAACTTCAACATATGTATAATGCTGGGATTGTATTGATTGCTACGTGCAACTTTGGACCATTGTTTCTGAATGAGGCCCTAGGTGCCTACACACCTAAACGGGCTTTATGTTCATCCACAGCAAATTTGCTGACGGTGCCTCTTACAAGACAGCATCATGGGGTGACAAACGATTCACTGTCGCCACAGCCAAGCTGTGGAACTTCCTTCCAATTCACAACAAATCTAGCCCGACTCTACTTGCTTTCAGAAAAAAAGACAAAAACATGGCTTTTTAGCCAATAGTCTATTCCTGCTCGCTGTCCCTAGCGCCGAGGCACCCATGGGTATTTGTGCGCTCTATACATTGCAAAGAATAAATAAATATTATGATAGCTACGAGAGAAAGCAATTATGAATGTACAAAAGAATGCCTAAACTATCTTTGTCTACCCATGTATGTAACTTGAGCTTAGAACCATTTATGATGCTTTACTGTATCTAAAGTGTCAAAATTCAATTAAAAAAATCTAAACAAAAAAGCAGAACACAGGACACAACTGGTGGCGCATGTGTGTAGAAACTGGCCAATCACATTTGGCATTGCAGGCAAAAGTGAGATAATAATGTACAAGTACAAACGCACATCCGTGATGTTGTTGAAATGTCCACTGTCCCTCACCAAATAGGCATCTCCTCCCAGCCACAATGTGCACAGTTGTGCAGTCTGTTTGTTAACATGTACAATGCGACAACATACATGTGAACACATTGTTAAACTACATCTCCCCTTCACATTGCAGAGGGAGAATGAACACCTCCTGCACACCTCCTTCAGAGCAGCCCAAACCTCTCTTCTCTGATGACGAAGAGGACAACCACACCTTCAACTCCGACGGCCTACAACAGCTTGTGGAGAGCCTCCACAGCCGACCTCCAGAGCAGCCCAGCTGCTATGAGGAGACCCAACCCCCTGCACAGACCACACAGCAGGCAACACCCACCCCCATGGCTGCCTCCCAGGAACCCTACGAAGAACACATGGCCTTCCAATGCCGTGTGTTGGGGCGCCAAGAAAATCTGGCTGAACAGGTGCAGGTGGGCTTCGACCGCATGTCAGCCAAAATAGATGCCATACGTGGGTGTTTAAGTCCCATCAGGGACTACTCACAGTCCCTAACGGACATGCTTTCCAACGCTCTCCATGCTCTCCAACAGACCATGCCTGACATCGCTGGAGGCCTGACTCAGAGTCTAGAACAACTGCCCAGTCAGAGTGGCTCTAGCGATGTCACACAGGAGTTGGGACACATGCGGAGGTTAATGGAGACCATGGAGCAGACGCAGACGGAAAGAGCAGCTGCGATGGCTGCACACCAGCCAGAGGTTGCTGGGTTCCTCAATGACCTCAAGACCATTGTCATGGCATTGCTGCAACAAGGCCTGGCACAGATGAATGCTGCTGCTACTACTGCATCCACATCTCCGCCCCCTGAAGTGTCAGTGCCACACAGTGCAGCAGACATTCCACCTCTGGCCCCTGGGGTGTCACTGCCACACAGTGCCGGAGATAGGGCATCACCCCCCACAAGTGTTGCACATGAAGCAGCAAAGGACGAAGATGCGGATGAATCTGCCTTACTGGTAGGAAGAAAATTGTAGCATTCTTCTCCGCCATATGGCCGGTTTCTGCTTGGTTCTGCCCTCTGCATCATCACCTTCCACTGTCCCCCGATACACTCTGCGACACTCATCTTGGACCTCGAAATGGACTGTCATATTCTGTTTGATCGCCAATGACACAGCAATCAGACTGCGGACTGAACTCTTCCTCTTCCTTTGGACTTGGCATTCCCTTAAGGACTCTGGCTGGCCCTCCACGGGCCACAATTGTAAACTGGGATTTGCATGGCCCTGTACTGCTCCAGCTGCAATACTCCACTGAATGTGCATTAAACATTCATAATCACACAGATGTGTCATGTCTATGATCTTTCAAGTGTGGAAGTATGGATGAATGTAGGGTCAGTGATTCCCCCTTACGTCCAAGTTGCTCATGTCATTGGACTTGGGTGACAGGGTGACACATTTCACAATGCGGTCCGGGTGGCGCCGACACAACAACAGTGACAGACGCATTAGTTACTTCCTTGTCCAGCCCAGTATGGAACCACGCCCAGAGCCCCGGGGTCATTGTTCAAACCCTTACGTTGGACTGGCATACGCCAGGACAGCCCACTCTGCTCATGCTCACGGGGGTACTACAATGCTACATGTCCCAGGTCTTCCCTGTAGTGATCTACTAATCACAGGTCTACTTGTTAGCATGCCACAGCCACTCCCTCACGTCTGGTTTACATCCACACCACACCCATCCAGCACACGCGTCACAGCACATGTAACCCTGCCAATAAAAAGGGCCGGGTGCTCGTGCTCGACGCCATCCACTCTCTATCTGGGTGTATCCGTGTGTAGTTAATTTAGGCATGAGGGCCTAGGACCCTGCAACATCACATTCCCCAGGGCAGGAGGTGAAATGATGGCGTCCTCACCAAAATACTCAATTATAGAGGGTCCATGACTTGCGGGGCACAGAATCGGGGGCACTGGATACACTGCGGCCAGCACAGGCACACCGCCATGGGACGGTGACTTTCGGTGCACTGAGGTAGGGGCACCTTAAGTACTGAACAGGTTTGCAGCCTGCGATGATGACCCTTCCTAGTGTTCCGGACTGGTGACGATCGTTGTGAGCCCTGTTGGACCGCAGTGTAGGCCTGAGCCAGCGGGCAATGCGTGCGTACCGCCACGTGGTGTTGCCTCACGGGTCACAGAGTTAGTGGCACCTAAAGGGCTGAGCGGGTGTGCAGCCTGCAATGATGCTGTGTGTACTGATATGTCCTCTGCCATAGTGAAATCAAGACCCAGAATCAAGTGTGAGACCTGATGGCCCACGGAGCAGAGCTGCATGATGTGGAGGGTGCCATGTTTGCGGGCCCCAGGTTTGGGGCTTGCACCGGCACGTGGTGGGCCCTCTTTGTGACATGCTGGTGGCGGAAGATGAGCAATGAGGCCTGGGTGTCCAGAGGTGGGCAATTACTGCTGGGATGCAGATGCCTGGGTGCGCAGGGGCGGGGAATCACCGCGGAGCGGTGGGAGGGGCTGGGGTGAAGCTGCCTGGGTGCGCAGGGGCAGACAGGGGATGATGGCGTGTGCAATTGTATGTACTCTGCCATTCATGTATCTAGACTCTGTTTCAGATGAGGGATCTGTTTCAGATGAGGGACCTGGTGAACCGCAGTACATACCGGTACGTGGTTGGAGACACACCGGTGGCAGCAGGTGAGCAGTGAGGCCTGGGTGTGCAGTGTGAGCACTCTCTTCCTGTCCCTCTCTTCTTTTCTCTGTGTATCTCTCCCCCTCTCTTTCCGTCTCTCTCTACCTCTCTCTCTGTCTGTCTTTCTCTCTCCCCCCTCTCTTTTTGTCTTTCTCTCTCTCTCTCCCTCTCTTTCCGTCTCTCTCTCTCTCCCTCTCTGTCCGTCTTTCTCTCTCTCCCTCTCTTTCCGTCTTTCTCTCTCTCACACTCTCTTTCCATCTTTCTCTCTCCCTCTCTTTCTCTCTCTCTGTATCTCTCTCTCTCTCCTTTGCTCTCTCTCTGTCCTTTGATGCGCACATGACACACCTTCTTATCTGGATTTTTGTCTTGCAGGCTGTGACCTACAGATTGTTCCGAGGAGCCCCGGCATGAGATTTCATTAATATTGTTTTGAGTTTTTTAAAATACATTTTTGTTTGGTAATTCGAAGGTGAATGTGTGATGCTCATTTTTGTGACAACACATGCATGTTACCTGTTATAATTGCGCGACATCAGGCACATTTTTTGGTACATGATTTTGAGAAGTTGATGTGACATGTCTTGCCAGGGGGAGAAGGGGGTGGTGGTGGGTGTGGCCCTGTTGGCGCTCCCAGCTGCATGATCAGTGGCTCCATGACACCTGTTGCCCATCAGGTGTGGCTCTAGGCTGGGCTCTCTTTTCTGGTGCAGGCTGTCGTCCGAATTTACACCAGGTCAGGGCAGGTGTTGATTTCCTGCTGCTAACGTACCTTATCGCCTGTTTTGGGTTCTTAGTGCCGATCTGGCTGGTTGTTGAGAGTGTTGCGGAGTGGTGTTGCTGCTTTTGGCACGGGAACGCCTACTCTGCATCTCATTAGCGATAGTTGCCGGGGTCATCTGTGGAAATGTTTTTTGTGGCTGCTATCGCAGGAAAACTGGTGATATGGGCTGTTATCACCAGCTTGTGAATGGGGCGATAATTTTATCACAACTTTGGCTGCGTTAAAGTGCAGCTAACTCAGCGAGAAGTCCATGAGAATATTCCCCAAAGGATTTCAGGACCCCTACGTTGGTTATTGGAATCTCTTATGCTACCGCAGGAAAATTTAGCATTACATTTCATGGGACCCGTGCGCTAGAATTATTGTACATGTAAATACAAAATTGTGCTAAATCACTTATAGAAATAAATGATAAAAAATGTAATTACATTTTAACATAAATTTCTAAGTAGGATATTTTTAGAGAGTTCATGCCCGCTTCCATCTAAATGATGATGGAAGTCAATTCTAATCCAAAGAGATATTTGATCTTTTTTTTTTATTAGATATAAGTCACACATTTGGGTCACTTTATCACCCTGGTGGCAATGGCGCAGAAGAGAGTTTAAATTGCATCATTAAGGGGACCATACAGCTAGCCTATTGTGGTGAAAATAATTGGTGGTCTGAGGTAAAAAGGATCTTGTGGGAATATCATGTAACTGAGTAGGAATCCATGGTGAAAATCCATTTATGATTATGAGATTGCAGATACCTTACAATATGAAAAAACATGGTTGGACGAAGAAGGGGAAACAGCCTTTACAACAAGGTTTTTACTACGCTGTGCCTTTACCACACATTTTTTTAGCACAAATGTTTTTGCAACATGTATGTTTTTACAATGCATGCCTTTACCACACATTTAAGGTAAGTTGGGGTGTATGGGGGTCCCCCCCACCAAATACATTGTTTTTACATACATAAACAATGCGTGGCAATGGCATACGTTGTAAAAGCATATGCGTTGTAAAAAAATGGGGGGTAAAAAATGTATGGTTAAGGCATGCAATATATTGTTGTTCTGTCGTACAACCATGAAGAAGAGTAGAGTAGTCAGTTAGGAACCCTCAGTGATGTTAAGAGGTATTTAAATGCTCCTCAAGTGGGGTAAAGGATCTCACACCGTCTGTTGGATAGTAGGCTCATGTGAACCAAAGTAGGGTGTTGTTAAAAGGTGATAGTGTATTTAGTGAAACTTTGAGGATTATAAAAGTGTTGAAAAATGCTGTGAAATTTGAAGATGCTAGTGTGTGACAGTAAAGAAGGATCCCATAAATGGCTTTTGTAGACAACGAGCTGTTTAGTGAATTGAGTGGTGTAGATGTATTTGGTGGTGGAATGAGAGAAGAAGATGAAGATACAGTCTCTCCTGATTAGATGGGGATTCAGCTATTGTCACAGTTGACCAGCCTGCTGTTTATTTATTTATTTATAAAGCTTTGTATAGTGTGAACATGACCTTAGAGGGTATCAGAGCACTTCACATTTTAGGGTAGGTAGGATACAGTTGTAAGAAAAGACATTTGTTACGTATATGAGAATAGCTTGGTAAAGCTGGAGTTCATGGTTGCACATCAATGTAGTGGTAATTCAGGGCATCGGAATAGTGGGCAGGTAAGTAAACAATAGAACCTAAAGTATCTTAGGGCAGAAACGAGTTCATTAGCATTGTTTTCACTCCTTTTTTTAATGAAGCGGTAGAGGAGATTCGACGGACATCTGGTAGTAGAGTGTTCCATATTTATTTATTTATTTATTTATGGAATTTGATAAAGCGCACGGCTACCCCCACTGGGGGTGTCCCGGCGCTGAGGACAGGAACAGCAGTGATTTAGGCAACTAGTAGTGTGAGTACAGGTATGTTTTTAGTTTGGATCTAAAAAGGGATTCTGATTCGGTGAGTCTGAGGCCAAGCGGTAGGGAGTTCCATAGCTTGGCGGTAACCACAGCAAAGGCTCTACCACCTCTTCTCGAGCGATGAAAACGGGGAGGTAGTAGGAGACGGAGGTGGTTGGATCTCAGGGAGCGGACCGATTGGAC
Organism: Lissotriton vulgaris; assembly: GCF_964263255.1. Classification (NCBI taxonomy): domain Eukaryota; kingdom Metazoa; phylum Chordata; class Amphibia; order Caudata; family Salamandridae; genus Lissotriton; species Lissotriton vulgaris. The sequence continues at coordinate 234,576,656 of NC_141690.1, read as the reverse complement.
CTGCTTCAATCTGTCTCTAAGATAGCGTGGCCCTTGGCCGTTGAGCGCTCTAAAGGCCAGGACCAGGGCTTTGAACTGTATGCGATGAGAGATTTGGAGCCAGTGTAAATTCTTCAGGTACGGGGAGATGGAGTGTCGATAGGGGACATGACAAATGTATGCGATGAGAGATTTGGAGCCAGTGTAAATTCTTCAGGTACGGGGAGATGGAGTGTCGATAGGGGACATGACAAATCAGTCTTGCCGCTGCGTTTTGGACAATTTGCAGACGATGGCATAAGTATGCAGGCGCCCCTACGTACAGACTTTTGGAATAGTCCAGGTGTGAAGTGATGAGGGCGTGCAAAACCGTCCTCATTGAGTCACCTGACAGATAGGGGAAGATTTTTTTAATCATTTTTAGTTTGCCAAAACAGGCGGAAGTAACCTTTTGGATTTGAGTTTTGCATGACAGTTCATTATCAAAATGGAACCCAAGGTTCCGGGCAGAGTGAGAAGGGATGGGGGTGGGTTGAGCTCAGTCGGCCACCATACGGAAGGCAGCAGGGGGGGGGTTTAGATTAAAAAATAGCACCTCAGTTTTATCTGTATTTAGATTTAATGTGTTTGATGTCATCCAATGAACTATATTGGTGAGGCAGGTTTTAAAATTGTCGAGACCTTTGTCAGAGTGGTCTCTAAAAGAAAGGATAAGCTGAGTATCATCAGCGTAAGAGACCACTCTGACACCGCAGTCCTCTACCACTTTTGCCAATGGTGACATATAGACATTAAAAAACAGTGGGCTGAGTGCCGAACCCTGTGGGACTCCACAGTCCAGGGGCATCTTATTTTTTGACAGGTGGGGGCGCCACCAGACCTGTTGCGTTCTGCCTGATAGGAAAGATTTTATCCACGCCAGTGAAGTGCCCTGTATTCCTAGGGTATATAACCTATTCAGTAATATGGAGTGGGTCACGGTGTCGAAAGCCGCGGACAGATCGAGGAGGACCAACATGGCCACCTCGTCTCTGTCCACGCTCTCTCTTATGGTCTCTGATACTTCCAAAAGGGCCGTCTCTGTACTATATCCGTATCTAAATCCGGATTGAGAGTCATGCAAAAGGGAGTTGGACTCCAGGTAGTCGGCCAATTGCTCCTGTATTACTTTTTCCAAGATCTTAGCAGGCTTGGGTAGGAGGGAAATGGTTCAGCAGTTGCTGAGAACCGACGGGTCAGCATCCACTTTCTTCAGTATGGGGATGAGCATTGCCTGTTTCCATTCCGATGGGAATATGCCAGAGGAAAGTGAGGAATTCCAGATGGAGACTAAGGGGGTGGTGATGAGTGGACCCAGCTGCGTGAATATTAGAGCTGGGACGGGGTCGAGGGGGGAGCCAGATTTACATTTTTGCATTCTGTGTAGGACTGAGTCTTTGACAATGGGGTCGAATGCATCAAATGTGGTGGTGCTGGCCACAGGAGGGGGTGGAGTTGGCAGGGTCTCATCAAGCCCTTTAGGTGGTGTAAATGAAGTGAAAATATCCACAATCTTGTGATGAAAAAAGTGCGATAGGTCATCACAGAGTTCTTGGCTAGGTGAGGAGGAACGGGTGAGTGCTGAAGGCTTAGTAAAGTCTTTCACAATTTGAAAGAGGGTTTTGGCCTAGTTGTCAGCTGAGTTGATTTTGTTAGAAAAGTACTCCTTCATGGTGGCTTGTTTTAGTTTATGAAATCTCTTCAGCGCCGCTTTATGTATGTTTTTTTCGATAGGATCATATGTGCGACGCCATTGTCGCTCAAGTCTTTTACATTTGCTTTTCTCCGCTCGGAGTTCTGATGAAAACCAGGGGGCAGAAGGTTTTGATCTGGCCGAGTTGAGGGGGAGAAGAGGGGCGATCACATTAATCGCTGTGACCAGAGTGGAGTTAAAAGTTTCCACATCTGCGTCTATATTCTTAGTTGAGAGCCACTCCATGTTGGACAGTGCTGGTTCCAGGGCCTCAAGGGTGACTTTGTGCCATTTTCTGCCTAGATCAGGTTTTACGTTGTTCATGATTACTGGGGGGGGATAGAGAGGGTGAAGGGGATGAGAGAGTGGTCAGACCAGGCCAGTGGACTTGGGGTCAAAGTGGAGAGTGCTGGCAGGTTTGAGAAGATCAGGTCTAGGGTGTGGCCTGCAGTGTGGGTAGAACCGTGCACTCTTTGGTCTAAGTTTATGCCTGCTAGAGTTTCTACGAGGGTCCTCGCTTTTGGGCAGGTAGGATCATCCACATGTAGGTTGAAATCACCTAAGATGATAAAATGCGGGTGTTTGAGGGAAAGGTCAGCTAGAGTGGCCAGTAACTCAGTGAGATGGGAAGGCTGAGTGCCAGGCGGATTGTAGATAAGAGCACCCGCTAAGACCAAATGGACGGGGTCCGTGATGCTGAAGTACATTGCCTCTATAGGGCCTGAGTTAGGTAATTTCCTGGATGTTATTTTCCATTGGGACCGAAAAATAATAGCAACCCCTCCTCCCACTTTAGTCTCAGGACGGTTAATTCCTACAAAGCGGTAATCGGGGGGATTGCTAGTAATATGTCAGGGTTAGAAGCGTCTTTAACCCAGGTTTCGGTGAGGAACATTAGGTCCCACGCATGGGTGGTGATAGAGAGCCATATATCGCCTGCATGGCGTGGTAGGGAGCGGCAATTGACGAGACACGCCTTGACCTCCCTAGGCGGCTCGCGGACTCGTGGTTTATATCTTTCTTTATTGAGGCAGCTGGTAAGAGCTCCCAAGGGAAAGCCACAGTCTTTGCATACAAAATGGTCAACAAGTAGCTGATTGGGATTGCACTTGACGCTGCAGCTACCGGTCTGAGGCCTCATGGCCCGTAGCTGTGCCCTGGACCAGCGTGTTTGCCCTATTGTAAATCCTCCTGCAGCCTGCCTGGCGCTGGGCGCGACACAGGCGCGGAAGGGCGCAGACGGGCTTGCCTTAGGCGCGCCAGCGGCGTGCACGCTGCGCGCGTCTTAAAGTGCATCGCCTTAAATCGCTGGTGTGCTGACCCCAGACTCCGCCCGCCCAGCGTCCAGAGATAGTGATTGGCCACCCCGCCTACCCTCCACAACAGAGTTGGTGGACCGGGGTAGGGGGCGGAAGTAGCTGGAAGAGGCTGGATTCTCGAGCAGGAGCGGGGGATTGAAAGACACACTAAAGGTAATCTTTAAAACATTAAGACCGGGCAAAGTATTACAACATAACGTCACCTGGGGCTGCTAGCGCGTTTACAAAATAGCGCGCGTCTGCAGGGACAAGGTGAAGGGTTGTGCAAATTAAGTTTCACAGTAAAAAAAACAATTACAATTTAAAAACATGGCATGACCTGAGGCTGCTGGCGCGTTTAAAGACTGCGCTCGTCCCCAGCGATCAGGTACAGAGCGATGTCTTAAATGGCTGGTGTGCTGACCCCAGACTCCGCCCTCCCAGCGTCCAGAGATAGTGATTGACCACCCCGCCTACCCTCCACAACAATCGAGGCGATGCCCGAGAAGGCTCTGTAACTCATTCTCCTTTAGTGGAAAATCTGTGGTTTCAGTAGCAGTGAATATGCACTTTGTAAAGGTCTGCATCCCCCTGATAACTGTAGCTTTTATGCCAGATATATGGTGATCTTGAAATGTAGGACTTTGTGAGTCATGCAGGCAATTTTTAGCTGTATTCTTGCTTCGTACAACAGCCAGTTTGGGCTTTTCAGGCTGTGGATATGTGATCATTTCTTTATGCAAGAATCTGAGACAGGGGGCGTGGCCAATATGGCCGCTGCATGGGACGTGCTCTAATCTTCGCGGCTGGCCTGAAACAAATCCTGCTTAAACCCTACCCATCCCTTTGCCACTCGCTCAAATAAGAGCATCGCCCTGCCTTGGGGAGCATGTGGCACTGCACAGTGAGCGCTGACCCCACCAACCCCCGTCTGGTCGCTTGAAGACGAGGCCTTCAGTGGATCTGGACCGGAGCAGGCCCACTGCTTTGCAAGGAGCGCACAGCATCGCATCAGACGACGTGAGCAGTGTGCTGGGAGGATGGGTCCCCCTCCCTGCACCTTCCGGAGGTGCCTGGTGACCTGATTGCAGCTGCAGTTTGGTGTGGCCTGGCCTGGCAAGCAGACAGCTGTATGGAGGGCCCTGATGCTGAGCTGGCATCCCTGAGCTGAGCCGGCGCTGTGGGCCTGTATGCCTTCCCTGGTCTCCTGAGAGGCTTCCAACCAACTGAGGCATATCCCCCACGCACTGATCCTTGGGGGCGGATGGGAAGCACCCGGCCCAAAGTGGTGACTCGCTGCCTGATATGAGGAAATTCAGGGACCTATGTGCAACGAGCTGCAGTGCTGTGGTCATGCTGATTTGAGACTTAGGGGACTGCTGTGCCGATAGGGCGAGGTGGTTGCCAGCTTTGGCCTGGAGGCAGAGGGCTGCACACTTGACTGTCCATGGGTGTGAGTAATTAACTGTTTATTGTGGCCTGGGTTCCACAGTGAGCACACCGGACGTTGTAGTGCCTCTTCAGGTGTTGCGGGGGGCATGAGGGAGCCTATCGACAGAGTAAAGACATCGCTGGTGCTGCATGGACCCTGCATCTACTTCTGCACTTTGGCTGGGGGTGAGATACACGGGCTCGCGGCCACATAACAATATGCCCATACCTGACAAGAGTTATTTCTCCCCTGCCCACAGTGGATGGCTAAGAAGGTCCTGGGCAGCCCCCACCATGGGTATGCGATGCGGCTTACTGTATTGTGACCCTCTCCTGGAACATGCGTTGTATTTAGTAGCCTGGCATGCACCTCCCCTTGGTGGTGGATATTTCACTGGTTGTGTGTGGAGTTGAGTGTGTTTAGTGACGTTGGGTGACGTGTTCAGCATCTTTTATTGATTTTTTCCCCTTCTTTCGTCCCCCCTTTTGTTCATTCTCAGGATCCATATCACCTTTTTCCCCCTTTTCATCCCTCTTCTCTTGTGCAGGGGGAGACGAATGTGCATTGATTGTTGTATAGGGTGGGCTTTAGGTGAGTTGCAATAATTGAGAAGGCACAAGTTGAATTTCTGTGTTTACCCGGTGGGTGTAGGGTATTGTTCATGGCTTCTTTAAATACTTGGCGGCGACAACAGTGTGGTTCCTGGGAGAGGGGCTTGGGATGTGGTGGGAGGTGTGAGATGGGATGATGGCATAATTTTAATTTATAAAATGGAATGTTTGTGGGCTCAACTTATATATGAAACAATACAGGGTGCAGACTTATCTTCGTAAGCATGGTGTGCACATAGAAATGTTGCATGAGACACATTTAATGGACAAGGAGGTCTGCAATGTCCATAAATTATGGAGGAGTCAGATGTATTCTGCCACATATTTCACCTATGCACGTGGGGTGGTCACTTGGGTGACCCGCAGGTTCACTTCACCGGTTCACCGAGCTGGCACTGATCAAATCTACAGAGGAGATCAGAGAGGCCCTGGATCAGGGTGGTGCAGCCATACTTATCATGCTAGACCTATCGGCGGCATTTGATACGGTCCATCATGAAGTTTTGATGGACCGTTTATCTGCGGTCGGGGTTCAAGGCGAGGCCTGGAATCTTCTCAAATCCTTTCTGACTAGTAGAACACAAACAGTGGACATTGGCAGAGATAGATATAGGCCCTTCTCTCTCCCCTGTGGTGTGCTGCAGGGGTCTTCGCTTAGCCCCACATTGTTTAATGTGTATGTGGCGCCACTGGCAGTTCTGATTAGATCGTTCGGGTTCCAGCTAACTTCATATGCGGACAATAGGCAAATTGTGCTGTCAATTCAGAAAGGGTCAGAGGCTGAGACCGGTTCTAGATGCCAGGGCTGCATGCAGGCGATTGCCGCCTGGATGGCATCTAACTGCCTTAAACTAAATGAAAGCAAAAACTGACGTTATTGTATTCGGGAACATCGCTAACCTCTGGACACCGGACTGGTGTCCAACTGCAATGGGCATAACCCCAGTTCCTGTGGCACGGGCGAAGAACCTGGGAGTGATCCTTGATTTGAAGCTTTCTTTTAGTGACCAAATATGTAGAGTCATCTCTTCATGCTTTTTCATTCTCAGAATCCTTAGGAAAATTCAATTCCTCCTTCCGGAAGACAGCCTGAAGACAGTAGTCACAGCGCTCATTCCGTCTCGACTGGACTACTGCAATAGTCTCTATATTAACATCTAAAAGAGACATCTGGCCAGACTTCAAATCATGCAGAATGCGGCAGCCAGGCTGATTACAGGGAATCCCAGGTTTGTCTCGGTGAGGCTGGGACTCAGAACTCTTTATTGGCTCCCCGTCAAGCAACGGATACAGTTTAAGGCGTTGTGCTTAGTCTTTAAGGCCCTTAACGGGGTCGGTCCTGACTTTTTGAAACAAGCGATACAGTGGTATGTCCCTGGAAGAGTCTTACGCTCTTCGCGAGCCAAACAAGTGATCCTTCACTGCTATAATAAGGCCAGTTTGGGTGGCAGGATCTTTCGTCACTGCGCCACCAAGGTATGGAACAGCCTGCCTTTCCATCTTAGAAACACACCTGAGCTCCTCCCCTTCAGGAAAGAATTAAAAACATGGCAATTTACATAAATAATGGTCTGTGAACAAATGTTTAAAGGATAACAATTCTTGTTGTGTGAAACACTACAACATGGTTAATTAATAACCCACCAAAGAATTTTTATGCATGTACACAATTACTATATATGCATATATAAGTGTCAAAGGACCACACATGAAACAAGCGCCAAACTGTATAGTTGATTCCAAGAAATTCAATATTTATTTTAGAATAAATCAGGAATACTTTTTCACTAAACATAGGTTGCGCGCAAAAAGAGTGAAAGAGTAAAAGGGTAGTGGTGATGGGTGGTGAAAGTGTGAATCAAAGAATCGGTAAAATTCGGTATTTTCGAATCGGTAAATGCTATTTACCTACATCTGGCCCTTAGAGATCAGCCTGTTTCTTGCCAGAACTTTGTGCAAAAAGCCATCATTATCTGGCATGCCACTGCTGGGAGTGTAACATCGGACACTACTTGTGACCTTGATGAAACACTACTGCACCACACATCAAATTGTAGCTTAAACAACTCCAATGTTTTTGTGTGTATGCTGAGTAAATACAATCAACATTTAAGAATGAAAAAAACCCTAAATAAAATGCACCAAAACGTAGAACTCAATCTCACCAGACATTGGGGCAATTTCCTTTTATCACACCCTCAAAAAGCGTTGAAAAATGACAATTTCATCAACATCTCACAATTCTCATAGGTCTTGTCACTTTGATCTAAAGTCGGAAATAAAACAACTCATCTTTTGAGATTGCTCTTATACAATTCTAGCATTTATTTTTACTTTCTATTTTACTATGCATTGCATTGTATACATAATTACTATTATTATATCATATTAATGTGACTGTTAATTATGAACTTTGCTTTAAGCACTCTATTTACCCAGGAATTGTCTAAAACTGTTCATATCTACAGAGCCCACTGGTTCCTGTCATGGAAATTCGTTGATTTCGGCCGTTACCGACCGGTAATAGCCTTCCTACATCTGGCCCTAAGTTCCTTCAGTCTGAGTAAATATTGCAATTACTGGGATAAGCGTTATCTCTTCAGAGGTGTCAGTGGCAGGTCCAGGAAGGATGAATCCTTAGAATGTTTTCTGGTTATTTTAGTGGGCTACAATAGCATATTATTGTTATTCATTGAACTCATACATATTGTTTTTGGTTATCCTGAAAAAGAAGCACATATCGTGCTCTCCTGGATCTTTACTGGACACCTCTCTGTACTTGTGTCAATCTAATAAACACTTATTTTAAATGGATAACCTAAAAAAATGTTTTATTTTACTCAACTGTTTCCCTTTCAAATGCAACAAGCATTTACAATGCAATGGTTTTGCCTTTGTTAAAGTTTGAGCTATTGGCAATGCTCTTGACATTATTTTTATTTATGTTTTTTTTAACATAAATAATTGGCATTGTCATTTGCAATGCCACTAGCTTTATCTTTCGCAAATGACACCCACAAACACCTACAGAGAGCCCTCCCAACACACACCCACACAGAGCCCCGCCCACACACTGCGAGCCCCCCACACACTGCGAGCCCCACCACACACTGCGAGCCCCCCCACACACACTGCGAGCTCCCTCCACACACTGCAAGCCTTCTCCACACACTGCAAGCCTCCCCCACACACTGAGAGCCCCCCCACACACTGAGAGCCCCCCACACACTGAGAGCCCCCCCACACACTGAGAGCCTCCCCCACACACTGAGAGCCCCTCCCCCACACACTGAGAGCCCCTCCCCCACACACTGAAACCCCCCCACACACAGAGAGCCCCTCGCCCACACACAGAGAGCCCCCCCCCCCTTGTCTGGCAATGTACATCAGGCCTTCAGAGTTAATTGTGAAGAAAGACAAGAAGGAGAGAGAAATGGAGAGATGGAAATGAAGGGTAGGAAGAAGAGAGAGATGAAAAAGGAGAGAGGGGCAAAGAAAGGGCAATAGGAAAATAGAGAGTGCAAGAAAAGAAGGAGAGAGAGTTGGTGACTGAAAGAAGAGAGTGAGAGAAGGCAAATAGAGAGGAAAGGCACGCGAGAGAGTGCAAGAGAGAGAAGCATGATAGATAAGGAGGAGGAGAGAGGACGCATGAGAGAGATCAAGAGAGAGGGAAGGCAGGAAGAAAAGTAAGGGCAGAATGGAGTGAGAAGGCAGAAAACAGAAAGAGTAAAAGATAGAAAGAAGCCAAGATGAGGAGGGAGATGGAGAGAGGACGCGGGAGTAAGAACAGGAGAGAGAGAAAGCAGGAAGTAAAAGGAAGGTAGGAGGTAAGGCATAAGCAAGAAGGAGGGAGAGAGAGAGCAGATGGAAGAGGGAGCAGGAGGGAGAGGGACAACAGAGGGAAAAGAAAGCATAAAGGAGATGGAGATAGAGATAGAGAGAAGAATGATAGGGAGGAAGAGGAACACGGAGAGGGTTGGAAAGAGGAAAAGAGAGAAAAGAGAGAAAGATAAAGAGTTAAAAGAAAAAAAAGAGAGAGTGCAGGAGAGAGAAGCATGATAGAGAGGGAGCAAGAAGGTAGGAGAGAGAGAGCAGATGGAATAGGGGGCAGGAGGGAGAAGGAAGAGAGAGCAGAAAGGAGAGGGAGATATAGAGAAGAGAGAAAGATGGGTCTGCCAGAGAATAAATAAAATAAAATGTAGCTGTAAACATTCTATAACGAAATCAGTGATCATATAGTGTTTTCCGACGAAATTATGTTTTTTAAGGCGTGGTATACAACGGTACCTCAAGTAGAAATATGAAATAATATACGCAGCGACTTGAGCCTTGGGGGAAGTAAGTTTAAGGATGTTCTTTTTGGACTACGTCTGACGTGTGTTTGTGCTGAATGTGACCTAAATTACAGTTTAAGAACTACTCGGCCTACATTTTAGTGGTTATCTTTTTTCTCCGAGGTTTTTCTGCTTCTTTTGCAGGTACTTGTTCCACTGGATGCAACTGGAAACGGGCGTAAAATGAACCCAGAAAGTGTCATAGCCAATTGAATACCACAGAACTGACAACATAAATATTATTTCACATGTTGACTATAAACACCTAAACTCTTACCCCATTTCAGTCCATGATGTGTTCTCTCACCCCACATAGCCTGGATGCACTCACCGCATCCACGCCCGCACGCGGGACACAGTGCACCTGCCGGGTGCCGCAATGGTCTGATTACATGGGATAGCATTGGTGCCCGTGTACATTTACATCAATATTTGCACCAAACCTAATGCACTGTTCTGTCAGTAAAGGTGTTGCTTTTGCACTTTTGCCCGCATGTAAAATGTTCGCATTTTTTGCACGAGTCTGTGCGTGCGAAGGTGGCTGCAAAATTACATTAACCCCATTGAAACTCGACGCAATAAGGCAAAGTTGGTGCAAACCCACGCATTCTGACGCCTGCCTCCTATTCTCCACACGTCCAACACGGAAGCTGTTTGTGGCCACACAAGATGGCCACCACCTATTTATGGACAGTGTTTCTTAAGGAAATAACACCGTCCTTTAATCAACACGGCCCAGAATAGCAGCTAGCTACCACACACCGATACAAACCTCCTGCCTCTGGAAGTCGCCAGCGCTTTTTTGTGCTGGTGCTTGTAGGTGCTGGCCAACGACACTCATTGCTGGGGACCTAGAGTTAATTCTTTCAGCGATATAGGTTGACCCTGGGAAAAGAAAGACAAATGGAGAAAGGGGGACCAGTGAATGGCAATATAGGGAGAAAGCAGGCCTCAAGAGTGAGGTAAAGGCACAGGAAGTGGAGGTGAAAGAAAGGGGCATCAGGTGGAATCGGGTCTGGCAGCCCAGGTTCTAAGAAATCACAGCATTCGCAGTGCCGACGACTGTCTTCGAATGAAAACTCTGCACCCCCACACTTTTGTTTCCCTCAAACATTAAGCTGTGTAGGACATCTGGACGCGGGCGCTCTTTCTGCTACCCATGCCTGCCTGTGGGTTTAAAGTTTCCGTCAGCGACGGACCAGCGCTGGGTCGTTTTTGCCCCTGGGTCACTGCCCTTCACCCACGGAGGGCGCGCAGGCGTGCAGAGGCTGTGCATTAGCACACAGAGGTGCTGTGGGTGAGGTGCGTGGGTGGAATGGCCACGAAACATGAGCCTTTGGCACTTCGTACCCAGCACGACTCCTACTTGATAATTGTTTATGTTTAGAGAGCCGGCCTATGAAGCCTAGGGAGCGAATGCAGCATCAACCACGCACACACACAGACCCGCTACCTTCTAAACGGTGCATGTTGCTTTAAATACGGTCCCCGTTCTAAAGAGTGGGTACAACCCCTGCACAGCACGCGCGAGCGCGCTCACGCACGTGCACACACACACACGTGGACCCGCATACCTACTAAAGGGAGTACAGTCACTTTAAACACGGTCCCCGTTCTAATCAGCGACTACAAGCGCATATCCTACACAGCACGCACGCGCACACACATACTCTCACAAGCAGACCCGCATACCTTTCTAAAAGGTGTACACCCACTTTAAACGCGGTCCCCATTCTAAACAGTGAATACAAACCTTTAAACGCGGTCCCCATTCTAAACAATGAATACAAACCTTTAAACGTGGTCCCCATTCTAAACAGTGAATACAAACCCTGCCCAGCACCCAAGCGTCCACGCACACATACACTCACACGCGGACCATCTTAAGTTCTAAACAGTGTAAATTCGCTGTGTCCGCGGTGCCCATTCAAAACTTTGAGAATAAACCCTGTACAGCAGGCAGGCGCACACACGCTCACAAGCGGACCCGCATACCTTTCTAAAAGGTGTACACCCACTTTAAGCGCGGTCTCCATTCTAAACATTGTTTACAACCCCTGAACAGGTCACACGCAACAAGCACATACACAACTAACCATTGTGCACACACACTGTAAACGCTGTACATACGCTCACTGAACAGTGTAGACGCATGCACCTGTGCACAACCATACTCTAAACAGTTTACACGGGCTCCGAAAAGTGCGCACACACAAGCACACTTTCCAAACGGTGCCCACATACTTTAGACCCCGTCCCAGTTCTAAATATCACGGGGCAAATTTAAAAGGCCCTTGCGTCACTTTTGCGTTACTTTTCCCATTATTAAAAGTGACGCAAACGTGGCGCAAGTGGCTTGTAAATCTGCCCCTGAGTACAGCAGAGTACAACCGCAGACACACATACTGTACGCGTTGTGCAAACACAATCTCAACGGTGTACCTACACACTGAACAGTGGACATACACAAATACACACAGTGCACAACCCCACCCTAAACAGTGCTCGCGCGCGCACGCACACACACGATGATAATGGTACGAATGCGGCCTGCCCCTTTTATGGAGAGATTAACTGGGCCGAGCTGCGAAGGGTCCCGAGCGCTGTTCAAACAGTTCAAGGGGGAAAAGTGCAACTCAGAGTCCGCGGCCCCCGCGACTGTGGAAGGGAAACAAAGGTGGGGGGGAGGTGGGGGGGGCAGTTGTAATACTGTAACCGCCGGCAGTAAAAGCTCCTCGGCTGAAGGGCCACTCACTCCTTGCCTGAAGTGGGGCAAGGTTTACTTTCCACCTCTCTCGAGACGCTGGGAGCCCCCGGACGGGCACCTCACACCACAGGCAGAGCCGGGACATGACCCGTCCATCACTTGCGGGATGAAAGAGAAGTGTGTGCTTGTGAAACCAGACGCACCCCGAACGCACACGTGAAACGGGCACTTACGGCAGAAACGTGCACGAACTGGGATATATTCACATCCAGGCTAATAGTGTGAATGTTAGGACATATTAATAAAACAGCCACGTTTACAATCTGGAACAATGCTGCACTTGGGGTGTGAGCCGATTTCGAGCAAAAAGTAGTCATCCTGAATAATAATAATCCCATAAACACATAAATAAATAAGAATAATTAAAAAAATATATTATTATCGTCATAAATAAGTCTCAGCTTCTGTGCGCAATGAAAGCCTTACAACAAACGACCAACTTCTTTTATCATCGTGTTTTTGGGCTGATGTCTCACGGGGGAATTTGAAAGTGAAGGCGGGTGCCCTCAATCCCGGACCAGATTCGGGGGCGTTGACGAGAAGAGGCTTTCGGCTGACGTAGCCAAAAGCCAAAAATTCTCGGGAACGCCCACGAATCTGGTCCGAGATTGACGGACAGCGCCCTCTCCCAATGGCTAGCCTCCATTTATGGAGCTAGCCAATGGGAGGAGGGGGCGTACACCCGACCCCACACACACATATCATAAGGTTTTTTGGCGCATGCGCACTACATGCGCATCGCCAGTCAAAACCTAAAAAAGTGGGGGATCCAGAAGCCAACAATTGCATTTAAGGATAGAACAGTTGGATATAATTCATGTTTAAATCCAGTTACCTGCTGCACCAAGGGCCACATTTACTAATATATAGCGCCCATAGAAGCCCCCTCAATGCAAAGAAGCGTGAAGTATTGCAAGGCACTATTTTCATTACTTTACAGGGTACTTTCTAGTAGAGGATATGCTTTATCAACACTTTGCACCAGTTTGTTTCACTTTTTGTGACTTTCCACCACACAAGTATTGATAAACTTACCCCCGCCCAAAGTGGTGATGCTTGCTTGTGCTCAATTCTCAGTTTGAGTAAACACTTACTTTTACAGAACATTCAGACAGATTCATCATCGGCATGTTTTGCGAGTCTGTAATAGCGAATAATAAGGAATCGCTATTACAGACACGCAAAACGGGATTCATGTAGGAATCGCTAAATAAATTGCGATTCCTACACATTCCTTATTTGCGATTAGCAAATTGCTAATCGCAAATAAGGAATAACTCCCCATTCATTCCTATGGGCCTAAAGGCCCTAAAGGCCCATAGGAATGAATGGGAAGACATATCAATGTGCAAATCACTATTAGCGATTCACATTTTGATTTTGCGATTTCAAGGGTGCAAGGGTGTCCAATGGACACCCTGTTGCACCCCTGAATTGTAAATGTAGCCTGATGTTGCGCAAACACATGTCCAAAGGACATGTGTGTGTGTAACATACCACTTAGAAAAATGCACTAAAGTGCATTTTTCTAAGTTTTCGCTATTTACCACGAAGTTACACTTCGCGGTAAATAGCGGCCAGAAATAGCGATTTCGCAAATAATAAATGGATAATGAATTGCATTTAAGGAATCTCTAATAGAGATTCCTTAAATGTAATTCCTCGCAAATATGCGATTTCGCAATTATCGATTTTTGCATTTGGGATGATGAATCCCAAATGCAAAAATTGCGCTCACAAAGGGCCAGATTCGCAGAATCCAGCCCTTTGCAAGCCGATTTTTCTTTCATGAATCTAGCTGCAAACCCCTTAAGACAATCTTTTCATGATGTTACACGGATAGGCCCTGGCGACTAATTGTTGAGATGTTCTTTCAAATTTTGAAAAATAATTTTTATTGCTTCACTTATGGAGAATATTCAGTGTTAGACATGTTAGTCTTGGGGTGGTTCTTCCCCAAAAGCTTTTTACTTACCCCTCTTTTTTTCTGGATTCGTTTATGTTGATTTTAGGATGCCGCACAGTTTATCACTTCCAGCGAGTGCTAAAATGCTTGTGCTCTCCCCTTTAAACATGGTGACATTGGCCTCCAGCCATTTGGCACATTTAATTTACTTGTAAGTCCCTAGCAAATTGGTATTAAATGTAACGGGGGGGCCATAACTTAAATACTGCTAGTGGGCCTGCAACACTCTTTGTGTCACCCACTTAAGTAGCACTTTAAACATATCTCAGGCCTGCCATCAGCCTGTGTATGCAGTTTAAAATGCCATTTCACCTGGAAAAACATACTTATTGCCAGGACTAAACCTTCCTTTTTAATACATATAAACCGCCCCTTGGCTTGACCCTAAACAGCTCAAAGGGCAGTTTGCAGTATATTTAAAAAGTTGGACATTTATTGTTAACTTTTATATTCCCTGCTAGTGAAAAACTCTTACATTTGTTTTTCGTTACTGCAAGGCCTACCTCTCCAATAGAATAATGTGGGGTTACCTTATTACATTTATTAAGTGATAACTTTCAATTGTGAGCAGATAGTAAGGTTGAGTTTGGTGTCTAACGAATTGTTATTTAAAACCCTCTTTAATGCTAAAGTTGGATTTTAAGTCACAATTCTGAAAATGCCACTTTTAGAAAGTTGGGATTTTCTTGTCCTAACCTTTGGGGCCTGCAGCCTGTGTCCTAGGTCACATGATTAGGTTAGCTGGCAGTTGGTATTTGTGTATTACTCCTGGACAGTGAGACAAAGGGGGAATTAGGGTTGGCAGGATGGGCCATCTCTGACTTGATGGGGGGTCGGAGCTGTCACCTACCACACTTGCACATCACAAAGCCCCTGCCTCAGGACACTTACTTATGGTTTCACACTAGCTGTTTGTGCACCAAGACAAGCTCAGGCCAGGGCATGGAGGCAGGAAATTCCAAACACCTCTAGTGTGGAAATCTCTGTAAATGTCTCCTACTTCAAAGCGAACACCAAGTGTAAACATGGGATCCTCCAGCTCATCTCTTCGGATCACTTCTGGATCCTTGGACTCTGCCAGGAAGAAGGACTACCCAGCTGTGAAGTCTGCTCTGCTGACCTGCTTGCTGACTAAGGAATTCTTTGTTGCCAAGGCCTGCTGTTGCTGTATCATGCTTCTTCAACGTCAAGACATCTCCACACATCTTAATGTACTCCACTGGACGGACCACAGCTGCGTCCACTTCAGCTTCAGAAGGACCACGATCCACCACCACCAGCAACAGGTTGCACGCAGAAGCTGGAACAAGATCACCGCCGACCAGCTCGCGACCTCCGTGAGCATGAACCCTCCCACCAACGCAACGAACCCAAGCCAGGCGGCCACCAACCTCGCGAAGTGGATCAGCAACTGCGCAGACGACCTCGCCCCTCTGAAGACCCCGCCTAGCAGACCCGGTAGCAAGAAAGCCCCAAGGTTCACCGACGAACTCAAGAGCTCCAAGAAGAACTGCTGAGCCCTCGAGAGAACCTGGCGCAGAGACCCAACACCGGACAACATGACTGCCCTCAAGCTCGCCACCCGAAAACACCACCAACTCATCCACGCCACCAAGAAAACCGCATTCAAGGAACGACTGGACAACAACGCACACAACAGCAAGGAACTCTTCAACATCGTTAAGGAGCTCTCCAACCCCAATGCCGGAAACAACAACATCACCCCTTCTCAAGACCTCTGCAACTCCCTTGCCTCCTACTTCCACAACAAGATCGCGGACATACACAACAGCTTCAGCACTCAACCGACGCACGCCACGACCGAACCACCGCCCCCCATCACCACCCTCAGCGCCTGGACCCCGATCAGCACCGAAGACACCGTCCGCACGATGAACTCCATCCACTCCGGATCTCCTACTGACCCCTGCCCTCACCACGTCTTCAACAAGGCCGACGCTGTCATCGCACCCCACCTGCGGGACATCATCAACACCTCCTTCGACACCGCTACCTTCCCGGAGAGCTGGAAGCACGCCGAACTCAGCGCTCTACTAAAGAAACCATCAGCCGACCCCACCAACCTCAAGAACTACCGCCCCATCTCGCTGCTCCCGTTTCCTGCAAAAGTCATCGAGAAGACCGTCAACAAGCAGCTGGCCGCCTTCCTCGAGACGAACGGATCCCTCAAACTCTCGCAGTCTGGCTTCCGGGCCAACCACAGCACCGAGACCGCCCTGATCGCAGCCACCGATGACATCCGAGCACTGCTTGACAACGGAGAAACAGCAGCCCTCATCCTCCTAGACCTCTCCGCGGCCTTCGACACTGTCTGCCACCGTACACTAGTGCAGCGACTCAGCAACGTCGGAATCCAGGAGAAGGCACTGGAGTGGATCATCTCCTTCCTCGCCGGAAGGACACAGAGAGTCCGCCTCCCCCCGTTCAGATCTGAAGCCACCGAAGTCATCTGCGGCGTCCCTCAAGGCTCCTCGCTCAGTCCTACCCTCTTCAATGACTACATGAGCCCCCTCGCAGACATCGCATGCCAGCACAACCTCAACATCATCTCCTACGCCGACGACACCCAGCTGATTCTCTCCCTCACCAACGACCCCGCCACCGCCAAAGCCAACCTTCACGAAGGGATGAAAGAGGTAGCCGAATGGATGAAGAACAGCCGCCTGAAACTGAACTCGGAAAAGACGGAAGTCCTCCTCCTGGGATCCTCACCCTCCGCCTGGGACGACTCCTGGTGGCCCCTCGCCCTAGGCAGCGCATCCAAACCAACAGACCACGCACGCAACCTGGGCTTCATCCTGGACTCCTCCCGCTCCATGACCAGACAAGTCAACGCCGTCTCCTCGTCATGCTACGTAAGATCTTCCGGTGGATCCCCACCGAGACCAGGAAGACGGTCACCCAGGCCCTCGTCACCAGCCGTCTGGACTACGGCAACTCCCTCTACGCCGGAACCACCGCCAAACTCCAGAAGAGACTCCAGCGGATCCAGAACGCCTCAGCACGACTTATCCTGGACATCCCCCGTCGCAGCCACATCTCCGGACACCTAAGAGACCTGCACTGGCTCCCGGTCAACAAGAGAATCACCTTCCGTCTCCTCACCCACGCACACAAAGCCCTACACAACCAAGGCCCAGGATACCTCAACAGCCGCCTCAACTTCTACGCTCCCAAACGCCAGCTTCGATCGACCGGCCACGCCCTCGCCGCCGTCCCCCGCATCCGAAGAGCCACCACAGGGGGACGGTCCTTCTCCTACCTCGCCGCCAAGACATGGAACTCCCTCCCGGCCCACCTTCGCCTGACCCAGGACCACCTCGCCTTCAGGAAGCAACTCAAGACCTGGCTGTTCGAGCAGTAGCGGACCCCCCTCCCCTAGCGCCTTGAGACCCTCTGGGTGAGTAGTGCGCTATATAAATGCGTGGGTAGTGACATTGCTGGTATTGGTCACTAGGTAGTCTGTACCTAGTATGATCTGTCCAGGGTCCACAAAGTTAGGTGTCACCATTGTGACACTGGCACAAGTGTCCCTGTAGGCCTGAGCCATTTTTCCATTAATAAAAGGTGTCTGCCTGTATTTGCCCAAAGTATTGGGACTTTCACCCCTGTACAGACAAGGACAGCCTGAGTGAGTGTGCCAACTAGGTTGTCATACCCCTCAGATCTCAAGGTTAACCCAACTAATCCCTTGGGAGGTGCACTACCACTACTGACTGTACTAGGGGGTGCAGGTGCCTTAGGGGCTGTAGTGGTAGGAGTTTGCCCTCCTTTCTTGGTGCACTCACTAAACCAGTGAGTTTTACTTTTACAGTATTGGCACCACCTTTTTGACTGTCCTTCTTGAGTCTTCTTTTTCTGCTGTGAAGCCTGACCCCCACCCTCTTTGGTTTGTTGGGGACCTGTCGAAGACTTCTGGTCATTTTGTTCGTTCTTATTACTACCCTTTTGGTCTGCTTTCTTCTAACCACCCTGGTTCTGAGCCTGGTTCTGCTTGACCCTTGTTCTGACCCATCTGTCTGCCTTCTTTCCCAATTCTTGGGGAGAGGTCAGATCTGAGTCAGCAAGGTGCTGATGCAACAACTGGTTCTGACAGTTATTTAAAATCTGTTCTCTCATGATCAGATTGTACAACCCTGTATAATCAGTAACCTTACTGCCCAGCAACCAGCCTTCCAAAGCCATAGTGGCACAATCCACAAAGTCAGACCAATCCTGAGACTGAATTTTCTGGGTATCCCTGAACAGCAACCTGCACTGCTCAGTTGTTAAGCCAAACCCATCAATCAGTGTATTTTTCAGGACTTGGTAATTGTTAGCATCCTCAGCTCTAGTAGTGAGGAGCTTATCTCTACCTTTGCCTTCAAAGGAGAGCCACAAGATAGCTGCCCACTGACTCTGGGGGACGCACTGGACAGTGTAGGCCCTCTCCAAAGCAGTCATCCATTTGTGGATGTCATCCCCTTGTTTAAAGGCGGGCACTATCTTACTCAGGTGTCTAGTGTCTAAACTCCTGTCCTTTTCTCTAGGTAAAATGCTGCCACCAGTGGGGTCTGCCCCACTCAATTTCTGCTCTCTAGCAAAGGCAAGTCTCTCTTTGGCCAGGGCAAGTTCTTCCCTTTCAATCCTCAGATTGACTTCCCTCATCTTGGCCTCATGCTCTCTCCTCTGAGGGGATGTCATCCCTGTGTGAGAAGAGGTCTGAGAGCCATTGGTTCGAATGGATCTGTTAGAGCCTTTGGATAGAGACCTAACTCGTCCACTCCCAATGTTAAGCCTGCTTGAGAGTTGGCCTGGGGGTCCCCCAACTCCATTTTCATGCCTGCTCAAGTTGGTCCTGGTGAGTCTACTGACTTCTACCTGACCCTTATCTGCCTCATCCCCTGACAACTCTGGATCCTCTTCCTCTCCTTCACTCACTGTTCTATTGAGGTTGAGGTCTGGGTCCCCAAGGGTTCCCTCTAAGGGGGGCATGCTCCCATCTGGATTAGGAGGGCCTGTGTTAGAAGCCCTTCTGGCATCATAAGTCTCTAAAAGACCAATCAGGAATGGGATGGTAGGGTTAGAATCCTGTTTTAGCTTCCTGGAGGTACACACTTGTCTCATCTCCTGGAAGCTAAGAGCTGCATATCTGGAAGTGACCTGTGGACTGTCAACTGACACAAGGGGGGCCTCTGAGTTCCCTCCTTTGTCTGACATGCTTCTAGTGTGGTGTAAGTGATGCACCTACCTACACTATTTGTTTGCCTACTGATCCCTTGCTAAGAGTTGTAGTCAGGGTGTGCTAAGCCCTGTTGAACTACAACAGCTGGTTCAGTAGAACTCAGAGTATTCTAAGCTAAGTTATATGTACCTTGGTACTTATGTGAT
Source organism: Lissotriton vulgaris (assembly GCF_964263255.1). Taxonomy (NCBI): domain Eukaryota; kingdom Metazoa; phylum Chordata; class Amphibia; order Caudata; family Salamandridae; genus Lissotriton; species Lissotriton vulgaris. Next base: position 234,557,146 of record NC_141690.1, on the reverse strand, counting down.
CTTTCAAATGATATTCTTAGGATACGTGTGGCAAAACAACAGCAAGCTCAAATCCCAACCGCTGCTCACCAATGTGAGAAGTTGGCCTGATATGCAGTGCTCACTATTCTAGTGATCACTATGTATCATTCCAAACGACCCTTATTGATGATTGGTTGTAAGTCAACCTTATAGACCAGCTATCCTAGTAGCATGGACAAGAGCAGTCTTTAGGCTAAACTCTAGAGGGCGTGTTAAGCCAGCTGTTATACCATCACATATACCCCTTGAACACCAAGTGAAAGGACACCACACAAGTTGTTATGAAAATAAAAGGATATTTATTTATAACAAGTCTACCCTGATCTCTTTATGAGTCAGGGAGCTAAGCACATAACAAAACTCTTAAGAAAATACTTTAAGTTGCACAATTTACACAAATGCCCGAGGGGCACGAAAAAACATATACTACAAAAGTGGAATGCGAAATACTAGCAGGTAAGTAACTCGATCCAGAGGCTTAAGGATCGCTAGGACTACACTACAGAACCTTCAGGTTAGGAGCAGGAGGCCTAGGGAGATCGGGTGCAGAGTGTGCACTCTCACGCGGGATGCGGGACAAAGTCTATGGATACTAGTAATCACAAAGTTAGTGTTATCGGGCGAACCCGACTAGGTAGGTCAAAAACAAAAGTGGATCTAGACACTTAGAGAGTGGTCCTACGCTGGAGCACCGTGGTACTCGGTTTACCTAGCCCAGGGGCTGCGGCTGCATAGGGTTCAAGTGACGTCGGTAATCCTCGTTGACGAACCAGGAGCCTGAAGTGAAAGTTGCTGGCAGGCGACCAGTGAAAATGTTCCGGGCTGATCCAGGGATGGATCAGTGAAGAAGGATACCTGTAAGCAGAGGGGACCAAGTTCTGAATCACTAGCCAGTGATTAGGTGGGCACCAGGATGGCACCGGTCAAGGTCACTCAGCCAGGTGAAGAGGTGACACTGGATTCTGCTGCTGCACGGACCAGGGCGCTGATGTCGACCAGGCTGGAGGTCTGCGAGCTGTCCCACGTCGGATGTCTGCTGCTGGCGATGCTGGATCCGTTGAAGGAGGCAACAAGCCTTGGCTAAGGCAAGCCCACGTGGCGACACAAAATGGCATCTGGAGTGGACCAGGAGGGTCCGAGGAAGTACCCCTTCAAGAGGAGACAAGGGCCAGTCTAGAGGAGCTAGACCAGCGGTTAAACAAACGTAGGACATTGTCTTGAGGGTCACTAGCCAACGGGCAAGTGACCGGACAACGTGGCAAGCAACGCAGAAGCAAAAGGGCCCCACACAGATCTGGTCGATGCTGGGGGGCTGGACTTCGGTGCTCGTGCTGCTTGGGGTTGGGGCTTCTCTTACCCCAGTGCACCCACTCGAGGGTCCCTCGGCGGTCGTGCTGGGTCAGCGTCGTGCAGGTTCTGATGATAGCCGGTTCCTCTGGTCTCGTCGCACCCACGGTTCTCAGCTGTGCTGTAGAGGCAGGTAGAGGTCAGAGAGGGTAGGGATTCCGGGTCTCGTCGTGCTGGTCGGTCTGGTTCCGGAGGAAGGACGTGCAGCAAACCGCAAGATACTTAGTTGGTGCCTGTTGATGCAGGGTGACTACTCCTTAGTCACAAGGGAGAAATCTTGAGAAGAAGTCGAGAGTTCCTTTCGTAGAAAGTAGTTTCAGGATTCAAAGATGATCTAATTTGGAAGGGGTCCCGCTCCTACCTTTATCCTAAAGAAAGGAGCTGGCACGCGACTAGGTCCTACCCATGGGTGGGACCAGGAAGGGGGGTGGTTACACCCCTCTCCCTTTGTCCGGACTTTCCCCAGCTCAGGGGCTGGTGTGCCCCTGGAACTGGTTCAAGCCGGCATATGCACAGTGAGTACCTTCCTCTGAGCCCTGACTACCTGGATACACAAAACCCTGTCTGGGATGGTGCTAGCACCGCCCCTGACAGGAAACCCTTTGTCCAAGCTCTCCTCGCTGGAAGGACTCCCAGCAGCAGGAGGTCAGACTTGTGTCTGTGGTGGCAGCATCCATTTTGTGATGCTGAGGCTCGAGTTAACTTTAACCGGGGTTCACAGTTACATACATGTCGTGTCCCTCTAGAAGGGTGGAATGCTAACCCCGTCGCCAGAATTGGCGAGGGGTTAGTATTCCAATTTGTATGACACCTTACTCGACATGTTTTGATAAAGCGATACCAAAGATAGCAAATAACCGCGAGGATTATAATGCACTTAAGAGTATATGGTACGCGTTATCATGGAACAGCTATTAGGACTTGGTTCCGCAAGCTGCAAACTGGCTCAGCTCATGCCAGAGCACCATCTCACATAATTCCAAGCACTCTGCCTTCAGGATTGTTAAGGCCTGCCATAAGAGTGACTGATAGGAATACATGTGTCCATTTTAGGGTTAGATATAGGTATATTATATCTAAAGCAAAGGGTGATTACACCACCTTGCCCCAGCTGTCGTGCAGCCAGTTGTGTCAGATTTAGATGGCCAGCCAGGGGTGGCATAATACATGCTGCAGCCCCTGGTAGGCCCTGGGTACACCTATGCCCTCGGTACAGAGACTGATAAGGTGGCCCAGTACCAATTGGTACATGCACCTAAGGTACACGTGTCAATTTAGAGAGAGAACAGCTAGGCTGTGGGTCTGATTAGCAGGCCCACAGCCAGGGAAGTTGTAAACCAGTGAAGCAAAAAGCAAAAATCTGGGGTGATCATAGGATTGCAGACCCTACTCTCCTACAGGTAGGATTCGGTATTTACCGATTCGGGAATTACCGAATCGGTATTTGCCATTGATTCCTATGGGCCTTGAAGGCCATAGGAATCAATAGCAAATACCGATTCGGTAATTAGCGAATCGGTGAAAATACCGAATTGCCAAGGCGGACAGGGTGTCACTTTGACACCCTGTTGCACCCCTATTTCTGGCTTGTGTGCCATGTGACACACATAAATGCCCTTAGGGCATGTCTGTGTGCCACATGGCACAGGTGTACATGCACAGATGTGCATGTACACAGGTATTCGTTATTTACCATGCAATAGTATTACATGGTAAATAACGAATTCTTAGTGGCCTGTTGCACTGTTTGCAGTGCCACCTACATATAGATTTACCGATTCTGTAAATTTACTGATTCGGTATTTTACAGAATCGGTAAATTTACAGAATCGGTAAATTTACCGATTCTGTAAAATTCTGGCACCCTACATCTCAATCACCAAATACCGGTCGGTAACGGCCGAAATCGGCCGTTACCGACCGGTATTTGGTGATTTACATCTGTCCCTTAATCTTTAAAAATTCATATCTTGAGTTTTACTTATTGGATTTTTGCCGTTTTGGTCTTGTTTTAATCAGATACATATTCTCTAGTGTTCGGAGTATGGAGTCTTTTTGTGGTGTTTTCATTGATTTACTTAATTATAGTGTACACAAATACTTTACACATTGGCTCTTAAATTAAGCCTGACTGCTCTGTGCCAAGCTACCAGAGAGGGAGCACAGGCTAATTTAGGCTGTGTATCTGACTTACACTTACTAGAGTGGGGGTCCCTACTTGGACAGCGTGCATTCCTCTGTCAATAAGAGACGCTATCTCTAACATGTGGGATAAGCAAAAAGTTGCTCCTTTTGCTGAGTCTGTGCTAAAACATATCTGTTCCCTTTGTGGACGCTCACACTGCAATTTGTTTAGCCTAAGAGAAGCATAATGATTTCTCCCCATTGCCCTACATTCTTGGGTGTGTTCTGTTAGCTGGTTGTCCATAATCCCTCCAGTGTATCACAGGTTATAGTGCTGATCCAGTCAGTGCCCCTGTAATAGAAACATTCATCCACAAATAGCCATTAACACAATAAGTGCCTCCAAATTTGGTATGAATGAGCTTTCATTGTAGGAACATTGTATGCCCCAGAGGCTCTTGGAACTTTGCTTTTTATACCTGATTAGACAAGCACTAATTTCCCTGAACAGTGTGTGTTTCCCCTTTTATTATCTAGTATCTAATACTGAACCCCAGGTGACTCCTGCTAGTCAAATGGCTAATAACAGAAACATGCTGGCAGGTGAAGCAGGGTGATCTTTAATGGAGCAGCCTATTTCACTCCCATGAAGACCATAGTGATATGCGGCAGCATGCAGCGGTTGGAAGCAAGCTGACTCAGTTCCTTCAATGGATAGGCAGGCAGGAAGATGATGAGCTGAAATCACTGCACCAACTGCTAAGCAATTGTAGCAAGTAACTTTTTAGTCTGCAACAGCAGCACAGTCTCAGGTGCAGCAGCTAGCATAAATAAGCATTGGCAAAGCCAATAGGTCTGGCCTCGGTAATCCTGCACTTTTTGCAAACATATACAGTAGACATTAAAAGTGTAAAGTAATAACTAAAACAATATAGCTATCTGGAGGTGGCATGTATGTTTGCAAAAAACATTAAGTAACAAGTGTACTGCTGTAGAAAGAAATAAGTACAAAAACAACTAAGTTAAAGCAGAAAGGGACCTACCAGCCCTGGCACTGAATTGGACTAGGGTTTAGGAGGATGCACACATCTGTAAAAGTGAAATGCCATCACTCATAATAAAGACAACCAATGGCTGAAGCGGTTGCCCCATTGCTCTATGCTGTATGTTGAACTTGGTAAAATGAGACACTTGAACAGATCAATATATGAAGAAGCCCGAAAGCCCCTCTTTCATGAATGTATTTTTTTATTTTAATTTTTAAAACATACGGTTTGCAAGGCTCTAGGCCATACCAGGAATGTTTATGTATTCTGGAGTAGTAGCAGTATCCCTTGGAACCAGGGAGGTAACATCTGGTCCAGTCCCTATGTCCTTCACAGATAATCCTGTTTTTTTTGCAGCAGGGAGAAGATGTAGCTGACCTGCCAAAACACTCAACCATCTTAGGGGCAGAGAGTACCGAGGTGGTCCTTGTACCTTTCACAATGGTGCAAGGGATCAGGACATCGACGTCGCCTATGATTCAGTCTCTTTCAAGGCAGACATGAAGCACTATGGAATATGTTGCTGTGTTATTTACTAAACGTTTCTTACTACAGCATACCTTTCTTGAACTCACACATAAGCTATAGTTGTCCTCTTTTATTCAAGAATTTCATAAGAGGGGGGAGGTAGAGGGATATGCTAGGTCCACCCTCCAATTCTAGTAGTAGAAACGAAAAATCCAAGATCTCGGATGAAGAACCTAGCTGTTAAGGTAGATTATCAACAGTGATGGATGTAATCTTGAAAGGAAAAATGCCCTTTCTAGATTCCCCTCACTCACCGGAGTTTCCTCACGGTGATTGCTTCATCATAGGGGCCATCCCAACCCGCTGCGGGTTGAGGCGGGCTACAACTTGCCAGAATACGTAGGAGCACTCGTAGTGAGGAACTATGTGTAGTGCAGTGGTGAATGTGGAGTGGCGTGATTTAAAAATACCTAACTAGTGGGCTGAATTATTTTATTCTTGCTTCTAGTTGATATATTAAAAGTGGGGTGGGTCTCTAGGTCAGCCTGGGTAGCAAAGAGTCAGGAGTCCTAGCAGAGTGCCAACATGTTTCGAACTTACCCCCAAGCTCTTCCTCAGGACACCACAGGAACCAGCCCTGTGTGTACCACTCCAAAGTGCAGTGAAACAACTAATCACAAAATGCCAGGTAATGAGCATTAATAGAAACCATATACATACGACATATGATAATGTTCAGTAGATATGTTTAAAAAAGGCCATGTTAAACCTCATGGTCAAATCGAGGGGCTAGAGAGTTCCGAGATTGATTTGTGACGCTTCTCTCCTGGCTGGTTACCTACTCGTCTTCCCTCGAGACCGGATCTTTTATTCAAGCCCATAATGATTTTAAAGTATCTCACAACATACATCCATTGGTGAAGATGTGCCCCCCCCCCTCTCAATAGCACAAAGACGTGTTTCGGCCCAATCACAACACTGGTCCAGATGGTGCAGGGGCTTCTTCTGGACAGATTAGTGGACAGGCGGCATCCATGATATAAGTGGCTACTGTGATGTGTAATTTGACTTGTGGGTTATAGTCGAACATTATATTACAGGGCCAGATGCAATACTTTCAACTTATGAAAAGTGCAATGTATCTCATTTAAATTGGAACAGCAATCAAAATTCCTGAACTCTTGTCAAAAAATGAAGGGATCCAATTTTGGTCTTATCTGTGGCATGAAAAACCTCTGCTGCTAGGTTGAATGTGACAACTCATTACTTTGTTTAATTAATAGTAAATAATGTTTGGCATTTCAAAAATCCTACTTATGAGCTTTTTTATATTTAAAGAGGGAAGTCAGAATCTTTTATTCCCAGCCACTTCAACAGATTGCCTCGTCAAAGGCCTGAAGCAAGCTTCACTTAAAGAAAACAATGAGGCACATTGAGACATACCCACTCTGGGAATTGAGCAATGTGGCTGGTCTCATGTTCAAGGTCAAGGGATTTGGAAAGGAAATACTGTAAACAAAGCAAGATATGTAGATTTCCCAGTTCACAGCAGATGTATCCTGTCACAAAGCTGCCACTTCTCACTCGATGCTTCTGCGCCGCACTCCCTTCCGCAAGCATGTGTTTCGCCACTACTGTGCCATGGTGCATCTCTGACCCCTGAATTACTCCAATTCACATACTCCTACTTAGCCCATAAACCTGTGCAAATCAGTGCAAATCCCGCAGCACTGTTGGCTGTAACTTTTGGAGGGCAAGGATTAATAAAAATGTTAACTAACCCACCAGAGTGGGTTTGAGCACCATGTATAGATGTTGAATTTCCTTGCTTTTGGTGACTTCAGTTGTCAGAGCTGTAAACTAACCTCTTGTCAAAAAGAGTTCCTTGCGCCAGTCATAGCATGTCAGTTATCAGCACTTTGCATGCTGGGACTTGAAGATCTGTGTTTTTCCATCACATGTATGCAGCGGCGGCTGGCACAGGTAAAAGCGGTAGGGCGTTTTCTTTTTTTAAAGAAACAATAGATCATAGCATGTGCTGTCTCAGGCGAGACCTAAAAACTAAGCACAGGGACCTTAATAGTGTAAGCAAACTGGGAAGGCATAGTGGGTAAAGGAACGGTGGGTTGGGATGCTACCACAAGTGATTGCCAGTGGCTAGACAAATTGTAAGCATTCCTCTCATCACCTTTTGTGTGTTTAAAATGCAGCCTTAAGAGGCAAGGGTATGCACAGATGTGATCTTGTGCTCACTGTGCCACTGGATCCAATTTATACCTGGCTGATGAGCTCTAATCAGGGGGAAAACTCTTATAGCTTGCTTGTGTTCAGGTTTGGTGAGGACCTGACCTGGCAGTTGGTACCTGGACTGTGCTCATGAGGAACAGGGTCAGAGTTGATTTGCATATGGCTGGGTCCAAACTGAGGTGGCATGATGGGTAAAAGAACAATGGGTGCTACCCAGAGCAATTGCCAGTAGTTAGGCAAATTGCAAGTATTCCTCCCATCTCCTTTTTGTGTGTTTAATTGTGGGTACAATTTCAACTCTTTCTGTGGTAATGTCATGTAGATGTTCAACTGTACATAACTCCAATCTATAAACGACTACCACACTTCATGGTACTGTACAACATTCTACTCCACTCTATGCCCATACACTCCAATGTCGAGAAGTGTGGCTCAATGATTAGAGCGGCAGACCCTGATGCAGAGGTCTGGCCCGGGACCAGTGTTCAATTCCCGCCTCAGCGGGTCTTGGGCTCAATTTCCTCGGACCAGATAATTCTCGCCTCAGTGCCTCATTTAATCACGGGTCCCACGCTGCAACTCTGGGTAATAGCTTGCTTAATCTCCACAACGACCCCAACAGCGCGCTAGGATGCCTGGCTTCACCCTGGGGGTGCCCAGGAGTGGGCAATTCACAGGGAGAGGCCAGAAAGGGTTCCTCAGCGGTATGCTTCCAGCGCCTTGATGCCACGTCTGGGGTGATACGTGTGCTATACGAGCAACACTACATTTACATTTATAGCACTATAACAGACTTTTATATATGACACAGCACTCCACTCTACTGTATGAGACCCCACTATAATTTATAACAATTTCCTACCGATGCTATGCCAGTACACTCCACTCAATGACGCACAATGACACACCAATATTGTACTTTACTCCATACTACGTTACACCACTCCACTCAACTCTACTCCACTATACAAGACTTAACCTCACTCTATGCTACTATACAACAATCCACTCTACACAGCTCCACTGTTTCACATGTTACTGTACTCTATGCAACTCCACTCTACTACACTGTATGCTACCCTCCGACAGTATACTCATGCCTATTTCCCTTCACTCCACTGTACAACACTCTACTCCACTCTACGATACTCCAGTCCCCTATACAACACTGTACACAACTCTTTGTATGCCACTGCACTGCCTTTACTCCACTCCACTCTGACACAGTACTCCAATCTACCGCACCCGTAACCCACTCCACGCCACTCAATGCCATTGTACTCTATAACACTGAGCAACACTGTACTGTTCACCACTCCTCTCTACAAAAATCAACTACACTGTATGCCACTATACTCTATTGTAGTCTACATCACTTTTCAATACTATATGACACCCTACTACACTCTGGTGTACAAGATGGTACTCCAATTTATGACACTTTACTAGACTCTGTGCTAAGCCACCCCACTCTGCTGCACTCCGTCCACACCACTAAAGTCTAGTCAACGACACGCCTCTCCACTCCACTCTACTCTATGACACTTTACACTACCCCACTCCAGTGTACTCCACTCCACTATTCTCCACTCTACTACACTTTATCCCACTCAATGCCACTGTACTATACTCCTCTATACGCCACTCCACTGTCTGACATTCTACTCTACTGTATGCTACTCCACTCTTCAACACTGTTCTACACTCTATGACAAACTAGTTCACATTATGCCCACCCACTCTTTGGGACTGTACTACACTGTAGGACATGCCACTCAAGTTCTCTCTGCAATACGCCACTTCACTACATGACATGGTACTCCACTGTACGACACTCTCCTCCACTGTACTCTACGACACTCCAATAGATTATACTTGAATCTATGACACTCTATTGCACCCTACTCCACACTAAAACACTCTAAAACACTCTGTGACAGTCTAAATCACCCTACTCTACTGTCCGACACGCTATTCCACTGTACAACTCGCTGCTCCAGTCTACGATACTTGACTCCACTATATGAGACACCATGTCACTACACGTTGTAACAATTTACTACACTGTACAATCTTACTACACTCTGCTCTACTCCACTCAATTCCAATCTACAATAGAGTTTACAACACTCTCCCCCACTGTGATGTACAACACTCCACATAACACCCCCCCCCCCTTATGATACAGGATTCTATGATTTGAAACACATTTTTACTAAAAAGATTGAAAAACTTTGAAATTCAATGAAAAAAATCAAAGGTTGAAGCTTAGTTTTAGTTAGGAAAACTTATGTTATGTTATTTTATGTTATGTTATAACAATTTATATAGCGCACTAATACCCATGGGTGTATAGGCGCCATACAAACCTAGTTTAAACTGCACAAACTTTACAAATATTGTTATAATTTTCATTTAAAATTAATCCACCACCTTCAAATTAGTATAAGTAGCAGTATTTATTGCACACGCTTTTCAGCTCATTAACCAGACAACTGGGGTGAAAACTTTATAGATAACTTCACCGTTGTATCTCCAAGACGCTAGAGCACCATAAAACACAGCAGGGCGTCCCGCAGTGCGGGGGCCGCACCGTTTGCCACACGTGGTCTTGCTGCTTTCCGCGGTGAGGAGGAGGGGGCATGGTGCATCTCCAAGGTGCCGGAGCACCATAAAAACACACCGTTTGTCGCACCAGGTCTTGCTGCTTTCCGCAGCCCAGAGGTGGGGGCTTGACGCATCTCAAAGGTGCTGGAATACTATACAACACAGCAGGGTGTCCCGCGGCGCAGAAGCCCCACAATTTGCCACACCAGGTCTTGCTGCTTTCCGTGGCCCGGCGAAGGGGGTGTGACACATCTACAAGGCACCGGAGCACCATAAAACAGAGCATAGCCAGGCTTAGCCCGTCTGAGACCGGATGAGGCTGGGCTGGGCCTCCCCACTTGGCATTTTGCTTTTGGGAAACCCGTTGCCTAGTCTCCGTCCCATCCACTGCTTCTACCAAACTCAACCGCCAAACTGTTCAGGATTACGTCAGGCTGCAACTGCAGCAGAGGACGCCGACATTGGTTAGTAAAGCACGACTATTGGTTAGATTTTTTTGCCTTGTAATAATCTCACTGCTTCTTGTAGGATGTATTCTGCTTTCTTTACCTCCTCTTTTTAACTAGATAGTGCTTTTGTTGGTCAGCATTAGGTGGACCCCATTGTACACTGCCAACCAATTAGCAGTTATGGGGAAATTGACCTGCAAAATAAACAATAGGTTCTGCCCCAGACACTTTCCTCTTCTTTACCACCAACTTCAATTGACAGGATGTTGCAGCGGGCAATAGGCCTTGTAGCCACTGAAATAGACCTTACAGAAATACGGCTTTCACTAACTCCAGAACTCCACTGCTCCTTTACTGGCTCTCCTCCCCCCTAACCACCTTAGCCACCCCTGCCATCGAAACCATCCCGCCGCCATTTAAGCAAGTCGTACGCATAGAGGAAGGAGCTGTACCCAAAACACACATGCAGAAGGGGGGTGCGACCACTGGCCCAGCTAAGAGTGGAAAACATGAACCAAATGACCAGGATGGGAGCAAAAAGAAAGAAATTCAATGATGGGTATTCAAAAAGTATAGAACCCTGACAAACTGGACCTGCACACGGGTTGCATTGACAGTATGGAATGGATCTGGATTATCCAGCCCGGGTGGCGAACCTGATCGTGGATTTACAGAGTGAGTTTAGATGTATTGTGAGAGAAGAGCTTGCTCCCCTGGCGCATAGATAACATGGTTGAACTGTGTGATACCAGGACTAGAAAACTGATATCAGCTGTCAGACTGACAATGTTAGTATAATATCCACCCAAAAATCAGTTCCTCCACATGTCCAAATCTTTTTCTCCATTACGGATACTGGGAGTGACAACAGTGGTGATCCTGTACAATCTAGCAGCAAAATGTAGTATGTACACACATAAGCCCAAGAGGAGTAGAGAATGGGTGAGGCATGAGACTGGCACAGAGGGTAGGGTTGAAAGGGAAAACCCTCCTGTCATAAATCTACCCCCGCATCATCTCCGTATGTAATTGTACTGACAAGTGCACACAAAATCAAAAGAGGCTAGAGGGAAACCCAACTATACTTAAAGAACATATGTTTGTTTTCGCTGGCGAGGCATAGGCAGTTCGCCTATAAAAATGCTGGGGAAGGGGGCGTGGCCTGGAGGCACCTAAGATGGCCGCATACTAACGCGGCTCCCGTGAAGAAATTCCGAAGGCCCCTAAAAATCTGCAGCATATCCGAAAGCCTCACTGTCCTGGAGGCCGAATTCGCGCAGCTGACGTGCTCCGGTGTGCGGGGAGCTTTGTCTGGTCTCCCTAGGTCACGCGGAAGTGCTGCAGTGGCCGCCCGACATTTGTGGCCTCCTGCGGCCTGGTGTGTGTGTGGGAGCGCTCCAGGCACCGGCCTCAATTTATGCTGGCGGCAGCTGGTCTGTGCCGGCCGGGGGCGCCAGGAACAGCGGTGGGCCCAGCGGTTCCTCCAGGACACCAGGGCCACAGAGGGAGGCATCAGTGAGAGTGTGCCCCCACCCAGGTGAGAGGCAAGAACAGCAAGCAAGGAGCACCGGCGGACATTGTGGCACACCGTGTGAATACAGCCAGTAGCACTGGGGCACGAGACGCGTGGCTGCTGGGGACCCGGCCAAGGCGGTGGTGACCCCCGGAAGGTTTGAGGAGGTAGGGCCACAGCGCAGACCTGCGGCGGCCTGGCAGATCAGGTGACACAGTTGGCGCATTGAGGGGGCATCAGCACAGGGCGGACAGAGGGCCTTTCATCGGGGTGGAACCCAGCAGGCAGCAGGCAGCAGGCGCGGAGGCTAGGAGGCGGAGAGCACGACAGCGGCCAGGAGTGCTCTGGGGCAGGAATGGAAAGGAGCCTCGACAGCACGGGAGGCATATCGCCGGAGGGGGAGCGCCAGTGACATTTTTTGGCACCACGGATGAGGGGGTCAGAGGCAACATTTCGTTGCCATTGAGCGGCGTTGCGAAACTTTTGGGCATAAGGGTCTGGCGCGGTGCACCATCGTGGAGAAGAGGACAGACGAGTACTGGCTGTGAGGAGAGGTTGCACTGCCCTTGGGACTGATTGTGGGTCCAGTCCCTTGGCCCGAGGGAGATCCTGGGAGAGCGCAGAGCTGACGTCTGTGGTGCCGAGGAGATCTCGCAAAGTGCTCCCCCCCCTTCCTTGGTGAGGACCCAGCGCTCTGGGGACCAGGCATGAGGCCTAAGAAATCCACGATAACTCAGACCAACACCATGGATAACTAAACGGCCACTACGGGCGGTGGGGGCGATGCACAGGCAGGTGCTCTGGCGGAAGCACAAGAACCATCCTTAACGTCGATCATGCAGGCCATACAGATGCTGGGTACCACGCTGGAATCAAAGATAGATAAGGTCTCCATTGAAATGGTGCTACAGAGGGTGGACTTGAACAAAACTTCGGAGAAAGCCACTCAGAATGCAGCGGACATTGTGGAACTCCAAAATACCACCAAACAGTTGCAACAACAGGTACAGCGCCTGTCTCATCAACAGAAGATAGTGACAGCTCGCCTGGAGGATCAGGAAGGAAGGACCCGCAGAAATAATATACGTGTGGTGGGTGTGCTGGAGAGGATGGAGGGGCCGAGTGTGGACTTGTTCCTGGAAGATCTCACCCTCAAGCATTTACAGCCCAAACGTCTCTCGAAGTTCTTCGCTATTGAGCGTGCCCATAGGACGCCCGTCCCCCCGCCGCGCCCGGGAGCCCCACCGAGGACAATTATCGCACGGATTCTCAATTATAGAGACCGTGATGCCATCCTGCAGGCAGCCCGCCAACATGGAGATCTGCGACTAGACAATGCCACAATCAGACTCTTTCCAGATTTTACGCTCAAAGTGCAACAGGAGCGCCGATCCTTTGATGGAGTTAAAAAGGTGCTTCGTGATCGGGGCATCAAATATATGATGTTTTTTCCAGCACGTCTTAAGCTGTTGTCAGATGGAAAATCTTTCTTCTTTACTTCCACGGAGGATGTGCACTCTTGGCTGCAGGTGCATCGGGAGGCCCTGGATCGGGGGGCGGTTGGAGGAACACGACGCCGCAATCTCCAACGTCTTCGGTTGGTTCCATGGGGGGAGGTCGTCGGCAACACTGTAGTACTTTTCCCTCCAGTAGGAATCAGCCTTGGAGCCTTTCAGCCTCGCCGGACATGGGGTGAGGTGGCCAGGATGGACTTGGAGTGCAGGAAAAGGCTGAACTGCACGTGATGTATTTTGACTCTCATATGTAGACATTGACTGTGCGCCAGGGGAGGAGATGGATATTGTCCAGGAAGATGGCCCGCAGGTGGGGGGGGGTCCTTATGAGGTGGGGATGGCATGAGGGCCCAGCTGCCACTGTTTGGGAGGAGGGGAGGATGTTTCTGTGGGTTGAAGGCCTGACATTTTTAAATGATTGCAATATCCAGGGGTATCAGGACGGGATGTGGTGACTAATATGTAGCAGTGGGGGGTCGAAGGGAGCCCTCAGGTTGCGGGACTAGGTGACAGTACTCACCCCCTAGGTTTTCGTTTGAAGGGCTACAGGCGCTCTGCTTGTTGGGGGATGTCTGGTCACGTTTGGATGGCGTAGCAGGGTAGCAGGGAGGGGGGTTAGTTCTGGGGGTTGGGGGAGAAGGTTGTACTTGTGTTTTTCGCTTCTTTTTTCCTCTTTAGGGATGTATTGGTTTTGGCTCCGAAGGCACTATTGTTTGGCAAGTGGGAAGTGGAGGGAGGGGGGAAGAGGCACTAGTCTCCTTGGAGGTTTGTGGTAATTCCCTACAATGTATACACCACACGCACGACATATCAGTGTTTTGTCTTGGAACGTTAACGGCCTGCAGAACAAGATAAAGCGCACCATGGTGCTCCAATACCTACACAGACATGCACCAGACATTGTCCTACTCCAGGAGACACACCTCCTTGGGATGTAAGGCCCTTAATAGGTTTGGCTATACACTGCGGGCACATGCCGGTTTTACCACAGGCTCGAGGGGGGTGGGGATCCTCATTAAGAACTCCGTGCCGCTGATAATTGGGAGGCACTGGTTGGACCCCCTAGGGCTCTACACGGCGTTGACGGCTCAATGGGAGGGCAAGACAATTAATCTATGTTCGCTGTACACCCCCTTCTAAATTGCACAGCACCACTCTCCCAGACATAGGGAAATTACTGCTGGAGATGACATCAGGGATCCTGATCCTAGGGGGCGACATGAATGCAGTGATGGAACGGGACTTCGATAGGTCACAGACTCAGTCTACCAGGGGAGGGATTTGTCACATCCGGGACTTTATACATGCTATGGGCCTGGTGGATCTTTGGAGGGCACACAATCCCCTGGTTCAGCAATACAAACACATATCCGCGGCGCACGGCTCAGGGTCCAGGATTGATTATTTATTCACACAGGTGGGGAGCATGGGTCTGTTCCAGGGTGGGTGTCATAGGGCCATGGGGATTTCTGATCATTCCCCAGTCGGGGTACAGCTGCGAGGTCCGGAGCAAGAATGGACTAACCTCCCCGACTTGATACGTTTTTATTTAAAGATCAAGAGTTCCAGGAGGTGTTCAGGGAGTGGGTAGACCAATATTTTGCTGATAAGGTAGGCTCTGTCAGCTCGCACGGGATAGTGTGGGAGGCGTACAAAACTGTGGCTAGAGATTTTGTGCAGGCGGAGGTGGGAAAACGGCGCAAGGACAAAGTTGCACACATTGACACACTGGAACGGGAACTGCAGGCCCTAGAAGAAGTGGGTGAAGGGGCTCCTGTCCAGGATCAGGATAGACGGCATAGGAGGCGGCTCTTGGAAAAAGAGATACGTGATTTGCTTACGGACCAGGCGCACTCCCGCGCCCTGGCCGTCCAGAGATGATGATGATGATGATGATTAAGGCCTTATATAGCGCAACTTAGCCCGTAGGCGTCAAGGCGCTGATGATGGAAATGTCTGTGTGGAGGGGAGGAAGCGTGCCTACTAGCAATAGAATTCACTGAAGAGCCAGGTCTTCAGGGCCTTTCGGAAAAGGAGATAGGATGATTGAGCCTTGAGCTCCCCTGGAAGGGAGTTCCAAATCCTTGGAACGAGGGAGGAGAAGGCCCTCCTTCCCCACCTTGCTTTAGTACTTCTGGGAATGACAAGGAGGTTTTTGTTCGGAGAGCGAAGGGCCCTGCCGGGGATGTGACTGGACACAAGAGAACATATGTCTTCTGCCCCAAGTCCATGCAGAGCACGGTGAGTGAGGCATAATGCCTTAAATTCAATCCTTGCTTGCATTGGGAGCCAGTGCAAATCTTTCCTGATGGAGAAGCCTGATGAACGCCTCGGCGTGTCAACAACAAACCTTGCGGCTGCGTTTTGTACAATCTGAAGGCGCTGGACAAGTTGCTTGTTAATGCCAAGATAGAGTACATTACAGTAATCTAATCTTAAGGTTATGAGGGCCATCGTGACCTGTTTACGGGCTTCGGGCGACAGGTAGTGAGTGATTTTCTTTAAAATTCGCGAAACCCCACAGCAGGTTGAGGCAGTCCTGCTAACCTGTTTATCAAAGGGAAGCGAAGAGTCGAAGATTACACCCAGATTTCGGGCAGACTGAGAGGGCGTGGGACAAGCACCTAGAGCCGAAGGCCACCAGTCAGCAGACCAGGTCTCCTGCTTGCCTCCAAAAATGATTCAGAAAAGGGGGTGGCGGTGATGAACAGAGTGTCTGAATTAAGCAGACCACTCTTACCCAGTCCAAAGATCAGGGCTTGATCCATCACCGTTTTTTAGCTCACTGCACCATCCCAGCTCAGAACTTGGCTATATGCAAATTAGTCTGACCCTGGCCCAGTGCATCATGGGAACAGGGCAGACCAAACTACCAAGCCAATTCTTATACTGGGAAGGAAACAAGCTTCCGGGGACCGGTTTCTGGCATTTCAGCCGTCTTCGGCCCGGCTTGCTTGAATCCTGATGGTGCAATGAGCAAGGGACTCACATCTGAGTATACCCTTCCACGCTTATGGTGGACAAAAATGATTCAGAAAAGGGGGTGGTGGTGATGAACAGAGTGTCTGAATTAAGCAGACCACTCTTACCCAGTCCAAAGATCAGGGCTTGATCCATCACCGTTTTTTAGCTCACTGCACCATCCCAGCTCAGAACTTGGCTATATGCAAATTAGTCTGACCCAGGCCCAGTGCATCATGGGAACAGGGCAGACCAAACTACCAAGCCAATTCTTATACTGGGAAGGAAACAAGCTTCCGGGGACCGGTTTCTGGCATTTCAGCCGTCTTCGGCCCGGCTTGCTTGAATCCTGATGGTGCAATGAGCAAGGGACTCACATCTGAGTATACCCTTCCACGCTTATGGTGGACAAAAATGATTCAGAAAAGGGGGTGGTGGTGATGAACAGAGTGTCTGAATTAAGCAGACCACTCTTACCCAGTCCAAAGATCAGGGCTTGATCCATCACCGTTTTTTAGCTCACTGCACCATCCCAGCTCAGAACTTGGCTATATGCAAATTAGTCTGACCCTGGCCCAGTGCATCATGGGAACAGGGCAGACCAAACTACGAGGGACAGACTGATTTGCATATAGCCAGGTTCTGAGCTGGGATGGGGCAGTGAGTTAAATAACGGTGATGGATCAAGCCCTGATCTTTGGACTGGGTAAGAGTGGTCTGCTTAATTCAGACACTCTGTTCATCACCACCCCCTTTTCTGAATCGTTGCCTCCAAAAATGAGCACCTCCGTTTTTCCCCCGTTTAACTTGAGGTAATTTCTCACCATCCAGTTTGCAACTGCTTCCATGCAGGCTCTGAAATTAAGGGCAGTGATGTCAGTAGTTTGCGAGATGGAGACCATGATCTGGTTGTCGTCAGTGTAAGATACGACTTCCAGACCGAAGGATCTGACCAGCCTGGCCAAAGGTGTTACATAATTAGATGGGTGTATGACTTGGGGGATAAGGCCAATAAAATGATAGCCTGGCTAGAGAAACGGGATCGGTAACGCAACTGGGTACCGGGGATTGCACGGACCGACAGGTCGGTGCAGGCCACGGGCAAGGCAATAGCAGAAGAATTCGCACGGTACTATGAGACAGTTTACAGGTCGCATACTGCCCGGCGAGAGCAGGAATGTCAGGACTTTTTGGCCCCCTTGCAGCTGCCGGCCTTGGAACAGGCAGACAGAGACATCCTGTAGTCCGCGATAACGGTCCAGGAGGTAGAAGATGCCATGGGAGACATGCAGGCTGGGAAGGCGCCGGGCCCCAACGGATTTCCGGCTGAAGCGTTCGGGTGCGTATCAGGTCGACTCGCATCCCATATGCTGAATATGTTTAATGAATCCAAACATGTAGGGAAACTCCCCAAGGATCTGTGGTCGGCGACAATCATAGTAATCCATAAAGCCGGTAAACCACAGGACCTGTGTAGTTCCTACAGACCCATATCCCTACTTAATTTTGAGACAATAGTACTTGGTAAGATCCTGGCCACGAGACTAGGGGCAGTTATCCAGTCACTGATCCACCCGGACCAGTTGGGCTTTATGCCCCACAGGTGCATGCACTTAAATCTATGGCGCCTATTCGGGGTCTTACAGGGGGTCTCTGCGAGACCTGAGGTGCCGGCAGCCCTTTTGTTCCTCGATGCCCATATGGAATTTGACAGTATGGAATGGCAGTATATCTACGCAGTTCTGGAGAAAATGGGCTTTGGGGACCAATTTAGAGCATGGGTAAGGCTGCTGTACACTGAGCCGCTCGCGAGAGTCCGGGTCAATGGAGTGACGTCAAGGGAGTTCCACCTGAGTTGGGGCACTCGTCAAGGCTGCCCCCTTTCTCCCACCCTGTTCGCATTAGCATTAGAACCGTTGGCGCACTGGGTTCGGACAGACCCCATGGTCTGGGGCATAGACCTGGGAGGGGGGTGGGAGGAGCGTATCTCGTTATACGCCGACGACATCCTTCTGTATGTTCAGAAGCTGGCCGCTTCCATTCAGAGACTAATAGAAATTCTGCACGAGTTCGGTACCTACTCCGGATACCGTATAAATTGGGACAAGTCCCCGGGACATGTCCTAGTGGGGCCGCAGCTGTCAGCGGACTGTTGTGGCCTGGCCCGAAGGACGTATTCAAATATTTGGGGATGTGGATTACACAGTCTGACTCGGAGTTCCTGCACCTGAATGTGTTGGCGCAACTGGATCGACTCCGCGGAGACGTGGAGAACTGGAGGTCCTTCCCAGTTCTCCTTGATGGGGTGCACCGTCTTGTTTAAAATGATGGCACTCCCACGCCTGCTCTACTCCCTACAGAATACACCCTTCACGATCCCAGACCAAATTTTCAGAACGATTGAATTGGAGCAACGTTCCCTGCTTTGGAGTGGGGGGTGTCCCAGAATTGCTCTTAAGAAACTGCAAAGGGGGCCCTATGAGGGAGGCTTAGCGGTGCCGGATGTCCGCCTATATTATTGGGCGACGCAGTTGGTTAATGTCAACGGATGGGCTCCGTTGGACGAACCAGCCTACAGGGTAGATAGGTTAGCCTTTGGCAGTGGTACCTATTTAGCGGCCCTTATAGGCGGTCGTCCCTTACCTCACCAAACGGCAGCGGTGGAAACGGGCAACAAAATTGCTAGGATGGGAGGCAAAGCTTACGGAGCAGACTCCTCTGTGGACCGGGACATTCCTGCCGGCAGTGGCGAAATTGCAGGGTCTGCGTCAGTGGAGCCTGATTGGTATTGATGTGCTGGGTGATGTTTGGAAACGGGGAGAGATGGTGGGTTTTGCAGACCTGCAGGCTGAGTTCCAGGTGGGGAATGGGGAATTCCTACACTACCAACAGCTTAAACATGCCCTGCACCAACACCTAAGCCACGGGGTGGAGCTACCTAAATATGCTCCATTGGAGTATAGACTACTACTAGACCCTATGATTGAGAAAGCTATCTCCCTCACGTACAGGAAGCTCATTAATAACATCGCGGACACACTGGGCCCCCTGCGGGAAAAGTGGGAGTCAGATTTGGGGATGCTGGAGGATGATGATTGGGGGGAGGCCCTGCAAAGTCCCCAAGAAGTGGCGATACGCGCCAGGTTCTGACTCGTCCAACTGCGCATCCTGCATAGGTCATACACACCACGAACGACGCAATACACAATAGGCTATGTGGACTCACGCTTTTGCTTACGGGGGTGCGGTTTAGAAAGAACCTTCTTCCACATATTGTAGGACTGCGCCAAAATCAGGACGTACTGGTCCAGACTAGCAGGCATTATGTCTGAGGTGGTGGGAGGGGACGTGCCGCTGGAGGACAGATGGCATGTCTTGGGGGTCACCAGTGACATCACCTGGCCAAAATGGGACAAAGTGTGGTTGGCGCTGGCAAGTATGGTAGCCAAGAGAAATATTGCGAGGTTATGGGGAAGTGATCTTGTGCCTACGGTGGAGGAGTGGGAGCGAGATTTGGACTGGTGCCAACGGGCTGAAAAAGTTATCTATAAGAGTCGAGGCTGTCCCAAAAAATGGGAGAAAATATGGGCTGCTTGGAGGAGGTACCGAGGAGAGTGGATGGACTCACAGGCGGATGAGGAGTCGTCCTGAGGAAGGGTTGGTGTGGAACCTTGTACTCCATAGCTGTGCATTTACTGCTGACGTCTTGTGGCTCTCGTTCTGCATTGGATTCCTTAGGATGCGGATGCACTGGGGAGGGCCGCACAGCGAACCTTGCAGGGCGGGAAGGGGAGTGGGGTGGGGTTGGTGAATATAATATGTCTGCTTTGATGTGTCCGGAGTTGGGGGTCCACTGGGGATGTGTCTGTTTTTATGGAGGGGGTCTGTAGTGGTGGGTGGGTTTAGAGGCTTTCTTTATGAATCTGAGGCTGATTTTATTTGTAAATTGTCAATCAATCAATCAATCATGACACTTGTATAGCGCGCTACTCACCCGGAAGGGTCTCAAGGCGCTGGGGTGGGGAGGGGTACGTTACTGCTCGAAGAGCCAGGTCTTGAGTTGCTTCCTGAAGGAGAGATGGTCCTGGGTTAGCCGGAGGTGGATGGGGAGGGAGTTCCATGTCTTGGCTGGCAGGTAGGAGAAGGATCTTCCACCAGCAGTGGCTCTGCGGATGCGTGGAACAGCGGCGAGGGCGAGGCTGGTCGACCGTAGCTGGCGGGTGGGCGTGCAGAAGGTCAGGCGGTTGTTGAGGTACTTGGGGCCCAGGTCGTGGAGAGCCTTGTGTGCGTGGGTGAGGAGTCTGAACGTGATCCTCTTGCTGACGGGGAGCCAGTGCAGGTCTCTCAGGTGCTCGGAGATGTGGCTGTGTCGGGGGATGTCCAGGACGAGTCGTGCGGAGGCGTTCTGGATTCGTTGGAGTCTTTTCTGAAGTTTGGCTGTGGTTCCGGCGTAGAGGGTGTTTCTGTAGTCCAGTCGGCTGGTGACGAGCGCCTGGGTGACCGTCTTCCTGGTTTCGGTGGGGATCCATCAGAAGATCTTTCGGAGCATGCGCAGGGTGTTGAAGCACGATGATGAGACGGCGTTGACTTGTCTGGTCATCGAGAGGGAGGAATCCAGGATGAAGCCCAGGTTACGTGCGTGGTCCGTTGGCTCGGGAGTGGTGCTCAGGGCAGGGGGCCACCAGGAGTCGTCCCAGGCGGAGGGAGATGATCCTAGGATGAGAACTTCCGTCTTGTCTGAGTTCAGTTTCAGGCGGCTGTTCTTCCTCCACTCAGCGACGTCTTTCATCCCTTCGTGTAGGCTGGCTCTGGCGGTGGCTGGGTCGTTGGTGAGGGAGAGGATCAGCTGTGTGTCGTCGGCGTAGGAGATGATGTTGAGGTTGTGATTGCGTGCGATGGCTGCGAGGGGGCTCATGTAGACGTTGAAGAGGGTGGGGCTGAGTGATGATCCCTGTGGTACGCCGCAGATGACTTCAGTGGCCTTGGATCTGAACGGGGGGAGGCGGACTCTCTGGGTTATTCCGGCGAGGAACGAGATGTTCCACTCCAGTGCCTTCTCTTGGATTCCGATGTTGCTGAAGGGTTGCACTTGGGTGCGTGGCAGACAGTGTCGAAGGCTGCGGAGAGGTCCAGGAGGATGAGGGCCGCTGTTTCCCCGTTGTCGAGCAGGGATCTGATGTCCCCAGTGGCTGCGATGAGGGCGGTCTCGGTGCTGTGGTTGGCGCGGAAGCCGGATTGCGAGTGGTCGAGGGATCCGTTCGTCTCAAGGAAGGCGGCAAGCTGTCTGTTGATGGTCTTCTCAATGACTTTGGCAGGAAAAGGGAGGAGCGAGATGCGGCGGAAGTTCTTGAGGTCGGTGGGGTCCGCTGTTGGTTTCTTCAGGAGGGCGCTGAGCTCGGCGTGCTTCCAGCTTTCCGGGAAGGTGGCGGTGTTGAAGGAGGCATTGATGATGTCCCGGAGATGGGGTGCGATGATGGAGTCGGCCTTGTTGAAGACGTGGTGGAGGCAGGGGTCGGTTGGGGATACGGAGTGGATGGTGTTCATCGTGCGGGTGGTGTCTTCAGTGCTGACCCGGGTCCAGGCGCAGAGGGTGGTGGTGGGGGGCATAGGTTCGGTGGTTGGGTGCGTGGTTGTTGCGCCGAAGCTGTTGTGTATTTCGGCGATCTTGCGGTGGAAGAACGAGGCGAGAGAGTCACAGAGGTCTTGCGAGGGAGTGATGTCGTTGTTCCCGGCGCTGGGGTTGGAGAGCTCTTTGACGATGCTGAAGAGTTCCTTGCTGTTGTGGGCGTTGCTGTCCAGTCGCTCTTTGAATGCTGTCTTCTTGGTGGTGGGGATCAGCTGGTGGTGTTTGCGGGTGGCATGCTTGAGGGCAGTCATGTTGTCTGTGGTTTGGTTGTTGCGCCAGGCTTTCTCGAGGGTGCAGCAGTTTTTCTTGGAGTTCTTGAGTTCGTAGGTGAACCAAGAGGCTTTCTTGCTGCTGTGTTTGCTGGGAGGGGTCTTCAGTGGTGCGAAGTCGTCTGCGCAGTTGGTGATCCATTGTGTGAGGTTGCTCGCTGCTTCGTTGGGGTCCGTTGTGCTGGCGGGAGGGTTCTGGCTGAGGGAGGTGGTGAGCTGGTCGGCGGTGATCTTGTTCCAGTTCCTGCGAGGACCCTGTTGCGGGTGGTGGTGGGTCGTGTTTTTTCTGAAGCTGAAGTGAACACAGCTGTGGTCAGTCCAATGAAGTCCGGTGGAGTGGCTGAAGGAGATGTACTTGCTGGAGGAGAAGACTGGGTCCAGCGTGTGGCCGGCGTAGAGGGTGGGGGTGTTCACCAGTTGCTTGAGCCCGAGGTTGGCGAGGTTGTCCAGCAGGGTGGTGGTGTTGCTGTCCTTGTTGTTCTCCAGGTGGAAGTTGAGGTCCCCTAGGAGGATGTAGTCAGCGGAGGGGAGGGCATGCGGGCTGATGAAGTCTGTGATGTCTTCGCTGAATTGTGCGCGTGGTCCCGGGGGTCTGTAGATGAGGGTGCCTCTGAGTGTGGTCTTGACGTCGGTGTGTATCTGGAAGTGGAGGTGTTCGGCGGCTGTGAAGGTGTCGTCGGAGCTGGTCGTGATGGGGATGGTGTTCCTGTGGACGATGGCGATGCCTCCTCCAGTCTGGTTGACGCGGTCCCTCTGGTTGATCTTGTATCCGTCCGGGATGGCGATGGCGATGTCGGGTGCTGAGGAGGCGTTCATCCAGGTTTCCGTGAGGAAGGCGACGTCTGGTGATGTTGTGTCGAGCAGGTTCCAGAGTTCGTCGGCGTGTCTGTGGATGGAGCGGGTGTTGAGCAGGATGCACTTGAGGTGGTTGCTGCTGGTGCTCGGCTTGGTGGGTGCGGTGCAGGTCCGGAGGCAGGTGTATTTGCAGACTTGGCAGGTGAAGGGTCCGTGGGTGCGCCTTCGGGGTGGCTTGGTAGCAGGCAGGGGTTCGGCCGGCGTTGAGTGTGTTGAGGGTGGCGGCGTCGTAGGTCAGTCGTGTGGCCAGGCGTCGACGGGGGCCAGGGGTCCTGGTGCTGGGTGCGGTCCAGGCGTGGACGGGCGTAGACGGGCTTGCCTTTGGCACGCCTTCGGCGTGCCATCGACGCGCCTGCTGCGCGTGAACGCTGCGCGTAGACTCCACCATAAATGGCGTAGTGGGAGGGGTGGAGTGGGAGGGAGGAGCAGCTGGGAGGCGGTAGCGGGGTGGCGCGGGGAGGGGATCAGGGTACAGAAGGCAAAAGGGGGGCGGGCCGCAGGGGAGCAGCGGCAGGGAGCGGGGAGGGCGAGAAAAGACGGCGAGAACGAAACAAAAACAAGCACTGGTAGCGAGCAGGTAGAGGCAGGTAGGGAGACTGGGCACACTCACGGAGAGCCGCGCGGCGGGTGGAGCGACCATCACCAACCAGGGTCAGGTCAGGTCACAGCTCCCCGTCGCGCTGGAACATCTTAAGTATCCGGAGGGAGGGAGGAGCAGCTGGGAGGAGGGAGCGGGGTGGCGCGGGGAGGGGATCGGGGTACAGAAGGCAAAAGGGGGGCGGGGCCGCAGGGGAGCAGCGGCAGGGAGCGGGGAGGGTGAGAAAAGACGACGAGAACGGAACAAAAACAAGCACTGGTAGCGAGCAGGTAGAGGCAGGTAGGGAGACCGGGCACACTCACGGAGAGCAGTGCGGCGGGTGGAGCGACCGTCACCGACCAGGGTCAGGTCAGGTCACAGCTCCCCCTCGCGCTGGAACACCCTAAGTATCTGGAGGGAGGGAGGAGCAGCTGGGAGGCGGGAGCGGGGTGGCGCGGGTAGGGGATCGGAGTACAGAGGCAAAAGGGGGTGCGGGCCGCAGGGGAGCAGCCGGGAGGGCGAGAAAAGAGGGCGAGAACGAAACAAAAACAAGCACTGTTAGCGAGCAGGTAGAGGCAGGTAGGGAGACCGAGCACACTCACGGAGAGTTGCGCGGCGGGTGGAGCGACCATCACCGACCAGGGTCAGGTCAGGTCACAGCTCCCCGTCGCGCTGGAACATCTTAAGTATCCGGAGGGAGGGAGGAGCAGCTGGGAGGCGGGAGCGGGGTGGAGCGGGGAGGGGATCGGGGTACAGAAGGCAAAAGGGGGTCGGGCCGCAGGGGAGCAGCGGCAGGGAGCGGGGAGGGTGAGAAAAGACGGCGAGAACGGAACAAAAACAAGCACTGATAGCGAGCAGGTAGAGGCAGGTAGGGAGACCAGGCACACTCACGGAGAGCCGTGCGGCGGGTGGAGCGACCGTCACCGACCAGGTTCAGGTCAGGTCACAGCTCCCCGTCGCGCTGGAACACCCAAGTATCCGGAGGGAGGGAGGAGCAGCTGGGAGGCGGGAGCTGGGTGGCGCGGGGAGGGGATCGGAGTACAGAGGCAAAAGGGGGGGCGGGCCGCAGGGGAGCAGCGGGGAGGGCGAGAAAAGACGGCGAGAACGAAACAAAAACAAGCACTGTTAGCGAACAGGTAGAGGCAGGTAGGGAGACCGGGCACACTCACGGAGAGCCGCGCGGCGGGTGGAGCGACCGTCACCGACCAGGGTCAGGTCAGGTTAATAAACTTCTGCTGCTAACTGATGTGCACTGTTATGGAGCTGGTTATTTAAATAAAAATATTTTCACAAAAAAAAATGCAGGGGAAATCCTCATGACTCGCGGGGTCAGCTGGGTGGGTAATAAACCAAAAGACTTGCAAGGGGATTGTGTAGTTATCAATTTTAAAAAGCCCTTGACTGGCCACAGCCTCTTATGCAAGAATTATCTTAGCCAGGATTAGGGCCTTGTGATTAGGCCCTTTCCGTTGGGCTATTTTTATATACCAAGCCAAATGACACCAATAAGGACACAGAACAGCTAAGTGCTGGATTTGCGGATTCGAAACCAACAGCACCCATGCCAATGGCACCAACCACCCAGATCTTTGCTATTCAACCTACCTGTAGTTAACAGATTTGGAGTTCTTGAAGAAGTTGATTGACAAATAAAAACTCAAAATACAGTCCAGGTGACTAATCACCAAGGTGTTCTGAGGGAGACAGGAGTATTTATTAGCGGCCAGGTTATCCCGAGCACCACCCGAAGCAAAACAAAAAGTCAAGAATAAGGGAGGTGCAATGGAAGGGTCTATGGTTATGTGTCTGTCTCAAATTGAGAATAGTAGGGGGTCGTTTATATGCTCCCTTGTAACCAGGGCGCAGACCAGTGTATTAGGAACATCAGCTGCCACAAGCCCCCTTCCTATTACTAATATACCACACTGTATGGAGGAGTCCAAATAAGGCCCCTGGGGAAGTACTCTAGTGTTCACCCGAGGGAAAATCAGTCCCCCAACACCAACATCTATGAAGCCACACCAGAAAAACACAAGGAAATAACCAAGTTTAGGGAATTATCCTGGAACGATACTGGCCTGAAAAGTAAATTGAACTGCCCTGACTGGGGGTCCTTCGTGGACCAATATGATGTGTGTATATTCCAGGAAACATGGATAAGGGAGGATGTAATGCGGATGGGGTTTGCGTCATTTAATGTAGCTGCTACCACCAGGGGAAAGGGTAGGCCATCTGGGGGCCTTTGCATATGGGTAGGCACACATTTGGACTGCATGTTTGAGCAGCTGGAGTCTTCCTCCAATGAAATCCAGTGCATCCTACTTACCTTTGCACCAAAGATCAGTATTGCATTGATTAATGTCTACTCCAGGCCTGTAAGCCTCAGCCCAAGAATCTCCAACCATTGATCATTTGGCACTTTGGCACTCTTTATTCCTACAGACAATCACCACAAACACTTGGATGGTTGTAGGTGGTGATTTTAATTGCCAATTTGACCACCTTATTGCTCTTAGTGGTGCAACTTCTTGTGAAGAAGATCTGCGCTGGGTAAGCCCTGAACCACATATTCCACCAATGTACTTACACTAAACCATTTTTTAAGAGCTTGTAATGGTTGTACCAAATCTGACTCTCCAGGGAAGCAAACATTCAACAGAGTTTGTGAATCCTCATTCTTAGATTACATCCTGATAGAAACCAGGATGTGGCAGAGGGCATTGATTTTGCTGTCTTACCTCGACATGACAGTGATCACAACACTCTGAATATGGAAATAGAGCTGTTGGTGTCTGGGAACAACCTGGCCTCAAATACACCACCAGATGATACACAAACACTTACCAACAACAGGAGAAGAATACGGTGGTCGGTAATCCAACATTCTCCTGATAAACTGGCCTCCCTATATGCAACCATCATCCCGACCCTACTGGCACTGGAAAAGATCATAACCACTGATGGCACATTTTTCCCTTTATTCAGAGTTGCAGAGCTCCATGGAGCATTGACATCTAACTTGGCTGAAATATTTTTTCCAAAAGGATATTCTAGGGGGAATAGAAAGGCCAACCGATCTTGGTTTGACGGTAGTTGCCGGGAGACCAAGCAGGCTTTGATAGACACTATCAAATCCAAGGACAGGATCCAAATAAAAAAATAAAGGGCATCATATAGAGAGAGCATCACCCAAAAAAAACCCGGGAGATGGATAAATGGGACGCACCAAAAAATGCCCTGTTACCAATGATATGAAGGCCTTCTGGAATATGGTCAACACAGGCTCTAGCGAAGGGAAGCCTAATATAGCCGCAGACATCTGGAAGAGACATTTCCAGGCCTTATACACGATGATCGAGGTAGAGGGTACCACCACAAAACTAGTAACTAACCCACTCCAGACTATCTATAGTGAGGCCGCCGAGATAACCTTGATCGAAATAGCTGGTGACATAAGCAATATAACCCCTGGCAACGCACTAGGGCTTGATAAGATCCCAGGGGACCTCTTTTGTGTAGAACCAAAAATCTGGGGGCCCTATTTGTGGGTTTTATTTAATCTCATTTCACAGGGATTGGCGATCCCTGCAACATGGTCTGGAGCTGAAATCCTCCCAGTACAGAAAAAGGGCTCCCCACTTTTGCCTATTAACTACAGACCTATCAGTCTGATTGCCTAGGTACTATTGGACCGTCTTCGGGTATGGATGGATGAACATAAAATCTTGAGTCCATGCCAAGCTGGTTTCAGGAAAAACACCTGCACCATTGACCAGATATTTGGGCTCCAACTTCTATAAACGGTGTCAATAGAGGGTGGCAGCCTACATCTAATATTCGGGGATTTAAAATCCGCTTTTCACTTAGAACCCAGGGACAAACTATGGGTTGTATTAAGTGATCTTGGGCTTCCCACCTATCTTTGCCTCATGTTCAGGAGATTGCATGGAGGCAATTATGGCCAAATTGGGTATGGGAAACATGGCGAACTTACCACCCCACTTACAGTTAACAGAGGAGTAAGACAGGGTTGCGTGCTCGCACCTATGTCAATGCATTGGTCAATCAACTAAATGAGGTGAAGGACAGTGATGCCCTGAAGTTAGCACACAGAAAAGTGCCGGCATTGATGCTTGCCGATGACACTCTCTTGCTCTCCAAGACATTAATGGGCATCCAGAGGATCCTCGATAGTTTTGATGCCTTTTGTAAAACCAGGGGGCTGGAGATTAATACTCAGAAGACTAAATATATGGTCTTCAATCCAGCTAATATGACCCGACACAATAATTTTCTGGATGTCTTCCCGCTTGAGAGGGAATCAGTATTTGAACATCTAGGTGTTACCCTAATGTAAAAAAATGTATGTGGGCCACAAATAGCTAAAACTAGCCTTAAGTTAGCACAGACACCAGGGGGGTTGGCTAAGTTATTCAGGAATTCTTTCCATAAACCCGCTGGGCCAATAGTTGAGTTATACAAAGTGCAAACAAGGGGTGCTGTAATGTATAGGGCAGAGCTTTGGGGCATTGTCCTATAGGAAAAATCAACAAGTCTGAGAACAACTTCATCAGGCAGCTAGTTGGTCTCTCTCTTAGCACACCATCCCACTGTGTCTGGAACTAGAGGTCAGACATATCGTTGCAGCGTCATCTGTTGGTAACCCTGGAACTGGCCGTTTATAGATCAGAGTTAAAGGAGGTACAGGGTCTCCCGGGCGCAGGGAAACTAGCATGGTTTGCACATTTGAGGGATGCACTCCAAAGAATAGGCAGAATGAGTTTATGAAGTGACCCAGAGGAAGCATGTCCTGAAATATCAAGAAATGAACTGGTTAGGTGCTATAGGGTGGGTAAATTTGCTCATTTACTGAAGAGCTCAGCCACTAGCTCCTTAACTGTCAATTTTATAAGAACCAGGGACCATTATACTTTAGAGTCTTTCCTGGAGGATATTCAACCAGCACTAGCGAGGAAACTATATGTACAATTTAGATATGGGTTTCTTCTGCTGCGTGCATTTTCCAATAAATGGCCAGGTGACACTTTTTTTTAGAGTTTCCTGCCTGTAGCTGTGAGGTTGGGACAGAACTACATGTTATTTTTCTTCTGTCGGGCTATAAAAAACGGCACCCAGGTAAATCGGTACTCACCTTGCATTTGTCTCGGACTTGTGTGGGATTAAAGAAGAGTTTTTTGTGTTGATATATACCTGGGCGAATATATATATTTGTTAGGGTCCTCACCCACAGGTATTACCTGTAGCTTGCTTCATCATTGGACCATCACTCACACACATAATGTGTGTGAGTGGACTCAACGCATTCGTAAGCAGAGTTCTGTGATAACTGTGAGTGCAGGCAGGGGAACTTGCAGCCATATTCATCAACCTGAATTGCGCTCGCAAATGGCCAGATTCTGAGAATCTGGCCGTTTGCGAGTGTGGTTTTTGCATTTGGGATTCATCATCCCAAATGCAAAAATCGCTATTACCGAAATCGCATATTTGCGAGGAATTGGATTTAAGGAATCTCTAATAGAGATTCCTTAAATCCAATTCATCACCCAATTTGAAATTGCGAATTCGCAATATTTTGTCGCAATTTACCACGAAATCTGACTTCGTGGTAAATTGCGAAAAAAGAGTAAAAAGCACTTTAGTGCATTTTTTTCTTTTGCATGTTACACACACACATGTCCTCTGGACATGTGTGTGCGCAAGACCTGTTCAAATGTGCACTTGAGGGGTGCTACAGGGTGTCCTTTGGACACCCCTGGCACCCTTCAAATCGCAATCTTATTTGCGATTAGCAAATTGCTAATCGCAAATAAGGAATACTCCCCATTCATTCCTATGGGCCTTTTGGCCCATAGGAATGAATGGGGAGTTTTTCCTTATTTGCGATTAGCAATTTGCTAATCGCAAATAAGGAATCAGTAGGAATCGCAATAAATTCTGCTAATCCTACATGAATCCCGTTTTGCGAGTCCTTAATAGCGAATCGCTATAATTCGCTATTAGGGCCTCGCAAAATGGGAGATTGATGAATATGGCTGATGGTGAGTTTAAAATAACCTCCGAAACCTATAAAGGTATTTAATGGCATAGGGTTAGGGGCTGGATTAAAAGTATGAAAAGTGACACTATATTAGGATATAATGGTCCCAAGTGTCTAATCGGTCGACATGTTTCAGCGACAAACCGAAATTCAATTGGCTTTCTTCAGGGCCTGTGTTTTCCCTGCTAGTTATAACAAATAGCCTATTGGCATGTATAAATCACATCATTTTTTTGAAAAGCATGCACATTTACATACAGACCATTCAATGGGGATCATTTCCTTGTATGGTCAACTGCTGAAACGAGAGAAATTCATAATCAAATTTGGACGTCCTTACATTTTTGTAAAGTTATTGAACCCCCAAATGATCACAGGACACCGTTGTGTAGTCTCTGGTATTTATTTAACTAATTTGCTCAGAGAGCGCCGAGCCTGCCGTGTGTACCGCTCCGGCACTCGCGCCAATAATGACGGTTGCGCGTGCATCATTAAGATGGCCGCCGCTGCCGCACGTTCCGTGGTCACGCAAAGTGCATAAGCTAGACCACAACACTACATATCTCCCTTTTTTCCAAACAATGAAAACTTTAACTCACAGTCCGCCGTCCATGTCATAGTCCTGGAACCTGGCTGGCTTGACCACTGCCCTGCCCCTGCGGGTAGGTCTTACCGGGGTGGCCGTGGTCTCTCTCACGGGAGTCTCTGTGCTGGCTCCCCGGCTACTCGACTCAGCCAGGCTCTCTCTTGGTCCCCTTGAGTTGA
The DNA here is from genome assembly GCF_964263255.1 of Lissotriton vulgaris. Lineage (NCBI taxonomy): Eukaryota > Metazoa > Chordata > Amphibia > Caudata > Salamandridae > Lissotriton > Lissotriton vulgaris. The sequence goes on along the minus strand of NC_141690.1, from coordinate 234,526,699 downwards.
TCTCCTTCTCCACTCTGGGACTTCTTCTATTGCTTCGCTCCTCGCCAGATTCTTCTCCTCTGATGTCCGCTCCTCCATCGAACCGTTCTTCCTCTACTCTTGTTTCCTCTGCAATATTCAAACTTCTTCCTGCTTGATCCCACTGTAGCACCTTCTTGCATCTCGCCATGCGGTCCTGTGACCACACATTCCCGTCGCTCAACAGAGCGGCCCTGTCGTACACCTCCTTCACCTGCAACGGTTTGCTTCCAGTCCTGTTTCATTTACATTCCGCCGCTGGTCATAATGTTTTGCATATATGGCCTGGGCCTTCTCCAGGTTCGCCTGGACTACTGCCGGGGACCACTGGCTCACTATGGTCTTCTCCTTCCATACTCTATTGTCCTTCGTGAAAGGGTCACGACCTCTCAGGATTTGGAATGGGCTGTATCCTGTGCCCGTAGGGGTGATCCTGTAGGCTCATATCATTTTCCTTATCTCCTTCTCCCAGTCCTTGTTGTTTGCTATCGCTGCTTGTACTGAGCCCATCACTACACGATTAAATCGTTCCACCAGACCATTGCCTGCCGGGTGGTAGATCGACGTGTGCTTGGCGAGAATGCCATTTCTCTCCATGAAGTTTTTCCATTTCTCCGAGATGAACTGTGGGCCATTGTCGCTTAGGATCGACTTGGGAATACCTTCCCTCAAGAAAGTGTCGTCTAGGAAATTTAAGATTGTTTCCGCGTCCATGACTTCATCCACTTTCAACTCGGGCCACTTCGATTATCTGTCGATAATGACACACACGTACTTCTGTATGCCTTGTCCATCCAAGATTTGGCCCAAGACGTCGATGGACAACTCCTCCTACAGGTTCTGTGGGGGTTCAAATCTGCCTAATGCGGGACGCAGTGGCTTGAGCGTTTTGTCTGCTCCCTGGCATTGTGGGAATTCTCTGACATATCTTTCTGTTCTTAGGTCCATTCCTGGCCACCAATACCCTTGCTTGGTTCTCATTTTCATCTTGACTATCCCCAGATGTCCTTCATGGAGTAACGCCAATAGTTTTCCCACTATGCCATCGGGGGAACCACCTTGTCTCCCCGATACACAAACACTCCTTGATCATCCACCGATAGTTCCTCCCTTACTTCGTAGAACATTCTGAGAGCTTCACTGGTGTGTTTCTTTTCTGGCCAGCCCTGCGTTATGTATCTCTTCACCTCCTGCATAATAGGGTCATCCATATATGCTTCGTTCCACTCCTGGTTGCTGATGACCTTCTCCTGGTCATCTGTCAGGGCCCCCATCTCTTCTCCACTCGCTTGGTCCTCTTCTCCCGGTTCCATGGCCGCCGCTCTACTCAAGTAGTCCGCCATTCTGTTGCAACTGCCGGGGATGTACTCTACGTCGTACCTGAATTCCAGTAGTTTTAGTGTCATCTTTGAGATTCTGGGGGTGGCGCTGGCGTGGCCGCTGGACGTTAACACCTTCACCAAGGGCTTGTGGTCTGTTTTCAGTTGGAAGCGGGTGCCCCACAGAAACTGTCTGAATCTTGTCATGGCCTACACTACGGCCAGCATCTCCTTCTCTATGACACTATATTTTTTCTCCGTGTCACTCAGTGTGCGTGAGGCGAAGCTGAGTGTTTTCATTACTCCTTGTCCTCGATCCTGCATCAACACGGCACCCAAGCCTTTATCACTGGCATCCGTGATTAGCACCGTTTTCCCTTGTGGATCATATCCTTGTAAGGGGATGGCTCCGACCACATCCTTCTTGATGCTCTCAAATTCTCCTTGTGCCTCCTCCGTCCAGTGGAACACTGAACTTTCTCTGGTGAGGTTCCTCATGTGGTGGGTCTTTGTTGCGAAATGCTGTACAAATTTACTGTAGTATTCCGCCATTCAGAAGAAGGACCTGACGTCTTCCTTGTTGGCAGGCGGGGGAGCGTCACAGATCGCTTTCACGTTCTCGGCCTTGGGTGTGATGCCTTGCACACCGATCTCGTGACCCAAATACGTTACTGATTCCATGCCCAGTCGGCATTTCTCCCATTCGGCCGTTAGGCCCTTTCCCTCTGGTGTCTTCAGGACTTTTGTGAGCTTGGCATCGTGATCTAATTTGCCTCGCCCCATCACCAGAATATCATCCTGGAAGTATTGGATGCCGTCTATTGTCTTAAATAATTGGTGCATGAGTTTCTGAAACACCGCTGCCGCTGAGGCTAGCCCGAACGGCATGCGGCGGAACTGGTAGCACCCGAAGGGGGTTATGAATGATGTTAACCTTCTGCTCTCCGGGTGCAGGGCGATCTGATGATATGCGGATGTCAAGTCAATGGTAGAGTACCATTTGATGCCTCTCGTCATAGCCAGCATCTCTTCAATCCTTGGCAAAGGAAACTTCTCCACCACAATGTTTTTATTTAGCTCTCTCAGGTCTACACAGAGCCTGACCTTTCCGCTGGGTTTCATGACCACAACCAATGGCACCAATCACTCGGCGCATGTGATTGGTTCGATTATTCCTCTCTTTTCTAGTTCCTGTAGCTCCACTTGTACCACTTCTCTCACCGCCAGCGGTACGTTCCTCACCTTGTGAGCCACCGGTATGGCACCTGCCTTGAGGATAATCTTGTGCGCAAACTTTGCTAGCATGCCCACGGTGCCTCCGAAGACTTTGGGAAAGTCTGCTTTCCACTTATCTAAGTCTGGCTATGCTTCCAGTTCTGTGAGCAGGATTTGCTCATTGCCACCCGGGTCCAATTTGATGCCCAAACCACCTTGATCCAGCCATCCCAGCACTGAAGGGCCTTTTTTCGATATGTACAGCTTGCAGTAGGCCTTGCGTCCTCTAAATTCAAATCTCAATGGTCTGAATCCCAACATGGGTATACGGTCCCCATTGTACGTGACCGGCCTGATGTCCAATTTCTCCAGGTCTGGGCCTAAGTGTGGGTTGAAGGTGTCGTTCCACACTGCACGCTGTACAATGGTGTAGGGTGATCCTGAGTCCGCTACCATACTTATCGGTACCCCGCCAATGGTCATGTCCAGTAACGGCTTGGTCGATCTTTTGTTGTCCACACTCAACACTTGGTCATAGATGCAGAGTACTGTGTCTTCCTCTTCGTGGTCTTCCCCTTCTCTGTCCTCTTGTCCTTGGTCAATGTATTTAACCATGCTTTTGGATGATTTCCTTCGGCACACCTTTTCGTAGTGCCCTACGATTCCACAATACATACATTTGGCGCGAAATGCTGGGCATTTCCTGTTGTGAGCCTCATGCGCCCAACTCCCGCATCTGTAGCACGATTTCTTGTTGTTTCCCGACGGTCTACCTGGTGGTCCTGAGTTCCCTTGCCACCTACTAGGTCCCTTCGAGGGAGGTCCCTTGCTCCTGTTTTCCTTGTGGCGCTCATCATCGTCAATCTTGTTCACCATCGGGCTCGCCGCCGCTTCCCTTTTTGCCGCTTCCGCGCACCTCCGCACCAATTTCGCTCTTCTGACAATTATCATCACTTCCTGCAGCGTGGTGTCACCGCTGGCCCATAGCTTGTCTTGTACTGCGGCGCTCGTTGTGTGCATTACGATCTGTTCCTTGATGAATTCATCTAGGAACGTATCGTATTTACATGTGGACGCCAGCTTTCTCAATGCTGCGCTTATTCCTCTACCGACTCTCCTGGAAGTTGCTTCCTCTGCTGGAAATTGTATCTGTCTATTGACGCGCAAACAGTGGATTTTTTAATGTTCCCTTAACTCCTCAATAGCATGAGCATACACATCATCATCCGTGCTTGCTCGTGGTTTGGGAACCAAGTTCTTGAAAATCGTTAACCCCTCCGGGCCTAGATTGTGCAATAGTATCCGTCTCTTTCGTTTGCTGGAGAACTTCTCCTATTTCTCATCCTCCAACACTTCGATGAAATTGTCTATATAGTCTCTCCAATCCTCCCACTTCATGAGAGGCTCCCCTGGTTTAGGTAGGAACTGTACAGGGGCCGTCGCTGACGCTGTTTGCATGCTCATCTTTTCGCGCCTTTCGGCGGTTGGGACGTCTCCGTGGCTATTAGGGCTGCCTGGAGCGTTGTATCCCTCTTGATACTCTATCTGTAGTTGGGGGGTCTCTTGTTCTGCCCCTTCGCTGTCCTTGGAGGTAGCCAGTGCTCCTGTTCCATGTGGTTTAGCGTTGTGGGGTGCCCCGGCCAATGTGCTCCCTCTTAAGGCTTATCCTCACCCCCAATGCTGAGGTCGCCTACCTTATTGGGGTTGTGGGCTCTTCCACGGTCTCTGTTGTCCTTCCTGCTGTGTGCAGTCTCGGATTCTGGTGGCCTGTGGTTTTACTGGTGCCGGTTCGTCAGTTCTTTCCTTTGTTGGGGGTGGGGTGGGATCTTCTTTTCTGCTATCCCGACCTCGTCGCCATTGTAAAGTTATCGAACCCCCAAATGATCACAGGACACCGTTGTGTAGTCTCTGGTATTTATTTAACTAATTTGCTCAGAGAGCGCCGAGCCTGCCGGGTGTACCGCTCCGGGACTCGTGCCAATAATGACGGTTGCGCGCGCATCATTAAGATGGCCGCCGCACGTCGCGTGGTCCCGCAGCGTGCATAAGCTAGACCACAACACTACAATTTTTAATGTACACCCTTAATTTTGTGCCAAATAAGTGCTTAATGGTTGTTGTATTGTATCTAGTGACATTTGTTAGTATTAATACACATGACCGACACACAACATTTAAAAATATCAGACAGACAGTGGTGTTTTACACCAGATAATGAAAAAAATGGCAAAATAGAGTAAGAAATATCTACATGTCTAGGTCAATTTACCAACATTATAGGGAAATTTGAGGCATGGACTGTCCCTATTGTCACACACTAGGGGGAAATGGACACATCATTATTTAGATCGATGTTCTTACTCACAGTTTAGATGCTTCTGTTGGAATCAGAGATTCAGTAAATATTAAGTTTTGTCTTACTTCGTCAAGGGTACCTGTCCTCTCAACCCTCGAGGAGTGCCCCTGCCTCTGCATGTTGGAGATCGAGTGTTTTACTTCCTGGTTTTAAGGGCGCTCCTGATTGGTGTTCGGTAGCATGTGATCCCGCATCACGTGATAGAGGTAAAGTTTTTTACTTCCTGGGTTTTAATGACGCCCTTGATTGGTGCTTGGGATTATGTGATAGCGCATCACATTGCATGACATCCAGATGCATTGTGGGGCCTTGAGTTTACAAAGCTGGTCATTTTTAGGGAATCAAGTATGTGTGCAAACCATATTTGATGTTAATGTCTCTTTCGGTAATATGTCTGAATGCATTAGTATGTCACACTATGTTATTCCAGGGTATCTCATCATTTAATCCTGTTGTGTATGTACAGAGTCTATACACCCACTTCTGATCTTTTTCAAAAATAATTTTTTGAATGTTTCTGGTTTCTTCTGTCATGGGTACCAGACTGTCCATCTCATGTCTTTCGGGGTGTGATGATTGTTTATAAAGTGGTCTGACAATTTTGGTTGTATCACATTTGCATCTTATGGTACTTCTGTGTTTTACAATTTGTGTGCTTATTTTTCTGGTCGCCATGCCTATGCACCTAAGGTTACATGGAGCAGAACCAACCCCTACCGTAGGGGCCCTGCCACTACTGTGGAGTCCACACAGGAGAGCCTAAGGTAAAAAAGCTAAAACGGGTTCTCCTAATGATACATTTGAGAAATATTTGTGCCTGAAATTTGACCGCGAGGTGAGGGTAGTGGTAATATTTGGAGGCGGTCAGGATTACCAGGCTTCAGAGAATACACATCGATGGACAATGTGGCAGTAAAAGGAGCTGTGCCCACATGAATCCCGGTATCACAGAATGTGGCCATCAGATTTACTGTCAGGAGATGAGATTCAAAATTAGAATCAGAGGACTGCGGATTCTGACCCTCAAATCTGACGTGGCACATGTATCTCAATCACACTTGGTGTGATGTACAAAAGACTGCATTTACGATGGCCTACAGAACCACCGAATGAGCCAGCTGTTGTGATAATGAGTTAACGTCTTCCGGTGTTTAGTGACAGAACTGCCCCTGAACATTACCCCACATGGGTTCTTTTCACAGGGCTCCAATCCCAACTACCTCCGACCAAGGGCCTCTTTTAGCAGCAGTGAAATCGAGAACAGGTTTGGTTGGTATCTTTAGTTGCAGCAAGGGAGCGAGGGTGCATGGCACGGTAGGGCTAGCTTGGAAGCAGGTGTACATTTATTTGGTGTAGCTTTCATCTTTAAAGTTCATTGCTTTGTTTCCAGAGTGTGGCACCATCTTCAGAATGATGAAAATGTCACTCGGCTGCAGGGCCGCTTTTTAGCGTTGGTGGCAGGTGGTAACACAATCTCTGTTGGTAGCCTCCAAAGTCTTCCTTGTTCACAGATTCCCTCACTACTGCCCTTCATCTCTCCATAGCCCCTTTCTCACATTTATTTAATTTCTTTTATAGTGCTTTTCATCCCTATGTAGGGCGTCAGAGAACTTTACATTAAGCACACATTATGCAGCAACAGTGTTTTGTGCAAGTGTGTTAATGAATGCGTCTCGCATGAGTGTTGCAAACAACCATGTCAGACATCCTCCAAGTGACAAACTACTTATGCTGAGTGCAATCTGTTTGATACTATGTGTAATACAACATTGAAATTAATTGCATACATACTCACTGCTTTCTGTCACAGGCTGTGCCCTCATAGCACCATAAATATAAGTCACTATTCTCATAGTGCACCAACAAGGATTCAAACCAGTGACCCTCCGGCTACAGACTTCGACATCTAAAGTGATCAAATCAACCAACTGAGTGTTCTTGAAGCGCAACACATGTCCCACAGATGACTTTACCTTGCATTCTTTTTCTATTTTAGGTGTGTGAAATCAGGCCGCGGTGATTGCTAGTGACAGGGGAGGGGCAAGTAAGACCATAGAAGCGAGTAAATGTGAGTGCGATCATTAAGGTACTGGGTTTTTCGGAACCAATATTATGACAATAACCCAGCGGTGTCAGGGCAACACCCAAAGACCCCGGATTCCCCTGTCTTGGGATACAGAGACACGGGATACTTCTCGATGACGTCAAAGACCAAAGTTTATTGGTTGCAACCAGGGGCAGAGGTCTACGAAGTACACACGGGTAGTTCGACAGAGACTGCACCACCTCAAAGAACAAAACTCGGTCTTTTATGCCGAAAATTATGCCTCTGGCAACATCACAATTTACATTTGGTGCATACAAACTGACCAATGAACAAGTAGCATTTCAAAAAGTAACGAATGACGACAGTCGAAGTTAATCCCACTCTCCGTTGTCCAGCCCACCAAAACGATCGCACACATGCTTGGTTTCCTGTTCGATCAGGCCGGACAAACCCATCATAAAACCTTCAACCCAGATCGATGAACATGTCGTAAAGGAAAGGCAGAAACAGATGGAAAGGAGATAGAGGAGTGGGAACGGTGTGCCATAAAATCGGACACGTCCTGCTCTTTGATCTTTATCAGGCCATCTGCTGAACAAGGAACTGGCTCAGCGGGATTCGCCCCAGGCGAGGAGTCAGTTCAGCCAGGTCAACCAGAAGTCAACTAAGGCGTACATGTCAAGGACTCGTTCGGCCATAATCATCAGGCCTATGTTAGGGCAACCACACAAGATGGCTGCCACATACAAAATGGAACCCGAGGGTTCAAACTAAATCCTCAAATGCAGAGTGTTCTCCTATATCGATTCATATGAAAACACTCAGACACGCTACACTCGCCATTTGCGATCTATAGAGACCAAAATCGTCCATTTCCGACGATCTTTATAAATCGGGTTTCGGAACTATCGAACCCAATTCGGGACCACGGAACCACAGACCCTCCTTTTGCCCTATCATAGGCAATAAACCCAGACCCATTTTAATCTGAATCCGGATCTATATTAATCAGGTCATCAATATGCTGCTGTAGCATCATCTTATTACTATGCATTTCTCTCCGGACAGGTTTCCGTACGCACAAAGTAGCACACAGGCCACAAATAGCCGGAGCACACTGTACACAGAGACAAAACATGAACAGAATCGCTAAGACCATCCCAATGACCATCAAAATCTTCCAACCCCAAGTGGATATCAATCCCCATAACCATCCCATCAAAGACCAATCCCCTTTGTCAAGATGGACAGAATCGGAGATTTTATGCAATTTGGAAATGGCCTGGAGGACTGACGGAGCATTGTCGGGAATAAAAACGCAGCAGCTTGATTGAATCAATCTACATACTCCACCTCGATCTGCCAGGATAGCGTCTAGGGCAACTCTATTCTGAAGTGTCATAAGTCTATCCGACTGGAGCTCAGCAGTCAAGTTACCAAGGGCACCGGCGGTCTCAACTATGGTGGACTCAACCACTTTCGTAAGCTGACGAATGTTCCTACTGTTAGCCATAAGTCCCCAGAACGGCAGAAAACCCTTGAAGAAATCACCCAATTCTTGTCCTGCAGTGTCTTCTTGGCTAAAGACACCTCTAGCAATTCTCGTCTTGTGGTAATCTGCCGCAGCTATAAAAGTGGGGGGTAACAGAAAGGAAACAAAACATGTGCCCGAGAAGTCAGAGGGCAACCATGTATATGCTTTATCATAGCAAACAAAGTAGGTACTCTTAGCAGCTAAGAACGCTGGAGAAGACTGAGACGGAAACACATAAGTCTCAGCGCAAACGCTCTTCCCTAACTGAGCCTTCGGATTCTTACCGTTGCCCTGTAGACAATAGTAGCCCTTATGGGGCACTATCCAGATCGGTAGAGGACTTTTCGCTCGCTGGTTTATACTCAAACTAACTCCATATCCAGTAACGTTCCAACCACTATATGGTTGCCTCTCATCTTTCGGAATAGTCTCTACTGCATTAGTCCCTTTAATCATGTCGACTATGCCTCTAGCTATAGGACTATTCTTCGGATTATCTCTCGGTGAACGTAAGGGGTCAACACTGTGGGCATATATGAACATGGTTCTATAAGCTCGAATCGAACCATTCAGACTAAAGGGCAAGACCAAATAGGGAATACCTTTATCGGTTGTATGAGGCATCAAACCACAAATCCAGCAGTTTGTTGTATTAATCACTAACTGATGCTGGTGCAAAAGCTGTATGAAGGAATTATTAGAGAATTCCTTACGTCTGACTACCTCATATTCAGGCAAAGGGTGGAAAGAATGAGAGGAAACAGTAGGTGAAGGTGTAGGTTGCACAGTGGAATTAGACGTCATTTTAAAAACAAATGCTACATAACCAACTATGAAAATTACGAAACTCAATGGCAAAAGTATGCAGGGTATCAAAAAACATTTCTTCGACATTATTTTGCATATACGCTTTCTAAAAGTCAGTGTCTGCACAGGTCTCTCCAACTCAAAGAAATCCATCCTAAACTAAGGTTGCTGCCCGCGGTGGTTGGTTGATTCTGCTTGAGAGTGCCTCTGCTGCACCCAGGAAGACTGCCTCGGGCCAACAGAACCCAAGACCTAGTGTCTCAGGCTTACACTCCCAAGACTGGTAGCAACCGCGACCCTAGCAGCAAGAACCGGATGGCAGTTCAGAAAAACAAAAATAAGTAGATCCTTGGTGGAGAGTTAACCTGCAAACAGTAAAAAAACAACTATATTAATTTTTATTTGTCCTTAATTCTCGATCTCAAATTGTATCTGTTTCTTCCAAGTAACTCTTGATCGGCAAACAAAAGATGAGGCTCGGTAGTGTCCAATCGATCTGCAGAAGGTACTGATGCTTGCAAAAATCGATTACTTTCCTGTTCTGAGCTAGTCCCAATCAAACGAGCATCACTGAACGTTACAAACTTCGGGATTGTCTCGGTCTCAGAATCTGCGAGACAGTGCTGAACCCACTTATCGTACGGCAAAGGTGAGGGTGCTTTCTTCGTGTGGGAGCCGTGAATCCAGTGGCGTTTCCCACGTACTCGCACCGCAGATCTTGTCGACAAAAGGACCTGGAAGGGTCCAGTCCAGCGTGGCTGTTCGTTCTTCGTATGCTGGAAATTTCTAATAAAGACCCAGTTTCCAGGTTCGATCGCGTGGCCTGGATCTTCTGCAGCTTGTGGAAGAGTATTGTGTACCTGTTGGCGTAAAACACTCATTTTAGTTGTTAATTCACGCAAGTAATCAAGCAAAACAGGGTATTCGAGGTCACTAAACCTCGTCGGTCTTGGTACGCCCCAAATATTCGCCGGGCGACCAAACACAACCTCATACGGACTCAAACCCATTCGTGAGTGCACAGTCATTCGGGTGGACAAAAGTGCTAATGGCAAAGCATCTGGCCATTGTAAACCAGTGCTCTCTTGAATTTTGGCCAACTTAAGCTTCAGAGTGCCATTATAACACTCAACTAAACCAGCTGATTGGGGATGATTTGCAGCATGGAATTTCTGCTTAATTCCGAGACCATCACACACTCTCATCACCTGACCCACAAACTCACTTCCGTTATCACTCCAAATGATTCTCGGCAAACCGAATCTCGGAAAAAATTCTTTTATCAAAGCTTTCGCAGTTGACAAAGCAGTGTTGTCCTTAAGGGGGTAAGCTTCTACCCATCTAGAAAAAGAGCAAACAACCACTAACACATACTTTAAGTTGTTGCATCTTTCCATATGGATAAAATCTATCTGCAAAGCCTCGAACGGATACGTAGGAGGAGCAAAATGACCAGCTGGCGTTGGAGTTCCCTTGCCAGGATTATGCATCAAACACACCATACAATTCTTGACCAAATTCTCTGCACATCTGGGTATTCCTACATTCTGCCAAACCGGAGCCAACAACTTGCAAATCCCTTTCACACTAATGTGTGCCAATCCATGCGCCATTGTAACAACTGGAAGCACATACGCGTTTGGCAGCAACCATCTCCGATGTTCGGACAAATCAGTCCAACAACCATTCGAATCCAACCTACCCTTACTCTCTCTCCATTCATCCAACTCTGTCTCTGTAGCTTCACTCTGAATAACTTTCACGCTCTCAATAGTGTCTTCGCACATACTCTTCTCTGGAACCCATCTTGCTGGACCCACAACATACATTCGACTCGTCACATTCCTAGCAGTTTCTTTCGCAACTTCATCCGCAAACGCATTACCACGACCAACATCATCCGTAATCTTTTTATGGGCACTGCATTTCACGATCGCTATTTGCAAAGGTAGCGTAAGAGATTCAAGAAGTTCATTCACCAGCCTCCCATGTTGGATCTTCGTCCCATGCGATGTCAAAAATCCACGTTCACGCCACAATCGTCCAAAGCTATGAGCCACTCCAAAAGCATACTGACTATCAGTATACACATTCACTCGTTTCCCTTTCGCCAACACACATGCTCTCGTAAGTGCAATTAATTCAGCCGCTTGCGCGGAATTGTGTGGGATACGTGCAGCTTCGACAACTGTATGTAAAGTCGTCACAGCATATGCTGCAGTGGTATCACCATTTGGTAATTTAAAACACGAACCGTCAACCCACAAGGCATCATTACAACCAGGAAGAGGAGTATCTCTTAAATCTATCCTCCCTTTTGTCTCTTCTTCTGTTCTCAAGAAACAATCGTGTTGCTCTTCGCTATCATCATCTGTCTCAAGCGAAATCGGCAACAACGTAGCCGGATTTAGGGTATTGCACCTCTTGATGTGCACATGGCTTGCTAACAATGTAAGCTCATACCCTGACAACCGAGCACTAGTCAAATGCTGTGTCTTCGTCCGATTCAACAAGGTATCCACTGCATGTGGAACCATAACCACTAGCGTATTGTCCATAACTAAAACAGCAGACTGTTGAATCGAAACAGCCGCTGCTGCAGTTGCTCTCAAGCAACTCGGCAACGCTCTAGCTACAGGATCTAATGTTGACGAAAAGTACGCACATGGGCGTTGCTTCCCGCCAAATTGTTGAGTCAGAACCGATAATGCACATCCCTCTCTCTCATGGACATACAATGTGAAAGGCTTGCTGTAGTCGGGAATACCCAACACACGCGCCGAACACAACGCTTTGCATAACTCAGAAAAACTCTTTTGGCATTCCTCAGTCCAAGGAATAGGATTCGGAGTATCCTTAACCGTAAGAGCTATCAAAGGTTTCGCTAGAAGGGAAAAATTTGGGATCCACTGTCTGCAGTACGACGTAATACCCCAAAACGCACGTACTTCTCTCTGTGTCGTAGGGACACTCATTCTCGCAATAGCCTGGATTCTTTCTGGGGTCAGTTTCCTTCCCTCCTTCGATAAGAGGTGACCTAGATAGGTGACCTAGATAGGTAACTTCTTGGCGACAGAATTGCAATTTCGAGAGAGAAACTTTATGATGGCATTCAGACAAATGAAACAACAAGGACACAGTGGCAACCTTACATATGTCTTCAGTATCGGCAGCGACCAACAAATCGTCAACATACTGGATAAGGGCTGCACCTTCAGGTAAAGTTAACAAGTCAAGTTGCGTCTTCAGAGCTTGACTGTAAATTGATGGACTCTCACAATAACCTTGAGGAGCGCGCTTAAAGCGGAAACTTCGTCCTCCTAAAGAGAATCCAAAAATATCTCTACTCTCTATGGCAATCGGGATGCTGAAGAAAGCATTCTTCAAGTCGATCACCGAAAACCAAGTGGCAGAAGCTGGAATCAATGTCAGTAATGCAGTAATGTCGGGCACAACAGGGAATTGCGGAACAACAATTTTGTTCACTTCACGAAGGTCGATAACAAACCTATATACAGGAGGCTGTGAAGACTCAGTTCTCTTCAAGACAGGCAAAACCGGACTATTACACACATTACCTCGAGTCTCTTCAATAACGCCCTTGACAATCAGATCATAAATAATCGCCAAAAGCGCTCGTTCACCATCACTTGAAATACGATATTGCGGAATGCGTGGTAACTGAGTATTCGCCTTCAAAGTCACAACATAAGGGGGAATGTCTAACAGGCCCACATCATTTGGACCCGTAGCCCATAACGAATCTGGTAACGAAGACAATCCAGGTGGGAGACAATCTTTCGAAACATATATCGGAGAGATCACATTCTCACCCAAAGTAAGATGTACTCCTGATGGAGAACAATACAAAGTCGCATACAATCTCTTCAACAAGTCAAGGCCTAGCAAGTTCTCATTACAACCTGTAGTCAAAAGAAGGGGTGCTTCAAACCTACGAGGACCAACAGAAAGAGGCAATGGAACGGAAATCGGATTCATAACGGGGGCGCCAGAAAAACCTATAGAAACATTATTAAAGCCAGACAAAGGTGCGCCAGGGAGTTTAGAATGCATAATAGAACTCTTCATAGCACCAGTGCCTAGCAGAAAAGGCTCTGACACACCTGATGCAATCACTTCTACGTAAGGTCCACTCTGATCTACCGGAACTGAAACAACTCCCTCTCTTTGTCCATGGCTGTCCTAACAATCATTACCTTGCTCTCCATCGCCTTCAGCATAGTAATCATCTACATAGTACTGTGTAGACCTACCAGACGAATTCTGCTGTTGATCGAAACTGTTCATTGAATTCTGCGGAGGCAAAGGGCGCGCGTTCTGTCCGCGACCTCTACCTCTAGGCGCTTGTTGAGCACCTCTACCTCTAACACCAGGAGCACTATTTGCACGTTGCAACAGAACCGGACAACTATTCTTATAATGGCCCTCTTCTCTACAATATGCACACTGATTAGGCCCATACTGAATACGCTGTTGTTGAGGAGTCTCGTCTCTTTGCGAGTTCCTCGAATACTGTTGAGGCTGCTGATAATCACGCTGATTATTAACACGGGGTGGATAAGCTTGTTGTAGAAGAACTTTAGTCTTCAATTCCTTAGTCTTCTTGTCCGCTCTCTCTAACTCGTCCTTACGCCTATTCTCGTAGTACTGAGCCGTAGCAAGAATCTGCGCCGAAGTAGAAACGGGCCAAGCACTCTCAGAATCCTTCAACTTAGTACACAACTCAGGAAGAAGATTGTGCACGAATTTATCGACGAATAATCTCTGGCCACCTTCGGTAGCCATATCCTGACCACTATGATCAACAAAAGTTTCCTCGAAACGCGAGAAAAAATCTGAAACAGACTCGTCTTTCTTCTGCTTACAAGCTGACAATTTGTCCCAATTAACACGAACTTCAGGCATTAAAGTCTTCATGAAAGTGATAATTCTACCAGGAAGTTCAGCAATAACATCTTCAGGCTTAGCACCTCCAACTTGTCTATCGTTTGCTGCAACAAGATTCACCCACGAATCGCCCAATTCGTTATCATGATCTGTATGTCGAATGACATTCCAGATGGACTGTGGGACAACATTCCCAAACAGCATATCTATATCCGCCAAATTCATAAGGCACAAACTCACAGTTTGCGTAAGTTCTTTATAATATCCTGGCGGATTCTTCCGCGGATCTGGTAAAGTCTGTTTAAGCGCTAGAACTTCTGCACGCTTCCATGGTACATGGACCCACACACGCTGAAAGTGTGCTTGAACCGGTGGAATAGCAGCAGCATCAGCAGGTCTCCAAACTGGAGGAACCTCTCGCGTCGGATACTGACGCGCATGTCTCCTAACTGATGAATCTGGCTCAAACAGCCGTTCAGTAGGGACATCGCTACGAAGTGATAGTAACGTCGATACCGCTTTCTCAACATCGAGCAGACTCACAATCGTTCCTTTAGAAAACTCTGAACGTAATCGGGACAATTCTACAGGAACTCTACCCAATTCGTCCATCCATTGTTCATGGAGGAACGCACACATAAGCTCAAAAACATAACGCTGCTTTGGTGTTTCCCATTGTCGGAAAACATCCATAATACCTTCTAGATCATACTGGGACTTATACGTCACCCATCTACGCGCCATATGATCCAGAACGACTCTCTCATCTGTATCGGGCAATTGGCTACGCAACTGTCTACGCTCATTCACAGGAGACATACCCATTTGTCCCAACCAAGGAGTTAGAAAATTAGAAAAGGCAGCGGTCATCCGCTGTCTAGGAGAAGGAGCAGTCGGAAGGACAAGAGGAGACGAAGCAGTAGTAGTAGGATCCATAGTCGGAACAGGCATAGAAGCAGTAGTAGCAGGAAGAGGCAAAGTGGGCAACCCTTGAGAAGGTTGTGCATAAGGAACAACAGCCAACGAAAAAATAACAGGGGGCAAAGCAATAGGTGCTTGCGCAGCCACAACCTGTGATGGTTGTGGTGCGGTAGCATTCTGCACATAAGGTGGTGGTGAATTTAGCAAATGCGACATCAAAGGGTCTTTCACAAGATCCTTCTCGTCTTTCTGCTCTTTAGCCGGCAAGACTGGGTAGCATCTGTCTACCGCTAACTTCCTCACTCTAAGCATCTTCTCACTTTCTTTCTCTTCTTCATCATCCCTGTATGCAACGGCAGCTTGCACCATTGACATACCCTTTCTATTCTTCTTCGCTAACTTAATTTCTTTCTGTTTGGCTTCTTTGCGCCATATGCGGAAAGAGTCAAACATTGCCGGCCGGGCTTTCTTCTTGAACAACCTCACTTCAAGGTTATCTAAGACTTCTGTCTCAAAACTACCATAACGGGGCCACTGTAGGACACCGTCATTCTTCGTGTATTTTACCCAAACCTCATTGTAGCTAATAGGACCTACACCATGTTTCACATACAACTCGTACATACGATCGGAGGAACCGGACACGAATCCTCTAACCGGGAATCCCTCAAAGTACCACAACTAAACAAATTCCTAAGACTGCTAAAACCAGGCATCTTGCTCACTAGTCTAGCTTCAAACAACAAGGGCAATCTAAAATCGATAAGCTCGTGAATACACGAATCCCTTGGCTTTGGGGCCTGCAGGTACCAAATCAAAGCTATCCACTAAAGGATACAAAAAAACTAAGAACTAGGAGACGCTCCTCTTATACTTAACTGAGTTGTAGATGGCGTCACCAGAAGACCCGTCAATCGTCTCGCTCTACAAACGTCTAAGGCTCCAAAACAGGGCGACAGTCAGGGCAGCAGTCCTTCGTAGCCGTCGGGACGCGAGAAACCTCGCAGCAAAGACCTTCGGAACCACATCGACATACAGGGGTCGCTGAAGTGGCTGGCCAACCTCTGGAATTTTCACACGAAGCTCCTCACGAACCTCTGGCTTGGACCGGTACCGCTGAAGTCGCCCAACGTTGGGCGCCAATTGAGGTACTGGGTTTTTCGGAACCAATATTATGACAATAACCCAGCGGTGTCAGGGCAACACCCATAGAACCCGGATTCCCCTGTCTTGGGATACAGAGACACGGGATACTTCTCGATGACGTCAAAGACCAAAGTTTATTGGTTGCAACCAGGGACAGAGGTCTACGAAGTACACACGGGTAGTTCAACAGAGACTGCACCACCTCAATGAACAAAACTCGGTCTTTTATGCCGAAAACTATGCCTCTGGCAACATCACAATTTACATTTGGTGCATACAAACTGCCCAATAAACAAGTAGCATTTCAAAAAGTAACGAATGACGACAGTCGAAGTTAATCCCACTCTCCGTTGTCCAGCCCACCAAAACGATCGCACACATGCTTGGTTTCCTGTTCGATCAGGCCGGACAAACCCATCATAAAACCTTCAACCCAGATCGATGAACATGTCGTAAAGGAAAGGCAGAAACAGATGGAAAGGAGATAGAGGAGTGGGAACGGTGTACCATAAAATCGGACACGTCCTGCTCTTTGATCTTTATCAGGCCAGCTGCTGAACAAGGAACTGGCTCAGCGGGATTCGCCCCAGGCGAGGAGTCAGTTCAGCCAGGTCAACCAGAAGTCAACTAAGGCGTACATGTCAAGGACTCGTTCGGCCATAATCATCAGGCCTATGTTAGGGCAACCACACAAGATGGCTGCCACATACAAAATGGAACCCGAGGGTTCAAACTAATTCCTCAAATGCAGAGTGTTCTCCTATATCGATTCATATGAAAACACTCAGACACGTTACACTCTCCATTTGCGGTCTGTAGAGACCGAAATCGTCCATTTCCGACGATCTTTATAAATCGGGTTTCGGAACTATCGAACCCAATTCGGGACCACGGAACCACATCATGAGATCGAAAGAGAGAGAGACGAGTGAGAGTGTGGAAGTTAAAAAAGACGGGTACATTTGAGAGATGAGAAATAAGGTTTAAAATGCATGATATCGGGATGGAATGATGGTGTATATCTAACGTTATGACGTAAAGATATGCTGTACTATTCATGCCTGTCTGTGTCAATAAGTAGCTGTACTTTATTATTGTGGGCGTTGTTTACAGTAAAGCACACTGCAATCATTATTAGCACCTAAACGTGACAAAATAATGTCTGTTTTTTTTCATTCTTAATATGACCGAGTTGTATTTAACATGCGCACTTGTCTAAATATCCACCATAGGATAATGTATTGTCAAGAGTAGCGTTGGCCTTTTTTACATATATTTACCATCGGTAACTCTCTTTCTGGTAGAGACTCTATCTAGCCACAGATTCCTCAGCTCTGTGAATATTCCCCAGGTGTCAGACTGTATATGGAAACTTTTAATCAGTACCTCTGCGCGCTGGTAGGTGGTGCCTTACGGCTTCACACTGACGCTCTTCTGCTCCGGAAATGAAGTGCGGCGCATATATAGGCACCACTCTCACCCTGATGTCAGTTACTTTTGACAGTGTACATGCCCCATCAAGGTGGTGAGCTTCGAAGCTCCCACTGCCTTTGACATGCAACCAGATTGCCTCCCAAAGGAGGAAACAGCCCATTCCCTGCCCACAGGCACATTTGCACCCAGACAAGTGAGAAAATTAGGTACTCGGGAGATATACACCCCCAGAAGGCTAGCCACACCCCTATGGTGGACTACCTGGTCTGCACAGTCTGCAATTTTTAAAAGTGGCAGAATAGAGGGTTCTGGGTAGAAAAGACAGCACACTCCCCCAGAAGTGGTCACCTCAGGGGCAGATTAGCTGTTGCGGTTAGTGGCCCATTGGCTACTTGCACCCACACTCTTAACACCCCTAAACCTAGGATATAAGGGGCACCCCTTGCACCAGAACCTCAGACCAGGTTGAATTGCAACCAAGGACAAAGAAGAGACCCAAGTCTGCGACTTCAGTACCTGCACAAAGCAAAGGTGCAATAACCTGCACCTGTGGCAACCACCCTGCAACTGCACGACTGCGACTCGTCCTGGACCAGAGACCGGTTCCAAAAGAAAGGAGAACTATTCTGCAAGCCAAAGGCAACTCCAGAACTCCCTTGGTTTAGAGGTACTAGTCCCCTGGAGCCCGCATGCAAAGAGCTAAACAATCATGGACCATTGGGCCCACTGTGGGGTCGCCCAAGAGTAAATGCTCTATTACATTCTGGGAAACATAGTTCTGACCGCCCACAAGTTTCAAGAGGCTACTATTTTTCTCCGGACTCCAGGACGTCGAAGTAACTGTAAGCTGTGCTTGCAGTTGCCATGGCTTGTTGGTGACCAGTCGGGTTACTATTACCTTTGTTCAATGCTGCACCTCAAGGGAATCCTGTAGCATCATCAGCCAGCTGCCTCGGTGACCCTGCTGTTGTGATTTTGCATCCCTTTCCTCACCCTCACTGTCCAAGCAGCAAAATCGGCACCCGCGACTCCCACATTCAGGATCAGGGACAGCCAGGACAACGCTGCATCCGGAACTTACGAGCCATTTACAATTCAACTGACTGTCAGAGCCTGTTCCTGGGAACCACATCACCCTACCCCCCAGTGGTTTCCACTGGCATCGACCTGCAAGTGACCTCGTGCCATTAGTGTGTTTTCCCATTGACTGCCATGTTATCTCTTTGCAAGAGTTAAATAGCGCCAAGACGCCTACGGGTAAACGATGCGCTTTACAAATATCAAAAATAAATAAATAAATAAAATAAATACATCGATTTATTTTTCCTTTAAAAATTCATAACTCAGGTTATACTCATCCGATACACTTCATTTTGGTCTCTTAAATTATATAAAAATCTGCTCTATTGTTATAAATTGATGTTGGATTTCTTCCAAGTCCTGTCATTTACTTATCATCCATGTTGTTACTCTGAAAGGCTAAACACATTAAAATCCAGTAAAACCTGCCTGCACTGTGCCACACTACCAGGACTGAGCTAGGAATTTTTTTGTGTGAATTCAAAGGACCTATTTGGGGTAACATGAAGATATTGCATAGTGAAACCTAACTAGCCTCACTATATAATAGCCCACTTTCCTACAGTAATAATGGTGTTGTGATGCACTGGGATTTCATATGAGGTGAGGGGTAGGCAGTTGAAGGAAGCTTGTGAAGGTGGAAGATGTGCCTGCTTTGCTGATGAATTTTTCTTTAGGTTTACTTGTAAATAAAGATACTCAACATGGCCAGTTTAATCCTTGCAACGAGTAGCAACAAGCTGTTGAGCCGAAGAGAAACCCACGCTGAAAGATTACTACTATTACTGTGTCTCCCTATGCATTGGTGCCTATGGACATTTGACTCACACCCCATTTAAGTTAAGTTGATGTTAATTTTTATGGTTTCTTCCATTAAATGTTGCTTACTGCTTGCACACAGCAGGGTCGTGGCATAGGATTCCCACAGCGCTCTGCTCATGACTACAGGATTTTGCAGCTACTGATGGGTGAAGGTAATTCTTACTTGGTGCTTCTGACATCATGCAGGGTGGTCCTGAGAAGCATCATCTTAGAAGGAGTCCATTCTTCCTAATATTGTCTACTCCAGCAACATTGCAGTCGTTGACTTGCTTTCGCTCGACGACACCTTTAGTCAATGACCACTGCGCTCCTGCCCACAGTATTAGTTGATTTCCTTTGCACAAATCCTGTTACGGTGAGGTTTATCAAGGTGTGGTGATGTGTGTTTGGATTCACATTGGTATAGGCCCACCACATTAATATTGTTTTAGCTGAACATCCTGAAGGGAGAATATCTTTACCTGATATAGCATTATGGTGCAGCTATCCCACATTGGATTGTGGTAGTCCTTGTGGTGGAGAAAGGACAGTGCACTCGTCCTACTTGGGTGACGAAGAATGGACACTGTGAACAAGACCACAATTAAAAAAGATGTGTACATAAAATTTTACCATCAGTCCTCACCAACCATTCTGGTCATCTGGTACTGAGCCTACTTTAAAATGGGGTGAGTGGAAAGAGTATTTTTTAAATTACATGGCTGCTGTGGATGAACCAAGTGCTATGTCTGCTGAACAAAAGAAAATAATAGTATTGCATTCCCTTGGACCTCAAGGCTTGAAGGAGTATTCTCAAATGTTGAAAGCTGATGCTGCGGGGGATGTAAATGTTTTCAACGTACCTATCCATGATATAGATATGTATTTTAAACCCAAAGTTTGCACTCGCATAACCAGGTTTAAATGTTTCCAGCATAAACGAGGGAAGGAAGAATCTGTTGATTATTTGCAGATTTAAAAAAACTTTTGATTAATAGTAAATTGGGTCTTTTGCAGGATGATCTCATATGGAACAATTATTAGTGTGTTCTAGGAATCCTGCTATTTAGGAGCTTTTGTGGGTAATTGGAGATATTCTGTTGGATGATGTACTAGCTATAGTGAGTGCGGCTGAAATTGTAGGCAAATGTGCTATGGTTCTCAAGCAGGAAATGAAAGAAAGTGATAACTTTTGTAAACTTCCGTTTTAGATGAATAATAGAGTCTCGACAGGGTAAGAAAGGAGGAAGTTCAGTGATCAGGCAAGATGTTATCATTGTGACAGTAAAGAACATTTGGCTTTTAGCAAGAATTGTCCTGTGGCCAAACAAAAATGTAGCAATTGTGGCATTGTTGCACACTTTGCGAAAGTATGCAGAAAGAAAAAGAGTGCTATCAAGTAGGTTCGTGAATACAGGAATAGCAAATTGGGGAAACCTGTTGAATGTGAGTGTGTTAGTGACACTAATGTGCAACTTTGTGTAACAATTGTGTTCTGAACATTGACAGCAAGATGATTAAGAGCAAACATGAATGTTAGATGACTCGAGGCGGTGTGCCTTTCAACATCTTTGCCGACTCAGGCTCACCATTTACTATTGTTACTGAAGTGTTATGGAGGAATAAGTTTGTGGCTAAAGTGGGCGAACTTCTTCTTATGCCTGATATAAATCCGGAAGAGTACAGTGATGAAATAATAGACATGCTTGGGTTCCTTTGGCTTACTTTCAAATTTAAGAATAGGTGTACATGTGGAAAACTGTATGTGGCAAAAAGGAATACCCAGTTTTAGGGCTGTTTAACCATGAGAATTTGCATATAGTGCTTGTTCCGAACAGTAAAGATCTGATGGTGGTGGTGGAGGGAAACAACCTTTACATCGCGGTCGTTAGACCGCTTTGCCTTTACAACATGGTCGTTACAACGACCACGTTGTTACAACGGGATGCCATTACTACGCAAGTCATTACATCGACTTGCAGTAGATGGCGCTCCAACGTAAGGAATAGTATAATGTACTATTCCAACACCTTCCCTACTGTTGAGTAGGCTGGAGTTGGAATAGTAAATTGTACAGTCCTAATGTTATGGCGCCATCTACTGCAAGTCGATGTAATGTTTTGTGTAGCAAATGCATCGCATTGTAACAACGCGGTCGTTGTAACGACTGCGTTGTTAAATACCGTGTAGTAAAATTATGCGTTATAACATGCTATATTCAATTTAATAGGTTTTGAACATATAATTCTCATGAAGGACAACACAGGATCCTTGAAGTGCGAAGAATACCTTTCATTGTTTGTGATGAAGTTTCTATAGAGTTGGAAAGGTTAGTTTTATTGGGAGTGATTGAACCAGTATTTGCTTCTTATTGGGTTTCCCCTCTATTGTGTCGCCAGGCGTAAGAACGGTAGGATCAGGTTGTGTTGACCTGCACCACATTAATAACAACATATTGTTGATCAATTCCCCTTACCTAAAATAAACGAGATGGTGATGTGTTGGGAATGTTAAGTTGTGTGCAACTCTTGACCTACAGTCAGCCTTCCATCAAATTTGCTTATCCCCAGAATCCAAGAAATATACTAATTGTCAATCATTCAATCAATCAATCAATCAGGTACTTGTATATTGCAGCTTATTATCCATTAGGGTATTCAGGTGCAGGGCTGCGGGATTCAGTCAAAAAGACAGGTCTTGAGTTTCTTCCTGAAGTCTGTCAGAGTGGGTGATTTTCGGAGGTGGAGGGCGTTCCGGGACTTTTCAGAGAGGTGGGAGAAGGAGCGTCCTCCTGAGCAGCAGCGGTTGATGTGCGGGGTCTGTGCGAGGGCGTGGTGGGCAGAGCAGAGGTTTCAGGATAGTTGGTTGAAGTTCAGGCAGTGGTTCATGTATGCAGGTCCCTGGTCGTGGAGGGCTGTTAGACCCGGGACCCCGGACTGGCTAAGGCTCACGCCAAAGTCAGTCAGAGATCACCATGTCTAAGGTCAGGGCAAGGAAGTTACACACCAAGATAACCCCTGCTCACCCTCTAGGTAGCGTGACGCGAGCAGCAAGGCTAATCTCGGAGGCCATGTGTAAAACGTTTGCGCGCACACCCAGCAACAACACCCAAGGCCCACCACAAAGGAAACTCCACACAAGGTTATATAAAAAATAGCCTTTGTATTATAGTAAAAACACATTAGATAACACACACACTTTACAATGTGCCAACAGGCACGGGCAGAATTTACAGGGGATTATGTACAGGACAGGGCCTCGTGGACCACGTAGACCACTGTCAGGGGTAGGCACTTTTAGAATTAGCGCTTGTAGGTATAACACTTAGCACATAAACATATAATGACTGTAGCACCAAAATAGTAAATGTAGCACACAGCCAGTAATTACTGGTAAAGGGTAAATACCTCCTACGCAACCCTAAACACTGTAGGAAAATCTTGCAGGGAACTAGGACCTTATCATCAGGACCTATAGAAGGAAAACCATCACCTAAGCAGGTCTCTTTTAGCAAAGGGAAGGAAACCTAAACAATCCTCTAAGCAGGTCACATTTAGCAAAGGGGATAAAACATAAACAATCACCTAAGCAGGTCACTTTTAGCAAAGGTAATAACATAAACAATCCTCTAAGCAGGTCACTTTTAGCAAATGGGATAAAACATAAAATAATTATCTAAGCAGGTCACTTTTAGCAAAGGTTATACCATAAACAATCCTCTAAGCAGGTCACTTTTAGCAAAGGGGATAAAGCATAAGCACATGGCACATGAGGCATTAAAACACATTCAGAGGTGCAGGTAGAACATTTGCGCAGGAATCAAATAAGCAAGTAAACCATGAATGCGCAGGGTGCATGTAGCACAGCACTAGAACTGTCCCTCAGGCCAACTGGCCTCGCAAGGGCTGAAATGCCCTGAGTCCAAATTTCAGGGAAGGCTGCGCAGGCAGCCAAGAACACAAAGCCTAAACATAGCAACTGTCCACTAAGTGCTGGACAGTTGTAAATCAAAGATGGCCAACGTTGGAGCCTCGTGGGCTCAAGAACACAGGTGAGGGCAACACAGCGTGGGAGCCACGGGGCTCTAACCAACTGCCTGTGTCCCCCAAGAGTCTCTCTGGGCTCTAAAACAACTATGGCACCGGGAGCCTTTCTGGGCTCGCAGAACAACTGTAGGCTTGGATCCTCGTGGGCTCGAAAGTACAAATGGCGCTGTGAGCCTCTCTGGGCTCGTGAAACAAGGAACTGGCACTTCTGAGCCTCTCGGGCTCTAATTAAAGAAAATGCCCCCAGAGCCTCTTAGGCTCGTAAATCAATTTAGGGCGGGAGCCTCTCGGGGCTCACGAGACACAAATTGCCCCCAGGAGCCTCGGGGCTCCAATCACAAAGATGCGGAACGTTGGAGTCCCTCGCGGGGGGACTCAAAAGGAAGTGATGCCCCCGGAGCCTCTTGGCTCCAACAAAGAAATGCCGCACACGTGGGAGCGGCCCTCTGCCAACTGGGGCCGCTCGAAGAACCAAGAGAACCTGCCCCTGCACTCACCGGGTCTCTGTCAGGCGGCGGTCTCCCTGTTGCTGTGGGCGGGGCTCCTCTTCCTCGGGGCCTCGCTGGCGGGACGGCTTTCTTCTCCCGGGGCTCTCCCTTCGCTCGGGAGCCTCGGAACGGCCAATGCAGGCTGCTTCCTGCTTCTCTGGCCTGGCCAATCGCAGCGCGAGTCGCCCGGCGAGCCTCCCGCGGCCTTAAGCAATGGCGGCGCGGCTCTCCGGGTGACGTCAGCGGCTGCACTCTCTCGGTCCCGGTGCTGGCGGCGGAGATTCGGGGCAACACACGAGGAGTAGGCTCCCTCAGGAATCAATAATAACGCGGGGTGGCACCCGATAAATAAATAAATAAAACGGGGCCAAATTAAAAGGAAAGCGCTCCTAGGGGCCAGAGGCCAGAATACAGCGCTCACAGCGCTACGGGCAAAATAAAGCGCTCTCAAGCGCTAGGCAGTCAAAATAAAGCGCTCCCAGCGCTAGCAGCACGAAGGAAGCGCTCTTCAGCGCTAGGGGCAAAAGTAAAAGCTCCAGCAGGGTCTGGAGGCAGGCAGGGGGGCAAGGCTGGGCCAGAGCCAGCTCACTGGGTCTCCAGGCAGGGAGACAGTCCAAGTGGCGGTCCTCCTGGCCCCAGCAACAGCAGCAGCCCCCTCAGCTAGGATCCAAAAGCAGAACAGATTCTGTGGGGACACAGCCCCATTTTTATACACTAAAAGCCTTTGTCTGTAGGTGCAGGGTGGGGGGGAACCAGTCGCAGCTGGTTTTGGAGCACCCTTGATGGCTAAACCACCCATTTCATTCACTAGCATGGCTAGGGTCATCAGTTGCACCACAGGGGGCGGAGCCAGCATTGTGTGGGGAAAACCCAGCCTCATTCAGGACACAGGTGCACTCCTCCCCAGCCACCAACATGCTAATCTTACACTCACCACCGGGCAGACCAATCCAGCCTTCCTGGAGCCAGGCTCACCAGCCAGCTCCAGCCAATCACACGCCAGGCATATTTTACACTAATATGCCAACTCCTAGAAGTGGCATTTATACACAAGACACAATCATGCCACATACATTGTGTTGGGAATGTTAAGTTGTGTGCAACTCTTGACCTATAGTCAGCCTTCCATCAAATTTACTTATCCCCAGAATCCAAGAAATATACTAATTTTCAATCATTCAATCAATCAATCAATCAATCAGGTACTTGTATAGTACAGCTTATTATCCATGAGGGTATTCAGGTGCTGGGCTGCGGGATTCAGTCAAAAAGCCAGGTCTTGAGTTTCTTCCTTAAGTCTGTCAGAGTGGGTGATTTTCGGAGGTGGAGGGCGTTCCGGGACTTTTCAGAGAGGTGGGAGAAGGAGCGTCCTCCTGAGCAGCAGCTGTTGATGTGCGGGGTCTGTGCGAGGGCTTGGTGGGCAGAGCAGAGGTTTCAGGATAGTTGGTCGAAGTTCAGGCAGTGGTTCATGTATGCAGGTCCCTGGTCGTGGAGGGCTTTATAGACGTGGGTCACTTGCTTGAACTAGCATCTCTTCCGAATGGGGAGCCAGTGGAGGTCTCTCAGGTGCTGGATGATCTGGGTCCTTTTTGGCTGGCTGAGGATCAGTATGGCTGCTGCATTCTGTATAGTCTGGAGTCTTCTCATGAGTTCGCTGGTGGTCCCTACAGCACCAGCAAAGATGCTGGAAAAACTGGTGCAACAGCAATTGTCAAGCTTTATTGAGAGTAGGGGCATCTTACATGATACTCAATCAGGTTTTTGGTCTGGCTTTAGTACCGAGATGGCCCTTTTGGAGGTGGCGGAATCGGTTCGACTGGGGGTGGATTCAGGGGCATCCGCCGTGCTGGTGCTTCTGGATCTATTGACGGCATTTGACACCTTCGACCACACCTCCCTGTCAAGAAGACTTCAGGAGATGGGCATTGGGGGTGTGGCACTGGCCTGGCTTAACTCCTACCTGAATAAGCGCTCACAGAAGTTCGCGTTGCAACCCTTTGTGTCCAAACCAAAACAGCTTTGGTGTGGAGTCCCTCAACGGTCAGCGCTGAGTCCAGTCCTGTTTAATCTGTACCTGGCTCCACTGTTCTCGTTGATAGCCAACAGGGGGGTCAAAGCGATTTCATATGCAGACGACACCCGGTTGGTCTTTACTTTTAAAGAGCAGACCGATGATGCCTTTCAAGGGCTGCCTGAGAGATATAGCATTGTGGATGAACAACAATAAACTTAAGCTCAAGGCTGGAAAGACAGAGGTGATGTTCTTCGGGAAAGAGCCACCTCCAGCACCGGTTCTATGGTGGCCACTGGAAATGGGACCTCCCCCCATCCCTGCAGACTACGTGAAAAATATGGGTGTGAAGTGGGAGGCTGATCTGTCATTCTCGGCACAGATACACCAGGTGACAGTGACCTGTTTCTGTAAACTGAGAAACTTGAAGAAATCCCTGCATTTGTTGCCAGAAGAATGCCGAAAAACCATAGTCCATGCCTTAGTAACATCCAGATTGGACTATGCGAATTGCCTGTATCTTGGCCGGCCAAAGAACCTAATTAGACAGATTCAGATGGTACAAAATGCGGCTGCGAGACTGATTAGGTGTGTCCCTTTCCACAAATATGTCTCCCCGCATCTAAAAGAGCTCCACTGGCTACCAGTGGCTAAAAGAAACGAGTTCAAGGCCTTGACGCTTGCATTCCGAGCTACACATGGTAAATACTCCAGCTACCTAAAACAAAGACTACGTGGGTACAAGCAGTCTAGATCCTTAAGGTCCAATTCTCAAAAGCTTCTCTGCACGCGTCGTTTCAAGAAGGCTCGCATGGGGCCAGATCCTTCACAGTCGGGCGGCAAAATTATGGAACTCCTTACCAAGTGATTTCCTCAATATAGATACAGAACCCCTTTTTAGGAAAATGGTTAAAACCTAGCTCTTCAGGGCAGAATAATTGGGATGGGGGAGTGACTGTCCGGTTTGCTATCTACTGATCGCCTTAGCGCCCGGACACCTCTGTTTGAGGTAGCTGTCGCGCTCTATAAGTGTCTGTATTATTATTATTATTATTATTATTATTGGTACTGAGTGACTTTGCCCAGCTGCAGAAAGGGGCTTTGTGGTGGTTAGGGGTTGTCAGGCGCTGGTGAAGTGGACGATGGGGTGATTGGACCAGGTGAGTTATGTGGTGTGGCTGTATCTGATTCTGTTGCTGGACGTGAAGATGGGGTCTAGGGACCCTTAGAGTAGCTCTCAGATGTCACTTCAAGCCCAGTATTTCTTTCAGAGAATCTGTGCTCTGCTTATTGCAATGCCCTATGTTGCAGCTCCTCTGCACATACCGACATGTGGGTAGGTGAACTTTGGGCTCCTGCGGAGCAATAGGGTACTTACTCTTGAAGTTCCCTTACACGGGAGGAGACCGAGGTGGCAACCCTCTTGAACTCAGTAGGGTTCCAGGAACTAGTGACAGGACCTCCGGCCTTCCATTGAATAGAGTGTGGATTAGGTAGTATTGGCCTAACACACTATGTAGATAGTTTTTAATTTTTAGGTCCTGACGAATTGCACTGCATCACTTAGAGCACCGAGCATGAAACATGTTGACCAGTAGGTAGAGAGCACTTCCCTGGATCTTTGTACCGGATAGTGACCTCTCCCCATTCTTTTTAATAAGGTAGCTAGCCACGCCATTAAAATTGCAGAGTGGACTACCTAACCTTTTTTACATTTTCACCACTCCCCAGCATCTATACCCCACCTAGGGCCCTCACACCCAAGCACCAATTGGCAGGGGCAGAAGATCTCCGACAAAGAGCCCCTTTTTAGGGAGCCCGTCAGACATTTCACCGCCAGTTTGACGAGGAGCAAAACCCAAATGATTAAGCATGACACCTAGCTTGCTGGGTGTGTGAGGGTTTTAGTCCCGAAAGGGAGATTCCCCCTCCCTCTCTCTTTCCATTTCTTGCACTGGAACCTCTTCTCAGCTTTCCGTGACAATACAATGGTGCAACACCATCTGTGGGGAACTGCCTACCCTTCTTTGCTTTCGGACTCATAGGGCTTGTACGCTGGACCCCGGTAAAAATAGCCCGCTCTGTCCCTCTCTTTTGTTGATTAACACCCGATGAGTGACAGCCAGCCAATCCAATGGCAGCACCTCATAAAATCACTCAAACACACACTGTCTTGGCCTATGGGGTCTACCACCTAACCATCTTCATCTAATCTCAATCTAGCTAAATCATGGGGAGATTGGCCATGTCATAGACCATGCTTTATTAGTTGCATCATTTGTGTAAACAATGGACCATGAAAGAAGAAAGCTAGCAGTAGCCTGAGTACTAACCAGGGATGACCCACGGAAGTCTACGACTGCAGGAGCCAGTGGGAAAACGTATTAGTTGGGTGCGTGATCAGCCCAAGAAATGAGGAGAGCATGGTATGGATCCACAGCAGAGAAAAATAAGAGCCACATGTGCATTCATTTATGTATGTGTCTGTGTGACAATGTGTCCCTCCCTAATAAAAAGTGTTGCTCAGGGCCGGCTCTAGGGCGATGCGACCGGTGCCACCGCACCGGGTGCCGACTCTTTGAGGGGGTGCCTGTTTGGAAGTATTTTATGGTTTTAAAAGCACCTGCTGCTGCATTGCTAGCCTCCGCTATTTTCATACAGAAATAAAAATCTCAAGATAACTCCGGTGATTAATGTTCTTTCTGGAGAGAGAAGGAGTTTTATAAAGTGGAAGCTTTAGCTCATTTTATGGAATCACAGAGGGTTAATGTGCCTGCTGCAAAGAATGGGTTCCATGCAGATCACAAAGTGCATATAGTTTAAATAGGTCAGTGCTTTTGTCAGAGAGATCCTTTTGTTACTAGTAGTGTGGATGTTAAAATCTTAAAATGGAACAGTGAACTAATAACTGTCAGAAAAGGGTTGCATGCAAAATTCAAGGTATAGGTTAGAGCATTATGATGCTTTCCTCCGTCTTTCATTATTCTAATGTTTCAAAAAGCGTACATTTTGGTTAAAAAAAACGTATAATTAAGTGCAACCCCCAAACATGGGTTTATGTTTTAAATTTTGAGTCTGTGCTTCTCCAGACCAAGCACACTTAAACTATACGCTCTACCAGCATGGATGGCATGCAACTCCTACACCTTGTAGTCCTCTGAATTATGTAACATTTCCTATACACTGATTTACACAGCTATGATTGATTGCCTCTTTGTAGTGTTTGTGATGTAATGTGCTCTGACACCCTACACTGGTATAGGTGGCACTATTAAATACATCTGAGAGAGAGTGAGAGTAGTTATGGAGACTTCAGGGGGCACTGTTAAAGGGTGGGTTAGTGGTGTGGGAGTGTACGGGAGTCGCCTGTGGAGGGCACCAACAAACATTGTCGCACCACCAGCGCTAAAGCCGGCCCTGGTGTTGCTCCTTGGACACTACGCCTGATTCAATGACTGCCAAAAGGGCATTCTAGCCCCTGTCAAAAAGGTTACTTCTCTGGCACAATTGTGTCAGTTCATAGCATTATAGTTGCATACTAATGGTGATTCTTGACTATTTTGGGCATTATTGATCTATTTGTGACATACTGGCAGCCATCTCTGGCATATTATCTGTATAACTGGCCCACTTTAAGCCATCCATGACATAATGGTGACACCCCCTCACAATATAATGCTTTTTTCAGATATATGGTGAGCACCCTGGTGGTTATGGTGTCCAGCTTTGGCACAATTTCATTACAAGACCGGAGGCTACATTATGCATTATCCTTTAATAGCAACTCACAGCAGCCTCACTACATCATAAAGGATAAAGCTCTAGAGTTTACACAACAGTGAACAAAGGATGTATCTAGGAGATGATCTGCCTCTTTTAAAAGCGGCTCGCCAGCAGATAAGTCACTACTTCCTTGTTCTCTTTGATTGCCTTCGTTATGGGGTTTAAGCTTAAATTTGTATATTTGGTGCTTTTATAATTCTGCTTTTATACTTTTGTGATTATATTGTTTAATGTATTGATACATTTTACTGGACTTATTAGCCTAGCCTTTGCTTATGCCTTGTTTTTAATTGGTTTCATCCCCCTGTCTTTCTCGAGCCTTTTAGGGGTGGCGCAGGCTTTTCCCCTCCCCCCCTGAAGACTTCCAATTTATGGTTGTCTGTTGTCATTCCTTACCCCATTCGCGCTGTTCAACACTCGTCCCTTGCGCGTCCTCGCGGACATTTCCTCAAATCTCAACCTTTGGGAACAGGCTTCCTTCGTTAGCCTCATCCCTGGAATAACGCTTCCGTGTGAGATCGTGTTAAAATAGAGGAACGGCCATTAGCAACACACACGTTGCGTGCCTCGTTCCCCTATGCCTTTCCTCTGATCTCCGGCGGCGGCTGAGCTCGAGCGATTTGTCTTTTTGACAGTTTCATCGCTTCAGCCGCTGCCGGAGAGCCTTTGCATGTTGTTTCCTCTTCACTCCTTTTAGAAAGCCTAAATTTCGCTTCCTCCACTTTTTATTCAAATATCTGGTTATACATAATTGGAAGGAGACTTCATAAGCTTAATTCAATCACTTTTAACCTTATTCCTAGTTTAACTTCCTTTACCTTGCCCTAAACCATCCCTTAAATCATTAAAAAAAAGGGAAAAGAGGAGTCTAGATTATTCATTCATTGAATTAATATACAAAAAAAATATATATATATAAAAAAAGAGGGGTTTTAATATTCATTCTTGTAATAATTTTAATTCACTATACACTAGTTTAATATTCATTTTAAAAAATGTTATTCTTATCTAGCTGTGTTACATCAATTTTAATCAAATTTATTGAGTTTCTTAAGTCATTCTGAGGGTTTTCTTAAGATCCACCATGCCTGACATGGACTCTGATGATGCTACTGCAAGCTCACCTGGCCCCGTTAACCAATCCCTTAAAAAATTCCTTCAACAGGAGATTAAATCCTGTATGATTTCATCCCTGAAGGAAGTTATGCCCTCTAAGAGACCCTGTGAGCCTGAAAATTCTCCTCCTAAACGCGGTAAGAGGTCTAAAAAGACAAAATACTGTGAAAGCACTACGGGTGGCCTTAACGCCTCTTTTGGAATGGGAGGTCCTGGCACCTCAGTTTGGATGGGAGGCCACCGCGCCTCACTTGAACATGGTTTCCCTCGGGACACTCCCTTGACCGGTGCCCATGGCGGCACAAATATGAACGGTGTCCCTCGCGGCACGCTTTGCAATAGTGCTAACCAAAAAAAGAATATTGATTTTGACTCCTCTTCTTCTTTTTATGATGGCGACTCCTCCAGGGATCCCAACAACGAATTCGTCTTCGACCTAGATGAGGTCGAGCATGACTTTAACTCACAACCTCATCCGGAGCCAGCCTCTAAAAATACTATTCTCAACCCTATCGGAGAAGAGATGTTCTCTCCCCTAAATATCTAACGCCCTAATAGTTCGAAATGGTTCCCTCAGGAACATGTTTCCCAATTCGTAACACGTTGGTTAAGGAACCTTCTTGATAGAGTTACTAGAAACACCATGAGATCTGAATCTCCCAGATCTACTATTGAAGAGAAGGTCTGTCAGACTCCGAACCTAGATCTAGACCTTATCAAATTTCTATTCAAGTTAGGATGAGACCCTAGAAAAGGCCTGGAGAGAGCTCTTAAGGGCTGTCAAGACCGCCTTTTAGATGTCCTAGGACCACTTGTTAGAATCTTGGACATGGCTGAACAGTCTCACCTCTCCTCTACCCCCTTAAATGTTGATCTCATTCGAGGCTGGAGCCAAAGGGCCGTTGTGCTCCTTGGCAACGCTAATTCGAGCTTGAACGTTGAAAGGAGGAGATCCATTTTAAACAAAATTAACCCAAAATTAGGAAACATAGCAGAGAGGGAACTCTCTGAAAATCCTAAAGGTCTTCTTTTCGGGGAGGATATAATCAAGGAAATTGGAAAATATGTGTCAACCTTCACTGCTCTCGACAGGGCACAAAACAACCTAAGACGGGTGTTTAACACCAACCTTTTTGGTCAGGCCGGGAGAAAGGGTCGCTCTTCCAGCCTAGGCAACCAACGGCCCTACTCGTCATTCAGAGGAACTGCAAGAGGCTTCTACCCCCCCTAGGCAACCCTTCTTCCCCCAAAGAGGAAGAGGTCCAAGAAACCGAGGTTCAAGAGGTTGTGGTACTCCCAATCCTATTTAGGAACCCACTGAACCAACCCGGACATTTGACCATCGGTCCCTTTGTCATCTAAATTCATCTCTGCCTAGTGTTGTAGGATGCATGATGTGTGAATGTTTTTTGTATGAATGTTAAGGGTATGTTAGTATGAAGTCAGAACCACCATTTAATTGTTGCCAAGATGCTTATTTATTTTTGATGCTAAACTATCTATATTTATATACAATGACAATGAATTCACAGAAATAAAAAATAAATTTTGATAAAATCAAACTTGTTATATGATCTGCTTGGGTTCAGGGCAATTTTTATAATACAAAGGACCTCTCCAAGGCCATTGACTAAAATTACTGCGGGCAGGTCCCCTCCTAGTGTTTGATTGTTACTTTCCCCATCGACCTGCCTAAATTGATGTGGGGTCCCCCTCCGATTTGAAATTTGTGGTACTCCCAACACCTCCAATACTACAAGTAAGTACTACTCTTTCTTCTTCTTTCCCTCCCATAGTAGGGGGCAGACTAAAGCAGTTTTATCATGTTTGGGATTCAATCACCCAGGATCCATGGGTTCTAGAAACCGTTATGGGCTTCAAGATAGACTTTTTACAGGTCCCCTTCCAAAAGCGTTTACCCCAACCCTTTGTCCTTTCAGAGGAACAAGAAAAGATTGTGGAGGAAGAAATTATTTCTATGCTCAAAAAGGGCGCAATAGTGGAGGTTCCCTGGTCCGATGCAAGATTCATAAGCACACTGTTTCTTGTTCAGAAAAAGGACAAAGGGTGGAGACCCGTAATAAACCTTCGAGAAGTCAACAAATTTCTGGTTTATCGTCACTTCAAAATGGAGGGTATCCACCTTCTAGGGGATCTCCTTCTCAAAGGAGATTGGCTAGTCAAGTTGGACTTGAAGGATGCCTACTTCACCATCCCTATATCAAAGACCACCAACCTTTCCTTCAATTTGCTTGGAAGGAACGTCTATTCCAATTTCAAGCTCTACCCTTCGGCCTTTCTTCTGCCCCTTGGTGTTTCACCAAGATTATGAAGTGTATCGTTACAATTCTAAGCGAAAGGGGTATCCGTCTCATCATCTACCTGGACGATATTCTTATCATGTCCCAATCCCATTCAGACCTCCTGAGAGATCTCAAAAGCTCCATGAATTTAATAGAGAGTCTAGGTTTCATCATCAACAGAGAAAAAGTCCATTCTCTCTCCCTGCAAGCCCATAGAGTTTGTTGGTTTCACGCTGGACACCTTGAAATGTCTTCTCCTTCTTCCTGCCAAGAAGATTGCCAAGATCCGGAAGGAGATCAGGTCCGTCTTTAAACAAGAATCTTTAACCCTCCGCAAATTAGCCAGACTTCTTGGTCTTCTTTCTTCTTCTATCCAGGCCATCTTCCCTGGTCCTCTGAATTACTGCGCACTTCAGAGAATAAAGAGAAAAGCGCTCAATTCAGGTCTCTGGTATGTAGATCTTGTCACTCTGGACCCAGATGCCAGAGCAGAGCTTTTTTGTTGGCTGGAGAACTTAGATGCCTGGAACAGCAAGGCCATCTTTGATTCATCCTCAGGTTTCATCCTAGAATCAGATGCCAGCCTTCATGGCTGGGGTGCACGTTTGCAAGACCAGAACACCGCCGGGGTTTGGACCCTGACGGAATCTTCTCAACACATAAATTTTCCGGAATTGACAGCTGGTTTATACGCTCTTATGAGCTTCAAACACTCCCTTCAAGGAAGGTCTGTTGTTCTGAAAATGGACAACATTTCTGCTGTGGCCTATATCAATCATCTTGGAGGAACGAGATCTGCAGATCTCTCCAATCTTGCCAGGACACTTTGGATGTTCTGTCTGGAACACAAAATTTCCCTCAGGGCGGAATATCTTCCCGGGAAATCAAACATTTCTGCAGATTGGAATTCGAGATTCCTTCTAGACTTCTCAGATTGGAAGCTAAATGTGAACATCTTCAATGCCCTCTTCCATTTTTGGGGTCCCATAGACGTGGACTTATTTGCCAGCAGGTTAACCTTCCAGTTACCCAACTACTTCAGTTGGATGCCACACCCAGGCGCACTTGCTGTGAACGCCTTTCTCCAACCATGGTCTCACTTCCTGGGTTATGCCTTCCCTCCTTTTGCCATGATTCAGAGGGTCCTTCAGAAAGTCAGGAAGAATGCCTTCTTATCCTAATAACCCCTTTAGGTCCATCCCAAGATTGGTTCCCGACAGCCCTGGAACTAGCATGCGACATTCCCTTTCTGATCCCAGGATCTCCAGGCCTGGTTTCAAACGCAGACGGGGAAGATCATCATCTTATTCTCTAGGGGAATTTGAACCTTCTTGCCTGGAAAGTGTCAGGCAATCTAACGAGTTGTCTGGACTTTCGTCGTCACCTCTCTCTCTTCTCGGAGAATCTTGGGCACCCGGAACACACCTTAGGTATAACAACATTTGGAAAAAATGGTTTCATTGGTGCCTGGAAAGGAGTCTGGATCCTGTGGAGGCTTCTGTCATCAATATCGTAACTTTTCTGGTCGAACAATTTGACAGAGGCCTATCCTATCGTACTATTAATTGCTTTAGATCCGCAATCTCCGCGGGCCATTCCCCTATTAACGGTAAATCGGTAGGTAAAAATACTATCATTTGTAGAGTCCTCAAGAGTATAAGGCTAAGGAGACCCCCTAGACCTAAGTATCAGACCCTTTGTGATGTCAAGTGTATTCTAGACCTTTTTTGTTCTTGGCCAGATAACTCTTCCCTTAATAGAAAATTTCTCTCCTTCAAACTCGCCACTCTCTGGTGTTTAATCTCCTGTAGGAGAGTATCTGACATCAGAAGCTTAGATATTTCAAATAGATGTTACGATATATTTGGTGTTAAGTTTGAATTACTAAGAAGAGCTAAAACCATGTCAGATTTTATCTTTTATCCTCGTTTTGACAGTTTCCCTAAACTTTGTGTGGTTGCTTGTATGAAAGAGTATGACACAAGGATATCTCTCCTTCGCCCTAATGATGCAAATCAACTTTTAGTTTATTTTGTTAAGCCTTTTAAACCTGTTTCATCCACCTCCATAGCTAGATGGGTTAAGTATACCATGAGTTTAGCTGGTATTGACCTCTCTAAGTTTCAAGCACTTTCTATCAGAGGAGCTATGGCCAGTAAATCTTTTTGGTCAGGTGGTAAACTGGATGATATCCTGAAAGCTGCTGACTGGTCAAATGTTAACACCTTTGCTCATCATTATTGTAAGCCTATCGAGCATATGTCTGATGTTGTCCTTCGGGGCTACGAACATGCATAATGTAGCCTCCGGTCTTGTAATGAAATTGCGATTCTCATATTAACATGACCAGAGAATCTGGATTTCATTAAAGACACGGAGGCTGACATTATCCCTCCCTCCTCCCTTTTACAAATTTTGATATGTCTTTTATGAACTTATTGATTACTTCAATTGTTGTTATTCTGTGATTTATGCCTATGCTTCTGTTATCTTTATTGAATGTTATGGAGTCTTTTGGCTCTCTAGGCTCTTCACTAGGGATTTGGTTCTTAATCCTTTCTTTCTCCTTTCTGGTAATTCCGTTTAACCGTCTGGTCCTTTCCATTTGAGATACTGAAGTTTATTCCAAGATGTTTTCAAGCTCTACTTGGATTTCTCCGTTTATGAAGTTCTTTCCTGCTGCGATTCTTTTAAAAGAGGCAGATCATCTCCTGGATACATCCTTTGTTCACTGTTGTGTAAACTCTAGAGCTTTATCCTTTATGATGTAGTGCGGCTGCTGTGAGTTGCTATTAAAGGATAATGCATAATGTCAGCCTCCGTGTCTTTAATGAAATCCAGATTCTCTGGTCATGTTAATAGGAGAATCGCAATTGTGCATCTGGTAGAATGGCAGGCATTTTTGCCATAATACAGGCATCCTTGGTGTTATGGTGAGCACCCAGGGCCTATTGTTGTAATACCTGGGCTTCAATCTGTCCATCTGAGGCATGTGTACATGTGAGTACTCGAAAAGTACAAGCTGATGTGTGAGGACTGTGTATTTTCTAAAATTCAAAATTGCTATTTTAAAAGGCAAACGTTGTTTTTCAGAAAAGGTTTTCCTTCTGGGAAATTGATTTTTTTTGCCCAAAATTTAAAGTGGTAGACAAATATGTGCATTTTTTAAAACTGATAGCTGATGAAGACAAAAAGGTTGTGATTCCTAAACACATTTAAAGTTAATAGTTGAATGATATTTCAAGCTGAGTCAGTGAGACTTATTGGTGTGGTTATGTCAATTGTGCGAGAAGTCATGCGATGTTTTTCAATCCCTACTTCACTAGTTAGGTAGGGATATCCAATATTGATAAGCCTTTTCCTAGCATTTCTTCTGTTAAACTTGCATGGAATACTTGTGTGGTCACTGCTGATAATCCTGCTTGCAGTGGTCATAATGTAACATTAACAGATGTGGTCATATTTTACAGTGATACACTCTGATTAGTAGCTCTGGAGGACTTTCCATGAGCATAAGTAGCTCTCCTTATGGAAAGGTTTGCAGACCCCGGTACCAGTGTGTGTACAAAGTATTTTCATTACTTACAAGAAAGGATTATTGAAAGGAGATTGAGGGTTTTTCTCATCATATATAAGAAAGTTTGATTTCTTATTTTGTTTTAAATAGATAAGATTTTTTTATATTAACCCGTTGGCTGCTGCCGTTGGCCAGCGGTCTTCGCGAGCACTACCTCGGGAGTGCTGCGCACGTCTGTTGGCCGACGCGGCCCCACCCGTTTCTTCAAACGACAGCACTGGCGCAGAACGTTCGAAGCAGCCAACGGGTTAATTTCCTAGAACTGTGCTTACCACGAAGGACATGTTTTTGCACTGATCACTTGCTCTTTAATATAATTTACATTGTGGCAAAAAAAACTGACAAGGCAGAAACATAGCAAGAAGTTATACATTTTGTGGCCTGGTAATGCTGCCTCACTGAGCTTGAAGACAAGAACATCATCATCACATTGATCTACTCCATCATTCATCATGAGATTCTGTTGAGCTCTAAAAACATATCTCTGCCAATCATGTTCTTATGGGACTTCGGGTAAGAGTGGGAGTCACAAACACACTCCAGAGACTGAATTGCAAAGTGCAGGGCTGGAATAAGAAGTGCAGGGTGACAAAGGTCCACCAGAGTGTCTTAAAACTATCATGAGAGTCCCTTTGCGAAATGTTGTATTTATGTGGATGCATAGACAAAAAAAGTAAAGGAGGCCCCCTTCTGTTTAAAGTCTGGGACAAGGGGAGAGTGTTCAAAAAGAGGAAGGAAAGTCCCTGAGTAGGCCACAAAGGTGGTCTTAGATGCTCATAGATGGCCGTATGTAACCTATTTTCGTAAAAATACCAATCACACAATGTTCAGAACCTCCAAGTTTCCAAGAGTATCGCAAAGATCTTTTTGTAAGTACATTCAGCATGTATAATTACAGTCCCATAATGATCAAAGCATAATTCTAAAATTCAACATGTGATTAATTATAAGCAGAGAAAAAGAAGTTTTTAGGCATATAGCTATTTATTCAACAATTTTACACTGGTGTCTCGATAGCAAAAATTTAAAAAAATGCATACAATCATAATACACAATACATGTTAAATAAAAAAATTTCAATTAAAAACAATTATAAGGCAATAGTTAAAAATGTTCATGAGGAACAGGTGTCGACGCGGCGTTTCGGTTGAAATTCAAATTAAAAACCTTCTTCAGGACAGTTTCTAAAAAGAAACACACAATTACTATCTGAGACATTTACTACAATTTCATATTCTATTTTTTAACACATGCAGTCTTTATTCCTATCATTGCTACTTGGTCTCGCCTGACTTCTTTTCATTTTATTAAACACAGATTTGGCTCAAAACAGTTGGTAGCTCAACAGTTTACATTATAGTTAGCACTCTACTCTTGTGAGGTCATCTTTATTGGTATTACTCGAAAAGATCGGCAGGGCTTTGTTTACTAAAAAACTATTATAGTGTATCCATGTTGATATATGTAAATGTAATGTAATGTAAAATCACACTTATATAGCGCTGCTATCGCTCCAAGGAGCATCTTGGCGCTCACATCCAACCCCGCTGGAAAAGGTTGGTGGACAGAAGGCAACTTCAACGCATTACAAGCTCTACACTAATGCCCTACAAGCCGCATCCGGAAGTGAGAAGATCCAGGTCTTCAAAGATTTCCTAAATTCACTCTCCTTGGCTATGCTCCGAAGATGAGCTGGCAATTTATTCCAAGCTCTTGCTCCTAGTACAAAAAGAGATTTCCCCCCTTTGGTGGTCAATCTAAATCTGGGAATTACCAAGAGGTTTTGATTGGCAGACCTCAAACAGCGTGCTGGCAGATAGCGTTTGAAGCCATTAGACAGATATCTTGGTCCTTGGAGCTGGAAGGCTCTAAAGGTGATGACAAGCACCTTAAATAGGACACGCTTATGGATGGGTAACCAATGTAGGATCTTAAGTGCAGCCGAGGCGGATGATCTTCTCGGCCAGCGGAGTACCAGGCGGGCAGCAGCATGCTGGACTATTTACAGCCTATGAAATACTGCTTTGTTGGTACCTGCATATAGGTTGTTGCAGTAGTCCAGTCTAGATGTTATCAGTGCTACTGCCACTGTTTTCCTGGCTGCAAGAGGAAGAAGATCAAAAAACTTCCTCAATGATTTAATGATCTGAAAGCAAGAGCTAGCCACTCCTACCGCTTGCTGCTTAAATGATAGTTGGTCATCAAATTTGATGCCCAGATTTAGGGGAGCTTCGGCATCTTCAGGCCACCATTGTTTAGGGGAGAACAGATTTTGAGATCCAAATGGTAGTATTTCTGTCTTACCTGAGTTACACTTGAGGTGATTGTTGTTCATCCACTCAAATGTAGCCATAAGACAGTTCTTCAAGTTCTCCTTAGCACCAGACAGTTCCCTATCCAACACAAGGATCAGCTGAGTATCGTCAGCGTACGATATGGTATTAATCTGGTAAGAGGCGATTAGCTCAATTAGGGGTACCATATACCCTGCGGGACTCCTGAGCTGATGACTTTTTCCTCAGATTTGAAGTCGCCTAATACTGTGACCTGACGTCTCTGGGTGAGGCGGTTTTCGAGCCATGCCAGTACCACTCCTCCAATACCTACTTTACCCAGACGGTCAACCAAGATAGAGTGTGAGACCGTATCGAAGGCCGCCGATAGATCGAGTAAAATCAGGACGGCCTTCTTCCCTTGGTCCAATGCCATTCGTAGTGTCTCCGCCGTAAACAGAAGGGCCGATTCCGTCGAATGCTTGGATCGAAACCCTGATTGATTGGAGTGCAGGATGTTATTCTCCTCCAGGAAACTCGTAAGTTGTTTATTAACGAATTTCTCCGTCAGCTTGAATAACGCAGGGAGTAGGGAAATAGGGCGTAGGTTGGACAGGGTGGTTGGATCTGGTAGGGCTTTTTTCTGAAGTGGCATAACCGCTGCACACTTCCAGTCACCAGGGATTTCTGCCATAGCCAGTGAAGAATTAATAATACTATTGAGAGTTGGATTTATCTCCTCAACCAAAGTCCACAGAACCATAGGCGGGCAGGGATCAAATGGGGATCCAGATTTTATTGAGGAGATGGCCTGATGAGATTCCTCCAGGGAGATGGGTGAGAATGAATCAAAACGTGGGAGGTTCATTGCCTCAGGGCCTATCCTCGTTGTTTCTATGTTGATCGGAATAGATGGTATAGAAGGGAAATGCTTAACA
Source organism: Lissotriton vulgaris (assembly GCF_964263255.1). Taxonomy (NCBI): domain Eukaryota; kingdom Metazoa; phylum Chordata; class Amphibia; order Caudata; family Salamandridae; genus Lissotriton; species Lissotriton vulgaris. The sequence goes on along the minus strand of NC_141690.1, from coordinate 234,486,578 downwards.
ATATCGAAGATTTTCTTCTCAAAATAATCAGCTATAGCATTACAGAGCGAGAGAGAGGGAGGGATTTTCTGAGAGAGTGCTGTAGGGTTGGTGAAGCTGTTGACTATTTTAAAGATCTCTTTCTGTCCCTTGTCAGTGGAAGAAATGAACTCCAAGTAGTGTGTCTTTTTTGCCAGCTTGATTGCGGCGTGATATTTCCTTCGTGCCGCTTTATATATGTCACGGGCAGCCGCCTCGTAATTTCTTCGCCACTTCCGCTCAAGTGATCTCACTTCAGTTAACTCAATTTTTAAGGCTAAAGAAAACCATGGAGCACTCTTTCTGGTTTTGGTGCAGCTTGAGTCATTGTGCTTCTTCAATGTGTCCAAGGACGCACCAAAGGTTGCCAGCCACTCACAGTATTGCTGATTATCTATTAGAGTGTGACCTGTTAGTGCGGGTTTACTAACTCTAGGTTTCTCCAGTAGATCTGGCCGTTTAAGGGCGTTTATCCAATCTGGTTTACGGCTAACAGAGTCAGATTTCATACATTTCACCGAAGCCTTCTGTTTTACAAGGAGGTCAAATGGAACGAGTTTATGGTCCGACCACGTTAAAGTAAAGGGGGGATTAACCACCAAGCAGTCAGAGTTAGAACAAATACAATCTAAAACATGGCCTGCTGTATGAGTAGGTTCCAGTGTTAACAAAGTCAGACCCAGTATATTAATAATGTCCATAAAACCAAATGTACCCGGTTCGTTTGGGGAATCTAAATGAAGATTAAGATCCCCTAGCACCGTACAGTGGGCAAACCTAAGTGTGAGTTCGCTCAACACATCACCAACACTTTCTAAAAACTCATTAGGTGGGCCAGGTGGGTGATAGATCAAGGCCCCAGAGAAGGAGAAGGAGTCATGGATGGTAAGGCAGAATGCCATAGCCTCAGCTCCCTTAATGTCTGGCAACTCATACGTAGTGCATTTAAAAGCACTTCGATAAATGATTGGCAGGCCGCCTCCCCGTTGAAGGGGTCTATCTAAACGCTGAATAGAAAAAGTGTGTGGGAGGGCTACAGCTAAATCCGGGTTGCTCCATGGACGGAGCCAGCTTTCCGTAACCAACAACCAATCTAAGTTGGTCTCAACAATCAGGTCATGAATGTGCTCTGCATTTCTGCACATTGACCTAGCGTTAATAAGTCCCGCTCGTAATACAGTAGGATGGATATCTTCTTGGAAGCCCGACTCAGAGGTGAACATCGCCTTGCAATGACGGCAACAAACTGAGCAAACCCACGAATCTGGGAATAGGGTATCGTGACAGGTGGAGGATGACTTATCAAAAGAGCCTAGCCAGTCCCTGGACGTAACAAAACTGGTAGACCCAGAACCGGCGTACCTTGCCTCCACCGCAGCCTCGACGCTGACGAGCGCAGACGAGCAGGACTCTGGCTGGACTCTGGCGTGAGTACGGCGTGCCCGCTGCGCGTCACCGCTGCGCGTCGTCATGGTAGGTTTAAATGCGGAATAGTCAGCCTACCGGAAGACTAGGGCGCTCACCAAAATGGCGCCGCGAATATGTCCCTGCCTACCCCTAAGATGGCTGAAAGGGAGTGTGGAGCAGCAATTAACCCGCTAAAGCAGCAGTGCGGGGGCCAATTATAGTGCAAGTCAGAGCTATATATGTGCAGTCAAGTGCGAGGGTAAAGTAACATTATTAAAATCGAAATACAACAATTTTTAAAAAACGCGCGTGCTACCGCGATTATAGTGCCTGATAGCGCATAATGCAGAGCTAGCGCCGCGTTGCTAAATTCGTACCTTTGACCGATATCTAATAATAAAAAAGCTTATAGATAGATCTATATGTATCAAGTTATCTTATTATTAAATAATCTTGAAGGTATCATTTGGTTAGATATACTGATTTTAACACTCTTGTTGGAGAAAACTATACTGCCTATTTGATAAGGCTTCTAAGTTCTTTATTTATATACTGGGAGTAGCCTATCGTTCCCAAATGTTCCTCATTCGTAGTATGATGTTCACTCAGGTGTTTTTTCACTATTCACCCTGTATTGGAATTCATAAGTAGTCAGAATCAATATGTGCGTTTAAATTATCGCCAGTTAATTCTAAGACGGTGCCAGGTCCCCTCTTGATGGTAACAGAAGCAGTCCCAGACAGGTTTGGCCATACTGGGCCTCACTGGGAAAGTACAGCTTGAGTCCTGTGGTACAGCGAACAGAGGACCCATGTCTAAGGCATTTCCGATGGACTTAGAGTGTTGGCTGCAACACAAAGCTATTAGGTAGAAAACGTCCGATGGTCAGTATATGGCTGTCATATCTGCTGTTGTACGATTTCTAACTGACACCAGTCAGATTTGGTACTGCTCCAACTTAAATAGTGCAGCCAGAACTTACAAGTACCCAAGTTGAGGAGCACAAAGTTTATAGAGTCAAGAGAATTTTTTTCTGGCTGTTTGTTTTGTCCATGTCATCCTGTTTTATCCAAACACTTGAAGATTTTGTGAATAAAGACGATGAAAAAAAACCCGGATGTGGAAGAATTTGTTTATTGCACTTCAAGTAGTGGTTTTGCTGCCGTATGTTTTGTTATGAATAATGTATAAACCCTGAAAAAATGTCCCTTGACTTTATAAACTTTGTGCTCCTCAACTTGTGTAGTTGTGTGTATTGATTAAATTGGGTTTTTTCGGTTGACCCAAAGAGTGAGCACTTTTCAGACATTTGGGACAGACAGTGTGCAGGCGAAGTCTATACCATAACCGTGTTTGCTGTAGTGATATAGTCCAGCCAGAACTGCAAGGATCAATTCATTTGAGATGGGTACACAAACAAACACAAGTGCTTGAATCCATTGAGTTCCATAGAGTGACTCTACGGATTCATGCACCTGTTGGGTTGGTATGTTAGTATAGGAGGTCGCGCTTGAAGTCAGGTCATCTTACTCTCAATTTGTGAATATTGAGAGAACACAGACAACCCAAGACAGGTTTTGTGCTGTTGTTTGTCATTGGTGAGGTGCACCTTGAGGCCTAAAGCACTGCGAGCACAAGACTCGTGTATGGGCGGCATACCCATCACCCTTGGGGCGTCAACAGGGACGTTTTAAGGAATTTGGGGGCCCTGGGCCAAATGTATTCTAGGGGCTCCTGTTCAGAACAGCTTTGACTTTTATGATCCAGTTTCAGCTCGTTCATGCCCTCTTTGGTCAAATTCTAAATGTGTGTACATCTGATACTCAGGGATAGGACAGCATATGTGTTTTCAATATTGTAACACAGCAGCAGCTCACTAATGTTACTACAAATAATCTCTGTCACGCCCTCCCATTTCTCATAAGTGAGGTCCAGCATTGATCTAAAAAAAATGTATATGGATGTTGCATGAAACAAACACATTTATGCAAAATATCTGTAATAGACTCTCACACGTTAAAAATAAATGATTAAAAAAACGCTATTGATAACAATATGTTTAACTATTATTCAAGGTCATCAGTGCAAGATTCTCTGCAGAACGTAATTGGCTCTATCAGGGGCCCCTGAAAAGTTGGTGCCCTGTGCCAGAGCCCACTTTGCCCATGCCTTAAAACATCTCTGGACTGAAACAAAGAGTTGATCAGCCACTGGCCTGGGTCTCATAGCGTACTCTACAATAGGACTCAGACCTCGAGCTGCACCTAAATTAATGAGTCCCCCCAGATGAGGCCGAGTCCAGTATGGGGGTGGAGCAGGATCAAGGCTCATTTGCATCTGAATGAATGACCAACTTATAAAGCGCAAACAATTGCCCAAGGGCATCAAAGCGCATATGATTGCTCCCCGTTCTATTGGTACAGACAGTAAAAAACACTCTGGGCTGAATACAGCCCAGAATACACTCATTACTAGTAGCTGATGATAATTCAATCATTTGTCTCATGACTTTTTAGTTTCAAGCAGTAAAACACACAGACCATACTTGCTGTTTTGTGGCAGTCCTGCTGCCCCTACAATGCCAGGAGAAGTGTGCTTGATATCACACTTTCAGCCTTCGGCACAACCCCACCACTGCCAGAGGGAATGCCCATCAGACTGATTTAGAGGAAAACCGAAGAAGACTGTCTTTCTGCATGTTTCTTTTTCAGGTATATATAGTGTTAAAATAATTCAAGCAAACTTTCACATTTTTTCTAATGTTTTATGAATTAGGCCTGAGATATGTATTCTTAAAACACTCCAAGGAAAGGTAAGAGACTGGCTAGAAATCGCATTTACAGCTACAGAACAAGTTAAGTTGCCATAGCAGATTTTCCTGCTGGGGATTTCACAGCAGAGGCAGCGCTGAAGAAACCGAGCGCTGCTCTCCGAAAGGCAACTGCTTGAAAAGCAGAGTTTCCGTCCGTTACATCATGACCTGGAATTCCCCTGTTTCTGCACTGGGAAATTCTGGAGAGAAAAGTATTTCCATGTGATGTTTACAGTATTTTCTTTCACACTGCCTTAAGGTCTTTCCATTGTGGGGGAAATCATGCAGCCAAGCGCATGATCCGAACAGGGCTGTTTGACTGACGCGGGGATCTATTTTTTCCTCAAAATAGCAGAACAATCTTCTTTGATTTTGGTAACAGGACCAAACTTCAGAAGGAGTTAAAAGGATAGCAAGTCTGCTGTAAATGAGTATGAATGAACCACTTTTAAGAAAACCAAAGTCATATTTCCAAAACGGTAAAACAGAAACATTTTGGGAATAGTTCCTTGCAATTCAGCTTGCTATAAATCACTGACAAATGAGAGAAGCGTCAAGAGTTTGTTTTTGACGCTCACGCCCTAAAGAGTCAAAGGACGAACCTGTCTGTCTTGCTTACAGGGTCAGATCATACATAGCAACAGTGGCAGGTAAAGTGCATCTCCAAGCAAACCAGCATTCCAGAGGGTACACAGTCCCTCTGGTTGCCATGGCGATGGTGGGCCGGCCTCCCAGTTTGTCCACTGGGTTTGTGTATGTAAGTCAGACCTAGTTCAGCCAAAGTGTGCATGGTGCTGGGCTGAGCAGATGATGTGGGGGTTGGACAGGCAGCTCAGCTACCTTTATGGGCATTTTTTGCAGTAGCCAGGCGCTGGGCCACAGTTCCTTTGTTGGTGGATTTCTTCTTTTAGGCCACTAGCTGACCTACTGAGTTGATTAGAGCCAGGAAAGGTGAGCACAAAGAAGCCATCCTTTCCAATTGAGGATGATGTGAATTGAACCTAATTTGAAATTGCAGCTGAAAAGAGGAGGGAAGACAGCATATTTTTAGAGACCACTGATTCTTTGGGGCGTCTCATATATTACTTTTAATACACACCCTCATTTCCCGGGGGCTCAATGGGCCCCAGTCCTGGCAGACATTATGGATTTTACCAAGGAGGGCTGATAGGAAGTCTTTCCAACTTGGGGCATAGTGAAAAGTCCTTTACCCAAAGTTGGCCATTAAGCTGCCACCGACCACAGCCGCACCACGGCCTGAACATGGGGGTGGAAGTTACCCATGCTAAAGGAAAATTCCCTTTGGGTGGATCACTACTATGTAGAGTAGTCTAGACCTCAGCTTGGGAGAAATAAAAAAATGATGTGACGCATTAGACCTTCCAGGGAACCTGTGGCACAAGTCTACTGGGCAGGAAAACACACCAGGTCTTTCAGAATGGTTTTGAGGCTCTAAGTAATCTAGCAGGGGTGTGAAATTTGAACAATTACTGGATGCTGAGTGGGACCAATTGAAAGACAGCATTGTGTTTATGTGCCAAGATCTTATATTGCACCCTCTTAGTTTTGATGACACTGAACATTGTCTGGGAACATGAAGAAGGGGCCTGGCTGCCAAATTCTGCACCTGCTGAAGTGTAGTGGTAGGTTTTTGGGAAGGCCAAGGTATGCGTCATTTAAGTACTTGCTAGGAAGAGGGATTCAAAGCTGAGTTTCCTTGTAGTTCGGTGGAAGATCATTTGAGTGTTGAGGTACGATGGTCCTTCATTGTATAGTGCCTAGTAAGCGTGGGTTAGGATCTTGAACTGGCATCTCTTTGCAACTGGTAGCTAGTGGAGTTTCCAGATATGAGGGGTGATGTGAGTCTGCCTGGGGAGTTCGAGGATGAGTCTGGCCGCAGTCTTCTGGATAGTCTTGAGTGTTGTCATGAGTTGGGTGGTGATTCCAATGTAGAGGGAGTTGCCGTAGTCTAGTCTACTGGTGACGGGAGCTTGTGTGACAGTTCACCTGGTGTTGGGTGGGAGCCATTCGAAGACCTTCCTGAGCACTCGGAGGGTGAGGAAGCAAGCAGAGGAGACTGCGCTGACCTACTTCTTCATGGAGCGCTGGCTGTCGAGGATGATGCCTAGGTTGCAGGTGTGTTCGGTGGGTTGGGAGTTGGGCCTAGCTCAGGTAACCACCATTCATTGTTCCAGAGGGTATCCTTGCCTTTCCCAAACATGAGTACTTCTGTCTTGTCGGTGCTGAGTTTGAGACAGTTGTTGTTCATCCAGGCGGCCACAACTTTCATGCATCTTTGGAACTTGTCCATGGTGGTCAATGGGTTGCGCCCCCCTGCAACCTGTGAACGTCACCGGAGGTCCTCTCCAAATTCATGACTGGAGTTGGCTCTCAAGAGTCTTGAGCCAACCAAAAAACTAAGCATGAATATGTCTACACTACCAACACTGCCCGTTCAGGCAGGTAAGCTCCAATTGTTCACGGAACATCAATTGCGTGTTCGATAAACCAACAGATAATGAGATGCTGAAGTACCCACTTTCCTTCCAGATAATCATGCTACAGGAGACATGGATCAAAAAGTGCCAACGATCCCAGGATAGATCAACTACACAGTTCCTGCAACAAAAGAAGCAATATATGGCCGCCGAAGCGGCAGATTAGCAATCTATATCTAGGCCGCCCTAAAAGGTAGCCACAGCATGAAACTAGCAGGTTGAAGTGGCTTGCAGATGGTTCTAATCACTATGAACACTAGTAACACAGTAAAAACACCACAAAAAGACTCCACAGTAGGTTTGGGGAAAAAATTATGATTAAAACAAGATCAAAACGACAAAAATCCTACCACTAGAAGTCGGGATATGAACTTTTGTAGATTTAATGCAAAAACAGCGCTCTGAAGCAAATAGTGCTCAAAGAGTTAATTGGTTGTGCTGGACAGGGACAAAGTCAAGAGTTCAGGACGCCTGCGATGGAGCAGAGGACAGCTACAGGACCCACTCATGGCCAACTGAGCAAGCACGAAATGCGTCGATGATCCCCACGTAGTTAGGGTGTTGCACTGGAGTTCTCCATGCAACTGTGCTGATGCATTGGGCCCATTTGCGAAGCATCAATTCTGCAGTGCGGCAGTTCCAAATGTGATGCACCACATTCCTATGCACTGAAGAAGCAATGTGTTGATCATCTTTATTTTATTTTTTATTTTAAGAATGTTAGATAGCGCTTGCATTCCCGAGGGGTATCAGAGCGTTTTACATCAACGTACATGAATAGAAACATAAACAATCACAGTACATTAATAAACCTAGATTGTGTATGGTTACCAGCTCAATATTATGTAGTAAAAAGTCCCTCTCCAGGGAGAGTAGAGGAGTTTGGATGCGGAGTTGAGGGTCGGATCATTGAGAGGCTTTGCAGCAGTAGTGACTGTCCTTAGTAGGGGATTATGAGGAACAAAGAGTGGCTATTGTACAGAGGGTTAGAGATGCCGGTAGAGGAGAAATTCTTTTAATTGTTTCTTGAAGCTTGTGAAGGAGGAGTTAGTTGTGATATGAATTGGGAGAATTCCAGATTGTTAGGGCGTTGCCTGAAAAAGAGCGGGTGAGGGCTTTTTATGTCTTTTGGGTGAGATGAGGAGCGTGTTGGAGCTTCTTAGGTTTCTCAATTGTCCTGATTTAGTGAGTTTGGCTGCGAGGTAATCAGGTTTACCAGTGTGAATGGCTTTATGTGTGAGACAGGCCATTTTGAAACAGCAGTGTGCTTCGATTGGTAGCCATTTTAAGTTTTGCAATACAGGGGTGATGCGGTTGGTTTTTTTTGGATCCTGTGACCATTCTTGCTGCTGCGTTTAGGGTGGCTCTCAAGGGGGCTATGCATGTTTTAGCTGCTCCAGTTAGTGTGGCATTTCCATAGTCAAGCCTGGACAGAACTAGAGCTTGTGTTGCGATTTTTAGATCATTGGGGGGTAGGAAAGGCTTGATTTTGTTGAGGAGTTTTAAGCTGTAGAAGGCCTGTTTGCAGTGGAGCTTATGTGAGAGCTCATGTTTTGTCTTAAGTCCAAAGAGATTCTTGGAGATTTAGCGGGGTTTGCTTGGGGAGGCTGCCAGTTAAGGGAGTCTAAGTTGTTTATCCATTTTTGGACCTGAGGGGGTTGGGTCAAGATTGGAGAAGACAAGAATTTTGTTTTTTTCTAGATTGAGTTTGAGGTGGTTGAGTGGTAGCCAGTGTTCTGCATTTAGAAGTGTGGAGTTGTGTCTGTGAATGTCATGAAGGGGAAAATTCTAGGTAGAGCTGGGTGTCATCAGCATAGAGGTGAAAGGAGATATTTGCTTGTTTTAGGATGGTAGAGTGGGGTTCCATGTAGATGTTGATGAGAGAGGACTGAGCTTTATGTAGAAATGAGGAGAACCATTTCAGAACAGTTCTATAGGCTCTGATGCACTTTTGTAGGGCATCTGAAAATAGCTTGTAATCCACTGTATCAAAGGCCTCCAATAGGTCAAGGAGTACGAGTAGGCAGCATTTGTTTGAGTCAAGAGCGTTGTGAATGTCATCTGTTATACTCAGTATAGCTGTTACAGTGCGGCATCCCTTTCTCAAACCTGTTTGTGTGAGTCAAGTAGGTTGGTTGAGACTAGGTGTTGGCTGAGTTGGGAGAGAACACATTTAGTGAGGATTTTTGCTAGGAAAGGAAGGTTGGTGATGGGTCTATAGTTTTTGGCATCAGTTCGGGTTAGCATTAGTTTTTTTCTCTTTTTTTTAGCAGAGGGGTGACTTGGCCTTGTTTAATGCAGTCAGGCATCACCCCGTTGTTTAAAGGAGCTGTTGATGATCTTCGTCCATATAGGGCTTAAGGTTAGGTTGAAGTTTTTAGCCAAGGAGGCAGGTAGTGGATCTGCGTAGTGGGCGGAGGGTTTGGATTTTAGATTCACCATGAAGATGTCCTCTTCTGTGAGAGGTTTGAAATCCTTCCAGCTCTTGGGTGAAGAGGAAGGTCTTGGGTATGGGCTTATTTTGGCGGTTAATGTGGGGTTGGGTTTGTCTTCATTTTGGGTGAGGAGTTGCCGGGTTGGGATTGAGGGCGATAGTCTAAGGAGAGCTCAATTGTGGTGATCTTCTCATTGAAGAATTTAGCTAAGTTGTAATTCTGAAGCAGGGGGAATTCCTTGGCAGGCTTGGAGGTCTGATTTCAGATGATGTTGAAGAGCTCTTTGGAGCGATTTTTTAGCTTTGTTCAGTGCTCTCCGGAAAACAGTGCCTTTCTCCTTGAGGATGTGTTTTTGCAATTCCTGCATTCTCTTCTGAGCTGGAAGGGTTTGGTTGTGGATGAGTTTGCTCTCAATAGTCTTTCAGCGGCTCTTACTTGTCTTCTTTTGGAGTTGAGATCTTTGTTGAACCAGGCTCTAGATGGGGTATATTTGACCCTTTTGTGTTTCATGGGGGCTAGTTGGTAAATAGTGGCTTTCAATGTAGTGTTGTAGAGGGTAGTGAGGTCGTCCGCATTGAGGTTGTATGTGATGGGCGGGAGAATATTTTTTCTTCCAGGACATAGAGAGGGATAGGATTGAGGTTTATGTGCCATTGACGGGTAATTTGGGCGTAGACTGGTGACGCTTCAGTTCGGTTAATGTTAAACAGAATGATGTGGTAATCTGACCATGCGATTGAGAGAATGTTGTAGATGCTTATTATTTCATTTTTGGCTATGATAGCATCTTGGGTAAAGCATTTGTTGTGGGTTTGTCCCTCGCAGTGTTAGGTGAGATCTTAGGTGGGAATGATTTCATTTAATGACTGTATTAATGTGTACTTTTCGTTGGTGGTGATGCGTCGGCTCCAGATGTGTTGTGGCGGTTCTGAGTGCGATGCGCCAGGCCAGTTCAAGCTACAGAATCGATGCGTACATTCTGCCCTCGAAGCAGAGAATGCTTCAGTTTTTATTGGTTACTGGATATGAAGGTGAGCGACCCAATATACCCTAGCGGGCTCGGGCAAAATTTGTTATAATGAAAATGGCCAGCAAGGGGTTTTGTTGTTTACTTATTTCTCAGCACTGTTAGGACCTGTTTTAAACAATCAAAGTACCTAAACCTGAGATTAATCAGTGGCTGTCCTATGTTATTAAATTTTAGAAAGAGTCCCACAAAGTCAGAACAAAAAATGTTACCACACTAACATCATATATACAATAAATGATCAATAAAATACGAAAAACCAGGATTTTGTGTTGTCTGAAAATTATTATTTGATTTCAAGGCAGAAAAATATATTTATATACAAAAAAGATGAGCATTCATGTAGAATAGGGTACATACATGGATATTATTTAGATATTCAAGGCAAGCCTCAACCGGATTCGTTTGACGTTCTTTGGCGCGAGATTGAAAAAACATACAAGTGATTTGAAATTGATTGAATTTGGACATCCCGGCAGTAATCGTAGACTGCACTCCTGTATCTAACACGAGTGAAATCTGGGCACAAATGATTTATTTCTTTGCCCCACACCTACGCTACAATTGAAGGTGCTGTTGCCGTCTTGAATTTAAATTGACGTGCTTTCTAACTAAGTAAAAAGGGTCATCAATTGTATATACAACTAGTTTTGTCCTGATGATGGTCTTATGAAAACTTCAAAAAAGACCGAAACGTCGACTTTTTTAGTCCAACTCTGCACCTTTTGTTTTATGTCATCCTTTGATTTTCTTCTGATTTTAAGTTGAAATCAATGAACTATTGTGCTTAAGCAGTCTGGACTCAATATTTGGATATGTCAAAGGGGAAATAACTAATACCTTGAATATCTAAATAATATCCATGTATGTACCCTATTCTACATGAATGCTCATCTTTTTTGTATATAAATATATTTTTCTGCCTTGAAATCAAATAATAATTTTCAAACAACACAAAATCCTGGTTTTTCGTATTTTATTGATCATTTATTGTATATATGATGTTAGTGTGGTAACATTTTTGTTCTGACTTTGTGGGACTCTTTCTAAAATTTAATAACATAGGACAGCCACTGATTAATCTCAGGTTTAGGTACTTTGATTGTTTAAAACAGGTCCTATCAGTTTTTATTGGAGCAAACCCTTCGGTCCACTTCCAAGGGTTCAGGACTGGGGTAGCACCACTTGGCAGGACAGAATTGCAACGAGATTAACCCAAGGGTTGGAACAGGAGGGTTCTAAGTCTTTTATGTCCCTGAGACTTAGGCAAATTGAGTCACTCTGGGCTTAAATGATGCACATCCACCCCTTTTCACCCAGGCAGGGGAAAAGCAGGCAAGTGCATAGCAATGCAGAGTTCAGCAAATCTGTAGACAACAACAAGGGTTTGGATTAAGCGCAGTGAGGCTACGCCAGCTATATGATCAACAAAACAAATGCCAATACTGCTCAACTTGTTCCAACCTATTCTAAGATGAGCAACCAATCTCTCATCTCCATAGACCACTCATACAGTCCAGAGTTTTATCTCAAAAAACTTTTTTACCATTAATTGAAATTAATTTCTCTTATTATCAAAAAACAGGCTTTTAGTGTTGACAATTTCCTTTAAGTCAAAACCACCTTCATTTTTACATAGGACAGGAGGGGGGGGGGGTGCTCCTGATACTAAAAACTGTGTGAATATTTACAAGAAAGTGAAAACGAAGTTCAGATACATATAGAAACTGGCATCCATACATTTAACTTCCAATTCATCCATCAATTTCATACAACGTTTCATACACCACATACATACCTGAATAAAATGTTCTAAAGAAAAAGGGGACAGTGTAGAGATTGTGTGTATAAAAAGTTCAGCAAAGCAGCAGAGTGGCAGTCCTTTCAGAAGTTAAGCAGTTCTTCTTCCTGGCAGAGTAGTCACAGGTCCACAAGCGTACTGAAACAGTGATGTCAGGAGTCCAGTACTTATACCCAGTTGTTCCTTTGAAGAGGGAGAGCCTTCAAAGAGAAGCTATGAAGTGCACAAGGTTCCTGCCCTTTCTCTAGACTCACTACAGGAGATTATGCAGTTCTTTGTGTGGTGACAGGCACATCCCTTTCAGGTACAAGTGCCAGTTCCTCCCTCAGATCCAGCCCAGGAAGACCCATCAGTCAGGTGATGGGCCATCAGGAAGTGAATGACCCATCAGGCCCACCTAAGCTCCCTTTGTGTGTGTGGCTGTCTAGAGGGAATACACAAAGCCCTGCTGTCATCCACCCCAAACGTGTATTTGAAACAGGCAAAATACACTGAATGGTTTAAGAAAGGAAAATGTTCACTTACTAAAAGTGGCATTTTAGACTTGCAACTTAAAATCCAACTTCACCGTCAGTTGTGATTTTAAATTGAGAGTCCAGGGACACCAAACTCAAAATATCCATCTTGTCCCAATTGGAAATTACACTTATAAAATGTAATACTGTAATGCCTATGTTAGCCCATGGGAGAGATAGGCCTTGCAGTTGTGAAAAACTCAGCACACCTCGCAACACTCTAGAACAAATATCCAACACATCTTCCTCCTGACACAAACCAACCAAACACAAAACCTCAAATGCTAATAATGCATACAAATATAAAATAATAATATTAAGCGCAATACTAAGGATGAGAAAAACACATTTTCTAGAGAAGACGTGAAAGATTAGCTCACTCATAGCCATAATATCTCAGTCTCTTAGGAGGTTTTCTGCAAGCTTGGTCCTCAGACAGTTACTGTCTTTTTGTTCCCCGTTATGTTTGTTGCCATGCGTACAATGGATCCTTGGTACCTGGACATGCCTTTGTACTGACAATTTCTTTGATCCACCATTTCCAATCTTCTAACTTTACCACACGCTCTTTGACTTGCACTACTTTCCTTGGAACAGAACACCTAGATGGCCCCTTGGCAACAAAAACTGGTATCTTGATCTCGATCCAATCTCCAACTTTGACCTTCAACTGACAGTAGCACACCCATCATTCATACCCCATATTTCTTTTGTGAAAATTCTCGTTTACACTTAACAGGGGACAGTTTTTCATTCAAACCACCTTTCTAGCCCATCCATGATCACACATATTTGGTAGAAGGCTTGCGTCCTTCTAAGAAATAATACGGAGAGAGGTCTATGACAACACGCTACGGTCTCACACTGTATAACAGTATAGGTTACCTCAGCTCCGCTCAGGGCACAACAAACAAATGTCACTACCTCATACTTTCCACCATGCGTTTGAAGCAACACTGCCCCCAAACCATTCTAGTTGGCTTAAGTAGCCATCCCACAAGTCTCATGCATATTGAACAGTTTAAAAAGAATGGCATTGGCAGTCTCAACTTTTATTATATCAAACTCTTCTTTGACTTCCTTGGACCACCCAAATTTAGCTTTCGTTTTTTGGTGGAGCATGCTTGTTATGAGTTTTCTTGGCACACATTGGAATAAACAGAATAAAACTCCAACATTTCACAAAATCACTCCAACTGACCTTTATCCACAGGTGTTGTATACGCAGCTTTGGTTTCCATCGAACTTTATTTAGGCTCAACTCCCTGAGCAGACAATTTATATCCCAAATAATTCACATGGTCTACTTCAAATTTACATTTTCTCAATTGCAAGGTTACACTTCGCTTTGTCAAAATGGATAACACTCTAACCAAAGTCCTATCCTGAGCATCCACATCCATCCCATATACCAGAATTTCATCTTGAAAGTACTTCATATTTGGAAAAAATCCATTGAATAAGGCCTAAACAACACGTTGAAAAACAGATAATGCTGTCGGCAATCCAAAAAGCATGCGCCTAAACCTAAACATCCATTTAGGAGTGACAAAAGACATCAAAAGTTAGGAATCTAAATGCAAAACTATCTGGTGGTATGTCAACGTCATGTCCAAAGTAGAAAAACCCTTAGCATCCTTCAGAGAGGCAAGCATTTCAGAAATGTTTTGCAACGGATGCCAGTAAGTACAAATTTGCTCATTAAGATCCCTCAAATCAATGCACATCCTCAAAGACCCATTGAGTTTCCAAGCCAGCACAACCGGAGATAACAATTTCAAACTCTCAGTGGGTATGATAATCCCTTGCTCACATAAACTTTCCAATACTTCTTTTTAACTAATCACCCATTGATATGGACACATGATGCACTTTGCGCACCACTGGATGAGCTTTGGACTTTGATGTATAAAACCCTTGATTTTATCAAATTTGTCAGCAAACACCTAGGAAAACATCTTTACCTATTTGCAGTAATCCACCGTCATGACAGACCCACACTCTCTCCTCAACAACTTATTCTGAACTCTCTGGATGAAAATGTATTCCAAAACTCAGTTGTTCCACCCAGCCCAAAAGATATGAGAAAAGGAGTAGTTTCTTACCTGTAACTCCAGTTGTGTAGTAGGGGCATCTCTGTTATAGTCATAATCTAGTGAATAGTCCCGCCCATGTGCGTGGACCCCGGAGCAATCAAACAATCTCTTCAGGTGTCTTCTTTGCAATCCTGCATAGACACTTAAGAGAAAATCAAAGACAAATAATGCAGCCTATATTACAAGGCTACACTGGCCAGTACTTCAACTTAAAGTGAAAAGGATAGCCAAATAAAATCAAATTTTACACATATTGCCAAGTTTCACCCATAGAGAAACTTCCCTTCACCAAAATCCTTGAAATGATAGAGACAAAGGGTTGGACAGACAAGCCCCCATAGGCGGCCATTATGTGTCTGGAAAAGGGATACCGTGCCTTTAAGGGACTCTCCAGAGACCCTCGGTATCCCAGGATGCACAGTCAAAGTCCTTTTACTTTCAGTTCTTTTTGAAGGTGTATAAAGCAAGGCCTGTAGCATATAGTACATTATCATTTTCTCCACTGGGGAGGAGGGTGGGCGCTTATGACTATAACAGAGATACCTCTACTACTGGAGTTACAGGTAAGAAACTACTCCTTCTGTAGTAGGGGATCTCTGTGTATAGTCATAATCTAGTGAATAGAATGGCAAGCCCATCCCAACAATCAATCCGGCGGTGGAAGAAAAAGACAACACCACTACTGTGCAAACAAATTTCTCAACGAAGCCTGCCCAACCTGAGCATCTGCCCTGACATCAGAGTCCAAATAGTAGTGCTTAGCAAAGGTATGGACCGACTTCCAAGTGGCAGCCCTGCAGATATCTGCAATGGGAACATTACGTAGCAAAGCCGTTGTCGCTGCTTTGCCCCTGGTAGTATGAGCCTTAGGCTTACCCCCTAAGGTCTTGTTAGCTTTCTGATAACATAACTGGATACAAAGACACAATCCACCTCGAGATGGACTGTTTTGAGGTGGCAAGTTCAGTCCTGACCGACCCATATTGACAAATAATTGGTCTGACCTACGAATGTTCTTGGTCTTACCCAAGTAGAATTTCACCACCCTTCTGACATCCAGGGAATGTAGAGACCTTTCCGATGGAGTGGAAGGATTTTGGAAAAACGTAGGTAAAGTTATAGTCTGATTGACCTGGAAATCAGAAATCACCTTAGGAAGGAACTTAGGGTGAGTACGCATCACAACCTTAGCTGCATGAAATACAGTATAAGGTTCTTGGCAACATAATGCTTGAATTTCACTCACCCTGTGGGCCGATGTAATGGCCACGAGGAAAGCCGCCTTCCACGATTAGTGCTGCAGGGAAGCCTTATGAATAGGTTCAAAAGGTTCCTTCATTAAACTGGACAGCACCACATTCAGCTCCCATGAAGGCGAAGGACTCCGAACAGGAGGAAACACTTTCTTCAATCCTTCCCAAATATCTTTAATCACAGGGATCTGGAAGAAGGATGTCTGTGAAGGGCATTTCCTGTATGCAGTTAATGCTGTGAGGTGAACCTTAATAGAATGAAAATTAAGGCCAGACTGAGCCAAATGCAACAGGTATGGAAGAATGACGTCTTCCTTGCAGGTCGTCGGATCATGGGTTTTGGAAGTGCACCAGATGCAGAACCTCTTCCCCTTGTAGGCATAGGAAGTCCTAGTGGAAGGTCGCTTAGCCTACTTGAGTATATTCATGCAATCGTCAGGCAGATTCAGGTGTCCATATTGCACTATCTCAGGAGCCATACCTCCAAACTCAACGATGAGAGGTTGAGGTGCACCATCTGCCCCCCGAACTTCATGAGCAGGTCCGGCCGACACGGCAGTCGCAGATGGGGTAGGAGAGACCTGTGAAGCAGGTCCGTGAACCACCACTGTCGGGGTCACTCCGGAGCAATGAGGATCATCCGTGCTCTGGACTGAGACAGCTTGATGAGTACCGCTGGAATCAGGGGAATGGGTGGAAAAGATTACAGAAAGCTGTTCGACCAGCTGATTCATAGGGCATTCCCCAGAGTCCCCGGTTGGTAATACCTGGAGGCAAAGTCTCTGCATTTTCTGCGGTGGCGAACAGATCTACGTCTGGAGTGCCCCACCTGTCGAAGATGTTTCCTAGCACTTCGTCGTTTAGAACCCACTCGTGGTTTTCTTGCACCAGCCTGCTGAGTGCGTCCACCTGAGCATTCGGCACACCTGGCAGATGGGTAGCCGTTATCAGTCCTCTGGCTAGCAGCCAGTGCCAGATCACCTGCGCTTCTTGTGACAGTGTGCGCGATCTCGAGCCCCCCTGCTTGTTGAGGTAATACATTGTGGTCGTATTGTCCGTCTGTACAAGCAAGGAGTTGGTCTGGAAGGACGGATGAAAAGCCTTCAGCGCCAAGTGAACAGCTCAGAGTTCCAGGACATTGATGTGATACGTGGATTCCGCCGGGGACCACGTTCCCTGGATCTGTAGATGGTCTGAATGCGCTCCCCAGCCGTGGAGAGAAGCATCCGTGACGATAGTCTGAATGGGAATGTCCTTGTGGAATGGAACCCCTTTGAGGAGATTCTCTGCTGAGCACCACCATCTCAGGGACTGTTGAGCGTGAAGGGACAGCCGGATCCTGTCAGACCAGCTCCCCCGCTTCTGGTCCCACAGATCCTCCAGACATTCCTGCAGCGGTCTCATGTGGAGGCGTGCGTGTGGCATGAGGAGGGTGCAAGAGGCCATCGACCCCAGTAGAGAAGACACAGTCTTCACTATCGTAGATGGAACAGCTATGAGAGCCTGAGCCTTCCGAAGGATCGATAAGCGTCTCTCCTCCGAAGGAGACACGCTTGCTGAAAGAGTATCGATGGAGGCTCCCAAGTACTGTAGGCACTGGAACGGAGTCGGAACAGACTTGGACATGTTTATGTGCAACCCCAGTTGGTTCAACAGAACGGCTGTCCTGTTGAAGTGCAATTGCGCTTCCTGGAAGGTGGAGGCATTGATCAGCCAGTCGTCCAGGTATGGGTAGACAAACACCTTGTTCTTTCTCAGGTGCGCTGCCACCACCGCCATGCACTTTGAAAAAGTCCTGGGTGCAGACTTCAGTCCAAACGGTAGTACGGTGTATTGATAGTGATTGGCGCCGACTAGAAAGCGCAGGAACTTCCGGTGTTTCCGTGTAATGGGCACATGGAAGTACGCATCCTGGAGATTTATTGCGCAAAGCCAGTCTCCTCTTTGTAGCGGAGGATAAATCTGGTGCAAAGACAGCATGCAAAATTTCTCATTGTGAATCCATTTGTTTGCTTGTCGCAAATCCAGAATGGGCCTGAACTCGTTCTTGTCCTTCTTGCGCACCAGGAAGAACCGTAGAGTAAAGGCCCTTTCCCCTTTGAGACAAAGGGACGTCTTCTATTGACCTTTTTCTTAACAGGGTATCGGCCTCCGCTTGGAGCTCGCGCAGATGGAACTGCGAGCGAACCGGTGGAATTGCTGGAGGAGGGCTGACAAAACGAAGACTGTATCCATTGCAAACAATATTCAGCACCCACTTGTCCGGAGTAATTTTTCTCCACTCTGCCAGGTAATTTTGTATGCTTCCCCCCACCGGAGAGGGTAACGGACGAGGGGGAAGGAGCACCTCAGGGCTTAGACCCAGCCGGGCCCTTGTTTGCCAAGGAGGACTGCTGGCCGCCTCTGCCCCTCTGACGCTTCTGGAAAGGCTGCCGCTGGTACTGCTGCTGCTGTTGTTGCTGCCGGCCAGCTTGACGACCTTGTCCTCGCTTCTGGGAACCATATCTCCTCTGGAACTGATGGAAGGACTTCCTTTGTTCATTTGGGTTCTCCAAACAAACGGCCTTCAATGTCGCTACTTCCAACTCCCTCATGTCTTCAATGGGTTTGCCTACACACGCCACAGGTTGAACACTGGAAGTTCTCAATGTAGTGCTGGAAAACCTCTCCCCTTAAGTACGAATAATGTGAAAAACAAACCAGAATCCACCATCATAGTAATGGGTACTCTTGTGATATTTATTAGACAATAAGGTCTTTTAACAACCACAGACTCAACCTGAGAAACATGCACACTCTCACATTCCTTGGAAATCACCTCATGTTATGCAGATACCTTGTCCACACAAATAACGACATGGTCATCATCAGAATCAGACTGTGCAACATTTTCCATTCCAGCTCCACCCTCCCATCCTGAAAGTGATGCCCCATCCAGTCACACCTAAGCTCCTATTGTGTATGGCTATCTAAGAGGACTAAACAAAGCTCAACTGCCAATTACACCCAGTCATGTGGCTAGAGTCAAGCTGTAGGTATCAAATGACTACAGCAAGAAAACGCCAACTTTTGTAAAAGTGCCATTTTCAGAATTATAATTCAAAACCCAACTTCACTATAAGTTTGGAATTTAAATTAGGATTCCAGAGGAACCAAACTTGAACCAGTACACTCTTTCCATTAGGAAATTACAGCTATAAAATCATATAAGGGGACTTCAATGTTATCCTATGGGAAAGAGAGTCTTGCAGTAGTTAACTACCTGGACACATAAAACTTAAAAGTACATGCCCAACTTTTTAAATGCACTGCACCCTGCTCTTGGCCTATCCAGGGCCTACCTTTGGGGAGGATGTAAATGCATTAAAAAAAGAAGGTTTGGGCCTGGCAAAAGGTTTATTTTGCCAGGTTGGCGTGGAAGATTACAACTGCACACACATGTTCTGCAATGGCAGGCTTGTGACATGTTTAAAGAGCTACTTAAATGTGTAGCACAATCAGTGCTGCAGCCCCTCTAGTAGCATTTAAGTTGCAGGTCCTGGGCTAATGTAGTGCACTTTACTAGGGACTTATAAGTAAATTGAATATGCCAATTGGGCATAAGCCAATCTTAGCATATTTCAAGCAGAGAGAACATGCACTTTAGCACTGGTTAGCAAACAAAGTCTGCAAGAACAGGAGGTATCAAGGCAAAACGTTAGTGGGAAACCACACCAAGGATGCCAGGTTTAACAGTAACTAACTTGTAACTATGTAAAATACAATTGCCCATGGACAAATGGATGGTTTTGTTGCAGGTAAACATGTTCTACTAGTTCCATAGTTAAATAAGTGCCATGGCCATCTAAGGTCCTTAGTCTGGTCTAGAGAGAACTTCAAAACTCCCTTAACATCTAGAATGTGAAAAGATCTCTTTGCTGGGAAAGATGGGGTTCTGAAAAAATATGTCTTCCAGGCCTCCCAAGATGAATATCATATGCATAACACCCAAGATTTAAATATTTGCAAGTGAAACACATCTTACAGGCGGGCATCAGAGTGGGAGAAGCTAGAGCAGAGCAATCCCACTGAATGCAGGATACCCGGTGGAGATGACCAGGAAGGTCATTTTACAAACATATTGCACACTCAAACAACAGACTAGATACCCTGCGCCCTCTCAGGTCCTGGTGGGAGGAAGATCTAGTTTACATGGAAGATATAGACTGGGGTGCAGCTCTGATGCATCCCTGGTAGGTGGCGATCAAAATGAGTCTGAAGCTCATTCAATTTAAGATCCTCCAGATAGTTTATTACAATAGACCTTAGCTATTTAAGATGGGGAGGGCTCAAACGCCTAATTATTTCTTTGTAATAGACACTTGAGTGTCTACTTTATAGGAGGTGCCTGGCTCCATAACCACTCTGCTGTATGAAATGGGCTAGACCTGGTTATTTTAGAATTTATGGGCCTAAATCCAGGTGTCAGGGGTTGCTGGATCCTGGTTTATTGCTTATATTCGCCCAATTGCTTTTAGATTTCAAGCACTGACTCACGCTCAGCTGAAAGCCATGCCCCGGCCACGCCCCCATGCCGGACTTTAAATCTGGTTGCAGAGCTAGTTTGAGCAGCATCTGCAGTTGAGGAATCCTGAGCTTTGTCCAACTTTTGCTTCCTTGTAATAGACACTTAAGTGTCTACTTCATAGGAGGTGCCTGGCTCCATAACCACCCTGCTGTAGGAAATGGGCTAGACCTGGTTAGTTTAAATTTATGTTTTCATTTTTTTTCTGTTATCAGTAGGCACCTTATTCAAGGGAGCCTGAATCCAGGTATCAGGAGTTGATGGATTCCGGTGTGTTACTTGCGTTTGCCCAATTGTTTTTAGATTTCCAGGGCAGACTCACGCTCTGCCTCTAGACCAGGGGTCTTCAATCTGTGGGGTGCGACCCCCATGGGGGTCGTGGAGTCCTGGGAAGGGGGTCGCAGATTGTCAGTTTGCCTTAGTGGCGTCGGGCTGATTGAGGGTGCTCACGGCGGAGGCCTAATTCACACCGAGGGGTGGAAAACAACAAAGCCTCATCATTAACAAGTAAAAGGTCTTTTAAAGACCTGTGAAGTACTCGGGTGCGGCTTTGTGAGCCCAGCTCACATACACGAGGAGGGGAAGGGATTGGGGGCAGGGGAGGGTGGCTGGGGGAGGAGGCTGTAAAGCACAAAGCACGAACCCTCATACCTGGCGCCTGTGTGGGAGAAATGTGCCTGAGAGTCTGTTCTTCAGGTGAGATGTTACAGCCTGTCCGCCCCCTGCCCCCAGCAGGGAGGCACAGAGATGCCCTCCCATGAGTGAGGAAGAAGACTCAGAGAGGTACTGTCCCCGCTCCCCCACCTATAAGAGTGGCACAGAAAAGCTGGGTGGATGTATGGATGGATGTGTGGATGGATAAAAGGTTGCATGGATCATGATGGATGTGTGAAAAGGTGGGTGGATGAATGATGGGTGGATGGATGAAAGGGGTGGGTGAATGAAGGATGGATGGATGGATGGATGAAACGGTAGGTGAATGAAGGATGGATGTATGGATGAAAGGGTGCATGGATGAAGGATCGATGTATGGATGGAAGGATGAAAGGGTGGATGGATGAAGGATGGATGTATTGTTGTTATTGTTATTGTTATAGTCAGCTTATATAGCGCCAAATCACCTGCAGGTCTCAGGGCGCTTTTGAACTGTCAGACACAACAACCTAGACGATAGCACCATGGTGGGGGAGCTAGACATGATTTACCGCTGCTCTAAATAAGATGGTTTTAAGGGATTTTCTGAAGCGGAGCAGATTTCCTTCTTTACGTAAGGCTTCGGGTAGTTCATTCCAGATCTTTGGCAGCAAGGTCGAGAAAGATCTCCCACCTTTTGTTGCTAATCTAAATCGGGGGCATACCAATAATTGGGCCTCCGAGGATCTCAGGTTTCTTTCAGGTCGGTAGATCTTTATTTTTCTCTTAATGTAGGCTGGGGCTTGTCCATGGATGGCCTTGTGGGCTATGCAGAGGCTTTTGAATATGGATCTCTGCGTTACTGGCAGCCAGTGGAGGCTCTGCAGCAATGGGGATGCACGTGATCTTCTTGGAAGTTTAAAAATAAGTTGTGCCGCATCGTTTAATACCACTTGCAGTCGGTTCGTTAGTACCTTTGGTAGACCTAGGTAAAGTGCGTTTCCGTAGTCCAGCCTTGACAGTATGGTGGCCGAAATTACAGTGCGGAGCATGGACTGGAAAAGAAGCGGCACTAGTTTGCGCAGTTGTCTTATGAGCCCATTGCAAGTTCCCACCACTGCGGAAACCTGGCTCACCATTGAAAGAGCACTATCTACCTTAATGCCCAGGCTTTTTACCGTGTTGACGGGGTTGGGGGTGGGGCCAAGTTCCTGGGGCCAGTATAGGTCGCTCCAGGGGGAGCAGGTATGTGACACTATTAGCACTTTGGTTTTCTCCGGGTTGATCTTCAGGAGGTTCCTGGACATCCGGTTAACAGTATACCTAAGTACTTTCTGCGCCTGTAGCTGGGCCTGTGCAATGTCATCTATGCTCAACAGCAGTTGGGTGTCATCAGCATAGTTGAACACGCGACAACCCATCTCTGCCAAGGCGCTTATAAGTGGTTGTAGGTAGAGGTTGAACAGGAGGGGTGTAGGTAGAGGTTGAACAGGAGGGGATGGATGTATGGATGGATAAATAAAAGGTTGCATGGATGAATGATGGATGGATGTGTGAAAAGGTGGGTGGATGAATGATGGATGGATGGATGGAAGGGTGGATGGGTGAAGGATGAATGTATGGATGTAAAGATGAAAAGGTGGATGGATGGATATGTGAAAAGGTGGGTGGATGAATGATGAGTGGATGGATGGATGGATGAAGGATGGAAGGATGAAAGGTTGCATGGATGAATGATGGATGTGTGGAAAAAGTGGATGGATGAATGATGGGTGAATGGATGGATGAAAGGGTGGATAGATGAAGGATGTATGTATGGATGGAAGGAAGGATGAAACGGTAGATGTATGGATGTATGGATGGATAAAAGGTTGCATGGATGATGGATGTGTGAAAAAGTGGGTGGATGAATGATGGGTGGATGGATGAAATGGTGGGTGAATGAAGGATGGATGGATGAAAGGGTGGGTGCATGAAGGATGGATGTATGGATGAAAGGGTGGATGGATGAAGGATGGATGTTTGGATGGAAGGATGAAAGGGTGGATGATGAAGGATGGATGTGTGGATGGAAGGATGAAAGGGTGGATGGATGAAGGATGGATGTATGGATGATAAATAAAAGGTTGCATGGATGAATGATGGATGGATGTGTGAAAAGGTGGGTGGATGAATGATGGATGTAAGGGTGGATGGGTAAAGGATGGATGGAAGGATGAAAGGGTGGATGGATGAAGGATGGATGGAAGGATGAAAGGGTGGATGAATGATGGATGGATGGATGTGATGAGGTCTAACATGCGCATTTATGGTTGCTGATAATTGTTGATGAGGAGTACCAGTTTCTAAAAACTTTTGTTGGAAGAGGGTCCTTAAGCCTAAAAAGTTTGAAGACCTCTGCTCTAGACCATGGCCCTGGCTGTGCCCGCATGTCGGCTTTAAATCCAATAGCAGAGCGCGTTTGCGCAGTGGCAAGACCGTCTGTGGCTGACCGCGGCTGGATCACAACCTGCACCGGGACCCCTGCCAAATTTCTTAAATATTCAAGAGAATAACTCCTGCAAATTGTAGCTATTGGTAAGTCATCCTCGCTATGTCCCAAATGTAAATTCAACCTGGAACTTGACAATTTTGTGTGCTGTAACTGTCAATACTTCTGTGGTATTAAACCTCTCCTGTCCATGGCTGTGTCTAATCAGGACTTCCCTGGTCCCCTTCCAACAATCAAACTCATCAGGTCCCAAAATTAAATTGTAACACTTGTTCAGCTAATTATATAAATTTGAACTATTTATTCATCTGGATTTGTAAGCTCCTGACATTGCTTTCTTAACAGAAACATGGACGGATAGTTTTTCTGATCCTGACATGGTCACGATACTGCCTCCAGGCTACGACATTATTAGGTTAGACGGGGAAGGAAAGCGAGTCGGAAGCCTCCCTGTAATTTACCAAGTGTATCTCAACCTTAATCGGAGATTCGTCCAAAATACAGGATTGGGAATTCATTTAAATACAAAGTGGACTATAACTCCATGTTTTATGGGCTCCTAACTTACAGACCCCCAGGGCCCAAAGTGGCATTTCTAGAAACAATAATGAGTTCTATCATAACATATTGAATCTATGTAAACTAGACTATTATAGGAGACTTCAACTTCCATCTTGAAGATCTAGATGACAGATACCAAAACCCTGATTGACAATCTGACCTGTTTTAGCCTTTCCAAATGGGCTAATGCCAGACATACTCTGGATGGCATTTTTACAAACCATCCAGATTTATAGCTGGTAGATATCCTTACCCTTACATGGTCAGATCACACGGCAGTGGGTTTCAGCATTAATTTACAATCAGGCTTGGAAAAACAATTAACTTGGGAGAGTTTAATCACATGTTTGAATCATCTCAACCATCTTTGAGAGGTGACTTCAACATAGCTGCTGCCAAATACAAGGAGTGGATAGATTTAGCAGCTAATAAATTAGCTCCGGCTAAATCCATTAAATTCTTTAGAACGCGGTTTACTGCACCTTGGTTTTCCCTCCATCTTAAAGAACCGAAAAAAGCTGTAGACACAGGAAAGAGTCTGGAGGAGAAAATAAAATATAAACAATTGATTTTGAATAATAAAAAAATTAAAGATGAAAAAACAACTTTTACATAGAAAAATTAATAGGGCAACGTACTCCATGAGTAAACTCTTTAAGATGGTTCAGGAACTCACATCTCCACTAAGCATGGGCGGAAAATCCGTTACGCTCGCGGATTTTGCGGATTTTCGGTAAATTCGCAATCCGCGAGATCTGCGAATTTCCTGCAAAATCCGCAAATTCGCACGCAGCGGAGTTTTTGCTGCGTGCGGTGTAAGTTCGCAATTGCGAACTGGTACAAAACCCTCGCGAACTGGCAGAAATCCTTGCGAACTGGCAGAAATGCTTGCGAACACAAAAAAAGCATTCAGCAGGTTCAAAAGTTCAAACTCATCATTAGTAACCATTCCCTGTAGTGCTTCCTGACAAGGGCCCCTCCAGAGTCCAGTTGCTAGTTGCAACAATTACATGACCCTGCTCTAACCCTCACAGCAGGCTCATAGAATAGCTACAAGTAGGCCACAAAGGTCCTGGAAAAAAAATTGCACTGCAACAGAAAGCAAATTACAGATAAGGAAGCAGGTGCCAGACTGGAATTTTAAAACAGTGACACATTAATAAATCAACCCCAAATTAATTCATGTCAGTTGAAGCAGGCAGGTGTGCTTGCTTTTCCCCCCCATAATCTACAGTGATGATGAACCGGAGGGTGGCATTGATGCACCAGAGGATGGCATGGGTAAAACAGAGGGTGGCAGGGGTGAAACAGAGGGTTCTGGGAACCTGTGATGATGAACCAGACGTAGAAACAACATAATCGTGACCGTTGCGAGCCGACATGTAAGTTCGCAATTGCGAACTGGTACAAAACCCTTGCGAACTGGCAGAAATCCTTGCGAACTGGCAGAAATCCTTGCGAACACAAAAAAAGCATTCAGCAGGTTCAAAAGTTCAAACTCATCATTAGTAACCATTCCCTGTAGTGCTTCCTGACAAGGGCCCCTCCAGAGTTCAGTTGCTAGTTGCAACAATTAGATGACCCTGCTCTGACCCTCACAGCAGGCTCATAGACTAGCTACAAGTAGGCCACAAAGGTCCTGGAAAAAAAATTGCACTGAAACAGAAAGCAAATTACAGATAAGGAAGCAGGTGCCAGACTGGAATTTTAAAACAGTGACACATTAATAAATCAACCCTAAATTAATTCATGTCAGTTGAAGCAGGCAGGTGTGCTTGCTTTCCCCCCCCATAATCTACAGTGATGATGAACCAGAGGGTGGCATTGATGCACCAGAGGATGGCATGGGTAAAACAGAGGGTGGCAGGGGTGAAACAGAGGGTTCTGGGAACCTGTGATGATGAACCAGACGTAGAAACAACATAATCGTGACCGTTGCGAGCCGACATGTAAGTTCGCAATTGCGAACTGGTACAAAACCCTCGCGAACTGGCAGAAATCCTTGCGAACTGGCAGAAATCCTTGCGAACACAAAAAAAGCATTCAGCAGGTTCAAAAGTTCACACTCATCATTAGTAACCATTCCCTGTAGTGCTTCCTGACAAGGGCCCCTCCAGAGTTCAGTTGCTAGTTGCAACAATTATATGACCCTGCTCTGACCCTCACAGCAGGCTCATAGAATAGCTACAAGTAGGCCACAAAGGTCCTGGAAAAAAAATTGCACTGAAACAGAAAGCAAATTACAGATAAGGAAGCAGGTGCCAGACTGGAATTTTAAAACAGTGACACATTAATAAATCAACCCTAAATTAATTCATGTCAGTTGAAGCAGGCAGGTGTGCTTGCTATTCCCCCCCATAATCTACAGTGATGATGAACCAGAGGGTGGCATTGATGCACCAGAGGATGGCATGGGTAAAACAGAGGGTGGCAGGGGTGAAACAGAGGGTTCTGGGAACCTGTGATGATGAACCAGACGTAGAAACAACATAATCGTGACCGTTGCGAGCCGACATGTAAGTTCGCAATTGCGAACTGGTATAAAACCCTTGCGAACTGGCAGAAATCCTTGCAAACTGGCAGAAATCCTTGCGAACACAAAAAAAATCCGCAAATTCGCGAGAATTCGCGGATTTTGCGGATTGCGAGTTCGCAAATTCGCAAAATTCGCGAACGCCAGATTTGCAAAATTCGCCCATGCTTAATCTCCACCTCCTATTAGTATGTTAGCTCCTAGCCGAAACTTCTGCAATAGTTTAGCGGACTACAGAGTTGAGTCTATATACAAGGTTTTTTGACGCTACGTCCAATTCCTTTTAAGAAGAGAGCAAACCGGCAAAGCTGAACCATTCTAAGCTCCTCAACTTTCACTCCCTCTCTAGTGAGAGAGTGCTAGGTTTGATTAAACAGATTTAATCTGGTGCCCCCTCCGATCCGTGTCCACTTAAAATAGTTTAGGAGATCTAGTGTCCTCTCCTCTTACTTCAGTACTTAATCTTCCCATTAGAGTGGGAAAAAGCCAACATGCCGCAACTCCTTAAAAAACAACATTGGATCTTAATGAGGGGAAGAGTTATCGTTCCATTTCATGCCTTCCCCTGCCCGCAAAAATCTTAGAGAAACATGTGAATATTGCGGTGTCAGAATACTTCGATCAAAACAAGATTCTGGACGGAGCCCAATTTGGCTTTAGAAAGGTTCACAGTACCGAGTTGGCACGAGTAGTAGCTACTGAGGAAATAAGGGACATCTTAATTATGACTGATGGTATCAGGGGAATCGGAGGAAAATCATACAGAAACTTCCATAACCAGCCTATCCATACAGTCCTCAAAGGAGTGTTACCTCTCTACCAAGAAATCGGAAAGCAATGCTTGAAGAGGAAAAACTGTTTCAATATGATCATAAAAGGAACGAATTTCGGTAGAACAACTATATTACCGTACCTTATTAAAACATGCTGTGACAAACCTGGCACACACAAAAAAAAAGTGTTTAAAATTGTATGTATATTTGAAAACATTTTGCGCTCTGCAAAGTGCTAGACCCGCGCCAATGCTTAAAGTAAATCACACAAAGGGTAACTGACATGTTCTATACAGTATACGAGACAATTTGGCATTCTATATTAAATTTTGCTGCTCCTCTAGTTAAGACCTCATTGAAGTCAGGGTGTCATAAACTGGTGATACACTAGATTACATCAAAGTAGGGGAATAGTTCAGGATGGAGGAAGATGGCATTGTCCTCAAAGCGTGCGATCACAAGAGTGTTGGGGGCCTTCTAGAAGGCGCAGAATCTTTTGAGTGTAAATATCAGGAAACTGGAAGGTAAAAATATTGCTCTCTGCAAAGTGCAAACCCCTCACCAATGCTTAAAGTAAAGCACACACAAGATAATTGGCGCATGTGCTATACGGTAATCAAGACAAATGAGACTACCAAGGTGGTAGTACTAGCAGTTTTTTTTAGCTGTCGCCCCACACATCTTTGTTCCTATCAAATTGAGACTGAATTGTCTAAACAGGTGCAGTGGCATGAACTTTCCTGGCAGCTGACATGTTCACAGAATCTGGTTGCTGGTCAGTCCGAAGGAACAGAGGTTCTGGTCCAGAAACATACTTTTTAGCCGCTTGGTCGGTGCAAATTTGGCAGATGTGGGATTGAGGAACAGTTGCATTAATGGTTCTAAAAGGCCTGGCTCCAAAGGAAGTTAAAGTCTGGAGGAAGATTGGGGATGTAGTATTGTGGATATGACTGATTTAGTTGAAGGACGTGCAGGCTTATGGTGTAAATTTAGACTGCATAGTAGCCTCTAGTGCAGTCACTCCAATAGCTGTAGAAGTTTGGGAAACTGGCAATGATGTGGGCAAAGCATACTTAAACTTCCATAACCAGTCTATCAATTCAGTCCTTAAAGCAGTGTTAACTCTCTACCAATAAACCGGAAAGCAATGCTTGAAGAGGAAAAACTGTTTAAACATGTCATGAAAGGAATGAATTTCGGTAGAACAACCAGATTACATACCTTATTAAAGCATGTTGTGAGAAACCTGGCACAGAAAAAAAAGTGTTTAACATTGTATATATTTGAAAACATATTGCTCTCTGCAAAGTGCTAGACCCACGCCAATGCGTAAAGTAAAGCACACAAAGGGTAATTGGCACATGTGCTTTAAGTATACAAGACAATATTGAAATCTATATTAAATGTTACTGCTCCTCTAATTAAGACTTCAGTGATGTCTTGGTGTCATAAACTGGTGATACACTAGAATGCACAGATTACATCAAAGTAGGGGAAAAGTTCAAGATGGCAGTGTCCTCAAAGTGTGAGATCACGGGGGTGTTGGGGGCCTTCTAGAAGGCGCAGAATCTTTTGAGTGTACATATCAAGAAGCTGGAAGGTGGAAGGTGATATATGACTTTTACAAGGACTGTTCTGACATGCCTTTGCCATGCCAGCTATGGTGTAGACTGAGTTGGTGTCTGAGGAACAGCTGGAGGTGTGCAGGCCTCCAGAGACCCCTGCTTTTTCAAGTTGTTCATGTGCGCCCCATCCATTGTGGAATACATCAGCTGTAATGGTCTGCCTGAAAGTCAGTAACTTAAAGGGTCTTCTTATGGTTCATTCCTTCCACCATTTTAATTCTTTCTGAACCTTTGCAATGGCAACCACCAGATCATTCCAGATCCCCATGTCTAGTAACCATTTGTTGCAGAGCCATTCCTGAAGAGTTGCATGTGCAGTTTTGCCTGCATTATGAGTGTGATGCAACATGCCATTATGCCCATTAGTTTCATAACAGTCCTCGCAGTTAGAGACTTACCCTTCTGATAGAGGCAAGCTTGCTGTTAAGGTTTTCATCCTCTTGAGCACTGGAAAGGCATATGCTGTCTTTGAATTCAGTGACACTCCCAGGAATACTTTCTCCTGCTCTGGTTGTGGAGATGGAGATTAATTCTTGTGGTTTATGGTGAATCCCAGCTGTTGTAGCTTGGAGATGACATTTGCATATTCTGCAGGCACTTGTCTCAAACCTGCCTTTGCTACCCAGTCATCCAAGTATGAGTTGATCTGTCTGCCCTGCCTCCTCAAATAAGCAGCTACTGCCGCCAGGCAGTATGCGAATATCCATGGTGCCCAATTTAAACCAACGGGTAGCAACTTAACCTGGTAGTGTAACTTGTGTAAGACAAAGCTGAAGTACTGTTAGTGCCCTCGGTTCATTGGTATGTGAAGGTAGGCATCCTTTAAGTCTATGGTGGCCATGTAGACACCCATCCTTAGGGAGTGGGATTACCTCTTGCAGCGCTGTCATCTTGAAGTGTTGTGTGCATATGAATTTCTTAAAATATCTGAGGTCTAGAATTGGTTTTGGCTATAGATCCTGCTTTGGTACTAGGAAGTACGCTAAGTAGATGCCCTTCCCAGCCTCTCATTATGGGGATATTTTTATGGCTCCTTTGATGACCTCTTTGACTTTCTGCTGCAGTTGTATGAGTTCTTGCTCCCTTAAAGGTCTTCTCTTGGGGGGAGGGCGGAGGCAGGATCTGATTGTGTTATATACAGTACTGTGCTTTATTATGTTCAGTATCCAATTGTCTATAGTGATAGAGGTTCACTCCTGGTACAATCCCCTTAATGTTCCACCCACTGGTGTTCTGTGGCTGGGTTGTGGGCAAACAATCCCCTTAATGTTCCACCCACTGGTGTTCTGTGGCTGGGTTGTGGGCAAAGTCACTTATTTCCTAGGACCCCTTCCTGTGGTTTGGCCTCCCACAAAAGGACTGTCTTGCCGGGTGCTGCCTCTGCTGTTGGCTGGCCTGGTGTGTAGCGTTCTGGCTAAAACCTTACCATTATGTTGGACAGACAGGTGAGAATCCTTCCCTGACTACTAGCTTCCTGGTGGGCATGCTTCCTATTTTGGAGCATCCCCTGAACTGCAATACACCCACTGCCGTTTCAGTTTTATTATCTTTTTTAATTTATTGTAGTGCTCATCCACAGCCAGCCTGAAAAGGACTTCTGTAAAGGTCATGCTGATTACTTACGCCTACACCTCCACCTAGAACCTTGAGATCCTTCGGCAGTGTGCCTCCCGAGTGTTGTGCCCATGCACATCTGCTTACCGCTGTGTCTGCCTTGTCAATTGTTGGCTCTAAGCAGGCTGGATATTTGCCGCTGACGAGAGGGACTGAAGCACCTCCGTTATTGAGCTGTTTTCATACACCACGGATATGACTGGCCACTGCGCCGCTGTGATTCAGGCTGAGACCCACCGGTCTGAAACATATACTGTCATCATACTTACCTTGTCTTGAGAAAGACCCGCAGCGACCACCCATTGGGGCGCATGAGGGTCAAAACGTCGACGAACATCATAGGTCCAGAGCCACCAGGATCCTGATAGGAACACTAGGAAATCCTTGGTTGAAAAACGCCATCTGGCCAATGAAACACTTGGATATATTTGTAGATAGGAAATCTCTTTTCACTGTAAAAATTGTCTCACCCATTGAGCACAACTCGCCAAAAAGTCACAATATTTCACTTTTGCTGACGTCATATCATGCATTGTATGTTATCCTTTTATGAAACAATTCGGATACAAAAATGAATGAATTCTGTTATGATTTGCACAATATGTTATGTTATGTTATGTTAGCTACATTTATTTTGCGCGCAGCTGCTCCAGCGAAGGAGCGTCCTGGCGCATGGAAAAGGTGAACATAACACAACGCAAGGGAAAAGTGAGAGTCAAGATAAAAAGACTAAAACAGGTAGGTTTTCACGGCCCTGCGAAATACAATCCCTTGATCGCACGGCTTTGTATTTTGAGCATTTATTTCCCAATCCAGCTGTGACCCAGAGAGCACGTGTTGTTGTTTGCATTAATAAGCATTGTCAAAGTAATGTGTCTTACCCAACAGAACCACTTTTTTGCTTAATCTCCAAGCAGGCATTGCCAATGTTGTTGCCATCTTGGAAGACTGCCTGAGGCCCTCTATTTCATCCCAGTTCTGGTAGTCGTAGAGATTGAGGAGGGCATTGAAGTTGTCAATTCTCTATTCCCTTACCATGTCTCACTCCATCTTTCTGCCCACCAGGTCTATCCTCTTGCTGTCTTCTCTGGAGGTGGCCTGGTTGAAGTTGGTGCATTCTTCCCTTTCCTGGCAGTTGCCATGATTATGGAATATGCGGTCACATTTCTCTCGATGCATTGATGGTCTTCTATGGAATGTTTTAATTTCTTTTCCACTCTGGAGATTACAGCCCTTGTGGTGGCTGGCTTCCATGAGGCCTCCTTACAATACTCCAGCATATGGGTAGCATAGACAGGTACAGGTGTATCTTCTGTCATGATAGGAGTATTTCGAAAGACAAAACATGGGTGTGTCCTCATGTAACACAACTGGTGCTATGTAAAGCGCTCTGATACCAGGTATCGACTCAAGTTCGCGCTATATAAAAATCTCTGTAAATGAAGAAGAAAAAAAAAGAAAATGTGCCCTTCTCCAGTTGGACCCTATATATATGTCTGCCGCCCTTTTCATGGTCTGTTGTTCATTGACAGATCATCCGGTGGTGAGGGGGGGGGAGTTGGGAGTGAGTTCCTCCAACAGGTTATCGTGTTGGCTCTAGAGTGCAGTGGATTTGTCTTTGTCGTAATCAAAGAACTCCTACTGCTCCTCTTCATGTGGCTTCAGCATCAAGGGTACCTTGATGTCTGGTTGATCGGCTCCCGTTTCTCTCTGCTCCCAGGGTTTGGGTGGGAAGCGAAACTCCACTTACGGAGTCATCAAACTTTTTCTTATTTGTAGGAGTGCTTCTATTTCAGCTACAAGCCATTGTTTCTTCCGCACAACCTCGAGTGCTCGTTGCTCAGCTTCAACCATCAATGACAACTTAGTCTTCGAGGTCGGCAACTCGTTGGTCTTCAGCTCCTTGTCCTTCAGTCCCTCTCATCACCTCTTGTTGGTTAGAAGACTTGCCCCCATCGGTGTTGTTTGGTCAGGACCTGTGCCGCTCTTTTCATGATGACCTTCTACTGTTGAGGGTTTTGACATCAGCATGGCTGTTGAGGACTTAAGAGTCTGCACCTTTGTGCATCTTCGTTACCTTTTGCTGCTTCTTCTTTTCGGATTGTCAACATTGATGACACATTTTTCGGAAGACCCTCCTCCCTCTGCCGGCTCAACTTCCTCAATGTTCTCCTGTTCTTCCTTGCTGGAGAACCCAGGTCCTTCAGGCACTCCTGTGTCCTCTGAATGTCACCAATGTATGCTGGGCCAGACACTGTTTGAGTCTCGCCTTCAGTGTCCTTGACACAAATTCACTGCCGGCCTGGCTGTCTTCAGTGCTGTGGTCCTTCGAGAGGCACAAGTTGCAAACCTTGTGGGGCTCTCTCTGCTGGAACTTTTTATGGAAGAATTTTACAAGAGTGTTCTCCATGTCCGCTTGCTGTTTCACTCAGCATTCTCCGATAATATGGAGTTCACTGGCGTAGTCTCCTGTCGAGATTGAGACGGGTCCCCATCTCTGTTGTTTGATTGATCATGGTCTCCGGTGATCTTCGGTGTATAAAAAACCCCCAGGGTTTTCTGTTGATTTATGGATTTTTTGAAGCTCCTTCATCATGCTTACGGACACCACAGCGGATCTGAAGATGGTGACCACACAGAAACTTCTGGGGTGTATCTGACCCCATATGGGGGAAGGACATAACACAATATGGTGGTCGATGACACCCAGAGAGGGGATAAAAGAACGAGAAGAAACAATTCCGGACCCGGGTGTGTGATAGTGGTGAATGGTAGGGTGGATGGGTCTGTAGAATGGGAGGGAGGGTGGATGGGAGTATAGAACGGGAGAGAGGGCAGATGGGAATGCAGACAGGTAAGGTGGGCGGGTGTGAGCATAGAACGGGAAGGTGGGTGTGAGCATAGAACGGGAGGGAGGGCGGATGTGAGAGCGAGTGTAGAATGGGAGGGCGGGTTTGTGGGTGTAAAACGGGAAGGAGGGCGGGTTTGTGAGCGTAAAACGGGAGGGTGGGCGAGTTTGTGAGTGTAAAATTGGAGGGAGGGTGAGTGTGAGCATAAAACGGGATGGAGGACAGGGGTGTGAGCGTAAAACGGGAGGGTGAGTGTGAGCGTTAAACGGGAGGGAGGGCGGGCGTGAGCATAGAACTAGAGGGAGGGCAGGTGTGAGTGTAGAAAGGAAGGGAGGGCGGGTGTGAGTGAAGAAAGGGAGAGCAGGCGGGTTTGAGTGTAGAAATGGTGGGAGGGCAAGTGGGAGTGTAGAAAGAGAGGGCAGGTGTGAGTGTAGAAAGGGAGGGATTACGGGTGCGAGTGGTAAATGGTAGGCAGGTGGGAGTGGAGAGCGGGAGGGCAGTTGGGAGTGGAAAACAGGAGCGCTGGTGGGAGGGAAGAATGGGTGGGAGCGGAGAACAGATGGGCGGATGCCAGTGGCCAACGGGAGGGCAGGTGGGAGTGGAAAACAGGAGAGCTGATGGGAGGGGAGAACGGGTGGGAGCGGAGAACAGATGGGCGGACACCAGGGGCCAACGGGATGGCGAATAAGAGAGCAGAATGGTAGGGCAGGTGGGAGTGGAGACCGGGAGGGTGGGTGACAGTGGAGGTGGGAGAGCTGGTTACAGTGGAGAACGGGAGGGTGGGTGACAGTGGTGAACGGGAGGGCGGGTGACAGTGGAGAACGGGTGACAGTGGAGAACAAGAGGGCGGGTGACAGTGGAGAACGTGAGGGCGGGTGACAGTGGAGAACGCGAGGGCGGGTGACAGTGGAAAACGCGAGGGCGGGTGACACTGGAGAATGGGAGGGCGGGTGACACTGGAGAATGGGAGGGCGGGTGACAGTGGAGAACGGGAGGGCGGGTGACAGTGGAGAACGGGTGACGCTGGAGAATGGGAGGGCGGGTGACGCTGGAGAATGGGAGGGCGGGTGACAGTGGAGATCGGGAGGGCGGGTGACAGTGGAGATCGGGTGACATTGGAGAACGGGAGGGCGGGTGACAGTGGAGAACGGGAGGGCGGGTGACAGTGGAGAATGGAAGTGCGGGTGACTGGAGAATGGGAGTGCAGGTTACTGGAGAATGGGAGGAAAGGTGACAGAGGGCGGGTAAGAGTGGAGAACGGATGGGCAGGACGTAGTGCCCTTCTACTCACATTCCCTCACGTGCATATTTTATTTGTTTCCGTTAATCAGGGTGTATCTCCTCCTGTTGTTCTGAAGACGCGAATCCGAACATGTACACATATGCGTAGAGACATCAACATTGAATTTTCTCTGAGCTTTATGTATATGGACTGCTAAGGGACAAAATAAAGGGTGTATACTCTGTGTCCTAACGTGTATAGGCTAATACATAAACTCTTTGAGTTAACATATGGTGTTTATATGTTGTATTATGCCCTCACTTTAACTTTCATGTGCGCTGTGCCGTTTTTCACATTGTGGAACACCCTTATGTGGTTGGTGCATTGTTTCCTTACATTGCTTTAAACAGTTTACTGCTCTTACATAGAGTGTTGTGGGTGGTCATTGCATAAATTGAGAAGGGGATTGCTTGAACGTCTCTTTTCTGAGTTTGTTAACCATTTTGTTTCTTCAAAACAAATTAATTCCCCCACAGAATCGCAGACGAGTAGTGGTCCTTCTGGCATATAGTACTCAGGTGATCAAACAGCCTTTGTTTCGTACTATGGGTTGATGTACATCACAGTTTCAAACTGACTAAACTGCACAGCATGTTTTTTATGTTTCACCTACAGGTCCTACTGATGAATCTGTCTTTTATTGCCTGGATAGCTGGTTTAGTATTCGTACTCAATACGCTTATGCAATATTATTTTTCATGTTTGTTGTTCACTTTACATGGCAGTAGCTAAC
This sequence comes from Lissotriton vulgaris, assembly GCF_964263255.1. Lineage (NCBI taxonomy): Eukaryota > Metazoa > Chordata > Amphibia > Caudata > Salamandridae > Lissotriton > Lissotriton vulgaris. The sequence goes on along the minus strand of NC_141690.1, from coordinate 234,451,058 downwards.
AGAGATCCTGAAGAAAGCTACGATACTGACAAGGGCATTGGCTGAAACATGTTGATCACTATTCAGTATGACTGTATCTAATGTTGTCAATCGTACCTTTTGTTTTTTGTTATTAACCCTAGCACAAGGTAGCAAGAATAAAGGTCAGAAAGCTAACCTTGTAGTTAGTTTTAACTCACTCAAGTACTTGCACTGAACTTCTCCCATCACCCAACCAGCTCACATTGGGTTTTAGTAACAACCCCTCTAATAACAAAACATCCCTGAGCTCCTCCCTTGCAGCGAGGGGGTTGTAGCTCGCACCATGACTAGGCTTCATGGTGCGAGGAGGATTCCCTATGATGAAGTATGACACCATTGATGTGTGAGGTAAACCTTCCCTAAAAAGGACACCCCCCTTTGGTCAGCCCCTCTTTTGCGTTCCATTGTTGCATTAGACCCGAGGTCTCTGTGTGCATTGATCAAACTGGATCCCACATATTGATTAGCATTAAGGCAGCATACTTCTTTCTGTTTCTTACCTCTCCCGGTGTTCCTTTCTTGCATATTTTCTTCAAGCTCAGTAGCTTGCAAAACAATACACAAAAGGTATTACATTCAATTTTACAACCAAAATGGCAGGAAAACGTAGATCTGACCAGACTAATTCATGGATTAAGGAGATTGAGGTCTAAAAGTTACATCCAACAGGAGTAAACATACATCTATTCGCAGCAATGCAGGGACGGTTGTAAATACTTCGATTTGTCAAGATGCATCCTGTTGGACTTGAGCACATGAAGTAACAGATGAAACGAGCAACAGTAAGCCAATGGCAAGCAGCAGGAGAAACTACCAGCTGCTTGCCAACATATACAGATTACTTAAAGTCTCGCCGAGACAGCGCATTTGCATGCGCTGAATCAGCTCGAGTTAAAAAGACATTTCAGCCAGAATACCTTTGCAAGGAGATATCAACCTAAATCATTGCATACATTCTCCTTGAGTGTGAATAGTTTTCCAAGAGAAGAAAGACATTGGCAAAAACTTTGACTGCTTCATTTAGAAGACCACTAGATTACTTCATCACTCCTTCTGGAAGTCAGTTCCTTGAAACAACAGAACAAGTTGAAAGTCTGGAAAACAAGCAGCACAAAAACTGCTGTGATAGCCACCACTTCAAAGTAGTAGAAAAGCTTTTTGAGCGGGCATGCAACATAAAGTCCAGGATAAGCACTTGCTAGAGGTATGGCTGCTCCCAATCCTACCCACCTTCACTCCACTCTTTCCCACCATGCACTTTATCCTTCATGCTAGGAGAGGGAACCCACTTTACCAATCTCTGAACCGTAGCGCAAGACAAAATAAATGGTCTTGTAAAAGAATAAAGCTCTGCTCATTAGCCCACAGGTGGTGCTTTTCAATGCTGACACACTGCATAGCAAGGCTGTGTAACCTTGATTCAACCTCAACCTCTTCAATCCACTACCACTCCCTGCCTCTTTATCTCATGTTTGCTGGTGCCTGCTTTATCCCTTGGAGACAGTTCTTTCCATCTTCCTACGTCTTTCCACTTTGTGTGCTTTCCTCTGTTTCTTTCGGAGAATGCCGCATGTAGAAAAATAATTATCTGTAGATCCAAAAGAATGTTTCAGCCCCAAAGAAATGAAGGGAGTGATTTGTTACTGCACCAAGCCCCCTGTGTTCAATAATTATGCATGTGTCCCTCTTTCACAGAAAGAATACATATTTTAGCACATCAACTCTAAAATAGGCAAAAAGCAGGCACTATACCAACATTTATATTAAAAGTGTAAAACTTATTTTACCCCCTATTACTTTCAGATTACTTTTAAAAAAACGCACACATTACTATAGAGTTTAACAGTTCAGTTTGAAAATCTAGCATAAAGGCTACAATGCCACGTACAAGAATTGAGAACCCTGCTGCACATCCTGCCAAGGTGCTTTGGCAAATCTAAATGGCCTGTATGTGGACTGAAATGCTAAACTGAGATGCACATAATTGTGGCTTCTGAGCACAAAACAGCAGGGGATTGAAGAATGTGCAACCTAGAGCCCTTTGTCATACAAAAAAAGGTTAACAGGAAAAATCTCTGATATAGTTGATGCACAACTGACAAATACTGCTGATGTCTGCTAGAAGCACCTCAATTCAGCACTCGCTAATGTGAAGCGCTGACAACGGAACACTAAGGACCCTGTGTATAAATGGAGCACCTGGAGCATTGGATTCGGCGTGGAGCGGCATCTGAACTCCACCATTATCTGCTTACAGTTTACGCATTTTAAATATCACATAGGGGAGATATGAAATAGTTCTTTTAATTAATATATATTTAGATATACATATAGCTTAGTACAAAATAAGTGCTCTTTCAATTGTTAACACTTCACCTCTATTAACTGAAACACTTTATACAAGAAACAAAATTGTCATCAGTCGGATTTTGCGGGATACAAAGTCTCAGAAAATTTGGCACAAGAGCCTTGTTTTTCAGTGGCCCAGTGGATTCCATCGAAGTCACTGGCAATACTTCATTTTGTTGGGACAGTGGAAACGTGATCAAGGGTATTTTTTCATCCGCGCAAGAGGTACACTGGCACAGAGTGTCGTTTGCATAGCAATTCACTTCTGCCGTTCTTGGCTTTGGCGAATTTGTTTATAGTTTTTGAGTTTGTTAAATGAAATTAAGGTTATCCATCCAACTCGACAGATGTTCATATGCACTTAGAAGTTCCTGTGCTATCAATCCGTTTTCAAGTTTCGTCGAAGGGTGAAGGCGGTAAAATAATTCACAGTGCTCCTCCAAGCCCGTCTTATGTCCATGGGTCGCCATGCCATTGCCCTAAAGACTGTAAATCCATTTTCACATTTATGTTCTATAAAACGCCACCGCAGCCAACGAGAGATGTATCAAATAGGTTGGCGGCATCAATTCTCAGCACAGGCGAACCACTGTCTTTTTTTAGCTTCCACAATAGGAGGTCAATGCAGAAGACTATACAATGTTCTCAGCCCCGGGGAGGGGCCCTTGAGGAGGTCCATGGTCCTGGTTACTGTGCAGCTGTGCTAGCTGGAGAACGGGCATGTTACACAGCGGACACACCTTCCGGACTTCCAACCACTTGATGAGGCACCTGAAATCAAGAAATGGAACAGAACATTAACAGTACATCCTTCTACCCTTCATCTCCCTTGCTGGAGTTTGCCTTCAGCGTGTACATCACATAAACATGTCCTAAAGTGTCTGAGCTTCCACACTCAAAGAACCACCACTGCAGCAGAACTTCCGGTCATTTTTTACGGTTAAAAATGTACATAGTTGGTATTTAACTTTCACAGCACCCTGCTTAGCGAGACAACTTTTAGCTGATAAATGGCATACAATGTGCAATGGCGATTAAAGTGATCAAGTAGTTAACCACATCGCTGCGTGCAGGATTTCCCTCCTGTGCTGGGCCATAATGTTAGTGGGTGTGGTCATGACGAGCTCAGCTCGTCACGAGCACTGTGCTGCATGATGAGCTGAGCTCGTCATGAGCATGGAAGGGGTTAATGTTGCCCTCAATGAAGGCCTTCTTTTGGTTACCAGTTAAAACTAAAACATAACGTTGAGGAGCATGGCAGTGAAGCGAAGCACAGCATCCATACAAACTCCATACGAACACATCCAGCATACCCATCCGGTATTGTGACCTAAGCACGTACCAGACATTTGACTTTGCCAAGTCACTTATGGTAGCATTGATCAAAGTTGGATTAAGATAGCAGACGTCATGTTGATTCACAGATTTCCTCCATCTATGTCAATGACTTCGATATAAATTCAGTTTTTGTAAATTAGTCTCACAAGGTCTGCTTAAAATTCTGGCATTGCGCTAGCTCTCAAGCACCATTGTTGGACACCTTTGATTAACGACACGTTACAGTTCAGGGTAAATACAATACAATGTCTCCGCTTCCTAACATTCTCTCAGCGCGCAACCACATCGGCTAGCAGTACGTGTTAAACGTAGCCTCACCATGAAGGCAATGGTTCGGGTTGCTGTTCATGTTTGCAACTCGAGAGTGCTCAACAGGGTGCAAAAACGTATCTCAGGGCCGGTTGTTCGGGCCCAGCCAGCCTGCTTGACAACCCCAAACCTCTTGCTTTTCATCAGCCTGTGTGTCCAACATTCCATCAGTAAAGCTGTGATTTAACTAAACAACAGACATCGAGTGAGCCCAACACGCCCAGAGAGAGAATCTTCTGCAGGCCCTCGACCACAATCTATCAGGGAGTTCTGTTTCAGAAAAGGGTGTGATATCTGAAATGACCAGGATGAATCTAACAGTCATAATTAAACATAGCACCCTAAAGCAACCACCAGGCTTAATGCATCAAATAGACTTGATGTAACAAAGGCAGGATGCAACAACAGGGCACCTGTGTGTATAAGTAAGTAACAAAGCAACGTGTATTTCTTTTCCAACTGAAGTAAGTCCTAGAATAGGAAGGAGAGAGACAGAGGGCAACTTTCAGGTGCTAACTTTCAGCTGTCCAAGCTGGAAAAAAGGGACGGACATTACATTGGGAAAAAATACAGCCAGTCGATGAAGCTGTGATTTTGAAAGGGTAGGGTGTAATATCCCCTTTCAAGCATCAAAACAAGCATTGGTACTGAAATCCACTGCAGCACAGGAGGCAGTGGCATTAACAGTGACACTGCCTCATGATAAAATTGGGAAGCTTCGTGGATACTGAGAATTTGCAAAAAGACCGGGGCCTGAATGAACTAAAAAAGAGTTAATCCACTAAGGAGTTAAATGCCATTTTAGTCTCGGCACTAAAGAGTTAAATGTCATTTTAGTCTCGGTTATCTTTAGCAGTACATCAGTCTCTTTGGCCCATGTGCTTTTTTATATTTCCTTTGCATCTGAATATTTAATTTCTTTCTGTATGAATGTTTTATAAAAGCAGAGCATGCAGGGCTGTGGAATGCAGACAAATAACGAAAATGGATTGAACAAGGTTCATAGGAAAAGGTATCGTCGGGAATGTTAGATCGGAAAAGCACAGATTGGACTTGTAGGAGTGTGTGGACACCTGGCCATGTTTCAACCTACAGGCCTTCAACTTGACACCTCCCTGGAATTCCCTCAGCAGCTGCCTCAAGCATGGCCAGAAATAGAACAGCTGCGAGCCTGGGAGCGCTATTTACAGCTGGGTCACAAGTGACATTGTGCAACACATCACCGGGGGTTCTTTCTACTCCTCGTGTCACTCTGGAGACGTAATCCGTAAAACCTATGCGCTAAATTTGCACCTTTATCTCCTACATTTAACCCCTACATTTGCTTGTTTATGACATTTTATTTATCCGTACAATAAAAAATAAACCTGTCATTGTCGAGGACTGCATGCTGTGTCGACGACCTCGAAGAAACAGTGACCGGGTCAGTCACAAAACAGCAGCTGAATGGAAATAATTTTGGCCAGGACTGGTTTGTGAAAATGACAAGTGCCTTAATTTAACATTCACACGGGTAAAGCCCTTGACACTGCGTGCTCTGTAGAAGGTAACTGGCGCCCTACAATAGCGGTGTACCTCTGGAGTGCCCAGGCTGACACTGGCCTGCACCCGGTACAAACTGGCCTGCTGCCTACGTAACGTTCTACCAGCCAAAGTTGTTTATGGTTTGATGATGTGCGCGGGAAGTCCAGTTCCAGCCCAACCAAGCAGGAAGGCCTCAGTTGGCTGAACTGGCACGCGCAGGGTGTGCCGGTGTACAGATAATTCAGAAAAGGGGGGTGGTGATGGACAGAGTATCTGAATTAAGCAGAACACTCGTACCCAGTCAACCGATCAGGGCTTGATCCATCACTGTTTTTTAGCTCACTGCACCATCCCAGCTCAGAACCTGGCTATATGCAAATTAGTCTGTCCCTGGCCCAGTGCATCATGGGAACAGGGCAGACCAAACTACCAAGCCAATTCTTATACTGGGAAGGAAACAAGCTTCCGGGGACCGGTTTCTGGCATTACAGCCGTCTTCGGCCCGGCTTGCTTGAATCCTGATGGTGCAGTGAGCAAGGGACTCATGTCTGAGCATACCCTTCCACGCTTATGGTGGACAAAATGATTCAGAAAAGGGGGGTGGTGATGGACAGAGTATCTGAATTAAGCAGAACACTCGTACCCAGTCAACAGATCAGGGCTTGATCCATCACCGTTTTTTAGCTCAGTGTAAGAATTGGCTTGGTAGTGGAACAGACTAATTTGCATATAGCCAGGTTCTGAGCTGGGATGGTGCAGTGAGCTAAAAAACGGTGTTGGATCTAGCCCTGATCTCTCGACTTGGTGAGAGTATTCTGCTTAATTCAGAGACTCTGTCCATCACCACCCCTTGTTGTTAAATATTTTGTCCACCATAAGCTTGGAAGGGTATACTCAGATGTGAGTCCCTTGCTCATTGCACCATCAGGATTCAAGCAAGCCGGGCCGACGACGGCTGAAATGCCAGAAACCGGTCCCTGGAAGCTTGTTTCCTTCCCAGTATAAGAATTGGCTTGGTAATTTGGCTTTCCCTGTTCCCATCATGCACTGGGACAGGAACAGACTAATTTGCATATAGCAGGTTCTGAGCTGGGATGGTGCAGTGAGCTAAAAAACGGTGTTGGATCTAGCCCTGATCTCTCGACTGGGTGAGAGTATTCTGCTTAATTCAGAGACTCTGTCCATCACCACCCCTTGGTGTACAGATAAAGCATGATCATGCCAAGAATAGACAAGACATAGCAGTCATTTAGCTTATTGATAACTTGATAGCTTTAGATTCTCAAACTAAAGCAGAACAGAGCGTGTACATCATATCTTGATGAAATCCAGATAGCATGGATGAATCCAGTCGTAATATTCTGGTGGGAAGATTTTTTTTTTATCTTTCAACACCCTACAGAAACACAAAAGAGGCTAGCTAGACCTCTGAAGCCAGTACCAGAGGGGCTGCTTTTTTAAGTTTTGGAGGGAAAGGACCAGGCACCTTTGGCAGTTAGGAGGAGGACTTAAGCCGTCAGAGAAGGTCGTTCAACTGGATTCTTGAAGGCACTGTCTTGGAAATTCCCAAATGTGATGCAGGAGGATTGGTTCAGAGGTGGAATGATGTGTCATTCTAGGAATGGGAAAAGGTACCTAGCTTATGAAACACACACCCCCCCCACCCTGCAAAAAATAACCCTTGCACAAGGGAGAGACTTTTTAAAAAAGTCTGTACCTGGGGTAAGCAACACTGGAGAATATTCAGCGAGAGGAGGGAGAACACCTGGCCCCACTTCAAAGGTAAACTCAATAACTTCTATTTCAGTTGGCACTTAAGGTAGATAGATGGACCTGCCACCAGGTAACACTAGAGGCTTCCCTGGGATCTTCTGTGGACTGGTCCTGCTGGAGATGACTTCCAGGAGGGGGGCTCCTCATTTCCGCTGACCTTGACGGGCTATGCAAGTGGCCAAAGGAAGCTGTGGGATCTGGAGGGAGCAGGCACGGAGAGGACTCTGACTTGGGGTCCTCAAGGTGCTCCTGCAAAAAGCTTCAGGCAGGAGAAGTGCCAGGCACCCAGCTAGGAGACCGGTCATGTCTGAGATGGGAGAGGTCAAGTGTGGGGCAGTACAAATCAGGACCTCCAAGAATTGCTAAATTTAGAGGCCTGAACATGAGTCAACTGCTACAAAGGGTACTTGGTTCCCTGTTAACAGATGATGTGGACTTATTACTTAAGAAGGACATCTATCCTTACCAACTAGTAACCTACTTTATTGCAGACGTTCTTAAAAGGACCCCGCTGTGTTGATGGCTATGAAGCCATACTCAAGAATGGTCAGTGGAATAGCTATATACTGAATACAGTGGTTGAAACTTAAGGCTCTTGATGGAGGCTCTATATATAAATCCTTGGTTTTAGACAGAAGTAAAGGATTTGAAAATGCTTGCTGTCTACTTCACAGAATGACCAGCACCATCTCTGTCCCTCACCACTGACAGACTTGAGAAAAGATGGGATAATCGATTGTCTGGAATCACACAGCTCGATTCAGTCGCCGGTCGACTCTGACATAGTAGTAACCCGACAATATTAGATCAACTGCCAATAAAACCACTTGACTGCCTAACCGACACACTCTTGTAGGATGGACTTTTTATGGTATTATGTATTCACAATCTTGCATGCTCTCTAAAGATGTTCGATTGAGAGACAGAAATGAATACAACCTACTTTTTCTTTTGGAGCCAATGCCTGCCAGATGTCAATTTTAATGTCCTTTAGCTAGCCTAGGTCTGTAGGAGGATACTAAAAATGTATTTCTACCAACCAGACTAGAGAACATTGCACTCCATCTGGAAACTACTTACGATCTCCCCTCCCGCTCTCCCCCCCCCCCCCAAAAAAAAATGTATGTGGTGCAGGAACAGATGAAGGTGCTTTTCTCTCCATAGCCAGAGTAGTGTGGAATACGCTGCAGGAACAACAAAACCGGACTGAGGAGTTACTCCCTTTGAGAAAGGTGCTCACGGCCATCCTTTTTTTAACTTCTGGAGGGAGTTATTGGTGTTTCCAGAGTGCTTTGCTGTCTATGAGTAATCTATGCTATAAAACTACAAAGATGATGATGGATAAATATAAAAAAAACAATCATAGTAAAAAAAACCTGCACATTAAGTTTTAAATTATACACCTATCACCCTATCACTTACTTCCTGTGGAAGGCGTGTTTGCACGGACAGATGCCCAACTCATCCTTGGACTTGAACTCCTCCAAACAGACTGCACAAATCTAGGAAATAAGAAGTGAAAAAAGATTTTTTAATTGACAATGATGAAAATATATTCTGATTTTAGATTGATCACTTCTAATACAATACTGAAGTTGTACTCAAAATAGGGCTCCTACAATGTAGCATAAAATCCATTCAAGCAGAAACCATGTCAGCCAAGTATTTTATTAGCATAGTGCTCTAGAATCCACACAGCATCCATCGCCACAAGGCAGGATACTTCAGATGAACAGGAAGGAAAATGGCAGCGCAATGACACTTCAACAGTGTATTTATTTGCAGGTTTTGTGCAGCAAACATCCTCATGGTTCTGTATGCTCTGTACACTGCTTGTTGATCAATCTAGGATGACAGCCCATACATTTGTGCCCTCTGATAGGAAACTGCTTTATTTACATCTGTAGCAATAGGTTTGCAGCTGCCAGTTTTGCAGATTCAATGTTGGGCTCCAAATATCACAACTTTTGTTCTGCCAAGCTTTTGCTTCTGGAGCTCTTTGATGGCCTTGAATACCACCACTAGAGTCAGTAATAGCAAGACCCTCACATAGCAGTCATCCAGCAATAAAACCTCTTGAATTTAAAACCAACACCAGCGCTCTTAACCCTTTGACTTCTGCGGGCCCCCACTGAATCACATCTTAAAACCAAGGACCCCCCACCCTAAGCAAGTTCTACAGTTTGAACCTCTAAACAATACACATAATAGAGAAACACGTTTACATCAAAGAAGTACAAAATGATATATTATATATATAATATGTATATAGTGTTTAATTCACAAATCAGAAAATAGACAAAAAGGAAATTTTAATTTGAAGTTTAGAGCTTTTCAAAATTTGATTTGATTTTCAAAATACGAAGCGATATGCTTCAATCTAACATTATCACTGTCTTTCTGTCGCCGCATACCCTTGCTACATTTGAGGTCGTCAACCATTTATAATAGATTCTGTTTGCTATAATTGCATGGCTCCCACAAATAGAGCTTAATCTAAATACCAACTTAGTTTTTAGCCTCCTGTTTCAAATTTGTTCACATTTAGAGGCCATTCTAAAATGTTCATTTTTTCTTTTCGATGAATATATACTTTGTTAATCTGCTTATATGATTTAATATTCTAAACGGTTTCAGACCACATTAATAGGCACTGCGGAGTCCCAGGGATTCTCGGAGCACATGTGGAGAGGAGTTGGCCTAACGGCTAGGGCGGTCAGCCTCAAATATGGGGAACCGGGTTCGAGTCTCAGCAATGACGCTGAACATCTTGTGATTCTGGGCAAATCACTTAATCTTCCCGTGCCTAGAAGAATGAATGTGTCCTCATGTAACACAACTGGTGGTCGTGTAAAGCGCTCTGATACCCGTTACCTTTGAGTCAAGTTTGTGCTATTTAAAACTCAGTTAACAAAAAAAAAAACAAGTTACGAAAAGCAGGACTAGACCCCAGAATATTCATGGTAATTGTCACCTGGGTTCGTTTCTGTGGGGAGAGTCACACATTTGCCAGGTTGATTGGAGCAAGTACTTTGTTGGCAGGAAAACGGGCACAGAGAAAGTAGCGAAACCTGTTCCTAGAATGTAGGTTGGGGGTTTCCCATCACTAACTGGTGAACATTTAGGAATAGTTTATGGTCACAGCTCTCAATAAGACCAACTAAAAGAATAACAGTCAACTGCCCCCTATTTCACCTTGTGTTAGATGTAATGTTATAGCCAACTGCATTATGGGACTTTTAGTTTGGCTTTCACACCATAAATATGAGATTAAAAATCACAATTTGTAAAACAGGGTCGTCTAAAAAGCTAGAAGTAACTGAAAGTGTCATACTTGCCATGGGTCAACGTCCATGCTAGTTAGTTTTTTTGGGGAAATTGTGATAGTGTTAAGTGCAGTAGAAAGTATATTCCTCACACACACACCACACGTATACACACACAAAGCCACACATGACAAAAAGACTGTTTTTCTTTAGCAAGAGATTACCACCTTATATTCAATGTCTAATAGAAACACCACAAATTTGCTATTGAAATTGTGGTACAAGAGGTACCCGGTACGTACAAAGATGGTGACTCGAGTCATCCTTAAAGGATTTTAGAAGAGCTCACCTACTGGTGTTGTCCAGTGCTTCCTATGGTGATAAGAGTAAAAGGCAAGCTATCCGATGACCCTATCACATTGAATACATACAGAAAGCCACCTTGTCTTCGAGGCCACCCATCATTTGAGGACACAACGTAGAAACAAGTTACTTCACGTAGTTGCAATGCTCTTAGTTTGTAGACGAAATAACATAGAACAAGTGGAACACAAAGGATTGCTGTGCGAGGTAACTTGGCCAAAAGCAGTCTGTTTCGAGAAGTGATGTCATATGTCTGTAGCATTGTGATGACATCACAGGAAGTGACATCACAGGTTTCTGGCGCCCTGAAAACGTAACAGGAAGCAACATCACGCTACTTCTGGCACACAGAACATGTCACTTTAGGTTTTTCGAAACCTGAAGGCTGCAGAAAATTTAATATGTCTAACTGCACTATAACAGGTGTTAAAGTCCGCTAGAACTAAAGCTATACTAACTTTTAAAATCTTTGTAATAAAACGAACGTGCCAAAGTAGTCCATTGGGGTTGGAAGCAGCAACAGAAGGCCAGGAGCAGCAAACATCAGCTACCCCTAAAATGGCACCCCTGCATCTGCGCGCCCCCTCACGCTGAAACCCACAACCAGGGCTCGAGTCGGGGTACCACGCGGGTGGACGGCAGCCCCTGCCAAACTGAACTTCACTCTTTGGCCTCTCTGGGACGAGGAGCTCAGCACCTTTCGTCACGTCACTTCATGCCGTGACATCACTTCCGGTGACAGCGTCCCCCCACTTTTTTGACTTGTGCCCTGACCAGAATACACAGGACGACTGCGTCCCCTTCTAGATCTGAACAAACATGGCCCCTTGTGAGAGCCCGTGGGTGCCAAGGATCTAACACGGGGCTGGTTGGAGCCTCGCTCGGCCAACATGGGGCGGCTGGGTTCAATCTAGCCGACAGCCAGGTGTGCCTTCCAAACAGGAGGGTGTCTGTCTGTCTGTTAATATCAACGTGACTGAGAAGGGGGCAGAAATCAAACGGAGCCTCCAGACTGAACTCTCTCTTTTAGTGCGCCCGTCTCTTCGGAAAGGTTTCTCTCTTCACGGATAATAAAGAAGGGCTTTAAGTGGGCCGGGTCTTGCCGGTGCTCAGTACCAACAGCTCTAACAAGCAGGTGCTGAGACGGGTCCCTATCGGGCTCTTCATTGCTGCCCTCAACCTCAGGATAAAAAAAAATTATCTTAACTCTGCGGCAGCACCACCCTTCACTGCAATTTCAAAGAGGCTCGTATAGTTCTGTCACAGTCTCAGCATTTTAGAAATGTAGCATTTTTAATATTCTATACAGGAGCACCAGTTGCGTTACATGAGGACACATTCATTTTTGTTAGGCTTGGGGAGATTAAGTGATTTGCCCAGAATCACAGGATGTTGAGCGTCATTGCCGAGACTCTAACCCAGTTCCCCAGATTTGAGGTCCACTGCCCTAGCCGTTAGGCTAAATCCTCTCCCCTTTACATCTGGAAATTAGAAACTAACTGAAAACCACAACTAATAGCCTACCACTTACTGTCTTACATTCCCCCACGTCGGATAGACAAAAATACTTCTTACCATAGGTTAGCTAATTAATTTGCCTAAATGACAAGGTTTGATGTGCGGTCCAGAAATAACCATTTGCGGTTTCGTTCCAGGGTGGTCAACAGACAGGTAATCCAGTTGACTGGATGCCATCTGACTTCTTTTTAATCTGTTTTGTGAATACATATGTATCATTATTTTTATCAATTGTGACTAATGCACTTACTTTTTATCAAATTAAATATGAATATTTTTTCTAACTGAACTAGTTTGTTTGTTGAATCTATTGTGTATTTTCCTCAGTGTATGCCTGGGATTGTTATTTTTCACATATTGTTTACCCTGTCCCAGGATATCTATCCTCATCAGGGGGTCCTTGTTACCTACAGCCAACAGACAGGTAAACACAGCAATACCATAGTGCTAACGGTAGTGGATTTTCCTTGGAATCTGAAAAGGGTTGACTCTCCTGTTGGGAGTTGATCTAATGCAACTTGGGTGTTATTTTCTGTGAAAAGATCCTGCTCTTATTCTACCCAGGGAACACTCTATTATTCCTTGATGTGCTATATCCTGTGCTTTGCATCGTCTATAAATAAAAAAGGGCAACTAAATATTCTAGTGAAATACTCTCTCCACATGGCTTCAGAAAAATTGGCTTCAATATTTAACATTTGCAGTTAATGACCTGTGCAAAAAAAAATAGCATGACGATAAATATATTTTTCCACATAGTTCAGAGTTTCTCATCTGCACCTCCAAACCTCCACTAATGACCAAGGTTCTGGATTACAATCTTGGTTCACTTTTCCTCAACATGTGTGTTCTCATACCTCACTACTAGAAGCTTTGGGGATTTGTGTGGCTATGTGGGATCGAATTGTCGAAGTGCCGGTCAAATCCCTTTTCCTTGCCTGTAGTTTCAGCTGGGCATGCTTATCAATTAGAAATTTGTTTACTGTTTCTCAGGTGATTTACTTCATTTTTCTTTCACCCTTGTATTTCAGGTGCTCTTTTTACTTGTACTGTGCCTATGATCCTCTGGAGGTTATTGGCTTCTAACAAAGGAAGGTGAAGGAATTCACAGTTTTACTTAGAGTAAAGGATTGGAGAGTTATACGTTTTTACTCTACTGCAGGAGATTTGAAGTTGGCCATAACTAATGTCAAGAGTTTGTTGCCATCTTTGCCAGCTGATTAACAACAGAGCCAAGATGACCCCAACATAAGTAAAAAGCAACTCAACTACTGGAATAGACCGGCATACCATGTTGCAGGCTATAAAGATAGCTTTGAAAGCCTCATCAAATCCTGAAAAATTCTCCTCACACCAATTATTCAAATATCACCTTATGTTTTCACACCAAGGGGGTTAGACATTAAACTTCTGTTGAACTTGGGCTTCTGAGTTAGGTGTATAATGGTTAGAAACACTAACAAATACAAAACCTCTTTAAAGTTAAACATTGAGTTGCCCTGTGAAAGTATTACAGCTTAGCGACTAATCGGTAACCGAGTTATTATCTGAGCACCTACTTTTCATATCATAGGTCTTTGTAAAGCAATACTTGTAAAGTAAGCATTAGACTAAATTTTAAATGCTCTGTGAGAAACCACTAGCATGATCAGTTCCTCTACTGTGGTAGCATGCTATGACACATAAAGCTGTTTATTTTTCATGCATTTGCCACAGATTCCGCAATAAACGCAGGTTTAACCCAGAATGTGGCCCACAAACATGTATTGATGGCATTTCTGTCGAGGAACATGCTTAAAAATTACGCTTTTTTACACATGCATCAAAATATTAATAAAATGTACCCAGTTCTCTCAAAATAAACAAGATACTCAATATGAACAGAGGAAAGATAAGATTTTAGAAAGTCCTACCTCATGGAGGTTTAGTTCTTTCACCTTTTCTTTTAGTATCACCTACAATAGAAGCAGACAAAGTGTTAGATGAAGCTCTATATTTCAGCCATACTCGCGATTTCCATCTGAGAACATGCTTAAACTTTGATTGTAAAAAGCATAAAACAGTTTCACTATATAGGTTACACAGTGATTGAAACTAGATTACATAGACAGAGACTAAATATAAAGATTTTTTTATTTTATGAAAAAAGAGATAATTCCACAGAAAAATCCTTTTTATTTTATTTATTTATTGTGGTCAATATCACCATGAAATAGAAGAATGGTGTTTCTTTCTCCATGTGCGGACCCCTATGCCCTTAAGCACTTTTACCTTTCTTTTTTTTATCATTACGTTTTACCTTTCTTTTTTTTTATTACGTTATGTGTAGTGTATCTATGCATTTTTTTTACAACATTGGAATGTTGAGAACTCCAATTTTAGACAATGGTTTCAGTCTTACAATGGCAGGTATAAGCCTTCTGCTCTAATATTCTAATGCTAGGGTTTGTGTTTCTCCCTTTTAAATGTAGAACATTATAACCTTAGGGGCGGAATGTTCTAATAGCTGTATAGTCCTTCTGCCTCAGGCTACACTGGTTGGGTTCAGGCCTATAACTTGGGTTCAGGGTCTTTAACTAACTGTATAGCTCTCGACAGCGGGTTATATGGCTATAATTATGGATGCTGCATGATAAGGTTATTGTCACTCTCTCTTGATTTCAGTTCTATCTTGAGAATAGATAAGTGTTATAACTTAACTCACTGACAAAGAAATGTGCTGTGATAGGGGGCATTCGCCTTGATATGTTGAGCATACTTCTTCAGAGCTGGCAGTGTAGAAAAGGTGGCCAATGTGATTTAATAAATCAGTTTATTTACAGCTTACTTGAGGCGTTTATACATATTAACCCTAAAACTATATGATCTCAGTTTAAATAAATAAATAAAAAACACTAATGGCATTTTGGTCTGTTTATCCAGCAGGAACACTAGCTCTGCCACTTTATACAATTTCGGGAAGAGCTAGCTCGGGTAGCTACAAGACTTTGTAAAGGATGAAATAAGAGGTTGCAGCTGGTGTTTACATTTAATCTCCAGCTGACAAAGCTTATTTTTGACAATTAAAAATACAAAATGAATAACTCAGAAATCATCAAAAGACGGTTTCATTCTGTCCCACTGTGCGCCGTCAAAATGAGAATGTATGAGCTGGTAGTTTCCTTGTAGAAAAGATCTGTCATTATCTGTGAAACACCAGGATGAAATAAAATGCATAAGTATGTTCGTCAATCCACATTTCCAGTGTGTAGCCTGATAAAATTGGAGGAACTTAGGAAGAACCACTGGAAAAAAGAGTTATGGCTCTGCCCCATAGAATGTGCTTTAAGCAGTATGCCATTATGTCTCAAGGTCAGTACAGAAGAGCGGCCTAGGAAACGTAAGGAGTATACCTCAATAGCATTATCTCTATAGTACATAGAGCGTTTTCTCAGTATCGAAGCCTGTGTTATTTGCTTTTTCAGGAGACTTCTAGGGACCACATACAGTCTATAAATCCACCACCTCCATTTTCACAATTTTCAGGTGATTCTCCTATTAGATTTAAAGAATGGTTTGGGGCTCTTGATGCTTATCTTGGAGCATTGATGGTTTTGCTAAAGTATTAAATAACTCGCAGGAAGAAATAGAGACTGCGTGGCCAAGAAAAGCAAGGATGACAAAGTGTTCATATCTAGGAAGAAAAGTGTCCATGGTTGTGATGGTGCATGTTTTTGGTGTGAGTCAATAAACCATATTGCTTCTTTTAAGATGTGCCCTGTGAAAATGAAAGATTGTATGATGTGTGGTGTAGTTGGAAATTTCGCGAATGTGTCGTAATTCATGTGAAAAGAGGTTTGTACAGTTAGGAAGGTGCACCAAGGAAAAGTTAATTTCTCCAAAAGTAGATCAAAAGTATCTTTATTGTCATCAGTAAACATTGGACATCAGCCTCAGACATCGCGTTTCGTTCCTCAGACAGAACTTCATCAGGGCTCTTTCGATAAATAATGGCAAAAGTTGCCCGCGCGCAAAACATGCCATGGGGGACCGCTTGTGCCTAGACCTTCAGACAAATCCACTTTTTAGAATAGGTAAACCCCATGGTATCGGTAATGATGATAACAACCAATGGGAACAGCCAGTATCATTGATAAGACACACCGACGGTAACAACGATTCTTCGGTTACAAGTATTCAAAGCTTGAAGGTCTAGGCACAAGCAGTATACTTCTCAGATTGTTTGAATGTTTGCTTATTTTAACTGACAATAAAGATACTTTCGATTTACTTTTGAAGAAAATTTACTTTTCCTTGGTACAAATTCCTAACTGTACAAAGTTTGTATCTGGTTTCCAGTAGAGCTGAACTGCGGCAAGCTCTGGAAGTAGCTGCACAAGATCCTCACTATTTAAGAAATTTTGGGATTTGACGTGCTGAACCTTGGTCAGCCGAGATTCGAAGTGTTTTTGTTACCACGTGAAAAGTGGTGTTGAAGAGTTAATGTTGTTTTTGGCGAACAGGATGAGCAGTTAGTAATCTGGGACTGTGTGTAATTGTTCATGATGATGATGATGTACCCAGATCTAAAGCTCCCATTGATGATTTATGTGTTCTAGTAGTTGTAGTTTAGGTCCATTTGAATGGAACTAAATTGACCAGCACACCTGATAATGATGGGTCAAAGCCATAAATGAAAAAATTGTGGTCCCGGTGAAATGGAGCCATCTAATCACCTTAGGAAGGGATCACATTCAAGAAAGTAAGATGAACACAGCACTGACGATTACAACTCCAGTTCGATCAGCACGTTTATGATTGAAGCTATATGTACTTTATGTCTTAAAAGCGAAACATTGCTTGAAGATTCTAGAACCAGTGAGACATAGAAAATGGCGCTCATATGCAGACACTTCATTAATGTGCAGTTAAAACTCTGCCACAAGCGGATTCGTTACGCGTTTGTGTCTGAAGCCTGCTGCCTTTTCAACAGGCACAAGCATAAGTGGTTAAGAGCAAAGTATTTTGAAAAAAGTTGAAATACCAATGAAAAAAGTGTATCACGTGCCGCAGTTCACACCCCATTGGTTTAGTCAGTAAATAACCCAGTGCTATTGACACATGGTCTTTTTTTATGTTTGCTGGCCTGAGTCCAGTTCTCAGTAGGCAGCTGTTAAGCACCATTAAAGAGCGCACAAAATGGCCGCCTTGTTAGCAGTCTGCCGAAAGACGTCAAAAACTCTTCGGAGACAGACAGGAAGGTTTTGCTTTTTCTTCTACGTTTGCTAACAGGTTCAACAAGGGCTCTGAAGTGAGAGCACTTAGGAGAAATTGTAATAAAGTTTAGAAATTTAAATGTTTTTGTCTACGACGTTAGGTCTGGCTTTCAAAACCAACTGTCACATGGTGTATGAAAAAAAATATTAATGGAGAGAATAATCTTATCCTTTTGAAGAAAGTCCAGTCCAATCTAGTTGCAATTTGAAACTGGCTTGCAATTCTGTGAACTGGTGTAGAAATCGCCACATTGGTTTTAGGAGTGTGCAAATTCATGCTAGTTTTGTTTTCTGTGAAAATTATGTGAAATTATGCGAATGGCAAGCAAGGGAGGCCTCGTGACGTGTAAAAATGTCGCACAACATACCGAAAATTGAGTGGCTTGAGCGGAATAAGCCTCTCGGTGAGACACTTAAAACTGTATAATGGGGTAGTGAGAATGTCACAAGTTTTGTGATTGGTTAACTTTGGAAATCTCTCAGGGGTCTAATTGGTTTCAGGTGGTATTTTGATTAAACAGTAACTTAAAAGTACCCCAAATCCCATTACCTGCAACTGGAACCGGTAAAAAAATAAAATAACAAATAACAAAAAAACAAACATAACGGTCAACTGAACTTCCGGTAGGGCATGATCTGGGAGACAACTATCAAACTGCTGTCAGAAAATCCAACTGTCTTGGGTGCTGATGGTTTTGTAATATGCTACTACAAATTCACAGTAAAGGCACAGCTGTATTTCTAGGAGGCAAAACCAGGTGGTTGAAATGCATAACCGTACCTGCTTGTATGCATACAATTCTTTGTGCGCCTGGTGTCTTAGTCTGAAAGATAAAGAAAGTAAAAACAATTACTAGGTGTGGAGATCCTGAGCGTCTGCGTTTAGAGGGGATCACAGTAAATAACTAACAATCACCTTCACTATATCATAAATATAAATAGCTGTAAGGCCGTAACCCAAGGCAATGCCAGCATAAAGTACAAGGTTAACAAAAGTTATTTTATTTGCGTGTGGAAATAAAATAACCACAAAGGAGGTCGCAGAGCATTGTGTGCTTGGAAAACTGTAGAAAAAATGCCTAGCAGTAAACCACGCCCCTTCTCATTTTATTTTTTACATATAAATGCAATTTTAATGCAAGGCTTTGCCGAGTTAGTGGTATACAAAATCCAACAAACAGAAAAAATACATAAATGCAAATCCAGAACAATTGTCATGTGTATGGAGAGGGCAGTGCAAGCTTTGTGGTAGATGTACCCACAAGGGAAACGTTCTCATTATGCACGCCTGTGGTCTTCAAACTTTTCCTGCTGAACTTCCACTGAGGGAAATAAAATCCAGTTTAATCGGCCCACCATATAAAATAAATTGTCAGACTTTCCAATGTTTTTACAAGTCTTGCAGCCCTTCGCTCCCTCCAAAAAAAGGGAACAGTCCCAGAATTTGAAGACCACTTAGATACATGTTTGGTCTGATAGATGATGGAATGGTTGAGAGCAAGGTTTAGAGCTGGTGCTTTTCGCAGACATCTAAATGACCATAACTTGGAGCACATCTGCTGGCTTCCACTGAATCTCTCGGTCTCTTTTTCTGACTCAATCCTCTATTAAGAGCTCTACTGGACAAGACGCCTTATGGATATCTTTAGGGATTCAAAAATGTGTTCAAAGCTTTGCTGGTGGTGTGCAACTCGTGAGATCGTTGCCACCTCATCATCAAAACGTTCCTTAAGTTTAGCAACCAAGTCCACTCTTATTTCTAGGTTTCTCGCTTTATCGGAGTAATGTTAGAAAATGATGGTGTAGACAGAATTATCCAGCTGTAAAGTATATCTAGGTGCCACACCAAAAGTATTAGTCTGCCCCATGCATTCAATGAATTTAGTTACACAGCTTAAGGTTTTCATCAGCATCCATTTTACAAATGAAACACATATGTATGTTCCAGGTGAGGAGACTGGTTGCATGATTTAGTCCTGAAAATCAGCCCACTCAACCGAGTTAACTAAAAGATGGAGTGTTACAGATACGCACGACGTTGAACCTTCACTGGCGTCCACCATGTTCAGCTTTTTTTTCTAAGGTCATTGTCCATTAACAACAAGAGAAAGAACTATTTTGCCAACTGATCTGCATGTTGTTTTAATACACTCCTACCTGTAAACAAGCATTGGTATAGCCAATAGGTCTCGTCAATATTTACAAAAAGTGACACAGTTGAAGGCTGCAAGAAGCATGTTATGCCACTTACAAGAGAGGACTCCTCAGGGATCTTTAAAATACCATAATATTAGAAATATATAATTAGATCCCGAGATGTGGCTCATATGGTCTTTAAAAAGCAATTTTACTCGAATGCAGTTGCTTTTGTTGATTAGGTAAGTTGTTAAAGTTTTCCAAGATAATTGGTCAGTTGCTATAATGTCAAATTACCACTGAAACCATGAGTTAATGCAGATGAAAATGTGCATAAATAATGTGCATAGTGTCTAAAAAACCAAAAACACTATATTGTGGTGTGCGGAATAAATTCCTTCTTGTCCCGCTGCACATCTCTCACACAGTAACACTGCAGAAGCAATGTTTCAGAGATCTTGAGTTTCCTGAAGTCCATGTGTGAGTAAGCCATCCAGTCTACGTTTTCTCATTACATTGTGCAATTTGCAGTCTTGGTTTTATACTGTGATTAAAAAAATGTAAAATTACCTTGTTGTTTATGCCAAGAAGATGCTTGACTAAAAGGAGACTTAACAAAAACAGAAGGATAGGCAAGCGCACTTTATAAGAAGCCGCACTACAGTAGTTCGCGTCACTTCCTGAAGGTCTGCTGCAGAACAAGAGAAGGTAACGCCGAATGTGGACTCATGTGGGTAAAAGTACCGAGAGGGAATGGAGGAAAGAAGGAACAAGTTGTACTGAGGTCAGTGATGACACAGGAACTGGAGTAGAGGAGGAGCAAGGGACAAAGAATGGGTTCACAAAAAGAGGAGCAGAAATACCGAGATAAATTTAGAAGAAGGGGAGCCGAAAACAAAGAGGTGAGCAGGACAGCAGGGGGCATCGCTTGACTCCTAAATACCACAAGCATCTTGAATGCTCGACCTAACCAGAATGTAGACTGGCCAGTTGTAAGGAAAACGATAGTCCTCTGAAGTTGAGGTGTATGCATCACTTCCCTGAAGTCATTGGAGCAGTGACGTATTCAAAGCTAGAGTAGAGTACAGTCCTGGTGGCTGAAGTCAGTTTAATGCACCAAACACTGTTCAACTGAACGGGCTAGAGCCACATTCAAAGCACCTGCCGTGGAACTTAGAATAAATCCGGTTCCATTAAATATAAGCATACACATTTTAGGGAGCGGACAAGCTATTTTTGGAGTTGTAGAGCTGAAGCGTCTGGCATGCTGACGCCTAAATAAGAACAAGAACCCGGAGCTGTAAAAATCCACGTTCAAAGCACCCACAGTTGAACCTTGAAAAAAGAATCACATGAGCGCACATACGCATAAACAGCCATGTTGAAAGCACCCACTGTGGAACACAGAAAAAAACGATTGCATGATCGCACATATGGGTAAACAAAACAAGCCAGGGCATGAAGTAAACACGAACACTTCTCACTACAAGAGTGGAAGCAGGTCTTAAAAAAAAAAATTGTCCTACGAAAGTATCGGAAATAACATGAAGAGTACGAGCACATGTAACAGGGGCAGTGCATATGGGAGGTTACAAAACTTGAAAAGGAGGGATTTATAAGCCATTTCACCAATCGAAAGCCAGAATTTAAATGGACAGTAGAGGAACCAATGAAACAGATGGGCGGTGCTTGAAGTCTAGATTGTAGATACAGCATGTCTCAAAGAGACAGGGTGCATGTGCTGCCTAAGTGTGACCTAAAAAGGACAAGTTACTTACCTGTGACAACAGTTTTGCAGCTCAATCAATACTTGCCATAAATACCCTTGTTTTGCACACCCCTGAAATCTACAGGTGCAGGTAAAAATATTCTGATGGCAACCTTAAGGGCTTCAATTTGACGGAAATGCATGAAACTAGACCCTAAACCTTGCGGGTTTCAAAAGTAACCAGACTGCCCTTTTATTCAACATAATCTACTTATTACACTGCCACCACCTGAAAGCATTGCCAGGAAGGGGTAGAGAACAGCTCATTCTTTATGAACAACTCTTCCCATCGTACCTATTAAACAAGTCCAGATAAAGTAACTGTAGCCAGACATTATTTTGGGCTGGTTCACAAAGCAAATGTACAACCATTCTGATTCTGACCTTTTCTTCCGAACTCATGTTTCCAAGTATTATTATACAATCTATACCTGACCACTTGCCTACTCAGGCTTCAACTTCAGTAGAGGCAACAAAGAAATGGTCCTTGCCAGAAGGCCACCTGCCAGAGTCCCAATTCCACTTTTGCTGCACTGAACAGATTACAGTCTTCTTGCATGCCACTACCTACCTCATCAAAAGACTAAAGTACCACCACATTACTCACACCTAGTGCCACTGGAAACTGTATTGGCAACCCGCCCTGATCAACAGCTTCAAGGCCTGCTGAATCCCCTACAAGACAGTAGCAACACACTCACCTCCATGCCTGGCAAAATATCGGTTATAATTATTATTGCTGGGCTAGGAAAGGGCCAGTATGCAGATCCTGGTATTGCTCCACTAACACTAGTTCGCCTAAAAACCTTAAAATTGGTACTGTATACAGGTAGACAAAATAATTCTTACATTAGTACAGGCCAAGGTTACAGTCTAACTCCAAGGAAGCACTTGGTAAGTGGGGAAAATAAAGCGAAAAAGTAAAGAATAAACAGTCCAAACTACTTTAGGAAAATTGAAAATAAATGTATTAACTAAAAGCCAGAAAAAGCTTATCAAAGTATTTTAGGGACTTTAGAGAAAAGAGATGCGTGCGTGCGTGCCTCTGAACAGGGTGGTGTGCTACGTCAACTGAAGAAAGGTTCGACCAGTCATAGTCATTTTTATGGAGCAAAGTCATCGCCACTTGTATGGGTGAAGAACGCTTCAACAGAAAAAGTAGTCTGAGGTTCAGTCCAACTGAACCTCAACACAGAAGCTAGACGTTTCCTTTCTTTAGCAGTCAAACATTATTCAGGCTCCAAAACGTATTCAAAGGTCTGAGGTCCCCATTGGGATACTGTGTTCGTGAATAACTTATCGATAGCAGTTTTCACTGCAACCATCCCATCTTAAATGTCTTGTAAATTGAAAATAGGGTAACCTACAGTTTTGGGTAAAAGCTATTTACCCCTCTTCCTAGAATGTGCAGTTCATCAGAGGAACGTCTAAAGGCAGAAGAAGAGACCCCATCGCATGTTTGAGATTTGCCCAACTGTGGGCTGTTCTCTGCAGCCACAAATAAATAATTACATATTTCATGGGCGAGAGGTGGTATTCTTGGACCACAACTAAAACTTGACATCAGCACAAACTTTCTCAGGGAAATTCACCAGCATACATAAAAGTCTACGGCAAAAGGATCCCACACAACTACTTGGATGTTTACTGAATACTGGAACAACATCAGTAACAAAATTATAATTTAGAAGCATGACCTACGTACTGCACTGTCACCCACTGGAAGTTATGAAATAGCCACTAAATCAAAGAGGTTACATTTTAAACATTAACTCATAGGGAGCCAATGCATAATTATTTTTATCTAGGTAAAACCCAACCGCAGACACAGGGAAGTTGTGGTCTTTGAAAAAAGTGCACACTATTGTACAGAAGTAGCCCAGCCTTTGTGTGAGATATAGGTTACACATGCTCGCTTTGTACAAAAGAAGTGGTCTCATGCACACAGCCTTAGGCTTGCCCTGAAAAGGATTACATTTGGAGAAATTCCAGGAGACCAGTATTTTCAAACCATGCACCTATGATCTGGACAAACATCATTCCTCGGATCCGGATTGGCCCAGTGAGTGTTTAGAACGGAGTTATAAACATTCCCCTACCAATAGGGTCCAGTCGTCAGTGATCTGAAGACATGCTTTCACAGGCTCAATGCTCTAAACATGACCTCATCCCCACTTGCATATTTCAGAACATGCTCCCCGGATAGGTATGGCCGGATAGGCACTAAGTCCCAATACCAGTGTTGGGTATTTTGGCGTGGTGCTTCGCAAAGAGTGCTTGTCTACCCACTGGAACTTAAACGTGGTACTTTTATCGCTGCTTTGTACGACCAAGAGTTGGATTGCTGTACATTAAAGAGAGGGAGAAGTGTGGCTCACTGGTTAGAGGAGGCAGACCTGGAAGCAGAGGTCAGCCCGGGACCAGGGTTCAATTCCCGGCTCGGCGGGGTCTTGAGTCCTAAAATGTCCATGGACTCGACAATTCTCGCTCCGGTGCCTACTCGACTCACGGGTTCACACTCTGCGCAATAGCTTGCTTAATCTCCACAACGGCCCCTTGCGGCGGGATGCCTGGCTTTCTCCTTGCGGATACCCTGCCGGGGTTATCTCTCAGGGGAATACCAGGACGGGTTCCCTAAGCAAGCGCTTAGAGACCGGTTTGTGATTTGCGCTATATAAATACCTGTACATTTACATTATCCATACAGGTGCTCGAGCTGCATTAGGACACAACTGGGACAAAGGCTCATGAGGCGAAAGGGACATGTTACTTAACATCTCTGGCACAGCAATCAGAAGGTATGTGGCAATCAAAAGTAGTCATAAAGGCCCTACATAGTGTGTCATTGTCGGCTTAGGAACAGTTTTTGTGGATCCTTGGAGCAGAAGTGCCTGAAACTGCTCACTTGAGGAATCAGAGGAGTGTTACGGGTGTCAGCCCACTTCAGATATTTTTACTCAATCTCAATTTACTAAGTAGCATTGATATACAAAGCATGTGAGTTTTACAACAAAATACCTTGAGTCTTTTCACTGAACAGTTTTAGCAGCAGAGTGACATTAAAGATTGGATAAAAAGCCAATGTTGTGTGTAAATGTCAAACTTTTATGTTTGCCTTAGGAACATACCCCTGGGTACCATCACCAAGCATGCAGATTTTCTGTAGTCGTATGGCAGGTGTAACAAAGGGAACAGGAGCAGGTATATCTAGTGCCATTTATTGTTGGAGTAAGTGGGCGTTTTGAGTGATAAAAACACTCAAACGTCCCTATAATTGACATGGACTTTCTTTAGGAATAGGGATTTCCCACCTTAAAGAATATATTCAGGTCAAAACAAAAAAGGTGACAATGCATATTTCCGATGCGATTGTATGCATTGAAATCTATGATACTTTGAGCTTTCCACGTGCTCTGCTGGATATATTTGAAGACCTACATGTTGAAAATCTAAACAAAGAGCAGAACAGCATTCAGGCTTTTTTTATGAATCAGATCCCAAACAGGTAATAAACAAGCAGGATGCTCCATTCTCCCTTCAACTTTTTGAAGTATGGAGATACACAATCTTGCCTAATTACCCTGTGTGAACGTGAAATAAATTATTACTGTGGGATATTTCTTCTCAGCCAAATAAAGTTTGATGATGGTAGGGGGGTGGCGGGTGGGGGTGGAGTATGCCACCCTTTAAAGCTTGTTTGCAGGTCTGTGCTGCAACCTAAAGATAAGATTAGTACTGTATCCTGCCGACTATCAAACATGTGCGGATTTCAACATTAGGCTCAATATACTAGAAGTTTTTTTTTGTTTCAAGATTAGGTCACAAAATATACATTTACACTGTGCAATAAACACGCTTTAAATGTAAGGAAAATGTTCAAACTCAGGTAGAACTGCGGAATCACATAAAAATTGTACAAATAGTATGTTTAAGGGAAAATAATTTGTCTGCAGAATGAAAACTGGTGACTTATCACAAAATAAGTACCCTTCTACAGTGATAGTAACAGGTTATAACAGCATTATAAATTATAGCGGTGGGGCTGGAGGGGGGGTCAAATAACATTCTGTACATTTACCTCAGTTATTAGAAACCTTAGACTCTTGGCGACGAATGACTGAAATCTGTAAAACAGGCAGCACAGTCTAGAAGACAAAACCTCATCAAAGTCTCACATGTAAACAACAGGATATCATTTAAAGATGCAGTGTCTCTTTCTCTGCTCCAGTTGTCTGAGACTACCACTTTTTTTGTACATTGGTACCCTTCAGTCCAAATAATGCCCACCATTGGTAAGCACCAGGCGTCCCAACATGATCCCATTACGTGCTGGTGCACGAGACACGCACACCCGTTTTTGAAGAAATCTAGGGGCCTACAACACATGGACAACTTGGTGACTATACAAGTTGGCACATGAGCTCTGGAGATGACATGGCACCATCTCCGTATTTCTGAATTAGGCGGCTCACTTCCTCTACACACAGTGCGATTTCTTCATAACCAGGTACACAGTTTCCTCAGGCACCTATTCACAGATGGATCATGGGATCACTTTGCTGCTTGAATCTGTCTCCAGGCACTACCTTAACGTATGCCTTGCATCCCTCAGCACTGAAATGTTATAGGGCAGATAATGCTGTACTAAGCATGCAGCCTGCTAGTCTCCAAAACTAATTTTGCTAGATTCATGTTCCTCAGCCAGTCCATCCCAAAGCAAACCACTTTTAATTTCCTGGCGTCCTCTCAGAAATTAGGCTGTTTATCGAAACAGCATTTACTTTCGCAAAGTATAAAACATTTATTTGTGAATCCACCCTTAAATGTTGAGGTTTTAAATGTAAAAATGACCTTATGGCACTATCAGCCCCTTGAGCGGCGCTCAGCATGTGGAGCAAGAGAGAGAGAGACACTGCATCCTTACCCCCTGCATTTTCAAATGACAATAAGGACCTTATTTCATCTGAGCAAAATCGTATCTCTTACAAAAATGATATCCTTCAATAAAGCACATACTTGCATGGACTGTGTGGAAGATGTTGGAGGCTTTCCCGACTAGGACTTTGCATGACCGTGATCGGAGATATCCAGTCGGAAATTTGGTCTCCAAACAGAAATGCTACAATACAAATCTACCGATAAGTATCTTTGGTAGCCACATATCACCCCCCTCGGACAGAACTAAAGAAAGTAATTAAGGGTCTACAGTGACATTGATCAGTGACGAGAAATGAAAATACATTCTCATCAAATTCCCATTATTGCTTATAAGCACATGGAAAATCTGGCACAGTTCCTTAAGTGAGACATATTTCCATATAAGTGGGTAATGAACTGTATAATTGAACCAGATCCCTGCCTGTGCCCCTCCCCTTATGAAAAAGCTGCAGGTGCAGCGAAACGCGTCAGGGACTTATGAAGACGAGGGCTGTTGGCATGATTGCGCTAAATAAAAGAAATGTTTTTCTTATCCTCCTGGAGTCGCGTCTCCCTTGCTCTGGGGCACCTTGAATCGATATATATATATATATGTGTGTGTGTGTGTGTGTGTGTGTGTGTGTGTGTGTGTGTGTGTGTGGGTGTGTGTGTTTTGAACCTCTGACATACTAGTTAACATTACACCGGACCATCAAATTACACTTTCAATTGAATTATGCTTTGAATGTTACTACTGAAATGTGATGCTGGGTTATTTCTGGTCTACAAAATGATTTGCTGTACTTGCATATTTAGATACATGCTTAGAACCTGTAGCATTAACACAGCACGCCAGTTGAATTAGACTTTTTAGGCTTGCCTTATGGGCCTGCTGCTTGTTTGAATATTCCATCTATACAGCCGGTCACGTCTCTTCAACCACAGGTCAACATAGTAGTTTTACTTTAAGATTTATTATGCTTGAGAAAACAAATTGATGCATTATAATTATATTTATACGCCTATGTTTCAGAGTCAAAACAGTAAATATTTTGAGAGTCCTTTGGACTAGAGCTTTGATCAACAGACCTCAGAGCTCACTGGATAATCTGTTCATGTTGTGCATTTCTAATGAGCTGTGCTCATGCTCAGTGACATATCGAACATCAATGGCCGTATTATACATTTAGACAATAGTATACACTTTCAGATCCAAAAATGTAAGATATGGACAGGTAAGATTTCACGAGGAATCACTGGATGCAATGTATTGAAAACATTGTTCTAGTTTGGGTCTTTTGGTCTTGAGAAATAGGTTTAGAATTTTGAGGTCTGTGATGTGTTGGCTCACTCTCCATGGGCAATGTCCAAGGTTAACAAGCAGGCGTTCCTTACCTTCCAGCCAATTTTACTTCCTTGTCCAGAGGCCTTTGTGGAACATCGGTGTTGACCATCCAAACTCTGCGAGCTCAGGCAAAGTTAGTAACAAAACAAAAAAAACACAGCAGATACGTACTATGTATGTTTTGTAAACTGGAATACGATAAAAGTGTAATAAAAAAATAGAAGCAGATACAGGCTCTCTGCATTTTCAGTGTGCAAGAAATCATGTGCTCTCACATCAGACAAAATTTCCTTTGCACTCAAATTATTGCCAAATTTTTCACTAATGCGTTATTATAACAACTTAGGTGACAAGTGTCCATTTGCATTAGCTGGGATGAGGATAGTATTCCTGTGCATCTACAGCAAGATGACTTAGAAAATCAGGATACATTTTATACAGCACTTACTACCAAGGATTTCAAAAGGTTTGGAAGACATTCAGCCTAAAATGAGCATCTCGGAACACGGGGGTGGCCAAGCACAGGGATCAGAGATTCACTACTCTTGCCCGGACTAAAGAAAAGATTTGGATTTCACGTATCTAGATGAGCAACCGGCCGAGACTGCTCCATGAGCAACCAACAGAGTCTGCTTTGCAGACAACTGACAGAAACTGCTCTACGGACAACAGACAGACTGCTCGACAGACTACACTGGGGGCGTGGAGTAGAACGTGGACCAGTAAGTCAAACGTTTCAAAACTCAGTAGACCACTTGAACCCACAAATCAACAGAATTACGA
Source organism: Lissotriton vulgaris (assembly GCF_964263255.1). NCBI lineage: Eukaryota > Metazoa > Chordata > Amphibia > Caudata > Salamandridae > Lissotriton > Lissotriton vulgaris. The sequence goes on along the minus strand of NC_141690.1, from coordinate 234,422,393 downwards.
AATGTGGACCTAAAATTAGTTGGTTAAACTTGTTCAGGAATTTCAAAGGAAATAATGGACATTTGTTAACTAGCTGGAAAAGAGCTAACGCCGCACCAAGCTCCTTTACATACTGAGAGGTTTGTTGGTCAGAAGTTACCAAGTGTGTTAATAGTGAACATTTATTCAGCTTACATTACAAAAGAGAAGTTCCTGGTACTGATTAGAGACATGACTGTTACCCTGCACCGTTGCAGCAGGGGGCCTTTGGCATCTTGAAAGCCCAAGAGCCTCTCATTGGTTTCCTTGATATTCAAACTGAATCTTTTTTTTTTAATCCAATTCTCTATAACAAAAATGGGGATGACTGTAAGAGTGACATAACAGGTAGTGAATATCCTCAAGGTAAACCTACTACAGAATACGTTACCATGGGTGGTAAAGAAAAGCTCCAATAATCAACTCTTGCACTAGGATAAACTTTCAGCCTTCTGTCAACTCTGCACTCTATTTTCCCAAAAGCATCAGTTGATTCTTCTAAGGAATACTACTGAAATACAAACTAGAGTTTCCCTTCCCGAGATGGACCTTGGTAAATTAACCTTCAGCATGCAGCACAAGATTATCAACGAGATTAACCCATTTAGCGCGTCGAACATTCCGCCCCAGTGCGGACGTTCGATCGCGCTAACGGGATTCAGACGTCCAACGGTCGTGCGCAGCACCAGCGAGGTAGTGCACGCGACGACCGTTGGACGTTCGCAGCACGGAAAGGGTTAAAGAACTAAACACATGTCGAGCTGATGGTCCAAACATTTCTTTCGGAGAGATCCCTTACAAAAGGATCAACATCCAGAAATCAACCAACACCCATACAATATAGGGATCTCGATTGTATACAACTTTTTTAAATGACTGATCAGACTGAAAGCGTCCACGAAAAATGTAACATTGGCACATGTACCAATTTGCGCCATGATGAGGCCTGGCCTGAGCACCCGAGGCGTGAGCTATTCCAGTAAAATCGATTATAATTTCTGAGTAATCACAGGCACAATTTAGTCCATATATTTCCCTCACCCGCCCTTGAATTTGTTAAGTGTAATAAAGCTAGGGTTACTGTGACTTGAACCCTGAGTAAGGTCTTTCCAATCCTGTGCTTTTTACATTATCGCAGCCATAAGGTTATATAAACCAGAAAACTCTAGTAGTGTCTATATAGGGTTGCCCAAATATAGTCTATGCCACCTACAACAACAGCTACCATGTGTGGTGGCCAATATACTATTTCCCATGGTATGGGAATCCTCGTTTTCCATCCATGGACGAAAAAGATCCTATGTATCGTGCATGACGCCATACATTTTCATGGTCATACCTCCCTTCACAAAACATTTAGTGTTATTTCCCATCAAGATGGTTAGATAGAGCTCTGCTAGATGATTATAAATAGATGAAAACCGTAGCAAAGCAAAGGACGTTTTTGCATACCGGTCGAAAGGAGTCTATGAGACGGTCAACGGTGTTAAATGCGGGTGCAAGGTCCAGCAACACCAAAGCTGGAAGATTGCGTCCATTGGCACGCCTTCTCAAGTCATTTAGGGCTTTCATAAGCACTGATTCAGTCATCAGGATAACATAGTTACCAAGAGACTTACAACAACAACAAAAAGCATAGCTAGTCTGCTAGTTTAATAATGCTCTGCTTTATACTAAAGCCGATAGTACAGACATTTTGAAGGCTTTAAGTTTAACCATACTTTTAGACTGCGGATGCTGCAGAAATGTAGCACACATTTTTGCGCAAAATGCAATTTTTCATTGGGATTTTAAGCAACTAAACTGATGTTTATAAGCAGATTTTAGTTGACAATCCTGCAAGTCTGGTGGAGGGCTAAACTGCATCTACAAAACCCCACAGATGTCTCCATTAAGTAACAGTCTCAGCTTATCTGTCGAGGTATTTGTTGTTTATCAGATTGATGCTACTGAATTCAGGCTGTTGAATATTATATTTTTCCAGTCTCTGCAACCATTTGCAAACAAGCTACAAATTGAGGTATTTCTGCAACAGACAATTTTCCAATCTTGTTTACATTTTTTTGTTGCAATATATCCATCAATGCTCGCGTGCTAGGCATTCTCAGCAATATAATCAAGATTTTAAAACCCTACCATCGGGAGCCCACAGCCACGATGTGTCATATATAATGTGAAAACAATAACAAAAAGAAATTACCTAGTAGTTGGCCAACCTTACCCCCAGTGCTGCCCAAGAGATGAAATAGGAATTTTGATCATTAACACAGAATGAACATTTTCCAAACCCTATAATTCTGAGTATTTTAAAATATTTTTCATAAAAAAGTATTTTCTTACCTCCTCCTTGGTACTACTTTTGGCCCCCTTGCGATGAGCATCTTGCATCGTCAAGCGACTGGGGGCATACTATCATCCCAAGCCTTCTTTACAGCTGTATGAAAAGATTTTAATTTCGGGTGGCAATAATGTAGTTTTAGTAGACAGTTCCGCTGCCATTAATTGTTCAGAACAAAAAATTACAGAGCAAAGAGACCCAGTCATAAGGACAAACTGCAAATAAAATGCCCTTAAATTTGGCAAAATAAACGGGATTGAAATTAGGAAAAAATATTCTTGTCTAATCGATAAAAATCTGAGTGCAGAAAGTTGTATAAAAAAACAGGAAACCAAGCTGAAGCTAAGAGCACAAAGAGATATCACTTCACACACCAAGCTGAATAAACCAACTGTTAGCAAAAGGGGTGAATTGAGGCTACACATAGGTAATGATGGTTGAGATTTCCCATTATGCAGGATATAAACAAGAATATCTTACATTTTAAATGAATCTACTTTTCTTGAGAATGCTGTTAGACATTCAACCCCAGAGTCCAGTATGCAGTCTTCAGTCCTGGGTTTGTATTTGAGGACAACATGACTAAATTATGCAGAGAAGTACACGGGTGCACACTTCAGATACAATTTTGTCAATCATCACACCCCCACCCTCCCAACATTTTGAAAAATGGGATATAAATGCACACCGCAGCACTCATGCACACTCCTCTCCATAGCACAAATGGCACTGTCATACTGCAGTGTGACACTACAATTGACCAGCCAGCTATTTAGAACCAATGATCTCTCCGGTGTAAAATCTAGTTTGTGGTAATGGCTCATGAGAATCCTTTATGAGAATCTATGTTATGAGTAAAGATCTACCCACTGTCATCCAGTGATTCATTGGAGAAACAATAGAAGAGAGAAAAAGGTTCTCAGAAGCCCGCTGCTGAATGCTGGGGTTGCCGAATACCAGAGTTGCCTCGTCTTGATTTTAACTCGTGCCTCTTCTTTCCACCACCGTACATAAAAAATTTTTTTAACATCCCTGTTTCTCCCTTGGTCATATATTTCCTATTTTTCAATTCCTCCTTTTTTCTCACTGATGATGTCCTGGTCCCAAAAAACGAGTGTTGCCTGCCCGCACTGGCCACTGCAGGAGCACGCTAAACGGTTGCCATCCGGCAAGATATCAAGTTAGGCAAACATACTGGCATAAGGTTCTAAAATAGCCTAATCAAATGGGATCAATATGTATTATAAAAGTGTTTATAAAATTATAGAAAAGTTATAGGAGAAACAGAACAAAAGTAAAGAATGAACAGAATAAAAGTATAAGAAGAACAGAATTTGTCTCTCGAATTCCCTCAGCATGGTAGTTGCGTCTATAGCAGAAAGACACTAAGTGTTTTCCGGAAGGGGTTACACCCTGTCAAATGCAAACAAGAAATAACGGAAATCGCTGTCCACCTATAGTAATGAAAAGCCTGTAGAGACAAGGATATAAACATTTAACAGCTGCCGTGCCATTCTTTTAGTGTCCGTTTTACGCAAAACAATATACATTTAGTTTTTAAGTCAAACTTATTAAGACCTTCTTCTACAAGAGCACTGTACCGGTCCTAGAAAAAAAATAGGCAGTACAACCTTCTAGCTCAAATGAAAATCGGACATGGAATTATTCATCACAACAAAAGGTGGATACAGCAATTCTAATGCACAGATTCTCTGCAGACAAGTCATACTGAAAAGAAAAGGATCAGGTGGAATGCCACTGGGTCAATTTGCTGACAAGGCGTCCATGACAATTTAAAAGAACTAAATTAAAGTTCTAGATACAAGCCCAATCGATCCGGATTCGATATCTCTGCATTGGCCTCGTAACCATTTAACGCCTGTAGTCTGAATAAGATTGAACATTAGTATCTTAGAGTCCAGGAAATTGTAGCATTCAGCCTAATATGACTATAAATAACCTGAAGGCAGAAGTCTTGATGTTGGTCCTAGCGTCCGCAATTTCAGTAAGTTCTGGTTCTGTTAAGAACATGGTCTTGTAACTTGAACTAAGATCATGCCTGCTTGTTAAAGGGTTCAAAGTGATGCTTACCAGCAGCCAATCACACAGATTTGGAAGCGAAGCCTTTGTCGTGCGAAAAAGAGTACACTAAATCATGAACAGTTACAGTAGGTTACAAAGCAGCAACTATTTGGCACAGCCCAAAGTATCTCACCATGGGCATCCTTCAAGAGCTGTAGAATGTAGTCCAAGATTTGCTTGTAAAAGGAGAATGCTTTAAAAGCATCCAGCTTTTAACTCAACTAATTCGGGACAGAGCTCCTCCCAGTTATCTCTTTCGCTCTTCGAAACTGCCGACATGTGTCGTTGTTATTATTAGTGTTTGAGGTAGGATCTGGGGCGGATCTGCTCAAAACTTGAATATGCGCTGTATGTGAGGCTTAAGGATCCATTTAGATCATCTCTCCATTTATTCAGTGCTTTGAGAAGGGAAATAATAGGAGATATCCTGAGAAGACATTTGATTTGTCAAAGCCTTCACCTCACTGAAGAGCAAAAGGTAGGCCATTTTAGAGGCATCTACACAATTGTCCTCTTCTGCCTCAAAGAAAGTATTGGTCTAGAACCGTATTTAGTATGAACATAAAACACTGTAGCCCTTTTCCTGTAAAGATACATAACGACATGAAGCGTCAAAAAATTTGTGTCACTAATGCCGTCATTTCAATTGTGCAGGCCTAGCCACAGATTACACCATGGCTTAGAACCATTTCTAAAACAGAGATGTAACACAAAAGAAGACATGAACTATTATTTTCTTTTTTTTTAAAGAAAAAGAAAAGGGTTGATCCTGAGGACCAGAGGTTAATTATGGCATCAAAGCACATTCAGTATAATGATCTTCTGAAGTTTAATTTTCGTAGAGGGAGAGTGTCCCTGGGATGACCTTCACACACGTGGGTGTAAAGGAAGGAGAAACACAGGTTAGAAGGAATGACCCTAGTTTTATCACAACTGTTTGCCAGTGATAAGCGGCCAACTATGACAAGTGTTGGCAAAAATAGCCTTCATTTAAATCAAGGTCAGCTATAGGTGGAGTTCAGAAATCTCCCAAGTCTTTTTGTTTAGTCTCTCAACCCTAGTGGAGGGCAAAGTGAGGCGAGAAACCGAATGCTGGAAGGTGTCATCTACAAAAATGGATGATGCACAAGTTTCGAATTGTTAAAGTTCTTTGTTTTAGAATGCATCCTGAATATGTGGTGGAACTCGAGTAGTCATTTCCACCTGGTACGATCGTACAAAACTCTGCAGCACGTCTGCTCTACCATGTCCCATGGCATCCTTCTAGTGCCACTCATCTTTGTCCTACTCATTGGCTGACTGTTGAGAACCACATTCATTTCAAAGCTTTACACTTATGCATTAGGCTTTATATGGTGGTGGCTCTCCTGATCTCAGGGCACTAGTGTAATTAATCCCCCCAAACCCATCTGAGTGTTCTCTTCACTCTAAAATCAACTCTTAACTATCAGACCTTGTTATCAAAGTGTAAGGTAGGGAGGCGGGTTTTTACCTGTCTTGGTCCTACTTTATGGAACTCTCTCCCTTTAGAATCTAAATTTGCCTAGCTATTGTAACGGTAAGTTTGAATTCTATTAACCCCTTCTGTGCTGCGCGAATTTTCCCCCGGTGCTGAACGTTCCATTGGGCCTATGGAACCATGACGGAACGGTTCCGTCATAAGCACAGGCCACCTTATGCTCATGACGGAACCGTTCCGTCATGAGCATGGAAGGGGTTAAGGACACGGAGGTGAGGATTATGCTTCTTCCAAACTAGAACTTCGTTTCTGGACTTCCGTAGATTGCTGAACACCGGCTAAGTTGCCTGATGCCCTTCCTCCACTATCAGCGCTGGGAAACTCTTAAGTAGTCATGCACTTTAGAAATTAATTGATTGATTGATCTGGTAGGATGCAGATAATCAGTATCCATTTACTTTTAACTAGTAAAAGAACTTGATCCAGGGTCGTGATGGACAAACTCACATTTACTGAGCAAAGCAAGCTCACTAGGTTCTGTCTGCTTTTCGCCTAAACCTCCACATGGATGGTGATGATTCGCTGCGCTTTTCAGACACCAAATAGACCCTCACACATTCCAGTGCAAGCACTTTATAGGAAGGGGAACGACACACAAAAAAACAGGTTACGTATGGGGGCAAAAGAGGAGAAACACACTCCAGAGGGTGGAGCCAAGGGCTAGTCTATGCACATTTAAAAGTATAGGTAACAATAAGGCACGCGACAGGTGTGCGAATGGTCTAACCAAATGTAGATGGCCCGTTTTCAAACTTTGGCGACCTCCCTTACCCCTGCACTTTAAAGGGCAGATTTACAAGCCCCTTTGCACCACTTTTGCGTCACTTTCCCCATGTTAAAAGTGACGCAAAAGTGGTGCAAGGGGCTTGTAAATCTGCCCCCAAGTTCTCCAAGCAGTCCCTGCGATGCGCGGCGAGGACATGCGCCTCGAAAGCTCCCGCCCTCCTGCACGGAGTGTGTGGCCAAGCGCTGGGTGCGGTTGTTTGGACACAAAGAGGCGCTTTGTCTCTGGCCAGTGGGCGGACAGCCTCCATCGGTGTGTGCTGCCGCTGCAGCAAAACGCTGACGAAGGACAACATTCCCGAGCGTGGCCTTGTGTCGCCGCTGACGAGGGGGAGGCCACTGTTTACCAGAGGCGAGCAACACGAGGCAGCGCGCGCTCGAGCCCTGCTGCACGTCGGCGCGAGGCGGACGCAAACACGCCTGAGAGCGTGCACCAACGCACAGATCAGCAAACCAATGGGTGACTCCGGCTGCGGGGAGTGTGCGTCATCAACGCGGTCGACGCAGGTCACTCGAAAGGCCACTGAAAACTGTCAACGCTGTTGTGTATTGTAACTTAGTCTTATTTCTTCTATCAATCATCCTTGTTATGTATTGTAACTTAGTCTTATTTCTTCTATCATTCATCCTTGTTATGTTCATTATGGAAACCCTAATAGTATGTTTTCCCTTGTAGTTATTCCATCATACGTCACTATGATCATATTAGAATCTTCGGACTCTATAACTGTGACGTCACACGTACTGACAGGTCAGACGCAGTTGCCTTTTGACCTGGTCAGTCCGTTATGCTGTATCCCCCTGTGGGCCTTTACATATATATTCTCTAAATAAAACTGAAAAGGAGTCGTGCATTCTGGAGGCCCTCTGACGTTGAGAGCAAGAAGAAAGACAAATGAACGGTTTGGATACTTTAAATTACTCGTAACGAATCAAACTCTCCGCGGATTACTCCCAGAGTTCACTACTGTGACCAGTCGGTGTAGGAGCCCGCTTGTGACAGGGGTTTCCACATTTTGCAGGGATTGGGCCACAACAGGGTCTCGAGTTCACAAAATATATCCAGGATAAATGACTCGGTCTCATGAAGCGCCACGAAACCCCGGTTACCAATTGATGTGCTATGTCAAAGACAGTCAATTTCTACAGACCTATATAGACCTGAACACCCTGACAGAACATCAAAAAATGCAAACACGGGAGACATGGAAAGAGCTTCACAAACACTGTGAACAAGGCACAGGGTTTAATGCTTGAGATTAGCAGGGAGTGGGAGACATCAGTAAAGGGGGCAACTAGAAAGAAAGAAAATAAATTAGAAAGAAAGATAACTCGAGCCCAGTCACCTTCTACTATGCAATGCATGCTGGGAATCATCCGGAAATGGTAAGGCCTCTGCTCATGGGTACGTTGAACGGATAATGCATTCTGGCAATGCACTAGTGGGTATCAGATAGTGGTGCTCCTATTAGAAACCATAAGAGGCAGCAGGTAGTGATCCCCGGGACCACTGCCTATTCCTCCTGAGGCTGTCAACACAACTCATAGTGTAAGGGGTCCCAGTGGTACACCTTCCTCTTTGCCAATTAGTTACCATCTCCTCTGCGGTGTCTGTAACTTATCAATCAATCAACATTTGTAAGGCGCACTAATCACCTGTGAGGGTCTCAAGGCGCTAGGGGGTGTGCAGCTACCGCTCGAACAGCCAGGTCTTGAGGTGTCTCTTGAAGGTCAGCAGTGCCTGGGTCGGTCGCACATGGGTGGGGAGGGTGTTCCATGTCTTGGCAGCGAGGTAGGAAAAGATCTGCCGCCGGTGGTCGTCCTGTGGATGCGTGGCACGGTGGCGAGGGCGAGGTCAGCGGAGAGAAGCTGGCGGTTCGGGGTGTAGAAGGTGAGTCGTTTGTTGAGGTATGCTGGTCCGGCGTTGTGGAGTGCTTTGTGGGCGTGGGTGAGGAGCTTGAAGGTGATCCTCTTGTTGATTGGGAGCCAGTGCAGGTCTCTCAGATGGGCTGTGATGTGGGAGTGGCGGGGGATGTCTAGGATGAGGCGTTCAGAGGCGTTCTGTATGCATTATAGTCTTTTCTGGAGTTTGGCCGTGGTTCCTGCGTAGGGGGCGTTGCCGTAGTCCAGTCTGCTGCTGACGAGGGCCTGGTTGACCGTCCTGGTTCCGGTGGGGATCCATCTGTAGATCTTGCGAAGCATGCAGAGGGTTTAAAGCAGGAGGAGGTGACGGCGTTAATTTGCTGGGTCATTGAGAGCGAGGAGTTCAGGATCAATCCCATGTTGCGTGCGTGGTTGGTAGGTGGGAGTTGGTACGGTTCCCAGCACTGACGGACACCAGGATTCGTCCCAGGCGGAGGGGGTGGTGCCAGGCGAGGATGAGGACCTTTGACTTGTCTGAGTTCAGCTTCAGGCGACTGTTCTGCATCCATTTGGTGACCGCCTTCATTCCGTCGTGGAGAATGGATTTGGCAGTGGTTGGGTCCTTGGTGAGTGAGAGGATCAGCTGGGTGTCGTCAGAGATGATGTTGAGGTTGTGTGATCGGACGATGTTGGTGAGCGGTGCCATGTAGACGTTGAAGAGGATTGGGCTGAGGGATGATCCTTGGGGTACGCCGCAGGAGATCTTTAGATCGAAATGGGGGGAGGCGGACCCTCTGGGTTCTGTAGGTGAGAAAGGAGGTGATCCAGGCCAGGGCTTTGTCGCGGATCCCTGCATCGTGGAGGCGTGCAAGTAGGGTGTGGTGGCAGATGGTGTCGAAGGTGGCCGAGAGGTCCAGGAGGATGAGAGTCGCGGTTTCGCCGTTGTCCAGTAGGGTCCTGATGTCGTCGGTGGCAGCGATGAGGGCGGTTTTGGTGCTGTGATTGCTGCAGAATCTGATTGGGACGGGTCCAGGATGTTGTTCTCCTCAAGGAAGTGGGTCAGGTGCCTGTTGACGGTTTTCTCAATGACTTTCGCCTGGAACGGTAACAGGGAGATGGGCCGGAAGATCTTGAGGTCTTTTGGGTCCGCTGTGGGTTTCTTGAGAAGGGCATTGATCTCGGCGTGCTTCCAGCTTTCCGGGAAGGTGGCGGTCTCGAAGGAGCTGTTGATGATCTTCTGGAGTTGGGGTGCGATGATCAGATTTGCTTTGTGAAGATGTGGTGAGGGCAGGGGTTGGATGGTGAGCCAGAGTGGATGGTGTTCATGGTTTTGATGGTGTTGTTGTAGTTGTGGGTCCAGGAGAGCAGGAGGTTGGTGAGGCTGGGGGGCAGTGAGTCTGCGGTGTCTGTGGCTGTCGGGAGGGGCTGGGTATTGAAGCTGTCGTGGATGTCTGTGATCTTGCGGTGAAAGAAGGTGGGTAGGGAGTCGCATAGGTCTTGTGATGGCGGGATGTCACTGGAGCTGGGGTTGGAGAGTTCCTTCGTGATGTTGAAGAGCTCTTTGCTGATCTATGCGTTGTTGTCGATGCGTTCCTTGAAGGAGGTCCTTTTGGTGGCGAGGTTTTCGAGCAGGGCGATGGAGTTGCTGTCGTTAGCGTTCTTGAGGTGGAAGTTAAGGTCTCTGAGGAGGATGTAGTCTGTGGAAGCAAGAGCGTGTGTGCAGACGATGTCGGTGATGGAATCGCTGAACTGTGGCCGGGGGGTCTGTACACGAGGGTTCCTCTAAGGGTGGTGTTTGGGTCGATGTGGATCTGGAAGTGCAGGTGTTCAGCCGTGCTGAGGGTGTCTTCGGTGCAGGTCGAAATTCTGAGGATATTCCTGCGGACAATAGTGATTCCTCCATCTGGTCTGTTGGTGCGGTCCCTTTGGGTGATCTTGTCGCCGTCCGGGAAGGCTATGGCAATGTTAGGCGCCGAGGAGAGGTTCATCCAGGTCCCCTTTATGAAGGCAACGTCCGGGGAGGCTGAGTCGAGTAGGTCCCATAGTTCGATGGCGTGCTTGTGGACGAAGCGGGTGTTGAGTAGTATGCATCTGAGATGGTTGCCTCCTGCCATGGCGGGTGGGGCAGGACGTGCAGGTGTTCGGCGACTGGAGTAGCAGCAGCTGCGGCAGGTGAAGGGTCATTGGGTGAGCTTCGGGGAGGCCTGGAAGCAGTTGGATGATCGGCCGGCGTTGAGTTTGTGGAGGAAGTTGGCGTTGTAGCGGCATCGGGTGTCGTGGCCATAGCGGGGGCCAGAGGGTCTGGCGCTGGGCGCGGCGGGCTTGCCTTTGGAGCGCTTGCTGCGCGCACAGTGATCAGCATGAAGTAGAAGTAGGGAAGTGGGGCAGGACCAGAGGAGGGATGGCGAGAGCGGGTCTGATTCGGGGTGGGTGGGGCCGTTGGGGCAGGAAAAAGCAAGCAGTGTAGGGTCAAAACAGTACAATAACAGTAACAACAGACAGTGGCCTAAGCAACACAAAAGAAGGAAAAGTTGTAGCACGCAAAACAGTAATGGCAGTCAAAAAATGGAACAGACACCTAAGGCGTGCTGCAGGCGCAAACCCTGCTGAGGCGGGGCTCTGAACCGGAGCGAAGCTACTGTGAGCAGGAGCTGCTGCGGAGTGCTAGCCTGGAACGGAGGCTTGCGAGAACAACTGTAGTAGAAAAGCATTGAAGTTTATCACTGTGACTTGCCCAAAGGAGGGGATGCCCATTTCACAGCACCTCCTAAAAGCAATTTGGAATAAAACTCGCCAAAATGATGCCAGAACGTTTGCTGTTGAAAGCAAGAACAATTTTGCCAATAAACCAAACTGGTTTCAACAAAGGTACAGGTACTATCACAAACTTATTAGCTTGGTCATTAATCATCAATAATGCTAAGGTGACTAATGTCTCTCTGTATGTCTGCTTTGGAGATTTTAGTTCGGCGCTTGACAGAGTACCAAGGAATAAATTATGTAAAAAACTGGAACATTTGTGGCATTCCTGCAACTTTGCTCAAAGCGATGCAACTTAATGTTACATATGCTTATAAAGCGCTCAAATACTAGATAAGGCGTCTGGGCTTCTATACCATATTACTTGGATACAAGTGAATATCGGTTATGGCTACAGGGTCTTGGGCTGAATTCAAACTTCTATTAGGCTGAAACAGTGGTGTGTTGCCACTTATTCATCCAGTGCCGGATGGGAAACCATTTTCTAATACCGTCCATATGGATGACGTGGTTCTTATAAGTAAGACACCAGTTGGTCTGCATTATTTGACAAGCTACACGAATACACAGCACCCAACAAACTAGACGTAAACTTAAATAAAACAAAAACAGTAGTTATAAAAGATGTATTTTTTTTAAATGAATAAGTGGGGGACTTGGTTCCTAAACAACACGCGTGTTGATGGGAACAGAGAATACCAATAGCCAGGACTAATGATCCACAGTAAAAGATCATTTCATGCACATAAACTGCACAATGAAGCAAAGTCCCATGCGTTCTTATCAGCATTTATTAAGTTATATGCCACTGTGAAGGGCCCATAACTAGACCCAATAGTGAAAGCCGTGAATGCAAAACTTTTACCAGCTATTGACTATGGAGGTGAAGCCTTAAGAGAAAGAGAAGCACTTACACCAGACAAGATTGCAACAAGAAACTTGTGAATCGCTATTTCATCTGTCAAAGTCAGATTGGAGTTTGGTGTGCTGAATCAAGTCATTGCAAGGCAAGGGGCCTTTTTCATCTTCTGTTATGAACTTAAATCAACAAAGGTCTATTCATTAAATGTATCGATCTGGAGCATCCTGACGCTCCTGCTCGCCTGCATATGGAAAGAGCTTTGACAAACCTAGGAGCGTGAGATCGCTGGAATGCATCTGTCACTTTAAAAGTTTTTAAGTAGTATATCAACAGGAATATGAGAATACTGTCAAGCTCCCAGGACCAACTGATATTAACTGAACTGTCTCACGCATGGACTGTGGTAAATAATTATACACCATTGCGTAGCCAACCATTTTTGGGAGGAACTACTCGAGTCAAATAAAACATAAATTTAAGCAAAATCACTAGGGTATTTGCATACTCCTGCCCAATCTTCAAGAAGGTCCAATGATAGGGAAAAAAACTGTGCAGTTTATGTAATAAGTCAGCCATCTTTTGGGTTCATCTAACTTGCATTTGCCAATGCATGTTGACAGAAAGTTGGAGCCTTCTACGGCAACCGTTCGACCCAAGGTGTATCCAAACATGCCAGCAAGGTGTTCTACATGCAATAAATCCGAACGATCCTATTTTAAACACACGTTTGGTGAAAATGTTGAGGCTGGTAGAAAAGAAACTAATGGTATAAACATCTGAGTATGGAACAGTCCTGGGAGTGCCATCCAGCCACTGGACTGGGAAGATATTTGCTGTGTCACTTTAGTTCGCAAAAAGTTTTGAGGTAAGTGATTTTCCTGTTTTTAACCCAAGATATTATGCACTGAACACTTTGTTTATATTTAAAATATTCAATGTTTTAATCAACTAAGCAGGAATGAGGATCAAACGAATATATCGCAAAACGTATTCTGCGAGTTGGAAATGCTTTCCCTAAATTGTAAAACGAGTTTAACCCAAAGAAAAAAAGGGCCACATGCACAAAGACATTTTCCCATAGAAACAGAATGGGTAAAACCCTTTGATACACCTGGCCTTTTGTGGTCATAAATCCGGTTAAGTGAAAACTGCATGGTTTAAGACTGCAAAAGGGCTTTGTACATCTGGTCCAAAGCTAGCACATAAAATCTAGCAAGTACCGACAGACAGAAGCATAAAATATGTAAGAACTGGCACTTTTTCAAGTTGACAATTCTCCCTGCATACCAGCTTTGGTCATACTGGTAGAACTCTGTGTACAAATTCGTAGCAGGGGCGCAATAAACAAGTGTAGCAGAACCTAATAAGATAAATGACTGGTGACACTCAAAACATTGTCTTACTTTATGTAGCATGTTCGGGGAAGACCTTTCTAGCATTTTCTTAGTGGCAAAACATCCCCTCTTCCGGGACACGCAATGCATTTTAAGGGTGAAGAAAAAATACTGTTTCTGAACCTCAAAATGCCAAAAACAATAATTTTCACAGCTGCTGATTAGTAGATAACGAAACAAAGATTAAAAATAGCTTTAACATAATATTTATTTTTACGGTCTCTTTAAGAGCATGTGGCATCGTTAACTCACAGAGAGAAAAAATATAGCTCATGGCACCCCCATCCCAAGGTAACCTTTCCAGTCCCTAAGAGATGTAATTTAATATTTTGCAATTATTTTTTTTAATATTTCCTATTTTCTGACCCATACATAAGAAAAGGGCAATTGTATGTTTAGTTTTGAGAGTTTATTGTAGTCACGGCATCAAAAGATTTGATATTTGTGGCATTCTATATCAAAAAAACGTAAGTAAAAAAAAAAGTAGTCAACAATTTTGAGTGGGTTCTGATGAAAATGCAAAAGCTTTCTCTCAATTCGTAAGTATTAGATCACCAATGGTGGTTGTAAGGAGATACCTCATTTTGTAGTGTCACCCCTAAGTGTTTGAACTGATGCTGCTGGTTTTTAGACTCAAGAGCGCAATGAGGCCTGCCAATCAGACCTCAAAACCAGTGCCCCGACCCTAAAAGGTGTATGTTACACTGGCTTATACCCAACTGGCATAAGCTAGCTTACCTTAAAGTCCCTAGTATATGGCACCCAGGTCATATAAGTTAGAGGGTCACCCCAGAGACTGCAACACTGGTTGTACCACCCTGGGTGTGACAAGGGTAAATGAGTCTCCCAGTCCGTCACTGCAGACTGCAAAAGTAGTTTTAAGGTGCTAGCCCGAATTTGCCACTTAATGTCAAAGTCAATGCTCCCTCTGAAATATGTATAAGTCACGCATAAGTGAAGCCTATGGCAGGCCTATAGAGCTCTATAACCGGGTGCACCATGTGAAATACATATTCTGCCACTAAAACGTGCAAACTGTTTATATTGTGGAAAGGCTTGGTTGCCCAATTGGTGAGTACAGGGTTAGACGTTGACCCCTCACTGAGCTAACTCCTGAAGGATTCAACCAAAGTGGAAACTTCAAGGACTAGAGTCTGTAGTCAAAATCAATGTACCAAGAGGGTGTGTTCACCTTTTATAAAGTTGCCACTTTGTTGCCTCCAATCTCTTGTGCCCTTAATGGTTACACAAGGAACTTGAACAAGAGACACTTTCTGCCCTCCAACGGTGACGTGCTAACGACTCCCAGGATAGATGACAATAGAGGTCTGAACTGGAGCGAGGTGCTACCTCCCTCCCACAGGTAGCCAAAGGTGAGCTTTAAAGCTGAAGCGCCTTTAAAGATCAAATGGGGAACACTTGGGAGAGGGGCAGCCCCCTTGTTTACACAGACTAGCTGGCACCCGGGTGGGGAGAGGGGGAACCAATTGTCAAACTGTTTTTTCTGGGGAGTGTAGCCCCTTCTGTAGCAACACCACTGGGTTGACCTAGGGATATATGGACGATGAGGGGTTCTGCCATGTTGGAAGTGGGCAGAATAGTGCATCTTCGGATATCCAGATGCCGCACTTCCCGGGAAGCGGCCATCAGAGGGTAGGGAACCTAGTAGCCCATTGGCTACTGACAGTGACTACCCTGAGGAAACTTTGTTAACATAAATAGGGCACCTAGAACTCGGATATCGACTCGACTGGAAGGAGGACCGTAGAAGGACTGCCCTGCTGCACCGAGGAACCGACAAAGAGAGGCTGCGCCAGCATGGACTGCACCTGCTGAAGCTGGTGGCTAGCAAAGAAGATGGACAGTGTCTGCTGTGTCCTGCTCATGAGGAAGTCGTCTCTGGAGTCTAGCCAAAGCAAAGATACTGCAAGGGTCAGTTGGCTGACCTCCTTCACAACACAGGGCCACAATAGCTGAAGACGCCTGCTGGGCAATTTGCTAACTCTGGTTCTACCGACACCTGCTAACTGCCGCCGTATACCACCAGAGACCAGGACCTGATTCTCAAAGTTGCGCCCTGGATTCACTGAGCTCGGGAGAGCAGTCTGAGTGCAGCCTGGTCACCCAGAAGCTGAATTATCATCTAAGGAAGGATTTGGTTGTGAACACGATACTGGGTGACTGGTAGCCCAGTGGCAATTGGACTTCTACCAGTCCACCTTCAAGGGACGTCAACCATGTGACCATGGATGCCTCAACCTCTTCGTGGACCGAGGAATAGCCTCAAGAAGAAACCTGTTGACCACATTCACATCATCCTTGAGCATTTTTAGTATCCTGTATCCCTTGCATCAGGACCACTTCCGTAGGCCACCACTGCAACAGATAAAAGGGCCTGGAATTGACTGAAGATTGCTTCACCTGCTTAGGTAACTATTTCTGAGGAAGTTGTTGGTTTCCCTGACTGGCTCCCTACTGGAGTTGGTCGCCTAAATTGACTAAATGACCGCAGTTTAATTAGCATAACATTTTGATGAAAAAGTTTCTAAGTGTCAAATCATTGAATTTGCTAATGGTTTTTCATGGTTGAGTTAAATGCTCTGATTCACTATACCTTGTGAATTCTATATGTCCGGATCCCTATGGTGGATCTTTTTCATTGCAGTGTCTAAAAATTCAGTCTATTCTTGAGTGTCTCGTCTATATCTTCTTCAATTTTTTTTGGTGCTGTTTAAATGTTTTACACTTGTTCCTTTGTGTAAACTTTGCTGCTCAGAGCCACAGCTACACAGGGTTGAGCTTAAGGTTAAAAAACGAAACCCACTAGTTCTAAAGGTGATGGTAAGTATCACATGGTGAGGGCGCACAAGCGCACCGTGTAATACACACCATTTCCTCAAAGTGGTATTAAATGTTGTGAATAGCGTTCAATGTTAGATTACAGGGCCGGCACTAGGCTGGTGCTACAGGTGCCTTTGCACCGGGTGTTAACTTCAGGGCCACCATGTTTGCAAAGTTATTTTGGTTCTAAAAGCACCTGCTGCCGAGTTTTATTTTGGTTCTAAAAGCACCTGCTGCCTCGTTTTATTTGTGTTTTAAAAACAACTGCTGTCGAATTCTGTGCCTACAGCAATTTCCAGGAAACAATACAAATGTCAAGGTAACTCTGTTGATTAATGTTCTTCCTGGAAGGAGATCTGAGTTTCGGCAAGTTGAGGTTTTGACTGATCATAAAATAGCAGAGGATGGATATGCCTGCTGCAAAGAAAGTGTACCATGCAAATCACTAAGTGCATATAATGTAAATAGGTCAATGGGTTACTGCTTTTCTAAGAGAGATCCTTTTGTTGCTGGCAATTTATAAGCTGAAATCTGAATACACAACAGTGAATTGTTAAATGTCATCAAAAAATCGCAAGCACGCTGCACAGTATAGAATAGAGCTTAAAGATTAATGTTGCCAAATGGGTTCAATTGGGTAAAAATCGATTCTTATTACTGACGAGAACCCCCAACTATTGTGTTCAATTTTTAATTCGGAGTTTGGGCTCCTCCATACCAATCACTCTTAAACTATACTGCCTACCACTTGGGAATACATGCCACTTCTATACCATGTAGTCGTCTGGCTTATGTGACATTTCCTATCCACTGATTTACACACGTATGATTGATTGTCTCGGTAGTGTGTGTGTGATGCAAAGCGCTCTGACACGCTACAGTTTTGAAAGTGGCGCTATATAACTAATTTAATACATCTCGAAAAGAGTAATTATGAAGACTTGAGCAACACTGTTTAAAGGTAGTGGTAAGGGAATCCTTGGTTAAGTAGGTCACCCCCTCCACCACGGATGGGGGGCAACATCAAACATTGTCGCACCAGTCGTCACCAGCGCTAAAGTCGGCACTGTCAGATTACAATAAAAACTGTTTAAAAAAATGACATTTAGGAGGAAAAAAATCTTGAACTCCTTTTTATCAGTCTATCTGCCAGAATCCAGACTAAACACAAATACAAACTGTGCAATATCTATAGACTTTATAAATATAAATAAATATAAATATAATTAATTCATTTTTTAAACAGCGGCAGTCGCTACAGTGTAGCTATGGTTCAGACGCACTTTTTATTGAAAAAGACATTAGGATGAGCCTAGAAGTTTGACCCATGAGCAGGGTTGCACAAAATCCAGTAATTCGCTATTTTTGTCAACTAAGGTCCAACATGGCAATTTCCGTGCATATCTGAGCAGGGGGACAGAATATAGAAGGGGGGAAAGGTGTGGGAGGGAGCGGAGGTGAAAAAATAAAAGTGATTTCAGTATGCATAGGAAAATTTGCTCTCACCTACAGCCCCAATCACTGGACAAATGTACACCAAACTTTGCAGGAAAGTAGAATTGTACTCTGAAAGTGTGCTCGTGTGGTTTGGTGTAAATTCGTTCAGTAGTTTTTGAGATATTAGTGTTTTAAAAGTTGCCAAACAGGCTTGCTCAGGCATCTGGAGAGTCCTAACGCTCAATTTCTGTCAACCACTTTTTGAATTCTTTAAGAACTACAATTGGCTGAGTTTGGACTCTAAATGTATTTTTCACCCAATTTCTGGCAATTAGTGGTTTTAAGCATGAGAGCCCGAACCATAAGGTACACAACTAACATCATCTGCCAAGTTTAATTTCTGGTAGCCTGCCTTTTTTTTTTCCTGCGCCGTTGGCTAATGATTATTTTGGCAATGGTGAGTGACAACAGTAATAGTGTGCAAGCGTGTGCACTGCAATCCATCACTGGTACAGTGGCTTTACGCATTTGAACCTTAACTACATTTTAACTGTTTTTCATTGAATTTTAAAGATTCGTTTTGATAATACACTTTATTCCCAACCCCTGCTGTGAATAGCCATGGCCAGGCCCTATGTCCAACCCACTACAGGTCGCCAATCCCTCCTGTGCATTTGTTTGGATAATGTGCATCCCTCCCCTTCTTCCCTTCACCCCCCCCTCCCCTACCCCCGCCCAAACCCCTCCCTTTTTGTCTTATCTGGCTGGCTGCAATGTGTGCCACTGACCAGGCCCAACTCCCCACCACCACCGTATGCATCCTACCCTGCTGTGCAAGGCTTTTGGGCTCTCATCCTTCTGTCTTTTTTCCCTCCCTCTCTTTTTCTCTTTATCTCTCCGCCTCACACTCACTCTATTTTTGTAACCTTTGACAGTTGTGAACTGAATCGTGAAAAGCATTGAGATCTAATGATACAGGCGCTGCTCGCTACCTTTCGATGAGTGGGAGGCAGTGGCATTCGCAGGATACATTGATACAGCCTTTACCTGCATACTCAGAAAAAGTGATTCACACATTCCTGAAACAACTGCTCTCAGAAGAGGGGGCCTATTTCTGGTGGAAGTGGGGCTCTGACTAAGCAGGAGGATTGGATATCTGTAAAACACCTTATAGAGCGCCACCTCGGAATGGTGGGAGATTTTTGAAAGAGAGTACACAAGACTAAGAAAGTGCTCAGCACCAGTACTTCAAAGAGATACAAGTGTTACCAAAATCCACGTGAAGTGCCGCTTTTTTGCTTTTACATATTTTACAGATGTGTTAAGGGTCCTGATACTAGGAGCAAGCAGTACATATGAGATTGTAGTGCATATGATTTTACCATTCTTATGATAATTTCATTTCAGAAAAAGTCATTTACAAACTTTCTTAAAGTCCTTAATCCAACGGTTAAACAAAATCCACAAACTTCCCAGGCGCCACGCTTTGCTGGCGTGGAGCATCAGGTCAAACCTTGTCAGAAAGCAAAGTCCATTACAGTATATACTATCAAGTCCAAAATTGCTACATTTATGCTC
This sequence comes from Lissotriton vulgaris, assembly GCF_964263255.1. Taxonomy (NCBI): domain Eukaryota; kingdom Metazoa; phylum Chordata; class Amphibia; order Caudata; family Salamandridae; genus Lissotriton; species Lissotriton vulgaris. Next base: position 234,402,918 of record NC_141690.1, on the reverse strand, counting down.
TGTGGAAGTCACGTGTGTCATACAATGGCCATACATATACAACAAAGTGTTTACACATGAGCCGTACCCAGAAATAAGTAAAGCCTGTAATAAAACAGTCAATAGCATCTTATCAATCGTGTACGTAGAGAAGCATTCACATGCCGCCATTTTGTGTACACTACTTGTTATTTATCCAAATTACGAGTAATTTTCAGACATTGCCACAAGAAAAGGAGAGCAAATGTTTAGGTAAGAAGAAGACAGTTCATTTTCAAAAGTTTTGCAAATTCAGCTCGAGGACATCAATGCAAAATGTTTAGGGTGAAGGTAATTGGGCAGGGAAGGAAGGTCCCGTTTGGGGCATTCCCCCCTATAACCGCTTATGGTGCACTGCAATCCACCAATGTGACTGGGGGACAAAAAGAAAGAGGCAGGAGACATTCTACCTGATTAAGTAGCAGCAGAAGAGTAGGCTGAGGATGAAGACGAATATGGCGGTACCAAACACCACGATGTATATGTTAAGGGGCAGGTTCTGGAACCCGATGTTAGGCATGGTAAGGCTGCAGCTGTGCAGGTCTGAGGTCATGGATAGGCTGCAAGAGAGGAGAGAAAATAGAAGGTAAAAATACAGAGTGAAAGACAACTGCGTCTACTGAGATGACATTCGCTAGGTAAGTGTTGAACAGCAGTGAGATTACAGATTTATTGAGTGTTTTTTGCAATTCTTTGACCAGCCCCTCGGTCCGTCGCAATTATGCACTCGTTAGGACAACGTAAAACAGAATATTGTCCAATTGTGAAATGGTGACAGCTAGTCAAGGGGAGCAAGCCAAGTCAGATTCAACATATTGCAAGGGAAGGGACTCTATATGAAAGGGCTCAGGTAAAGGACCACACTACACAAAGGCAGTGGAAGGATAGCTATGTACTGGAATCACACCATGAGAGCAGACATGCATGCAAGAGTCTACAAAAAGGTCACAGCCCAGGGTTCCCTCTAAAACAATATGGTGGAAGGATAGCGATGCTGTGGAAGAGCACCAATCCTGATGCCACAAGCCACACTAAGAAGGAGACTAGAAAAAAGGTTACAGCCTCACCTCAATATGACTGGGGGATATCTATGCGTGGAAGCTGCACATCAGGTGCAACATAATTATTGGTAAGCAGACTCCACCAGACTCCACCTCCCCTGCGAACACCACCAGCACCAACCGCCTGACCTCCTGGTCCAACGTCAACGACGACGAGACACGCAAGGTCATGAACTCCATCCACTCAGGATCTCCGTCAGACCCGTGCTTTCAACAAAGCAGACTCAGTCATTGCACCCCAACTATGGAAGGTCATCAACATCTCCTTCGAAACAGCGACATTCCCGGAAAGCTGGAAGCACGCCGAAATCAATGCCCTCCTTAAGAAGCCCAAGGCAGAACCCAAGGACCTCAAGAACTTCCAGCCCATCTCCCTGCTCCCGTTCCTGGCGAAGGTCATCGAGAAAATAGTCAACATACAATTGGCCAGCCACCTCGAAGACAACAACATCTTGGACCCGTCCCAGTCCGGATTCAGACGAAACCACAGCACCGAGACAGCCCTCATCACCGACATCAGGCGCCAACTAGACAACGGCGAAACATCAGCCCTCATCCTCCTGGACCGGTCAGTCGCCTTCGACACGGTCTGCCATCGCACACTAAAGACACGCCTCCAAGAAGCCGGAATCCAAGAGTAGGCCCTCGACTGGACCACGTCCTTCCTCTCAGGCAGAACCCAGAGTGTCCGCCTCCCACCCTTCCGATCCGAAGCCACCATCATCATCTGCGGCGTCCCCCAGGGCTCATCCCTCAGCCCGACGCTGTTCAACTTCTACATGGCCCCCCTCACAGAAGTGGGCCGCCACCACGACCTCAACATCATCTCCTATGCTGACGACATCCAGCTCATCCTCTCCCTCACCTAGAACCCACACACCGCCAAAACCAACCTCCACGAGGGAATGAAGGCTATCGCCGACTGGATGAGAAGCAGCCGTCTGAAACTGGAACTCGGACAAGACGGAGGTCCTCATCCTCGGACCCACCCCCTCAGCCTGGGACGACTCCTGGTGGCCGACCACACTGGGACCAGCGCCGACTCCCACCGACCATGCATGCAACCTAGGATTCAGCCTCGACTCCTCCCTCTCCATGTCCAAACAGGTCAACGCTGACACCTCCTCCTGCTACAACACCCTCCGCATGCTAAGCAGGATCTACAAGTGGATTGCGACCGAAACAAGAAGAACAATGACACAGGCCCTCATCAGCAGCAGACTGGACTACAGAAACGCACTCTACGCAGGAATCCCAGCCAAACACCTACGACGACTACAACGCATCCAAAACGCCTCCGCCCGACTGATCCTCAACGTCCCCCGCCGCAGTCACATCACTCCCCACCTGAGAGAGCTACACTGGCTCCCCGTCAACAAGAGGATCACCTTCAAGCTCCTCACCCACGCACACAAAGCACTCCACAACACCGGACCAACCTACCTGAACAGCAGACTCAGCTTCTACACTCCCACCCGCCAGCTCCGCTCGCCTCGCCCTCGACGCTGTCCCCCGCATCCAACGAACGACCTCCGGCGGCAGATCCTTCTCCTACCTCGCCGCCAAGACCTGGAACACCCTCCCTGCCCACCTACAGCAGACCCAAAACCTATTCGCCTACAAAAGACTCCTCAAGACCTAGCTCTTCGAGCAGTAGCGGCATCCCCTCCCCTCCCCTCAGCGCCTTGAGACCCTCACGGGTGAGTAGCGCGCTTTACAAGTACTCTGATTGATTGATTGAGACTTCGGACAAAGGGTACCAATCTACGGTCCTTTATTCAACAAAGCAGTCGGCGGACAACTATACATTGGAAGGCCGGCGGACAACTGTACACTAGAAGCCGGCCATGCTGTTCCTCAAGCACACCGATCTGCCAGTGGGTGGCCTCCATGGCTCCCTACTCTCGTCCCTCAGCTGAACGCTCTACAGCAAATCTCACTGGGCGGTCTCTAAGATCAATTTCTCCTCTCACCTACTCACAATCAATGGCACTGTCTCGTTACCTTACCTAACCAACTCAGTTCTGTTACCATCTCTTCTCTGCCATTTACATGCTGTTAAATGTCTAATTCAGCCATTACCAATATCCCTCTCCCATAGCACTCAAAATCTTTCCATCTACGATCTCTTGTCACCTGAATGCAGTGACCCTCTGCTTACATGTCGATGGTCAATGTATGTGAAATGCTCCTGTCTAGTGCCTCTCTTTGACCCATACTTCGTCACCACTGCCATAACTTGTGGTCAACATCTGCAAATTCGACTTACGTCTTAGCTTTCACTATGCACAGACCCCGATTAAAGCACTAGAAATAAATACATACATATATATCTTTAACCTTAAAAGAGTATAATCAGTATATCAATAACATATCGGGAGTATACTTATGGGTTTATTATTCTATAATAACACATCTGTCACAGTGTAAACAGGATTATAAGAAATGTAACTATAATTGCTCGTCTAGTGACATATTGGGTGATAGGGGGTAATTGTGAACTTTATCAGCAGCAAAAAAATTGAAAGTCAGAGTTTGTAAATTATTTATCCATGCAATTTTATACTTCTAGATTATCTTGGATATGTGTAATATGTTAACATCTCTGATTATGTACATCTTATGTGTGGGTACGTATCTATATTTAAATATTTTCCACCTACTCCGACTTATCCCAAACCTCTCAAACTACTATGGACTTCCAAATAACCCCCTCGAAACCCTTTCCTCCTTTTTCCTATCTATCCCACTAACAGGCACACATGTCCACCACTCCCAATATCACTTTACATGTTGCCTCTACTAATACACCACTAATCCACCTTGGGTTCTGGAGTAGTGCTTCAGTATCTAATATGGGTTAGTAAGAGATTTATAAATAAAATTTACAATTTATTAGTACTCAAGAAGAAAAAACACGTCTACAATCTCCTTCTCGCCAGCTCCCACTGGGCATTCACCCCTTTGACAAAGCACTCCAAATTGACAGCTGCACCCAGGTTACCCTTCCAGGAGCCACCGATACAAGACAGCCAGCAGTCTAGCTCAAGCTTCACCATAAAAGTTCATAAACAACTTGTGAAGGTCATCTCACTTTCAACCAGACTCAGTAACCCTGAAACATCAGTGCCCGATCCAGTGCCTTTAAATGTGTGGCATCTTTGCAGCGGAATGCTCAGTAATCTGGACGTGAAATGCATCACTTCTCTGACCACTTTCAATATAGACTTATAGACTAGCCCAGTGGAATTATGCGATTGTGCTGCTACAGCGTTTTTTGCATAATTATAGATTTTCCGCATTTGCCACATAATAAATCTTCTGCTGCATGATATGCAGATTTGAACTGGAAAAAAATGTTTCTAGTTCAAATGATTCAAAAGTTTAGTAAAAACACAGTGACGCATGTTGTTGTGCAGTCGTAGACCCTTTGTAAAGCTGGACATGTTACCTTTCTGTTGCTTATTATAGTGTTTGGGTGTTAACCCCTTCCATGCTGGTGACGAACCCCAGCCGTCATGCACTACGGTGCTCGTGTGCTGATGACGGCTGGGGTTCGTCATGGCCCGCCCGTGTTCGTCCGGCGGCCGCACACGGGGGAAATCGCGGCCGCACGGAAGGGGTTAAACTGGTACTAATGAGGTATAACCAATGCCAAGATAGTGTTAACACATGTAAAAATGACAATATAATGAAGTAATACTATCACAAAAAGTGCCACATCACGTCACATAATTTGCTTTTCTTGCTGCATAATTTACTCAACCCTGCTACATAATATGGCCCTCCCATGTTGCAAAATTCCTTATATAACACGTCCTACATCTGGAGAGTTCCCCCGTCACCCCCACCCCTGTGCATCTTCCACCCACTTCGCGCATAAAATACATGACAAAGAAGTTCAGTGTAGTGGCTTGGATGGCCTGGCCAAGTCACACATGTCAGCTGCCTTCCCAAGCAATGTTTATTCTTGCTACTACTGGTGACGTAACTCTGTAAAACCGGTTTTGTGAGATACTAGGTAAACAAATAAATGCATATATTGCTGGCAGTGCAATACTCACACAGTACAGTTTTAAAAGTGCTGCATCCGGAGATGGAGTACAGAGCAACCAGTTCCCTAAACATACGTTCAAGTCTGGGATGTCGTCAAGCATATTTCGCTTTTAACCTGTATTACCCTCCAAAGACCCCCTTTCAAGTCCCAGCGAGGAGGCTTGGGGAATTCCCCTACATGTGCTTCTGAGCTCAGAGGAGATCTTGGCACAGCAGATGCCCACAGCCCAGGCTCTGTTTCACTATCAATGGCCATTTCTTCTCTCCATGGAAATTCCCACTGGAAAGTTTCGAGCGCGCTACCTATTTGACTGCAGTCCAAAGGCCTTTCGGAGGCTTCCTGTGCTGGCCTGGAGGGGCTCGCCGCTCTCCCAGTGAAGAGCTTCAAACAGCAGCTCCTGCAGCCCTCTCCTTCCAACCTCCACCAAACCACCTTGTGGACTATCCTTATGAAGACTCCCAGAAACCCTGTGCTCCCCAGAGAATCAAACTGTTCAACTTGAAACAGAGCAACAGAGCCCTGCACCAGTAACCAAAGAATTGGATACAGGAAGAATAAAGATATTTACTGCCAATGAGGTCCACGTGACAATATAGACCTGTAAAGCTGCTTGAGCCAGCTAGGTCAGCCTAATGTCAGAGAAGGAAGACATCCCCTTGTTGTTCATCCGCCCTTCCTCAGGCTCGTGCTGTCCTTATGAATACGAAAAGTGAGGGTCGTAAGACCGTTGAGCACCCATATAACCCTACTGTTTCATGTAGTGTCCTACCCTCTTAGGCAACCAACCAAAACAAGCATTTACAATGCAATAGGTTTCGCAGCATTAAAGTTTGAGTTATTGGTATTGTGTATGACAATGCGTTGCATAACATTTTTTGCAAACTTTGATTTGGTGAGCAGTGAGAGTGTGTGCAAGAGTATGCTGTTTTTGAAAGCAGTGTGGTAGAGAGTGCAGGAATTTAGGTAACCTGAGCAATGTGGATGATGCACCTCACGCACGGGGCTGATGCAGTTATTATTCACACAGCTCTGATGGTGCACCTTAGGCATGGGCTCACAGCTGTTATTATTCACACAGCTCTGATGGTGCACCTTAGGCATGGGCTCACAGCTGTTATTATTCACACAGCTCTGATGATGCACCTCACGCACGGGCTCACAGTTGTTATTCACACAGCTCTGATGATGCACCTCACGCACGGGGCTGCCGCAGTTATTATTTACACAGCTCTGATTAAGCACCTTAGGCACGGGCTCACAGCTGTTATTATTCACACAGCTCTGATGGTGCACCTCACGCACGGGGCTGACGCACTTATTATTCACACAGCTCTGATGATGCACCTCAGGCACGGGCTCACAGCTGTTATTATTCACACAGCTGTGATGATGCACCTCACGCACGGGCTCACAGTTGTTATTCACACAGCTCTGATGATGCACCTCACGCACGGGGCTGCCGCAGTTATTATTTACACAGCTCTGATTAAGCACCTTAGGCACGGGCTCACAGCTGTTATTATTCACACAGCTCTGATGATGCACCTCACGCACGGGGCTGCCGCAGTTATTATTTACACAGCTCTGATTAAGCACCTTAGGCACGGGCTCACAGCTGTTATTATTCACACAGCTCTGATGATGCACCTCAGGCACGGGCTCACAGCTGTTATTATTCACACAGCTCTGATGATGCTCCTTAGGCACGGGCTCACAGCTTTTATTATTCACAAAGCTCTGATGATGCACCTTAGGCACGGGGCGGACGCAGTTATCAGTCACACAGCTCTGATGATGCTCCTTAGGCACGGGCTCACAGCTGTTATTATTCACACAGCTCTGATGATGCACCTTACGCACGTATTTTATTTTTAGACGTGGCCCCTGGACCATGGGTCCGGCCACAAAAGGAACAACTTTCCAGAATATTTTCGGGTGGTCATTTAAAAAGAAAATATTTCTTTCCGAGGCTAACATGAAGGGGTTGGGGATTTTTTTTCGCTTCTGCCGCTTTTTGCAACATTTAATCTAGTTTGGGCCCAAACAACTTTAGGCCTGTGAATGGCTACTTCTGGAATAAATTTCTCTCAGTGGATTTCAGGTTTCATTACTTCCTCCAAAGAATCTTATGACCTGCCACCATTACTCCTGCCGAACTAACCTATAAAATGTGGTGTCTGAAAGAAATATGGAAAAAAGTTCCAGGTCTGCCAACATTTTTGAAGGATCCTCATTTTCTTGAATGCAGTCATAAAGGACTTTAATGGCATAAGCCGCAAATGTATTTGACCTGATGTCATAGTTAGAAGCTGCGTACGACCTTTTTGATATGGAGTTCTACATTTTTATCTACCACATCTGAAAGAGGAGCTTTTTCAGAGGCTAGATTAGATGTAGAGGCCATGGATGCAGGCAGCAAAAGTGTTATCCCTTGGAGTTTAAGCAAAATATTTCTCAAAATCCTTTATCAAATATTTTTTTGTCAAAAAACGTACGCTTTTGTAACCTGCACACATCACTTTTTCCTCCTGGAATGTACCGATTGCTACCTCTTGTATTTTGGTTGCCCACTATTGTCACTCTTGATTCATGTAACTTAACGTTTGCTTTTGTAATTTGTTCACTTGTAATTTCCTCCTCGTGTATCATTAGGCTCTAATGCCTTTCGGGTAAAGTCTGCGTGTTATGTTGTTGCCTTTTACCTTCATCCCCTCTTGCCCCCCTCAGGCCTCCATCCCATCCTTGCGCGTCCCCTGCCCTCGCGCTACCCTGTTCACCAGCTGGTAATTTGCATATGCACAGTTGAGGGGTTGTGACTGGGATGACGTGACCGGCTGCTGCGTCCCTCCGCTCCTGCCAGGGTGTTGTGTTTAACACTTAAGCCTTGTCATCACTGCTGCCTGCCTGGTGTCTCTCACACTCACTTAACTTTGTACGCATTTGTAACCTGCACACATATCACTTTTTCCTTCTGTAATGTACCGATTGCTACCTCATGTATTTTGGTTGCCCAGTATTGTCACTTTTGATTCATGTAACAACGTTTGCTTTTGTAATTTGTTTACTTGTAATTTCCTCCTCATGTATATTACTGTCCCTACTGTGAAGCGCTTTCGGGTAAAGTCTGCGCTATATAACATCGCATAAATACATAAAAAAACGAGGGAGCGTGAACTGTGTGAACATATATAAACACCATTAAATAAAATACAATGAAATAAATACGGATGGGCCGGCTGGGCCTGGCATGGCCTGGGGCAGAGGCTGGTGTCCTACCTTTGAAGTGCGTCACTGTGTCTCTTCAAGGGCTGGGGCTGGGCCTGGGGCGCTGCCGCTAGTTCACTGTGGTGCGTGTGGGGCCTGGGTGTGCGGCAGCGGCAGTGTGACACACGACTAGTGTCACCAGTGACTCACAAGTCCTCCTCCCGACCTCCGCTCCTCTCCAGCAAGCAGCCCGGTCCAGACTGTCTGTCTGTCAGTCACCGGCCGGCCGCCCGCAAGCACCACCACTAATATCACCGTCACCGCGCCGAAAGAGAGAGGTGAGGTCAGCCCCCCGCATATATGGAAAGCTTGCGAGGGCGTGGCCAGCAGCCGGAGAATATGGCCGCACACTAGCGCGTCTCCGGCCTCCTTGACTCATTAGTCACAAATATCCAACGCATATTTGTGCTAATTGGGCACTTATCAGGGTGGCTGCACACCAGCGAGACCCAGACAGGCGATCCGGACTACCCTTAGCAGCGGACGGGACTGTTAGAAGCCTGTGCACGAAGAGGCCTGTGAATGCTGGGAAGCCCCGGGTGCCGTAGGTGCTGGTGCAGCAGACATTGTGATACTGCCCGGGAGTAGGGCCGCCGCAGGAGGGCACTGATCAAGCTGTGGGCCCGGTGGAGACCTAACCGGAGGCTGGGAGCAACGCTGTGGGCCTGCCAAGACCGCGACCGACGATTGAGCATGGAATAGCGGGACCCCAGCTGGGCTAAAGACACACAGCAGGCACCGGTGAGGAGTGAGCGGGCCCCCCGGGACCGGCGACCTGCTCCACGCTCGTAGCCAGGGGCGAGAGGTACAGAATGACTCGGCTGGTAACGCGGGGCTCCCATGCCCGATGGAGAGCCCTGCGGACGCTGCAAAAGTTCAGAGTGCCGGTGAGTGGGGCTTAGTTGCAGGGCTGCGGCGGGGTGGGGGCGCGGCGGGGGGCTGTTCTGTGTGTGTGCGTGTGTATGCGTGGCGGGGGGGGGGTGGTCTTTATGTGTGTGTGTGCGTGTGTGTGTGTTTGTGCTTCCAAGGAGCCATGGGAGACAGGAAGCGCGCGCGACCTGATCCCAGTTCGCAAGGTTGCGCGTGCACATCACATGTCTCCTGTCTCCCTTGACTCCTTGAAAGCAGAAACGATTGCAATAGAGTTTCGCTTCGCGATCGGTTCGCAGGGCGAAACCTAAAAAGGAGGAACAAAAAGGACAAGAGGTTGCCAAACATCTTCTTAACCATTTCATAAACAACAAGCATTTGCAATGCAATAGGGCTCACATTTATGAGTGTTTTTAAAAAAAACAGATATATAAAAGGCATTGTCATTTACAATGCCGATAGCTTAAACTCTCCCAAATGCAAGACCTATTGTATTGCAAATACATGCTACCATTTTTTTTAAAGCGTTACGAGAGAGTGTGTCCTGTCTGCAACAGCAGGCAGGACAAAGCTATTTGAGAAAATAGTCTTTAGAGGCTGTAATTAAAGCCTACCAAGCAACAACACACAACAGGGGGTGAAACCATGGGAGGTTACAAAATGAGACAATACGGTATTAAGAAGGGACTATTAAGCCTTTTGACCACTGAACAGCCACAGTTTACAGTGGACAATGACACAAGCCAAGGGAAAATGTGGGTGGAGCTTCAAGTCCCTACCTCAATACAGAATGCCTCGCAGAGCAGCACATGCGCTGCCCAGCCTCGAACTAAAAATATTGTGAAAAACACAACATAACCTTGAAGGATTGATTTTACTAGGCCAAGGCAGACATTCATTCTTAAGAACGTGGAACCCTCACTCCCTAGTGGTGGCGTGCTTCATTGCGGAGTTCGCTCCTTCTGAGGAGACATGCCTGTCCGAATGAGCTTTAATGGACAAAGGAGGTCTGTCTGAACCTTATTCTAGGTCAAGAATGGGTGGAATCTTTTTATCTAAGGTAAATGTGGGATCCAGAACTTCAAAGTACTTAAAATTGTCTTTCGGTCAACCTATCAGACTTTTATTAAGCTTCGTCAAGATTAAAAAACGTAGGGCGTGCAGATGTGTTTAGATCTGACCCTTTCCACTTCTCTCAGCATTGCCACCAATATATAAATGTATTCCCCCCTGTGCAATCTCCTCGCTCCCTGCTTCCAGAGCACCCCATCAGCATCTTCAATCCCACCTACATAAAAAAAGTACAATTCAACAGGATTCCATCCTAGTACACCTCCCTCAGTCACAGCTTCCACGAAGTGACAAAGCTTCAGCCTTGCGTGGTCATTCTTCTCCTAATTAAGGAAAATGGGGGCTGGGAGCAGGAAGCGACTATGCATATTACCGGTCTCCTCTATTCCAATGGGTGCCTTTAGAACAGGAGGACGTGATGCTGCAGTACTCACTTCTCTTCTGCTTTCACATTAACAGGGAAGTGGGGACGGTACTAACAAGAGCCTTTTCACCCACACTTCTTTACTTTTAGCTGCCATTTGGAGACAGTTCAAGACAGGTGCAGGTCCTGTGACACCACGCCTTTATATATTCTATTTGGTCATACTTGCGCAAAGTCAAAGCAGTCGACAACATTGCACAGTGACTTCCTAGGAATATGTGTGAACATCTTTAGTTCAGAACCCGTGCTTTACACCACCTTAGCATGGAAGGGGTAACTATGTGAACGGCGACTATTAGAACATTGAAATGTTGAGCTCTCCATTGAAGACAATGGAGTGCTCTCGGCTTCTAATTCCTGGTAGAAGCCCAGAGCATCAACACTGCAATGTCTGTTCACAGATGTTGCAGTGAACAAAGGACTCAACGAACCAGAGGGGATTTCAACCCCCTTGGGCTCCGTGAGGCCTTTGTTTTACAAATTAGAACAATCTACCCTCTAATGGTGGAATGTTCTAACAGCATTAGAACCTTCTATAGCTGGCTCTACCTGCCATTATAGGCCCACTATCTTATTAAAGAGCCTCCCCTTCGACTCAGGCCTTTAACGCTGGGGCGGGCCTTTAATGGCCGGTAGAGCCTGCTACATCGGGTTTTAACACTATATTAAAACCTCTTGGGCGATAATGAAAAGCAGTGCTGCATAGCAACTCTTTCGAGGTATGTGGTACAATCATGCTAAATTGAGATACTACTCACAAGTCTAGGCTACTTGTTTTTTTCAGTTAATAAACACAAGAATGACACCAGTTTACTTGGGTTTACAAAAGGGGGTGGTGATGAACAGAGTGTCTGAATTGAGCAGACCACTCTTACCCAGTCCAAAGATCAGGGCTTGATCCATCACCGTTATTTATCTCACTGCCCCATCCCAGCTCAGAACCTGGCTATATGCAAATCAGTCTGTCCCTGGCCCAGTGCATCATGGGAACAGGGCAGACTAAACTACCAAGCCAATTCTTTACCAGAAAGGAGCCAAGCTACCGGGGACCGGTTTCTGGCATTTCAGCCTCTTCGGCCCGGCTTGCTTGAATCCTGATGGAGCAGTGAGAAAGGGACTCATGTCTGAGTATACCCTGCCACACCTATAGTGGCCACAATCGATTTACAAAAGGGGGTGGTGATGAACAGAGTGTCTGAATTGAGCAGACCACTCTTACCCAGTCCAAAGATCAGGGCTTGATCCATCACCGTTATTTATCTCACTGCCCCATCCCAGCTCAGAACCTGGCTATATGCAAATCAGTCTGTCCCTGGCCCAGTGCATCATGGGAACAGGGCAGACTAAACTACCAAGCCAATTCTTTACCAGAAAGGAGCCAAGCTACCGGGGACCGGTTTCTGGCATTTTTGTCCACCCTAAGCGTGGAAGGGTATGCTCAGATGTGAGTCCCTTGCTCATTGCACCATCAGGATTCAAGCAAGCCGGGCCGAAGAGGCTGAAATGCCAGAAACCGGTCCCCGGTAGCTTGTTTCCTTCCCAGTGTAAGAATTGGCTTTTGTAGTTTGGTTTGCCCTGTTCCCATCATGCACTGGGACAGGAACAGACTAATTTGCATACAGCCAGGTTCTGAAACTGGGATGGTGCAGTGAGCTAAAAAACGGTGTTGGATCTAGCCCTGATCTCTTGACTGGGTGAGAGTATTCTGTTTAATTCAGAGACTCTGTCCCTCACCACCCCTTGTTGTAAATATTTTTGTCCACCCTAAGCGTGGAAGGGTATGCTCAGATGTGAGTCCCTTGCTCATTGCACCATCAGGATTCAAGCAAGCCGGGCCGAAGAGGCTGAAATGCCAGAAACCGGTCCCCGGTAGCTTGTTTCCTTCCCAGTGTAAGAATTGGCTTTTGTAGTTTGGTTTGCCCTGTTCCCATCATGCACTGGGACAGGAACAGACTAATTTGCATACAGCCAGGTTCTGAAACTGGGATGGTGCAGTGAGCTAAAAAACGGTGTTGGATCTAGCCCTGATCTCTTGACTGGGTGAGAGTATTCTGTTTAATTCAGAGACTCTGTCCCTCACCACCCCTTGTTGTAAATATTTTTGTCCACCCTAAGCGTGGAAGGGTATGCTCAGATGTGAGTCCCTTGCTCATTGCACCATCAGGATTCAAGCAAGCCGGGCCGAAGAGGCTGAAATGCCAGAAACCGGTCCCCGGTAGCTTGTTTCCTTCCCAGTGTAAGAATTGGCTTTTGTAGTTTGGTTTGCCCTGTTCCCATCATGCACTGGGACAGGAACAGACTAATTTGCATACAGCCAGGTTCTGAAACTGGGATGGTGCAGTGAGCTAAAAAACGGTGTTGGATCTAGCCCTGATCTCTTGACTGGGTGAGAGTATTCTGTTTAATTCAGAGACTCTGTCCCTCACCACCCCTTGTTGTAAATACCAGTTTACTTGGGGGCGTGTAAGGAACTTAAAATGTTTTTAGCAGAGGAGGATTTCAGGTTGATGATGAAAAAAATTGCAAACACATGCTGTGACCCGGGCAGTCAACACAAAGTTCACACACTGTCGTACAGGCTATTCCTAGATTAGCACGCTCCTGCAAACAATTTCCAAACTATTTCACAAGTTCAATTACAGCTTTGCTTCTTTCAGTCAAAAACATCACACGAGTCACACACACAGGAAAACTAGTACTGCCTCATCTGTTTTCGAATTCAGCATCCAATCCCTGGCTTGGCCTCTTGCAGGTAATCGGTTCCTCCCCTCCAAAGGGTACAATCCAGTGTGAAAGGGCAAAGGTTACTCTGGGTTCATTATTCCACGTGGAGCATGCGCACTCATTTCACAGGTTACACTTAGAGTAGAGCTGCCTGGGTCTAAAAATCACAGTTCGTCTTTTAATGATTGTATTGTATGTAGCTCAGGACTTAAAAAAATAATGCTCTTTTTTCATATATCCACTATTTTTCAAAAAAATAATATATGAAACACTATATCAATTTATATTAAATTATATGTTGATCTGAATTTTAAATCATAATTATATATAACTGCTCTCTGTTGCTGCCAAACGTGTTGTCTTGGTGCACAATAAAGGATTGTGCAAAGTCCCCTGGTGTGCCGCATTGTTATTCGTCTGGAGCTCTGCGACCCTCTGTAGATGCCGGCGCTCTGTTGTCGCGTGGTGCGTATTCTACGACAGGGTCAGTCGTTTTAAATGCATACAGGTTCTCCAAGAGGAAAATGAAACCCACTCATTCGTCTTTTGTAGTTTTACAGTGGCTTTATTCCAACCTTAACCCAACGCATTTCGCTTCTCACGAAGCTTGCTCACGGGATGTTGAGCGAGTGATTAAGTCCTTCTTTTATCTTTGTAACACAGGAAGCCTCCTATGTTACCCCAAGGTGCATACTGGTTAATATAGTATCTACTACAATGTCTTCACCAGTTTGCCCTGGATTTTTTTTCTTTTTGTACAGGGACACTAAGTGCAGATTTTAAAACAGATTCCCCCCCCCCCCCCCCCCCCCAAGGTCCTAGACATGCACGAATGGTACAGACATGGCATCTCCACTGCCCAAGACCTTCAGAAACAGGGAGCGTACACAACATTCGACACCATCAAAGAAACACACAACCTACAAAGCATAGAGCTCTACAACTTCCTGAAAATCAAAGTGGCTATCAGAAAGGCAAACCTCAACAGCCGGACGCCATCGCTCATACAACTTGCAGCCAGTCTCAACACACTAGGACACCAAGTAGCACACCTATACAAAGTCCTCCGCCCCAAAAACACCAAACTAAACGATAAGGTCACAAATTTCTGGGGGGCGGCAGCAGGGAGGGAGCTAAGCGAAGCAGAGAAAGCAGAGCTGTGGAGATCCTCTACTAGAAAAAAAATAACGGCAGCGCTCAACCAGACCAAATATTGGCTAGTGCACAAGGCATACTGGACACCGGCCCGCCTGGCCTCCCTGGGGATCTGAGACAGCGATACATGCTGGAATTGCGACAAAGGGAAGGGAGACCTAGAACACCTTCTGCTCAGCTGCCCTAAGGTCAGGGAATTCTGGAATAGAATTGGAACACTTATCAATGAGATCACAGGAGTAGACATGCACATAGATTTCCCAAATCTAGTCCTAGGTTTTACGTCCCCGTCAATCACAATGACAGAAGATCGTGACCTCATTGATCTATTGCTGACGGCTGCAGTCAAAACAGTCCTAAGTAATTGGAAAGACACCTCGAAAGCTGCGCCCCAAGCATGGCTCAACTGGATCACGTTCTTAAGGGGGGCAGATAACATCACAGCGAAACACTCACCGGAAACTCACAGGCAGTCGTAAATGTAGGGACCCCTAGACCACTACCTAACATCGTATAAACCCCCATAGGCGCAGAATCCAGACAACAATAGATGGGGCACACTCTGCGGACCCGCGCACTTTCTCTCTCGACCTCGACCTTTATCCTTCTCTATCCTCTCTATCACCCGGGGCTTGGGATAGGGATACAAACGAACAACGAAGCATCGCAAAGGAGGCGGCAGAAGACAACGACTAACAGAACTTGGACAATCGAACTATCGCAAAGACATGCTGGCCGCCCCCCCGGCGCCTTTTTCTTTCTTCCTCCTCTTTCTCTTCCACTCATGTATATCCCATGCTCCATGTAAATATATATTTTTTTATACAATAAAAAAATTACAGAAATGAAAAAAAAAACAGATTTTCCCCTAGGGCCCTACTGACCCTCAAAGGCCAACACAGAATTTAGATAGGGTTAGACTTACTTACACCTTTACTCGGTTCACTCTATTAACGATGCTGGCATAAAGCAATAAATACTACAGGCACATCACCACCCCTCAAACACAACTTTTCACCACCTCCCTCCTAAAAGACTCCTCAACAACCTTTGTTGCCCCTTACAAGCACAATGCCAACCTCCACTCACATATCCGTCTACCACCAATGTTCGTTTTAAAATATTATGCAATATTATTTACGCTTTCCATGGTCGATATGCTCCAGTTCAAAACGAAAAAAGCACCCATACAGCTGTTTGTCAGCCAGGTTTATTTTTAAAATATATATCTAATAATATTTACGCTTCCTAAAACATAAATATGTATTGGCATTACTTTGCCTTTTACAAAACTGTGCATTTTTTTAAGCATATTTTTTAATATTTAACTCTCTTTTCCGGATTCGAGAAACCATTTTAAGAAAACATTATTCAATTTAATTACCTTTCCTCCAAATACTATTTCTTTTTTTTTTTTAATTTCAAGGTATTATTTTTTTACAAAACAAGTATATTCGCATTTTCGAATAATGTGTTTTTAATCAACTTATGTCAACTAATAACAACATAAATAATGCAGTGTTTTTTTCCCCCATTTGCCATTTACTGACAGGAAAATAATCCGCCCCACACCTGCATCGCACGGAAAATAGAGGGGAGGGCAAGATAAAATAAAATGAAGTGAAAACTCAACGCCCGGTGACAGCATCACACATTGTCGCTGGCCAGCCAATCCCCGCTGGGATATGTGTGAACTGCCTCCAGACAGGTTTCACAGCATCTCATCACCCAAGCAGAGGCGAGGAAGGATTCCCCGGCAGACAGAGGACCTGACCCCTGCTCCCTGCTCGCTGGACGTGAACTTGGAGCTGCATTCCTCTGGCATGAGCGCAGGGCCTGCGCCTTTACGCGCAGCTGCATCCAACACTTGGCCACTGGATGAAACGCCTCTGGCTGCCAAGGAAGAGGCTGGAAGGAATTTCCCGACAGACCCCGCGCTCTTTTTCTGGCCTGTCTCATATGTCCTCTGGGAGAGCACAAAAACCCCCAAGAACCCCGGGACAATCACAGGAAATTGCTGAAGCTGAGAAAAGACGCATGTCTGGACATGCCTGGATAGATGGAAAAAGGCACACAGTTATAATACAACATTTAGAGAACGGGGTGAGGGCTGGGGCGAGCGACCCCCAGAATGACAGTGGGTTATTGCTATTAAAATGCAGACACGAATGAGGCTTAAAAAGAATCTGAATGACCCATAAGAGGGGCGAGGACGTGGCCATTGTGGTTAAAATGCTTGAAGGGTGGAGGTGTGGCGAGTATCTGCTAGGTTTCACTTTTATTCTTACAAGACATACAGTGTCAAAACGGTTTCGTTGCTCTATGAATACTAATGCTGAGAACGTTTTCCTTTGACTTCAGTGCAATGTATGTCATCTTTGAGATTAGCCGACTATGGTCTATAATCTTGAACCGTCATTAGCACGAAATTGCAGTTGGCGGGGGCGGGGGGGGCAGTGCCTGCGTATGTACGTACTGCAACCCTTAATTTCTATAAAAACAGTTTGACAAAAAGATTTAGTAAAGTATTTTACATAGCGCTTTGTATGGCACTCTTGTCGTTTCTCAGCGCTTAACGGGTTTCACTGTTCCCCAATTTGTTGGTACTCAAATTACTTTGAAGGATAAAGGGCTGACTCGGCCCTGCTTGGATTCGAACTCAAGACCTGCAGATCCGCTGAGGTCAGCTAGCACTCACAGGGGCGTCCGGCAGGATATACCGAAGACATCTGTGTCTGGGTCTTCTGCCAAGTCAAGGGGGATGAAGGCAGCCATTATTTCCCAAACCTGACGCGGGGACGCGGCTTGACTGTGTGGCTCTAGAAATAGGGGTTAGCGGTGAACCAGGGAGCCACACGAAACCATCAACATACTATAATGGGGGGCGAGGGTAAAAAGAATGTTTAGCACTAAAAATAGGTTTCATTTCAAAACAAATGAGAAATCTTCTTATCTAGCAACCACAGCAATAGAAAAGCAAGCATGGTCAAAGCGAATAGGTCTGGCCTTGAAAAGCCTGCTTTGTTTTACTTTTATTTTGTTGTCAACACATGCAATAGTCATTAAAAGTTTAAAAAGAGAAAACGCAGCCAACTGAAGGTCACGTGCATCCATGTAATGACAGAACAAAAAAGAACAACCCCCCCTTCTAAAGGTGGTGAGTATGTGTGAAAAAGAAATAAGAAAGAAAGAGAACCATCTAAAAATGTAATAAACTATGAACTGAAAGCAGATATCTGCCCACCAGTCCTAAGAGAATGGGCACAAGTCACTCATCGAAATGCTGTCACTGGCAGGGAAGAAAGCCAATGGCTGAAGTGGGTTTGCTCCTGCCAATATAGAATTGTTGTTATATTATAGATGTACACATATTTTGAAACACATGCAGTTGGGTAATGAAAAACAGCCTAAGCTTCCTGCAGGTCATACCTAGAAAAAATAGAATTGTTTTGCAAACTTTGGTTTCAGTTGGAACTGCTAAAGCAGCGTTCCAAAGAGGTGGCATGAAGGAATCTAGTGCAGTGCGCCGGGGATGTGCATAGTACACCTGGGCGCCCATGCGGAAAGACGCAACCAGGTGGCACATTCAGTGCAGTTCACACAAGTCGGGAGTTAAGCGCCGAGTAATACATAACTAAACCTTTTATGATGCCAATAGCTACCACCCCGAGCTGCAATATGTAGGCCTATGATGCACGCCTGAAAGGGCAGAGTGGTGGTTCTGAGCTCAGAAGCATTCATTAACCAGCAAGGCGCCGCCGCCGCCTCTGTCATTTGGCTGTTACTGACATTTTTCATTTTCTTAGTCAGTTTTTAAGATGAAACCCAAAATGTGAAGCAACCAACCTTACCCAAAGTATGTATTCCATCCCAAGACCCCCTTCATATATTAAACACTGGCTTAGCACTGCATTTACAGGAGCCAAGAGAGTGTTCCTGCACACTTTAGTACATCACTACCTGTAGCAAAGGTGAAGTCCTGGTGACTTTCTCAGAGATCCCTTTTGCACAAGGGCGTCAATGTATTCCAGTGCATTCATCTCCAATCATCCATCCGAGTTTGTGGCTTGCAGTATAATTCAATAGGATGCCCATTGTTGTTATAGCCCATAACAGTTAACCCTCCACAGGCCTAAGTACCATTAATAACCCGCATCTCAGTTGGGCAAGCATTTTCTGAATTCTGGATCCGAATTTCCCCAGGTCGAGCCCTTTGCAAGCAATAGGTACCTTCATCTGAACAAGTTTACGCCAACGATAAGCCCTCTTCATGATTAAAAAAAAGCCAGAAAATGGCGCTCATGCCCACAATTTCTTTCCAACACAGTGGAATGCACTCAAGTAGCCCACACTAGATACGGAAAGTTGTTACGTTCACTGGAATACCTTCTGCTTGATGAGATGACCAAATCCTACCATTCCAGCAAGTGTCACCGTGAAACTGGCCTGACCACAGATATAATACTGCTCTGAGCAAACCATCAGAAGGATCCTCAATCTGCTTCCACCCAGAGGACCGCCCGCTCTTAGGCCCTTCAAAAGATTTGCAGTGTATGATGCAATCACTGCATGTCAATGCAGTCATGCTGCACTCTAATACCATGACTGGCTTATTGGGGATAATGACCAAATGGGCAATGGGGTTTGATACCCTAGAGCTCGCTTAAGTGGAACAGCATCAATGCCATTAAAGAACTATCAGACCACAGCAACTACTAACTACTGTCAGAGGTAGCTGCCTTCCCTATAGCAAAGTTTGGTCTATAGGAGTTAACTAGTGGCTTTCCATCCAGCACAGTAATGTGGGTCTTAAAACATTTTCCTTTTATATAGGCTACATCCCTTGGCATTACTAGCATCTCCCGCCTCGATTTCCACTCTACCATGCATAAGCCCTCACATAACAGCTGCCAGCATTTCTGCACACAACTCACATTTGGAGATTTACCCATTTGGCGCATAAAGGGAGTAAAAAATATATAATTCTAGCAACTTTTACGATCGTTACACCCAGTATCCTCTATCTGGTAATGCATCATTTCCAAGGCTTGTCGGACTTCTAACAAACCATATCGTAACAGGAGATACCAGATTTCCTAAGCGTAGGACCCACGATACCACTTCAATAATAATAATAATAATAAGTCATTTATTGAGCGCCTGGTTACACAGAGAACAGTGTGTCCCCGCGCTAACTGCTGCTAAGATTTCAGGAGGCAGATGTTAGTAAAGCCAAAAAGGAGGGAAAGGTTACATAGTGGAGAACAAGAGTGTCTTGAGTTTTCCCCTGAATCTGGATTCAGAGGGTTCCATTCGAAGATGGAGCGGGAGTTCGTTCCACTGTTTGGAGGCTAGATACCTAAATGAGCAGCCACCCATCCTGGCCCTCTTGACTCGGGGAAGTTTGAACAACATCGTACCGGATGGTCTTAGATTCCGGATGGGGCGATGTATACTGAGGAGGTTCTTCAATCCTTAAACACATTGATAAGAGGGACTTCTAATGATAATGTATCTATCTATAAGCGACGGACTGTCCTCCTGAAAAATTGCCATCTCGTCTGAATGGGGTACATCAGGGTAGTAGGCTTGGATATGTCCACATCCTACAGAAACTGACTGTAGCATTCATAACCATTACTTACTGTGATATCCATGTAAACTTAAATTAATGTCAAATATACCGTTTATACATTCACTTTCCGATTGGGTGCCCCTCTAAAGTCATGTTAGTATATATAGTGCAATATATGAAAAAACGTAGTGTTGCCTGGAGGCCGAAAGCCCAATGAAAAACATTAGCATCTCTCTCCACTAAACCACAACAGCGAACTTACCAATGACCCATTAACTCGACCCACCCAACTGCCTTGACCTGATCTCATTCATGGTCATCCTTGCACTTTACCAATCCTAACTTCCATCAATTAAAGGCTCCTACTATCCTTAACTAAAGTTAGTGTTCTATCGAACTACTCCACCCAGCTAACTTACCCGCTTTTCATTTGCTGGTATTAACCTCCAGGGACCCTTTTTCCTCCATACCGTCTCCATTAATGCACCTGTATCGTTTTTAACACATCTGTGGGCCACTACATTCCAGTCACATTCGACCACTACAGAGCCTGCGTTCTCTTTGTCCTGGTGGAGGAAGAACTGGACGCTCTACACCACAACCTCTCTCGAGTTATTTTCACTACCTATTTTTTTTTAGTACCGCCTCATCTCTTGGGAGATGAGGGGTACATTGCTCAACTACTTTCTCCACTGTTTGGGGCGGAGGCACAAAGAAAACTCAACTTGTCTAGCATCAAAGTGGCTGAGTTACCCTCCACTGTTACAGATCATCCACTGAATAGTCATTGTGTCCTCTGTGCCCCAAAGCGTGAAGCTTGAGAGCTCTCGATTTCCCAAGGCCACCGAGGGCTCACCACACCCCCAGTACCCGTCAACAGGGCCCACCCCCAAGTCACCGCCCTTTGCCACATTTCTTACTGCAACCATTTTTCTTATTAATAACCCATTGTCCTCAACTCCAATTTAATCCCTTCCAAGGGATCATACTGCCAGGTGTGCAAGGCCAAAGTGTAACATCTCGCCCCCGCCACCATCGAAATGGAGTCACTGCCACTCATGTAAGGCCCATATCCCAAGTCAGGACTCTCCCCCCACACAGCAGGGACCACTGCAATACTCCATGCCCCTTGTCCAAGGCCCTTTTCCACCTGATGCAGGTTGGCATAGACCTTTATCGCAAAGCCTTTATACTAGTCCCATAATTCTCAATTCCACTGAGCCCAGTAGTGAGCTGTGTACATTAGCACCTAGCATGCAGCAAAACGCCACCTGTTAGGATTGCCTCTTGCATCACGCTTGCCCCTGCATGATGCTTGTTGCCCCTGGCTGCACCTGGCTCTCCACAGTCTGGTCCACTATATGCCCACTCCGCCACTAGGGTGACAACTGCTGGCCAAAAATCCTAACAATGCAGCCAAGAACAGGAACGACGTATGTAAACCCACCCAGTGCGGACTATACAGAAACACTAACACACCCCCACGACAACTAACACACAGATGTACCTGTAACTCATTCCAGCCTCTCTTTGGCAACGCTGACCCCTCACAAGCCACGCTGCCCCTTCTCCAACCCTCCAAAAAATGCCAGGAAGCCACCCAGAGGACTGTGTAACCCTGGTCAAAACAATCAAGACCACAACACTCCAGTCTGGTGCATATCAGGTGAGTAATGACCAAACGCTGGCCAACTCACAGAATGCGCAGGCCCAGAAAGTGGTCACTATGTCCTATTGCCATCACATCGAAGATGCCAAGGGGCTTGGAGTTTCAACCCACAGCACTTTGCATTATAGGACTTTCACTTTTCCTAATTTTAAATAGGCCCTTGAATATTCAAGCATGCAAAAAGTGGTTTACAAATATCTGTAAATATCCCAGGGCTGGCTGACAGTATCACATTTCGCATGGGGCCCCTTGCCAGCTATACACCATTTGCCAAAAGTCCCTGAGGGAAGACAAAGCGGCCTTTCTTCCCTCTGGGCACCCTCTGCAGAGCAGCAAACCGCACACTATCAATTAACGCCTGCTGAAGAGTCATACAAACCATCACAACATCAAATCAGCTGCAGCAGCACCCTCGGGTAGGCTATTTCTGGCTTCCCAATTGGAATTTCTAACCAACAGCCTTCCTCTAAATTTACAGAGACCACACAGTGCAGCCAGGCATTGACATGTTCTCAGCTATGGTGCACTTCGTGTGCCCTCTTTTTGATCCCTGCAGAATTTAATTAGCAGAAAACAATTAGCAGTCGAGGCAAAAATCAATTCCTTCTGGGGACGCCTGGGTATCCCTTGTCCTCCAGGTCTTTTTCCAGTAATCCAGTGGCCACATTACAGAAACTTTACAGCAATCAAAAAATAGCAACACATTTCCTACTACTGTGCGGAAGGTTTAACTGAAATGGAGCAGACATATGTTGCTTCAGTCCATATTACATGAAAGATTTTTGCATGGGGCGATTAAATCGAAACCAGATTACCGGAGCATTTTAAACATCTATCACCGATTTATTACAGGTAAATCACGTTTCATCTGTTGCTATGTAAACACAGTTAAATATTCTTCGGACATGCACAGCAAGTGTTGTCCACAGGGCCTGACTGCGCCTAACACACCACAGGTAGCCAACTCCTGCTTGGGACAGTCAAGCAGAAGGCTGGACCCATTTATTTGTTTTTAAAATTATTATTATTTTTTTTGTATGGATCCCAAAGGGAGTTGTGATCCCCTAGATTTACAGACCTTTTCTGGGCTCCCTCTGTGGTTCACAAAACCAGCCCTGGGTCCGTCTACCCGAAACTGGATCCAATCTTTTTTGCCATAGGTTCATGGAGTCAAACCAGGGTTCGTGAACTTCACAGGCGCTCAAAGGTGTGCAAACCATGTGACAAAACCAGGGCTCGAGTCGGGGTACCACGCGGGTGGACGCCGTCCACCCGCGTGGTACCCCAACTCGAGCGCGTCCCCCCACTTATTTTACCGGGAGGTCGATAATAGGAGCAAATGGAGCCACACATTCACTCTTTGGCCTCTCTGGGGTGAGATCTGAGCCCGTTCAGAACGCTGCTCATGCGCTGGCTTCTCTGATGCAATTGCATCTAAGGGGTGAGCGAGTGGAGGCAATGAGTCTGATGGTGCAAGCCACCTTTCGTGACGTCACTTCCTGTTGTGACGTCAGTGTCCCCCCCACTTCTTTGTTTAGGACTTGTGCCTTGGACAAAACAGATAACAAAAAAAAAAAAAAAAATATATATATATATATATATATATATATATATATATTTCATTCACAGTTTCTCTGTATTATATATACATACACAAAAAGATTACTTCTTTGGTCCTTGTGGGCACTCTCGACCACAGCCAGGGTACTCACTGCCACCTTACGGCTCCTTTCTTTTTAGTCCACATGCAGGTCACATCACTCGGACTATAAAATGTCTATTCTAGAACGAACAAGTGACAAGGACTATGTTGAAAGTACAATCTACGTAGTTAAATAATTTATACAGCAGTACCTGCGAGTGATAAATAACAAAGACACGAGTTACCTTAATGCTAGACACTTCCACAAGAATGAAGAGAATGAGAAGGTACTATCATACCAGGGAATATATTAGGCATGACAGTAACAGAGAAGGTGATGGGAGATTAAAGCCAAGATGCCTAGAATTAAACTATATAATGGACTTGGAATACTGTATACCAGAGGGATTAAATACAGAAGAGGAATTATTGGTACTCATTTAAATTAGAGACTGTTTTGCATGACCTTCAGAACCGTTTAACTTGAATAATTGTGGCAACTTTGGCATGGTTTTGGTAAACTGAATGGAAAGGTACATGGATGAAATGCATGCAAATATCATATGATACTGACTGACACACATGAAAGATAATCTTCTTTGGCCACTTGGAAGAAATACAATATGTTACAACTTTAAAAGATTACAACATTAAGTCTTTTTTATCATCTTTCAGTGCAGAGTGCATATATGATAAATTGCGATGTGAACTTAAAGAAGTCACGGTAAATGTACATACTACATAAGTGAGTAAAACAAGAATAAGATGACCTTTTAACTAGCATGTAGTCACACACAAATACCCATTGTCAATACTGCACTGAAAACGACAAAGTGATGGTAAGTATTTCTTAAAAGGCTAGCTTACTAGGGAAAAATGCGCAGCTGAGAAATTCAAAATAATTTTATGCTTATCCACAAGGTTCTCTTCTCCATAAAACACTTAATGTACTATACAACGCATGAAAATGTAAAATGTTTATTTCAGTACATGAATGAGGGGAACAATTAATTGCCCATTTCTTTATATACTCCACTTCTCAAGACACCTTTGGTGATACTATTTTTCTGATCATGTGTACTATATAAAATGTATTTGCATCTATGTCTAAAATTTCGTAAACAGAGTAAAACCGACTGGTAGTTGCTGTGCTACGCATAATTCAATGACCATTGAGTGTCCATAGTTTTTCAAAAAAGAACTGTTTGAATAATTTACATAAATACACACACTCTTACTTAACGAACAAAGAAATCCAGATCCTTGAATATCCCCTTTAAAGAAATAGAGCACATTGGTTTTGTATTATTTTTTGATAATTTTGTAAACAATAAGATTGCTATGTAGTCAACACAATTATGCAAAATGAAAGACGGGAATAGTCAACATCCAAAAGAGGGTACCTAAATTTGAGTCAACAGTATCCCCATCTTTCATATTTCAAAATTAGATGATACATATTGTCAACACTTCAAATATGTAAACAAAGCAAATACTAATCAAGCCGAAAAAAATGATGCAAATGGATTTGCTCTGTTTTTTTGGCCCGAGTGCAAAGTTTCAATGCTTTTGTAGAAGCCAATGAGGTTTGGCCATGCCACTTAGAATGGCAAGAACGTGTATAGAGTTTCAAGGCAGATGCCGCAATCAATGCCTTCCGGTGCAAGCACAGTCTCAAACTGCCCTCAGGTTTCATCACTAACCGAGCATAAATAGCCCCGTGAGGATCATGCCACAAGGGCACGCAGGCTTTGCATACCCAATGACTGGCAGAGTGTCTGAGCAAAGCACAGACTTTCACCATTTCAGAGCACAAACTGAGAAGCCCCACAAACTAAAGGAGTGGAAATTACAGAAGGCTGTAAGAAATAGTTTAACCACTCTACACTCCCAAGCACCTGGGTCCAGCTGTTGGCACAATGTTTTTAGGCGGCCACTAGATATTCGAGAACATTCCAACAGACTCTAGCTGCATCTCGAAATTGGATACTGGCGGCCTGCAAGCTCTACTTGGGTAACTTTACCAGTATTGGAGGATGGAGAAGTGAGTAGAAAAGGTCTTTTCCACTGTTAATACAGGAGGACAACAACTGCAGCTAGGGTATTTACAGGTGAAATATTACTAGTTTACTTTCTCGGGATTCATTAAAAAAAAAACACCGTTTGACTATTTTCATTTTTCGCCTTTAATGCGAAGGGAACTGGTGCCCAGGACCAGGGCAGTCCATGTTGTCCACCTTACTCGTTATTTATAGGGCAGGTGGCAGCGGCCAACTTGACCCGGAAATACAGAGTACAAGTGATCCACCTAAGGTTTCTTTCCTTCCTCCCTTTTACAGGAAGTACTACCGGGATAACATGGGATGCGAGCCGAGGAAAGAGCCCATGATGGCCCTGGAGCTGGAGAGGGGGAAATCATAGTGTATGTCCCCTTTAAAAGTAAAAACCTAAAAAGAAGCCCTTCTGTGGTCGCCTATAAGAAAGAAAATACTTATTGGAAACCAATCAGAAAGATGCACAACTAGAGTATGCGGATCGCCAGCGGGGCACTATTCTAGCGCGCGGTTCAGTAAATGGAGGCAACCCTGCTGCCAACGTCAGAGTAGACGAGGTACTCCTAAAAAAAAACAACAATAAGAAACATTTAGAATAAGGCGTGCTGCATGGATAACGGTTTTAGTACGACGTGTGTCTTTTTTAATATAATGCAAATTAATAATGAAACAAAGCGTTCCATTTGTAGATGCCATTTTCATACATACCAACATTTTAGGACAGGCACGTGGGAGAATAAAAACAAAAAAAATAGGGAGAATGAAAATTTCCCATTGACTTCCGTTGTATAAAATGCAATTTCAGGAGGGGACAGCTATAAGAAAGCAATTTTTGGCTTGAAAAATCGGTAGTCTCCCGCCTGAATCGGGTCTATTAGCATGTATGCATTTTTAGGCCACGCCTTGGCAGGGGAGAGGTGTGACAGGGGGTACCTGCGAGCACCTGCGTTTACAGCTGTGCTGCAAAGCGCCCGCGCCACTGCGTCCCCGCTGCGTAGCCAGACGCTGTTGGTGACGTCTGTGCATGAAAGGGCTGCAGAAACCCTTTCTAGACGGCCCCTTCTGGGAGCCAACTTGCTTACACGACTTGAAATGACGGCAGGCTCGCGCAGCAGATCTGCACCGCGCGCAGGTTTCATCCACAGCCAGCAAGGCACAGGGGGGCCGGTGTCCAATACTGCACAGGAGCCAATTAAAATAACGCAGAAGCAAAGCAAGTGCATCAAACAGTTACAGTATGGACAATGAGTGACCTCAATGGAATTTAGACAAGCGCCAACTTTCCTTTTTAAAATTAAAATTCAGATGTTTTCATATTTGTTCATGAATTAAATATATCATAATTTGTGTATCTGTTTGATGAATACTTGTTTCTGTACATTTTGTGTATTTTTTTGAGGTTCAAATCATCGAAAATGCTCAGACTAGGTTCCCCTACTTCCAGTAATGATGCAGTGGGGTCTCCAGTTCCAATAATGATTAAGTGTGGATCCAGAGAAGTCAAAAGGCTCAGGGCCACTGCCGTAAGCCTGTGCTAGAAATCCATGCCCTTCAGCGGGAGTCAAAGGAAGAGTACTTAGTAGGACACATTAGAGTTTACAGAGTGAAAAGTATTTAAAAAACAAGCCATGCCATCGATAAAGGGTGAAAACAGAGAATTTAACGTACAGTTTTGAGGTACTGTAAAATATGTTGCCTTTCCTGCAGGATTTACATGTTTTTCTTTTACTTTTTTAAAAGAATACTTTCAAGCAATCAATCAACCAATCAGGTGTTTGTAAAGCGCTACACACCAGTGAGGGTTTCAAGGCGTGGGGGGGTGGGGGGGGGGGGGGGGTGAGGGGTACGGGGGAAGCGGCTCCAGATCAGTTGAAGAGCCAGGTCTTGAGGTCCTTCCTGAACATGTGCAGGGTCTGACAAACATTGGCAATGCCAACAGACAGCTCAGAACTCGCTTTATAAAAGGTGCGACCTACTGGCTTTGCCAATGCTTGTTTTTTAAATATATTTTTAGTTACCCATGTTGTGTATTTTCAGTTGTCCTTTCCATAAGACAAGTGAGCAGTCTTAGGGCCCAATTACTCTCTTGTCGGAGGGGTTACTCCATCACAACAGAGACGGATATCCTGCCAGCCGAAATATAAATCGCATTATATCCTATGGGATGTATCTTTCGGCGGATGGCATATCCGTCTCCATTATGACGGAGTAACCCTTCCGCCAAGATCGTAATCGGGCCCAGAGATTATCCTGCGTTAATTGCAAGTAAAGCATCCATCAAATTAACGATACTTTACATTATGTCAAAATATGGCGGGCCGCCTTCCTTGCTTTATACCATCAGCCACACAAGTCGCCTACACCTTTGAGGAAAGGCTCTCAAGGAAACAGGACCATTACTTAGACTCAGGCCAACTCTGCAGAGTCCTCCATTACGTATCGCCGCCTTGCGGTGAAGAGTATGGTTATTATTAGCTCAGTCGCTTTTCATGATGCCAGATTTAAAACTCTTTTAAAATAGTTGATACGTTCCAGAGATCCTAGCTATGCTTACTGGTGCAAATCCATACCGAAGGAAAAAAAAAATTACCTGTGTTAGTGAATATTGGCAGTGCAATAGATAAATCAATATCACTAATGCGTCTTTAACCTCCCCGTGCTCCAATCAGAGCTCTGCGACTCGCTAGCCATGCATCCCTCCACAGAGGTCACGTGACGGTGGCCAAAGGCTCCAGGGTTGATTGGATTAATTAATGGCTCCCAGTGGGCCAAGCTTCTGGGAGTAGCGCGTGCATTCAGAGGCACAGGCAGTCTTAATTGAAATAGATGGTTAGTAAGTGAAGTTCATTAAGGGTGCCAGACTACAACAATCATAAACTATTGTGGCTAACAGCTAACACTGTGAGCAATCATTCTTAACATGTTACTTGAGAGAGAAAGCCATCACTCACTATACAGGTGGGCACTGCCGCAAACTGATCTCTGCGAAAAAACATGCCATGAAGGCTATTTTTACTCGTTCGTAGCCATGGTTTGTTCCCAAGCGTTAAAGTAGGTTCTACCTCTCATCTACGATTGAGGGCAAGGATAGAAGGGCAATTTGAGGTAAACAAATACCTGCTCTAGTTCAATTTACAACACATTTGCAGCTCTGATTCTTTTTGAGCTTCTTGGATAGCTTAAAAAAAGATTTAATCTGAAAATGAAAGTAAATGAAGCATGTAGATGGTTACAGAATGACTAAATTGTAACTGGGTAAGTGTCCTGGGACAATAAAGGCATTTGTAAAACTGCCAAGGATTTCTACACAATAAAGTTTCTTCTTATAATGGGTTGCTATTTCTGGGAAGCGAGGAAATCTAGAAAGTGAGACTAGCAACAAAATTATGGTGCGAGAGCGAGTCATAGCATGGACAGATGAAGGCTTGGGTGACATGAACTGTGCCGCAACTCATCATCAGAGCTCTAGGCTCCAACAGAAAGGTAGCATGTCCCACTCTCCAAGAACATCATTTACTTGGTTTGACACTACTTTGGCAGCATTGCTAGCATCACATGACTTTCCCTGTAATATGTTTTCTAATACTGCACCTATACATACTAAATTAGGGGTTATGTTAATGTCTATTGTATTATGGTATGCTGAGAATCCTGTCTTGTACATCTATTCCTGGTTCAGTTACTGAAGTACACATTCTGCTGAGTATCCAGATTCCTTGCTGTGGCAACTTCAGAGTTATGAAGACCGACACAAAAATTCTGCAAACAAGGCCACTGAAACTTGTATGCAACAGCTCACATACCTTTTGGCAAAAACTATATATTTGCCAAAACTATCAATGCCTCCT
Organism: Lissotriton vulgaris; assembly: GCF_964263255.1. Lineage (NCBI taxonomy): Eukaryota > Metazoa > Chordata > Amphibia > Caudata > Salamandridae > Lissotriton > Lissotriton vulgaris. The sequence continues at coordinate 234,373,486 of NC_141690.1, read as the reverse complement.
GCCCCCACCCATCTGCCCCCCTCTTCGTCCCCACTTCCTGGTTCCTACAAGAATGGCAAAAGTAACCTTTTCTGCAAAGCAGCTGCACTGATACAATACTCCCATCAGCACCAAGTTGGTAATATATATAACCCACACACATAAGGAAAGAAGGGCGCTTCTTTTATTGGAAGGCTATCGAACGTCTAGGAACTGACGCCTAACAGGGACAACTAGAGAGCGAACAGTCTTCACTTGGTCAAGATCCGCACACGGTCAAATTGTACCATTTATCCATTCGCTGACAGCAGCCATCTGCCAGTAACTGCTCATCCTGCACTGTGTGTGCATCTGAGGACACCAACAGAGGTGGCGTAAACAGTAACGGTGAGGGAGGAAGTGCTTGCTGTGCTTTCGTCTCTTCCTAGCCTCCACTTGCCAATCTCAGACTCGCGAGTCGCTCGCCTTAGCAGAGGAGACACGCTGTACTTTACAGGAACACATGGCGCGATATAAATAGTCGAATCTCCAAACGAGGTACGCGTTGATCCGCAGCATGTGTGCTGGGGTGTACACAGCGAGGAGTATGGAAGCGAGCTAAAAGAAAATGCTGAGCTTGAAGGTAGGAAACACAAGTAATATTGAGAAATTTCAATCAGAAGAGCTCAATATCAAGAGATTTAAGGGCAAGTGACGCTCCAGGCTGCTTTCTGCAGCAGTAACCAGTGCACATGGACCAGAGACATTAGAATGCGGAGTCCTGCATGGTATTTTACCAATCCAAAGCTATAAGACTGGGCCTGGAGTGGTAAAAGGAGTTTGTCATTTTTCAGCTCAGCGCAGATGGCACTTGCTAATCCTATGCTTAAAAACTCTGCTAGAGAAACAGACTTTTGTGATGAGCAGATTCAGAGTGTCACTGGTGTTGTAGGGTGCTCTCTAGAAAGGAGCTGCTCTCCACCTAAACTTGGGATCTAGCCAAAGTTCCCTGCATCTCTTTCTGCACAATTTATGCGGCACTCTAAGCCTGAAAGGGTACTGTCTTGATTGACATATCTCACTGGAAATACCATGAGCCATAAGCAGCATATTAGCAGAGTAAGAGCAGAGGGCTCGAATTTACAACCCCACAGTTTCCCCGATAGGTCCCATAAAAAAAAAAGTTTAAGATTTGTTTTGTCACCTCTTTTCTCATTTGAATTATACCCCAAGAATAATCCTGTGAGTGAGAAGACAGCAGGCCTTCAGATGGGTTGACAATGGTGTAATCAAAGAATGAGTGAAAATATGCAGTGGGACCATCCACTCTGCCTTTAATGTCCCTGTGCAATCCATCCCTCCAACACTCTGACCCCTTAAATCAATTGGAAAGAGAAGGTGTTTTGCTTGGTCCTTAAATGTAATAAGCACAGAGCTCAGGGTTCTGAAACACAGGCCATATGGTCGTGTTATTCTCTGAAACTCTGTACTTGCCATCAACGTCTAAACAGGAAGTCATTCGTTTTTTTTGTTTTTAGTTTTATATAGCGTGAACTAGAGCCGAGATACCTGGTATCAGAGCCCTTTACAAAGCACCAGTTTTGTTACAGAAGGACAAATTTTATTTTATTTTTGTTAGGCACGGGGAGATTAAGTAATTTGCCCAGAATCACAGGATGTTGAGAGTTGTTGTCGAGACTCAAACCCGGGTTCCCCAGCTTCGAGGTCGACTGCTCAAGCTGTAAGGCTATATCCTATCCAGAAGGGATGTTGTTCCTAGGAAAGCGCAGGTAAGCTTATCTAACATGCAGCTGGACCAATGCTTATGGTTTTGAATTCAATCACAAACTTTCTGAGATTCCAATTATTAGGTTTGACATATTATGCATATGTTTTGCTTTATCTTACACATTTCACATAACTTTAGCAGCAAGACACTGGTTTGAGTAGAACATTTCACACAGAAGACTGCTCAATACACGTACAAGTTTCATGCAGACCACTGCTCAAGCATAAATTTGGTAAAAATATTTGAATTACGCACAGAGAAAGTTACGCAATTTTCCATCCGTCAACAGCAGCACACACCTCCGTTGGTATGGTACCTCGGGCCACTGCCAATGACCAGCCTTTTTCATCACAACTTACATATAAAGTACTGAAACAACCTCTAAGAATGAATCTTCTAAGAGACCGGAACTGGAAGAGTATCATTTATGACATTTTTTTGGTGACAGTTCGCCGGATTGTCTTTCTGTGAGAGTCCGTTCACCCTCTTGAGCTTTTCCACAAAAGTTTACCAGAGTGTCAAAGTGTCCAAAACACAATCCATGGGCCTGGAATCTCCAATATGGATGGTCCTTGACCGGTTGGGACCACAATTACCGCAATGCACCTGAACACCCTCCTAAGAAGTCCACTGGATACACTCCAGGCAGGGGACTCTTGGTGGAGTGGATGCAGGTGAGGTCTGTTAACCTGTAGCTTGCAGCGATCCCACTCTTTATTCCCCTTGAAACAAGGTACATCCATATGGCTGTAGTTCTAGATAATACAGCAGGTTCAGTCAGTCAGAATGAGGGGCCGATGGTGCAAATCAAGTTTCCAGCTGTGCAACCACGATTTTTTCCTATTGACGCAAGGTACATGCAAAGGGTTGTAGTTCTAGATAATCCAGCAGGTGCAGTCTTTACTGAGTGCAGGGTCTGATGATACAAATCAAGTTTCCAGTTTGGCAATCCTTCACACAATTTCAAGCAGCAGAGCCGAGCGGCACTGCCCTTCTTAGGTACTTATTCTGTGTTCTCTGGGGGTCATACAGAAGGGAACTCCTGTCGAGTGAGGTGCAAGAGCATGACCATTTACTTCAAAGTGTGGCACAATGGTCTCCCAGAAAGCACTATTTCTCCAAAATGTAATATGGCTGAATTCCTAGCAGAGAGCCAAGGGTCATCTAAACCAACCTCCAGGATGGCTCATCTCCATATTCTCCTTCCCCTGGCCTCAGCACATTCCTTCCTCAAGCCTACAATATGGCTGGGTTCAAAGAGTTGGTTTGTAAATTAAACTGGCGTCTCCTGCTGATCTCCTACTTCTATTGAAGATTATGGTTTGCAAACCCTCCCCCTGGCCCTGGCATTCCTTTGTGACAGAACCCTTTTCTCCCAGAATGGCTCTTTCGCCCCAAGGGCTACTTATCACCTCGTCAAATCAACCTGGCTAATCCACTTAACTCTGACCAAATAGGACAGATCACTGGAAGGCTGAATTTTGGCTTACAGATTAAAACGTCTTATAACTTCTTGTCTGTACGTTTTAGGATAAATTCAACAATAGTATATTGTTGGATCCCAGGAATTCCAGGTTCAAATTAATACAAACGTATATAATACACAGGGCATATCTATCCCCAGACAAAATGAGTAGATATTTTCACACTACCACAGCAGAATGCCCACGCTGTCGGCAGTCCGACGTGGACCTGCTTCACATGCTTTGGTCTTGCGCCTCCCTTCAAGGTGATTGGAGTGAGGTCGCTTCAGCCTTGATACACTGCACCAACGCCTCCTTTTCGCCCTCATGGGAAATCTGCATTTTAGGGGTATATGCTAGAACTAAAAAATCTAGATTCAGAGACCCAGGTTTAATAACTGCCAAGAGCTTAATTACAAAACGGTGGAAGCAGGCTGAGCCCCTAGATATAAACAGCTGGAAGAGTTCACTTAAGATATGGGCACAGGCAGGAAGTACGGCGCTACACAGGTAGGAGACGGCGGGGCTCCGCAAGTATCCCATAGCACAACAATGGGATGTTATGTTTGCAGCCTTCAGGAATTAAGTAATCAGGGAGGGCATTGACACTTAGTGACTAAATGGTATGCTACTTGAAGTTCCCAGGTGGCAGGGAGAGGGATAGAAGTGGATATCTGTCGTAGTTCACTGGACAATACCCCTTGGGGGCAGTCTGAGGTACTGAGGGCCCTGTTCTTTCCTATCCCGACGCCTGGTGCTGCGGCATTGCCCTCTTGCATCCGCATGAGTCCGAGTGGAGTCCCAATGAGTCTGCAATTAGTTATTCATACCATAACCGGTCCCACGCTCAGTAAGGCAATAGTTAACATATTTTTTCCAGATAGCAGCCCTTTCGTGTTGTTGTTTAGTACGTTAATTTAGATAAAATATGCTTTATTGATGTATCTGTTATAATCATTTGTCATCACTTTTCCTCTTTGGCAAACCCCGCTCCGTTGTATTATCGAATAGGCCACATGTATGGATCTTCAGCGCCTGGTAATATCGTGCCCATTAGACACAAAGGACTTAAATACTGTGTGTAATGTTAGATTGTGAAGTTAGCAATATGTCCCTTTGTTCTCTTTTTGACTTTGTTCTAGTGTAGGCCCTTGGAGGCTGTTGAGATATGTGGTGGGCAGGCGGTTGCAACAATATATGGGAAACTGTTAATTAGAAATAAGCGAATATGTGATTGTGTGTGTGAAATCGTGTTGCTGTAGTAGGAGCAGCTGTTTCTTTATAATGAGGTTTTGATGACTATTGCATGCAGATGTATGTATCGTATTCTTCACAATTTTTGCTTTGCCATGTATTGTAAGGAATTAAAATAATATGAAAAAGACCAATAAAGATGTTTTTTTTTTTTAGTATATTGTTGGATTTATCAATACCGTCTAGTGAGTCCTTGGGTGATATTTTCTGATTCTCCTGGCGGGAATTATTAAATAATAACTTATTGCCACGTTAACATATGTGGCAGAGGATTTGCAATGGGGAAAATGATGTGGGCAATTTTTCCAACATCAGGGCTTATAAAACATCTTTACTAAGGGCCCTGCCTACATCTATAGTACCCTACACCCCAAGGATACCTATGTTAGATTTTAGGGGTTCTGAATATATGAAAACATTGCAGATCCTCACTCCACAGTGCTCCTAGCACAAAGGTCAATTTTTGGAAACACTTTACTACAGTGTGGGAAGTTAAATGTGCCATTTCACTAATCCCAAGGCATTTAAAACTTATTTTATAAGGGTCCTCCTTATAAAAACCCAACCCCCCACCGTTGTGACACCTATAGGAGACCATGAGGGTAGCTAATATGCCAAAACATACTAGTTTGTTAATTTTAAGTGCCCCAAACACCAAAGTCGAGCTTGGCACAATTTGCATTTTAAAAGAAGTCCTGCAACACAGGGCTACTTTTAAACTGACCTCGGGACTAAGCAGTGCACACATGCAAATGCAGAAAGGGCTGCCGGCCTCTAGACTGCCATGCCCTAATATATACTAGGGACTTAAAGGTAGTTTGGATCCCCCCGCCCTATTATGTACTAGGGCCATATAGGGAAGTCAGCCAATCATAGGGGAACCCTAACTCGTAGTGTGCCCTAGTTTACGTAGGTGTTTTCACTGTATTCCAAGTGTCTCTTTCATCATAGCTCTGGGCCTGGTTAGGCAGAGCCCAGGGTCAGAGTCAGTTACCACCAGTACCGGTCAGCAAAAAATGGGGAGTGCCCACGGCACAGGGTGGCTTTGCAACAGTAACCTGAAGACAAACTGATCCACAAGCACTCTGTAACTGTACGCCAGCCTGCAATGAGCACACTTCTGCCCTGCCTGAAAACAGAAATCACAAATAATGCTTAATTCATCTCCGCTCGCCTCGCCCTTACAATGCGCCATCCAAACCTCTGCTAGATTCATACGTCCTGGACGACTGATCTCTCCATTTTCCTTGCGGAAACATACTTAAATAACAATTTAATGTTGATTGATTTTTATTACATTTTCGGGTAGAAATTTTTTTTGCGTACAAAAGCTGAAAAGTTAGCTCCTGGTTTGGCGTGGCATTCTTCGATGCTTGTTAAAACTGCATAACATCCATTAGTTTTTAAACATCAAGCGACAATTAATTAAAGATGCCTTCATTTGGGAAGAAGTCAAAGGTATTTGGCCATAAATCGGTATTTGAAAAGAGATGGCTGGAGCACCGTGTCTGAGGTCTGTCTGCGTGTGGTTGGTTAACTGCAGTGGCGAATACAGATTAGTTCTTGATTTCAAGAGACGCAGGCGAGTGGTGTACACTCTCTATGTGCTGTCAGGCAATCAATTCTATAATCCGCATCTATTCATCCTTGTAAAACAAATGAATGGAAGCAAATCTCCCTAACAAGATTAACGCCAAAACCGAACAAGAATTTCTGTAAATGACATTAAATCAGTATGAATGCATTTTGAAAAAAAAATATCCGCCCATCCAATGTTACTATAGAAATACGGTCAACAAATACCTCATTTTATTGATACGGCTGAGCTTTTTATGCTACCGTTATTTGAAGAGATTAGAATTAGCCCGTGGTTAAAATGTAACCAATCTACTAAGGAGTAGAGCTAATACAGCTGCAGGGGGAAGTGAAATCAAGCAAAAAACATACAAGCATGAAAAAAATGGGTCTGCTATAAAACCACGACTGTCCACCTGAAACCCAAACGAACTTTCAGAATGACAGACGGATCCAACTATATTGCAGCAGAAGGGAGGGAGACAGCAGTGACACAATCTGGCATGGTAATATCACCTAGCAGACCAGAAGTAGCAATGCAACAACGAGTAAGAGCTTTACAATCCCTCTAAACCATGCACAATTAAGCAGAAGTAACATTCAACTGGTCAGAAGTTCTGACCAGCTGCTCAAAACATGTGGCCTCTGACCCCTCAGATACAGAAATTTCAGACAATGCGGCAGCAAGCAAACAGGATGACTTAAGGTAGAAACACTAATCCTTAGGACGTCACAACAGTCATTCTAAATAACACAACACTCCCTGACAACAGAAACTTTCTGGTGGTCCTGATCCTGGAAGCCCTTGATGATGCTCGTGGCTTTGGTAGCTTCATGGAGCACAGGTGCTCAGCAGAACCCTCAGATGTATAAACCGCAACATCACATGATCGCACCCACAGCTTGACTCCTTGAGGCAACGCACACGGATGACCCATCCGCCATGTTGTGGTAAGATGCACTCACTGTCCCCATGTAAACAAGCTTGCTTGCAAAGATGGTCCATGAATGTTTTTAAACACAGATCGTCAGGCACAAGCACCACAGGGAAGTTGTCTCCTGCAAAAGTCAAGCCAGAACATTTTTTGCAGCTAAGGCGGCAATACGCAATACAGACAAAACCACTAGCGGTAACATCTACTGAAATGCAACCCGACATTCCAAACCCATTATAAATCGAACCTCAATTCACCACAGACCAACAAATTCCCATAAATGAAAAATTATTGATAACTGCCTGCAACTTTTTTTGTACTTAATCCAGTGATAGCACATAGGTTTTTAAACACTGGAATATACACGTCAACCAGGGATAAAAATTACACTTTACCTTTTAAAAAACTACGCAGATTAAATGGATACCACCAGGCAGCGAAAACGAGTTACAAGAATGTGATCTACAGCAAAAACAGCAGATGTGCAAAAGCCAGTACCCGAATACAGAAGCAATCACTTGCAACTGGCCACCCAGAATCTACACCCTAGGTTCATATGGACAGGGTATTGTAAACACAAGTATTCCCTAAAGTGTCTTCTAACCCATAAAAACCTAAGCTTTAAGCACATTAAAAGATCAGGCATCGGAATAATAAGAATACACATCAGTGTCGAAACTGAAAGTTAAAGGGCTTGTATTGAATACTCATTTAAGAGAAGACTTAACCCTCAAAAACAAACATTCAGACAAACAAAACTGAAAGAAAATGACTATGTAGTCACTCAGGAAACCACACCTATATGTGCACAAATACTTTTCCTGTTAACGAGGTCATGCCCTTTCCAGTAAACTGATACTGACATCACGCAAACTGTACTTCCCTAAACTCTTGTGACTGGTTGACACAAATTTTAATTTTTAATTTTAGAGTCGATTTTAATTTCCAAAGGGCAAATGCAGAAATCTTGATGGATGACATTAGAGAGCGCAGCCGATACATAATGTATTATTTATTTGAGAAACAGAGCCTATCTTTTGTGACTGTAAAGCAGAATTGCTTGATGGGGTCCTAAAGTAAGGTGCATCCAGATGGTTGGGCCCATGGGAGTCACGTGGTACTGGCTTTCTCCCTTCGCCATTTCAGCACTGTGGGACGGGGCCGATTCCAAGTGATCTGATTGGCTGGCCACAACCAAGAAGAAAATATTGCAGCCGCCATTACAGGACTCAGTCTCTGCCCCTTAAACCTTATTTTTTATTATATATTTTCAGGGCACAGAGTGGGGATACCCTCCCGTGGGACCTAGCACAGCCCTTCTGTGAGATACTGTGGATCTCCTGCAGAATCCACTGCTCAAGTTTACCACAAAGGTTCCGCAGTACCATGTAAGCTTCCCCGAGAAAGCTTGCATGGTACCGCAGCGGCATGGCGCTGATGGTAAAGTTGCAAATAGTGCGGTACCCGGGGAAAAAACGAAATTTGGGTTTGGTGTCCCATGACCTTAGCCCCTTCCTTGACATTTCCTCTTAACAGTAACCAGATCCTTACTCAGTCCCTAAACTTGACCCATAACCTAACCATAATATACTCTTTTCTGGACTCCAATGCCCACCTCCTCTCTTACCCTATGCCTATCTGGACTCTAAACTTTACCCTAGATTTAAACCGGAGCCTAATCGTTTCCATAACCCAATCCTGAACCTACCATCCCTCATAATTCCGATTAGATGGGTTACTTCGATTTGTTATTCTTTGATTTTGTTTTTTACTTACAGGTTGATCCGGTTTTCCCTGAAATCAACTGAGATGAAAACCTAACTGTTTAACCCGATTAAACATTTTAGCGCCAGGACGCCTCAGGGCAGCTGTGTGCGCCATAAATCTGTATTATCAAATAACAGGCTAGCGGTTAGCTCTCACGAAACGACAGGCCTATAAAGACTTCAGGAAGGGAATTTAAATAAAAGGTCTCTAGGGAACTGACACCCATGGGCTTCAACCACTCAGACCACAGAGGTGGAAACTATGTATGAGGGGAAAGAGTGATTTACACTGGTCTTTCTATATAAAGAGCCACTATACTTTCCATCGCCTGGGCCTACGGGCCAGACTAATCCTGAGGCCATCTTACCCCCGCGGGCTTCGCCAGGTGTGACGCTGGGTGTGTTTCCTTCCATCTCTGCCCCTGACTCTCTAGCGCTAATGGGCAATCTCAAATCGGGCTCGCCCCTCGACCCATGCCCTGCTAAATTTTTGGCGAAAGTTGCGGAGGTGATCAATCCGCTGGCGAACCCGCTGCTGAATCTCTCGTTGAGTCAGGGAGTGGTCCCGCACGCCTGGAAGCAGGCGATGGTGATTCCGCTGCTCAAGAAGCCTGGCCTAGATCCGAAGGCCCCGGTCAACTATAGGCCTATCTCTCTGCTGCCGGCTCTCACGAAGATTGTGGAAAAGCACGTTCAGGTGGTGCTCTCCAATTTTCTTGAGACCAATGAGATCCTGCACGCCACCCAGTCGGGTTTTCGTCCCCACCTCAGCACAGAGACTACGCTCCTTGAGGTCTCAGAAACCATTAAAGGGGTTCTGGACTCTGGGGGCAAAGCCATGCTGGTGATGTTGGACTTGTCGGCGGCCTTCGACACCGTCCCCCATGATGGCCTTCTCGCAAGACTCTATGAGATAGGTCTGCGGGGGACGGTGCTCGGCTGGTTTTCTTCCTTTCTAGCCGGCCGCCGGCAAACGGTCTGGGCCTCGCCAGATTCCGCCGTGATGCCGCCTCTGGGAGTCGGGGTCCCACAGGGCCCTATCCTGAGCCCGACCCTATTCAACATCTTCATGACCCCGTTGGCGGAGTCGTATGGGGCCCAGATCGTATCCTACGCCGACGACACCCAGCTCCTCTTCTCGTGTAAGAGAGGAGGAGACTTTGACGGGGAGAGTATCCGGGATTGCCTTGGGGCTATTTTCCAATGGTTCCAACTGAACAGCCTCAAGTGCAATTCCGATAAGTCCGAGGTACTCTTCTTTGGGTGCGACACAGAGCCAGACTGGCAGGCCTGGTGGCCGATCAATATGTTTCCTCCGTCTTGTTCTTCCCAAGTCGCCAAGAATCTGGGGGTCAAGATGGATAAGGGGCTAACATTGAAATCCCAGATCCTCGGGGTGTCGGGCACCTGCTCCGGCATCCTTAGGATGTTGCGGAGGTTCCTCCCCCTGCTGTCTGAGGAGCATAGGAAATTGACAGTGCAGGCTCTGATCGGGTCCAGGTTGGACTATTCTAACATTCTTTACCTGGGCTTGCCAGAGTATCTGCTGCAGCGGCTCCAAGTGGTGCAGAACGCCGCTGCGAGAGCAATCTATGGTTTAAATAGACGGGCCAGTGCATCGGGCCTGTTGAAAACCTTGCATTGGCTTCCAATCCGGAAACGGATTGCCTTTAAGGCTCTGACTCTGGCCTATAAAGCTCTCCACGCGGTGGGAGCAAAGTATCTTCAAAAGAGACTGGTCTTCTATCAACCGACTCGGTCTTTGAGGTCGGAATCCCTGTTTCTGGCGGTTGTTCCGCGTGTGAAGAGAGCTCGCCTGGGAGGCCGCTCTTTTGGACTACTGGCGCCACAGTTGTGGAACTCTCTGCCGCTCACTCTGCGGGGAGCTACCAGCCTACTTGCTTTTAGAAAAGGCCTTAAAACCTGGCTGTTTACCCAGTAGCCTGCTTTTCCTGTATGTATTCGTTGGCCTTCTGTCCTTTTCTTTTTAACGGTGTTATGTTATTGTGTTGCAGCCCTCCTTTTCCAAAAAGCGCCGGGACACTCTTTTTGAGTAGCCGCGCGCTATACAAAAGAATAAATAACATAACATAACATAACATACAGATGTTTATTTACATTCTGCTACACCCTCCCCAAGTTTGAGTTATGCGCAAACTTAGTAGAAACAAATTACACAGAGAACTATCTTGAAAATACAGAACACTGGGGAAAAACAACCTGAAAAGTGAAAAGCAATTCTTGGTTCAGTTCAAATCTGTGCAGGAAAAATGAAGATCGTTTCTTGAAAGTAAATTTTTTTCATTGTGCGAATTTTCTACCAGGGCAAATTGAATTTTTCAATGGGATTCCACCTGCTGATTTATCAAAAAGAATGTAATAGGGATCTGAGGAAACGGAGCAGCAAAGACAGCTACCAAAATAGTTCAGCAACTCAGCCAACAGTGGCTTAAATACCATTGTAGTGGCTTCTCGGTGGAAGCGCAGGCTGAGCTGGGCAGCTGCCACTACACGAGAAGTCTCTCTGGGCACCAATTGATTGATTATAAAAGTAGCTCACTTGAGTTGTGGATGAGGTAGGGAAAGTACACATCAGTGAGCAACAGCCACACAGAATGTTATGTTATGCAGATTTGTAGAGCACACTTTTACCCGAGAGGGTATCCTGGTGCTGAGCAGATGTGAGACTAGCCAAAACATAAGACCTAGTAGGACTCCTCAAAAAGCCAGGTCTTCAGCTTCTTGCAGAATTCAAGAAGTGAGAAGGAGGCTCTTGTGTGTAGGGGATGTTCGGTCCACGCTTTGGACGATCCCTATTTGTTGTAATGGCAGCTCAGGTGAGCTGGAGGCGGAGATGAGCTGTAACACCCATACTGTCAGTCTTTATAATGGAAGGGACACAGCCCAAGTGATTCATTTGCCAGTGAAGGCTCACTCCTACCATCTAGCAGATAAAATACCTAACACTTGACTGACTATGGGACTCATGAGGCCAAATGCTCCTCTTGCAACAGCGTAAAGCTGAGAAGAGAAGTACGAGGCAGTGAAGCTGGCATCAACACACAGAAACCCGGAAGGGATGTGTGGTGGGAGGTGGATGCTAAATCAGATGCCTCCAACCAGCTGATAGGGAGCTACCAGTATCTCACACCGAGTTCATTTTTTAATAGGCACACGGTCACATTTTCCTTTTGAAGTTAAGAGAAAGCTGTGGTTTTTTTGTATTGTCATCAGGCTGTAGATAGCAGGGCCATAAGGAGCAGCGCTTAGTCAGATTTATGAGCCAGGCTGGGGCACAGAGGTGAAGAACTGACACACTGAGGTGTTCAACTCTTAAATAAGAGTCCTTGTCAAATCCATATTGGATCATGAGAACAAAATTATGTTTCTGAATGCTTTTAAATGGAAGAAAATTCAAATGAAAAGTTACCTTAATGATTAAGCTAACTCTTTATTTTAATGTTCGCCCATTTCAAAGTGTTGCGTCAACAAAAAAACAGGCCTTTTGCTCCCAATGGCCAATAGCCACCGTGCCATATTTATGATTATATAATACAGTCTTTTTGTTTCAATGGGAGACATTTAAAAGCTAAAAATAAATATTTCGGTAAAAATTAAGTCTTAATGTTTATCTCCATTGTAATTGTTTTTGCACTTTAAATTTCGCCCATTTAATAAACAAAATGGTTGTATGTGTGTTAGACATGTAAAGGTGCCACATATGGCGAAAGGTATGTCCTGTGCCTAAAGTACATACGACACACGTTCTCAGTCACCCATAAACATATATCCCATTCTTACACACATGCATACATACATGTTCATACATTTCGAAAGACCGCACTCAGACTGGCATTAATGGCAGCCCTTTCATAGTGCCCCTAGTCAAGGTTTTTTGTTCAAACCATCGTATCTGGCTCTCTGGACATTAGGCTTAATAAAGTCATTGAATCTGAACATGGGAGTGTCCGGTGACAATGCACAAGTTGCTTGGCCTTCAGTAGCTCACAATGATTTTCACTGATCAGTAGTAGTTCTCACTACAGAAAAGGTTGGAGACCCCTAAACATTCAAAAAGCAGACTCTGTAAATAATGCAAGAATATTGAAAATAAATTCTGTTGTTCAAATACATTTTGAAAATAAATTCTGTTGTTCAAATACATTTTGTTTTATTTTTGCGATTTAACTTAATCTTGTACTGGCATTTTGTGTGTGGGGGGGGGGCATGCAGCACATACCGAGTAAAAACACTTTATAGTAACTTTGTTTACTCACCTATCTCTATTTGGGAGCACACACCAGTACTGGTGTCGTCTCCTACGTACATAGCTTTCTCACAAAGGTATCTATGTAACTGTTTTGTTTATCCTCAGCTCTCGGAGTCTTTTACAATGAAAGTGGAGACAAAGTCCTGAAAAGGTCTTTTGAAAAACACATCTTAAAAGCTGTCGGCTGAGCAGTTTATGACTGAAAGGAGGAGATTTCAAAAGGTCCTCTGCAATTTCTACATCTTTGAACTCAAAAAGTCAATATATGTTGCAGATTTCATATATTACAACAACAAAAAAACTTGAAGGTCTACAAAATTGAGAAAAAGAAGTGGCCACAAGAAAATATCACACACCACTATCACGACTAACGGTGAAGGACCATCAGTTGTGGAGTAACAGCTACTGCAACATCCACTATTGTAAGTGTGAAATCATAATCAGAAAAAATTTCGGTTCAGGCTTACTCCTGGAGGTACCGACGGACAGAGCGGGGCCTCTTTATCCGAGCCGTTGCCGGGTGAGGTGAGGCTTACTTCCCACACAAAGCTGGGAAAGGATTGCTGTTGACATGGTTATTCACAAGGATACGGTAGGGTGGGGTCGTTTAGCCACACAATTCTACTTACCTTAACCTTGGTATATAAAAAAAAATTCTGATTATGATTTCACACTTACAATAGTGGATGTTGCAGTAGCTGTTACTCCATCCTGGCCCTGAAGAATGCCGGTAAAATATTACCATAACGGCAGAAACATGTTGGCCTAGATTCTATATGCTCATTGTACAGTGATTTTTTTACACTGTCATCACACTCTTTTTACCTGACGTCCAGGGGGATATCAATAAAGAAACTTTTCTACCCTGACCGTCGTTTTAATTACACACTTATCCCTTTGAGCACTGCACCCTATCAGTACCACTCTCAGTGAGGACACATCTTCTTTCAGCTCTGGATCTATTGGTACCAAGCACTAACATTCAGGCTTGGCCGTAGAAGAACCTGCTGATAAAGTCCTAGATGACGATGCTCCGCCATATGGGTGGGCTGATAGGACTTCTTTACAACTGATGGTCCTTCACCTTTAGTCGTGATAGTGGTGTGTGATATTTTCTTGCGGCCACTTCTTTTTCTCAATTTTGTAGACCTTCAAGTTTTTTTGTTGTTGTAATGTAGTTCATTAGGGGTATGAACTTGACAGGTCGGTAAACATCGTCCCCTAGACCCTTCCTTAATAGTTGTATTCCTAGCAGATTTCATATAACCTATCTCAAAATTAAAGCATTCACGAAAAAGCCCCAAAAAGCAAGCTGTGTGTGGCCTATGGGGAGTCTAGGAAACCAGGCTCACATTCCAGCTGTGCTGCAGCATGTGGGTTAATTTTTCAGAAGAGCCTGCAGCATCTAGCAGTGTTCATCTCATCCAACATAGCCCCATACAAACCAGATTTCAGTTAATGAAATCTAAAACATTATGATAATTACTCCCAGATGAACAGCGCCGGCATCAATTGTGAGGAAGGGTGGACTGGACTGTCCACTTCAAGGTTACCAGTTTACACATTTTCTGAAAATGGTGTGGCACTGGCATTCTTCAGTAAGGGCAATGCTGGAGCACACATCAAATGGCCTTTCATGCTGCTAGCTGCTCTAAAGCACCAAACCTCACGGGGATGAGCGAGTCGTACGGACTAGTTAGGGATGGGCCACTGACAGCGGGCAGGGCAAATTAGCCAACAGGTGGCGGTTGAGCAGGTCTAAGCAGTGGGAAAAAGATACAATTACAAGGCAATGAAAGGATTGCATGAGGTAAACACATATGAGGTTAGTGACTTGAACAACTAAAGGGACAAGAAAAAGGAACAAGTTTACATATTGATCAAATATATCTGCAAAGGGTAAACTCTGGAAAATATTTTGGTAAAACATCCACAGCTGAGCAAATGGAATGGACTTGACTCCTGGCAATGGAAGTCAGTATCTAGAATGAAGATGGAGAAGAGAATGGAAAAGAGGACAAAGTGAAGATAGCAGCATCGCGGACACTCCACCACCAAAGCACCCAAGAGGATTTAGGGAAGAACATACACGGACTTTAACAATAAAGGACAGTGATTATAAAGCCAAACAACAGGACCAATATTGAACCTTCCTTGTTAAATGTAGAATGTAATTAAAAGACTAGTCTTGCTTTCAGAAACATCTAGTTCCTAAAGTATGCCAGATTTCACGAACTATAGGATAGCGAATGACTAGCACGTTAACTTGGCTCACAGCACCACTGCACGTATGAATCAAGGTACTCATGTTACCCCAGAGCACAGTTATATAAACAAGATTATGCCCACACAGTGGTACTACGTCTGCAGTTAGAGTAAGACAATGCCCCCTCTTCAAGTGAAACTGGCATTACTAGATGTAAAGTTACATCACCTTGTATACTCTACTGAAAAAGCACTGGCAAAGCCAATAGGTCTTTCCTTATGAGAGATGTTTTAGCTTTGTGAATATTTTTTAGACTTGTTGCAAAGAGTGAGGTGTTGTGCAACACGGCTCAAAGTAACGCAAGAAAGGCGCTATGATACTACCATATCTAATACCGTGTCACAGCTCTTTTTATTTGCCCTGTTGCACAGCAACCCAAAAAATAGAAAGGGGAGAAGCAACACGAGGGAGGGGCTGGGGAGAAAGGTGGCAACAGCAACAACAGGACAGGGTGAAAAGCAAAATGAGGGAGGTGCGGGGAAGGATGGAGTAAGCACCGGGCGGGGCATCAACACAGAGAACGGATGGTGGATGGAGAAAGAAGCACCACACCGAACGCCTGTGCTGGCCAATTAGGAGGAAGCAGAATAGAGTGACACTGAAGCCAACAAATCATAAGCAATGGGCGAGCTCAACTCCCTTTACTGGAAACAAGCAACAGTGCATGTGCTGTCGCAGGCTCAACCTAAAAAGGTGTTACATGAACCGAGGCTCTTAGAGGGCTGGAAATCGGTGAATAATTGGGTAAAAACTACCTCTGCTTGGATTATGAACTATGCATGTGCAGTCAGGCCACAGTGATGGAACCCCCAGATTCTTGCTCAGTGAGCAACTGGAGGCTGTCTTAAAGTAGTACAGGGGAATAGTGGTTATTATGAGAGGAAACAGCCTCCTAGTACTGAAGCACATGATCTGCGTCGCACATACGTGTGCTGACCACATTCTGTTTACTAGCCCTCAAGCTCATCTCCACACTGCGCACGCGTGTTGCACTGCATGCACCCACCATTCACAATTATCAGCTTCTTTTAAAAAAGAAAAGAAACATCCTGGCATGGATATTAAACAGAGGCATGGATGAGAATATATCAACAGAGGATGGGACACTATGTTGAGGGCTAGAGAAAAATACCGGAGGGGGCTGATGAAAATAAATAGTACTTTTTTTCGACAAATGTCTATTGTAGGGGGGGACAAAAGTAGATTATACAAAATAATATAGAAACAAGCATTTGCAATGCAATGGTCTCGGCATCATTAAAGGTAGAGCTATTGGCATTGCTCATGACATTTTTTTTCTTTAAATCAAAAATAAAACTCTGCCCTCACCACTCTGCACTCTGCACTCACCACTCTGCACTCACCACTCTGCACTCACCACTCACCACTCTGCACTCACCACCACTCTGCACTCACCACTCTGCCCTCACCACTCTGCCCTCACCACTCTGCACTCACCACCACTCTGCACTCACCACCACTCTGCACTCACCACCACTCTGCACTCACCACCACTCTGCACTCACCACCACTCTGCATTCACCACCACTCTGCATTCACCACTCTGCATTCACCACTCTGCCCTCACCACCACTCTGCACTCACCACCACTCTGCCCTCACCACCACTCTGCCCTCACCACCACTCTGCACTCACCACCACTCTGCACTCACCACCACTCTGCACTCACCACCACTCTGCACTCACCACCACTCTGCACTCACCACCACTCTGCACTCACCACCACTCTGCACTCACCACCACTCTGCACTCTGCACTCACCACTTTGCACTCACCACTCTGCACTCACCACTCACCACCACTCTGCACCACTCTGCACTCACCACCACTCTGCACTCACCACCACTCTGCACTCACCACCACTCTGCCCTCACCACCACTCTGCCCTCACCACCACTCTGCACTCACCACTCTGCACTCACCACTCTGCACTCACCACTCTGCACTCACCACTCTGCACTCACCACTCTGCACCACTCACCACTCTGCACCACTCACCACTCTGCACCACTCACCACTCTGCACCACTCACCACTCTGCACCACTCACCACTCTGCACCACTCACCACTCTGCACCACTCACCACTCTGCACTCACCACTCTGCTTGGTCTCTGTGGAAGTTTGTACTCCCTCTCAGACAGCACACAGCGTAAACTTATAGACACTGTTGGCTGATAAATCGGCATGGTGTGTATCACTTTCACCTACCGAATTAAGTGATTTCTATGGTCTTTTCTCTTTCTGTTGCACGAACCGGTGATACTAAGTGTCATCTTTCAACCTTCCGTGAAGTGAGGGGCGCTAGGTGATGGCCGCACTGTAGTGAGGCTCCCGCTGTACTCTGAGAAACACGCATCATAAACCCCATCCCGGCAGCAAAACTTGGACCCCCGACATCACCGATCGAAGCAGGATACTGGGCTGCATCTGTCCCCCGACATTGACGCCGATCAAAGATAGCGGAGGGAAGCGACGAGCAGCGGAGTCTGGTGGCGAGGTGAGGGGAGGATTGACTGGAGCGCCCGCCTGGGAACATCACGCGAGCCCGAGGAGGTGTAGGCCGTGCCACGAGGCAACCTGCGGCCTGGTGTGCCCATCGGGTGAAGTCGGAGCTGCTCGCTGAGGTTGGTGTTTCTCCCCCCCACCCCCCCATGGGGCACAGAGACCTACCCGCAAGCCCTGAAAGAACTGCCCAGGGTGCCGATTGCAAATTCGGCCCGAACTGGTAGATGGAGCACGAAGCTAGCTGAGGCCTACTCTGCAACGGAGGTGAGAAGTGGCGGCCGCTAGGCGTGTGGAGAGAGCCATAAAGCGAGGCAAGCTACCGCGAGTGGGTTGGGCATGGCGAGTGGTGGCACGAAATAAGGACCTGCTACAGGCCCCTGGGACCGGACATCAGCAGCGCAGCTTTGAACTCGCGGCCGCCCCGGAAGTCAGGCACGGTCGCCTGTGACGGGGGCGGGGCCACGTTCACACCGGAAGAGGAGGCAGGCGGAGTCGTAGCGTCTCGCGGCCCGGGGCTCCTGTGAGCGGTGTAGAGCCCCGGGGCTGCGCCAGCAGGAGGTTGGGCGCCGCGTGCTGAGGTAAGGTAAGTTCTGGAGCGCGATTGGTGCACTTGTGTGTGTGTATGCTCGTGTGTGTGTGTGTATGTGTGCGACGGTGACGGCGGGGGCGGGGGAGGGGGAGGGGGGCCTCGGTGCACTTGTGTGTGTACGCGCGTGTGTGTATGAGTCAGGGGTGGTGTCTCTGTATGTATGTATGTGCGTGCGTGCATGGGCGTGTGTGTGTGTGTATGCGCATGCGTGTGTGGTGCTTGCGCTTCCCAGGAGACAGCGCCTGGCCACAGCGCGCGTTCCAGTTACAAATCGCCTGGAAGGATGCGCGTGGCCAGGACTGTGTCCTGGGAATGATAGTCGCTGACAAAAGATCTCGGCGGAGACGCGCTTCCGCGCGTTGACGCCGAGACCTAAAAAACGGTGAGACTCGCATGAACATTAACAAAATGAAAACGAGAAATTTTTTAAAGGCCCTAAATGTGAGGAAAGGGTGCAACAGGTACAAGCCTCGTGCATTCAACATCTACATTACAAAGAAATCTAAAAAAATTAGAAATAATTGTTCAGATTGATCTTCATTTGTGGGGCATTAGTTGCAAGGCCACATAAAATTAAAATAAACAAAGTTTTAATAAAAGCACTATATTTAAAAGGTCGGAGGGGTCGTCAAAAGGTAAAAGGAAAATGAATCTGAAACTGGATTTGCAATCACAATGAAAATATATTAAGTAACGGGTTACGAAAGCTACCTGTGGGCATGTAATAAAAACTGAACAACGATGGAAAGCTGAGGGATAAGGGCTGGAGGTCTGAAAGAGAAGCCTCAAATCAACTTAATCTGAGTTAATAAACTCTACAGGCACACGTTTAAAAATAGTTGCTGTGCACATTACAACTGGTGAATAGAACTGTACGTCGCACCAAACCACAGAAGGGAAAGAATGGGTGGACTTAGTGGCCAAATGGGGCCAACTAAGTATAATATCTCGTGGACAACCCCATGTAGCCACTTGGCTCAGGGTCAGTATGCGTTGTCAACATACACCTCCTTTAGTTCCCTAATTATGTGCGATCTGCATTGTGCTACGTTATACACACATGTATATTTGAACAACTTGGCTTAAAAACCAAGGAGCATTTATGGTGTCTTTTGTATATTTAGTTTAATGTTCAAGCACACACTTAAGCACTGGGTCGTCTGCACTTTTTATGAGTCACACTGTCATTTGCATTTGTAGTGGAGGTAAATACACACTAGCAACATCAACTAATTCAGTCTCATTGTCTGTTGTATGCAACCCAAAGGAGAACTTACCAGTGGGCTGCTAATCATACATTGTGTGTGGGTTTCCTCTGATTTACACAAGAGGATTCCAGCTTGACACCAAGAGCCCCACGGGGGACTCTGTTCATATAACAAATGGGGTTAACAGCAGCCCTTAAATAGACTGTGATTGCAAGGCATTCCGCTGCTTGGCTGCACACAATTCGTATAAAGCAAGGGGGAAATCCACTTGCATAGCGCCATTAATGCCAAAGCAAACACACTTGTAGCCACAGTGCCCCGGGCGGGGCCGGCACAAAGCCTACTATTGAAATAATAGACACTTATTTCACTCCAAAGGCACTTTGTCTCAATCAAAAAAAAAGAAAGCAGAGGCCGGAATGACGATTAATGGCAGGAGGAAACGCGTTTTTTTTCCAAAAACACCATTTAACTAGCAGCCGCTCCTTTGCAATGGCGGAGGACCGCCGCCCCACTGGCTGAGCGCCATCAAATGAAAAACACAACAATATTTTATTATTATTTTATTTTCCACCTTCTTGCTGAGCCAGTGCGTGTGGGATGGGGCAGGGCCTGGCCACAGGATGGAGATGTGTCGTGCACTTCTAAGTTTGGCCCGCCGTCTTAGGCCGGCCAAACAGACATGCTCACTTAGGTTTCTCCAACCCAGCTGTATTGAAGAGTTGGGTTGGAAAAAAGCACAGACTCCCTGTGCCTCAGCAGAGCATCAAAGCAGCCTGCTCAGGCCAATCCAGTGCAGGGATTGCACGGGGAGGGTTTGCTGCTTTCCCAGTTTCTTCTGGTGCCAAGAAGAAGGTTTACACCGAGACGCGAGGCGGCCGGCAGCTTCAGGTAAATGTTTTTTTTTTTTTAATGACTAAACTCCTGCAGTCCTCTTCTTGAGCTCCCCCGCACAACCTCTAACCTCCCCGCCACCTCTTGATTGTGTCAGCCGCCACTGCATTTAAACGATGCGTATCGAGGTCCTAACTTTAAATTGGCATCTAAATTGGTAAAATCATTCTCATGGCGACACCCTAAGGCGTTCCCAATGTGCGGAGTCAAGGTTTTTTACCTTCAATCCTGGTAAATTGCAGTAAATTTGGCAAAATTCCAAGTTTTCAGAGAAAATGGTCTCAACAGACGAAAGCATATTTGTGTGTTCTAGTGTATGATTGGTTAGAAACCCTTGGCGGAATGCAATTTCATTAACAAATGATATATGAAAAACTGTGGCTGCATGTCTGTGTTTCACATGCGGTTAAGCGCACCCAATTAAGACATTCTGTGCCCCTAAGTTGATGCAGAATGGTACTATGCTTGTGGACTGCCCTGGGTTTTTGTTTTCAAACTCAAGTTGAAAGGCTACACGTCAGTTTGGCACTGGCAGCCTTCAGAGGCAGATGGAAGGGGCAGTGCCATAATAAGTTTCTTTTTCTCCAATCAATCCGTTCATCTCCTTTGCAAAGGCATTGAGGCTTCTGCCCCAGGTTGACAGATGTTTAAGGACACTGTCATAGAGTCCCCGTCCTTCTAAGGCACAGCACGGCACATCTGTTGTGTTACTCCTGTTGCCACCACGCTCCATGTTGGTAGGCCACAACTAAGAGTTGAAGTCAGTTAACTGCCACTAAAGCAAATTAACTATTGCACCTGGAACTAGTGATCTGTAATAGGAAACCCCACAACTGAAAACTGCATTTTTTAACCTGGATTTGTAAAGAGTGCTTTGCTGGAGCGGCGAAGCTTCCTTTAGTCTGCACACAAAAATATGTGTCCAAAATGCAGTATTTGTGACTGATATATGAACTGTGAAACTAGAAGGCACCAGTTTAATACTAGCTTCCATATGCTCCACCACAAAGAGTGATCTCAGACAAGTCATAATCTCTCGCTGCCACTTAGCCTAACCATTTTCAAGACCGGAAAGCCTTTGAAATGGGCTGCGTGGTCAATATTAACACTGTTAAGGAAATGGAATGCTTGCCTTTCTATAGCGTGCAGGCCTCGGTTGCTATAATCTCGCCTTACAAAGTGGTCAACGGTGAGTGAGCCGTTCACAGTTTAATAGAGTTAAGGTCATGTTTCCTACACATCCAGACTTCTCGCCCTATATTCGATCGATTTTCTGTGCAAGCCGGTTGGCTGGCTTACATTTTCACTTTCTGGAGAACCCTTGCACGCCCTTGATGCTCACTATATGCAATCTCAACAAAATTCTTTCTAGCATATAAATTAGGGATCTAAGGTAGAGTGGTGACTAAGCAATGATATAATCAAAATAACTAGAACACAGCAGGAAGATCACAGTGATGGCCGACAAAATCCACCAAGCTTCTCTCCGGCACGCAATCCTCCAAGCCGAAACTCAGAGTAGACAAAGAGAAGGTCTTCGAGGTACAGGTCAACTTTCTCTCAAAGTCATAACATTTAATAAAAGCGATCTGCTCAACGAGCCTTTTTCAGCACTGGATTTTTCCATGTAACTCATCCCTGTGGAGAAGGCCTCGCATCTACATGCCTGGTTCCTTAAGATCATGGATGAGGGTTGCTGGTCATGTATACTGCAAGCCCACTTAGCCCTTATAGCCCTATATCTTGGCTTACATCGCATGTAGTACTCTGGTATATAGCTATATGCCCAGGCTCCTGCCCCTTGGGGCGTCTGCAACAATTGAGCGCAGTCCCCTGCACACCAGCACAGTTGGAACAACTTTCAGCAAAGAGACGATGAGAACGAGACGGTCTTCAGTAGATTGCCAGAGAGCTCCGATCAAGCTGAACGGAGACCCCCTACCCCAGGCCAGCACGGTTGCAATGGAGGCTTAGCAGCCAGGAGCTGGCCGGGGCCAGTCTGGGCTTCCACACATGGTCCAGGTCTGGCCGACTAGGAGAGTTGGCCGAGTCGCTGCAGGGATAACGCCCAGTGAGGTACAAACACCTCAGGAATGGTCCGCAAAGCTACCCATCTCATGCCAAGGACTGCTTCTTGTGTTTGGTCCAGCGAACATAGAGGTGGTCAGGAAAGATTAGGTGGGCGAGCAGAAAGAAGTGTGTAAGGGACAAAGAGTGGAGGCCCATGGAAGAGATATGAGCAGGAGATGTGGGTAAGCCCAGAAGAGGGAACGGTCGGGCCAGAGGAGAGGCGGGAAGGGCCAAGACAGGACAAAAGAGAAAACTGAGACACGGTTTACGGACAAAGAACGAACGGTTGACAGGGGAGAAAACCTGATAACGTGGTGGGTTTCAGGACAAAATGGCAGGGCAGAGGCATGGGGACAGGATCTGAAGCATGAAGTGGGGTGTGCTGGTTTGGTGAGAAAACCTGCAAAGCCAAGTCTTCCCCTTGGCATCTCGAGTTGTAACAGCTCGTGAATTCCTTAAGATGTTTTGCCAACTACGAGCCATTCTGTACTGCCTTTTAAACAAAATATAAATACATTTTGTTTCTCCTGGTCCCCCTTTTTCCTCTGTTCTCCCTGTGCTTTGACATCACCTACGGATGGCATAGGGTGCTATAAAAAATAAAACACACAAGCACAGACCATGTGTTGCACCTGCCAGCCCCTGGTGGGTTCTCTGATCTTCCATGAGGTCCTGCCAAAGATTAGAACAACAACAGACTCAGTTTACGCACAACCTGGACATCTCTGGGCGTGTAATGCGTTCTTTTAGATTTTGCTTGAATGTAACCACATGTCAACGCCACCTATTTAAAGGTGCGCGCGGCAGCTTGCAACACACGGCAGAACTGGGCCAGAACTGGGTGGCAGCGTGCATGCGCCTCGAGGCCCCGGGAGCAGCCGGGCATCAGAGCCAAGCCTGTTACATAAGAACCTGTAGGACAGGAGCGGCGCGAACCCGTAGAACTGGAAAGACACGCACCTTTGACCCAGTTACCCGGGACTTCACCTGTAGGGGGCGTGAGGCGAGGTGGTAATGCCCGCCTCACAGGCAGCCGCCGAAACCGGTGAGGACAGCATTCCTACCAGAATATTCCCAGACTAAAACTAAACCTCCGTCCTTCGCATTGGCACCACCCCGGCTGGCAGAGCCCGCGGGGCACCCCCGGATCATTCACCTAGCACAGGCAGGGAGGGGGAAAAGCATGCGCCACGAGAGCATTCCAGGCGCTTGATGAGCGCTGCCCAGCAAGCACTTCTGCCAGAACAGCAACAAACAATCCTGCTGAATAGAGGCTGTGGAAGGGGCTGGAAGGCGGCCTGGTGGCCCGTCACGCGCCTGTGTGGGGGACGAGCGCTCACCCATGCGGGGCACGGATGGGGACTAGGGGGAGGGTCTGGCATCACGGACACAAAAGAAATACACGAATGGAATTTTGGAGTAGGAGTGGTGCATAGCGCTTGGTGCCAGTTTTACCTTTTCAAAGCGCTGTACAGAACACGTATTACTGCTCCCCAGTTCGTTGGTACTCATTGCACTGATATCTGAAGGATAAAAGGCAGAGTTGGCCGTGCTGGCCTTCGCGCGTTACCTGCACGCCACACAGCTGTCCGTAAGGAGCACTTAATTCACAGAATCATCATCCCAGGACAAGAGACACTTGGTGCCCACAGACTGGCAGACGTTTAGACACCGCGGAGCAGACGCGTAGCCAGAGGCCGCCCGACGAGCAGTCAGGCAAACAAACACTGACCAGGCGTTCTGATAGACGGTGCACTTTATGATGTTCTAACGTCAGCGCAAAGTAAACAAGCATTAGCAAAGCCAATAGGTTTCGCCTGTACCAAATGTACTGGCTCCCTCTGTCTATGTATGTGTTTAGACAGGTTGCACAACAGAGCGAGTAGCCATGTCGGAGTGACATTGGTGGCAAAGGCCTGTAAAACTATTGGGCAATGCACATGGAATTTGCCGATTTCATTGCCTTCATTTTGGATTTCTTGGGCGAAGAGATCTCGTGGACAACTTGTGTGCCTGTTTTTTTTTTAAATTAAATTACTGGGGGGATGCATATTTGTACAGATTCAACGGTATGTTGTGCATTTGTAAGCATATGCTCTACGGAATTGGGCAGTGAAAACATTGACTTTCAAAATATTGCACGCGACACCCTAACCATCGTTGAATTTCGGCAGGAATGAGAAACTGACCGCAAGTACAGAAAGGTCGGACCTGCCCCCACAACGCATGCTCGAGAGCTGTCGATACCCAAACAAGGTCCATTCTCCGTGTAATGCAGATCCAGGAATCTAAACGTGGGATTTGCAAAAGATTAAAGTTTGAAATGTTTCAGAAAGTGATCCGATAGCAATTGTCTGCTAGCCTCTCTCTGCTTGGAGATGCTCTCTGGGGGCGTTTTCAGCAGCAGTTCAGTGACTCGGGACTAACCATCGCTTTCCGTGTCTCGAGTCTGATGTTAAGTCAGTGCGGATTACATTTTCAAACATAGCGCTTATATTACCTCCTCTAGCGCCTAACCTGCCCTTGTTTCCAAACGCCTCTAGCGCCTATCTGCCCTTGTTTCCAAAAAACCCTAGCGCCTAACCTGCCCTTGTTTCCAAACGCCTCTGTTGCCTATCTGCCCTTGTTTCCAAAAAACCCCTAGCGCCTAACCTGCCCTTGTTGTTACCAAACAATGTGCCCTTGTTTCCAAACACCGCGCCCTCTTGCGCTCAATATACTCGACTTGAAATTTGGCTCATCTGCCGACTTTGGGCCAGACAATAAATGTCCAGGGGCCCGCCACCGCACCCAACATTTTTTTGGAGAAAATATAAGAGGCTTACAAAAACACAAACTTGGGGGTAAAGCGACCCGAAGTAACCAAAAGGAGAGGCACTGCGCTTTATAAAATCACGCTATACATCATGAAAATAATGAATGGAACAGTAAGAGTCTAGGTCCCAAAAGATGAACTGTGCTGCCTGGTGTTCATGTTGTCTTTTCTATAATAATATAACTGGTTGTTTATACAGCTGATATTTTTCTGCAGCTTCTGGTGTGTCCAAGCGTTGTGAATAATGGATGTTAGAATTGTCCTTCTTAATGGCACTCCATTTGCCAAACACGGAAGGATGAAAGGCTGGGTCGGCAGTGTCTGTTTCAAGGGTTGACCGGCTAATCGCGCCACATGTCAGGAGTGAGTGGTTAACTATTTGACCAATCTTGTAGGTTTTTTGAGATTAGAAAAGGGCAGGATACATTGAACTTTTGAACTGGCAGAAAAGAAATAGGTCCAATCAGGGATAAAAGACTGTTTGGCAGAGTGAATGGTCAGTGTCTGGCAAGGTCAAAAGTTACTAATACCGTGCTGACGTTTTGCAGCCCAGCAGAAGGCCGTACGCAGAGGGATAGACCAGTCATCCTTCAGTTTCTTATTACTGTACTTGGATGTTAAAGTGGTATTAATGACTAGAAACCTTTGCCCAGGCAGCGTTCACACATGAAAGAAATGACACAGTAATAGTACCACTAAATGCAACTTAATTTAGTAAACCCGATGCATAATTTGATCTTCACAGCCACATAATTCTGGTGACCCCAGTTATAGTCCACTGCAGATGGCTATACCAGTTGTTAAAGGCCCTGGACCAGAGCTATAGGCCCAACCTGCAGATGAGGGGCTATAATGAGTTAGAGTGCCATTAATACCCAGAATAGCCCTAGGCAGAAGAGCTATTGAAACATTTTGCCCACAGATGGTAAAATGTTTTAAATCAAAAAGGGAGAAACAGAAAGACAAACATTGGAATGTTGGTTCAGATAGCCTGTGCCCGCCATTATTGGGGAAACTGCAGAATTCCCGTGCCCACAATTACCAATTACTTTCCTCATTCTCCCGGTTAACTCTCCCTCAGTGTTGACATGTACGTAAGCATGGAGGTGGGCTAGCCACTGAAGGCTTGATCCAAGTTCGACCGTTTGAAGCCTGGCGTAGGCTCAGCTGGAGGCTGTTGGAACTTCGAGCCCATTAAAACAAGTCGAGCCTGCAGGTGGCTTCTGTCTGCTGCCCTCCCTGAAGCCAGGATGTGCCATGATGGACAGAGCTGCCGACTTTGGAACTAGAGAACCAGGCACGAGTTTGTGCGTCGAGTCAACATCCTGAACAAATCACGATTCTCCCCATCCCTATAAACAATGCATATGACACTGTGTAATGGAACTGGTGCTCATGTAAAGCACTCGAAAACTTTCCAGAAAAATGCACTAAGAGGTCAAAACAAAGCCTTAACAGAAGCAAAGACAAATAGATACCCATTTCCTCGCTGATTTTTGCAAAGTGAAATCAGAAAACCTCTCCTCACTTAAATTGTGTGATCTTAGGCAAATATTATATTTCACCAAAACTCTTTTCTTCATTATTGCGTATGAAAGCACTTTAAAAAACGTGAACGCAGAATACCAGCTGTGCCAAAACCTAATGTGCTTGATTTAATAGACGATAATGTTGGTCTTTAATAATCTCTATAAAAATCTGGGACACCAGCAGGGTTTACCAGACAATCGTCTTGCCTTTTAGTGCACTAACAGTTTATGTTTAAATAAATAATTTTTAAAAAGTACTTCGAAGTGCTATTACATGACATTAATGTCAAAGCTTCATATGTTAAAGAACTACACTTTTTTGAACTTTGAAACGATTTAATCACATTCACGTTTGCATAGCAAGCATTTTCTGGGCTCGGCTCGTGCAGGGGCCCTAAGAGCCGAGCCAGACTCTTGGCGCGGCGCTCCCTGTAAATCGGTTGGCTCACCCACCCTCTATGTAAGTGGTGTCGACGAGGCTCAGCCTTGGTGTGACCCTAATGTGGCAGACCGCGGTTTTGGAGACGTGTGCCACGTGCACTAAGGGGGAAACCCAATCGGGCGGGCCCCGAGATCAGGTGAAGGAACAGTCAGTCAGTCTATTAAAAGGACAGACATTCTCGCCCGCATCAATCATAGCTACTGGGCTAGAAGAGTCACACAGGCT
Organism: Lissotriton vulgaris; assembly: GCF_964263255.1. Classification (NCBI taxonomy): domain Eukaryota; kingdom Metazoa; phylum Chordata; class Amphibia; order Caudata; family Salamandridae; genus Lissotriton; species Lissotriton vulgaris. The sequence goes on along the minus strand of NC_141690.1, from coordinate 234,345,911 downwards.
ATTAAATTCCCTGCCAAGTCCGCCGTGCCCCACCCTTGTGCCAGAGAGCAGTGTCGAGCCTGCGCGTCATTGATCAGGGATTATTTTAAATGTATGCGCGGCAAGATTCGGGGAATCGCCCAGTTTTCATTTTTGCAACCGGCGTGGTGCTTACAAGTACTGGACAGGGTTCGGATGGCTCATTAGCTGGGTCTCCAGACTGCTTCTGAGACTCTAAATGTAAAGCAAGGAGATTGCATGCTTTGGCAGGTCTGAAAGCACTGGACAAAAAAAGAAGTACTGGATTAGGTCATGAAATTGCCCTTTTTCAAAAATGTGGGAAAAGCATTGATAGAAATGTCAAAACTCAGCCCCATCGTTTAAAACATCCAGCCGCCACCTCTTCTGCTACCCGTCCCAAATACCCTACACACAGCCAACTCCTTGGATGAGACGTTTTCCAAGTTTAGGACTTCATGATGCCAATGTGGCGGGGCAGAGAGGAAGTCAAACAGCAGCATGGGCAGGATGTGGCCGTCACCCAATTTCTAAATAAATACCCTGCCTGCTACTGGGCACAGCTGGGCAGATGCCAAAAAAGAAATACTTCTGCTCCATTGGTTACAAGGATAATGAAGGCCGACAGGAGCTCCAAGATCATAACAAAATAATTAAAAGAAAGAAAGGCCTTAGTGAGAAGTAGGACTAACATCTATATATATAAAAACAAAAGTACGTCTGTCTGTTTGTCCTTTTTGCATTACTACACCATTCATCCAATCGCCATGAAACTTTGGGAAGTTGTTGAGTACACTCCCGCAAAGGTTTCTGGCAAAAAAAAAAAAGACACATTTTTTAAATATCGGTCCCCCGTCTCCCCAGGGCCCTCATAATCTTTCCAATACTGAACGTTTACAGTTTCCGGTGCGACTCGCTTTTGCAATGACCATCAACAAAGCACAAGGACAATCGCTGCAAGTGTGAGGACTAGATTTGGAGATTCCGTGCTTCTCACATGGACAACTGTATGTGACCAGCTCACGCGTCGGAAAACCTTCTGATTTATTTGTGTACGCAGCAGACGGAAAAACAAAAAATACCGTGTATCCACGAGCACTCGAATAAATAAACATAATTAAAACAACACTTTAAAATATTTTCCATATTAAAATGAATAAGTTTCAATAAAAAAGACACAATGTAAATTGAATGTTATCAACAATTTTCCTTAAATTTTCTTTCTTCTGAGATCGCAGCAACGCGCAACTGGTAAGCTAGTTCGACATATATTTTGGTTGCAGGAAGACCACACCACAAAAAAAACACCACCAGGACAGCTCACATGGAGGTCACAAGTCAGCAATCTGCAGTAATTGCAAATAAATGGAATTTAAACTATTCAATTCAATCTAGTCTTCCTCTCTGAACGTATCCTGGGTCAGACTTGATGCCACACAGCACACATATTGGGCCACTGAAGGCCGCCGTGCACCATGGACCCAGGGTCCACTAAACACCTGACCTGTACTGCTGCCATTTACCATGTGAGGCGGTACAACGGACACGCCAGACAGGACTAATGACCAGCTCACCTAAAAAGTAGCCTGTTGACTGATACACGTCTGATTCCTCCCTACCACCAGTGACTGCGTAGAACCTGAAAGTGCTCGCCAGGCCAACTGCCTCGGAGCGAAACACATGCCGGCTGCTGTTTATAACACACGGAGATCGGATCAACACTGTAAATCAACCTCTGAGGACAATATTCAATTCTGTTTTTGGATATTATTGCCACAAAAAATATACGGCTTATAAAACAATATTTATAAGTAACATAATATATTTCAAAAATCCCTCTGCATAGCTAGATTCTTTTTCTAGGTTGGACCACGGTACCAATGACCACGGTACCGCTGTTAAAACCTCTCTGTCGTGGTGGTAATAGAACTCATAAGAAAAACGGGCGATGGAGTGGAAGGGGAAACGGCCTGTGGGGGGTGGGCAGCGGAAGGGTTAGCATGCAAAATGTGGGTTTGCTTAACCCACCCTAGTTCCACGGCCACAGAAATTGTGTGGCAGGGAAAACAAAACTATACGGCAGGGTTGACTCATTTATGCACCAATAAAACACAGATTGTCCTGGAAAATAACGAATCCCCTAAATCAATCCTGGTTAAATGGTCACTCCACCCCTGATGGTGGGGTTAAGAGCAGGTGGGAAGTGCACACAGAAAGGCTGTGGACTACAAGGTGAAGTCGAGTCCTTCTGCAGTAAAGAGAGACTGCAAGAACTGGGAACTGCAATGAGTCTGACCTGCTTCCCAGAGCCTCAGAGTTCCTGGAGCAGTTTTGGCAAGGCCCTCCCCGCTGAAAAGGTATGCATTCGTCACGGAGGCAGTGAAACCAGCCCTCTGCAATTAGTACTGCATTAATAAGGAGTCAGAGAACAAGTAGCAGCAACTAGTTTTATTAATTACTATTCAATGCGTAAAAACCAAGTCCAAACGTCTGTAACATATTTGGTCGTTTCTTCTTTCTGACAGGGTCCTAGACAAAACTGGTGGTGACACTGCATGCATAAGAGAGATTCAGCATTTCTGGAGTAGGAACAGCAGCTACTCTGGAACACCCCCCCCCCCCTCGTCCCCTCGCCCCCCACCAGCTTGAGGAGTTAAACATCTGGCCCTGCCAATCAGAAGGGCTTAGTGGGCATTTCATGTCCAGAGGGCTCCAGTTGCAGCATGTGTTACTGTCGGAGTAAGCCGCGCCATCTGACCAGGAGATGTTCATTTGTGCGCGTCCACTGACGGAGAGGATGGTACCCGTCCTAGGATGGGCAGACCCTGCATCTTGGATGAAAGATGCTCAGTGCTTCTACTTCTAGGGGACCTGTGTGCCCAACTGAGCATTTCATTATTCTGAAGTGGGAACACTGCTTCCAGGCCTTGGGTTTCAACCTAAAATTCGTCACTACAGCTATGCAAGTTTACTTACTTCAACTGGACTACATCCTAACGACACCAGAATACATTATGTCATCACATTATGTGATGTTATGTTATTTGGGTTCTTCTATAGCGCAACGGCTACTCCAGTAGGAGTGTCCCGGCGCTTTAGCGAAGAGGTCCTTTAAGAAGAGGAAACATAACTACAGAATAAAAGAAACAGCGAAGTTAACTGGTAAACAGCCAGGTTTTTAATGCCTTTCTGAACGACATCAGACTAGGGGCCTGTCTGAGAGAAATGGGAAGCTCATTCCAGGCGCGCGGGGCCAGGTAATGAAAAGAGCGCCCCCCTTGTCTGGTTCGCTTGATGGACGGAACAACCATTTTAGACAAGGAGGCAGATCGCAAAGTTCTGCTCGGCTTGTAAAGAGCAAGGCGCTTCCTAATGTACCTAGGGCCTGAGTCATGAAGGGCCTTGTAGGTCAGCGTCAGGCTTTTAAAGAGAGCCCTCTTGGCTATAGGAAGCCAGTGCAGTTCCTTCAACAAGTCAGAAGCACTAGCTCGTCTAGGGAGTCCATAAATAGCCCTGGCAGCTGAATTTTGGACTACTTGAAGTCTCCTCACGAGATATTTAGGGAGTCCTAGATAGAGTGCATTTGCATAGTCCAAACGCGACCCGACATTAAAAGCAAGGTCTTGAAAACAGTGGCTGTGATGACATAGAGTGAGTTGTCCACCCTACTCCCACAGTCTCCTCATGCTGTAATCTCTTGCAAGCCTATTGGTAAGTGCTTAGTCTTCCAAAATATTGGTTCTCTTTTTGCAAGTCGTACGAGACACCTCGCGCTTTTAGCAACATCACTCGACATTCTTGGCTGTGTAGTTTCACAGTTTCCATTTTATGAACCGGCCTCATCTCAAGGGGTGCTTTATTAAAATACCAGACCAGCTGAACCAATGGAAATAAACATGGCACTACCTACAAACACACTATGGCCTTTCCATTGGATAATGGCCATGCTGCCGACTCAAGCTTTCTTCTGCTGTCGCTTATTTAGAAAATGCTTTAACACAGAGAAAAAATGCACGCAACAAGACAGGCTGGAGCGACGGGGAATTTAGGTGAAAATAATAATCAGAAAGAAAAAAAAAGTGCCTTTTGCTGCCACTACCTCCGCCGCCCGACAACTGCCTCAATCATTTCATCCCATTAGTCTCTGGAAAGGCACAGGCTCCCCACCCAATCAAGACGCTGCTCTCATGCTACGAGAGATGTGCCAGTATTGGTCTGAGTAGCCTGGTCTGCCGCCCAGACACTGCCTGGGACCCTACGACTTTTCTCCACACAGCTCGATTGCAGAAATAAAAGTGCATGTCTGTTTGGCTGGCCTAAGACAAATGGCCAAACTTACATGCCCACTTCAAAGCGCCCACCGCTGCTCCCTTTCATGGCCCGCCACTGTTCCACATGATACAGGCATGCCAGCCGGTCACAGAAAAATAAAATGAGATTGTATTATCATCATTTTATTTTTCTGTGACTGACTCCGACGAGTGGGGCGATGCTCCTCCGCTATTACAGAGGAGCCACCCCTGCTTTTACTAATAAGGAGTTGGGAGTTTCATATCTTTTTCACAAAGGCACAAGAGAGTACGTAAAAGAGTACACCTGTAATTCTATTTCCGTCCTCATTAATGCTTCTGTGAATTTACCACACTTTGTTGTGCAGTGACTTAACCATTTGCGTTTATGCTTATTAGTCGAGACTATAAATCCCCCTTTTGGGTAGAAAAATACATTACTTCCTAGTGGCCCAAGATGTTGACACATTCATTGAGTCGTGACTTTTTAGTCAGCAGCACATAGGCTTCTGGGAGTTGTAGTTTCATGTGATACTGTATCCATGGACTCCAAAGTGCCGCTCACGGAGACTTGGCCACAGGGAAGGCCACAGGGAAGGACGACGTGGGATTTCCTGCGCTGGGATAGCGCTCGTGTCTCTGTGTGGGGTGTGCATTGGGACAAGGACCTGGAGTGCTGCATACGCCGAGGGACTGCGAGGACCAGCAGGCTCTCTGCTCCACACCTGCTGCCTCTTCCCTCGGCGTCCCCGCCCCCCCCGCCTGCAGTGCTTAAAATCTCGCGCCTAATCGCGGGACGCGCGCGGGACATAGCCCGGGACGAAGCCCGGACAAAGGGCGGGCCCTCTACGGCCCTCTGAGGACCGAGGAGGCCGGGACAGGCCACCCCCCTTGGCTCCGCAACCAGAGAAAGCACATCGTTTGAATTATACCCATAACACTTCCTGGTCAGTGTTTCTTTTTCCTGTAAGACTATGTCACGTAAGGGGTCCAAAAATAAATTACCTTTAATATGTGATCCAGGTCAGGGGACCCTGAACTTTACTGTGAACAAACAAACACTATCCACTTACGGTGAAGACGTGATCGAGTCGCCACAAGCGTCAGACACCAGTCAATTACCCCCATTGAACTCTGTTAACTCGCAAAACTTGTCCTTTTGGGAGGAAATTAATTCTCTATGCGGCACTAAATATGCCCTAGTGGCATCCCCTTCCCCTGTAAAAAGTTCTAGCATTTCTATCCCATTTGGGAAACCATGTGACTCATTAGAAAATACCCATGGCGTTGCCTTGTCTCAGGGCCCTAATGATAAAAGGAAGCAAGATGAGACTATGGAAAGTGGGAACCATCTAAACACACCATGTGCTGGTCTTTCATCACCAATCACCAACCCCCCCTAACTACGGTAGAGAGTGGAACTTATGTAGACCAAGTATCTTTACTGTCCCAGATAGAGTTATTGTTTAATTCTATCGTATCACCCCTGGTACAAAAAATTAATGCCCTAGGTGATAGAATTACGGGTATCGAGAGAATCATTCAGGCCAACCCCCCATCACTTAATAATGATCCATCCATTGGGTGTAGAGCCCTGCAGGCTATCTCCATAACAAAAGATGTAAATCCTTCTACACCTAAGAAGGTTATAGCCAACGGTCCTGATTTATTTATTGCCTCAAAAGTTCCATTGCCTATTAACCCTAGCAAACATGCCCAAACTTCTCCACAGCCTCCTAAAAAATGTGTTATTACCAAAGTTGCCCCTAAATTTGGGTTGAATAATTACACTGCTGCCAGAGCGGATCCAAATAGAGTAACAAGTAGAGCAGCATCTATACACTTGCCTCCTGAAGCTGCTCCTTTTGTTCTTGTTCTATCAGGTATACCGGCACCCTGCCATGGGAAATTTGAAAACCGACAGGAACTTTTAAATAAGGTCTTATTCTGGCTTTCCAAAAATAGACCACTCGCGCCCAATCATGACGGTGGTATTCTAAGTGTTAGAAGGGTGAGCTAGCTAGGGTCGCTAACCAAAGACATTAGTGGGGATCTGGTCCTAGTGAAATTCAAAAACCGGAACATCGTCCCCTTTTTACGATCTTACCCGCCCCAAAATGGAGACTGCCCCATATCCGTCTGGGACTTACATGACTTTTATCCAAAGTATAATATATATCCTGTTGTTGGGAAGGGGTCCTCATGCAGTTTAATGTGTTCTTAAAAACTTTCGTAACCACAGCCAGTCTTCCACCATTGTAATGTTGTATCTATGTACATGGGGTCTGAGGTCCTGTAAGGACGCTTATGAGCGCTTACAAATGTTAGAGGACAGAGAAGTCATATGTATATAAATTTTTCAATCTTAATCCATTTTAATGAATTGTTTAAATGTATTGTTGTATATTTTTATTCTGCTATGAATGCTTGTATGATATTCTTTGAAATATCAAATAAAGCTTATTTGAACTTTGACTCCAAAGTCTTAGGGTACCAAGAGTGGGTGGTGCAAAATGTTGCTAGGAGGCGGGTAAGCTCTCAGCACTTAATTCAAGTTGAAGCTTGGCTCAGACTTTAACAGGTGCAATATTCTCACGATAAGCTCACCTTAATCAGTTGAAAAAACAGACCAAAATAGAATTTTCTGTAGATACATTGAGGGGCAACACGAAAGGAACTGTTACAGGTTGTTAACAGAACTATAAAGATATACTTTGGTTTAAACATATTTTGCTGGCCAATATAAAAAGATATCTTTGTCTGCAACTCAGTCTACGCCCTTTACATAAAAGTGGTCATTGCTGACGCATTCAAAGCACATTCTCGCCCTTTGCAACGCAGCACAGCGGCTACACTGGAATGGAAAATGCTGGCACTGCAAACGCTGTTTGGCCATTCAGTGGTGGCTAGGACTGCAGGGAGGCTAAAAACATGGTCTGCACTTTCGGACATCTCAGCAGCGGCGGGGGTGGACTTCCTGAACTAAAATAAGCGTTCCTCCCATAACAAAAATTGGGCAATTTGTAAAAGTAAAACCCCTGCCTGGTAAGTTCACGTTTTTTGAGAGACCCTCGTCCACTATGGAAAAAACAGGGCAAAAGTCACATAGCCCATGGAGACCTCAATGAATAAGTGAAAATTGACTTTATTTACGCTTAGATAGTACATCACCACAGCGTAAATAAGGTTGAAATTCATTTCCCGCGAGTTTATAAATCGCCCGCTTCTTTTCCAAACCTTGCAGTGTATGGGGTGGTCACCTCGCGGCGTCCGGGCACCACGGTTACAGTCCTACACTTTCATTCAGACTACATAAGGCCTTCTGGGAATTGCAGTCTCAGAGTGCCTCTAATGAAGGAATTGAATCAAGACGCCTGATAATGTACAACTTATTGCTCAGATTTGTAATACCTACTGACAGATGACGTGGGGTAAAGGGGCCCTGGAGCAACAAGGCAAATGTGGTTGCCCAACATCAAATTGGGTATGAAAACCCTGGCATTGTTAGGGCGCAGTGAGTTTTATGACATAGCTTCAACGCTTCCCAGTTCCAGGCGCGCCTTTCCTGCCCAGGCTGGTTTCTTTTCGCTTCATTCTGGTACTTTTAGCACTCTTTTTAAAGAATGTTATAAGCAATACTACAGATACTAGAACACAAAGAAATAACCATGGACCAATGCAGCAAGGTACATATGGACATAAAAAACTTGGAAGGTTTTCCCCAGAACTCTGCTTAAAGACACTATTTTCCTTTCCAGATTTTCCTTCTACACGACCACTGTCATCTGTAAATGTTACTACACTGGTTCACTTGAGGACTACATCTCCCACAATGCATCATGTAAGTGAATAAATTCAAAGGACTGAAGCATGTGTCCCCGATGGCAGTGATCGGGTACACTGTGACCTCGGTGCTCCTGCACCTGCTGCACCCATAGCTAGGCCCTCTGCTTCCACTCCTTGGTCGCACTTGGCCTGGTTTCGGTTTTTTGTGGCTAGGCTGGGCGCGCGCGCACACACACAAGCACTTGTCTCTGGGCCCTCCTCGCCTTGTCCTTGGGAAGAAGAGTGGCGCGCGCCTCCCCCATCCGGCCCTGTGCTCGTGCCAGACAGACCCGCCCCCTCCCCTCCCGGCGGGCGCACGTGCCTCCTGTGTTTACTAACAGCACGAGGGCGGAGGGAGGGGGCTGTGGAGCAGGGCCCAGCTCCGCTCTGGAAGCTTCTACGCCTCCCCGCCCCAGTGGCTGCAGACCCGAGTCCGATCCGACACAAAGGTGTATATATATATACCGGGGCTGTTGTAAGGAGTTCTCTCTAAACTACACCATTGCATTGCAGCGTGTTCCAAATGCTTTGCACGTACACGCATTTCATCATTTCACCATGAAAGCGTCCTTCTTTAATTCAACGAATCCAAACATTCTGGGAGCTGCAGTCCTGATCCGTTCCCAACTGGACAACGCCCCCAATGACTGATGTATAAAAGGGACAGGAAAATGGGTCTGGCAGCGTCACAGAACACAGTTTTTATAGTCCTCGCTTTTACTATGCGGTTTTTTCGGAAATACAAATGGTTGAACTGGCCACAAGAAAACCACTTCGAATTCACAGATTTAACTTTGCAGAAGCCCTCGAGCCTCCGTTCTGTAGCGCGGCCCCTAACTCTGCGTGATGCCCTGCAGGGTCCAGGCCAGACAAGAACAAGAACAAGACGCTCACAACGACCCCTCTTCAGCTGCAAGCCCCTGTAGCTTCACTCATACAATGCATTACGTATGCGTGCCTCCGTTAACCTGGTTTTCACTGCCTGGCCGTTCCAGCTACTTGCTAGAGGCCCGCGGAAATTGAATGTAAGTAATGTGCCCAGGATCATAAGGTGCGACTACCTAGTTCTGTTGCATCAAGAATTAGCATCACTGCCGAAAAGCCACGTGTCCAACACCACCACAATGACACGTCAGGCCCACTATCATACAGCAACTTAGATGAATAGAAAAATTACGAGTTTGTTCATCCCCAAAGTTTTGCTTTCAGTTTACTTGAACACTTCTTCTACTTTGTCAATAGGCCAGTGCCACTCGCGTCGAGGAAGTTCTTGTCTAATGTTGATTCAAAAATAGATATTGTTTTGGGTAAACCCCAACATTCTCTGTGCTTTGTAAATTTCGCGGAAGTTGCAAGGCGTTCCTTAAAGTCAATATTACGACAGTGAGCTGTCTGGACAGGAAGCGCACAGAAGGGGATGGATGGGAGGCGGTATGCAAAATACGTCAGACCACTGGCAATTGCTCAGCGTAGCATTCCAAAGCATCACTCTTTTATTCACCTCAGATTCGACCCAGTCATATGCAAATCAGTCTTGACCCTGCTCTTCATGGAAACAGTCCAGCCCGAACTGCCAGGCCAGGTCCCGCCTAAACCGGAACACAAGCAACCCAGGACCGGCTTTGCCCTGGTTATGGGCTCATCAGTCAGATACAGCCTGGTTCCAGTGACACAGTGAACACAGGTCCCACATCTGGGCACACCCATGCCACGTGGGGCAGTACATGAAACCCGGGCAGTCTCCTCTATTATGGCAAAGAAGCGTCGCCCCACTGCTGGAACCAGCAGACATTTGTAAAATAAAATTATAACAAAGCAGTTATAAAACTGCTATATTGCTATTTTACTCCCGCAACCGAGTCTTGAGGAAGGGGCCATCAGGAGGAGTGGTGGGCTCAGTCGGCATGTCAGTTTGGCCATCAGTCCAGTGCCGGCCAAACCAACATGCGCACTTGGATATCTCCAGCTATTGCTTGGAGATCTAGGCAGAGCTCAGGATCCCAGGCCCTGCTGGAGCGTGAAACCAGCCTGTTCCGCCCAATCCCTACGCTTCTCTCATCCTGCTCCACCGATTTCCCTGCCCGCGGCCCCTACTGCGTCACAAAACACAAAAGGTGATGGGAGACTGCTTGCAATAAGTCTAAGCACGTGGCATTCTTTTGCTCACAATGCCACCTCAGTATGGACCCAGGCATATGCAAATCATTCTTGACACAACACCTATTACTGCTATATGGCACAGGAAAGCCCAGCCTTACTACAAAAGGGGTGACCTTAAGTCAGTGATCTTTAAATCTTTTATGCTCAACCCTTAAAAAAAATGGTCACCCCCACCCGAAATATAGAGCGAACTGCTGGCTCTAAATAGTGGGCATGTGCAACACTGCACCAGGAGCCTGCAGCGGAGGACACGGTGTTCCTGCCTCTGGATCTAGTTTATTAGGGGGTGGGAGGGGGGAGTTCCCAGCTGTGGAGCCTGGCACAAGGGGGGGGTGGAATCAGTGACTAGGACACCAAGCCCCAGCCCAGGGGATGTAAACACTGGATCTTAGTCAGTGGAGATAGGCAGTCCGAGGACAGCCAGAGGAGAAGGCTGGCTTGGCCAAATAGGGAGATGCCTGCTACACAGTTGGATAACGTGAGGACACCTGCGTTACCCCAGGTCTTTAGAGAAAGGTCACGGTTCAGAGGATGGCCCATGTGGGGGACACTGATCCATCATGTCTAGAGAAGGGCCGTGCGGGGACAATGAGCCATGCTCTGGAGACGGTCTCTCTGGAGAAGGGCTGTGTGGGGACAATGGGCCATAACCTGGAGACGGTCTCTCTGGAAAAGGGCCGTGTGGGGACAGTGAGCCATGCTCTGGAGACGGTCTCTCTGGAGAAGGGCCGGGTGGGGACAATGAGCCATAATCTGGAGACAGTCTCTCTTGAGAAGGACCGTGTGGGGACAATGAGCCGTGCTCTGGAGACGGTCTCTCTGGAGAAGGGCTGTGAGGGGACAATGAGTCATGCTCTTGAGACGGTCTCTCTGGAGAAGGGCCGGGTGGGGACAATGAGTCATGCTCTCGAGACGGTCTCTCTGGAGAAGGGCCGTGTGGGGACAGAGAGCCATGCTCTGGAGACAGTCTCTCTGGAGAAGGGCCCGGTGGGGACAGTGAGCCATGCTCTGGAGACCGTCTCTCTGGAGAAGGGCCGTGTGGGGACAGAGAGCCATGCTCTGGAGACAGTCTCTCTGGAGAAGGGCCGGGTGGGGACAATGAGCCATAATCTGGAGACGGTCTATCTGGAGAAGGGCCGTGTGGGGACAGTGAGCCATGCTCTGGAGACGGTCTCTCTGAAGAAGAGCTGTGTGGGGACAGTGAGCCGTGCTCTGGAGACGGTCTCTCTGGAGAAGGGCCGTGTGGGGACAGAGAGCCATGCTCTGGAGACGGTCTCTCTGGAGAAGGGCCATGTGGGGACAGAGAGCCATGCTCTGGAGAAGGTCTCTCTGGAGAAGGGCCGTGTGGGGACAGTGAGCCGTGCTCTGGAGACGGTCTCTCTGAAGAAGAGCTGTGTGGGGACAGTGAGCCGTGCTCTGGAGACGGTCTCTCTGGAGAAGGGCCGTGTGGGGACAGAGAGCCATGCTCTGGAGACGGTCTCTCCGGAGAAGGGCTGTGTGGGGACAATGAGCCATCTCCAACCTTTTTTGCAATAAGAGCTACTTATGTTCAATTAAAATCATACTGAGCTCCTAATGATTTTACTGTGGCAACAGTGAGCATGTCAGTCAAGATTACAAGTGGCCCCCCCATGCAATAACACCAGCAGTGATTACCTTGTTGCCTCAGTCAGGATTACCAGCAATAATGTGAAAAAAGCTGCATCAATATGGAATGCCTCTACAAGGTGAATACACAACAGCTATACCTGAAATGTCCCTCACACTAAGGTAATAATATTAGTAGTAATTCATCCCAGTGTCTTGTGATTTATCATTTAGAAAAGCCGCTTTAAATATATTAAATACAGTTTTGAAATCCAAGCAGTTTTCTCCAAACATTAAGTCATGAGTTCCCGAAAATGCACACATTTTTGTCTCAAATACATGCTATTCAATTTTGGGATACATATATTTTATTCAACCAAGTAAAAGCTTGTAATTTAGTAGGGTGAGCTGCACACAGGAGAGCTACCAGTAGCTCTCGAGCTACTCGGAGAGCCCTCTGGAGAAGGGCCACGAGGAGAGAGCTCAGCAGAAGTGCAATGTGGGGATACTGCCCCATCCTCTGGCTAGAAAAGGAATGTGTGGGGACAGTGACCCATGCTCTGTAGAAGGCTTCTCTAGAGATGGGTCACGAGGCAAGAGTTCAGGGGAAGGGCCCTGTGGGGTAGTGTCCCAGATTTTAACCCCTTCGCCGCGGGGCTAATTCCCACGCGGCGCCGCGGTGCTTGTGACGAGCTTGGCTCGTCATGCAGCATGGTAGCGCTGTGCTCATGACGAGCTGAGCTCGTCATGACTCCGGCCAGAACAATAGAACACCCAGCACAGCAGGGGAGCTGAGTTAGTCATGAGCACCGAAAGAGTTAAGATAACTACATTTATCTGAATGGGGTTATGCTAAAAACCTGGCCTGGATCCGGCCCTCCAGGACCGACTTTGTAGAACCCTGATCCAGAGAAGGGTCATGCAAGGACACTCGGTTGATAACAAGCTGGTTTAAAATCTGACTTCCTCCCTCCCCCACATAGGATGCATGTATTCAAAACAAAGGTTTATTAAATATGCCATGTGCGCACGCACAGCTGCCATGGCGAGTGGATAATGTTATGCCCCTGCGGCCCCGCCCTCCGTCACAGATCGATGAAAGGCCCTGTCTGGGGAAGCACGGCGCGGTTTGAAGACGAGGCCAGGGCGCTGGCATCCCTGTCTCAGCTGTGGCCAACCACAACACACAACCAGACAGCGGACTGCATGGCTTGGCGTGAGCGATGTATTGCTGCTTCCTCAGAGGACCCCCAATGTGCTGGGGTGAAGATCCTTCCGAGGCTGAAAGAACAGACATCTCTGCATATCCTACCCTGCTAAAGCGCGAGGCATCCACACGAGGCGAGGGGGCGAGCAGCATGGCCTGGAGAACCAGACCTACCAGCAAAATGCATTCCACACTGCAAGAAAAAATCCCAGCTCGCTCTGCAGACTACATCAAGCGCGTGAAAGATACGCACCAGTGTGTCAGGTATTCCTGCAGAATGCATCATGGGTGGAAACAAGCCACTGAGCCACACACCCCTGCAGACTGCATCATGGGTGGAAACAACACAAGTAACTGAGGCATGGGTGGAAACAAGCCACTGAGCCACATGGGTGGACACAAGCCACTGAGCCCCCCCCCCCGCAGAATGCATCATGGGTGGACACAAGCCACTGAGCCCCCCCCCCCCCGCAGAATGCATCATGGGTGGAAACAAGACACTGAGCCACACCCCCCTGCAGAATGCATCATGGGTGGACACAAGCCACTGAGCCCCCCCCCCCTGCAGAATGCATCATGGGTGGAAACAAGCCACTGAGCCCCCCCCCCCCCCCCCGCAGAATGCATCATGGGTGGAAACAAGCCACTGAGGCAGACTCCCCTGCAGAATGCCTCATGGGTGGAAACAACACAAGTCACTGAGGCAGACACCGCTGCATGACGCATCATGGGTGGAAACAGCACAAGTCACTGAGGCAGACACCGCTGCATGATGCATCATGGGTGGAAACAACACAAGTCACTGAGGCAGACACCGCTGCATGGTGCCTCATGGGTCGAAACAACACAAGTCACTGAGGCAGACACCGCTGCATGAAGCCTCATGGGTGGACACAACACAAGTCACTGAGGCAGATTCCACTGCATGACGCATCATGGGTGGGAACAACACAAGTCACTGAGGCAGACACCGCTGCATGCTGCATGATGCATCATGGATGGAAACAACACAAGTCACTGAGGCAGACACCGCTGCATGAAGCCTCATAGGTGGACACAACACAAGTCACTGAGGCAGACACCGCTGCATGATGCATCATGGGTGGAAACAACACAAGTCACTGAGGCAGACACCGCTGCATGAAGCCTCATGGGTGGAAACAACACAAGTCACTGAGGCAGACACCACTGCATGATGCATCATGGGTGGAAACAACACAAGTCACTGAGGCAGACACCGCTGCATGGTGCCTCATGGGTGGAAACAACACAAGTCACTGAGGCAGACACCGCTGCATGATGCATCATGGGTGGAAACAACACAAGTCACTGAGGCAGACACCACTGCACGATGCATCATGGGTGGAAACAACACAAGTCACTGAGGCAGACACCACTGCATGATGCATCATGGGTGGAAACAACACAAGTCACTGAGGCAGACACCGCTGCATGACGCCTCATGGGTGGAAACAACACAAGTCACTGAGGCAGACACCGCTGAATGATGCATCAAGGGTGGAAACAACACAAGTCACTGAGGCAGATTCCACTGCATGAAGCCTCATGGGTGGAAACAACACAAGTCACTGAGGCAGATTCCACTGCATGACGCATCATGGGTGGAAACAGCACAAGTCACTGAGGCACACACCGCTGCATGACGCCTCATGGGTGGAAACAACACAAGTCACTGAGGCAGACACCGCTGAATGATGCATCAAGGGTGGAAACAACACAAGTCACTGAGGCAGACACCGTTGCATGGTGCCTCATGGGTGGAAACAACACAAGTCACTGAGGCAGAACCACTGCACGATGCATCATGGGTGGAAACAACACAAGTCACTGAGGCAGACACCGCTGCATGATGCCTCATGGGTGGAAACAACACATGTCACTGAGGCAGACACCGCTGAATGACGCATCATGGGTGGAAACAACACAAGTCACTGAGGCAGACACCGCTGCATGACGCCTCATGGGTGGAAACAACACAAGTCACTGAGGCAGACACCACTGCATGATGCATCATGGGTGGAAACAACACAAGTCACTGAGGCAGACACCACTGCACGATGCATCATGGGTGGAAACAACACAAGTCACTGAGGCAGACACCGCTGAATGACGCATCATGGGTGGAAACAACACAAGTCACTGAGGCAGACACCGCTGCATGACGCCTCATGGGTGGAAACAACACAAGTCACTGAGGCAGACACCGCTGAATGACGCATCATGGGTGGAAACAACACAAGTCACTGAGGCAGACACCGCTGCATGACGCCTCATGGGTGGAAACAACACAAGTCACTGAGGCAGACACCGCTGCACGATGCATCATGGGTGGAAACAACACAAGTCACTGAGGCAGACACCGCTGAATGACGCATCATGGGTGGAAACAACACAAGTCACTGAGGCAGACACCGCTGCATGATGCCTCATGGGTGGAAACAACACAAGTCACTGAGGCAGACACCACTGCATGATGCATCATGGGTGGAAACAACACAAGTCACTGAGGCAGACACCGCTGAATGACGCATCATGGGTGGAAACAGCACAAGTCACTGAGGCAGACACCACTGCATGATGCCTCATGGGTGGAAACAACACAAGTCACTGAGGCAGACACCGCTGCACGATGCATCATGGGTGGAAACAACACAAGTCACTGAGGCAGACACCGCTGAATGACGCATCATGGGTGGAAACAACACAAGTCACTGAGGCAGACACCGCTGCATGACGCCTCATGGGTGGAAACAACACAAGTCACTGAGGCAGACACCACTGCACGATGCATCATGGGTGGAAACAACACAAGTCACTGAGGCAGACACCGCTGAATGACGCATCATGGGTGGAAACAACACAAGTCACTGAGGCAGACACCGCTGCATGACGCCTCATGGGTGGAAACAACACAAGTCACTGAGGCAGACACCGCTGAATGACGCATCATGGGTGGAAACAACACAAGTCACTGAGGCAGACACCGCTGCATGACGCCTCATGGGTGGAAACAACACAAGTCACTGAGGCAGACACCGCTGCACGATGCATCATGGGTGGAAACAACACAAGTCACTGAGGCAGACACCGCTGAATGACGCATCATGGGTGGAAACAACACAAGTCACTGAGGCAGACACCGCTGCATGATGCCTCATGGGTGGAAACAACACAAGTCACTGAGGCAGACACCACTGCATGATGCATCATGGGTGGAAACAACACAAGTCACTGAGGCAGACACCGCTGAATGACGCATCATGGGTGGAAACAGCACAAGTCACTGAGGCAGACACCGCTGCATGATGCCTCATGGGTGGAAACAACACAAGTCACTGAGGCAGACACCACTGCATGATGCATCATGGGTGGAAACAACACAAGTCACTGAGGCAGACACCACTGCATGCTGCATGATGCCTCGTGGTTGGACCAACACAAGTCACTGAGGCAGACACCGCTGAATGACGCATCATGGGTGGAAACAACACAAGTCACTGAGGCAGACACCGCTGCATGACGCCTCATGGGTGGAAACAACACAAGTCACTGAGGCAGACACCACTGCATGATGCATCATGGGTGGAAACAACACAAGTCACTGAGGCAGACACCGCTGAATGACGCATCATGGGTGGAAACAACACAAGCCATTGTAGAAAATACCCTACCAGAAATCATTATGGGTGGAAACAAACACCTGAGCCAGATATCCCTGCATAACGCATCATGGGTGGGCACTATGCAAGCCACTCAACCAGCCCCCCCTGCTGAATGCATCATGGGTGTAAACAATACAATGCACTCCCCAATACTTCACGGAGTGCACCGGAGACTGGAAGTAGACATCCCTGCATACTATGCGCACTGCCGCAGCCATCCCTGCAGAGTGTATCATGCAGGAAATAACACAAGACACAGTCTGCCTGTCTTGCAGAATTAATCATGCATTGGTGGATATAGACAACAGACCCAGCCTCCCTGCAGAATGCATCATGCATGGAAACATACGCTACGGAGACGGGCCATACTGTAGGATGAATCGTGCATATGAAACATCTGCACGACAAGCACCACAGGCAACCGAGCCAGACCTCCGTGCAGGACGCGCAGTGTGTGCACAGCACCACAGGGCACAGACGCCTTTGGGGGTGCCACAGGCCCGGCAGCCCTGCAGAAGGAAGGCATACGGTGTACTCCATGGGCAGGGCTCGAGCACAGTGCATCCTCCAAGGCACTCCTCCTGCTGGAAGCACGCTGCCCACCGCATGGCCCACCACCCCCCGCATACCCCGGAATAGCCCAGGTCATACCTACCCTGGTCACCCGCGGATGCCAGCAGCGCGCTCCCCGCCCCCGGATCCTGTTGCACCGGAGCCAGGAGAGTCAGCCCCGCTGTCCTGCGGCAGGCGCCCGAGGAGCCAAACAATGAAGGGGAGATGCACCGCGGATGGGGGGCATGCACGAGGTCACCCGACAACTGATCGCTTCGGTGAGGGCACGAGCGCTCCGAGGTCCCTGCAGCTGCCACGCGCCAGGTCCAGACTCCCGCGCGCTGCAGCAGGCTGGAGGTTTTCTAGTGGGTGTGGAGCAGGCAGCGCCTCCCGCAGTCACTCCGCGAGAGGCGGCCGCCCGGGGAGGAGGGGCAGGGGGGCCGGGCCAGGGGAGGAGCAGCGGCAGGGGGGGCCGGGCCCGGGCGGGAGGGAGGGAGCGAGGGGGACAGCCGGAGGAGCATCCGCGGCCACTCACGCCCCGCGCGCGCGCGCTGCCGAGCCTGGCGCGCGCGGCCGCAATCTCTGGGTTATCGTCTCCCTCCCGCGCCGCACGGGCGGGGGCTTTCTGGGGCTCCGAGAGTGGCGCGGGAGGGAGGAAATGAAACCGAAAGCGCCCAGTCTAGAGTTTATTTTTATTTTATTTATTTTTATTTAATGCGATTTTCTATAGCGCGAAAATTACTCGAAGGTGTCAGAGCGCTTTACAAAAGAACTAGTTGCAATACATAAGGACTCAGGATTACATGCGTTACATAAAAGATACAAACAGAAAAAATTGCAAATGTACAAGTTGTAAAGACACTCAAGGAAGAGATACAAATGGATAAACTCTGAGGGGCCCATTACGATGTCGGGCGAATTGCCTCCGCCAGGCTGGCGGTAGCCACCGCCGGCCTGGCGGAGGCAATGCGCCTGATACCGTTTCCCGAATTCCCCCCGCCATATTAGTATGGCGGGGGGGACCAAGGTGGACGGAAAGACCTTCCGCCGCTTTTCCGCCCCGGTCGTCTTGCGGCCGGGGCGGAAAAGGAATAATATGGTGGCGGTGTCTAACAGACACCGTCAGCCATATTACGATGGGGGGAAACAGATGCCTTTCCGTGGTGGCAATGCCGCCACGGAAAGAAATGCGTTTTTCAGTTTGGGGGCACCCTACAGGTACCTCTGGTATCCCCCAGCATTTGCATATGCAATGCGGTAGGCACCGCGCGGTGCCTGCCGCATTGCGTATGCAAATGCATGCAAACATCCATAGAATTGTGGCGGGCGGTGCAGAGTGCACCGTCCGCCACAATGTTATGAATGCAGGATGCGGCCGCCACTGTGGCGGCCGCATCCTAATGCCACCCACGGGACCCCCGCCCTAATGGCGGGTGGTCCCATTCCACGCTAGGATGGCAGGCGGACAAAGTCCGCCCATCATCCTAATGGGGCCCTAAGACTCACATACGAATGGCAGTGAGTACAAAGGTCTACTACATATGCTAGTGGTTAGAGTTATCTCTATATACATGTATATATACAAAAAGATTTTCTCAGGATTACATTTTACCAGCGATTCAGCCTGGACAAGTATATATCACATTTTTACAGAGTGAAAAGACAAATAAAAAAATTAAATCAAAAGAGGTAGAGAGCGGAAGGTGGGGGAGAAGAGTCAGAGGCTGAGATTGGTGAGAGGAGAGAGGGCACAATTGTGGCACAATAACATAAACGTTGCTCGTAGAAGGCGCTGGTCCTGCTTTTCTATATTTGTGTAAACAATATAAACATGCACTTGGATGCCATGTACAATTTAGTTCTATATTTATGTCACCAGTAAAGATGCAATCGCACTTGGATGTCATATTCACTCATATGCTATAGTCTCATGAAAAATTAGCTTATTATGCAAAAAAAATCCCACATTCACCGTTAGCTTTATTATAAAGTTCTTTTAACAAGTCGCGGCCCGTGGAGGGAGTTGCGGTGGGGCGAAAGGCGGGGCGAGGGAGGGGCAGGGTGGGGGATGCCAAAAACCGAAGTATGGATAATTGGAGGTAAGTAAACAATTTAATTAATAAAACGAATTTCGAAGCATGCCCTGCAATGCGATGCAGGGCGCACTACGAAATTCGTTTTATTTATTTATTTTTTTGGAGAACCTTTATTATTACTTCAAGCAATTACAAGTATGGGCCTACAACCACCCCGGCCGGCCGCTAGTCAGAGCAAAAGTACATCAGAGCAATGTGAAAAGTTCTAGCAGTTCGAAAACTGGGGTCTTACAAATGTGCAGGACACAACTTGTATTGAGGCGTACAGGTCTGAATGCAGGAGTATAAAGGTTCATTTTATAATAAAGGAAAAACTAAGATAAGTGCCATACAGTCATACATGGTCCCACAATAGTGAGCATAAATCAGGATATCCGCAAATAGTACAAATACAAATGAAGCAGTGGGGCGAAGGTAAGCAAATCAGGATAAATGTAGGCACAAACCTGTTACGTAGCAATGCTCAACCCCACCCCTAAATACGAAACATATTGTAGGAGACATGACGATCGACGACACTAAAGATGGAGAAAGACTAAAGGGCCATAGAAACAAATAACGGACAATTTAACAAACCCCATCCCTCCTACCCCCCACCCTGCACCCCTGCAGAAGGCCACGTCCTACCCCCCCCAGCAGCGTGCCTGTCGCCCTAATGGAGACCCGTTATGTAGAAAGAGGAGAAAGAAGAAGAGAAGAAAAAAAAAGTGGAGGAGGGCCCTCAATCTTACCACCCGGCCCTTCCCTGCACCCCTATGCCCAGGAGACATCCCAAATGCGAGAGCAGAATGACCGTGGAGAATGTCAATCATCGACCAAACCAGCCCTACAATCCCGTCCCCCAAGCACCGTAAGCCAACAATAAGTCCACCAGACTCCAGACAGTGTCATCCCTGGCCTTGTCTATCAATGGAACCAACGTACGTCCACTATCAATCGGTACACAGAGCGGCGTGGAGGGTCCAAGTGATCCGGGCGGGTAAGGCCGAGTTACCGCTGCATGGGACTTCAGCAACCCGAACCCATCCGAACATGCATGGCGGAAATCCGTTTGCGTCGACATTGGCCCCGAGAACATCCCCAAGGCCGAACACAGTCTCATCGTCCAAGGAGGGAGAGTCACACAACCCGGCAAGCGCCGAGACAGCGCCGGGGCAGTCCAAAAAGGAGATCGGCGTTGTTTTCCCAGCCTCCAAGTAGACATGTGCCCCGAAGAGACACTCGCATGCACCACTAAGCTGTCCAGGGCGATAAAAGGAGCCGGGTCTTTCAGCGGCTCCAGGAAATTAGGTGTGGCAGGAGCACTCCGCACGGACACAGAGGCGGGCACGGCGGCACTCCGTTGAGGTCGAACTGTGCCCGCATGAAACGGCGGGACAGCAATGGCGGTCATCCTTCTCCCCAAGTCTCGGGCATTACAGATCAGGGTTTCGTGCATGTTCGTTAGTGCAGCCAGTACATCTTTGGACGTGGGCTCCTTATCGCGCCGCCAGTCCCCTGATCTCATCCACACGGTAGCTGTTGGACCAGGATGTGGTCTGCATAGGGGGCCGCCGGCCGCCATCTTAGCCGATCCGGCGACGTCCTTCTACACCTCACCTCGGGGACCAGGCCCCAAACCAGGGCGCTACAGGATGCACAACGGGACTCAAAAATGCAAGGCAGGCTCCCCGGAGAAGAGTCACCAGAGGGTTAAACAAAATCTCTGCCGCCAGGGAGCCGCCCGCCGATTCCGGGGGTAGTCCTTGATTATGCCCGGACACAGACCTGGAGAGGGGGGCCAGATACCATGCACCCCCCTCGACCCTGCTTTGCCACGCAGCCCCACGGGGCACTCCGTTAAGTGGACTGGGTCGTCACTGCCGCCATCGGCCCATCAATTCACCGGCGCCTTCCGGCCGACTCCTCACCACCACCAGTGGCCTCTGTTTTCGCAGTCGCGGCCGGCTGCTCCTTTCAATCGACACCCCGGTCTCAGCGCCGCGAGGGCCTCAGAAGAGTCGGGGACAAATCTCCGGGTCCGCCGCACGTAGAAGCCTCAGGAGCAGACGGTAAGTAGCAGTTCTCCTTCGCCTACTTAAATATGCCGGTACGGCTCAGGATAGTTGCCAGGATATATGCGCGGGGTGAAAGGGCTCGCGGAGCCGAGCGTCTATGCGGCCATCTCGGTCGCTGGGTTGGCTCCTCCTTGAAATTCGTTTTATTAATTACATTGTTTACTTACCTCCAATTATCCATACTCCGGTTGTTAGAATCCCCCACCCTGCCCTTCCCCTGCCCCGCCTTTCGTCCCACCTCAACTCCCTCCACGGGCTGCGGCTGCTTTTAACTCTCTGCCCAACACTGCACAGCTATTGGCTATTGCTGTTTTCAACTGCGTGCATTACGCATATAGAAAACACTAAAGCAGGAGGATACAATCAGGACAACATTTTAAAACTGGAAAGTGAGAGATTTTGAAAAAAAAATAAGGGGATGTAGTTTGCATATTGATATTGAATCAGAGGCAATTTTAGGCTGGGGAGAGTTAAAATGAAGCCATTTTTGGATTAAAAAATCGTGTGTCCCAATTGAATCAGGTTTTTTTTGGTGTGTATGGGTTCATGGGTGCCACTAGACCCAAACTTTGGAGAGCTAGTATGTCACATGGCAGTTGTGGAGCTTCACACAAAGCAGGAAGATACATTCTCAGAGTCATTAGAAGAGCACACATTGTCAATATGTCTGCCTTTACATGCAAACAGCATTCATGCATGCCTGTATATTCTTTTCTTTTTTTAAACTGTTTTAATTATTTTCAATTACAGTTACAGCATCACATTCACTGTTATTTGCAAGTACAACATAGAGTTCAAGTTCAAGTTCAGGAATTTGTATAGCGCACTACTCACCCAGAGGGTCTCAAGGCGCTTGAGGGAGGGTGGGTGCATTACTTATCGAATAGCCAGGTTTTTAGTTGCTTTCTGAAGGAGAGGTGGTTCTGTGTAAGTCGGAGGTGAGTGGGGAGAGAATTCCAGGTTTTGGCCACTAAGTAGGAGAAGGATCTTCCTCCCATGGTGGATCTGTGGATGCGCGGAATTGCGGCGAGGGCTTGATTGGATGATCGTAGTTGGCGGGTGGGTGTGTAGAAGGACAGTCGTGTGTTGAGGCATTCGGGTCCTAGGTCGTAGAGGGCCTTGTGTGCGTGGGTGAGGAGACGGAACGTTATTCTCTTGTTGACGGGGAGCCAGTGGAGATCCTTCAGGTGACCGGAAATGTGAGCATGACGGGGAATGTTCAGTATGAGTCTGGCTGAGGCGTTTTGGATGCGTTGGAGTTTTTTCTGTAGTTTGGCTGTGGTCCCGGCGTAAAGGGTATTTCCATAATCCAATCGGCTGGTGACCAGTGCGTGGGTGACTGTCTTTCTTGTTTCGGTGGGGATCCAGCGGAAGATTTTTTTGAGCATGCGTAGGATGTTGAAGCATGAAGATGAGACGGCGTTGACTTGTCTGGTCATCGAGAGGGAGGAGTCTAGGATGAAGCCCAGGTTCAGTGCGTGATCTGTAGGTATGGGTGCTGTACCCAGGGCCGGTGGCCACCATGATTCGTCCCAGGCAGAGGGGGATGATCCTAAGATGAGGACTTCCGTTTTGTCCGAGTTAAGTTTTAAACGGCTGTTCTTCATCCATTCGGCTACTTCTTTCATTCTTTCGTGTAGATTGGTTTTGGTAGTGTTTGGGTCTTTGGTGAGGGAGAGGATCAGCTGGGTGTCGTCTGCGTAGGAGATGATGTTGAGGTTGTGTTGGCGCGCGATGGATGCGAGGGGACTCATGTATACGTTGAAGAGGGTCGGGCTGAGTGAAGATCCTTGTGGTACACCACAGATGACTTCGGTGGCCTCTGATTTGAATGGGGGGAGGTGGACTCTCTGGGTTCTTCCGGCGAGGAACGAGATGATCCAATCCAAAGCTTTTCCTTGTATTCCGACGTTGTTGAGGCGTTGTATGAGTGTGCTATGACATACTGTGTCGAAGGCGGCGGAGAGGTCGAGTAGGATGAGGGCAACTGTTTCTCCGTTGTCCAGTAGCGTTCGGATGTCGTCTGTAGCTGCGATGAGGGCGGTTTCGGTGCTGTGTTTGGCTCGGAAGCCGGACTGTGAAGTGTCGAGGGAATTGTTGGGTTGTCGAGTCGATCCTTGAATGCTGATTTCTTGGTGGATCGGATCAATTGGTGGTGTTTGCGGGTGGCGTCCTTGAAGGTGGTCAGGTTGTCAGAGGTTGGGTTTTTTCTCCAGGTTTTTTCAAGGGTACGACATAACTTCTTGGATTTCTTAAGGTCATCGTTGAACCAGGGGGCCTTTTTGCTACCTTGTTTGATCTGATGGTTTTTCAAGGGTGCTAATACGTCAGCGCTGTGGGTGATCCATTGTGTGAGTTTGGTGGCAGCTTGGTTTGGGTCCGATGATATGGCAGGAGGGTTTTAGTTTAGCGATGTGAAGAGTTGGTTGGTGGTGATTTTGTTCCAGTTTCTTCGAGGAATAGGTTGTGGGGGGTTGTGGGTCGTGGTCTTTTTGTAGCTGAAGTGAATGCAGTTGTGGTCTGTCCAATGGAGAGCTGTGGTGTGATCGAAGGAGATGTGTTTGCTGGAGGTGAATATAGGGTCGAGCGTGTGTCCGGCAAGGTGGGTGGGGGTGTCAACAAGTTGTTTGAGTCCTAGATTGGCCAGGTTGTCCAGAAGGGTGGTGGTGTTGCTGTCGTTTTTCTTTTCCAGGTGGAAGTTGAGGTGTCCCAGTAGAATGTAGTTCTCGGAGGTGAGGGCATGTGGGCTGATGAAGTCGGTGATGTCTTCGTTGAATTGTGTGCGGGTTCCTGGTGGTCTGTAGATGAGGGTGCCTCTAAGTGTGGTCCTGGGGTCGGTGTGGATCTGGAAATGAAGGTGTTCGGCGGTCGCTAGGTTATCGTCGGAGCAGGTCGTGATTCGGATGGTGTTCTTATGGACGATGGCGATGCCTCCTCCTGTTTGGTTGGTGCGGTCTTTTCCGATGATCTTGTAAGCGTCCCGGATGGCTATGGCGATGTCGGGCGCTGATGAAGCGTTCATCCAGGTTTCTGTAAGGAAGGCGACGTCCGGCGATGCAGTGTCGAGTCGGTCCCAGAGTTCAGTGGCGTGTCTGTGGACCGAGCGGGTGTTCAGCAGGATGCACTTCAGGTGGTTGGAGTTGGAGCTGTGTTTGGAGGTAGTGGATTTGGTGTGGGTCCTGGTGCAGGTGAACTTGCAGGAGTGGCAGGTGAAAGGACCATGGGTGTGTCCTGGGGCAGCTTCTCAGCATTGTGGTGTGCATCCGGGGTTAAGGGCAAAGAGGGTAGCGGCGTTAAACGTTATGCGGGAGGAGTGGGTTTTGCGAGGACCAGGGGGCTGGCGCTGGGCGCGGTCCAGGCACGGACGGGCGTAGATGGGCTTACCTTTGGCGAGCCTTCGGCGCGCATGGGGCGCGTCCGCTGCACGTGTACGCTGCACGTAGGTCCATCTGTCATAAATGGATATTGGGGGGGCGGAGGGAGGGAGGGGCAGCTGGGTGGCGGGAGCGAGGTGGGGGGACGGGCTGGAGGCACAACCACCAAATGGCAGCGACAACAAGGCAAACAGGACGAGACTGGGGCACGATGTGAAAATGCAGCTATGGGCACAATCAGGCACAAATTAAACTAAGGAAGCTATGCAGGCAATGCGAGCAGTGGAGCACTATGATAGTACACAGGCACAATTCACAATTAAGCACAAATATTATTATAGGCAATACGAGCGCTTGAGCAAAATTAAGCGCTACAAAACTGAGCAGGCAATTAAGCGCTACAAAACTGAGCAGGCAACAATTAAATGTGAGTCAGGCTGGTCAGAATTGTTTTTGGCAGCAGAGGGGAGCAAAGCGTTACGATACCAAGAGGAGATACCAGGGAGGAGCGACCGCTACTGCAGGGGTCAGGCTGGTCAGCAATCAACATAAAGCAACTCGCCGGCTCAATGCGCGGTGTTGACGCGCAGTGTGGCGCCTACTCCTGCGCCTAAGACGAGCCAAAGACTAGCCCGTCTGCGCCCGTCCGCGACAGGACGGGGCTAGGGGCTGGGGGCTATGGCGATTACTAGCAGTCACTCGGTGCCATTCCATCGTCCTGCTCTCAAGTACTCCAGCCAGTCCTTATTGGATATGGGCAGGTATGTTTCAACGCTGTGCTCCCATAGGGTTGAGAGCTGCTTAGAGGGACCGTTCACCTGCAGGGTATGCTCCACACAGTTTACCATCAACGCTGTAATTACTCCATGTCAACATTGCCCGACCCTATCTGGCCCCACTAAATATCTAACTAAGACAACTGTCAGCCCTCTTAATGACCCACCTCTAAATTGTAAGAGCCTCCTGTGCAATGCGCGCTCATTAGTGTCTCACTCCACTCAGGTTTGGGACCTTATAACTTCAGAGAGCCCACATCTCTGCTTTTTAACTGAGACCTGGCTTAAGCCCCACACCGTCCCGGCCATAACTATGGGGGTGCCGGCAGGGTACAAAATAGTGAGGATGGACCGCCCTATTAAAACTGGGGGTGGGTTAGCCATTGTTTTCAAACAGGAAATGGAGGTGGTGGTTACCGAGACGGTGTGTAACCCGCAAATGGAGCTCCTGATTTTTACTATCAACCCTAGCACTAGGGAATCTAGGAAAGGAGCACTAGTTTATCGACCCCCTGGTCCTGCTGGGAATTTTCCATCCATCTTGTGGAAGCACTTGCCCCCCACATGCAGATGAATTCAGATTTCATTGTGGTAGGGGACTTCAATGTCCACAGCGAAATAGCGACATGTCTGGAGGCACAGATACTCCTGGCTGATCTGGCCACACTTGGCTTTAATCAAATGAATCAGGGACCTACACACATAGCTGGTCATACACTCGATCTTGTGCTATGTAATTCTACATATATAAAATGTCTCCCTCCCCACCAGGTGGATTGGACTGACCATGCCATCATTGAATTCTACATCCGCTCCAACCATAAGGCAAAAGGTATCCGGAGGATTATGGCAGATGTCAGAAGACCCTGGAACAAATTAACTTCAGAGGGCTTTAGGGGGAAATACTTAGAACCCAATTGGGCTGAATGTGGGGACAATGTTACCTTTGCATTAACCAAATTCAATGAAGCTATAACCATAACCATTGATCATGTTGTTCCTTGGAGGACATATAAATCGCGGCCTGCCCCTAAACAAGAAGTTTGGTTTACAAACGATCTTAGACAGTTAAAGCTCATTACGAGGAAGTTAGAGAAACGATGGAGAGTTACACGTAAAGCAGAGGACAAAGAAAATCACAGGACCTCCCTAAAAAGTTACCACAAAGCTATTCGGGCTGTGTGGAAACACCATATCGCAGCCCAACTATCAGCAGCTGGTAATAACTCCAAAGTACTCTACCAAATTTTACAAACATTCACTAAGCCCTCGGCTTGCGAAACGGATGGGATTGAGTCCCAGGAACTTTGTAATAACATTTCACAGTTCTTTGTCAGAATAATTGAAGGCATCTATGCTAAGATCTTAGCCTCAAAATCCACCGCTAATAACATGGGTTCTGTTGATAGCATGTCTCAGCCTCTCCCTAGCTCAGCAGAAAATAAGATCAGTAAACTTGCAGAATTCCCACCGGTATCAATGGAGGAGATAACCACCCTAATCACCCAGACAAAGAGTGGGTGCCCTTCAGATATCATCCCAGCACGGGTCATGGCACTTCTGAGTGACGAGCTGGGGGCTGGAATTCGGCAGGTTGTCAATCTTTCCCTGAGCACAGGGGAAGTTCCCCTTGGCTGGAAGCATGCTTTGGTAAGACCTCTACGGAAGAACAACTCCATTCCGTGGACAGATCTGACAAACCTGAGACCCATCTCCCTCCTCCCTTTCTTAGGGAAGCTCACTGAGAAGTTTGTAAACCGACACTTATCCAAATACATCGAAAGTGCGGGGGAGCTCGATCCATCCCAATCGGGGTTCAGACCCAGGCACAGCACTGAGACCGCCTTGCTGTCCGTCGCTGACGATCTTCGTATGCTACAGGATAAGGGTTTTTCCGTTATCCTGGTGCTCCTAGATCTGTCAGCGGCGTTTGACACTGTGTCACATGATATCATGACCTCCAGACTAATTGACATCGGTCTGGGAGGCAAGGCTCTGGCCTGGTTAAGGAGTTTTTTCACCAATCGCACTCAGAGAGTCATACTGGGTCCTTACCAGTCAGAGGAGGTTGAGATCTCAAAGGGGGTGCCACAGGGCTCCTGCTTGAGCCCAACGCTTTTCAACATCTATGTGGCACCCCTAGCTAACATCATGAGATCTCATGGGTTCATCCCTGTATCGTATGCAGACGATACTCAACTCCTCTTCCCGTTTAAAATCATGACTCCTGAGGTGCGTAACTCCTTTGCACGGGGAATGAAAGAGGTGGCACATTGGATGGCAGCAAATTTCCTTCAGTGTAACGTCTCTAAGACTGAGGTTATGCTCTTTGGGGAAGCCAAACGATTATGGACTCCTGACTGGTGGCCTCAAGATCTAGGCCCAGTCTCTGTACCCAGAGTGGTAGAGAAAGACCTAGGAGTTAAGCTCGATCAGGAGCTTGCCCTTAAACATCATGCTAATCAAGTAGTAAGCTCCTGTTTCCATGTTATTGGCCTTCTCCGACGGGTATTTCCCCTGTTACCTGATACCACCAGGAAAACACTAATTCAGTCGCTCGTGCTGAGCAGACTGGATTATTGTAACGGTTTGTTGCTAACCGCCAATGAGGGGGTCATTGCCAGACTACAAGTCGTGCAAAATACAGCTGCACAGCTTGTTTTCAATGCCCCGGCCCGCACTCCCTCAATTCCACTATTAAATAAACTCCACTGGCTCACTGTGAACAGAGGGTGTTGTTTAAAACGTGCTGCACCATCCATTAATGCCTCACTGCTAAAGGTCCTGACTACCTAACTAAAAAGTTCATTCCCTATACCCCCTTAAGGTCTCTGAGATCTGGAGATCAAGAATTGCTTTGTGTCCCTAGGTTTTGGAAGTCCAGACAAGGGGGAAGGGCTTTGTCAGTAGCTGGTCCTAAGCTCTGGAATGATCTCCCCTATGATATCAGAGTTTGTAAGGAACATTTTCCTTTTAGGAAAAAACTAAAAACTTTCCTGTTTAATTCCTAATTCTGATAGGGCAATTGTTATACATCAGACAGGGCTCTTGTTCACAGATGTTGCCAAAGGCGCTGAGATACTTCTCAGGGAGTCGAGTTCTTAGCGCGGTATAAGTCTGTAAATAAAAAATAAAAAATATAAAGCATTTTGATATTTTCTGTATGTATCCAGCGGTGCACAGTCTAACTATCTATTCCGAAATTTCGACCTACAGTAATATCGAGTTGGAAATATCGAAGGTCAAGAATATCGAGGTCAAGAATATCGTTGGACAGAATATCAACCCTAAGGTAAGTAATATCGATTTTTTTATATCGATGTAAGTAATATCGAAGTTAGTAAAATCGATATCAAATATATAGATATTACTAATTTCGATGTTACTAATATCGATATTTGTTTATTGTTATGTATTTTATATGTATTTGTTTTATGTTTTTTGTTAAGTATTTTATTTGTTTTAAATTATATGTGTACTATTTTTTATGTATTAATAATGTTATTTTTAAGTTAATTTTATGTTTTAGTACTGGAGCGGGTTGTGGGTTTATAGGGGAATAGGGTGGGAAGTAATTTTAATATAGCAAGTTAATTATTAATTTTTAGTAATTGTAAATTAATTTTAATTAATTTTTGCGTTTAAGTTCTGTAGCGAGTTGTGGGTTTATAGGGGAATTGGGTGGGAAGTAATTTAATTGTAATTAAGTAATGATTTTTTTTATTGGTATTGATAATTATTTTATTTTTAATTAATTATTATTTGGTAATTCATTATTTTAATTGTAATTAATTTTTTAATTGGTCATTAATGTTTGTAATTGGTAATTACATTTTTTAATTGGCAATTAATGTTTTTAATTGGTAATGACATTTTTTAATTGGTAAGTAAGATTTTTAATTGTTAATTCCTTTTTATTAATTGAAAATTATTTTTTATGAATTGGTAATTATTGTTTCATTAAAAATATTTTTTGATTTTAAAATTAATGTATTGTTTACTATATTTTAATAGTGAATTCGTTTTTAATTATTAATATGTTTTTTGTTTTGAAAAATATTGTAGTGTTCATTATTTATTATTTGGTAACTAATATTTATTAATTAATAAGTATTGGTATTTTTAGTTAATTTATTGTTAATTATTATTCAATAGTAATTATGTTTTTAGATTTGAAAAATATTTTAGTGTTCAATATTTATTATTTGGTAATTAATATTTATTAATTAAAATTTATTGTTAATTTATTGTTAATTAATTATTCAATTGTAATTATGTGTTTAATAATTATTAATGGGTATTTGCAAATGATGTAGATTTATTTAAAAATTAAATTATTAATTATTTTATTTACAGCAATTGTTTATAAGTATGTTATATTTAACTTCTACGCTATCCAATGCTTTCCCTACTGTTGCCCTCTCTGGAGTTGGAATAGTAATTTTTACCCCTACGCTATCCAACGCTTTCCCTACTGTTGAACTCTCTGGAGTTAGAATAGTAATTGTTACCCCTACGCTATCCAACGCTTTCCCTACTGTTGCATTCTCTGGAGTTGGAATAGTAATTTTTACCCTACGCTATCCAACGCTTTCCCTACTGTTGCACTCTCTGGAGTGGGAATAGTAATTTTGAGCCCTATGCTATCCAGCACTTTACCAACTGTTGCACTCTCTGGAGTTGGAATAGTAATTTTTACCCCTACGCTATCCACTGCGTTCCCTACTGTTGCACTCTCTGCAGTGGGAATATTAATTTTTACCCCTACACTATCCAACGCTTTCCCTACTGTTGCACTCTCTGGAGTTGGAATAGTAATGTTTACCTCTACGCTATCCAATGGTTTCCTTACTGTTGCACTCTCTGGAGTTGGAATAGTAATGTTTACCTCTACGCTATCCAATGGTTTCTCTACTGTTGCGCTCTCTGGAGTGGGAATGGTAATTTCAAGTTCAACATTTTTATTACTGTATTTTTTTTAGTTATGGGTTTTGAATAGTATTTTTATTTACTTAGCTATTTAATATTTTTTGTATAATTTTAGATAGTGTAGTATATAATTAATTTTAAAAATATTAAAAGTATATATACATTTTTTAATTGATCAATAATAATGATTTACTTTTTATTTATGTTTTATGTTTGTAATGTATTTGTAATTTATAATATGTGTTATTAATTTATAAATTATTAAAATATTTATTAAAACGTATTGTTATGTAAATATATATTATATATTCTCTGTATATGTTTAATTAATGTATTAATATTATATATGTATTATTTATTAATTTTAAACATTATTAGATATTTTTAACTATGTTTATTTTATTTATTAGTGTTATTTACTTTACTTTACATTTATATTTTTACAGAAAAAAAAAGATATTTTTAACATCGATATTTTTAACATCTATATTTTTATTTCGATATTTTTGTACTTACCATGTTGTAGACGGGATGTCGATATTCTTGCCTTCGATATTTCAGCATCGATGTTTCTGTAGGTCGATATTTTATAGGTCGATATTTTGTCAGTGATTCATATCCAGCCATGTCAGGCATGCCTGTATTTTCACACATAAGAGCTAGATCTACTTGTTTTTGACAATAATTTCCACTCAGACAGTAAGCACTGCTGGAGTTTCGAGTGTATCCACCAGACCTTTGAGTATCAGATGTCTGAAAGTTGTTTTGTACCAAGCTAATCTTGTACCCGTAGCACACCTGCCAGGCAGGTCGCTCCCCATGCCGCAGCTCCACCAGTCTGTACCCGTGTCCTAAGCCCAGCTGCTGCTGAGAATTCGAGGCCCGCCTCCACCCGCAGGCTACCACCCTGCGCGGCAACCTCGCCAACCTCGGACTCAAACAACTCGTCACAACTCCCACCCACTCCGCAGGACACACACTTGACCACATCTTCTCCGCAAGCTCCCACGTCTCCTTCAGTCACACCACGAACTCCACTGGACTGATCACCGCTGCGCCCAATTCACCTTCGAGAAGCATACCACGCACCACCGCACCCAACAGATCCCCCGCCGCTAAAGGAGCGAAATCACAGAAGACCAGCTACACACCACCCTCGCTCGAAGCCCACCGACCCGACGCAGCTGCCAGCAACCTCAGGCGCTGGATCAACGACTGCGCCAACACCCTCGCCCCGATCAAGAACCCCTCCAACAGTCTCACCAACAAGACTGCCAGCTGGTTCACCATGGACCTCCAGACCTCTACGCAAAACTGCTGAAAGCTGGAGACGAAATGGCGCCACGAACAGACACCAGAGAACGAAGCAGCCCACAGGAACGCCATGCGCCAACATCACCACCTCATCAGATCCGCCAAAAAGACCTCCTTCAAGGACCGCCTCGACAACAACGCACACAACAGCAAAGAGCAATTCAACATTGTGAAAGAACTCTCCAACCCCAGCTCCAGCACTAACATCCCACCGTCCCAAGACATGTGCAACTCCCTGGCCTCTTTCTTCCACCGCAAGATCGTGGACATCCACGACAGCTTCAACAACCAGTCTACCACGGCAACCAACGACACCTGAGACCCCACGGCCACCACTCACAGCGACCCCCTACTCACCTGGACCAACATCAACGACGACGACACAGTCAAAATCATGAGCACCATCCACTCTGGCTCCCCATCAGACCTGTGTGCCCTCAGCACATCTTCAACAAAGCCAGCGCCACCATCGCACCCCACCTCCGCAAAGCCATCAACATCTCCTTCGAGACCGCAACCTTCCCGGAGAGCCCAAAGAAGACCCCAAGGACCTCAAGAACTTCCTCCGGCCCATCTCCCTGCTCCCGTTCCTGGCGAAGGTCATCAAGAAAACTGTCAACAAACAGCTGACCCGCTACCTCGAGAAGAACAACATCCTGGACCCGTCCCAGTCCGGGTTCCCCAGAAACTGCAGCACTGAAACTGCCCTAATCGCTGCCACCGATGACATCAGGGCCTTGCTGGACAACGGCGAGACCGTGGCCCTCATCCTCCTGGACCTATCAGCCGCATTCGACACAGTCTATCACTGCACCCTACGCACTCGCCTCCACAATGCAGGAATCCGAGGCAAAGCACTGGACTGGACCACCTCCTTCCTCTGTGGCAGAACGCAGCGCATCCGCCTCCCCCTTCCGATCCGAAGCCACCAAGATCATCTGCGGCATAGCCCAAGGATCCTCCCTCAGCCCGACGTTGTTTAACATCTACATGGCCCGCTTGACCACTTCACCAGACTTCACAACCTCAATATCATCTCTTACGCCAACAACACACAACTGATCCTCTCACTCACTAAAGACCCTCTCACTGCCAAAACCAACCTCCACGACGGAATGAAAGCTGTCGCCGAATGGATGAAGAACAGCCACCTAAAGCTGAACTCGGACAAGACAGAGGTCCTCATCCTCGGCATCCTTCCCCTCCACCTGGGAAAACTCCTGGTAGCCGACTGCCCTGGGAGCAGAACCAACACCCACTGACCACGCACGCAACCTGGGATTCATCCTCAATTCAACACTCTCCATGACCAAGCAAGTCAACGCTATCTCATCCTCCTGTTTCAACACCCTCCGCATGCTCCAAAAGATCTACAGGTGGATCCCACCGATACTAGAACGGTCACACAGGCCCTCGTCAGCAGCAGACTGGACTACAGAAACGGCCTCTACGCAGGACCCCCGGCAAACTGCTGAAACGACTGCAACGCATACAGAATGCCTCTGCACTCCTGATCCTCGACATATCCAGCCACAGCCACATCACACCCCACCTAAGAGACCTGCACTGGCTCCCTCTCAACAAGGGGATCACCTTCAAGCTCCTCACCCATGCACACAAAGCACTCCACAACACCGGACCAGCATACCTCAACAAACGACTCGCCTTCTCCACCCCAAACTGCCAGCTCCGCTCCGCCGACCTCGCCCTTGCCACCGTCCCCCGCATCCGGAGAGCAACCAACGGCAGCAGATCATTCTCCAACCTCGCCGCCAAGTCCTGGAACACCCTCCCCATCCTCCTACGGCAGACCAAAGACCTACTCACCTTCAGGAGGCTACTCAAGACCTGGATGTTCAAGCTGTAGCAGCAGATCCAAACCCCTGCGCCTTGAGACCCTCACAGGTGAGTAGCACGCTTTACAAATGTCTTGATTGATTAATATTACTCTGTCTGTTGTTTAAGTTTCAGGTTTGTCTACGTGCATATGAACTATGGGTTAAAGTGTAACATAGTATATAACATACATATTTACTTTTTTCTCAACAATGTAATGATTTATTAGCAGTGATTTATCGCCAGTGCCACCCATCAGGGTGGAACAGACATCGTTGTCCAGATGATGCGTACATCTCTTTTTACTGTGGAATTACTATAAAATAGTACGCAAAGGGTGGATGAATCTTGCTTCAGTCACTGGCCCTTCAATCCTTTCTTGAATTGGCTATGCACTGCTGTGACAGGAAAGTGTCAATATTGCAAATTACACCCAGTAAAGCCAGTTTCTGTTTGTGAGCTGCAGGTTAAATATCTTAAAAAAAATACAGACACATGCCCAGGCCAAACTTGCACTCAGTCACATTAGCTTTTTATCCTAATGAAAGAGGTTTGGCTTAAGATGCCAACATTTAAATGTATGCAAAAGAAACAATTGATGGACGTAATGCTGGACAATGCAAACATTCACCCCAGTCACAAGGATAAGGTTTTAATCCATCATTGTTCTGCATTCTGTCCATCAATTGTTCTTTTTGCATTTGTCTACTTTAGCAGCAGCACTAGATTGGGGGGCAAGAGCATGAGTTGCAGAGCATGGCAGCGTTAAGACCTGCAGATGCTGAAAGCAAGATTCAGCGACAGCAGCAAGGCTAAAGGATATGAAAAAGTAGGAGTTGTGGTAACAGCAGGACTCCATGTGAAAGATTCACAAGTTTCAGTATATGTCAGAAGCACCTCTAACAGCATCGTCAGTAAATGAGTGTGACTACACAACTACTGTCAGAATGCCACCGCAGTGAGAGTGGCTGTAGCACTCACACTTTTACAATAATACCCATTTGAAATGGATTTTACATCTGCTTCAAAGAATTGTGTGTAACATACATCCTCTGCCTAACAGGTTCTCTCAGCGATAAAAGTTTGCACTACAGCTGCCATGTTGTGTTTGTTCTAAATGGATATTGAGATTGCACTTCTGGTACCTACTGTGAGCAAAAGAAGGATGCTTGTTGCTGTTTGGTTTGTAGCTTTATATAGCGCAACTTATCATCACCCGTGAAGGTATCCAGGCACCGTCCATGGGGAAGGGGAGATTAAGTGATTTGCCCAGAATCACAGGATATTACGCCAATGCCGAGACTCAAATCCTCAGCACCCGAGTCAGCCGCTCTGACCACTGTGCCACACCCTCTCCCCTGCTCCTGTTAACGAGTACCTGTTCTGTGAGGAAAGAAAGCTTGCACTGTAGGGACCGATATGAAGTGAAACTTACGTTGCTGCTCTCCAGGACATGCTTGTTCTGTATGAAAGGGATGCTCTGACGGCGGCCCCCTAAGTTGCACATGCTCTATGAGGAAGCAAAGCTTGCACTGCCGTTGTCCCATCTATACCTGTTCTGTGAAGGGGAGACACACTTCTCCTGAGGCTCATCTTCTATCTGTCCTGCAGGGAAGCTTTCACAATTGCTGTCCTTTTCATACCTTCTCTCTTTGACTGCACCTTCTACTGCCACATGTACAGGACATATTCTTTGTGCTAGGGATTCTGTCAATGTGATTATGTGCCTGTGGTATGCTTTAATGATCCTACTAATAAATAATTTGCCTTTACAGAAGCCCAAAAATAGGTTTGTCAATGTCTATTTTTAGACATGATCTCAATGGAGACTGAACTCCCCAAAATATGCAAAAGATTAATGCATGACGTCCCATGTGAAACAGAGTTTAAAAAGTGGTTATACCACCTACTACAGCTCTAAAAATGGCTGCCAAGTGAGTATGTTAGGTGTGCAACACCTTCGCCACCGCTTAGTGCTAGTTAAAAAAAAAACATTAATAGGTGTTATCCAAAACGTTTCTTTGTACCTGCAACATTCCCAACCAGCAGTGGCATTGCCTGCTCACAAGGTGAGAGTACAACATTTTCCAGCTATCGCAACAAGAATTTTAGATTCTATTAAGGACAAGGAGGCGAGGATTATGCTTACTCAATTTCTTTACTGCAAACACAGCAGCCAACGAAAGTAAAACTACATATGTGAAAAACAACAATGCCCATAAGGCTTTGAACCACGCCTCCTTTACCACAGCCAATCACTGCATCATAAAGTATACAAAGTAGAGAGGCACCAAACCGGCTTCCTCTTATTTTGCACGAACTCAGTCCATAAGTACGAACCAAAACCAAAGTCTTAAACTCTCAACGGAGAGATAAGCAGTTCCTTTATGAATTCTCAACGGAGAAAATAATCCACAGCACGCGAAGTCATCCGCTTCTGTCACGAGGGCAATGCATCTCCATCCGGAGTAACCAGTCAGTTCTTGTTGGAATCATTTCCTAAAACAGAAACAAGGTTGAGAAAGGGAACCCACAACTTCACTTCTCATAAGGTGGGCACATAACGTTGTTATAAACATAGCTTCCAACAACTTAGCAGTTGAAATGAACTGTCCCAACGGGTGGGATAATCCTCGCCTCCGTGTCCTTAATAGAATCTAAAATTCTTGTTGCGAAAGCTGGAAAATGTTGTATTCTATATCAGGACCGGAGGCTTTTGATTATGCTAGTTCAAAGCTCATCAATCACAGCATCAGAAACATGAGAAATAGACTTATAATAGAAAACTTTAAACATAGAATCTGAAGACCAGTCAGCTGCTTTAAGGATGTCTTCCAAACGAGATCCCAAAATGTACGCCTTAGAGGCCATAGCTCCTCTCGCAGAATGGGCACCATATACAGAAATATCAATACCTGCTTCTGACATAACCCATCTAACCCACCTAGCTGAGGTGGCAGCCGAGACTGGCTTGAAAGGCTTTTGGACTGAAATTAACAACTGACCCAATGAATCAGACATGTGTGCAATAGTACGCTCCTCATAACATTTTAAACATTGTAAGACACATAACTTGTTATTATGAGGGAAAGAAGGATACTCCACTGAATGTGACATAATCTTCGTCCGTCTCGTGATCACGACAGAGACACCCTGTGGAGAGAACATTCTACCAGCCAGATCTAAGGACCGTACATCAGACATTCTCCGGCAGTAGATGAGGCATAACAACATGGTAAGTTTGGCAGAGAGTTGTTTCAAAGACAGATCTGTATTATTTGGCCAAGATTCCAGAAGGGAAAGTACTTTGGAGACATCCCATAAAGTCGAGTACCTGGGAATAGAGGTCAGTGAAGCAGGCCCCCACCTTTCTTTTTGTGATCTCTGAGGGTATCAGGGTGAACTGGCACTCTGTCCATCCACTACCCTCCTACAGCTAGCCAGTGGCTACTGGACTAGTGGGACTCCAGTAAACTGTGCCAAGACATCAGGCACCTGTGATCAGATCCCTGACACCACTAGAGCGGTGTCCTCACTCACGAAGGGAGGGCACTTCTGTTACTTTGGGTGGGGGTTATGGGGCTGATCAAGAACATTTGACTTCACATCATATGCTGAAACTACATTCTTTCAATCCAAAGTTTGGTATCAAGGCTCTAGTAAATAAGAGCAGCCCTGTGTACCATGATCTGTAATATGCAATGCTTACTGTGTGTTTTAATGTTTATTATATTTTTATAGTGCTTGGCGTCTAGGCGCTATAATACTGTTTGGGGTTAGAACTCTGTCCCAGATGGTTGTAGAGACTTCTGTTTTTCACTGTTTATCCTAGTTTTATGTGTAGTATAATTATCTTATGTGTATTAAAGTACTTTTCTTTTATAAAAGGTAAAGCACTGACTGGACATTGAGTTTATCAGCTGGTGGTACTGTTTACACTGTATTCTGAATGTCTAATCCCACCTCACCTCCTTGAGTAAGCCTTGGACTGCTCTGTCTCGCTACCCTGAGAGAGTCAAGTGCTGGAGAGGAGTACTTGGTTAGCCAGTTTTGGGTCCACTAGTACTGAGTCCCCAGGACACCAGTAAGGGAACACTCCAGTTGATGCGATTGGAGCGCAGTTACCCCTGAGTGCCCTGGTGCCCAGGAAGCCGGGTCTAACAGGGTGAATAGCGGCCCCCGTCTCCTGTGCCTGGAGGGCCAACTCCAGAATTTTTGCAAGAGGGCCTGAAAGGGGGAGGAGCTTATCTTCGCATGCCCGTATGGCGCAAATAATCCCCTTCTTAGGGTCCTTTTTTATACTTTTTCAAGAAAGTGGTCATTGAAGAATTTATGTCCGTAGTCAGAGCCACCTTGTTAGCTAAGTATGGATGTGGGTATTCTGATTTCAGCCAGCCCTAACCTCTTTATCAAAACCCTTACGAAGATGTGTTTGCACGTATTCAGCTACAGCAGGGGGAGGGACCGAGTCAGAGGACCTAGGATGGACTATGTCTGAGGGATCGAGCATGAAGGGGGAAGGGTGAACAGGAGACGAAGCGTGCTTACACTTTTTAGTGCACTTGCGAGGTCTAGATTCATGGGACAAATCCGTGTCCGTGCCGGTATCAGTAGTGGTATCCAGAACAGGGATAGGAGAGGACAGCGGCAGTGGTGGGGCAGGAGCGCCATCTTTGGAGCTTTCTTTGGACTTGTATAACTTAGAGTATGTGTGTGCATGAGGCCAAGAGGAACCAGCAGGCTCAACCAATGGGGCACCCGGGCAGAGGAAGAGCCAGTGGAGGGAAGGGAAGGGGTAGGGGCAGAAGGGACCAATAGTTCCAATTTCTTAGCTAGGGGTAACAGGGCGGAAGAAAGGGCCTACTCTAGTTTTGCATCCAGCTTTTTATCAATAATGTCCTCCATTGACTCTTCCTCATAGTACTCATCATCGCCCTGTTCCTCGCATGCAGCAACCTCCTCCTGGTCGAAGTCGCACTCTGCCACACTCTTAGTGGAATGTAAAAATTCCAATCAGAAATCCCCAGAGGGAAGCTCAATTATCAGTCCGGTAATTAAAGGACGTCAGTTGGGAGTGATAAGCGTGGCTCAAATCCACCCGAGTGACTTACCACACTCACCTATAGTTACTCAGTAAGAAGTCAGCCGGACAGTGGAGAAGAATAAACAAGGTATTTTTATTAGGCCACAAACTCCCATATGAGAGGGCCCTGTCTGACCTCACCCCTAAGAGTGCGCGGAGAGGACTAACTCATATCATCACAGCAATACATTATGGTACAGCAAAGTAAAACACGCCCCTTCTGGAAAAGTACTGAACCCCAGAGAGGGGAACAATGGCCTCACAGAAGAGGCATCTGCACCTGCAAGAGCAACATTTGGTTATCTCTGCCCAAGGCCGTGGAGCCGGGGGCTCAGCGTCTCTGGTGCATGAGAACATTACAGATAAGGAACTTGTTAGTTTCGGCCACAGTTAGCTAAGAAACGAAAAACTGCTGCATTCGGGATTTTCCTATTCCTGCGGGAGGGGGGATGAGCGAGTGCGACTCGCAGACACAGAGGAATACCCAAAATGGAGGCACACAAGCTAAGCTAAGGAAACTGAATATCACCACACGCATAAATGAATAACAATATGAAGAGTAAAATAAACGCAAAGGCACAAGTGAATACTTCATTAGTTAGACACATGATGCTAACTTGCATATGTAAATGTTAATGGGCGGGGCATCGGAAAATGAAACCTATCAGACCCTCCTTTTAGCATCATTTGGCTAACTGGAGCGTAGCCTTTATTAACTAAAAAGGTAGCGTCTTTACACTTCATTCTAGGGGCGAGGAAACACTTCAATCAAAAATATCATCATCAATAAGCATCAACCAATGAATATCAGGAAGTTCAATTGTATTAGAAGCAAGATATTGACCAGTCACTTTTCTTGGGGACCGCAAATTGCTGGCACACATTGAGCAACAAGGGGGAAGGCAATAAATGCAAAGGCAGCAAGTCAGTAACACACCCACTACTCCTAAAACCCCCATTAGAATCTTCCAGCCCCACGAGGAGAAAACACCCCACAGCCACCCCTGTAGTGACCATGTCCCAGTGTCCTGAGGAAGTTGAGTTGCTAGTCTATAAAGTTTCTGCACCGCTAAGTTAACAGTGGGGGCTGAATCAGGAATATACACGCAGCAGGACGTCCCGATGACGCGGCAGGCTCCACCCCTATCAGCGAGGATGACGTCTAACACCATCCTATTTTGGATCGTAAATAATCTCATAGCCTGCATCTCGACAGACATATTAGCGGCAATGTCTGCCTCAGTGTTCACTATTTTCTCCATTACCCTCGATAATCTACGGATAGCCCTGCTGTTAAATATTGGACCCCAGAACGGCAGTAAGCCCTTAGAAAAATCTGTCCATTGTTGTAGAGAGGTGTCTGTCTGATCTACGTCCTCAATTTGGAGCGCCCTCCTTATGCGCTGCTCCGGCATACTAGCAAACCTACGATGAGTCTTATGATAGTCCGAGGGTGCCACATAGACAGGTGGAAGCAGATAGGCCAAGTAACAGACCCCACCCCAACCCTCAGGCAGCCACAGATACCCATTGTCTCCACAGACAAAGTAGATATTTGGAGGTGTGACTAAAGAAGGACTAAGAGGCAGGCGAATCGATGCAGTCACGTTGCAAGAACTGTTCCCAACCTTTATAGGGCCCCTCCCTATGATACAAAAGAATGGTGAAGGCCCCACAACTGCTAAGGACCTTAAAGAATGACTGCTACCGTTCGTTGCTGGGGGGTGTCTATATGACAGAGAAGAGTTCAACTGTAGAAAACTCTCCCGAACTTTGTCAGTGTCATTTGGAGTCATGAATCGCCCTACTTTCTTCGAACATGTCTCTAAAAATGTTTGGTCAAAACGTCCATCAGTAAACAGCTGTCCAAGAGAAGAAGTGGGCATAGGGCGTACTCGCATTGTCATAGTAGATCCTCTATTGGGTAGTCGGGGAGATAGAAAATCGGGTTGCTGTAAATATTTCACCATACCAATCAAGGTGTACCACCCCACAAAACTATTCACCGGTGTCAGGGGAAGTGCCAAAAATCTATCTTTTTTATAAGCAGCAGAAGGTAACAACCCACAAACCCAACAATCGGTCATATTATATACTGCATGAGCATGATGTAGAGTCTTAATAAAAACATTATCTCGATAACCTTTTCGTAAGCATTGTTCACCATAATCAACAGTAATAATATTATGTTCCGGAATGGCAGAATGTGTGGGAGCAAACACATGTACGGGATAGGCTTGGTCCAGGAAAAACAATATTCCAAGGATCAGAATGAATGCAATAATCAGTATTATGACGGCCACAATTTGCCCTTTACGTGGTAAAGCCAACCATGGGGAATCAGGCTCTGGTCTACGAGGAGCTGCAAAAGGCTGCTCCTCCTCAGGGACGGGACGGCCAAAGGGGTACATTTTCCCTAACTAATATCAAAAGGGAAAAAAAACGAAACTAGAAGTATATAAAAAATAGTCCCAGGCACTCCAAAACCGGCCAGAGGGGTTCTTCAACCCTTAGAAAGGGATCTTCGTCCCTGTGTCCGTTAAAGCCTCACAGGTAGACTTCTATTGTTCATTCCCTAATCCCTCGATGGAGTCGCACAGCTGCAGCAACTCGGGAGCACTAATCTGGGGCCAGACACAGCTCTAATGCCTCGTTAAACAAAGTCTTCGGCCAAGCACCAGGGCTCTTACCAGCAGTCCATCCCTATCTCTGAGCTATCCTGTAAGACATTGTCCGCACCTCTTCCCTATCTAAGCCCTTCTTCCAGTGCTCAGTACTTCATGCCTTTCTCTTTTCTAGGCCGCAGATTATAACGAGTGCTCCCTCGCACTTCAGGATCTGTGAACAGAATGGGGAGGTCTTTGGCAATAACTGCGTCCCCTGATGCCTGCTCTCTGTTATCAGTGGGAACCTCGGAGCTTGCAATCGTATTTTTGCTTGTCTTTACTGTACTCAGCTCCACACCCCTCAGTGAAGCATCGGAGAAAGGAGTGTATCTTGGTATCGTTTCGCACTCTTGGCCAGCAACGCCGCCTCTCACCCATTCATCATACGGCAGTGGAAGCGGAACCTTTTTGACATGAGATGCATGCGTCCACGCCTTCCGACCCTCAACTCGAAGTGCGGTGCGGGTGGTCAGGAGCACCTGCCTCGGCTCCGACCACCTTGGTTCCAAGCAAGACTTCCATTGGTATTTCTTCACCACAACCCAGTCCCTGGGTTGTATGGTATGTCCGGGCCCCTCCGGCAACGGCTTCAGAGTGTCTGCTACCTGCTGATGAATAGAACGGAGATCTTTAGTCAAAGCATACAAGTAGTCTATCAACAAAGGATATTCTATTTCTGAAAAACATTTTGGTCTCGGGACCCCCCACACATTGGCGGGGCGGCCAAAGACAACCTCATTTGGGGAAACGCCTGTTTTGGAATTAACTGTTACTACGGTGGAAAGCAAAGCTAAGGGAAGCGCGTCTGGCTAACGGAGTCCTGTACTCTCCTGTAATTAGGCCATCTTCAGCTTAAGGGTGCCATTGAACCTTTCCACCAGACCTGCAGCTTGAGGGTGTTGGGCTGCATGAAACTTTTGAGAAATCTGCAGTCCCTTTCATATTTTTTTCATCAACTCAGCATTGAAGGATGTGCCATTATCACTCCAGATC
Source organism: Lissotriton vulgaris (assembly GCF_964263255.1). NCBI lineage: Eukaryota > Metazoa > Chordata > Amphibia > Caudata > Salamandridae > Lissotriton > Lissotriton vulgaris. Next base: position 234,303,487 of record NC_141690.1, on the reverse strand, counting down.
ACTCGGGGCAGGCCGTACCGGGAGAAATACTCCTTTATCAACATCTTAGCTGTTGAAATGGCCGTGCAGTCTTTGGTTGGGAAAGCCTCCACCCACCTGCTAAAAGAGCATACAACCACTAGGACATACTTGAGATTGTTAATCCTTTCTATTTCAATATAGTCCATCTGAATCTCCTCAAAAGGGAAAGAAGGGGGAGGGAAATTGCCACCGGGACAGGAGTTCCTTTTCCAGGATTATGTCTTAAACATACCATGCATTGTCACACTAAATGCGTAGCCACTTTAGGAATATTCTTGTTGCTCCACACTGGGTCTAATAATTTGCATATGCCCTTGGCACTAATATGGGCTGGCCCATGAGCCATTGTCACCACAGGGAGGACATATGCGTCTGGGAGTAACCATCGTCTTTTGTCTGTCACGTCCGTCCAACATTCATCAGAATCCAATCGCCCCCCACCATCCTTCCATGTCCCCAATTCATCCTCAGTCGCCTTTTCTTGTATGCTCTTCACACTCTGCACAGTATCTGCAAACATGTTAATATCTGGTACCCACCTAGCCGGTCCTGCCACAAACATTCGTGGGAGTTTCGTCCTAGCTGTCTCCTTAGCTGTCTGGTCTGCAAATGCATTACCTCGTCCTACGTCATCCACCACCGCTTTGTGTGCCCTACACTTTATCACAGCCAGACGTCTGGGGAGTGTCAATGCTGTCAGTAGTCGTAATATCAGTGGGCCATTCTGTATTCTTTGCCCGTGTGATGTAAAAAAACCCCGCTCTGCCCACAGTCGCCCATAACTAAGAGCCACGCCGAAGGCATATTGGCTGTCATTGTAAATATTCACATCCAGTCCTTCACTCAGCTCACACGCTCGCATCAAAGCTATTATTTCCGCGGCTTGGGCCGAATGATATGGAATCCTAGAAGTCTCCACTACTGTTTCTAATGTCGTAACTGCATATGCTGCTGTTGAAGTACCGTCTGCAAGTTTAAAACAGGACCCGTCAACATACAGTTCCCCTCAGGATCGTCTAGGGGTGTGTCTGTCAAATCTATTCTTCCCTTCGTCTCTTCCTCTGTTCGAAACAAACAATCATGGACTTCATCGTCCTTTGTATCTGAAGGGATGGGTAGCAACGTGGCTGGGTTCAGAGTGGCACATCTTTTAATCGTAACATAGGGTGCAAACAATGTCATTTCGTAACCAGTAAGACGAGCACTAGTTAGGTGCTGCATCTGCCTTCTGTTCAATAGAATGTCTACAGCATGCAGTACCATTACTGTGAAATCTGAACCCAACATGAGCCCTGCCGATTGTCTAATAGAGACCGCAGCAGCCGCTGTAGCCTGTAGACAGCTCGGCAGCGCTCTTGCCATATTGTCAAGCATTGCAGAAAAATAAGCGCAGGGTCTCTGTTTTCCACCAAAACATTGTGTTAGGACAGACAACGTGCAACATTCCGCCTCATGCACATAGAGTACAAAAGGCTTCTGGTAATCAGGAGTTCCCAAAACAGGTGCAGAACACAAAGCAGTTTTTAGTGACTCAAAAGCTTCTTTACATGCTGGAGTCCAGGGTAGGGGTTCGCGCACCTCTTTAGTAGTCAGATACAGTAGGGGTTTAGTTAGTAAGGCATAATTGGGTATCCACTGGCGACAATACGAGGTTATGCCCAAAAACACGCACACCTCTCGCTGCGTGTTAGGTACAGCCATGTTAGTTAACGCCTTTATGCGCTCCGGTGTCAACCTCCTCCCCTCCTTCGATAGGAGATGACCTAAGTAGGTAACCTCCTGTCGGCAGTATTGAAATTTAGGAAGGGACACTTTGTGTCCCTTGTGAGCCAAGTGATGTAACAATTTAACCGTAGCATCCCGACACCCATCCTCGGTGTCCGATGCAATGAGAATGTCATCCACATATTGTATTAGAACATTGCCTTCAGGAAGTTCTAAATCATCCAATTGAGCTTTCAAAGCCTGACTGTAAATGCTAGGGCTCTCTGTATGACCTTGAGGAATTCAACAAAATCTAAAACTTCGGCCAGCCAATGAGAATCCGAAGAGATAACGGCTATGTTCGTGCACAGGGATACTGAAGAAAGCATTCTTCAGGTCCAAGGACAGAAAAATATTTAGCCGATGGGGGCATCATCGTTAAAATCGTTGTAATATCAGAGACTACTGGGTACTGGGGCTCAACCACCTGGTTAATATGACGTAAATCAATCACAAATCTATAAACATCAGGTGCATCATCACTGGCGTCAGCAGACTGTCTTTTAAGAATCGGAAGAATAGGACTATTGCACCTGTTAGAGTCCGTTTCTTCCACAACCCCTGATCTGATCAAATCTTGTATGATCTGCAAAAGAGCCTTCTCACCATCTCTAGAGATCCTATATTGGGGTATTCTCGGCAGTCGAGCTCCTACCTTAACCTTGATGGACACAGGGGCAATATCCATTTTTCCCACATCAGTATCACTGCTAGCCCACAGGCTCTCTGGGATCTCACTAAATTCAGCCGGCAGAGGCTCATCTTTAGAAAAACACTGTTGCGCACGCGCAACAGTAGGACCCAATGTGAGGTATACACCATCTGGAGAACAATAAATAGTGGCATTCAATCTCTTCAACAAATCAAAGCCCAACAAGTTCTCACCACAATTTGAAGTCAAGAGGAAAGGAGAGTCAACTGTAAAAGGACCAATCGTTAGGGCAAGAGGCTTAGAGATGGGGCTAATCACCGGAGTACCTGAAAACCCTACGGAGACATTATTTTTGCCAGACAGAGCCGCCCCTGAGACCTGAGAACGTGCCACTGAACTTTTCATAGCACCCGTATCCACAAAAAATTTCTGAGGGGACCCCGACAAATCTGCAGTCACATAGGGTCCTCGTTGATAAACATCAACTGGTCCTTCGCTCTATCCTACGCTGTCCTAGTTATGAGCCAATCCGGTCAAGTCATCCATTGTATAGTCATCATTGTAATACTGTCCATCTCCCCTTTGAAAGTGTTGCCGATCCCTATTTCCGTCAAAACAGTTTCCTCCCGGTCTCCTCACACTATCGGACTGTCTGTCATTCCTCCGAAAATCACCTCGACCTCGCCCTCTGCTGTGCTCAGCATTCGATTGAAACTCCGGGCAGTCCCGCCACCGGTGCCCCTCCTGTTTTCACTTCGCACACTGATTCGGTCCCAATCGTTCCCTCTTCTCACCCCTTCCGGCACCACTTCCCCCTCGTCTCGCTACTGTAGGTGAGACACCTCGTCCCCGACCCCTAGACACCTGCTGCAGCAACACCCTCGTCTTCAAGTCCTTCGCCTTCTTCTCCTGTCTATCTTTGCTCTCATTCTCTCTATGTTCATAGTACTGAGCCATGCTTAAAATGCCAGAGGGAGTGGACGTCGTCCACGTACTCTCCGACGCCTGCAACCTAGCCGATATTTCCGGTAACAAGTTCATTACGAACCTGTTAACGAAAGTTGCAACCCTCCATCTTGTGAAATGTCCTGACCACTGAAGTCCATAAAAGTCTCCTCAAACCGAGTGAAAAAATCAGAGACAGCTTCATCCTTTTTCTGTCTACATGCCGTCAACTTATCCCAGTCCACCTCTTCGGGGGAATGAGAGAATGCATATATTTAATAATTCGCCCCGGCAGTGCTAAAATCTCAGCTTTCGGCTTCTCCCCTGGCTTTCGTTCCTTGTCCCAATCCTGCAATTCCACCCAGGTACCACCCAGTTCCTCCGTGTGATCAGTGCCCTTCACCTGTCTCCACACATCCACCGGAACTAACAATCCAAAAAATAATTCAATGTCCGCTAAAGTCATAACCGTCGAGGAGGCTGCCTCCGTCAACTCTTTATAATAGGCAGTCAGATTTTTTCTAGAGTCGGGCAACTGAGCTTTCAGAGCTAACACCTCACTTCTTTTCCATGGCGTATATACCCACTGTTCTTGGAAGTGGGCGTCTACGCGAGCCCTAGTGACAGAATTTGTTACTGAATCTACCGCTTTGGGGACTTCGGGGTGAAAAATAGGATGCACCTCACGCATTGGATGTATCCCAGGAAAGTGGGGTGTACCTGCAGATGGTAATTCGTTCCTATACTCCAACAAGGACCTTAAACTTCACATCACCTCCTGTACCCCAGTGTTAGCCCTATAGGCTCCATTCTTAATGTCATGAAGAATTGCGGGCGCCACCCCTCCATACCTTGTTCCCATAACGCTATCAGCGTCGTCGACATGTGCCATAAAGCGTGTTGTTGCATTAGAGGTTCATAATCTTTCATCGTGGACCAAATGTCTTTGAACGAGTAAATATTATTCCTGGCCCACTGACAAGCTTGATTGGCCGCCAGCGTTTTTTCATCCAACCCAACTGTAGAGCGTGTAAGCAGATTTCGCACCTGAGTGAGCAACCCACTTCCCATACCTCTATTCGGGGTCTGGGAGTAGCGCTAGCAGAGACAGTGGGAAGTGCAGAGGGAAACACAGAGGGGGTAGGTGAGCTCGCCCCAAGTAAAGAAACCAGGGGCGCAGGCAATGATGGGGAGGCAGAAGGTAAAACCTGTCCAACATCTCCCAGCAGAGAGGGTGCTGATATAGGAGAAGTGGATGTACCGGATAAGTGGGAAGCACTCGTTTGTGGACCCAAAACCCCACCGGAAGAAGCCAAATCCAGCAACGTGGGATACAATGGCTGTGGGGCGTAAGGGGGAGGGGGCCGAGCATTCAAAATGTCCTCCATCTCATCCTGGTCTTCCTCCCTCACCACATAACTTTTATTCTCCTGTAGCCTAAACAGCCTGTCAGCGCACTCAATCCCCTGTTCATTCTCTTTCTTTGTGTGCTCCCACGTCTTCTGTGCCATCGTCTGCGCCGCTCTCTTCTGGGCCACCTTCTCCTCCCTCAACTGACGCTCTCTCACTTCCTTCTGCCACATCCGTAGTGAATCAAACATGCTCTGACGACTACGCCTAGCAAACAGTCTGTCTTGTAAATGGTCTATTTTTGCCACATCAAAAGAGCCCGTCAATGGCCACTGCAAATCCACATTGCCCTTAGTGTACCTGTGCCACAAAGTACTAAACAAAATCGGGGTCAATCCATGTTTCACGTACATATCAAAATTAGGGGAGCCCTCCACCGGGGCGGGTTGGCTCTCAGCCAATCTGGTGTCCGAGGCGCAGCAACAGCATCCGAGACACCGCAGCTTACTGAAACACGGCATCTTCACACCAACACAATCGCCTTTGTCACAAACTCTCTCACAACTGTTCACCAATTACCCACTGCACAATCGCTCCTAAACACACACACACACATATATATCCTACACATCAAATTCCTACCAAACACGTGTTACCAAAATGAGACAAGGCCCGTCGACCAAGTCCTGGGGAACCTGGACCCCTCCGCAGACCGAACAGTACACTAACTGTTCTGAGGGTGGTGGACACATCCGCCACCCGGGCGTCATTACAGGCTGCTGCGCACTTTACCACGGGAGACCCAGAACCCGCTCCCTACGAACCACACACTCTAGGGGTTCGGGTTGAGTCCCAGAATCTACCCGCAATGAGCCATGCCTCGACCGCAGTACCACCCGGTCGGATGACCGCAAACAAACGTCCACTCAACCTCCGCCAAGTCTATCAGAGCACCACTCGCACTCTGAGTTCCCCGGAGCACACTAGCCCCAGGAGCACACCAGCTCCTCCAACCGCTAAAGACACACCGGTCTCTCGGAGCACCTCGGCTCCTTCAAGCAACAGTCGGACCACTCACCTTCCGTATGCGGTACCGACCTCTACCGTTCTCCACCTCCGGCTGCCAGGACCAACACGGTCAGCTCCAAAGTTCCGCCTTCCGGACCCCGGCGCAGGATCCCGAACCGGGACCTCTCCCGATCAGCAGGGTGGGGCAGCGCTGCGAAAACCAAGCTCGGCATCAAAGTGGGTACCCGGGCCCACCGTGCCGACCAGAGGGTCCTCGGTCTTCTGCTACTCACTTACGGGTGAGAAAGATCCTAATCGCGGGGTTCCTGTTCGGGCGCCATCTGATAAGCGTGGCTCAAATCCACCCGAGTAACTTACCACACTCACCTATAGTTACTCAGTAAGAAGTCAGCCGGACAGTGGAGAAGAATAAACAAGGTATTTTTATTAGGCCACAAACTCCCATATGAGAGGGCCCTGTCCGACCTCACCCCTAAGAGTGGGCCGAGAGGACTAACTCATATCATCACAGCAATACATTATAACATGGTACAGCAAAGTAAAACAAACCCCTTCTGGAAATGTACTGAACCCCAGAGGGGGGAACAATGGCCTCACACAAGAGGCATCTGCACCTGCAAGAGCAACATTTGGTTATCTCTGCCCAAGGCCGTGGAGCCGGGCCTCAGCGTCTCTGGTGCATGAGAACATTACAGATAAGGAACTTGTTAGTTTCGGCCACAGTTAGCTAAGAGACGAAAAACTGCTGCATTCGGGTTTTTCCTATTCCTACAGGAGGGGGGATGAGTGAGTGCGACTCGCAGACACAGAGGAATACCCAAAATGGAGACACACAAGCTAAGCTAAGGAAACTGAATATCACCACACGCATAAATGAATAACAATATGAAGAGTAAAATAAACGCAAAGGCACAAGTGAATACTTCATTAGTTAGACACATGATGCTAACTTGCATATGTAAATGTTAATGGGCAGGGCATCGGAAAATGAAACCTATCAGGAGTAATGCCGGGGCGCAGGAGCCAGTAAACAATACCTAAGTCACTCAAACAAAGTATATATAGCCCCACTCTAGGACTAATGGAGGGAGAAAAACCCCTACCTGTAGGCAGAAAAAGGGGCACCCAAAAATTGTGGTTTCCAGGAGCCCTGGAAATGCAGGGGTTAATGCCTGCAACAAGCGTGAGGGTTTATGGAACAAAAAGGCTGCCTTATCTGCCCCTAGAGGCCCAAACTGGCTCGAGGCCCGCTGCGTGATGTTCCCCTTTTTAGCCCAGGGCAGAGCATCGTGTTCGGCAAATAGCAGGGCTGTGCGCGCATAGAGATGCGCGCAAGCCCTGGAGACGAACGCTGGGTGCCTGCAAAGGCCCCGACGACGTCCTACTCCCAGCGTGGGGCCAAACCCCTCCGGATCGGGAACCAGGATCAAAAGGCAGACAACTCTGCCAGCATCGGTATAGGGGCACAGGGGACAGCTAAAGCACAACACGCGCTTGAAAGGGGAACTAATGAAGCAGAGCGGGCAGGAAGGAGCCGCGTTCCGAAATCGGAGAAACCTGAAGACGCGCAGCAGCAGAAAACGCGCATTAGGCACAAGGCAAGTCCCCACAAGTAAGAAAAAGCACCACAATCGTGTGCAGCAATGCCAATTAAAGCAACAAAACGAGTATCAAGTACACAGCAAAGTTTGGCAAATTACAGTATCAGTGCAAAGTATAGAAGGTAGAGAGGTACTTATCTGGGCTGCGAAGCAGAAAAGAAAGAGGAAGCCGGTTTGGTGCCTCTCTATTTTGTATACTTTATGATGCAGTGATTGGCTGTGGTAAAGGATTTTTGCAGTAAAGAAATTGAGTAGGCATAATCAGAAGCCTCCGGTCCTGATACAGAATCAGACGTCTAGTGAAGAATAGAACAAATTTATAAGGCAAAATGTGAGTAAAGTTTGCCTTAGTATAATTTCTAGCTGCTTGTTCACACGTCAATCACACTGCCATCTCCAGTTTCTCACACTTTCTCTCCCCTTTTCTATCCCAGTCACATTCTCTTTCTTCCCTCCATATTCTCTCACACATTCTCTCTCTTTTCTGTCACTAGTCTCTATCTCGTCTATCTGTCTCTATTTCTCTACATTTTCTTTCCTCAATCCCTTCTCTCTCACTCTCATCCTGTCTCCCACCTTTTCCTCCGGACTTCCTATCAGAGACAGGCTATGTCAGAGACTAACCTGGTTGAGAGACCTGTTATACTCCCACAGATTAGAAGCTGGTCACTGGTATGTCACTCCCCACAGAAGTTCAGATTTTACATTGTAGTGCAGAATATTCTGGCAGAGCTGAACGCTGCCTGTGAACTGGCTTAACACAATCTATGAATCAGCACGACTCATGCTGTGCAGGGGCTGAGCTCTATGTATAAAGGGTGTTAGACCTAATGATATTTTAGTTCCTCCGCGATTGGTCTATTTGATTTACTAATAAGTCCCTAATACATTGAGCTGTTATATTCGTACTAGTTGATAAAATGCTTATTAGATTCTCTGTATTAGACTCTTGTTTTGATTTGTTACCTTTGCCTCAAATTGTGAAGCGCTCTGATATCCTTTGGGATCAAGTCCGCGCTATATAAAACTTTATAAATAAAATAAATAAATAAATACATAAATAAATAGTGCACTGAGGGTGCCAGGGCCCGTAAATTAAATGCTAATAATGGGCCTGCAGTACTGATTGTGCCACACACATGAGTCGCCCTGCAAACATGCCTCAAGCCTGTCACTCCAGTGTCTGTGTGTTCAGTTTTAAACTGCCATGTCGACTTGGCAAGTGCACCCACTTGCCAGGCCCAAAACTTATGCAACCCTAAGGTAGGCCCAAGGTAGCCCCATGTGCAGAGTGCAGCGTATTTAAAAGGTAGGACATGTACTGTTGTGATTTACATGTCCTGGTAGTGAAATACTGCTAATTTAGTTCTTCACTATACAAATCCCTATTTTTCCCACAGGTTCAATCAATCAATCAATCAATCAATCAATCAATCAATCAGTCAATCAGTCAATCAATCAGGGGTTTATATAGCGTGCTACTCACCCATGAGGGTCTCAAGGCGCTGGTGGGTGGAGGGGAGGGGACACTGGGTCAGTTGAAGAGCCATGTCTTGAGGTACTTCCTGATTGGATGGGGGAGCGTCTGATGTTCACGGGGAGCTCGTTACAGGTTTTCGCTGTGATATAAGAGAAAGCTCTCCCGCCGGTTCTCTTTCTGCGGATGCGGGGGACCTCTGCCAGGGCGAGGTCAGCAGAGCGGAGGTTCCTCTTGGATACGTGGAAGGATAGTCTCTTGTTGAGGTAATTGGGTCCGATGTTATCGAGGGATTTGTAGGCATGGGTGAGGAGTTTGAAGGTGACCCTCTGTTCGACGGGGAGCCATGGAGGCCTCGTATGTGTTGGATCATGTGCTCACGGCGCGGAGTCCAGAGGATGAGTCTGGCAGCGGTGTTCACGATGGTTTTTAGTTTGTGTAGAAGAGTTTTGTTAATACCGGCGTAGAAGGCGTTACCGTAGTCCAGTCTGCTGGTTATGAGCGCGTGGGTGACGGTTCTTCTGCAGTCAGGTGGGATCCATTTGAAGATCTTACGGAGGATGCAAAGGCAGTTGAAGCTGGTGGAGGCAACATCGTTGATCTGGCAGTTCATGGAGAGGGAGGAGTCCAGGATGATGCAGAGGTTCCGAGCGTGGTCTGTAGGGGTGGGTGGGCTCCCAAGGGCAGGTGGCCACCAGGTGTTGTCCCAGGCGGTGGTGAGAGGCCCGAGGATGAGGATCTCAGTTTCCTCTCAGTTTAGCTTCAGGCAGCTGTCCTTCATCCAGGCTGCCACGTTCTTCATTCCTTTCTGGAAGCAGAGTCTGGTGTCTTCGGGATTCTTTGTGTGCGAGAGGATGAGTTGGGTGTCGTCAGAGTAGGATACAATGTTGAGACCATGCTGCCTGACGATGGCGGCGAGGGGGGCCATGTAGATGTTGAAGAGCGTGGGGCTGAGAGATGATTCCTGGGGTACTCCGCAGCTGATTTCCGTGGGTTTGGAGAGGAAGGGCGGGAAGTCGGGTCCTCTGGGTCCTGTCGGAGAGGAAGGATCAGATCCCGTCGAGGGCGGCTCCTTGTATTCCCGTGTCGTGAAGTCTGGCAGCGAGCGTGCGATGTGAGACGGTGTCGAAAGCTGTGGAGAGGTCAAGAAGGATGAGGGCCCCAGTTTGTCCCTGGTCCAGTAGCATGCGGATGTCGTCGGGGGCTTCGAGCAGGGCGGTCTCGGTGCTATCGTTGCTGCGGAATCCAGACTGAGTGGCGTCCAGGATGGAGTTCTCTTCTAGCATTAGAGCTGCCTTTTAACATCTCACAAATGTACCTGCCAATTGGGAGATGATAGAAAATTGGAGTTTGGTGTCTCTGGACTCACAATTTTAAAATACACCTTTTAGTAAAGGTGGTTTCAAATTGCAGGTCTGAACACATCCCTTTTTAGAAAGTGGGCATTTTCTTACTTTAACCATTCTGTGCCTCTGCCTGTCTCTGAATACATGTTGGGTCAGGATGACAGTTGGGATGTTTGTGCATTCACTCTAGACAGTCACACAAAGGGAACAGAGGTGTGTCCTGCATATCCTGATGGCCCTTCACCAGGCTGATGTGCCTTCCTGAGATAGAGTGGTGGGAGGAGTTGACACTGACACCTGAATAGGTTTGTGCCTGTCCTTGCACAAAGAAGTCTCCACCCCCTGTAGTATATCTGGAGCCAAGACAAGGAGAGGCAGAGTCTTGTGCACTAAAAAAAGACTTCACTTTGAAGTTTGCCTACTTCGAAGACTAAAATGGGTATAAGTACTGGACCTCTGGCACCATATACTCAGAACACTTCTGGGTTGAGGACATTCTGCTACGAAGAAGAGATGTATAGCTGTCAGGAAGGACTGCCACTTTGCTGTTTGCTTTGCTGAATTGACCTGCTACTTGTTGCATTTGTCCTGTGAGAGAAAAGATTGGACTTTGCTTTCTACATCCTGTTTCCAAGGTTCTCTAAGGGCTTAAGTTGAGCTTACCTCCTGTTAAGAAGTCTCAGGGCCATCAATGACTTCGCCTGCAACCTCTGTGCCCCTCTGATGAGGTGTGCTACTTGCCAAGTGATGCCAATTCCAGTTCCTGGGCCCTTGGAAGTGAGTTTGGGGTGCTACTAAGAAGAACTCAAGCCATCTACACGATCGACTTCAGAACTGGCACCTCTCTGCTACTCCGACACCGTGCCCCTGCCTGTACAGGAGCTGTGGTCCCGCTCAACGCACCGACAGTGACTTGCACCGCAGGCTCCAACGACAACAAGCAACTTCAAAGCTCCTCCACTACACGAGTCCCGAGCAATGTACCACTGAAGTCTGTGGAAGTCTGTGGAAGCTGAAGCTTTGCAGCTTGACTCTCGACACCTCATCAACGCCGCTCCACATTAAGGAACCGAGGTACTGCACGGGCAACCGCAGCATCACCTTCCCTCCAGCAGTAAGGAACCAACGCATAACCTCCCTAGCTGGCAGTAAGTAATTGATGCAACACAGTAAGAAACAGATGCCTCTCCGGCCTCCATGATGCCTCTCCTCCTCTGTGTTTTGCATCGTCTTTGTTTTTCACAACACCTCCAAGGTACTGTAATGGGGTCTGCCTGACTCCATAACCGGTTTTCGCTCCATCGACGTCAGACTGACTTTGTGAAGCTGTTGATCACGACAAAATAGCTCCAGTTGGAGCTATTGTTGATTTCTAAGAGCTATAATCGATTTAACTTTTTAAAAAAAGGGATATCTTGATTTGTGTATGTTTGATTTTTGTCGTTTTGTTCTTGTATGATTCAGATAAATATAGGCTGTTTTTCTAAAATGGCAGTGAGTCCTTTTGTAGTGCTTCCAATGTGTTACTGTGCATATGTGTTGAAAAATACTTTACACATTGCCTCTGGGATAAGCCAGACTGCTCTTGCCAAGCTACAAAGGGGTTGAGCATGGATTATCTTTGGTGTGTAACTTAGTTGCCCTGACTAGAGTGGTGAGTTCTGCCTGGCTTAAGTGCATAGCCTAACCAACCAGAAACCTCAATTCTAAAACAGGGACTCACAGGGACTCTGCTCTGGTTCAGTGCTAGAAATAAACTGTCTGTAAATAAACTCAACAGAATATCTGTAGGAGCTCAGCTCCATTTGTGCATAAACTCTATCTGTGCAGGGGTTCAACACTATGTATGAAGGGACTTAGCTGTGGCGTTATGACCATCATCATAAAATCTTTCGGTTGATAAAACAGCCATATAAGAATACAAACAGCATCATCATTATAAAAATCATTGCTAAAAATGTACATACGCTAATAATCAGTAAAACATGAATAACCCATCCAAGTAAAACATTACATCAATTTATCAAGTCTCGATCTCCTGGACGCCACAGCAGCTCGCAAAATAGATAAAACTGTAAAAATAACACATTCATTAGGGAGCATCTTGAGATAAAACATGGCTGGCCATACTTGGTTAAAATGTAAATATTTCAACAGGGGAGTTAAAAACCACTTCCGGGGCCAAATGAAACAGGAACAAAACATTACAAACTTCAGAATGTTCTGCGGAGACTTGCATGGACAGGGAAGTGGGATCTTCAAAATTGTCGGTCCTACCTAGGGAGGCAAAAGGTGCTTTCAAATAGGCTATTCACTGTATTTTATTTGCCCGGATAAACTATCAGCCAGGATAGCTTGACTCCAGTGGCATGGAGAGCACAGGACCCACGTCTGGGCATACCCATCCCACGTGGGTGACAAATGCAAAAAGAACAATTGATGGGCAGAATGCACAACAATGTCATACATCACCCCAGTACAGAGATATGGGCCTAAATCCATTATTTTTTTGCTCACCATGCCATTCCAGTTTGGACCCAGCCTTATGCAAAGCAGTCTTGACCCAGCGCCCAATGGGAACAGTCCAGTCCGAACTGCCAGACCAGGTCCTCCCTGGACTGGAAACAAACATCCTAGGAACGGTTTTGGGCTTTCAGCCCTCATCAGCCAGGATAGCTTGACTCCAGTGGCATGGAGAGCACGGGACCCACTCTGACCATACCCGTCCCACTCGGGGTGACAAATGTAAAAAGAACAATTGATGGACAGAATGCAGAACAATGTCATACATTCACCCCAGTACAGAGATCTGGGCCTAAATCCATCGTTTTTCTTAATTTCTTAATTCAGCATAATAAAGGACTTATGGACATTAAGTCCGTCACTTGTCCATGGCCTAGCTCCACTTGCACGGAGAGTGCTGCGGTAGAATGTGGAACCTGTACCACCTGTCATAGAAATGTATTCTCTGCAGCTTGAATCTTGTCCACGTTTACATATCCCCAAAACTCACTACCATGAATATGCATTTAGCCTGATACATTTATAAAAGATCCCTTGGCACCCGAGAACTTAGCCTACATGCAAAGTTGTAAACAGTGCCCATGGTTTTACTAAACTCAGATCTTTTAGCCTGGATAAATGGCTTCCAACAGTTTTTGGCATCAAATAAAACACCCAAGCAAGGGAAGGCAGTGCCTTTACCCAAAGTAAAATTAGCCACCTTAAATGTCTTACTACTTGTAGATTTTGGACCCACTGAAATCAAATAGGACTTTGTAAAGTTGACCGACAAATCTAAATTCCCCATAAGTGAGACAAACCAGTCCAAGAGTAGATGCAACCCCCAAGATGTGCACACCATAAGACCCGCATCATCTATATATAATAAAACTGGGAGGAATCTAGCTCCAACCCAAGAGCAGGCCACCAGGATTGATAATAAAGCGAACTCTATCCTATTGTCATATAAAGTAAACAAAAAAAGGGGCAAGAATGCGCCCTTGGCGGACACCACAGCTGTTAGGAAAAATGCACCAAGGCAGATGTCTTTGAGTGAAGATTGGCTAGATGGGCCACAATACTCAGGTCAACCCCCAATTTATCCCATGTTTCTTGGAGGCAAATGATATGAAAAGATGAATGAATTGCAACAATTTAGGATCAGTGAACTTGGTGGAAAGACACACAATGTCCCATAACAGGAGGATTGCGGAAGGGCTAACACAGAAGCACGGGGGGCCACAGGCAGCTGGCAGGGGTTACCGGGGCCCAGTCATTCACATGACTCCAAACAAGTGGGCCAAGGGGGCTGCGGCCTGATTGCTAGACACTCACTGAGTGGGGAAGCCCCCCTCATAGGGCCCTGAGAGTCTGATAAGCGGGCTGTTCTTCCCGGCCTATAGAAAAAACCCAATGGGAGGGCAGCTATCCGAGATGGGTCGTATGACCTAAAAGAGGGAAGGGCTTAAAGGAGTTCTACTACGTACCGGGGTTAATAATATCGACCGCCATGCAATCACCTGCCCATGGTTTCCTGTCCATGTCTACACAGCTCACTCTACGTGCCATGACAATGGAATCCACAAACCCCCAACAACGAGAGTACAAATGAAACCAACGAACTACCTTGTTTTTAAACTCAAGAAATAATTCAATAGATGAGTTTGAGCGGGGGTGGGGGGCATTGTCTAATACAAAAACATAATGGGCTGCTTCAGGGGGCAGGTTCAGCACAACTCCAGGGTTTGTGGAGACCAGGGTGCGCAAACTTTCCCCCTTGTTATTCGGGACAGGAAAGAGCGCCTACTCCTGGCACCTCTGTCGCGGTACCTGATCCTGGATCAACCTGGTCAAGTCCTGCAGCAGCAGGGACATTTTTTAGAAGGGGGGTTTATCACAGAGCAAGTAGACTCAATAGGCCTCTGGTGTTCGGATGAAGAACCCTGCTCCTGACACTCCCACCTCCCTCCTCCCCTTTTTTGTTAATGTTAATGTTAGTGAAACTTATAAAGCGCGCAAGTACACTGAGGTGTCTTGGCACTGGACCAGAGTATTACCTGAAGACGACGAAAGAAGCAATGCGACTAGTTTAAGAATAGCCAGGTTTTTAACTGTTTTCTAAAGGAGGGGAGGGAGCTCAGCCCTCTCAAAGATGCAGGGAGAGCATTCCATAGTTTTGCTACACAATAGGCAGTGATCCGACCTCCCCAGCTAGCAGATCGGATCTTAGGAACCAGTAGTAATCTGGAGTTTGTCGATCTTAACTGCCTGTCTGGGTGGTACCATGAGAAGAGATGTTTCAAAGGTACCTGTCCTTCTGTAGGACAGAATCCCTAGGACCCTATCCTCTATAAGGGAAAGCCGTGGCAGGATTCAGTCCAACTTATTATTTAATAGTGTCGCAAACTCCCTTAGAAAGTCACTCCTAGAAGAAAGACACAAATTGGGTTGGTCTTCAGTTGAGCAGCCGCATTAACCCGGGAAGGAGGCTGGGCTGTAACACAAGCTTTCCTCTTATGCGTGCACCTAGAACTAATGACCGGCACAGTGGGATTAGAGGAATGGCTGTTGCACATCATATACCCTACATCCTCCCCCTGTCAATCCTGTGTGCCTGAGCCATATGGCGACCCACCCATTCCTCAACGAGTTGGCGACCCGGTTATAGATAGTGGGGGGGGGGGGCTGTCCATATTCAAAGAAAGCCTTCTTTCGGTCAATTCAATTTCTCTGGATACTACCCCCACCACCTGATTAAGGAAACCCTCTATGGTGGAGACTCGAGAGACAGCAGGTGGGGAAAGTACTTTAGTGGAAGACCCTTTATTCTTCTCCATGTCTGTGGAGCCCTTAAGTGTACAAACATCCTAGGTCTCTCTACATTCAAAGAATGTTAAATCCATTTTAGCAATACTGGGGCACAAGTTGCAATGACCAACGTAAACACACTGTTGTCAAATTAGATACATTTATTATTAAATATAATAATAATATTCCATATATATTGTACAAATACCCTATGTGTCACCTAGAAAACATCTTTAGCATTATAATTCATTGTTATTGCAATTGTACACACCCTCAAATCCTTCCATAGCACACAACATAGTCAAAAACATGCTAAAACATTTTAGAATGACAGAACCATTTCAACAGTCATAGTGAGTAATATATGAAACAAAGAAACACTGTACAATGGCCTTCCTTTTAAATTATTTAACAAAGATGATTGTACATATAATTTCTCAGGCAATGGTTTCTATAATATATATTTTCCTCTTATACATTTGATTTCTCAAACAGCGGCTACTATGTAATGTTTGTTCCTCATTTAATGTCTCAAGGCTGAAGGCCTGCTTCAGCAAGCCACAAGTTGAAAAACATATGCGGTATCTGTGGTGACAACAGCTCTTAATCATGGTCATGCAGGCCCTCATGAATTTTACATACAAGAGATCTTAAAACCAATTTGTAAGCCAGGTTCATGTTCATGCAAATACATGCACTTATAGACCCTTAATATCCGTGGTTAACCATATCTCCAGACTGCATGCACATAAAATTAACTAGAGCTCGCAGTTTTCCAGACATCCTAGAAGAAAAACACCTGATAGTGCTCAAAACAACAACTTAGGTGACTCAGCATAGAAGGGAAGGAAATAAGAAGAAAGATATATGAAAGGACACAGCTATAATCCACCAACGCCCACTGTGGCTTGGATCTATGTCTCGCACACCTGTTGCTGGCACTTAAGTACCATTTAGCTTTCCTCCCCAAGCAAGAATAACGGGGTTACTCTGCTCAAATCAGCGCCCCTGTAGCAATACAAACCCCGTGTCAAAAACGCTCTGCCACACCCGCCTCACAGAAGTCTGAAGACTTCCCAGCTCATCCTCTCTCTTACTAGAGACCCCACCACCGCCAAACTCAACTTCCTGGGAGGAATGCAAGAAGTTGCAGTCTGTATGACCACCAGGTGCCTAAAACTCAATGCCGAGAAGACAGAAGTCCTCGTCCTTGGAACCACCCCTTAAGCATGGGACAATAACTGGTGGCCCACCGCCCTCAGAAACCCCCACACCCCTTCAGACCCCGCAAAGAAATTTGTCATTGTACTCAACTCATCACCCGCCATGAACGGACAGATCAACGCCGTCACCTCCAGCTACTTCAACACCCTCTGCATATTCCGCAAGACTTTCAAATGGATCCCCACTGAGTCGAGGAAGCAAGTCACCCACGCACTCATCACCAACAGACTAGACTATGGCAACACACTCTATGCCGGCATCAACAAGTCCCGACACCGCAAACTCCAAACAATACAGAACACTGCGGCCCGGGTCACCTTCGCCATCCCACGCCACGATCACATCAGCCAACACCTGCAAAAACTCCACTGGCTCCCCGTGGAGAAGAGAGTCACCTTCAAAATCCTCACCCACGCCTATAAATGCCTGCACAACAAAGGACCCAAATACCTCAACGGCAGAATAATTTTCCATGTACCCGGCAGAAACCTTTGATCATCCAACCTCGCGCTAGCTGAAACCCCGCGCAGCCAGAGCAAGCGGAAGATCCTTCTCTCACATTGCAGCCAAGACCTGGAACGAGCTACCAGCAGACATCAGATGCACCCTATCCCTGAACACCTTCAGGAAGACCCTCAAGACCTGGCTCTTCGATTGAATGGAGTTGCGCCCCCCTCAGTGCCTTGAGACCCTTACCGGTGTGTAGCACGCTTATAATTTCCTGATTGATTGATTGATTGATTGATAATAGAGTCTGACAAAAAGTCAGAGAGCAGGTGGCTGGCTTAGTCAAGTAACAAGTGGGAACAGAGAAAGCACCTTGTCAAACGCTCACATCCAGAGCAATAAATCATTCATGGCAATCACCTTCTCCTCCACTGCAACCAGAAATGTGAGCCAAGGGGGATTGGCTCTGTCGCTTTGTGTCGCTGACGAGCACAGGGCGGGTCTGCCTTGGGCCCAGACACTGCCCACACACGCCCGTCCCGCGGAAGGAGAGGCAGCTCTATATGCACGATGACCACGCCTCCCCCGAGTCAGCTGCGGCGATTTAGGGGCTGTTGCACTCTGGGACTAGGAGCCCCACCAGGGTGATACAGGGCCAAGAGGAGCAGCAATATCACTCCCAACAGCCGTGCATCCAGGCCTGTGCCGTGGGGAGGGGGAGCGGGGGGTGGAGGAGGCAACGTTATGTTTGTGATAACCACACCTCCCCTGAGTCAGCTGCGGCAATTTAGGGTCTGTTGCACCCTGGGACTAGAAGTCCCACCAGGGCGATAGTGGGCCGCAAAGAGCAGAGAGCGTCCACCAGCAGGGCATTATGACCAGAGATGCTGACTTTAGAACTGAGGAACGAGGTTTGAGTCTCAGCGTCAGCTCAACCTTCTGTGATCCCAGACAAATCACTAAATCTCCCTGTGTCTAAAAACATATGTGTTAACACAGTGAAATTTAAAAAAGGGGTCCAAGGGAGAGTTTAAAGACCTCAAGCACAGTTATAATCCCCTAACCTGACAGTATACTACTACAGAATAACTGTGGGTCTAACACTTAAAAAATAACTCATCTGTTTGTCTCAACCTACTGAGTTGTGTATTCTATACAGTGTATGTAGCCTACATCAGGACTTTCATCTGTGCGAAAAAATTCCCAGTGAATTTTTTCACACAGATGAAAGTCCTGATGTAGGCTATATACACTGTATAGAATACACAACTCAGTAGGTTGAGACAAACAGATGAGTTACTTTTTAAGTGTTAGACCCACAGTTATTCTGTAGTAGTATAAAAACATATGTGACCTTGAATAATGTAACTGGCACTCATGTTAAGCACCACATTACCTTCAGGGCAAGTTTGTGCTATATAAAACTGCAACAACAACAAAAACTCAATCTGTGAATGAGCCTTGTTCTACAAGAGTCCCACTCTCTCTGCATGTGCAGGAACTAATTTTATCTGTGAGGGATGTCTTCTAGGTATTCAGCCACATACCTATAAGTGCAACCAACTTCCGCTTTGGCTTCCTCTACTTAATCAAACAAGCACCGAAATGTGGTTCTCAATCCCAGGCAGGCTTGACCCTTTTCCAAATCACATTTTCATGGGGGTGGTGCTTGAAGAGCCAGGCCAGGGGGTAAGCATGATTTTGAGAAATTTCAGACAGAAATTTGTATTTATGTGTCTTTTGGAAAATAAATACGGCCCGAGAATGTTTAATTGTCAAAACTAAAATTGTTGGTCTCATTGCTTTGATGCTGGGGTAAGAAATCTGTTTATTTTAGTATATTCACCCAGATGTCACCCCCACTCAACCTCTGAGATTCTCTCGCCTATGTAAACTGTGAACTCTCGCCTCTGGCAGGACACTTGAGCATTAAGCTACCCTCTTCAGACAGACTTTCATCAATTCAAAAAGTCTTTATTTCGATTTTTTTCAATCATAAAAGACAGTTGCAGCCTTGGCCATTTTCAAAAATGTTTACAATTTACAATTTTAAAATTACCCTTCATTGACAGCTAGTAAAATCCACAGTTCGTCACTTCAACTCTCGATTAACAATTATTGGCCTACCGCCAAACATAAAACCCATAGATTACAGTCATTAAATAAGTTATGTTAAAAAGAAGAAAAAAACATGGATATATAATTCATTTCATTCATTAAAAAATATTTTAAAATTCATCACTAGGTACATTAGTCACTAAGTACATTTTACATTCTCAGATGTCATAGGCCGAAATTACTGTAGGCTCATTTTACGGGCCCGAATTATCCACATTCAGTGGAGGAATTTAGCTATGGCTATAACTACGGCTTGGGAGTTGTCAGTTCGTAAGATCCTGACAGCCTCACAACCCGTTTTGAGACCTAACTGGACACAAATAGGTTTTAACCAAGATCTCCTAGGTACCTTATATTCTGGACAGGCAAAGAGAACGTGCCCAATGAATTCCCGCTGATCAGGACAAAAGGGACAGGCCGAACCTTGTCCCCCACGCCATTTTGCAGTGAGAGCATTTAGTGGCAATGTCCCCACCCTAATCTGATGATATTTCTTCCTGTCCCCTGGGATGGTAATCCAGTCCCAATAAGCCCCAAAGGCCGGAGAATGCTTAAGTTCTAGGAAATCTGCCGTAAAAGATGGTTCAATACAGCGTCCAAATCTCTTTGCCATAAGCATGTTCCAGTACAGGTCTCGAAATGTTTTTCTAGGTGGAAAAGGATTCCCTACTGGGTCATCCCACAATGGAGATAATCCCATAGCCTTGTATATTGCTTTTACCTCCCTCATCCATAGTATTTTATGAGCCTTATCGGAGTCTCTCACCTCAAGAGACTCCGATAAGAAAGACTTTCATAAGAGGGGAGGCATTTGGCCTGTGTCTCAGAAGCAGGTGCTCTAACAACCAATAATTCAGTTTCTTGGTTGAAGTTGGCATAGGATAGCAGAAGGCAGGGGCAGCCCCAGCTGACTGCAAAAGTGGGTGAGCTTGAGAGACAGCAATGCCCAGAGGTAGTGCACCTAGGGTGTGTTTAAGTTGAGCCTTTGAAATGTGTCTGTGTGTTAGATTTGGAGCTGGTAGCCCTTTTCACCATGTGTTTCAACCACCAACTTCCACTTGCAGAGATGGTAAGGCGGCCCAATAGCTAAACCGCACAAGGGCCGTGCAGTTTGGGGCACGCACACCATGCTGCAGCAGCAGAAAGCTTTGGTGGGCACAGTGCCCATTGCTGTCCATGCACAGTTACATGCTGGTCCTCTCTGGCAGTCTGTTCCATCTTTAGCGACCAAAAACCCAGGGCACACACAGCGCTTTGTGATACTGACTGTGAGAGGTCAGCACCCAGCAGCCTGCAACAGCCTTACAACGCTGTCTTTACCACGCAATACTTTTACCACACAGGTCATTTTTTGTGCCTTTATCCCGCATGCCTTGACTACGCATGGTCAATACTTATCATGCGTAGTAAAGGCATGCGTGGTAAAGGCACAAAAATGACCTGTGTGTTAAAAGTATTGTGTGGTAAAGACAGCACTGTAAGGCTGTTTTCCATTGCTTTTAATGGGAAAGTTTAAATGGCAGGGAGGCTTGGATGGTATGTTTAGATCATCAGTAGGCATGACATTTTTGATAGATTTTATAAATTTTAGTGATAGTGTGCACTTCTCACCATGGCCTCTATGTGTGCCCTCAGGTTAAGTTTGCCTAGTACAAACCAAATGGTTTGGCATTTTGCATAATTTTAGAACAAAGACCACTTGCAGTTTAGTCATTTCGTTGCCAATGGCACTTTGGGGGGGGGGGGGGGTTATAGATGACAGTAAATAACTCAGTTTTGCTTTTTTTTAAAGTTGTCTTTATTGTTTTTTATTGATTAACACATTACATATTTGACCATATGACCAACATGTTAGGGATAGTAATAAATATAGTTTTTAAGGATTACAAAGATAAGAAATGTAAAAATTGTAAACAGAACCCAATCCAAACTAGCTGGCAAACATTGAGATTGCATTCCCCCCGCTTTAAATTGTAGTCAGCCTCCTTTGATTTGGACCCCTATGTGGTGGTCTGAGGCTCTCGGCCACTTTCCTTCCCCAGTTAGGTGGGCCAACAATCTTGGGGTGATTTTTGATGAAAAGCGCTCGTTTGATAAACAATTGATCTGAACACCCGCAGGGGGTTAAGGGAGCCAGCCGCCATGCATCGAGGACGCGGGCAACGAGTTCCTCACCCGATCTCCCTGGCCTCATCCAGCATCCTCTGGCTTCCCGCTTCCACTGGGAAGACTCGCTGGCACACCCGAGACCTCAAGGGTGTATTTGCGGTGCTTTGGGGGTGCTGGACTCCATCTTGGCTCCAGTGTTGATGTCCTAATTATTTTACTTCTAAAAGTCAGGAGGACCCCAGTTCCTTTAAGGAACTTTTCAATAACTGCGCTGTCGAGTTGCCCTTGAGATACTGTTTTCATTCCTGGCCAAGATTTTGTGGATAAATTGGCTCTCTTTTTTCGGGACAAAGTCCAGACTGCCTATAATGAACTCCTGAATACTTCAGAAGCAAGTGGGAGGGACCATCTAGTGGGTCAGGATGAGGAGACATTTCACTGCAGCCTAACTCAGTTCTCCGCCTTAAGCGTAAAGAAAGTGGTAGACCTACTGCTACAAACTAAATCAGGGTCCTCACTTGATCCTTGTCCCCCACACATCTTACATCTGGTGCCGGAGGAAGTCGGTACATCCTTGACCCCACTTTTAAATCTTGTTACAAGCTCAGGGGTCTTCCCTTCGTGTTGGAAGATGGCTTTTATTCGACCTATTTTAAAAAACCTACGCTTGATCCACTGGAGGCCAAAGCATGGGTTTAGATCTAGGCACTCCACAGAGTCAGCCCTGATCATGGCGACAGAGGAGATCCGTAAGGTGATGGACGATGATTGTAGGGCCGCCCTGATATTGTTTGACCTTACAGCAGCCTTCGATACCGTAAATCATGCAGTATTAGTATGAAGGCTGCGTGTTGTCGGTATCAGTGGTAAAGCTCTGGCCCTTCTAAAATCATTCCTGTCCTCCAGGGCTCAGAACTGTTTACTCTCCCAAGTGGAGTCCCCCAGGGCTTCGCCCTGTCCCCGCCCATGTTCAACATATAAGTGGCCCCTTTAGCCCAACTAATAAAAAGCCAAGGTCTGTTGCTCGTATCCTACGCTGATGACACGCAGCTGGTGGTGTCTGTCATGCAAAACGGGGACATGACAGCAGAACGGTTTTGCGTTGTCTAAGATCTACCGACAGTGGATTGGTACATCTTCCGAGAACAAAAAGAGTAAGATGGAGAGGAAAACGTTTTTCATTCCAAGCAGCTAAATTATGGAATTCCCTGCCCGTCCAACTTCGACTTCAGTCCTGGCATACACTTTTTAGGAAAAACATAAAAACCTGGCTCTTCACCCAACTCTAATTTTCTTTGCTGTTCTGCCTTTCACATTCCCCCAGCGCTAAGACGCCTCGGCAATAGTGCACTCTATAAATATTTCAGTCAGTCAGTCTAATTAAAATTGCAGCCCACTATGTTTGCCGTGGCCACCCAGCTAACACCCATAGCAGTGGCGGAGATATTTTGTGGGAGGGGCTCCTCCCCTTCAGTGGATGCTTGGAAGGGGCCTGTGGACACGTGAGTAGGGGTGGGCGGAAGTCGCGGAAGGGACTATCACAGAGAGGCACAGAGATTGAACCAATCTCTGTGCCTCTCTGCGATATTTCCGTTACGGGAGCACTCCCGCCCGCTTCCCACCCGCCGCCCGCTTCCGTCCCCCCTTATTAAATTATATTCAAACTGGCTAAATACAACTGAAATAAAACTTACCTTATTGCGCCGTAAACTTCCCCATCGCGGCTTCATCTCTTCAACTGCGCATGTGCGGGAGCCTGTGCATGCGCATTCCTCGCCAGGACTGCGCATGCGCAGGCTCCCACGCATGAGCAGTTTCTAAGATGAGGCCGCGATGGGGAAGTTTGCGTCGCAATAAGGTAAGTTTTATTTAATTTGTATTTTAGGCAGTTTAAATATAATTTAATAAGGCGGGCGGGAGGCGGGCGGGCGGCCAACTTCCATTACGCCAGCGAATGTGCGGAAATTTGCCCCGTTTTTCCTCCTTCTTTGCGGAAGGTGCAAATTGCAGCACATTCCGCCGGCGGAACCGAAATGTCCGCCCACCCCTACCCGTGAGCCCCCTAGACCCCACTCAACAGCCTACGGCAACTGGTACACTGGAATCTTCTGTGTTTGACTCCAGGACTTACACAGACTTGCAGATATGCCCTGTGCATTGGGGCGTTCTTCAGGTACTTTGTGGCGTTGTATTTTTTGGGGCTGGGGACACCCTTTCTTATTTCTGCTGGGGAGGTGGCTGTGGAATGAATGGTCGGTTCCTTTGTCCCACTACCTTGTGATCCTTGAGCTCCAGTGTTTGGTTGCTGACCCCTTTCTCCTCACTTACAGTGGTTTGCTGCATTAGGGGCAGCAAGGCCCAATGCTGTTCTTCTGTTGTGGGGACTTTTGCAGGACATCTCCCAAGTATCTGGAGTTCTTTCTACTCTGTCACACTTGGTTTGCCTGGAGGCAGGGGACTGGCATGCTCCGTCGTTTGCGCCTACCTTACTGCCTTGATTTTGGTCTTGTCTCTTGGCTAGTTTGGGGTCTCATATCCTCCATTTAGCAACCCTGGTCTTCTGCTGATCTGTCCCCCTTGTGGCATTGGAGGTTGGTGACCTTTCCTGTCATTCAGCTATTTGCACTCCCGGTGGGCCCATGCTCTATAGTGGTGCCATTATGGGACGCACTCAACTCTCTAAAGTCAACAGTGCTGTGAGCGTCTCCCTGCAGGGGATCAAGCAGGGAGTTGGTGGTGGAGACACAGGTATATGGATGGCAAGTCTGATCAAATTCTGGCTGCCATTGACGCTTCTCGGGAACTATTTAAGGGTAAAATTGACTCTCTTTCCATTGAACTGGGCCTTATCCATGAGGATTCACAGAAGGTTTCAGAAATGGTTACTGCCTTGGAGACCATAGTGCAGACACCAATGCCAGTGGTTCCGTTGGCAGATCATGGCATCTCAGCTCTGGAAATGCAGACTCACTGCTTGGTTGTCCATTTGGATGACCAGGAGGGGCCGGCTAGGCGTAATAACATTTGCATTATGGGGCTACCTGAGCGTGCTGAAGGGGGTTCTCTTTTGGCTTTCCTTGAGACCTGGCTCCAGCAAGTGGTGGCCCCCGAAGGTCTCTCCACTTGTACGCCTTTGGAACATGCATACAAGGTGCAGATGTAAGACCCACGTTCTGGGGTACTGCCATGACCTGTGGTGGCCCGCCAACTGCATTTCAGAGACCTAGGTCAACTCCTGCAGCAGGCCGGTGCTCACCGTCCATTTGTGGTGGATACACAAAGGTATTTGTGTACCAGGACTTTACTCTCCAGGTACAAATGCAGAGGGCATCCTTTCTGGGAGTCAAGAAGAAGCTGCGTAATATGGGGCTGGTGTACTTCTTGCTCTTCCTAGCTCACCTGCAGGTCCAGTCTGCTTGAAGCTCCCAGGGGTCCATGTTGCGTTTCTCCAAGAGACCAATCTCACTGAGAATGGGGGCTGTACCTTCAGGGACGGTGAAGGGGCCAACTTTATGCTACTTCTTTTTTTGCCTTTTCGTTGGGTGTTCTTATTTGGATAAGGCCTAGGTTCCCTTTCTGCTTGCATAGGGAAGTCACAGATCCAGAGTGTCATTATGTTCTAGAGTTGGGAAGTCTAAATAGTAGGGATGTTGCCTTCTCAAATGTTTATGCACCGAATGTGGATCAGTCAGCGCTTCTTACCAGTTTGGTGCCTCTTCTTTCACTTTTCTTCCCCTACTGGAGGGCGGTGGGGGCAATTTTGACTGTGCGGAAGATCCATGTTTGGATCGGATCTCATCAGCCATTACCCTTGATTGTGCTCTGGACAGTGGGATTTGATTGATTGTTGGCGGGTTTGTCAGCCCGAAGCTTGTGTGTACTCCTACCGCTCTGGGCTACATAATCTCGAGGTTCGATTTAATCAACTTTATAGGTGTATCGCGCTTTATGGCTGAGTGGTGGGGCTGGAATATTTAGCGAAAATATATTCTGATCAAGTTCCCACACTGGGCATGTTCCAATTGTCCTCATCTAGACCTCATGTGCCTACCTGGCATTTAGATCCGGCGATTTTAGACGATCTGGGATTCCTAGTTTTATTGAGGCAGCACATTTCTCAGTACTGGACTGATAAAACTTCTTTCAGCCTCGTCAGTGGGGATGTAATGGGAGGCAATGAAGGTGGTGGTCCAGTAGTATTGTATTTCTAGGGGAGTGAGAGTTCACACTCAGCTTCTTTCGAATGTTCAATGGCACAATGTGGTGCTTAATAGTGTACAGAGTGACTCCAAAGGGACTCCAGATTGAAGGGGAAGCCTGCTGGAAGTGCAGGAGAGGTTGTATGATCTGTTTGCCTCTTTGACTATAAGGCGTATGCCGCTACCCCACATGCAGTGCAGTATAAGTCGGGCAGGATACTGGCATGGCTTTTGCGAGATGTTAAGGGAGGTCATTCTACACTTCAGTTACATGATCTTTTGGGCCGTGGCATATTTACTCAGGAGGAATCAATGCAGTTTTTTTGCAGCACTATCATGAGCTGTACTCCTCGGGGGTGGTGAGTGCTGAGGCGGAGATGCTGAACTAAGTTGCGGATGCTTCTCCGGTGCCCATGAGTTGGTGTTGGTGGATCAGCTGGGTGTGGATATTATTAAGCAGGAAGTGCGAGGAGTAATTAAGGAGATGGCAAGGGGTAAGGTGCCTGGCCTTGATGGGTTTCCAATAGAATATTATGCAGTTTTTGTGTCGGATCTTGTTCGTAGACTAGTGGCGCTTTTCAATTATTACCGGCAGCGTGGTCAACTCCTGCCCTTGCTGCAGCTGTTTGTTCCTCCCTAAGAAAGATAAGCACCCTCTTCTTCTTGATTCTTACTGCCCCCTTCCTATGCTGAATGCAGATTACAAAATCTTAAGTAAAATCCTGGTGGCTCGGTTGCTTCATCATGTATGCTCTTCAGTCCATCCGCAGATCAAACATGCTTCATTACTACGCATAGTACTATGCCTAATATCCGGCTATTGTTCCCTCTAGGTACATTGGGAGGTGGATCTCAGGACGCCTCTCTCTCATCCCTCTTGGAGAAACACACTGGAGCGAGTCCTAAAGTATCTAAAAATCCCTGCTTCAAACTTATTCAGTTCTTTTAACTCCATGGGTCCTATTTGGCTCCCAAACGTTTAATGCTATGTTCCCAGCCATGACGTCGGAATGTCCCCCATGGGCCATTGAGGACGCAGATTTTTTCCATATGGTTCGATCTTGGCTGATCTTATTACCATATTGGACAAAGGTCCTTCTCCAAACCACAGATAGAGACCTTCCTCTGAGACCTTCAGTTTGCTTACTGGGCTTCCACGAGTGTTCACAGCAAGGAAGGCACTGATAGGTTCCTTGATTTGGCGTTGATCCTTGCCCGTAGGCAGTTGGCCATGATTTGGTCAACTGCCTAAGGTCCTGACATCAATGTGGTCAACGGTCTTGACGTCTACGGCTGGTGGTTAGAGTTGACAAAGTGGGCAGACTGTGAAAGGTAGGCGATCCGCAGGGAGGAGGCTTGCGGTGATCGTAAGGTGCCGATTTTACCTACATGAGATAAGATCTTGTCGGCCTGTCCATGGATGGATCGAGAGGGTCGGGTACTTGTAGTTGGCTTCCCTTGTGGCAGCTCCATGTCGGACTCCAACACTGACGCGTTGAGTACAGCCCTGGCTGGCTCTCTTTAGTGGCCTTCACCTCTCTTTGCTTCTTTTAAAAAAAATTATCTTTATTTCATTTTTCGTTGTGATAACATAGGTTATTATAGTGTATTACAGTGACACATGGGTCATTTGGGATCACAAATTTACATACACTTTCCGATAGTATATTAGAGATCACACGGTATAGTTTTCCAGTACAAGGGTCAATGATCATACATTATAATAAGTTACACAGTTGTACCTGGAGACCAGTATTTCTCATTGTGTTTTGTAGGTCCTGAACGAATATGCCTCAGTAGCTCTTACCAGTACATTGCATGGTTGTGGTCCCGGTAGTTATATGCAACACTGCGTTCCTTGTCCTATATAAAGAGAAAATATATGGCCCACGAGGGGTCACTCCCATGTTCAATCATGTAGACAATTTGGAATGCAAGCAAGATATGTCTGTTTATAGTTTTAACTTAGAGTAACTAATAAAAAGTGTTGTCCTTAATGTATTACAGCTGGGTCAGGGTATCTGTTACATGGGCCTGAATTACTTTTGGCTCGCTGGGACAAGTCGGAGGTGTTGTCACGCAGCTAAGGTTATAATACATCAGGTGTTAGGTAAATGGCTATGGTGTTGCATATATTACAGGAGTGCAGATAATGTGCCAGAGAGGGCCCAATACTGGTTCTAGCTATGGAGGCGTTGTGCGTGTATACCTGAGTGGCCTCATCACTTTCATGAGCATCCTGTGAGGTAGTATCACTATCTTCCCCATTACCATATTGGAAGTCAGTGAGGACCGTGTCCCAATATTGTGCCATTGGGTATTTGTGTAGCCCCGCTGTTTCTTCCTTGTGAGGTGTGTGCCCTCTGCATGTGCCCACACCAAGAGGGACCTTTCCCAACTATCCACTTCTGGAGGGGTTGTGTGCTTCTATCTTTTAGTTATTAGGCGCTTCGCGACGATCAGCCCCAGGTCCCTAAATCTAGAGGTGACTTTGTTTTTTTTCGTTCTAGGGTATAAGCCTAGGATACAGACTTCCCATGTATAAGGTAGCGACTCCTCATTGCAAGTTGTGAATGCTGCGTGGATTGTATACCAATAAGTGTGGAGAGAAGTGCAGGACCATAGCATATGCAGGAGATCTGCGTCCGCCTGTTGACATCGCAAGCATGCTGAAGTGGCAATGTTAAAGTATCTGTTTATTTTGTCAGGTGAAAGGTATGCCCTCTGTGTTATGTAGGTTTGTAAAAGTTTGAATTTATAGCTTCTCTGTATGAGTGTGGAGCTGGCTAGAATCGTATCCCACTCTTTCTCCATCCAAGGATGTCCTCTGTCCGCTTCCCAACGTTCCCGAAGAGTTGATATGGGCTTTAACGTATGAGTGAGTAACGCTTCTACCAGCTAATGCACTATGTGTGATCCTTGCCATATAATGGGGGTCATTATGATTGCGGATTTTCCGCATCCTCGGGGCCGGCGGAAGCCACCGCCGGCCCCAAGGATGCGGAAAAACCGCAGCGGACTGACCAAAGACCCACCGCCAGATTAGGATGGCTGGTGGGTCCTGGTTTCTGTCCGCAGCTTTTCCGCCGCGGTCGGATTACAACCGCGGCGGAAAAGCTCTAATATGGTGACGGTGTCTTCCAGACACCGTCCACCATATTAGGATGGCCAGTAAATTATGCTTTTCCGCGGCGGGTTTTCCGCCGCGGAAAAGCATACAGAACTTCACTGCGGGGGCCCGTTGCGGGCCCCCTAGGTGAAGGGGGGGTGGGGGGTGCACATGGGGTGCCTGCCTCTTTCTGCATGCAAATGCAATGCGTGCATTTTTAACATTGCCGCGGGTGCAGCTTGAAGCTGCACCCGCAGCAATGTTAAAAATAGAGGATGTGACCGCCAGGGTGGCGGTCACATCCTAATTGCACAGGAGGGAACTCTGCATGCCATGCGGAGGTTCCCTCCTGCTCTGGGGTCGCGGACGGACGCAAGTCCGTCCGCGATCCTAATCGACCCCTAAGTGTTGGTATTGCAGTAAAAGGTGTGTTTTTGGTTCTGTCGTGAGGTCTCCCCATGCTGATGTAAGTGACCTCAGAATAGAGAAGAAATTGATCTGCTGGTAGGTCATAATCTGTCTCAAAAAATAGCAGGGCACCATCAGTATACAAGTCACTGTGCGTATCTAGTCCTGTCTCAAGCCAAAATCTAAGTGCCTTGTCTGAAGTGCCTGTTCCTCCTCTAGACATTCCCGAAGCCGTAGGGACGGGGCATAGGGAATCACTTCCCTAGTGAGATATAGATTTCTCTTGTAGCATTTGTGTGCCAGTTGTAAATGAATTTGGGAGGGGCATGGGAGTTGGGCATTAGTGTGAAATAAATGATAAATCTGAGTTTGGAACCATGGCTGCTGCATGGTTGCTGTGTCTTCTAGTCCTAGGCCTGCTAGCCACCGTGCTGCCTCCTACAGCTGCACCGCTAGGTAGTACAGCTCCATGTTTGGGACAGTCAGGCCGCCCTTGCTGGTGGGTGCGTATAATGTCCATAGGGCTATCCGGGGCCTGTCCTTATTCCAGATTAAATCACGGATCATTTGTTGCAATGAATGAAATATCGCGTCAGGAACGTAGACTGGAATGTTTGAAAAATAATATAACAATTTTGGCAATATAACCATCTTCGTTAATGTTATGCGGCCCATAACACTAAATGGAAATGTCTTCCAAAAGTGCGCTTGAGCTCGGATCGCGGAGATGGCTCTGAGTAAACTCCCTTCTAATATATCTGCAGGGGTCCGGTATATAAAAATACTGAGGTGGCGGAATGAGTTTAGATACCATTTGAGGGCAGAGTCATTAATTAGCACCTCTGTCACCACAGTGTTGTCACTGAAGGGGTAAGCCCCCGATTTCGCCCAATTCACCCGGAGATCCGATACTTTTTCAAAGTCTTGCAAGTGTGTCCGCTATGGCACTGGGGATATCATGTAGTGCTCGTACATATAGCAATAGGTCACCCGCATATGTAGACGGCGTGCATTCCATCTCCCAATTGGATGCCACATCTCTCCCCACTCCTGCGGCGTAGCATCGCTAGCGGTTCCATAGCAAGGGAGAAAAGTAACTGAGATAAAGGGCATCCCTGCCATGTACCTGTTTCACTTGAATGTCCTCCAATATGAACCTGCCTGTTCGAGATCTGACTGAAGGGCTGTGATAAAGTAATTGAATCATTTGCAGATAACAGTCTCCCAATTCATGTTTGCGTAATACTTCAAATAGGTAAGGCCACTCCTGGTAGTCGAAAGCCTTTTCCAGATCTCATACAAGGCAGCCAGATCGTGCATATGTTTGCACTTTGAACAATCTGCGTATGTTAAGTGATGTATTCCTGGTAGGGACAAATCCATTCTGGTCTGGATGTACCAATGTTTTTACCAATGGAGCTAGGCGAGCTGCCACTATGGAGGCAAATATTTTATAGTCGGTGTTCAAGAGGGCTAGCAGTCGGTAAGAGCCTAGGGGTTCTGGATCTCTACCGGGTTTGGGGAGCGAGATCAGCATTGCCTCATTTTGTGTGGCAGAAAGGGCGGAGTCATCTATAGCGGCTAAATACCCTTTAGTAACTGGGGCACTAGTGCCTGCACTTAAGCTTTGTAAAATTCCGCCCGTAGGCCAGGAGAAGTTCATTCTTTTCCAATCGTTGCTCTTGTGTGTGGCATGGTAGGGCTATATCTTCTAGAAAGCCACTGATGTCCGCTGAGGTGGCCAGCGTGTGTGATTTATATAGTAAGGTATATTGAGCAGTGAATTCATGATGTATTTCCTGCTGTGTATACACCGTAGTGACCTGCTCTGTGCGTATTGTTGCCACTGGCAATGTGTTTTCATCTTGTCGTATTAGCCAGGATAGGAGTCTGCCCTCCTTGTCACCCATATGGTGCATCCTTGCTGAGTGTGCTGAGTAGTTAAGGCACCTAAGTCATTCTAATAATCGCGCGTGTTTCTCCCTATCATGTGTCAGTCATCTTTCAGAGCCCTCACTCGAGTCTTGTTCATGTGATGCCATCTTTCTCTTTATAGCAGTGAGGTCTTTCTTTAGCTGAACCTGCATACTGGCTTGTGTGTCCAGGCATTGTCCCCTGGTATCTGTGATTCAAAAAGGGTTCCCCGGTCGCATCCAGATCAAGGCCTCTCTGGCATATGCCAAGTACCCTGTTGCGTATAATTTTCCACTCCATCTCCTCTGTAAGTGGGTCACCTCCGACTTCGACAAGTGAGAAGGAGGGCTATTTGTATATGGTGACGTTTTAGATATGAGTAGATGAGGTATCGCCGTGATGGGCTGTGAATGTCACGCACATTCCAAGTACTTATTTTAATTAGTGCCATTAGTAAAGTGAATGTTAACATGTAGGATTGTGTCAAATCAATAGCCTAGTGAATTCGGCGCGTGTTATATAGGAGAGACTTCTATTGTTATATGCCCAGTGAGCCATCATACAAATCATCGTGTCCCAGCATGTAAAAGACGACATAACAAATATAAAATGAAATTTTAAATACCAGTAGGGCGAGTGTGCAACAGGCAATCATCCAAATAAAAGATGAGAATAACATTTAAAAAATGTCTAGGGGGGTTGCTATACGCAGCAAGAAGAGGGTGTCAACCAAGAGAGACAATGGCTCAGCAGCTCCCCAGTTGCCTGTTGAGTGTGTGCGGCCCAGGGCCTTGTCATAGGAGTCACTTATACTGTACCCAGGGCGGCGGGAGATACCCCAGTGAGAAAACACTTGAATACATTGTGTCCTTGGCTCCCACTCTCACCCATTTCCAGGACTCTAATAGCATTTCAGCACATCTATATATTCTATCAAGCGGTATCATTACGCAACATTTACTTAATCATATTAAACTTGCGTAGACAGTGTCCTTTCTCACATGTGCCAGTGAAGGAGTCCAGGTCATATATTCAGGCAATGTAATCTGAAGTCTGGGGAGTGACCCGTGGCAATTCACTCGAATCCTGTGAGTTCGGAAAATCAAACGAAAGTTCCTCGTCGCTGAATTGTTCCTGTAGACTGGAATTTGAGGCTGTTTCTTCCATTGTCCCACTGATGTCTGCAACAACCTGAAGAGCCCTGCTTTGATCATGTAACGCCTGCACTGGGTCTGGTCCAATTGTTTGGGTGCCTTGAAGCTTCTTGTGTTTCTTTTCTCGACGTCGATGTCCAGAGGAGGCAGCGGTGTCTCTCGTGTCAGCAGCCAGGGCTCAGGGTTGTAAGTGTCAAGCCATTCCCCTGCCTCTTCGGAGAGTTAAAGAAATGAACTTTTCCGCTTGCAACCACTCTCAGTTGAGCCTAGAACATCAGGGAGTATTTCAGGTCTTGGTGCCTAAGTCGCCTCTTCACTGCTAAGTATGAGTAGCATTGCTTCTGCACTAGTAATATGAAGTCCAGAAAGAATATGCTTTTGTGATTGTCGACCTGCACATGTTGTAGTTTTCTGGTTTTCCCACAGTATGGCATCCCTGTCTCTTTAATTTAGCAGACAATGTGGGATGGAGCCTGGGGGTGGGGTCTGGCCGGCACTCTATGCGCTCTCTCAACAACAAAGTAGGAGAGAGTGTTTCCTCGGGCAGCAGCGTGCGGAGCCAGGACTCAATGTATGCCACGGGATCTCAGCCCTCCGTCCCTTCCGGGGGACCCACCACGCGAATGTTGTTGCGCCGCGATCGGCCTTCGGCGTCTTAGGCCCTGCCTTCCAGGAATTCCAATTGATGAAGCAGGTCTTGAATATTCCTCTCTGCTGTTGTCACTTGTGGGGAAATTTCCGCTATTGTGGTCTCCACCGTGGACGTTCTGTCAGCAAGTTTACGGTGGTCAGCTCGGAGTAGATTTAGGTCTAGGGCCGCCTTGTCTATTTTATTCTCCAAAGAAGTGCAGGCTTGATTCAGGATTTCGCCTATCTTCTCCACCTCCGCCAGTATAGCATCTAGCTTGCTGGATGTTAGGTTAGGTCAGACGCTCCATCCTCGGGCATCTTGTCAGTTTGGGCGTGAGCCAGTGGGGGTGGGGCGTGTGTGCCCCCTACGGCAGTTCTGGTGCGTCCACCGCGAGACATAGGTCTCTGAGCGTCCGGACTTGTAGCAGGGCCGTGGGTGGTGTAGTGAATCAGCAACTGTCATTAGTCAGTAACATAGACAGTCATTTAGTTGGGGCACACAAGGTGCAGCAGCACAGGGCAACCGCCAGGTGACCCCCAAGTTTGCAGTCAATCACAATCGGGCACTGCGTGCAGCACAGAAATGCTCCTGGGCTACAGTTCCTGCAAGGTGACAGTTCAGGAGTTATGCTTGCCTATTGCCGGGAGTCTCCATGCAGGTCTGTGCTGGGCTCTCTATGCAGACGCAGGTCCGTTCGTTCCAAGTATCGGGCGCCAGAGGTGTAAATTACTGCCCTGAGTGTGATAGGGGGATCTAAATGTTGTGCTCCCGCCGCTTCAAGCAATGATCCCCTGTGCCATCATCTGTTCCAGCTCCAGTAATGGGTGTCGCAGCAGCACGTTAACGGTGTATCCAGGCACCATTTCTCACATTCCTCACAGCTGGGCAACTTTCAAAAGGAGTAAGTGCTCATGTGCCCACAGCCCGTATGTGCCATATTTCAGGGACCTCTCGGCATGAGTGCGCTGCACTGCTGCGTGCCTGCGAGTAGTAGAGCTATGCACCAGCACTCACTTACGGTGGAGCAGGGGGTGTCCATTCAGTAGTGGTGTGTGTGGTGCACCGCACCTCACCTTTCAGATATTGGCAAAAGTGGTTCTGAGATTAGCACAATGATACGGAGTGTAAGGCCCTCCGTATCATTGTGCGCCATCTGCTGGGGCCTGGTGAGCGGAGTCAAGCCGCGGTCTAACGTGGAAGGCAGCCCCGATGTACCAGCGACTCACTCTGCGCCTCAAGGGTCACAAGGGTTCCGCTGCGGATTGCCCGGTCAGATTCTGCTGTAAATTTACACGCTGCTTGCAGGACAGTCCCGGACTCAATTGTTGATGTGTCTGGCCCCAGAGGATTGCTGCAATCAAAGTTTTGCGGCTGGATATCCGCCGACGGAGCTCTACAATAGCGTGTCTGTCTCCATTGCTTGCGTAGCCATGCCCCCACCTCTCTCTGCTTCTTTGCTTTGTTTATCCTCCCTTGATGTAAGTGGGACTCCTGGGATTTGTACAGGGTGGGTACTTCAGTAAGGGGCAGTCTTGCTTGACTATTTCAGTACCTTGTATATTTCTTTTCTGTGGGCCTTCCAGCCCCTTTTGAGTGATGGTGTCCTATATTTGCAGGGTATATTGTTGCTAATATTGTTGCTGACTGTCCCTTCATTATGTTATTTTCCTACTGATGTCTAGTTTTTGAGTTAAGCCTACTGGTAGCTGTGTTTTTATATGCATCGGTTTGTAGAGATGCGTTATAAAACTTAATAAAATTATATATTTTTTAAAGTGAGCTGGACTACAAGCTCTTGCTTTCATATAATTAGATCGTTGAAAAAAGAGTTACTTTTCATTCCCAAGGGCCTGTATAAAGCTGTTGTCCTCACATTAGTGTCCTCTCGGCTGAACTACTGCAAAGTGTTGTATCTTAAGATCAATCAGGCTTCCCTTAACAAACTGCAGGTGACCCAGAATGCCAGGCTCGGCTTATCCTCGACATTCCGAAAAAACAGTCAGTCTCGCAGCAGTTCAGGAGTTTGCATTAGCTCCCTGTCAGGAAAACAATTGTTTAAAGACCTGTGTATAGCACCAAAGCACTGCACAATCTCAGCCCTTAGTTTCTCAGACACACATCCCAATGGTATCTACCCAGAAGGGTGCTTCGCTCAGGCAATATTAGGCTGGTAGCAGTGCCCAGAATTCACAGAGCCAGATGGGGTGGCACATCCTTTTCATATGCCTCAGCTTAACTGTGGCATTTGCTACCATGACATATCCCAGAAATAGAAGGTCATCTCTGATTTAGAAGGCATCTTAAGACATGCCTTTTGCCTTCTTGAAATATTCAGTATACGGTTATGCTGTGCTTCAGCAGGGAGGAAACGGAGTTAAAAGTGCATATTTTTAGGTCTGACATGGACTCTACCATAGTCCATTCGCACCAGTCCCTACATGTTGTGATAAGCAAGGGTGAAGTCCCTGGAATTAAAACATGATGTCCAGTACAAGGTTATCGACTTGAAAGTTGATCGAACTATTTGATCCCTCAATAGACAATTTGTTCCAGTAGTGCAAACAGTGATGACTAGTAACTCTCGAAAATGGAGAGGCATGGGGTACTTGCTGCTGCTACCTTGTCCGTAACATTGCTTTTGCAGTTTTTATGCCTGAACTCTACCAACAGTATTGGAGCGCTTTGCTATTACATGACACAAGACAAGACGTATTATAAACACTAAACATAACAAATAAACAATCAACTTACATCAGAAGATCTTCTTTCCATCCGCTGCCAGACTCTTTGAAATCCACACCTCA
Source organism: Lissotriton vulgaris (assembly GCF_964263255.1). Lineage (NCBI taxonomy): Eukaryota > Metazoa > Chordata > Amphibia > Caudata > Salamandridae > Lissotriton > Lissotriton vulgaris. The sequence goes on along the minus strand of NC_141690.1, from coordinate 234,267,875 downwards.
TGAAGAGCTGAGCAATGCATGCTGGGTGTGCAAAGTGAAACTAGAACGCCATGCATCTCGGCCAATGAAAGCACTGTTCTCATGCTGTGTATAAGAGTAAGCAGCATAAGAGCAGTGCGAGGATTGGCTAGGACAGGTGGCCATAGCGCTCCATTTGAGACCGATGGGGCTGTGTTGTTGCTTCTCGAGCTCCTTGACAGCTTTGCCTGAGAAAGCATAAACTGCGCATGCCGGGTTGGCCATAAACTAAATACCGGCCAACTTAACATGCGTAGTTCAGTCAAACAGCCCCAGCTGACAGTCGGCTATAAAGCCACGCCTACTTTCTGTAGGGATAGGCAGCTCTGTGTGGTGGCATACATGCAGTTTGTATATGTGGGGTGATGCATCGCTGTTGCTGCAGCCAGGGAGCCAATGCCAGTATGCTCCTATGTAAAGCTGCTGCTGAGTGCAAACCTGCCATAGTCAGGAGGAAATCCCTGGTGGAATTCGCTATTTCTTTTTAGGGAAATAAGCGCTTTTTGTCCTAAGCTTCTGGTCAGTGCTTCTTCCTCTGCCTGGAGAAAGGACCCAAGAGTGGATGTTTCATCAAGAAAACAAACCAGCCACATGTCCCCTAACAAAGGACAAGGAGTTCCTGTGACTTCCCTCACACCCAGGTCTCCCTGCCCCTCTACATACGTCTACAAGCTAGCCCAGAAGCTAGCCTTTACCTCCCTAGTCCTCACCTCTGGTGTTCCTAGTGTTCTTTGTGGCCATCGCTCTTCCTGGGCTGAGGAAGCCGCATGCAACTACATTATCTGGCTGTTCTACTTTATGTATGTAAATGTGTATGTATTTATGTATGTATGCGTGTATGTATGTATGCATGTATGTTTGCATGCATGTATGTATTTATGTGTGTAGGTATGTAAGCACGTGGCATTTGTATAGCACAAAGCTGGCCAAAAAACATTGCAGCCTGTACATTGTCATAGGGAAAGCTACCTGAAACATATATTTGAAGAGTTAGTGGGTTCTGGGAGCAGACGTGGACTGTTACTGAATCGCGACGTAGTGTTCTTTAAAGAGGCTATCTTTGCTACTTCCCTACATTGCGACAGGGTTGGACAGAATCAGGAAACTTCACTCTTGTGGCCAACTTTCCACTACACCTGAAAGGATAGATATAGACAAAGCTTCTTCCCCAACAGCTGCTGCAAGATGTATTCCTTGTTGTACTTTTCACTTTTGTACCCTACAAAGGTTCCTCGAATGTCTGTATATGTTCAATCATAACGAATCTAAGAGCCCTTTCCAGCCCATTCCTTCTGATGGATATGGAAGGTGTCTGTGTGGGCCACCCCACTTGGGGAACATCCTTTAAAATGCGGATGTTACACCGCAGTTCCCTTACGACGCAACTTTTACAACGCAAGTTGTAACAACGAATTGCGCTGGGGGGCGCTCCAGGATAGTAAATAGTTTAATTTACTATCTAACTCCTTCCCTACTATCCACGGGGACTGGAGTTGGAATTGTAAATTAAACTATTCACTATCCAGCCCCCAACAACGCAAGTCGTGGTAACGACTTGCGTTGTAAAACATGCGTCGTAAAGTACTGCGATGTAAAACATCGCGTTGTAATTACATACATCCCTCCACTTCCTGCAGGCATGACCTACTCAGTGCTTCTCATGAGTCAATAAGCAAACTGACCAAGAGGCCTTAATAAAAATGTTTGCATAACTCAGTATCTGCCTGTTATGACCTTCCTCCTCCTCTCTAAATCCTATTTACTTGTCGGTTGTACCCAAAGAAAGGGAATTTGAGTGAGCAAGGAAATAGGAATATGATGAAGCACCTTTACGGTGACCCTATCACTCCAGTCCATGGCTCTCCGTATTCATAATTCTCTTACGCTTAATGCTCTACCATTTCAGGGAAGAATCATACTAGCAGTCTCCTTTTAAACAAGCATTGGCAAAGCTAAAAGATCTGGCATTAATGTGTCAGCACATGTAAATTCAGGCATTCGCAAATGCTGTTAGTCAAATTAAAGCCAGCTCTATTGACTTTACCTTTGATAGTGTGGTCCACAATATTTTTGTAATCGCAATATTTTGACCCGAATATAAGTGTCAGACGATATTTTTGAGTCAGTGTTCAAGTGAAATACCCACCAAACTCTCCTCTGACAACAGAAAGGAGAAAAGAATGAAGTAAGAATTCCAGGTGTTTGACATATTCTGTTCCATGCTGAAGTCTAGAGTACCACTGCTGCCATAATGCCTGCATCCCGGGCAGCTTATGGGGCCCCCCTGCAGGCGAATGTGGGCGTGGAGACGCCAGAGCGGTCGCTGCCCTCTTTCAAGAGCATTGCACCAACTGATTGATTTCAAAGACCTCCAAACGGTAAATGCAACCCTGAGTACTGGCAATGATCAATATATTTCTATAAGATCCTTGACATGTGATCCCATACCAACCCTGAGTGGCAGATCTGCACAGGGCTGCATTCACAAAAAACAGCTCCATGGAGAGTGAGACTAAGCAGAGATTGAAATATGTTGAGAGGGGAAACTTAAAAAAACACATCCCGATGCACTAACTGCACAACAAACAGATTCAGTACCTGTCAGGGAAATGGAAAAAGACAAGATCCATTGGACCTAGCTATATAATAATAATTACTAATTTTTACAGGTCTCAACTACAGGTAGCTTTAGCTGTCTGTCATTGACCTGTGCTTTTCAACACATTACATATACTTGGAGTGGTTTTTGGGTCAGCCCCTTGTGCATGATTGGTAGGTTTTGCTGTTTTTCTCATGTCTGTGCCTCTAATTTGTGGTTTTTCCTCCCCGTTGTTCTGTTTGTCCCACCAACAAGCATTTCGGTCTCAAAGTCTTCCGGCTGGGTGAGCTGTGTACTCCCTCTGCTTTATTCTTTTGGAGTGAGATGCAGGAGCGGGGAATCCCTTGGAGTTGCAGGCGATGGAAGGCGCTCCTTACTGCAGCTTTCATCCATCATAGGAGCCACACTTATTTAGGGCACTTGCAACCCTCAGTAACTGCTAAAAGACTCGCCAGTCATCAGAGACAATCACTCAGAATAATTACCAGTAAGCTCCTCTTGAGAGGGTGGTGTGCCAAAGAACCTGAGTAGTAAGAACATTCTTATTACTCACCACTCTTACTACTTCACACCCTCATCTACTATTCCAGGATACCCATGGTAGTGTGGGTCCTTCATAAGTAATAAGTCAGCAAGCTTCCATCTGCTGAGAACGAAGCACCCCATTGTTGCACTTGACTCTCTCAGGGTAGCGAGGCAGATCAGTCCAAGGCCTACTCAGGGCAGGTAGTGTGGCTAGTACCCCAGTCCATTGGCATGCAACGAGCAACAACCAATAAATCGGGTCCTGTCAGTGCTTTTACTTATGCAAAGGAAAACTACTTTATTACACACACACAACTAAATGGAAAAAATTCATCTAAAAATATACATTTTGGCAGCTGGAAATACCTATGGTGACACAGTATTATTAGTTTCCACCCCTAGTGAGCCCTGAACTCTATAACCACCATATTCCCCACATATACTGGACACAATTCAATGGCATGGAGTTCTCAAAAGGGAGGCCTTTTTCAGGGTATCACCGCATTAATAAAAGCCGAGTTAGGTCACAATAAACCAATGCACCAGCATTAAAATCACTAAGGATGGTACCATCTTACAATGACAGTCTGTAAAATGTTTAATGATTCACTGCACGGGCAAAGCTGCATTTTGCTTCGGGTGGTGAGCTGCAGCCAACAGAAGTGGTTTCTGCAGGCCTATTGGAGTCTTAAGTTTATTTTTCTTCTGGGAGATTGTTTTTTACTGCACTCACTCCAAGCACAGGACATTTTTCCTGACTGGGTGTCTGGCACCTCTCCTGGGCCTGTTGTTTTTGCTGGCTTTCGGACACTGTGCACTTTTTCACTGCTGACCAGTGTTAAAGTGCAGGTGCTCTGTGTCTAAAATGTTAAGGCATTTGGTTTCTCCATGATTGGCATATTTGATTTACTGATATGACCCTAGCACATGTGCCCATGCCCTGCAAATCAAATGCAACAAGCGTGTCTGCATCACTGATTCTGCCACCCACATGAGTAGCCCTGCAAACATGTCTCATGCTTGCCACTGCAGAGCCTGTGTGTGTGTAGTTTTAAACATCCATTTTGACCTGGCAAGTTCTCCTATTTTCCAGACCCAAACCTTCTATTTTTGTTACATACGTTACCCCTGAGGTAGACCCTATGGACTGGGTGCACTGTATTTATATGGTAGGACATGTGCTTTTGAGTTTTACATGTCCTGGTAGTGATATGCAGCTAATTTCGTTGTCCACTTCCGCAAGCCTCTCTTTCCCATAGGTTAGCATAGGAGCTCCCTTGTAACACTTTACAAGTGTAACTACCAATTGGGAAAATATAGGAAGAGTAGGTTTGATGTCTCTGGACTCACATCTTTTAGTGAAGTTGGTTTTTAAATTGCTGGTCTGAAAATGCCACTTTTAGAAAGTTGCAAAAAGAACAATTGATGGACAGAATGTAGAACAATATCATACATTCACCCCAGTACAGAGATATTTCTTTGCTACCCATGCCATTCCAGTTTGAACCCAGGCGTATGCAAATCAGCCTTGACCCTGCACCCAATGGGAACATTCCAGCCCGAACTGCCTGGCCAGGTCCTTCCTGGACTGGAAACAGGCATCCCAGGACCAGTTTCCGGGTTTCACCCCTCATCAGCCAGGATAGCTTGACTACAGTGGCATGGAGAGTACATGACCCACGTCTGGGCATACTAGTCCCATTTGGGGTGGCAAATGCAAAAGGAACAATTGATGGACAGATTGCAGAACAATATCATACATTTACCCAAGTACAGAGATCTGGGCCTAAATCCATCGTTTATTTGCTCCCCATTCCATTCCAGTTTGAACCCAGTCCTATGCAATTCAGTCTTGACCCTACTCCGAATGGGAACAGTCCAGCCTGAGCTACAAGGCCAGTTCGGGCTTGTCGGCATTTCTTACTTTCGCCATTCTGTGCCTCTGATTGTCTGTGGAATCCATGTCTGGGTTGGGTGACAACTGGGATTTGTGCATTCCCTCTAGACAGTTATACAGAAAGGGAGCTGAGGTGTGCTCTGCGTATCTTGATAGCTGTTGGATCCGGCCCTTTTGACAGGTTCACCCTGAGACTTTTTGCTTTTCCCTAGCCTGTTTCTGTGACCTGGTGTTGGTGATTTTAGGCCTCTGCGCACTTTTTCACTGTGGTACAGTGTAAAGTGCGTGAGCTCTCTGTGTATATGTGGTGAGTGACCTGCCCTCCATAGGAATGCATGGGGAATATGTATGACCATGGTAGTTCCTGATGTGTGGGGAGTGCAGGGTCGAGTTTGGTATGTGCGAACTCGTGAGATTGAATGCTGCACAATGGTATATGTGGCATGATTGTGTCTAGTGTAGAAGTGCCACTTTTAGAAGTTGGCATGTTTGTGTAATTTGTGTCTGGCGTGTGATTGGCTGGTGAGCCTGGCTCCAAGTCTGTCTGGGAGGGTCTGCCCCGGTGGAGAATGGAGTGTTTAGCATGCTGATGTGAGCGGAGGAGTGAGCCTGGGCCTGCTTGTGGATTGACCGTCTGGTTTGAGGGTCCTGAATGAGGCTGGGTGTTCCCCACACAATGCTGGCTCCACCCCCTGGGGTGCGTCTGATGTCCCTAGCCTGGCCAGTGAAAGGAATTCCCTATAACCAGTTCTAGCTGGTTCTCACACTGCCTGCACCCTGCTAGACAAAGGATTTCTCTGTATAAAAAGGGGCTGTGTCCCCTTCCAAAATGTTCTTGTTTTTTACTTGAATCCTGCCACGTGCATGCTGCTGCTTGGGCTCAGGGGAAGGCTTGCCTCCCTGAGCCCTGCCCAGCCCCTGGATACCTGATGGATGCCTGGAGGACTTCTGGGGGACCCCTCCGCCTTGCCTGGGCTGATTGGGGGACTTTGCTTTGCCCTGGGATCCTTTGGACCTTCTTCCTATCCCCTGAAGGATGTTGCTGGCCATTAGCACTTGGGAGCGCTGATTTATTGCCCTTCTAGCGCTTTGGAGCGCTTTCTTTCCCACTAGCGCTGAGGAAGCGCTTTATGTCCACAGCCGGTGCCCACCCAGCATTTGCCCGAGATCGCGGAGCATAGCGAGTGCCTACCTCGCTTTATATTTAAATTACTGAGGGAGCCCACCCCTCGTGTGTCCCACCGCATCACCGCATCACCGCCGCAGCCCGGGACAGCCAAAAATCGCCGCCCGGCCCGCGACCAGGAAGCCAGGCAGGCCGGGGGCGGAACTGCATGACAGCCCCGTGACGTCATTCCCGGGCCGCGCTGTAAATGTAATGCATTTAATATGATTACGCACCTTGATCTTACACCTCTGAATGTTTTTGGGCATCATGTGTTTTTGCGCTATTGAGTTATGTTCTGGCACCTCTGAATGTTATTATGCATCATGTGTCTTCCTTTCCTGCCCCTCTGAATGTGTTTTTTGATGCATCACGTGCCTTGTTATTACACCGCTGAATCTACGTTTTATCCATCATGTGTTTTTCCTTCCCTACACCTCTGAATGTTGTGATGCATCATGTGTAATGTGTTCGTGCTCATAGCCCTAATTGTATTGTGATACTTAGGTGGTTGTTCTTTCTAATACAGGTGGTCCTAGTGAGGACCTGGTTCCCTGCGTGACATTCTCCTAAGGTGGTTAGGGTTGCGTAGGTGGCACTTACCTGTTCCCAGTAGTTACTGGATGTGATCTATAACTGTTATTTTGTGCTATACTTATTCTAAGTTCTAGAAGTGCTATTTCTAAAAGTGCTGATTCTGACAGTGGCCCAGGTGGCCCTGTCCTGTAAATAATCCCTTGTGAATATTGCCCGTGCCAGTTGGCACAATGTACATGTGCGATTCTATCTGATGTGTTTTTACAATACAGAAGTTATTTTTATATAACCTTGTGTGGAGTTCCTTTTGTGGTGTGCCTAGGATGTTGTTGCTGTGTTGTACTGGCGCAAATGCTTTACACATTGCCTCCGGGATAAGCCTGTCTGCTCGTGCCAAGCTACCAAGGGGGTGAGCAGGGGTTATCTTGGCGTGTGACTCCCTTGCCCTGACTAGAATGGTGGTTTCTGCCTAGCTTTGGCGTAAGCCTTAGCCAACCAGAAATAGCCAGTTCTAACAATGGCCCATCTTCCTGAGCTAGAATGAGAGGGAGGAGCTGACACTTACACCTGAATAGGGCTGAGCCTGTACCCACACAAAGAGTTGCAAAGCTCCTTGTAGTGTGTCTGGAGCCAGGGCAGGAAAGGGCATGGTCTTTTGCACTATAAAAACCTTTCTTTGAAGTCTCCCTACTTCAAAGGCTAAAATGGGTATAAGTACTTGTCCTCTGACATCATATACTCGGAGCCCTTCTGGAACTGAGGACATTCTATCAGGAAATTGAGCTGCCCGGTGGGACTGCCACTTTGTTGCTTGCTTTGCTGTCTTGGTCTGCTGCCTGCTGCTTCTTGCCTGTGAGTGAGAAGACTGGACTTGACTCTTTATATCCTGCATCTTTGAAGGTTCTCCCAGGGTTTGTTTGGCTAGTCACCTGTTTCTGAAGTCTCAGGGATATCAAAGACTCCACCTGGATCTTGCTACCCTTAGCTGGACACTACAGCTGTGAGTCCGGCTCTGTTAAGTGGTGCCAAAACCAGGCATGGGACCAGGGCTGTTTCTACCATTAAGCAAGACTAGGCAGCCGCCTAGGGCGGCAAAATGGGGAGGGTGGCAAAAAACATGAGTTTGGGAATCCCCTTGAACGGCCTTCGACCTCGAAAGCGCATTGGGTAGCGGTAGCGCCTTTTACAATTCAATGTGATGTGATGTCATGTTCAGCGCCACTGTTGAAGGCCGTGTGCGCCGTGAAAATTATACGATTCCCCATTTTGCTCTGGACCCGATCGGAGTCGGACCTCTGTGACAACATCATCATACAATGCTGGCTGAATCACCGCTTTCCACCGTGCTCCGGGTAAAAATCCGTTGCTCCACTGCTCCTGCTCCGCTCCAAGGATCTGAATAGCAACTGAAACACGCCTCTTGCTGTTTTTTTTCTACAAATGAGGTTGTACGTATCTATCAGCAATCTAAATTCACATTAATGTCTTTGGCAATATATATGTCATGCATATGAATAGCAAATATATCCCTAACCATCATTGTTATGGCCCTGATTGCCACATGAATTCATAATGATGACAACCTGAAAATATAATGTTTTCAGGATTACAAATAACCAAGTGTTATTGGAACATTATACCAACCATCAGGGAAAGGCGCGAGCTTGCCAAGGCTCAATTGATGGAATATGTACAGTGCTGGTGCTTACTGCTCTTTCTAAACAATGCTGCTATTTGCATACTTTTGTACAAAATGCTAATTGGGACGGCGGAGAGGCGGGTGTAAGGCAAGAAATAAATCAGTGGAAAACGTTTGGTCTCAAGATTTACTGTTTATATAGATATCTTTGGAGTCGGATTAGAAATACGAGCTATGAAACTCGGAAAAGTAATTAGCAAAATGAGTTCCCCGTCATTTCTGTTTACCTGTTTTCTAAATATACACGGCACGTCATTGTTTTCAATCAGATGAATTGGCAATCACCTACACAACTTAGATATATATTTATCACCCCTCCCTTTCACTGCGACTCAGCAACACATTGTCACCAAAAGTGAAAAGGGCAAAAGGAGTTACTAGGCTTATAGCTGGCAGTTTGTTTTAAAATAAACTGACAGTTCTGTTATTTCTGATAACATCTGCTTTATATGTCAAAATGTGTTCACAAACATCTTCCCTTACAGATAGGGCCAGATGTAGGTAACCCAATATCAGTCGGTAACGGCCGAAATTACCGACCGGTATTAGGCAATTGAGATGTAGGTGGCCTAAATTGCAAATTCGGTAATTTACCGATTCGGTATTTTAAGGAATCAGTAAATTACTGATTCCTTAAAATACAGAATCGTTAAATTACCGAATCCGCAATGTAGGGAGCACTCAAATGAGTGCCTTTCCCATTTTATGATTCGTTATTTACCACCAACTATAAATTGGTGGTAAATAACGAATACCTTTGAAAATGCAAATCTGTGCATTTTCAACTGTGCAATGTGGCAGACATACATACATACAGACAGACATACATGCCCTTAGGGCATGTATGTCTGCCACATCTGCACACAAGCACGATTCAGGGGTGCAACAGGGTGTCAAAGTGACACCCTGGCACCCTTGAATGTTTCCCCCATTTTACTGAATCAGTATTTACTGATTCGGTAATTGCCATTCATTCTTTTGGGCCTCCAGATCCATAGGAATGAATGGCAATTACCGATTCAGTAAATACCGATTCGGTAAATACAGAATCTTACCGATTCGGTAATGTTTTCCAATTTTTTTGCTACATAGCTTTTACCGATTCTAAAATACCGAATCGGTAAAATTCGGTATTTTAGAATCTGTAAATGTACTTTACCTACATCTGGCCCATAGTGTGGCCTAAATATTGTTTACAGAGCTATTGCCGCGATGAGTTTGGTTTTCTATTTTTAACCGTGAATGGGAGGACATTTTTGTAAACGGTCAGGACACAATATTTATGCCTGGAGATGTTTTTTTTTACATGTTCTGACGTATAATGTAGGCAATATTTGCTCCATGATGTTCATTCAGGCACCATTCCCTTCCCTGAGATGTCCTCTATTGTGAAAACGGAATGTGATGGGTCTGAAGAGTTCACCGCATTCATTCCAAGGTGTTTGCAATGTATAGGTTGATTTAATTTGGATCCGATTTACCAAGATGTTGATATGCGTAGGTGTGACCTACACTTAGAGCTCTCCTTGCTTACTTCTTTGTTCCAGATGAAAACCACGAATACTGTTTGGTGCTAGAATAAGCCAAAGTAAGACAGGACTAGTATAAGAGCATTCAACTGTAAAATCGTCCTCCATTTGCCTCAATATTTGCTTCCCCCCCCAAAAAAAGGTGGGTGTAGATTAATGTCATCCTTCAAGTTAATTCATAGTAGCTCCATGGTTTACATTAGAAGACAACTAAAGATCCAATTTGCGCAGGCAACTGTCAACCAAATCACACACTTAAATACTCGTTTCAATAGTAATCCTGGTAAGGTAGCTTAATAGGTTCAGCATTTACTGCTGAGTTTTGCTATGACCTGTGAGATTTGAGTTCAAATTCTGGAAAGACGATCTCATCTGCCTTTTATCCTTCTGAAGTTGATACATTAGTTAATATTGTGTCATTTCATTTACAAAACTTAGAGATATCAAATGCTGTGCTTTGTATACAAACAACAAAATTATCATTCTGCTTTAGTGGTGACCGGTAGGTAGATGCGTCTTTGGCATAGTTACCATAACTCACTTAGAAAAAGAAAGATAGATGCAAATGTTTTTAGATAAATATACTGGACACACTCCTTGTCAGTGTTGGTTAGCTCACCTTTGCCTTAATACAGGGCACAAAAAAATAAATGATCATGAACAGTGCTTATTTAGTTATTTATTGTTTGATGTGTTTTATTGTTTAATGTTGAATACAAGTTTTTTTGATATCTAATGCATTAATTCTTCTAGCCTGGATAACAGGGGGAGAGAGTGATGGTAGTAAAGGGGAGAGGGTGGCATTTTTCAATACTCACCAATGAAGCATCATTCGGAACTGGCGCATTTCTGTGCGATATCGCTGAATTGCCACTGCCAGCACCAAACCCGTGGACACCACTAGCCAACTGCGTGATGCAATGACCACTACTTAAATCACAGCCCTGACTTTGCTGACGCAGCGCCTCCGAATCCCAGCAGCTGCATGAGTCTCGGACACTGCATTGCCCACAGCTGTGACGAACCATCCCTGACTCCGACGCATTCCCGGCTCTGGACAACTTCACGCCAACGCATTGCCTACAGCCCATCTGTTCAACATCGACACCTCGGAACTGATGCACGGAGCTCTTGACATCGAAGCATCAACAATGTTGCCCGACTTCAGAACTGACGCCTCGCCTTCGTCAGCGACGCATCCCCCCTTTTTTCAACATATCGTCCCAGAGCTTTGATGCATCCAAGGTACTGTCAGCAGGTCTGCATGACTCCTGTATCTGGCTCATGCTCCATCGCGAACAGACTGAACTTTTGGATTTGCCACAGTCAAGCGTGACGGGAAAGCCCCAGTTGGAGCTATTGATTTCTAAACACCGCTTTTTGATTCAATCTTGCAAAAATCATAACTTGACTTGTGTATGTTGGATATTTATCATTTATTAGCTATTTTTCTGCACTGGTGTGGAGTACCGTTGTGGTGTTTTCACTGTGTTACTATGTGTGCATGCACAAATACATTAAACATTGCCTCTTTAGTTTACCCTGACTGTTCTGTGCTACCAGAGGGTGAGAACAGGTACACTTTTAGTGTGTCCTTTTACTCGACTAGAATTGTGGTTCCTGCTTGAACAAGGTGTATACCTTTGCCAACTAGAGACCCAATTTCTAGTGCCGGTTTTACTAGTGATATGTTGCCCCTGTGTCATTTTAGATGCTTATTCAGCTATAATCAGTTTGATTATAAAATTGATGCCTCCTCCACCGATGTATTTTGCACAGTTTATTGGCATATGGGTTTTCGTAAGCTATGGAATAAATTGTTGTAAAGATTACCACTATGTGCCTTGACTGGAGTGCAGAATTAGAAAATTCAATATTCACTTGGTCAGTATCTTGAGAAATACCAGCTAATACTGTTGCGAAATGTGCCCACTCTGCTTGCTGACTGGGGAAGGCAAACAGCTTGTTTCATATCCGTCACAACAAGCATTTTCCTTTTAAGTCCACCCATTAAGCTGGAGGCAAGAAAGTACATGTAGTTTGCCTTTTCCTTTAAGTTCTTCTCTTTATCGTCTATTCCCTCCCCTTTTACAGCCGTTGATGTCTTTAGTGCCTCTTCTGCTTGTGATCTGGATGGTTTACCAAATTCATCTTGCACCTCTTATAGCAGCTGGTTGCAATTTTGTTTTCAAAATTATTTTAGGCCAATTCAGTGGTAAGGAAGATACAATTTTTGGAGAAAATAAGATTTCCATACCCCTATGTAAATTGTACTTTATTTTTTAACATTTTCTACGAATTGAATTATTGTCCAATGCATTTCACGTCTATGCACTTCATCAGGACCTTTACATTGATAATAAAACATGTTAGGACTACCAGAAACAAACAATGTAATCAAATGTAATTTTCAATTGTTCAATTCCTTCAAGAGATATTCAAGTTGGTGGATCTTTTGTTCTGTGGGGTTATTCTTATCTTCTGCTGTCCTATGAATAAGGGCTAGTGTTTTCTCATCAACTTCTTAACCCAGTGTTTGGTCAGGTTGTCTCCATCTCTGGAAGCCATGCTGGTTGCCAAAAAGTGGTTGTCTCCAACTCTTTCAGGAGACTCAGCAGATAATCTTTTTTTGGAGGAAATTAGAGTTCTCGCATGCCTATAAGTAGGTTTGAATCAATCAGGGTTTGTGAAGCTTGGCTACTCACCCGTGAGGGTCTCAATGCGCTACGGGAGGGAGTGAAGCAGGGGGTGCGCTGCTGGACCATCTGAGCGCTGGGGTGCATTCGAAGAGCCAGGTCTTGAGATCCTTACTGAATTGGGTCAGCAAAGGGGATTGACTGAGGTGGAGAGGCAGGGTGTTCCAGGTCATAGGAGAAGGATATTCCTCCGTTTCTAATCTGTTCCACAATTGACTACATCTTTTTATGTAGCCTTCTCACTCAGAAAATAGTTAACTTTAAAGTAAAATCATAGGAAACGAACGATCCCAAACTTCTGCAAGTAGAATTAAATTCCAGTACTACACTGAGGGAACAAGCGGTTGTAGTATCCCATTCAACAGGGATTGAAGACTATACATTAGTTAGAAGGTTAAAATGGAACAAACATCAGGCCACGTTATTTAATATATGGAAAGATAAACAAGAGTGCAAAGGTAAGACTCCTGAAAAACAACCTAGTGTGGATAACTGGACGAGTTAGATTTGTGCCCTCAAAACTATACATGTCAACAATTACAAAGATAGCGCACATGGAACGACAACGTCCACTTCACATTTTAGACACAACAACAAAATACCATGCACAACAATACGTAAGCTTAAGAGGGCAAAAAGAGCACATAGGATTGCAGGAACGGAAGAAACAAGGGAAATGTGCAAAGACCTATCCAAAAAGGGCGGACACCAGCTATGGTCCTTAAACAAAATAAATTAGAGAAAGATTGGATAACGATACACGAGCTCTCAAAACCACACAAACAACGTCTGCTCTTGCAATTTATAGCTAGCCTGGAGAAAGGTAAAGTAGACAGGCGCAATTCTGTACATGCAGATGCCTGGCTGAGATATGTTGCCAGAATCTATATTGAAAAGGAGGGCATCATAGTCCCTTGAAGCCCTGAAGGTTTTCCACAGCCAGTGCATATACAGAGAAGAAGACCTCAGTGGAATTCTGGGGCAAAGTACAAGACCGTACGGCAGTCGAAAAAGTAATAAAAAAAATAAGAAAAGACTGGGCACCCCTGCCCAATGGTCTTCCAGGAGCTATCTTTAGAGAAGATCCGGTATATTGGGGTAAAATGTTATCCAATATGTTTATTGAATGTCAACTGAAAGCAAAGGTCCCTGATTCATGGCGAAGGTCTTTTTTACATCCTATCTTCAAGAAAGGAGATAACACAGACCCAAAACATTATAGACTAATCGCCCTCTTGGACGTTGAAGAAAAAGCCAATGCCAGCAACTTATTGAATGAATTAAATAGATGGATTAAAGAGAACAAAATCACCCCCCCCACACGACCGGATTCCGCAAAGGCTGCTCCACTATTGATAAAATCGTGGCCATGTCGTATCTAAACTAGCACGCAAATGGCAAAAATAATAAACCAGTCTTTGCATGCTTCGTTGACTACTCAGCTGCCTTTGATGGAGTGCCTCGACACAAGCTTTGGAACAAATTGCGCAACTGGCATATCCCAGTTGGTCTTTTTAACACCATTATTTCATTGTACAGTAACACCTAGATCAAAGTGAAGTTAGCAGGCAACACCACAACGAAGAAGTGTTGGACAAACCGTGGTCTAAAACAGGGATACGTCCTTGCCCGACATTGTTTAACCTATACATGGCTGACCTGGGGAAGAAGCTTCACAATGCTAGTCTTGTAACTCCGAAAATTGGAACCAACAAACTGCAAATATTACAGTATGCAGATGACTTAGCGGCAATGGACCACAAAAAAATCGGGCTACAAAGGGGCCTAGATGCCCTTAATAACTGCAGCAAAAGAAATGGGCTGATAATAAATGCTCAAAAAACTAAGGTAGTTATTTTTGGACACTACCCAAAAAAGGCTCTATCGAAATGGCATGTGGGCAAAGAAATCATCGCCACCGCGAAATCCTACAATTACCTAGGGTGCTGGCTAAGTGAAACGGGTAAAGCAACACTACATCTGCATAAAATGAAGGTTAAAGCACAGTCACCAACTTATGCCCTGTGCAAACTAAATGAGATAATGCAAAGTCCAACAACAGCTCCGATCAGGAAAGTATTACAAGCTAAAATCAGGGCAATTGCAGGATATGCACAGCAGGCATTCCCAGGTAAAATGGAATCAATGTTAGACAAAGCACAATGCCAGGCCTACAAACGCATCTTCAAACTGCCTACATACACACGAAACAGCCTATTCGCTTAGAATTCGGACTGAAGCAACAAAGTAAAGCATGCTTGGGAACGCACGTGAAAAATTACTATCAAGCAAGTCCTAACAGCTCCGGCCGGAAGCCTAAAGAGCATGCTGAAGCCAAACTAGGGGGGCGGGATCAATTAACCCGTGGCAACGTTACACGGAGGAAGCAGTGGAAACTTTGGGATTAGCAACTGAAAATTGGGACCAGGGGTCGATAAATTATCTGGCCATCAAAAAGTCAATTATTAAACAATGTTACCAACTGTCGCATAGAAGTGATCTAGCAGAATATGCAACAGGAAGAGGTTCACCATGGCTGATAGCATCATATTCAGGGAGCAAAATCCAGCCCTATCTCAATCAAGCTCTGGGAAGGATAGCACTAAAAAACATTGTATGGGCCAGACTAGTGCCCCTCCCAATTAAAGAATTAAACCCCAGGTGGAAATCCCTTGAACACAAAATCAGATGTAGAATCTGCAACTTTAAATATGAATCTCTGCTACATTTGATTTGTTGTTGTCCCGGTATGTTGCAGTCCCTTCAGAAGCTTTTAAAACAAAT
This sequence comes from Lissotriton vulgaris, assembly GCF_964263255.1. Classification (NCBI taxonomy): domain Eukaryota; kingdom Metazoa; phylum Chordata; class Amphibia; order Caudata; family Salamandridae; genus Lissotriton; species Lissotriton vulgaris. Next base: position 234,252,426 of record NC_141690.1, on the reverse strand, counting down.
ATGGCTGCGTAACGGGGTCCGGACAGGGAAAGAAGCAACCTCGGTTATCTTTTCCTGCACCATACCGCAAGACTTGGCCAGATTTGGGAGATACATGGCCGTGTTGCGTCTTAGGCTTATGGAAGAAGAAGGGCCAGGCAATATAAAAGGCAACCTGGTTTGTTAAACAAGTATTCTCCAACAATTAGATCGAAAAGATGCCGTGTTTTATTATTATTAAATCTCAGTATCAGTATTAAATGTGCAAAAAGGTTGAACCAACAATTTTTTACCATTTTACCAATGTACATGAACATATGTTCTTACTTGGTTACCTGTATCAAATTTGCAAAAAGGTTGAACTGACAATCATTTGCCGATTTATAAATGTATATAATATATCTCCTTATTCGGTATTGATAATGTTGTTTGTAAACCAATTTTTATAGGAATGTCTTTCTTTTAAACAATTGTTGTTCTAATCTTCTTTTAATATTGTATGTAAGTCATATTGCAAATGGTTTTAAGTAACTGTGCAATACAAAATAAAATATTCATTGATTCATTGATTCATTCATTCCGGTTCTAGTCTTGTGATTCTGAGGTATGGTGGCCAGAGCTAGCTGGGCAGAGCGGAGGTGTCTGGTGGGTATGTGGAGTGAGAGGCGGTGGTTCAGGTATGCTGGTTGTGCGTCATGGAGGGCTTTGTAAGCATGTGTGAGGAGCTTGAAAGTGATTCTTTTGTTGACTGGGAGCCAGCGAAGATCTCAGAGGTGTTTGATGATATGGCTGTGGCGGGGGATGTCGAGGACAAGTCTGGCTGCGGCATTTTGAATATTCTGTAGTTTCCTGAAGAGTTTCTGGAGTGCGTTGCTGTAGTCGAGTCTGCTGATGATGAGTGCGTGGGTGACTGTTTTTCTGGATTCGGTGGGGATCCATCTGAATGTCTTTTGAAGTAGGTGAAGCATGTGGAAGTAAGATAAAGAGACAGCGTTAATCGGACAGTTCATTAAGAGAGAGGAGTCCAGTATGATGCTGAGGTTTCGTGTGTGGTCGGTGGGGGTGTCCGGGATTCTCAATGCGGAGGGCCACCAGGAATCATCCCATGCTGAAGGGGTGAGTTCCAGGATGAGGACTTCGGTCTAGTCCGAGTTGAGTTTAAGGGAACTGTTTTTCATTCAGGTGGCAACAGCCTTCATCCTACTGTGGACGTTGTTTTTGGTGGTTGAGGGTTTGTTAGTGAGGGAGAGGATCAATTGGGTGTTGTCGGCGTAGGAGACAATGTTGAGTCCGTAGTTCCTGATGATGGCCCTGAGTGGGGCCATATAGATGTTGAGGAACAGAGGTAGCCTGACTTGCTGTGTTCGACCGGTGAGGAAGGAGTGGATCCAGTTCAGGGCCTTTTTGCGGATGCTGGCATTGTGGAGTCTCATGATTAGGGTGCGGTAGGAGACAGTGTTGAAGGTGATCGAGAGGTCCAGAAGGATGAGGGCTGCGATTTCGCCCTGGTTGAGGAGGGAGCGGATGTCATTGATGGCGGCGATAAGTGCCGTCTCAGTGCTGTGGTTTCTTCTGTAACCGGATTGGGAGATGTCCAGGGAGTGGTTTGCTTTGATGAACTCGGAGAGGTGTGGGTTGATGGCCTTCTCGATGATATTGGCTGGGAGGGGGAGCAGGGAGATATGTCTGAAGTTCTTGAGGTCTGTTGGTCAGCAGATGGTTTCTTTGGCAGAGTGTTGATCTGAGCGTGTTTCCAGTCATCAGGGAAGGTGGTGGTTTCGATGGAGCAGTTGATGGTGTAGCGGAGATCGGGGCGATGTTGGTGGCTGCTCTACGAAAGATGTAATGTGGGCATGGGTCAGAGGAGGCTCCGGAGTAGATGTTCTTTATTTTCTTGAGAGTATTGTCTGTGGTGAGCGGGGTCCAGTTGATCAGGATCTGTTGGGGTGCGGTGTGATTGTGTGCGGTGGTGTCGGGCTTGGTGGGAGAGTCTTGGGTGTTGAAGCTTTCATAGATCTGCCTGATCTTGTGGTGGAAGAAGGCACCGAGTTTGTTGCAGAGGTATTGGAAGGGTGGGACGTCTGTGGTCTTGCATTGGTGGTTATTCTGTCCTGGGGGGCTGTTTTTTAGTGGTTTTGAGGAGCAGGTGGTGTGCTGTAATTGGGGTTTGAAGGTTGTGTGGGTTTCTGGGGTTTTGTTCCTCCATTTCTTCTCTAGTCATCTGCAGGTGCGTCTGGACTTGTGAAGGGCTGGAGTAAATCAGCTGGCTTTCTTGGAGTGGTGCCTGCTGGGTGCCTTCTTCAGGGGAGCCAGGGTGTCAGAGCAGCTGGAGATTGGATTGGAGGTTGCGTGCTGTGGTATTGGCATTGGCGGCTGCCGACTGTGTGGTGGTGCTGAGGGAGGTGGTAAGCTGTTCTTCAGTGACCTTGTTCCAGCTGTGGCCGGGAGGTTGGAGGGGTGGGCAGTGAAGGCTTTGATGTACGGTGGGTTTTGTGAAGGCAAATTGCACGCAGTGGCAGTCGGTCCAGAGGAGTTGGGTGGTGTGGCTGTAGGTGACGTTTCTGCTGGCGGAGAAGACGGGGTCGAGCATGCGTCCTGCTGCGTGGGTTGGAGCAGTAACTAGCTGCTTGAGTCCTACGTTGGCGAGGTTCTCCAGAAGGAATGATGAGTTCTGGTCATTGGGGTTGTCCAGGTGAAATTTGAGGACACTGAGCAGGATTTAATTGGTTGATGAGAGAGCCTGAGGGGCGATGAAGTTGACGTTGGTTTGGTGAAGGGCGGACGGAGGCCCGGTAGTCTTTAGAAGAGGGTGCCGCAGAGGGTGATGTTGGAGTTGGTCTGGATCTGGAAGTGGAGGTGTTCCATTGTTGACATTGGGTCATCTGATTGGGAGGTCAGGCGCAGGGTGTTTTTGTGGACGATGGCGATGCCTGCTTCTGGTCAGTTGGCGCGGTCCTTGGGGGTGATCTTGTAACCATTGGGGATGGCGGTGGCAATGACCGTGCTAGAGCTGGGGTTTTCCAGTTTTCCGTAAGGAAGGCGATGTCGGGAGAGACTGAGTCGAGGAGGTCCCAGATATCTGTGGCATGTTTCAATTTTGTCAGCTTCCACTAATTATTTGTTCACTTCTTTCTATGGTGCTCACAGTCCTTCACATTTTCCATTGTGTTTGTGTTTTTTATTGTCTCATTACTGAATTTTTTATAATGATGGGTTTGTTCATCTAGGCGCAAAGACTGAAGGACTGAAGAAAGACACATATCCTGAAACACATAACTTGAGATACACAGCACTGGCTGCACCAATAATAGTGAATACTAAAGACTTTCAACAAATGTGAGTGTTATCAGGCACTGCATTTATTACAAAGCATCTAGATAAAATTGTGGGCTGGTATGCCAGCAGTGTTTGTGATTGGCTTCTCACTGAGCTGTTGGCTTGGCCAGCTCTGGGATACTCCTGTGATCTGGGAGTGGTACTAAACCTTAGGATTGTGATCAGCATTGCCAGCCCCCCCCCCAAATTTTCCTTGTTACTCTCAACTGAAGAAGGACAACAATTCTGAAACATGTGTCTAGAGATGTGCAGCACTGGATGCACCAACAGTGGTGAATACTACAGACTTTCAACTGGAGTGAGAGTGAGTGTTATCATGCACTGCATTTACTACAATTTACTACAATTCATCTGGGCTACTATCTGGGATTCAACTACGCTGTGGAGTGGTACAGAAACCTGAGAAGACTCTGAACAGCATTGCCAGCACTCCAAATGTAAGTTGTTACTCTCTACTGGAGAAGAACTGAGATCCTGAAAATCTTGTTTAGAGATACACAACACTGGCTGCACCAAAAGTGGTGAATACTACAGACTTTTAACTGAAGTGGGTGCTATCATGCACTACATTTACCACAATGCATCTGGGTGAATTGTATGTTCCCTTCCCCTTTTTATGTGTTTTCTTCACTACTTCTTATTGCTGACCTGTCCTTTCATCTAGGCCCGAAGTAAGTGGGTGAGAACCCACTCCTCTGACTTTTCTGTCTCTTATTCAAGTCTAGTTGACTGATTTTCTGTTTATTTAGTTGAACAACGCTATATTAGACTTTGAATGTTCTCTGCACACAGTGTCCCTTTCATGTTGTCACACCTGCCCCCTTAGTAAGTTTTCATTTCTTTCTGACCCGGGCAGCACTGAGTTGTCTTGTTTACTGTCCTCTTCCTATCTGTGAATCGATTCCATGCTGCCTTTGCTAGCCCTGCTCCTGTGAGACGCTGCTTTATTTTGTTCGCTCTTGTCTATTACATTGTAGTTATCTTTCTGCTTGATATGATTTCCTCTATGCCGTTACCATATGCGTGTATTTTATTGTTTCAGGATGTGAGACTGGAGTGTTTATCACATTTCCCTATTTCCCTCACGAGCGTTTGCATCACTTAATGTGTCACAGTGTTTGGTCTGATGGGGTGACGTCACATCGCTTGTAACCAGCTGCTAACACCAGTGCCAGGTGGAATGCGGACATCCCTTAGGCCACAGGCAGTGTTGTTCTATTGGTGTTTAGTGTCAGGACACCCCACCTTCATGGGAGAAGTTACATTACCTTCAGGATGCAGACAATTACTCCCTAGGTTTATGGAACAGTGAGAGCCTATCTCGCGAACACCATGTCTCTTTACTGCCTCCGGTCTTGCCACATATTGCTTTCACAACTTTTATGCCACTTAATGAGCACTAGTCTGTGCTAACATGAGAAATGCATTAGTCCTCTTGCTGTGCAGTCATTAGTCATATCTTCTTGCAAGACTGCACGTCTTTTGTGCTGGAAACCTCACCCACACAGTGTGGCATGTTTCATTAGCCCTTCTCTCATCTGGCACTGGGAAATCCTCTGTCCATTAAATGCACTCAGCCTGGCTCTGTTGCCTGGTTGTCCTCTGGTGTTTGGGGTGGTCATTGCTCCCTTTTCCCAGTCACTGTTTTGGTCAGTCTACCCCACAACTGAAAATCACAAGTCTTGCAAGATGAACTCTTCCAGTTTGAGAAGTCATCATCTTTCTGCAGATGGGTCAGTCAGAGGTTTAGTATGGGGCCAGTGGAAGCCCAGGTCTGTATGCTCTAATACCAGACTACAGTAGCAGGTGAAAAAGTGGGTGCCTCAGCTCCCAAAATGATGTACTGCAACCAGCTGTTAACGAGATTCAGGCCGCTAAAATGTGGAACCCCTTAGATCCAACTTCAGGTGCTTAAACCATTTCCAGCTTTCACCTTAGTAAACAATTAGAGCTGTTACTGGTCTTCTCTTGAACTTGGTCCAGTCCAAACAGAACATATTTATCATTTAATTATAAAATACTTAACTTATTTTGAGTTTCAGAAATAATATAATATTACATTGCCTATTTTGAATTTTAAAAATATTGTAGTATTAAATTCTTTTTTAAATTCAAAATAGGTTATTAAACATTTCTAAACTAAACATTAGATAGGTTCTATTTCTATGTGTTTTTACTATTAATTTACATTTATTTATATTTATAGCTATTTTAAAAAATCTAATTTAATTTACCATTATTTCCTACGAGGTTTTATTTTAAGTACCTTGGTCAATTATTTTCTATGGCAGGTTGTTGCAGTTTCAGTGGTTGGCCAAGTGTTGTGTTGAACTTACTACACAAGAGTAAGTTAAAACAAAAGTATAAGTTACTACAAAGTGCAGTTTGTGAATACCAAAAAGTAATAAACTTACTCCTAAGTGTAAACTTTCTCCAAAGTGTAAACTTACTCAAAAGTGCAGTTTGTGAGTCAGGCCCTCTGAGATAGTTTCCAATTAAAAAAAAGACACGGTGATGTGATCCAAGTGTCTCTGGATGCCACATCTCCAAGGAGAGATGTGGGGTCTTTCAGCAGTGGACATTTGACGGTCATGCTGAGGACCAACAAGAGAGGCAGCAATAGCGGGGACTGAAAATGAGTTAAAATTGTGCTGAGCTGTTGTAATCTAAGTCTGTTTAAGGTCTAGGCGCTCAACCACTTTACAAGTGCATAAATCTGAGCCTAGCACTTAACTTGTAAACTAACAGAGTTCCTTTTATTATATCACTCACCTCTTACCTTCTTGCTGCACTGCTGCCTTCTCCTGCCTTCACCTTTCAAGGAATGCTGATCAGGAGGTAAGCGAGTTGCAAGGGATATTCTATGTTTTCCAGTATTTCTACTGTTTCTCAATAAGTTTTGAGGTAGCTGATTAGGGACAGTTTTGCAGTCTATAGAATCTGCTAATCTACTAAGACCCTATTTGCAAGCAAATAAGTGAAGAGAGAAGGATAGAAGCTGCCTCTGGGGAGACTGCCCATGCCATCCGGCAATCACCTGCTGCACGTCGCAATTAACCGCATCTTCCCATGGGATGGGACAAAGTGTAGCCTCATTGAGGGGTCACAGGCTCACCGGGAGCCTGGATTACCTCAAAACCCAGCAGCTACAGTCAGGTTTTCTCAATGTGGATCCCTGCACACCCTTCTGTTGGATTACAGATCGCGGTGCCACCACACTGAGCTTCCACATCACGTCAACACTTATCAGGGCCTAACCAGCTTCACCGTGGTTGCGCGACTGCATTGTGTGATGCGCGCTGCCATGGTACTGCAGGGAAGCATGGGAGGCGCAAGGGAGGACGCAGCACAGCTAAACACATTCATCATCTTACATGCTTTCAGTTTGTTGAGTCTTAGGTGCTGCCATTGTGTCACCGTGTGTGGATCTAGACCTTTCATCACTGTCACAAAAGTGGGATTCTAATGGTTCATCTACAAGCCTGGAATTGTAGGCCCCACTTATCACCCTCAGTGCTACTGTAAAGTAAGGATGGGGTGAGCTGAATTGGGTCAATAATTGATGAACCATTGTAAGTATGAGAGGGCTCTTATTTGCAATATTTAAACAAAGTCTAACCTGTGAGCTATTTTTTAAATCTCTTCAGGACTTGAAATGAGCAGCTCCCGCTCCCTCTCCAGTCTATCTCATCAACTGAGACACCCTGCTCTCAGAGAACAACAAGCCCAAACGTCTGCTTGGGCTTGTACGCAGCTGAGAGAGAAATCAACCAGCGGTTGCACGCTAGCACCCTTATCCGATACCACAAAGTTCAGAGAATTCCCAGGGGGTTACGCATCCCACTGAAATCTACCCTTTGCAAAAATAACTCACGGTTCACCGAAAAATGGTGCGGAATTTTAAATGAATGTTCCGTCGACTTGATCCTCCTAATAGTTGAAGAACTTTCTAAAATGCTTGAGGAACTAGAAAATGAAGTGACCCAGTTAAAGCAAGAATTAAGCAGCAAGTTAACCCCTGAAGAATGGCACAAAACATTAGAAGATATCAACACTCAATTAGACAGGTACACGAAGGAAATCAATGAAAGAAAACTAAGAAAATTCAAAAGAGACACAGTAGACTACAAACTAGGTGAAGTTTATAACCGGGCCGAGATTATGCAGCCAGGCAGAAGACAACAACGACCTCATCACAATAGATCAACAGAAGGTGAAACTTCTTCATCAGATGACTCATCTCGTACTGGTCCCTCGCGGGAGACTCAGCGTCAGACTCCCCGACACACAGATAGCCAACCGACAACCTCCTCTTCTACACACCTGACAACAACTACCTTGTCTTTTTTAGGCCAAGGCACCGACCAAATCGGCGATCCAGGAGGGCACAGTTCATTAGACTCTCAACAACCAGTGGCGAAATCGACACGGAGTCACAAAACTTACAGCCATATGTATCAAGCCTTTTGCGATTCGTTAAGGCCGAAATTCGCTGAATTTCGGCCTTAGCGAATTGCAAACGGCCTTTTTACCGATTTTTGAATGTATGAAAAAATAGCAAAATAAGGAATCGCAAAACATTGCGATTCCTTATTTTGCTTAAGCATTTAAGGAATCGCAAATTTGCGATTCCTTAAATGCTATGTATGAAGCTTTTCCAAATTGCAATTTCAGGTTTAGAAATCGCAAATTACCACCAACTTGTAGTTGGTGGTAATTTGCGGTTTCTTGTAAATATGCACAATTGTGCACTTGTGAGGGTGGCATATGACGCACATACATGCCCATTGGGCATGTATGTGCGCCATATGCACACACATGTAATTTACAGGGGGCAGCAGGGTGTCCTTGAGACACCCCTGCACCCTTGAAATAATTCTCAAATTGCGATTAGCAAATTGCGAATTCGAAAATTGAGAATTATTCACAGTCATTTCTATAGGCCTCCTGGCCCATAGAAATGAATGGGAAATTATTCCTTATTGCGAATTCGCAAATAAGGAATATTTGGAAATCATTAAAATATACCGATTTTGTACATCCATACCATTTAGCGATTTCTATAGCGATTCCTTAAAATTCACTATTTAGAAATCGCAAATGGTGATGATGATACATATATCGAATATCAGTGCTGCTCAAGTGAAAGGGCATCTCTTTTGTCCCCACCTACATTGCTAATGATTTAGACACGCATGTTTGTTTTTACAAATTTTTGAGATCCTTGAGACTCAAACATTTTTTTCACCAGCACTCTTATGGGCTTAAGACCCAAAAGTTATTTCCTTGCACCTGTGAGTCATAAGATCCTTGACACTTTTGAAGTTTTGGTCCAAAAGAACCTACAAACCATTTTCCAAAATCGTCGGCACTGTGCAAATCCAACTTGTCTAAGCATGAACGACAAGCCTTAGCGCAGTTGGCAGCAAATGACGATATTGCCATCTGCAAGGCTGACAAGGGAGGTGCCCTCATCCTTGAAACCAGCTATTACACAGACAGCGTGAACACTCACTTACACGATCGTAATCTTTACATGGAAATCGATTCCGACCCTACTAAGGAATTCAAAGAAGTTCTTCAAACACTCATTGACCGAGCTGTACTATCGGGAACCATTTCAGATTGAGATAAAACTCTCCTTAAAGACCATCGCATATGGTCCCAAAAATTCACAAACACGCCTCAAGACCTCCATTCAGACCAATTGTGAGTACTCGCAACTCCATTCACGAGTCGATTGGCACTTACATCGACAAACATTTACAAGCCAGTGTTACAAGTATGTCTAGTTACATTCAAGATACCACACACTTCCTGATAAAAATCAGTAACATCCGGATAGATCCCAACCAACCAGTTATTTTGTGTACTATCGATGTTAACTCATTATATACATCCATTCCGCACAATCTCGGATTACAAACCATGGAATTCTCCCTACTGAAAACTCAGAAACCATTGGATCTTCAAGTTTTTCTCATGGAACGTATGCAATTCACTTTGCACCATAGCTATTTCAAATGCTCTGAAAAATTCTTCACCCAACTCTCTGGAGTAGCGATGGGTAATTGCGCCGCTCCGGCATTTGCTAATTTGTTCATGCACCAATACGAAACAGATCACATTTCGAGGAACCCAGATTAGCAAGAACATCTGCAGGTTTATTATCGATACATCAATGACATTTTTTTAATGTGGACTGGTTCAGAAACTCAATTCACCACAGCCATTGGCCACCTTAATCAAGTTAATGAACGCATCCAATTTACCTACACAATCAGTCCATCACAAACATCTTTTTTAGATGTCGACATCAGAATTGTGGATTACAAATTGGAAACATTAATTTATATGAAGCCTACAGATCGAAATAATTACCTGCACTTTACCAGTTCCCACCAAATGAGCCTGAAGAAACACTTACCCTATTCCCCACTTCTGAGAGCTAAAAGAATAGCATCCACTGGGGAATCGTACAAAACAGACAGTTCTAAGATCATTAATAAATTCATTCATCGAGGCTACTCGAGTAACATCATCAAAACAGGGGAAGAAATAGTGCAATCCAAAGATCGCAATCAACTTTTAACCAAACAAATTCAAACAGATACTACTGAGACACGCTGTGTATTTGTTTCCAAATATTCTATCCACAGCACAAAAATCAAGCAATCTATTGTCAAACATTGGCAGTTGTTACAACTTGAACATGATTTTAACAAAATGTATCAGTCAACCTATTTTTGCCTACCAACGATCAAAGAACATCCAACAAATGCTGAAACCATGCAGCACCACCCTCACAACGTATAAAGGTACAGTCCCATGCCACAATTGTGGCAATTGCAACAGCATCATACCTGGCACAACGTTAATGCCTCCCACACAAGCGACTCCTATTCACCTTCAGGTCAATGCTACGTGTGACACTACTAATAATGTGTACCTACTCAAATGCCCGTGTGGCCGCCCATACGTGGGCAAAACTGAGCGAAAAATTAAGGTTCGACTGACTGAACATCGCAGCAACATTCAAATGAAATTTTTTAAATTGTGTGTATCAGCACACTACGTTAATGCAGCTCATAATGTTAGCTAAATTCGGTTCCTGATACTGGAGGTTGTCAAGAAAACTGAAGGCAGAGACCATAAAAAATTTCTTTTACAGCATGAACTATGTTGGATGCACAAGTTGAACTTGTTACACCCGTTGGGACTTAATGAGAGACTAGAGTATAGCAGTTTCTTGTGACTTTTTTTAACTTGTGCTGTAGCACCCTGTTCCAGATTTCTCTCTGTGTTTCCTCATTCTATTTGTTTTTTAACATAGTTTATCACCTCATTTGTTTACTCACACTGTGATCATCTGTATCTCATTCTTCCACTATATTATCTACATTCCTTTTTGTAACGCCTTTTTATTTCCCTCATTTCCCTTCTTCACAATTTTCCTAGTCTTTTATTCAGACTGTTCTCCGCCTTCCCACATTTTTTGTTTCAATCAGGGCCTTTTTCACCAACTTTTTAACTTTATACACTCTTTTCCCCTCATATTTTCATTATCAGTCATTGTAATGTTTTTTATTACACATTTCAATTGGAACTTTACTCGAGTGTTTCTCCCTGTACACATTCCACCTGCAGACCTCTTTCTGTGGCTACCTGTTTTTAGACGTCAAGTCCGTTCCCCGGGTTCGTTCACAAACATCACTTTGCGGTGGTAACTTCGGAACCTTGAGTATGGCTACTTGCATCCAGCCTACGGTAAGCGTGTTTCGCTAGTTTAATTATGGCCATTGCACTGCGTGTGCTATTTCTGAATTTCACTTAAGCACACGTTTAACACCCAGCTTATTGACTGCGGCGGCGGTTCAGCAAGCTCACGACTTGGCTCCCGCATTTAGGAGCCAGTTCGAATTTCAATGTTTGTTCCGTGCACTTTATACTTACTGGTACTCGGAGCCTCTGGCTCATCACAGCACTATCACTCAATCTCATTAAAGGACCACGTTTAACGTGCGTACACCGCTAGCTGCATGTGTACTCGGGTGTTTCTTCCCTTGTTTCTTCTTTAGCCGACACGTTATTAACTTCGCTCACCACGGTACCCGTACTTCACCTTTAGAAAGCACATTCACGCAGTCCTTCTTTCTCGTTTTTCTTAGAGCTTGTCTCCTTTTTCACCAAACACTGCCCTATCCTATGGTCACATCGTTCCTTTCACCCTCCTCCCCCCACTACAGTCGGTTTCAAGCACCTGCACGCCCAGTTGGATTAAAGATGCATTTCTCTCAGGCCTCTTGCTATACATTTTTTCCTATTTCTGTTTCCTTTTAGACACAAGTCCCCTGAAGAAGAGCCTATGGGGTTTCCTGCAAAAAACAGCAAAGTGATTACATGTTGTTACCATAGTGATTTCAATGCCATATCTTGACTACGTCAATTATTGAATCAAATATCATATGACGTAATATGATCAATTCTACTGGTTGAATTAAAACCTGAAAATACTTATTGATTGACCTACGAAGTTTTCATTGACTATTGGATACTTTGCAATTAATTTTGCCTACAGGTGTGCTCGAGTCATTATCCTTACACGCGTAAGGTTCTCTTAAGCTTTATCACTTGCACCTCACCGGACAGGAGGTGTTCACCTTGAGCACCCTAACCATAAGAAATTGAATACATTGAGTTACCTACATGGTATTAAAAAAGGAGTGCAGCGGTTTTACCTCGTTTCTCAAACGTTTGTGATGACATGACATTTATACTCTGCAGCCAGTGGCGGCTAGTGACATTTCAAAGTGGTGAGGCGTAAAAGTTTGTGATGAATAGGGGAGCGCGCAAGCCCGATAAATAAGGAGAGCTTGGGGGGCAGGGAGGTCCTACAGGATACTATCAGACTGAATACTAAGACGTGTAAAAAGTAAAAACAAGACAGCACAGCAGGCATTTTCCATCTCTGCACCCAATATCTGGAACAATATTCTCATATCCATTATCACCATCCCAACAATGCTGCCATGTAGAAAAGATTTGAACTCACTTCTTTACAGAATAGTATATCACAATGCAGTAAAAACATTACTACCAGCTACAACTCCTATCACTCGTAATAGCAAAACATATACTTTTATTGCTTGGATGTTTACTAGCCCTTCTGTTCTGTTATGTTATAGATTTGTTGAAGCGCTTAGCTGTCCCAGTCAAGGGGCGTCCCGGCGCTAACCGTTCATTGTACAGGAGACTGATAGGCGGAACGAGGAATCTTAGTTCGAAGGGAAGAGGAAGGTCTTGATGGCTCTTCTGAATAATAATGGTTCGTCAATGCAGCGAATAGATGTAGGCAGAGAGTTCCACAATTTAGCCGCTAGTAGTCAAAAGGAGCGTCCACCAACACGACAGAGTCTGAACTTAGGTATAGTCACCAGGTGTTGACCCAAAGAGCGAAGGTTGCGTTGGGGGATCTAGGGAGTTAGGAGAGGACAGAGAAGCTCAGGGCTAGTACCTTTCAGAATCTTAAATGCCACACAAAGCGCCTTGAACTGAATTCTTGATTGAATCGGTAGCCAGTAAAGGGCACTAATAGTAGCTCTGGCAGAGCATCTACGTGGGAGTCCTACAATAGCACGCGCTGCCGCGTTCTGGACTCGCTGCAGGCGTAAGATCTCAGCTTTATTAGCGCCAAGAAGTAGAACACTGGCATAGTCCAGGCGCGATAAGATAGTAGCCTGGATAATGAGCTGACGGATAGGCGCACTAAATAACCTCAGAAGTCGGCCTCCCACGCAGATGTTCAGCCAGAGCCACCATCCGCAAACTCCACTGGCTGCCTGTGGAACACCGAGTCAAATTTAAAGCTCTCATTACGATCTTTAAAATTGCCAAACAGGGAAACCCCCCTCTGCTACGAAACCTGGCCCGCCCCTATGTCCCTGGCCGTGAACTACGCTCCTCCAACCAACTTCTCCTGAAAGTACCCAGAACAAAGCTCTGCCGTACTGGAGGCCGTTCCTTCGGCGTCCTCGGTCCCAAACTTTGGAACGATCTTCCTCTCAGCATACGCTCCATAGATTCTCTCTCTGTCTTTCGTAAGGCAATTAAGACCCTTCTCTTCCCTGCCTCATAGGCTACCTCTCAGCCTGTCCAGGAAGAAGTGTGTTTGTCTCTCAGCGCCGGGACGCCCCATTGCTGGGGTAGCTGTTTGCGCTTCACCAAATTTAGAATAGAATAGAATGGGACGGAGGCCCATCTACAGGCCCACACAAGTCGCTGCCACTTTCTTCGTGTGGTACTGAAATTTGAGGTCCGGATCCAGCCAAACTCCCAGGTTCTTAACCTCTGGCTTGGGTATAGGTATGGTGCCTAAGGAAGCGGGCCACCAATGTTCATTCCAGAAGGAGATGTTCTTCCCTACCAGCATCACTTCTGTTTTTGTGGCGTTCAATTGTAAACAGTTGTCAGCCAACCAGCGGGCGACTGCAGTCATCCCATCTCTAAACCTCGTGGCAGCAGCGGAGGGGCCTTCGGTCAAGGTGATAACCAGCTGAGTATCGTCAGCGTACGATACCAGTGTTAGGCCCCACTCTCTTGCTACAGCCGCAAGAGGTTGTACATAAAGGTTGAACAACGTCGGGCTCAACGCAGAACCCTGCGGAACACCTTGACGAATGGAATGAACTTGAGATAAAAAAGGTGGTGCCGACACCCGGAAGGATCTATCCGACAAAAAGGCACAGAACCATTCCAGAGCTTAGCCAGTGATCCCGATGGTCTCCAAACGGTACAACAAGATGTCATGGGACACCGTGTCAAAGGCAGTGCTGAGATCTAATAGTATAAGCGCTGCACTCTGACCGGCGTCAAGAGTAGATCTTAAATACTCAGTGGAGACTAGCAGGGCGGACTCGGTACTGTGACCCGGTTTGAAACCATTTTGCGACGGGTCCAGGATGTTATTGAGGGTCATGTGCCGAGATAACACCTCGTTCACGTGGGCCTCTGCCAGCTTGGAGACCCATGGGAGGAGGGAGATCGGCCTAAAGCTCTCAGGCAAAGAGGGATCAAGTGTGGGCTTTTTAATAATAGGAGAAACCAGAGCCTGGGGTACTATAGCCGTGGTAAATGATAGATTGAGTATCTGACCTAGAGGTTTTTGTACAAGCTCCATAGATTCTAGAAACTGAGCTGGTCTCATAGGGTCGGATGGAGAACCGGTTTTGACCTTCTTACAAAGTTTCCTAAGATCGTCACATGAAATCTCAGGTATCATGGTCAAAATAGAGATCCCTTCCCTAACCGTGACAGGACTCGGAGTGGGGGGAGACTGAGGAAATGTGGCGTAAATTTTCTGCACTTTGTTCGTGAAGAAAGAGGCCAGCTCCTCACATTGCTGTGCCGAGTCTACATGGGAAGTTGAGGTTTTAGTGTTCCTCAGATCTTGTACAATCTTAAGGATGTACTTCGTGGGATGGCAGAGCCATGTTGATAATGCTTGATTTGTCGCGGCCTTTGACACCGTCCCCCATGAGGGTTTGCTCGTCAGACTTCATGAGATCGGTCTGAGGGGGACGGTGCTTAGCTGGTTTAGATCTTTTTTTGGCTGGCCGCCGACAAACGGTCTGGGCCTCCTTTAGCTCTGCTGAGATGCCGCCATTGGGAGTCGGAGTCCAGCAGGGCTCTGTGTTGAGCCCGACTCTATTTAACATCTTTATGACCCCTCTGGCGGCCCTGGCTGAGTCTTTCGGGGCCCAGATCGTATCCTATGCCGATGACACCCAGCTTCTCTTTACCTGTGGGAAAGGAGAGGATTTCGATGGAGAGAGTATCCGTGAGTGCCTTGGGGCTGTTTTCGAATGGCTCCAACTGAACAGCCTCAAGTGCAACTCAGGGAAATCTGAGGTACTCTTCTTCGGCTGTCAATCCGATCCAGACTGGCAGGTATGGTGGCCCGCTGATATGTCTCCCCGGTGCGATCGTCTCAGTTGGCCAAGAATTTGGGGATTAAAATTGACAACGGCCTGACTTTAAGATCTCAGATCCTTGCCCTCACTAGCACCTGTTTTGGTATCCTCAGGATGCTTCGGAACTTTTTTCCTTTGCTATCTGAGGACCATAGGAGGACTACAGTACAGGCCTTAATTGGTTCAAGATTGGACTACTCCAACGTCCTATACCTTGGCCTGCCGGAGTATCTCCTGCAACGGATGCAGGTGGTCCAGAATGCGGCAGCGCAAGCCATTTTTGGCCTGCACAGGCGAGTCAGAGTCTCTGGCCTGCTGCAGTCTCTCCATTGGCTGCCTATCCGGAAGCGGATAGTTTTTAAAGCCCTGACTCTTGCACACAAGGCCCTCTACGCCTCGGGGGCTAAATACCTTCAAAGGAGGCTCGCCTTTTACCGTCCGTCACGATCTCTGAGATCAGAGTCGCTGTTTCTTGCCACTGTTCCTCGTGTGAAGAAGGCCCGCATTGGAGGTCGCTCCTTTAGGTCCCGGGCTCCACAGCTTTGGAACTCTCTGCCCCTGACACTGCGCAGTACCTCGAATTTGCTGGCCTTCAGGAAAGGCCTGAAAACTTGGCTTTTTGCCTCTTAGACTCCCTTTTATTTTGCTGACTCCGTTTTCTTAATTCTCTGTGTTGTGTTTGTCTTTTTCAGGTTGTCAATAAAGCGCCGGGACACTCTTTCCGAGTAGCCGAGCGCTATAAAAGACACAATTAACATTAACATTAACAGAACTGGCTTTAATATTTTCGGCGTAGAAATTTGCTCGTGCCGTACAGATCATTTTGTGGTAGTGTTTCAGTTTGGCCAGATACACTATTTTAAGATCACTTTCATAGTTCCTTCTCCAAATCCTCTCGGCTCTTTTACACTCCTTTCTAAGTGCTCTAAGAGCATCTGAGAACCAAGGGTTGGAGAGCGAGCTGCGCCCCCTGGTCCATCTGGCAGGGATGAGAGCATCAAGCTCCCCCCAATCCAGTTACAGAAGGCGGTGTATGCGGCCTCAGGATCAGCCAGATCTTCCTCAAAGGTCTCTCTCAAATAGGCATGAAAATTGTTTAAGTTGAGTTTGTGCCAGGGTCTTTTGAGCATTAGAGTGGACTTGACTGTCTTAGGAGGTTGTATTAGCATCCAGCTAGCTTTGATCAAGAAGTGGTCAGTCCAGCCCATGGGTACAGGATGCTCAATCTGGACGTCAGGGATATTGGAAAAGACAGGGTCCAGTATGTGTCCTGTTACATGAGTGGCGTCCTGCACCAGTAAGTCCAGTTGGAGGGCTGCCAATTCTGCAATCAGGTTACAGATGGCCTGATCCGACTTATGGTCGAAATGAAGATTCAAGTCACCTAGGATAGAGAAGTTGCCAGACTTCATTACTAATGAGCTGACTAGCTCTAACAGGGCTTCACTAAATTTGGGGGCATGACCTGGGGGGCGGTAAATATATAAACCAGAAAAGGTAAAATGCGGGCTTATATCTAGTCTAAAGCGAGCACATTCAGAGCCACACAGTTTCTCCTCTGTAAAGAAGCAGGGATATTGTGCTCTGTAGATGACCGCTATCCCGTCACCCCTAGAGTCGCGATTAAGGGTCTTAATCAAGTACTCCTCCGGAAGGGATAGACCAATTATCCCTGTCATGTCGTCCCGCAGCCAGGTCTCACAAATAAAAAGAACTTTGGGAGATTCGTCTCTAAGCAAAGAGTGGACTTCCATGTAATGTTTGGCTAAAGAGCGCACAATTAGCTGATAAACAGTATATTGTGTTTGGCTTTCTAGGACTTTAGATGTCCGTATCCCAGAGGGGGTACACGTGGAAAAAGCACATGTCTGACATTTCATCCTTGACTCACCTAGTTGTGACGGCAGTGCTGCGCAGGCAGTTGCACTAGGCTTTAAGTGCAGGAGTTGCTCTCTGTCATACTTATAACAGGGGAGCATGTCCCGACCAGGGGAACTGGCGAGGGGCGATGGACTGGCGATGACGGGCGCAGACGGGCTTGCCTTTGGCGCGCCTTCGGCGTGCCGCCGGCGCGCCCGCTGTGCCTGCCCGCTGCGCCGTCTGGTCCATAAGCACATGATATAGGGTAAGTGAAGCACAACCTCAGTAAGTGGTTGTGCTTATTTTGGTGAATCTGGCAAGCTTGTCATAACCCTTTCCTTCCCTTTATCAAAACACTACATGCAGCATGCTCTGCACATCTTGACATTTTTTCACTAACTGTAGCCCTTGGTTTCCATCAGTCACAGAAAATCCATGACAGATGACATTTTAATCCTGAACAGTTTCAGAGGCTGGCCATTAAAATTATAGTAAATAAAATCAAGGTCATTAAGAGACTTTGCATTTCACAAGAAAGCAGAGCAGAATTTACTTTTCTCCAGTTGAAATCTGCCACGCTGGTAACAACAAATTTGACAGCACTGCCACTGACGGAACAGTACACAGATCGCAAAACGTTTGAAAGTGTTTAAAACGAAACTTCTAACAAAGTCCCATTGCTTTTTTTTAGATTTGTAGGTGAGGTCACGGAGTGTATTACGAGATGGTAGATTAAAGCGTGTATTCAGAGGCAGTACCGTGGTCCCTTCTTAAAACAAAACCCGGGCATCACGAAAACACAAATTCTCCACATTCAAGAGTCCAGGACCCACACACTTTAGTGGGTTATGTGTCGTTACAACGAATTCCGTTGCAACGCATGCCTTTACCACGCATACGTTAAAACTGATTGCTTTTTTTACGCATAATCTTTCCCACGAATATTCCTTTACCACGCATAGATTAACAACGATTTTCGTTGTTAATTTATGCATGGTAAAGGCATACTCTTGGGAAAGGTTATACCCCTCCCCTGTACCCTTACGTGTCCCCCAGCCCCCAAACCTTTGAATATTTACCCCTGCCCTTAACCCTCAATCTTTTTTATTTTTTAATTCCCCTTACCTCTTCACGTCGTTGTTTCTTCGCCTTCATCTTCCTTGATGATGTTCTATGTTGTAAAGAGGAAGCAGAAGTTTCTTTCTGTTTCCTCTTTAACAACGCCGTTTTACTTCGTGATGTCTTTTTTTTGGGGGGGGGGAGGGGGACCTGCTTAACCCCCCTTTTTATTCTCACTTTTTTTTTGATTGGGTAGGCCCCCGATGCCCCCCTTTTTTTTTGCATTTACCACACATGCCCTTACTACGCATCTCGTAGTAAAGGTATTCGTGGTAAAGACTTCTGTGGTAACCACGCATGCGTTCTAATGCATGCGTGGTAAAGCCTTTCGTGGAAACAGCCGCGTTGTAGTGGCCGTTTCCCACTTTAGTGAATACACAGCCCGGGCCTGTAAGAACAGTGGGGTTGCTGAAAGGACGGTCTACCTTTCACGCCCTCACACCGCATCCCGCCTTTTCTCCTACCCTACCATTACCCAGTGTCCATGCGCCCACCTCTTACCTGTGGCCAACAACAGCTTGTGAAGAAGGAATGCGGCAGCAGACAGCAGTGCACCCAGTTCTGAGAGCCCGCCCGGTCAGGTAGAGGGTTTTCTATCACTTTCGCCAGGAGTCTGAGCCCAGCCCTGACATGGTGCTGCCCAGTACTGGTGCTGCCGCCTGCCGGGATCCTGTGCTGGGAAGGAGAGAAGGCGACGATTACGATGTCCCCATGGAAGAAAGAGGTAGCGTACTGCACCTCTTCCGCACATCCGCACCAGCTCAGCAAGTGGGCTCTGGTTCTGGGCTCCTGCTTAGATCCAGGAGGCACCAGAAGGGCGAGGAGAAAAAGCCCAGCCACCAGTGCATGCTGCCACTGCCACGCCCAGCGTCAGGCATACAAGGCTGCAGCCAATCCTGATGCTGGCTCTGCTGTCACAACAGTGCCTTGATTGGCTGGGGCAAGGGACAGCAACGCTCATTACTGAGCCCGGAGACTGCGGCTATGAGTCACTCCGGGCTCCAGTATCCTGCAGGGGGGCTGGCCAGAGAGAGGTCGCTGTCCTTACCGGACATGCACATTTAGGCCCCTCTAACAGTGTGTTCTGTCTGTCAGTAATATGCTCCACCCCCTCAGGGCAGCACTGGAGGATTCTTAAGGGACCTGCCTCCTCATGCCTGAAACCGAAACCGGCCTGCAGCAGAAATGCCTAACACGTTCTAAATGTTTAGGACTTTTACTGGAATTTACCTGAGGGCCACGGGGGCTAAAATATCAGGGGGGCAACGCCCCAACGCTCTAAAGGGACACGACGCCACTGTCTGCAGCACTGCCTGGACCTAGACTGTTCTCTTAATTTTTATGTTCTGCAGATTTGTAGAGCACATTATCACCCAGAAGGGTATCCTGGTGGTGAGCAGGTGTGAGTCTGACCACACTAAGGGCCTTGTGGGACTACCCAAAAAGCCAGGTATTCAGCTTCTTGTGGAATTCAAAAGGTGAGGAGGAGGGTCTTATAGGTATCAGCAAGTCATGACATGCGTTAGGGGCAATGCAGGAGAAGGCTCGACTGCCAGATCTAGTTTTTCATATGTGTGAGATTTGTGTAAGCAGGGGTCTGGCTGAGCAGAGGTGTCTGTAAGGTTTATGAAAGCAGATGTGATTGTTGACATATGCTGGGCCAGTGTTATGTAGTGCTTGAAGGTGTGAGTGACAAGTTTGAATTGTGCTCGTTTGTGAATGGGATCCAGTGGATCTTCTTCAGGTGTGGTGTGATGTCAGTGTGGCATGGGAGGTTGAGAGTTATTCTGGTTGCTGAGTACTAGATGGTCTATATCCTTCTGGTAAGATTTTTGTTGATCCTGGCATTGATGGCGTTCCCGTAGCCCAATTCGTTTGTGACTAGGGTGTACATGATGATTTTCCGGGTGCTGATTGGGAACCATCTGAAAATCTTCCTCAATAAGTTCAACGCATGGAAGCATGATGCGGTGATGGCATAGATTTGGGTGGCCATGTCGAGGTTGCTATTGCTGGTGATCCAAAGGTTCTTGGCGAGGGTGGTGGGGGTGGGTGTCAGTCTTAGCTCTGTTGGCTACCAGGTGGAGTCCCGCGGTGACGTACTCTTCCAAAAGATTACAATTTTGGTTGTGTCGGTGTTCATCTATTAACAGTCGGTCTTCATTCAGTGGGCAACTTTCAGTCCGCAGGCTTTGAACTTGATCTGGGTACTGGGTGTCTTGCTTGTGAGGGAGAGAATGTTCTCCATGTCATTGGCGTAAGAGAGGATTGTGATTTTAGAGTGAATGATGCTGGCTAGAGGGATCATGTATGTGTTGAAGAGGGTCAGGTTTAGATAGGATCCTTGTGGAACTCCACAGGTGAGGTCACGGGCGTCCCAGGTATACAGTGCCAGGCTGACTGACTGGATCCTTCCAGTCAGGAAGGAGCAGGTCTATTAGAGAGCATGTCCTGGGATTCCAATGTCATTTAGGCATTGGACGAGGATGGGGTGGGACACTGTCAAGTACTGCAGAGAGATCCATGAGAGATCCATGAGAATGAGGGCCGTTGAGTCTCCTGTGTCCAGAGTCTTCTGGATGTTGTCTGTGGCGGCGATGAGCGGTCCAAAAGGGGGTGGTGATGGACGGAGCATCTGAATCAATCAAACACTCACACCCAGTCAAGAGATCTGGGTTTAATCCATCACCGTTCTTTAGCCCACTCTGCCACCCCAGTTCAGACATGGCTAGATGCAAATCAGTCTGACCCTGTGCCTCATGGGAACAGTCCAGCCCGAACTGCCAAGCCATGTATTCCCTGGACCGGAAAGAAGCTTCCGAGGACCGGTTTCTGGCATTCCAGCCGTCTTCAGCCCCGGTTTCTGGCATTCCAGCCGTCTTCAGCCCGGCTTGCTTGAATCCAGTGGCACTTCAGCCCGGCTTGCTTGAATCCAGTGGCAAAGTGAGCAAGGGACTCACGTCTGAGCATACCCTGCCACACTTATGGAGGCCAAAAGCGGTACAGATGGACGGAGCATCTGAATCAATCAAACACTCACACCCAGTCAAGAGATCTGGGTTTAATTCATCACCGTTCTTTAGCCCACTCTGCCACCCCTGTTCAGACATGGCTATATGCAAATCAGTCTGACCCTGTGCCTCATGGGAACAGTCCAGCCCGAACTGCCAAGCCATGTCTTCCCTGGACCGGAAACAAGCTTCCGAGGACCGGTTTCTGGCATTCCAGCCAACTTCAGCCCGGCTTGCTTGAATCCAGTGGCAAAGTGAGCAAGGGACGAACGTCTGAGCATACTCTGCCACACTTATGGCGGCCAAAAGCGGTACAAAAGGAGGTGGTGATGGACGGAGCATCTGAATCAATCAAACACTCACACCCAGTCAAGAGATCTGGGTTTAATCCATCACCGTTCTTTAGCCCACTCTGCCACCCCAGTTCAGACATTGCTATATGCAAATCAGTCTGACCCTGTGCTTCATGGGAACAGTGGCGGCGATGAGGGCGGTTTCCATGCTGTGGTTGGGTCTAAAATCCGACTGACACTCATACTGCATTTGCACATGCAGACCTTAATCTAAATAAATGCACATTCAAGTGTTTAACAGTCAACACATGATGACAAACATTGACTAAAATGATACCATGGCACCCAAAAATGTGGCAACCAGCGCTCAGGCACAAATTACCTAACTGTTCACGTCACATGTGAATCCAGAGACTGCCCTGTCACAAGAAGCAGTCGATTGAAGCATTGTGTAGCGAGGGAGGTAGGGAGGGAGACATCAATCATAAAAATAAAAGAACTGCTTAATGACCATGGATTCTAAAGAACAGCCGACCATCTATTCGATAGTCAAGGGGTTATATTTTATATTATTCTTTTATTTTTTATCTTCAGTCTTTGCCCCGCCTTTTCTTTCCTAATCTTGTGAACCTCACTCTTTAGGGCATGGGGATTATGTCCAATAAAAACACTTTGCAAGTTCCACGTAATGTTTTACGTCAGTGACGCCTGGCCACGTACATACGTCAATATCCTCTCCAATGCTTAAAGTGCAGCTCTGAGGCTCTCGTCTCCGTGACTCAGCATCACCTCCCTCAGTGGGGCTTTACAGGATGAAGTAACCTCCAGGTCTGACGAGCTGCACAGCGGATTTCAGCACAGAGGCCTTTGTCGGTATAATAACTTAACTCTTTTAAGTGCTCACAGGATGTGAATACCTTAGGCACAAACAAAAAGTTATAATTGCACTGTAATTGTAAATTGTATTGATAAAGAGGTTACTCTCTCTGATGAGGTGTTGAAGCATCCCTTTTCAACACCCCCCAAAAAAAATCCCACAAGGTTTCAAGAAAATACATACATGTCAACAGAACAGACCCGCTTCAGGCTGGAGGCTCCTGGTATTTTAAGTCAAAATGGCTTAATTGTAGCTGTCTCCCACTTAAAACAGTGTCTGCTTCAATATAAGCAGGGTCACTGGAATTATGCGTCTGGGAAGGGCCAAATTATGCTGCAGGGTTGTGTAAATTATGCAGCAAGAAAATGCTAATTATGCAGCGTAATGCGGCATATATTGTAATAGTATTTGTTATTTTTACTCTTGTGGCAACTCATTAGTACCAATTTAACATTCAAATACAGCAATAAGCAACAGAAGGGTGACCAGTCAACTTTTGCAAAGGACCTTCTGCTGCGCAGCAACACTTGTCACTGCGCTTTTGGTAACATTTGAAACTTTTGAGCTAGAGATACATTTTTGTTGTTGTTAAAATCTGCAGTATATACAGCAGATGATGGATTATGTGGTAAACGTGGCAAATCCATAAAAATTGCAATGGCCGCACAATCGCATAATTATTATTATTATTATATGAAATTTGTAATGCGCTCAGCTTACCCGGGGGCATCCCGGCGCAATAATAATTTCAGTGGCCCTGAATATAAGTGAAGCAAGAAAATTCTTTCCCATGATTTTTTTTTTTAAATCTACCATTTTCCTTTTGTAAAATATTGGTATGCATAAAAATAGTCCAAATTAATTTTTAATTCACTAATGAGTAACATCATTAAGTACTTCCTTTAGAGGTTCTGAGTACTTCGCCAGAGACTTTTTTAGTATTAAATAGGAATATCTTCCCTTTTATTGCAGTAGGCAAGCAGGCAACGTTGAAGGACATCAACGCTCCTCCCTTTTGTCTTAGCCCGGGCTGCTACCGCTTCTAGGACACACACACTTCATTAGCTCTGTGTTTATTAGCCTGTGGTACGAGGACCCTGGGGTGCACAAGGCCTACTCAGGGGGTTTGCAACTGTATTATAAAATTAAATAATATTAAAATAAATCCATTAAAAGTAACAAAGTATATACAAATAAGGAAGCAAGATTGAACATTTGAAAGATTTTTCTATTTTGATTGTAAATTACACAACATATTTCAATATTTGAGCATTTGTTTGGTGTATACTTGTTTTTGTATTTTTGTGTATTGTTTTCAGGCACAAATCATAGAAATTCCTCAGTAATAATGATTAAGTGGGGCTGATGTGTGCTGGGCTGTGCTGGAGATGAAGCCTCAATGCCATACAGAAGTATTTCGTAGTTCATCCAGAGGTTAAAGTGCATCAGAAAAGTATGGGGACTGTGATCTCGGATACTATGTGGGCAAATTCTGGGAATTTGGGGGCAGACCCACAGATGTGCCTAAAAAGAGCAAAATATTCTGCAACTATGCTGCTGTCCTTACACCTTCAGGTAAATACATATCAATTATAACACCTATACCTGAAATGAAAAATAAAAGATAAAGTTATTAGTGGGAAATGCATTTTTTTTTTGCTATGAAAGTCCTGTTGTTTGATGTGATCACTGCAGATGTCCGTGTGTGTAACCAGTCACAGAACGGAATCCTGGTTGGTACGCTGGGGAGCAGTGACACACTTATTTATAGTGCTAAGAGTCCCCAGCCTGCGACTGAAAGCACTGTGAATATGTAATTCATGATTTTAAAATTGTATTACACACACTGGAAAATAGGCTGCAGCAAAGTGTACAAAGAGAGCAGGGGTTTTATTTAGAGTTTAATGGATGTGATACACTGTAGAAACATAATGGACAACCCATCCACAATATTACAAGTGTTTAAGATAAAATAAGTGTGTTACAAATATATCTTTTTAGTAATACAGAGTCAGTCTGTACCTAAAGCAAACAGTTTTTCCCCCAGTTTTAATTAGGACGCACAGCAGAACTGGGATAATAACACTTTCATTGCCTCTCAAAAAGAATAAATATTTATCATCATGAATCCTCAAATGACGTCACTAATTAAGCCATATTCTGGCTCCCAAGCAGCCTTTAGGTGTGCTGATTAACCAAGCGGGGAGAGGATGTGGCCTGACGGCCAGCGCAGTCGATCTCAAATCTGGGAAACCGGGTTCCAGTCTCGGCAAGGACGCGCAACATCCTGTGATTCTGGACAAATCTCTTAATCTCCCTGTGCCTGACAAAAATGAGTGTGTCCTCATGTAACGCAACTGGTGCTCGTGTAAAGCGCTCTGATAAACGATACCTTCAGGTCAAGTTCGCGCTATATAAAACTCCCTAAAAAATAAAAGTACACACATTTTCTTTTAGGCAGCAGGCGCCCTGGCAGTAAGGTTTATTTCTTCTTTCACTGTCTACCTCTGCTCTAGCTTCAAAGGGAAGTAGAGCCCCCTCCTTTCCCTTTTAGCCAAAGCACATGAAAGTTGGCATTACCTGTTCAGGAACAGTTGTTTTTTTAACAACACGTTTGCAAACTGTAAAAGACTGGGGACGTGGTACCTAATAGATTCTGCCAATTGCAACCACATAGGGTGGCCAAAAGCCACTTACAGGTAGAGGACGCTTTGTTTTTTTCATTGCTTCTCGTGCCTCATGTTGTTGCGCTCCCTCTGCCCACTTTCAAGGTGCCAATAAAATACATGGTCCCGATTCGGAACTGTGCGGAGAGTTATTCCGGTGTGCAATTCCATTCTGCACAAATATAAGCAGTGATTTATTTGTAGAAGTAGGAAATACGGGGCCCGCAGCTCTATTCAGAAGTCCGTTGCCAGTGCTATTCAATGGCAGTGCCCTGAATGCCAAGGCTGCATAGTCTTGAATCCGCCCCAGGCCTCTTCATTCCACTGCCAGGCACTCCCTGTACCTTTATCTCAATCCTTTGGGCTCCTGCTTTTCCCTTAGGGTCTTCCAATTTTCACCCTTTGCGTGTTTTTCTCTCTCTTGTTCTCGGGAAATGTCTGATGGGGTAAAAATATGTAGCGGTCCCCAGAAATTAATGCCGTGGCCCAACCGGCAACCAGTGTTACCTCTAAGGTGCGCGCATGTGCACACGCGCACTCTAACTTCCCCGAGCGCGCAATCTGAATTGTGAAGCGCACACACTTCGTAGTAATGGATTGACTGGGACTGCGCCTGGGGCTGAAAGAAACTTTGATGTTTGTTGTGGGGGCAGGGATCGTTTTCACAGTGCCGGCTAGAAGTGTGAGGAAGATGGGAGGAGGCAGGGGGTTGATGGGTGTTAAGAATTTCTCTGAAGTACATTTAGAGCTGGTCTCAAGCTGCGCACATTCATACGTTTTGCTGAAATTAGCAGCGGCTACATGGATATAAAGGCAGCAGTGGCATCTCTGACTAATGTATTTTTCCAATACCATGCATCAAGCAGAATTTTTGGAATGCCAGGTAATAATGTGCTCTGTGCATTGTTCGTGTTTATGACGGGACAACTGATGTTTGTGGATAAAGATCAGCCTGATAGTTCTTAGTATATCAGTGCACAGGCCTCTTTTAGGAGCTGAGCCCTGAAATGCTTGCCATTAATTATGCAGCAAACATCACCTAAAATAAAATAAAGCCTTTTCAAAACACAAATATGCACCTTTCTTTAACACAATGTAGCTTTGGCATTAATATGTCACATTATATAAGTGCAAAACACTGATTAAGAGTACATTTTTAAAACTAGAACCTGTCTTTCCCTTCCCTAGTAGCAATGTCATTTGTGAACCGAGGAAAGAAGATGTCATGTGTACCCTGTATGTGGCCCATATTCTTGTACAGAGAGCAACAACATTATAGTCTAGTGGATCTGGCCAAATGCCTAGGACGGTCGACCTAGAATCGGGTGAACCGGGTTCGAGTCTCTGCAGCAACGCTCAACAACCTGTGATTCTGGGCAAATCAATTAATCTCGCTGCGCCTAACCAAAATGAATGTGTCACTCTGCAATGCAACTGGAACTGGTGCTCATGTAAAGTTCTCTGACACCTTCGGGTCGAGTTTGCACTGCGACCCTTGACCCTTACCCTGTTAGTCCCTGGTCTGGCAGGTCGCTCCCCACACCGCGCAGCTCCAACTGACTGCGCCTGCTCCCCGTGCCTGCTGCTGCTGAGTGCTCGTGTTTTCGAGGCCCCCCTGGGCTGCTGTCTTCACTTCTGGCACCTGCTCTGACTGTGTGGTATTACTGTACTTGTATGTGGTATAACTGTACTTGTATTATTGTCTGCCTTGCTACTGTATTGTTTTTTGTCCACTTACTGCCTTTCTCCTCTGACCCGCTTTTCGCCGTCCCTTGTCCCGCTGCTGCCTCCCCTGTGGCCCTGTCCCCTTGCCTTCTGTTCCCTCGCCTTTCCTGCCGCTGTCTCCCCTGCGGCCCGCCCCCGCCCCCGCTTCGATTCATTGCTCCAACCCTTCTCCCAGCCGCTCCTCCCTCCCACTTCCCTACTTATGGCGGCCGCTGTGCGGCCGCGCGCAGCGGGCGCGCCGCTGGCACGCCGGAGGCACACCAGAGGCAAGCCCATATGCGCCCATCCGTGCCTGGACCGCCCCCAGCACCAGAACCCCTGGCCCCCGCGAACGCCACAACGCCAGACTCCGATACGATGCCAGCACCCTCAACGCATTCAACGCCGGCCGAGACCACAGCTGCTTCCAGGCCGCCCCAAAACGCACCCACTGACCTTTCTCCTGCTGCACCTGCAACTTCATCTGCGACAGAGACACCAAACCACCAAGGACCGGACCCAACCACCTCCGCTGCACGCGCTCTGCACGCAAACACGTCGTCGAGCTCTGGGACCTGCTCGAAACTTCCACCCCAGACGTTGCCTTCCTGACCGAGACCTGGTGGATAGACTCCTCGGCCCCCGACATTGCCATAGCCATTCCTACAAGAGCTACAAGATCGCCCACAGAGACCGCACCAACGGAACTGGAGGAGGAATAGCCATCATCCACAAGACCAGCCTCAAGGTCTCCACAGACTCAGACGACATCCTCAGCACTGCCGAACACCTGCACTTCCGGATCCACACTGACCCCAACACCACCCTCAGAGGAACACTAGTCTACAGACCCTCAGGGCCTCGACCACGGTTCAGCGACTCCATCGCCGACCTCGTCAGCACCCACGCACTCGCCTCCACGAACTACATCCTCCTCGGGGACCTGAACTTCCACCCTTGAGAACAACAACAACGCCAACTCTACCACCTTGATTGACAACCTCGCCAACCTCGGCCTCAGACAACTCGTCACCACTCACCCCCACGCCGCCGGCCACACGCTTGACTCCATCTTCTCCACAAGCACCCACATCTCCTTCGACCGCCCAACCTAACTCCACTGGACGGATCACCGCTGCATCCATTTCACCTACAAGAAGCCCACCATGCACCACCACACCCAACAGCTGCCCCGACGCAGCTGGAAAAAAATCACCCATGACCAGCTAGCCACCACCCTCGCCCAGAACCCACCCACCAACCCCACCAACCCAGACGCTGCCGCCCGCAACCTCAGACAATGGATCAACGACTGCGCCAACACCCTTGCCCCACTCAAGAAACACTCCAACAGCCGCTCCAGCAAGAAAGCCACGTGGTTCACGAAGAACTCCAGACTTCCAAACGAGCCTGCCGGAAAACGGAGAAGAAATGGCTCCACGAACGAACAACAGACAGCCACGCAGCCCACAAGGTCGCCACCCGCAAACATTACCATCTCATCAGATTAGCCAAGAGACCCTCCTTCAAAGCCTGCCTGGACAACAATGCACACAACAGCAAAGAGCTCATCAGCATCGTGAAGGAACTCTCCAACCTCAGCGCCAACGACATCCTGCCCTCACAAGAACTGTGCGACTCGCTGGCCACCTTCTACCACCGCAAGATCGCTGACATCCACAACAGTTTCAACACCACCACGACCACCCTGACATCGCCAGACCCCACCCCCCCTACGAACACCACCCACTTCAACCGCCTGACCTCCTGGACCAACGTCAACAACGACAAAACACGCAAGACCATGAACTCCATCCACTCAGGATCACCGTCAGACCCCTGCCAACACCACATATTCAACAAAGCAGAGGGAGCCATCGCACCCCAACTACGGAAAGTTATCAACATCTCCTTCGAGACAGCTACATTCCCGGAAAGTTGGAAGCACGCCGAAATCAACGCCCTATTCAAGAAACCAAAGGCAGACCCCAAGGACCTCAAAAACGTCCAGCCCATCTCCCTGCTCCGATTCCCGGCAAAGATCATCGAGAAAATCGTCAACACGCAAATGACCCGCTACCTCGAGGACAATAACATCCTAGACCCATCCCAGTCCGGATTCCGAAAAAACCACAGCACCGAGACAGCCCTCATCGCCGCCACAGACGACATCAGGATCCAACTAGACAACGGCGAAACATCAGCCCTTATCCTCCTGGACCTGTCAGCCGCCTTCGATACAGTCTGCCACCGCACACTAAAGACACCTCATCCTCGGATCCACCCCCTCAGCCTGGGACGACTCCTGGTGGCCGACCACGCTGGGAACAGCACCGACACCCACCGACCACGCACGCAACGTAGGAATCATCCTCGACTCCTCCCTCTCCATGTCGAAACAGGTCGGCGCACTCTCCTCCTCCTGCTACAACACCCTCTGCATGCTCCGCAGGATCTACAAGTGGATCCCCACTGAGACAAGAAGAACGGTGACACGCACTCGTCAGCAGCAGATTGGAATATGGCAACGCACTCTACGCAGGAATCCCGGCCAAACACCTGAGACGACTGCCACGCATCCAAAACGCCTCAGCCCGACTGATCCTCAACATCCCCCGCCACAGCCACATCACCCCCCACCTGAGAGACCTTCACTGGCTCCCTGTCGACAAGAGGATCACCTTCAAGATGCTCACCCACGCTCACAAAGCACTCCACAACACCCGACCAGCCTACCTCAACAGCAGACTCAGCTTCTACACCCCCACCCGCCAGCTCCGCTCCACCAGCCTCTCCCTCGCCGCCGTCCCCCGCATCCAACGAACAACCTTCGGCGGCAGATCCTTCTCCTTCCTTGCTGCCAAAACCTGGAACACCCTCCATACCCACCCACGACAGACCCAAGACCTGCTCACCTTCAGAAGACTCCTCAATATATTTGTATGCCTCTTATGCTGAACTCATCTATTTAAAGCATGGCATTTTCCTGAAATAAGCTATTTGCCTAAGGCCACACAATTTGGTTATGTGAGAAAGCCAGGATCAATACCAGGTTTTCTAGTTTTACTTAAATCAGACACTAAATGGGTGTTTGAACGGTGAAATACAGCAATTATCAGCATTCAGTGGGCCCCTATGGCCTTGTGCCAGGTGTCATTGCACCTGCTGCACCAATGAAAGCTACAAATCTGCATGACACTAATTGTAACATTTTCTTTTAGGGGCACCAGCTCACTGTTTCCATGTAGTGGACATGCACTGATGTCAGTACCAGGGAAGTAGCTTTCATTGGTGCAGAAGTACCAGGGACCATTAACCCATGTAACGTTCTGTAATTTTCTATCCCAACAACAGTCAGAAGGGCCGTTTTCCTTGCTTGCTCCAGAGCCCATGGCATCATTTCTATGCTTCTGGCTACCTGGTCCTTCCAAAATATGCATAAACCTTAGCTACGTGCCACTGCTAGCAAAGATGGAGGACTGTATTTTTTGTCAGGAAAGTGGATTTGCTCAGGACCTCACACAAATAACAATAACATTATTACGTGTACCTGTAGCACCATTGTCTGAGTAGGTGTGAAACCTTTTCGTGCCTCTTCTTGGATCATGCTGACTTAACTTCAACTTGAAATAAAGCTTTCCATTTACAAACAGAGTTTGCTTTTATAAAAGTAGATGTAATAATAATCGCTGTACAGTACATACAAAAATTAATTAATGTTTTGGAAATGCACATCACACACATTCTTACATCAACAGTCACTCTGTTACCAGCCCATTTTACACAAATTATGCTGTGATGCATGGATGCTTCATGTATAATTTAATTGTGTATGACCTGAGAGGCTGAGGTTTTTTAAACGTTGTGTATATGCATTTTATTATGCATGATATGCATCCTGTGAACTGAGTTGCAGCCATGTGTGCTTAATTGAGTAGAAGCAGTGGTTGGGTGACTATGATGGGACATGATTGAGAGCTTTGTAGTGAAGGCAGAATGCAGTGCCTGTTTCTCACAGTGCCTGTCAGTGAGTCCTAAAGCTGTCCAGACTCTACAGGCACCACCAATTCTGGCTCATGTGCAAACCACAGAGTGATGGTCATATATATATATATTTCGATATATTGCACATATCTCAAAAAGCATTACAAAAAAACATGTATATATTAAAAAAACTCAATACAGTGTAAAAACATTTCATTTCATAAATTACATGCAGCCGATATGGGCGTTGATACAGGATATGCAGCTGGCTATTGGGGTACTGCTGATAGCCTGAGAGATCGGATCCGCCATGCCCAAGCCAAGAATTTAGCTAGACAAAAAGCAAACAGAGGGCGGGGGTCAGATCTTAAAATTCGTAGAGCCTCAAGATAGGATCTGGTTCCGAGACTCCTACACAAAGGCTTTAGCCAGGTGCGGCGCGGGGCAAGATAGGCTGGGCACTCAAAAAGTAGGTGGGGCACAGACTCTGGCCTACTGTTACAAAAAGGACAAAATAAAGATGAATGCGACGATGCCCTCCAGCTGGCTATCAATCTACCCACTGGCAGTAACCCCAACCTGAATTTGATATAAAGTGCCCTGTCCCAAGATTTGCTAATCAGGTCTAAATATGGTTCACAGTAAGGGACATCCTTGAACAGGAGAAATTCGACAGAGGTTCTACAGAGGATGGGATTAAAATTTCTGGTGTCCGTCACCCATGACCAGTATAGCGCCTTTATATTCATGTAGATATATATATATATATATATATATATATCTCCATGAATATAATCCAAAGTAATGTTTATTTATTCCGATTTACAGCCCAGACACGTTTCGGTGGTATTCAACCGCCTTGCTCACTATATATATATGTTAATTGTAAAAATGTGAAAATGTGAAAAATGGATTGAAGACTCACACATCTTTCCAACTACGACATTCCCAAAGAGAAACAAAATGTAGCACTTGCAGTAGGCGAGTGGGTGTAAGATGTTTGTGTGTGTGTTGAAGGTGTTGAAGTAGAGGAGGGGAAAGGAAGTATGTTCAGGAGAGAGTGAAAAAGTGGCGCACAAGAAGAAAGAGATGATATGTCAGATATGCATATTGAAGATTTCAGAAAGCTTTGGGGACAAAAAGGATATCTGTTAAGAGAAGATATTTTCATTTAGCATTATCTTAACAAAATCATTGTTACTAATTTGTTTGATACAGCAAAAATATATTGACAATGCCAATAGGTCTGGCTTGTTTCAGTCTTAGATCCCATTGTGGTGTTATGCCTGATGTAATAACTGAAAAATCCCATTGTAAATGGTATGTGGAACCTGATGTGATATTGAAGAATGGCTCTTGGGGCTACAATCTGATGCTGTATATTCACTGCAATTATGTGTCAGGTTTTTGGGTTGTGGCAGTCTGCTACCCAATTCCTATGATGTCAAAGTTTGTCATCCTCATTTTGCTCTGCTATCATCTATTGTACTACAAATACATTTTGATTCAACTGTTAACAAAATAATCTCTTTTTAATTTGAAAGAGTCTTTGTCATGTTTTTTGCATGCTACTTGCTGTATTATTTCATGTGGAATATGCTAAAGGATTCTATCTGGTTCAACCCTCCCTATGAATGTCCAGTCTTGCATATCTCTACCTCTCGTGAGCATGAATGCCAGGGAAAAGCTGCATCACAGAAGGACTAACACACAATGTGGGTTCATAAACCTGCTTAGCATAACAAATGCCAATAAAAAAACATGTGAGTACATGTCTGTTTGGCCCAAAGTGGAAATCAGGGTAACTCATGCATGCTTGGTCAGTTTCTAGGTGCACCTAGCATTACATTGCCACACACAGAGGAAATAAATTAGAGGGAACATTGCCGGCAACCACCGGCTTAAATTTAGCACTAAATATAGGCGGTTCGGTGTACCTGCGTATTTATTTACTGGGTGCGACAGAACAAATCCAATTTTACCAGCTGGAACATCCAACAGGTGAAATCACTAAGAGAGCAAGTGGTAAATGTATATGTTAAACCACATGGAAAAGGGAATACCATGCAAAATGCTGGTAAATCTGGGACCATAAATGAATTCCCCATTCCCTGGGTTTAACTCGTAAATGCACAGTGCGGGTGGATTGTCACCGCCTGGTAAGTCCAAATTCCATCTTGCTGTAATCAAGAGAAGCAGTGATATTTTATTGTCATTTCTGCACCACTTTCCTGAACATTGAGCGGCCCAAAGCACATACACAGCAGAAATGTTGTTTGATTTATTTTCTTAATGATTTGATTTAAACAGAGAGCGAATACAAAAATGACAAATTCTGTCAGTAGGTTTTAGCAATCATTCTATCATTCTAATGAATGCACCAAAATTAAAACTTGTCCGCTTTCCTGGTCCCAGGTAATCGTTGCCTCAAGCAAAGTATATTGTAGATGCTGTGGTCGCCAAGGAGCTCTTTTAGATTTGATGGGATCGACTCTCAGGATTGCCTGAATCCCTGAGTTTGCACCGTCCAAGGGTAACTCCCTTCGACTCTTTGCAGTTCTTGGCCCTATATTCTTTGTGGATCAAGCTGTGTATACACAAACCACTCCCTAGATATTGGCTTGTGCAGCGGCATCTCTCCTCATATTTCTTTTCTACACCCACGAGTAAGAGCACGTTTATGGCACAGTTTCAGGGCCCTTATTTATGAGGCCTGCGTCAGTTTTGCGCCGCCGGTGCGTCACTTTTTGTGACGCACCAGCGGCGTAAAAAATGCGCATTGTTGCGCCATATTTAAAAAGTATATATTTTTTGTGTTTTAAATTTAGAGAGTTTTTAAACTTACACACTGTCCTGAAGAAGGTGAAGATATAGTATCACCGAAACGCCGCGTCGACTTTTCTTTGTTTGTGTAATAAATTTGTTATATCGGAAGAACCTTCTTTTTAACTGTAAATTTGATTTTTTCATGTATGTGGAGCTAATTGTTACAGTAATTGTTTTTTAATATTTTTAAATGTATACATTTATGTACTTGCCTTATAAAACAGTATGAAGAGAAAATAATATACTTAATAAATAAAGAAATCCTTTTTTTATACAAAGAGTGTTTACATCTTCATTACCTTAAGTTATGTTTAGAGAAGCAAGATGATGTTTGTTAATGGCAATTGAAATTGATTGTGAATTTGTTGATCCCCGAACAACTTTAATACGTGTTTTGGCTCACCCCAAGCCCCTTCTGTAACCCCCTAGAGACGTAAGTCTCTTCCCCCAGATTACACGAAAAGGGAACCTGTGTTTTTTGTCTGTTTATAACCCCTTCCCTTTTCAACAAAGGGTTTCTCCTTCCTAGATTTTTAAATATTTAAAAAGTGACGCATCTAGGTAGTTGCGTCACTTTTTAAACCCCTGCGCCACATTATACCTGCGTCAGGTATAATGTATGCAGAGGGGGCGTTCCTCCGCAAAAAGCCTCGTAATAGTGACGCAGTGAAATCTATGAGATTTCATTGCGTCACTTTTAGGACGCCGTTGCGTCAAAATCTTGCGCCTGCCTCACAGTAGGCGTAAGACTGATGCAAGCCCTTTCACATGGGGCTTTCCCCATGTGAAAGGATGCATTGCTCGAGTTGCGTCACTTTTGTGACACACTCCAGCAATGCGTCACTTTTGCGCTTACAGATACGTCAGAAATACTGATGTATCTGTAAGTCCTTGCGACATGATGCGTCATACATTAAATATGACGCATCATTGGTGTCGCAAGGAGGGCGCAGTGAAAAGTGACGCATCGCTGTTTTCACACAGCGATGCGTCACTTTTCCTAAATGAGGCCCCAGATGTTTTAGCCATATCGACTGCCCACAACACTTCCCACTGCACTCACTCACACACCTCTGATCTTCAGCTAGAATTGAATGCTCGATGCGTGTGCATCTCTCACACATGGATCAGAATTCTGAGTAGTGCTCCAATTACTACACTCACTGCAAGTTTCTCCTGAAATATTTCTCCAGCAAAACGCCTGAGGACATCTATCAGAATAAAATAAGTCCTTAGATGCGTGATGTTTAGTATACAGATTTCGGCACCTCTTGGTGGAATTGCAAAAGTTATAACTATAGAAAAAAGTATATCAACGGTGCTCAAAGGTATGGAGAACCACCAGACTCCACAAAACAAAGCATAAGCTCTATATAAAACGACTTCACTCCCAAGCACACGTTATGTTTTGAAAAAGTTTCGCCATTAACGTAAAGACACAATAATTTCAAAAACAAATTATAGACAATTTCTTTTGGTCCTTTCTTTTCAGGCTTTTTATTCTTTTGGTTTCAGCCACAGCCTATCAGAATAAAATGCTGAGACAAAAATGCATAAAATACGGTAACCAAACTGGTTACCACCAGTGACACATTTTTACCCCTATTCTGGGGTGGGAAGCTCCAGTAAAGTTAATTATGTTAACCATTAAATGCCGCCCACGAGAGTAGTGGTAATTACAGCGTTCACTAAATATTCCCCAAATTCGACTTAACTTGGAACTATGACTTCAGTCTCTCAATCTGTTTTGGTGCTTATATCTTGACATTATATTCATACAGTCAGGTACGTATCTTACAAAATATTAGCCTCAGTTTGGGGTCACCAATCCTACGCAGTTAGTCCATTCTTCTACCGACAGTAACCTCGTAGCTTCTAAAGAAATCTGTTTCTCTGGCTTTGGTTTGACAATACAATTTCATATAATCAGAGGAGGGGGGGGTGTGGGTGTGTGGCAGGTAAGTGATTTGACCCATCTATTCTGTCCATATTACTGCAGTCAGCTGCTCTGACTTTGCTCTTGCACTATAATAACATCCTATTTATTTATTATTATTTTAGAGTTTTATATAGCGCAAACTAGACCCGAACTGAATCAGGTAGCAGAGCGCTTTACATAGTACCTGTTACGTTACATGAGGACATACATACATTTTTTGCTAGGCACGGGGAGATTAAATGATTTGCCCAGAATCACAGTATGTTTTTGTTTTAGCGACGTTTCCAAGACTCGAACCCAGGTCCCCAGGTCCGAGGTCGAATGCCCTAGCCATTAGGCCAACTCCCAGATAATGATGACCATGCAGAAATATTGATGATACATAAAGACCTCCAAACTTGCCTAATACATCAAATGCTCCACCTAATATAACCTTTTAGACCATACTTAGCGGAACATTAGGAACCTGGTAGACAGTCAGCAGATCTGTCAAGGTGATGACTTCCAACAATTAACACCTTCGCTGCGGCGACTATTCCGCCGCAGCGCTAAGGGGGCAAGGGGCCGTGCGGCGCTCACACGCTGGTGACGGAACCGCTCCGTCACCAGCCTTGGGTGAGCTGTGCTGATGACAGAGCGGTTCCGTCATGGCCCCGCCCACTCAATAGAACGCCCAGCGCAGGCGCGGAATCCGCGCTGCGCAGGCGCGTCGGGTAGGCCACGATGGAACCGCTCCGTCATCAGCACAGTGCCACCGCGGCTGATGACTGAGCGGTTCCGTCATCAGCATTGAAGAGGTAAAGTAGCGGACTGATAGAATTCCCTTTTCGATGCCCCAACCATCCCTTTTCTCATATGTAAGTTAGCATCATATGGCTAACTAATGTTGAATTATTCTCTTTTGCTACCTTATTATTCAAATGTATTTGTGACGATATTAGTTCCTTAGCTTAGCTTGTGTGCCGCCATTTTGTGTATTCCCCTGTGCCCGCGAGCCTCACTCGCTCATCTGCCCCTCCCGCAGGAATAGAGAATTTCACTAAGACAGCAGTTTTCGTTTCTCAGCTTACTGTGGCCGAAACTAACAAGTCTCTTTATCAGTAATGTTCTCATGCCCCAGAGACGCTGAAGCCTAGCTCCATGGCCTTGAGTAAAGATAACGATGTATCCTTTGCAGGTGCAGATGCCTGCTGCATGATGGCATTGTTCACTGGTCTGGGTTTCAGTAATTTTCCAGAAGGGGCGTACCCTAATGAACTGTGTTGCATTATAATGTATTGCCGTGATGCAGAGAGTCAGTCCTCTCGTTCGCACTCCTAGGAGTGAGGTCGGACAGGGCCCTCTCATATGAGTGTTGTTTGGCCTAATAAAGACTATTGTTTATTCTTCTCCACTGTCCGGCTGACTTCCTACAGAGTTACTATAGGTGAGTGCGGTAAGTCACTCGGGTGGATTTGAGCCACGCTTATCAGATGGCGCCCGAATAGGGACCCCGCGATAAAGATCTTTCTCACCCGTAAGTGGGTAGCAGAAGACCGGGGACCCGCTGGTCGGCACGGTGGGCCCGGGTACCCATCTGATGCCGAGCTTGGTTCTCGCAGCGCTGCCCCACCCTGCTGATCGGGAGAGGTCCCGGTTCGGATCTTACGCCGGGGTCCAGAAGGCGGAACTCGAAGCTGACCGTGTTGGTCCTGGCAGCCGGAGGTGGAGAACGGTAGAGGTCGGTGCCGCCTACGGAAGGTGAGTGGTCCACCTGTGATTGTTTCAGGAACTGGAGTGTTCCGGGAGACTAGGTTGTCTCCAGTGGTTTGAGGAGCCGGTGTGCTCCTGGGGCTAGTGTCCCCCGGGGAACTCAAAGTGCGAGCAGGCGCTCTGACAGACTTGACGAGGTTGGGGGAATATCTAGATATATTGTTTGTAGTGATCCGACCAGGTCGTACTGTGGTGAAGGCGTGGCTCATCGCGGGTGGACTCCGGTACTTACCCTGAACTCCTAGAGTGGCGGTTCAGTGGAGGTGACTCCTGGGTCTCCCGTGGTAAAGTGCGCAGTGATCCGTAGTGCCGCACGGGGAGCGGATTTGTTCCCCATCCTCAGAACAGTTAGCGTACTGTTCGGTCTGCGGTAGGGTCCAGGTTCCCCAGGACTTGGTCGACGGGCCTTGTCCTATTTGGTAACACGTGTTTGGAGGTATCGTATATGTGTGTGTGGTTTCCTAACGTAATAATTATATGTGTGTACGAATGAGCTCGAGCTAGTGATTCAAGGTAACGAAGTTTGGGGAGAAGTGTTTCTTTCACACCAAGGCAGAGATGCCGTGTTTCAGTAAGTTACGATGTTTTGGATGCTGTTGTCGCCCCTCAGATACTAGGCTGGCCGAGAGCCAACCTGCACCCCCTGAGGGCACTCCAAGCTTTGATATGTATATCAAGCATGGATTGCCCCCGATTTTGTTTGGCACTTTATGGCACCGGTACACCGCTGACAATGTGGATTTACAATGGCCCTTGACAGGTTCTTTCGAAGAAGCTAAATTGGATTATTTGCAGGACAAATTATTTGCTAGGCGTAGCCGCCAAAGCATGTTTGATTCTTTAAGAGTGTGGCAGAAAGAAGAGAGGAAACGTAAGATGAGAGAAGAGAAAGAGGCTTTTAAAAAGTCCGCGCAGACTATGGCACAGAAAGGGAGAGAACATACTAAGAATGAGAATGAGCAGCGTTTGGAGCGCGCAGATAGGCTTTGCAGGTTGAAAGAAAATAAAAGTTATGTAGTGCGAGAGGATGACCAAGATGAGATGGAGGACATTTTGAGTACCCGACCCCCTCCTCCTTATGCCCCGCAGTCATTGTACCCCTCCGTGCCAGCTCCGGCCTCCACTAGTGGGGTTCCGGATCTATCGGCAAGTGCCCCACACCAACATGGCGCAGCGATTTCTGCTTCCCCGCCCTCGACACCCCTCGTTTCTTTGCTCCAGACCACTTCACCTACACCCTCCCAGTTTTCTTTAGCACTCCCTACTGTTTCAGCTAGCACCACCCCCAGTCAGGAGATGTTAACGCCGAGTCGAGGCGCAGGTAGCGGACTGTTCTCACAGGTACGGAAGTTGCTTACGCGTTCTACAGTTGGTTTGGATGAGAAGAGTATGGTGGCTAATAAGGCATGCCAGTGGGCTAGGAATATTATTTATTCGTTTGAAGATATTTGGTCCACAATGAAAGATTTTGAGCCCTTGATGCAACAGCACGCTTTGTGGCATATGTCAAATGTATTGATACCGCTATGGGAACAGGGGTATGGAGGTGTGGCTCCGGCGACTTTGCGAGATATACAAAGAGGAGCCTTCAGAACGAATACTGGGGTGAAGGAGGTGATGCGTAGCTTACGCGCTTTATTACAGTATAGAAATGAATTGCCCTCTGCATGTACGCCCCATTTTCCAGGTATACATCCAATGCGAGAGGTGCATCCTATCTTTCATCCCGAGATTCCCGAGATGGTAGATCCAGTCACGAAAGCTGTCACCAGGAATAGGGTAGATGCACATTTTCAGGAGCAATGGGTGTATACACCATGGAAGAGAAGTGAGGTATTAGCCCTAAAAGCCCAGTTGCCAGATTCTAGGAAGAACCCCACCGCATACTACAAAGAGTTAACGGAAGCCGCGTCTTCCACTGTAATGACTTTGGCTGATGTTGAATTGTTTTTTGGGCTTTTGGTCCCAGTTGATGTATGGCGGCAAGTGAAAGGAACAGATCATTCGGAAGAGTTGGGGGGTACGTCGCAAGAATTGCAGGATTAGGATAAAGAACGTAAGCCAGGAGAAAAGCCGAAAGCTGAAATTTTGGCCTTACCGGGGCGCATAATAAAATACATGCACTCTCTCATTCCCCCGAAGAAGGTAGATTGGGATAAGTTGACGGCTTGTAAGGAGAAAAAGGATGAGGCGGTCTCGGACTTCTTCACGAGGTTTGAGGAGACGTTTATGGATTTCAGTGGGCAGGATGTGTCACAGGATGGGGGTTTGCGACTCTTTGTTAATAGATTTGTAATGAACTTATTGCCCGAGATTTCAGCACGATTGCAAGCGTCAGAGAGCACATGGACAACGTCCTCTCCTTCTGGTATCCTCAGTATGGCGCAGTATTATGAACACAGAGAAAACGAGAGTAAGGACAAGCAGGAAAAGAAGGCTAAGGATTTGAAGACTAGGGTTTTGTTGCAGCAAGTGTCGAGGGGCCGAGGAAGAGGTGCGGCACCAGGACGTGGTGGTGGCGGCTATGGGAGAGGTGAAAGTAGAGAACGATTGGGACCAAATGAGTGTGCGAAGTGTAAGCAGGAGGGGCATTGGTGGAGGGATTGCCCACTGTTTCAGTCGAATGCCGGTTCAGGGCGAGGACGAGGAAGAGGTAGTGGTGACTTCGGGAGACAGAACGCGCGGTCGGACGGAGGCGGGAGGCCGGGAGGTAATTACTTCGACAACGGCGCAGACAGGCAACAGCTGCAGAGGGGCGGTGGTCAGTACTATAATGATGATTACTGCGTAGACGATTTGACAGGGTTCTCCCATAACTAGGACAGCGTAGGACAGAGCGAGGGACCAGTGCCTGTGGAAGTTGATCAGAGGGGACCCTATGTCGAGGCAGACTTATTGGGGTCTCAGCAAAAATTTCTAGTGGATACGGGTGCAACAAAAAGTTCAGTGGCTCATTCTCGGGTCCCCGGGGCGGCTCTGTCTGGCAAGAACAATATCTCTGTGGGTTTTTCAGGTACCCCGGTGATTAGCCCCATCTCTAAACGCCTTACGTTGACGATTGGTCCTTTCACTGTTGATTCACCGTTCCTATTGACATCGAATTGTGGAGAAAATTTACTGGGCTTAGACTTACTGAAGAGGTTACACGCCACCATCTATTGTTCCCCGGACGGCGTGTATCTCACGTTAGGCCCGACTGTCGCTCGTCCACTACAATGTTTTTCTAAAGATGACCCATTACCACCTGAATTTGAAGGGATACCCGACAGTTTGTGGGCTGTCAATGATACAGATGTAGGAAAAATGGATATTGCCCCGGTAACAATAAGGGTGAAAGTGGGGGCGAAATTACCCAGGGTCCCACAGTACAGGATTCCTAGGGAGGGAGAAAAAGCCCTGTTACAGATAATACAAGATTTGATTCGGTCTGGTGTAGTGGAAGAAAGGGATTCGAACATATGTAACAGCCCTATACTACCGATCCTTAAGAGACGATCGCCTGAAGCTGCAGATAATACTCCTGATGTATATAGGTTTGTGATTGATCTGTGCCACGTGAATAGAGTAGTGGAGCCACAACACCCGGTGGTTTCAGACATCACTACGATATTGACAATGATTCCCCCCTCTGCTAAATATTTCTCTGTTCTGGATCTGAAAAATGCTTTCTTCAGTATTCCAGTACACGAAGACAGCCGTTATCTATTCGGATTCTCATTGGCTGGCCGAAGTTTCAGGTTTAAGAGAATTCCCCAAGGGTACACTGAAAGTCCGAGCATATATAGTCAGGCACTGAAAGCGCAATTGGATGAACTGGAACTTCCACCTGGCAACGTCATGTTGCAGTATGTGGATGATATCCTGATAGCGTCGGACGACGAGAAGTGTTGTCGAGATGCTACCATTAAATTATTACACCATTTGGCAAAAAGGGGGCATAAGGTGTCCCTTCCAAAGTTTCAATACTGTCGAACGGAGGTTACCTACCTCGGTCACCTCCTTTCGAAAGTGGGGAGGAGATTGACGGCAGAGCGCATAAAAGCGATTACTAATATGAAGATACCTAACACGCAGCGAGAAGTGCGCGCATTTCTGGGCATAACATCGTATTGTCGCCAGTGGATACCTAATTATGCGCTACTAACAAAACCCCTATTGTATCTGACTACCAAAGAAGTGGGCGAACCCCTACCCTGGACCCCTGCATGTCAGGAAGCGTTTGAGTCACTAAAATCCGCTTTATGTTCTGCGCCCGTTCTGGGAACACCTGATTACCAGAAGCCTTTTGTTCTTTACGTACATGAGGCGGAAGGTTGCGCGTTGTCTGTCTTAACACAATGTTTCGGAGGGAAACAGAGACCCTGCGCTTACTTCTCTGCAATGCTTGACAATGTGGCGAGAGCGCTGCCGAGTTGTCTGAGAGCCACGGCGGCTGCTGCGGTCTCCATAAGACAATCGGCAGGGCTGATATTGGGTTCAGACCTCACAGTAATGGTACCGCATGCTGTGGACATTTTACTAAAAAGAACACAGATGCAGCATTTAACTAGTGCTCGTCTTACCGGTTATGAGATGACCCTCTTTGCACCTCATGTGACAATAAAAAGGTGTGCTACATTGAATCCGGCCACATTGTTACCTATCCCAACAGATACAAAAGACGATGACATACATGACTGTCTGTTTAGGACAGAAGAGGAGACAAAGGGGAGGGTGGACCTGACAGACAAACCCTTAGATGGACCGGACGGGGAGTTGTATGTGGATGGGTCTTGTTTCAAATTGGCAGATGGTACATCAACAGCAGCGTATGCAATAATGACATTACAGACGGTAGTGGAGACCTCTAGGATACCTTACAATTCAGCCCAGGCTGCAGAGATCATAGCCTTACTGAGAGCATGTGAATTGAGTGAAGGACTGGACGTGAAGATTTATACTGACAGCCAATACGCCTTTGGCGTGGCTCATAATTATGGGCGACTGTGGGCGGAACGGGGATTTCTGACTTCACATGGACAACGCATACAGCATGGTCCACTGATATTACGACTGTTAGCAGCACTGACGTTACCCAAGCGATTGGCTGTGATAAAGTGTAGCGCACACAAGACAATAGTGGATAATGTGGGACGAGGCAATGCCTTTGCAGACGAAACAGCCAAAGAGACTGCTCGGACAAAATTACCACGGATGTTTGTGGCAGGACCAGCTAGATGGGTCCCAGATGTTAACATGTTTGCAGATACTGTGCAGAGTGTAAAAAATATACAAGAGAAAGTGACTGAAGACGAATAGAGGACATGGAAGGATGGTGAGGGGCGATTGGATGCGGATGAATGTTGGACAGACGTGACCGACAAGAGACGATGGTTACTTCCGAATGCATATGTTCTTCCAGTGGTGACGATGGCACATGGGCCTGCACATATTAGTGCAAAAGGCATATGTAAACTGTTAGACCCAGTGTGGAGCAATAAAAATATCTCCAAAGTGGCGACTCACTTGGTCCGACAGTGCATGGTGTGTTTGAGACACAATCCTGGAAAGGGTACCCCTGTCCCAGTGGGAAATTTTGCACCTCCCTCTTTCCCTTTTGAAGTGATTCAGATGGATTATATTGAAATGGAAAGGGTCAACAATCTTAAATACGTCCTTGTGGTTGTATGCGCTTTCAGCAGATGGGTGGAGGCTTTTCCAACGAAAGATTGCACGGCCATTTCTACTGCCAAAATGTTGATAAAGGAGTACTTTTCTCGCTTTGGATTACCTAGGGTGATCTGGAGTGATAATGGTACGTCCTTTAATGCGGAATTAGTAAAGCAAATATGTAAAGGCTTACAGATTTCCCAAAAGTTCCATTCGGCCCAACATCCTCAGGCCGCAGGACTGGTGGAGCGGTTTAACGGAACGCTCAAACTAAAAATGGCCAAAATACAGGAGAGTACAGGTCTCCGTTGGCCAGATGCCCTTCCTTTAGCCTTGCTTTCCACGAAAGTAACAGTAAATTCAAAAACGGGCATCTCCCCCATGAAGTGATATTTGGCTGCCCGGCCAATGTCTGGGGAGTGCCCAGGCCTAAGTGCTTCTCCGAAATTCAGTATCCTTTGTTGACAGACTACTTGTATGCTTTGACTAAAGATCTTCGTTCTATTCATCAGCAGGTAGCAGACACCCTGAAGCCGTTGCCGGAGGGGCCTGGACACTCCATCAACCCAGGGGACGGGGTCGTCGTAAGAAGATATCAACGGAAGTCTTGTCTGGAGCCTAGGTGGTCGGAGCCGTGACAGGTGCTCCTCACCACCCGTACAGCGCTGCGAGTGGAAGGCAGGAAGGCGTGGACGCACGCCTCGCACGTGAAGAGAGTCCCGCTGCCGTTACCTTATGACCAATGGGTGAAAGACGGCATTGCTGATGAGGAACATGAGCAGATA
This sequence comes from Lissotriton vulgaris, assembly GCF_964263255.1. Classification (NCBI taxonomy): domain Eukaryota; kingdom Metazoa; phylum Chordata; class Amphibia; order Caudata; family Salamandridae; genus Lissotriton; species Lissotriton vulgaris. The sequence goes on along the minus strand of NC_141690.1, from coordinate 234,208,677 downwards.
CCCAGATATGTTCCCTTCTCGGATGCTTCACTGATGGGAGAGGAGCAAAGTGGCAAAGAGAATTCAAAGTCACGTGCAGAAAAAAGTGTTTCAGTGAGCTCTGCTACTCCCGTTGTTACTAGTGAAGAGACAACAGAGAGTTCAGCACCTGCCATAGATACACCTGTTTTGTTCACTGATCCCGAAGTGCGAGGGAGCACTCGCTATAATCTGCAGCCCCGAAGAAAATAAAAAAAAAAGGTGACAAGTGTGATGGACTAAACACTGGAAGAAGGGCTTAGTGAACATTCTAGTAACGAAGATTCAGTGGTAGGGATGGACTTGTAAGAGCCCTGGTGTTTAGCCGAAGATTGTGATTCTATGAGACTATAGAGTGGTGCAGGGCCCAGATTAAGTGCTCCTCTGTTTCAATTGCTGTGTGTTGAGCGACGTGGGAATAAGGTATGGACGGTAAAAGCCTGCCTGTGAGGCTTTGAAGGACAAAGGGAGAAGATCCCTTCTTTTAGGGTTGAAGAACCCCTCTGGCCGGTTTCGTGGACTGTCTGGGACTATTTTTATTAGAAGTGTTTTTTTTTTTTCATTTTTGATATATTTTTGAACAATTTTGAAAATGTACCTTTTTGGTCGCCCCATCCCTGATGAGGAGCAGCCCTTTGCGGCTCCTCTGAGACCAGTGCCTGATTCCCCCTGGTTGGCCCTTTCCCGAAAAGGAAAAATAGTGCTCCTTATAATAGTACTAATTGCCTTTATAGTGACTCTTGGTATATTGTTCTTTTTGGATAAAGCCTATCCCGTCCATGTGTTTGCACCCACACCTACTGCTGTCCCTGAACATAACATGATTACTGTGGATTATGGTGAGCGAATGCTTAGGAGAGGTTACAAAGAAAATGTTTTTATAAAGACTTTGCACCATGCTCATGTCACTACCAACCTCACTGACTGTTGGGTCTGTGGGCTACTACCTTCTGCTGCCTACAAGAAAGATAGATTTCTAGCACTTCCTTTGACACCTGTGAATAGTTGTGTGGGGTGGTATACTCTGATAGGTCTTGTCAAGTACTTTCAGCAGCCAGATTTTCTGACACCTCGACTGCAGAATAGGGGATCGACAATGACAATGCGAGTACGTCCTCTACCCCCCTCTTCCCTTGGACGGATATATACTGACGGACGTTTTGATCAGACATTTATAGAGACATGTGAGAAGAAGTTGGGTCGGTTTTTAATTCCAAATGACAGTGACAAAGTTAGGGAAAGTTTTCTGCAACTAAATTCCTCCTTGTCTTACAGACACCCACCAAAGGGAAATGACAGTGTTAAGTCTTTGATACCCCTGGCTGTAGTGGGTCCGTCACCATTTTTCTGTATAGAGGGAAGGGGCCCTATCAAGGTTGGTAATAGTTCTTGTAATGTGACGGCATTGATACGTTTGCCTCTCAGCCCCTCTTTGGTTACACCCCCCAGCATTTATTTTGTGTGCGGAGATAATGGATACTTATGGTTGCCCGAGGGTTGGGGTGGGGTGTGTTACTTAGCCTATATGATTCCTCCTGTATATGTGGCACCTTCTGATTATCACAAGACTCATCGTAGATTTCCCAGTCCACAAGAGCAGCGTAAAAGGAGGGACCTTCAGGTAGATGAGGTTGACCAGACGGACACCTCTCTACAGCAATGGACTGATTTCTCTAAGGGTCTCCTGCCTTTCTGGGGTCCGATATTTAATAGTAGAGCCATTCGACGACTGTCTAGGGTGATGGAAAAGGTAGTCCTCACAGAGGCTGACATTGCAACTAACATGTCCGTTGAGATTCAGGCTATGAGATTATTCACGATTCAGAACAGGATGGTGCTTGACGTCATCCTAGCAGATAGGGGCGGGGCCTGTCGCGTCATCGGGACATCTTGTTGCGTGTATATTCCTGACTCAGCCCCGACTGTTAACTTGGCAGTACAGAAACTCCATAGATTAGCGACCGAACTCCATCAAGATAATGGGACATGGTCCTTGCAAGGGTGGCTCTGGGGCGCTTTCTCCTCCTGGGGTTGGAAAATATTGATAGGTTTGGTTGGTGTGGTGAGCGTAATACTGACATGTTGCCTTTGTGTGTATTGCCTCCCTCCATGTTGCTCAATGTGTGCTACAAACTTGCGACCACAAAAGAAGGTGTCGGGTCAATATACTGCTTCGATAATTACTGATATTCCTGACGCAAATTGGTTGATGATTATTGCAGATGATGTTTTTGAATAAATATGATGCTCTGCCCTTAGAATGGATGTGTCGGCGCTACCTTTTGGCAAATAAATGTGGCCGCAGTTAGCCAATGATGCTAAAAGGAGGGTCTGATAGAATTCACTTTTCGATGCCCCAACCATCCCTTTTCTCATATGTAAGTTAGCATCATATGGCTAACTAATGTTGAATTATTCTCTTTTGCTACCTTATTATTCAAATGTATGTGTGACGATATTAGTTCCTTAGCTTAGCTTGTGTGCCGCCATTTTGTGTATTCCCCTGTGTCTGCGAGCCTCACTCGCTCATCTGCCCCTCCCGCAGGAATAGAGAATTTCACTAAGACAGCCGTTTTCGTTTCTCAGCTTACTGTGGCCGAAACTAACAAGTCTCTTTATCAGTAATGTTCTCATGCCCCAGAGACGCTGAAGCCTAGCTCCATGGCCTTGAGTAAAGATAACGATGTATCCTTTGCAGGTGCAGATGCCTGCTGCATGATGGCATTGTTCACTGGTCTGGGTTTCAGTAATTTTCCAGAATGGGCGTACCCTAATGAACTGTGTTGCATTATAATGTATTGCCGTGATGCAGAGAGTCAGTCCTCTCGTTCGCACTCCTAGGAGTGAGGTCGGACAGGGCCCTCTCATATGAGTGTTGTTTGGCCTAATAAAGACTATTGTTTATTCTTCTCCACTGTCCGGCTGACTTCCTACAGAGTTACTATAGGTGAGTGCGGTAAGTCACTCGGGTGGATTTGAGCCACGCTTATCAGGACCATCCACCCTATTCAGAGACTAGTCAAGTCAAGTCAAGTCAAAGAATTTATATAGCGCACTACATACCCAGAGGGTCTCAAGGCGCTTAGGGAGGGGAGGAGGATTACTTGTCAAATATCCACGTTTTAAGTTGCTTTCTGAATGCTAGGTGGTTCTGGGTAAGGCGAAGGTAAGTGGGGAGTGAGTTCCATGTTTTGGCTGCCAGGTATGAGAAGGATCTTCCTCCCATGGTGGTCTTGTTGATGCGGGGTACAGTGGCGAGGGCTTGGCTGGAAGAACGTAGATGGCGGGAGGGGGTGTAGAAGGACAGTCGTGAGTTGAGGCATTCTGGTCCGATGTCGTAGAGTGATTTGTGTGCGTGGGTTAGCAGTCAGAAAGTGATCCTCTTATTGACGGGTAGCCAGTGGAGGTCTTTCAGGTGGCCAGAGATGTGTTCGTTACGCGGGATGTCTAATATGATCCTGGCTGAGGCGTTTTGGATTCGTTGGAGTTTCTTCTGTATTTTAGCGGTAGTACCTGCGTAGAGGGTGTTTCCGTAGTCAATTCGACTCGTGACCAGAGCATGGGTGACTGTTTTTCTGGTTTCGGTGGGGATCCAGCGAAATGTTTTTTTGAGCATGCGAAGAATGTTGAAGCAGGATGAGGATACGGCGCTGACTTGTCTGTTCATTGAAAGTGAAGAATCCAGGATAACGCCTAGGTTCCGTGCGTGGTCTGTCGGGATGGGTGCTTTTCCAAGGGCTTCCGGCCACCAAGAGTCGTCCCATGCAGAGGGGGATGTACCTAAGATGAGGACTTCTGTTTTATCTGAGTTCAGTTTCAGACGGCTGTGTTTCATCCATTCGGCAACTTCTTTCATTCCTTCGTGTAGGTTGGTTTTGGCGGTGCTGGGGTCATTGGTGAGAGAAAGGATCAGTTGAGTGTCATCCGCGTAGGAGATGATGTTGAGATTGTGTTGGCGAGCGATGGCCGCAAGGGGGCTCATGTATACGTTGAAGAGGGTGGGACTGAGTGAGGATCCTTGTGGTACGCCACAGATGACTTCAGTGGCCTCGGACTTGAATGGTGGAAGGCGGACTCTCTGGGTTCTTCCGGTGAGGAACGAGGTGATCCATTCAAGTGCTTTTCCTTGTATTCCGATGTTTCTGAGGCGTTGTAAAAGGGTGCTGTGGCAGACTGTGTCGAAGGCTGCAGAGAGGTCGAGGAGGATGAGGGCGACTGTGTCTCGATTGTCCAGTAGAGTTCGAATGTCGTCTGTTGCTGCGATGAGGGCGGTCTCAGTGCTGTGTTTTGCTCGGAAGCCAGATTGTGAGGAGTCGAGGGATTTGTTGGCTTCGAGGAAAGCGGCGAGTTGGTTGTTGACAGCTTTCTCGATGACTTTGGCCGGGAAAGGAAGGAGCGATATGGGGCGGTAATTTTTGAGTTCGGTGGGGTCCGCTGTGGGTTTTTTCAGAAGGGCGGTGAGTTCAGCGTGTTTCCAGCTTTCCGGGAAGGTGGCGGAGTTGAAGGAGCAGTTGATGACGTCTCGGAGGTGCGGTGCTATGACGGAGTCTGCTTTGTTGAAGATGTGGTGAGGACATGGGTCTGTGGGTGATCCTGAGTGGATGGAGTTCATCAGGCGGATGGTGTCCTCAGTGGAGATTGGGTTCCAGTCGTTGAGGGTGTTCAAGGGGGGAGAATGTTCAGCATATGGTTGGGTGGGTTGGTCTCCGGGTTGGTTGTCGAAGCTGTTGTGGATGTCTGCAATTTTGTTGTGGAAGAATAAAGCCAGGGAGTCGCAGAGGGCTTGAGAGGGGGTGATGTCGTTGGAGTTGGCCGAGGGGTTGGTAAATTCCTTGACGATGTTGAAAAGTTCCTTGCTGTTGTGGGCGTTGTTATCTAGACGGTCCTTGAAGGATGCTTTCTTGGCCTTTCGGATTAGTTGGTGGTGTGTGCGGGTGGCGTTTTTGAAGGCGTCCTTGGTGCTAGTGGTTGTGTCTTTTTTCCAGGCTTTTTCAAGGGAGCGGCAGAGTTTCTTGGACTTCTTAAGATCATCGTTGAACCATGAGGCCTTCTTGCTGCCCGGTTTCCTTTGACGTTTTTTCAGTGGTGCTAGAATGTCGGCGGTGTTGGATAACCATAGGGTGAAGTTGGCGGCGGCTTGGTCTGGGTTAGAAGAGTGGGCTGGGGTGTTTAGACGGAGCGATGAGGAGATCTGGTCGATGTCGTTGGAGTTGGCCGAGGGGTTGGTAAATTCCTTGACGATGTTGAAAAGTTCCTTGCTGTTGTGAGCGTTGTTATCTAGACGGTCCTTGAAGGATGCCTACTTCGCTGAGATTGCTGTGCTATGACGGCAGGCACGACAGACGCTGCGCTCAACATAGATGAATGTTTTCCTTAATACAAAACACAGATGGGAGATCCTGAGTTTGCGGGTGATTCTACATTTACCCTTCCTGTATCCACCATGCCATGGCTCTGTTATGTGCCTTCTCTGTTGTTGCTACATGTATTTGGAATGTACTTTGGCTTAGCCTGTGCAAAACTGTGGACCCTTTTATGTTTAGGAAGGATCTTAAAAGTCATCTATGCTATTCATATCTTTTCAGATGTCGTTAGTCAGTTCAATGCCAAGATGAAGTTGTGCGTTTATTGTCCTAACAACTCAACTCATATCTTGCATATGTAGGTTTTCTAGTATTAAGTGGGTGGCCTCAGTCACTAGACGTAGGGCGGATGGCAATTTTAGAATGAATCAAGCAGAAGCGGGCTGTGGCTTTTGTCCTTTGGTAATGGAACTTTGTATCTTGAGGGATAGCTCAAGTGTCTGGTGCAGACTGAGATATAGCTGAGCAATGTGAAGCCCGAACATACATTTATTACAATGTAGAAGCATATCTCTGCTGCTTAAGGCAAAAACCGCTATGACCAGTTTGTCAGAGTGCATTGTAAGGCAGATATCAAATGTATTTTAATGTATGCGTTGTGTGTCTTTCTCCGGGATGGTGTCTATACTGAGGAAGTACACCACCTCTCCCCTTGTGTAGCATTTCAGCGCTGTGTCCTGCTTCTTCAAACTACGGGGCTTTATCTCCGCTTTTATGGCTTTAAAAGACAAAGAAGCGGAGATAAAAATATCGCCCTATCAACAGGGTTCTAACATGCAAAATCGCATGTTAGCACCCTTTTTCACTACGCTTCCCTTTGCATCTCTAATGAGATGCAAAGTGGGCATTCCAGAGCAAAATAATAGGAGATATGTCGCTAAGCGACATTTCTCCTGTTATCAAGCTTCACGCTAACCCTGTTAGAGACAAAAAAAGCAGCGCTAGCCACGGTTAACTCTGCTTTTTTACACCTGAAAATGTTCAGATTTAGCCATGTAATTCAATGGGAGGTGGTTTACATGGCTAAGTCCACCATGGGCTATCAACAAGGATATCCCTATCCTTGTAGTTTTATCGCTGAATTACCTGCGATAACCTCCCAAAATGCCGCCATCGCTGGATTTTTTATCGCCTAGGCGGTTAGCGTTGTTAATAATGCGATAACCAGGTGATATTATCCAGCGATAGCGGGCGTTAAATTTTTTTACGCTAAGCGCCCTAAGCGTTAATTTTTTCTGGTTCTTGTTAATATGCCCCTAATATCTTTTGGAAAATACATTCTGAACGAATTCTGCTGTCAAGCTAGGCCTGGCCCTGTCAAAAATAACACACTTCTCTGATAATGGGCATCAGAGGTTGCCAATACAAAGGCACTGCACAATGAAAACACTATTACGTACAATACTTGTTTCAGTTTTACAACGTCACACAGTAATCATGTTGTCTGACTGGTGTCACTCTGCTGTCCCATTCAAGCTTGCCCCTTTCTGTTCCCATGCCAGGATAACTGCTTTAATGAGACATTTCGGTACAACCATTATAGAGATTATGGCAATTCTTCTCAAAGGAATTTTGGAGAAATGTTTAAGAATTGTTGCATTGTATAATGCACTCTGCCCCTGCAGGATTTAAAAACAACATTAATATTGTAGTGGATTGTAAAGTAGAGGCTTCAGAACAGTATTTAAAGCATGGTTGTTGTTATTATAGCATATATTATTAAGAGGCACAATTTTGGTTTCTGTTGGTGTGACCTCTTTGCAAGACATTGGCCATGAGTCACATATTCCACGTGTTCAAACAAATGTGTATCTTTTGCATGCTAGAATGTTATTTCATGGCAACTACTTTTTTGCCAGTGGATTCCTGCATGGATGTAGTCCCATCATCTTATATGAGAACTGTTTAATGTGGGGTGTTCACAACAACTATTTTATTTTGATTTAGGATTGCACTGTTTCCTGGAAGTCATTAACAGCTGGTAATTGCCAACTGCTTGGCACTCACTAGAGAGTGTGTTAATCCCCTAACCTCAATATTCTTATACCTGTCCTTGGGTAAGGCCTTAAACAAGCAAATGATGCATCACCCTGATGAGCAAACTGAAAATGCCCCAAATTCAGGTGCGTTAACTCACTAAACTCAATCCTTTGAGACCTGGACATGTGTGCAGCCTCAATCAATCATATTTAGCAATGTTCCCATGAGCAGATTATAATGTACCTTGGGTTTACAGTCAGGCAGGAGCGTGTTTCTGACGATGGAATTAAAAGTATTTGTCTAGCTCACTGTCATTTCACTCAAGTAATTGGCAAAAACTGTCACAATCTTCAAATAACTGTGTGAAAACTGGTTCTAAAGTGCTTTGCAATTAAATCTACATAAACTGTGTTTTGGTTGTCTAATTAGTCATTTCTCTTAAGACTATAAACATTGTAAAAGCCACTAAAATATGTTTGGTGAAATTATTTTGGGTTTGACTGGTATGTTTAAAACTCACATTTTATCACTCTATTTTCTCCTGAATCGTTCTGTTTGTCAAGTCAGGTGAGCAATGAAAAGGTATTTTATGTTTATCCCCCCCCTGTCTCCCTGCTTTGAGATCAGGATACATTTTAGGAGCGGCTCGACACCTCAATGACTACAACTGAATTATTAGCAAAAATAAAGAGGATTCAAAGCCCACACGAATGTGCTCTTATGTTAGAGCTTGTCAATAAGATGCTTACGAATTGCAGCATGATTTTAGACAGGCATGTTCCGTCTCTGTTTGTGCTTAATTTGAGAAGGTGGTTTCCGGTGCTCAGCACCAGCACTTACATGTCAGCACCAGCTCTAGTGACAGTCCACCACATGGTGGCACTGTCTTTAATTTTGAGATGAGCACAACAACGGTGTTTATTAAGATAATATACATTGAAAATGAATAATACCAGCCTCTCACTCCTTTATTATAGCTTTGATTAACCTAAAATAGTCTGAATTGTCACACTTGTAGGAGCGAGATGATTAGGAGTTATGTTGGTACTGTCTTTGGCAGCACTGGCAAGGGCAATGCGTGCTGCAAGCTGCGGTGGCCTTCCTAGAAGTGCCCTTGCGCTTATTTGTTTTTACAAACACTGGTCTATGTGCTTGATCTTCAGTGTATGTGTGAACATTTCAAACAGAAAAGTACATCTTAAATCTTATGACTATATGCACAAGTATGTGTATAGTGTCAGTTTTATTTAAGGTTTGATAGTGTACTTATTGAACTCCATTTACCAACATTTATATAATAACTGAACACAAAGTACTGACCGTTGGCTTTAAACAGAAGATAAAAGGATGTAACCCTACTGTCTTTGAACTGCACAATATGCAACCCTGGACTTAGATCCATGCTTCCCCACTTGACCAAACGGTGTGGTTCATGGCCCTTTCCTTTACTTCACTATATAGAATTTTTCTTAACCCCTTCGCTGCGGGGTGTTTCCCCCCCGCTGTGTGGGGGGAGGGATCCTTGCGCAGCGCCCCCATGCTGGTGATGAGCTGAGCTCGTCATGAGGCACAGCGGAGCTGTCCTTATGACGAGCTGAGCTCGTCACGGCCGCACCCGTTTTTAGAACGTTCAGCACAACGGGGTAATTACCCCCGCGTGCAAACGTTCCAACGGCCGTGACGAGCTCAGCTCGTCAAGAGTACAGCTCAACTGTACTCCATGACGAGCTGAGCTCGTCACAAGCATGGATGAGGTTAACCATCCAGTTTGAGAACACATTGAAGTAATTTGGTACAAGATCTGCACTCTAGAAAAACGACATTTATATATGTTTAATACTTAATCATTTTGCGTCACCTTTAATAATATAGGTTACATATAGAGAAAACATGACACGCTGACACATTTCGGGTAACTCAAGGCAACATTATCAAGGCATGGGAGTATTCTTAAATGTTGTATGTTTACAAATTATTACTTTCAATAAATGTCCCACAATAAAGTGATATAATCATATATACTTAATTGATGCAAAGTGAAATGTTGATTTTAATTTTAAAGTCTTTATCCTTCTTTCATGACATTTCTTGCATGATTTAAATCTTTTGATGGCTCAGCTCATGCTTTTGGCTCTTATTGCGAAGACAGACCTTTGACTCAGGTCTCCCCAAATCTGCAACCCACAGAACTCTAGTGTCACCAACACTTTTGCCTATTATGCTTCTTAAGTTGCATTTTGGAAGTGAGGATTGACTAAATTCAGGGGATTTCACCCACCTTTTCTTTCATTTCAGGCAACACAGTTACATATGAATTTATGATGATTAATATAACAATATCTATTCCAAATGAAGAAAGCATGCGGTATTTAGATATGATATGATAATGATATAATATGGTATAGACATTTAATATATCGCCCAAATCACTGCTGAAGGAGTATCTCGGTGTTGTACTGCTAAGAAAGGAAAAACTTCCTAAAACAGCCAGGTCTTCAAACCCTTGTTGAAGTAGATAATGTCTGAAAGAAATGGAGATTGGGGGGAGTTTGTTTCAGTGTTAGGGGGCAGTGTAGGAAAAAGATTTACCCCCTGATTAAAGGTGCGAATGCGAGGGATGGTCAAAAGAGCCTTATCCGAAGACCTAAGGCATCTTGCAGGTTGATACGTTTTTAAATGCATGGACAAGTAGGCAGGCGGGATTTGTGAAGTGCCTTATGTGTCAGACAGCAGAATCTAAAAATGACCCGTTTTCTGATAGGCAGCCAATGGAGCTTCCAAAGAATAGGGGAAGGAAGGAAGGAAGATTACAAATTAGTCTAGCGGCGGTGTTCTGTACCACCTGCAACTTGGTCAGCAAGGAGTCTTCTACTGATGTTAACAGAGCATTACCATAGTCCATGCGACTGATTATGAGAGCTTGGACAAGAGTTTTTATAGCACTATAGTGGAGCCTTTGGAGAGTCTTTTTTAGAAGCTTCATAGTGGCGAAGCAGGAGCCACCGGTGTTGTTTACTTGGCCCTTCATGGAGAGAGACCGATCAAGCTTCACGCCAAGATTTTTCACAAACTGCTAAGGTGAGAGGGCTGGTACCAGTTCAGGCGGCCACCAGTTGGCCGACCAGAGCTCAGATGCTTTCCCAAAGAGCATAATCTCAGTCTCGTCACTGTTTAGTTGAAGATAGTTGCTGGACATCCAAGGAGCGACTTCCCTCATACAATAAGCATACTTGCTTTTCACTATGTCTGGGTAGAAGGAAATGAGAAGTTGGGTGTCTTCAGCATACAACACTATCTCTAAATTGCAGGCTCTCATGACCCAGCCAAGTGGCGCCACGTAGATATTAAAGAGGGTGGGGCTTAGACACGAGCCCTGGCCACTCCCTTTTGCAAGTACATAAGACATGACTTGAAAGGGTCCAGGTAGACCTGTTGTGTTCTATTGGTAAGGAAGTTGCAGAGCCAGTGCAGTGCTCTGTCGTGTAGCCCAGCCTCGTGAAGCCAGTGAATTCAGATGGAATGGAAGACTGTGTCGAATGCTGCTGACAAATCCAGCAGCACCAGCATAATAGGGGTACCTGCGTCAAGAGAGAACCTGATATTATCAACCACGGCCAACAAAGCGATGGAGCTCTCTGAATGGAGCTCTCTGACACCAGATTGTGAATAATCCAGGATGTGTGAAAGGCAGTAAGTTGTTTGTTGATAAACCTTTCTAGAGATTTGGCAAGGAGAGGTAACAATGAGATTGGTCGATAGTTGGCGGCATCTTTCGGATTTGCTGAGGATGTCTTGAGCAAACGGGATACTAATGTGTGCTTCCATTCCTTTGGGACTGTACGAAGTACATGCTTCTTTGACTTTGTGATGAAAATGTGCAAAGGTCAAAGTGGGCAAGGACTGCTTGGATTGGCGTTCCCACATTGTTTTCTTTACTATACATCTCTTCCATATCTTTTGGGAATACGAAAAAGTGTTCCCGAATGGCAGACGGAGCCCTCAGTTTCAGTTTGTGAGTTCCCTGTAAAGTTCAGCCCTACACAGCCTAGAAAAGAGGAGCAACACAGAGGATATGGTCTCAAAGCTCACGACCATGGGGGATATCATTGGGAATCAGGGAAAAGCTGAGTAGCAATCGCAGCTTCAGCAACAAGCACTGGCAAAGCCAGTAGGTTTCACCTATGAGACCTATTGGTATTGCCAATGCTTTTAACAATGCAGTACAGCTTCATGGTTGCTGTGAAGTATTGGCTAAAAGCAAAAGACAAGACGCTATAATGCAGCTGGTGCTTTATTGTGTGGGCGTTCAACACACATGTCCACCTACAGAAGAACAGCAACCTATAAGTTCTATTTAATTACTGATCCAAGATAGATCAATAAATTTAAAAAAAGTAGTGCTAAAGTGCTTATAAAAAACATAGCGTGAAAGCACTGTTTACAAAAAAAATTCAAACGGATAAGTCGGTGGTGGGAGCGGGTTTGGGATGAAGCAACACAGCCGGTAGGGGAGAAGCAATATTGGTGGAGGAGAAGCAACACGAGGGAGAGTTCATGGAGCAAAGGGAGAAACAAACGGAGGAAAGAGACCAGAGCAACATGGAGTGTGGGAGAAAGCACATAGGTAATAGAGAGCAACACAAGTGCAGTGAGACAAGCACATGGACGCGAGAGAGCAGCGTGGGGAAGAAAATTACAAAAGGAAGAAAGCTGGAAACACATGCAGTCTAATGGAGTGCTTAAAAACTAAAACATTATTTCCTAAAAGTGAGCAGATAAAGCATAGAAGCCAGCTATTCAAAAAGATGGTAAAGAGGCTATGTTCTTTTGGCGGGAAAATCTCAAGATGGCCAGGTTGAAACAAGGCATAACATATAATAGGAAGTAAGAGTGACAGTTGAGCCAACCAATTGTAAGCAATGGGCAGACTTCAAGCCCCTGTATATTTTTAATAAGCCCACAATATGAATTTCATAATCAGACATTGTGCACTCTTTCCATCCTTCCTCTGTCTCTCTGTCATTCTCATCTGTCTCCCTCTCTTCTTTCTTCATGATCTCTGTCCATCCCCTCTCTCTTTCCTCTGCTCTCTTTTCCCCATCTCCATAGTTCTTGCCATCTTCACCCTCTCGCTTTCTGATTCTGTGTCAGGACCGAAGGCTTCTGATTATGCTTTTCTTCCTTCGCTTTATTACATAAATGAAAAAACACAGCAGCCTTAGAAAAGCTCCAATCCATTTTCAACTGCAGAAATTAGCAACGAAAACGATTTTCTCAAAGTTCAAAGTTCATGAATAAACTACAGCTCCCATGAGCCTTCAAACGTTAGTCCTTCAGCTATCTCCACTCCCAATATGTTAGACAGTCCATCCTCAACTTCCTCCTCTTTCTTCTCTGCTCACGCAGCAGTCAGTTAAGTGCAATTCTTTCCTTGTTTTATTGGGCTGTATTTATGCACTTTCTTGTCCACGGTTGGACAGGAGGTGTGTTGGGCTCTGTTGCGGTGTTAGAAATGCATTTTTCTTTACAGAGCCCCTAGCCGCGGGAGCGATTTCGCTCCTTTCGCAGCGTTTGTCCCCGCGGCGGTGCGGTGTTAATAGCGGCCGCCAGAGGGCGCCTGTACGTCTGGCCTGCTCCTCGCGCGTCCCTTCACTCTGAGGAGACGGGCGGAGGAGCCGGCCAGCTACGGAGCTTTGCCCTCTCCACCCCTCAACGCCCGGTATACCGGGTCAGTATTTGGCCCCGATTCTGACTTTGTGTGACGCCCTGCGGGGTCTGTATTTGCGGCAGAGACCGCGTGAAGCGCCGATTCGGCGAGAACACGTTTTAACGCTTGTGTGGTGAAACGCGCATTGGGGGTCCCTGTGTGGAGGGTCAGCGCGTTTGGAGGCTTTGGCGTGTGGCCTACCTTGCCAGTTCCTGGCCCAAAAAGTTATTGCAGTCTGCATAGTCCGCCCATATTTGCTCCCTGACACCCTTTGGTGAGAGGGTATTGTTCATAGTGCAGTTTGCATCAGGTGCCTAGTGTTTAGCACGGCAACATGGATCAGGAACATTATTTTGAGGAACCCCACTCCTATTTACAAGATGAGGAGTTCTACCAAGCAGTTGACAGCTCTATTTATCGCTGTGTGACTGAGGTGGTGGGTCCCATGGAGGACCGGTTGTCTGCGCGCATCGTTGAGGAGTGCGCCAAGCTGGCGCAGGCCCATTTGGGAGCGCCTACTGGCCTCCCAGGCCCCTCAGGTGAGGGCCCCCGCGCCAAAGAAGCCCTGCAGGGAAGGGGCTCCGGAAGGGGGGCAAAGGGTGGACAGAGGCGTCTTTGAGCGTCTCCGGGACGCTTTCTTGGCCAAGGCGACTGCTGGCCCCCCTGCACCGCTTTCGGACCCTGAACCTTCGGTGGTTACAGAGACCGCACCTCCGTCTCCGGGGTTGGATTCACCGGATACCGACGATGACGGAGAGTCGGTCCGCTCGTGGCGCCCCTCGGGCTCGGCCACAGAGTTGCCCCGGGACAGTTCCGGCATGCTGGACCGGATGAAATTATGCATCCGCGGTCCGCTGCCTGGACGCTGGGAGACACGGTGGCAAAGTTCGTGGCAGGTCGCCTGCGCAAACCTTTAGAGAAAGACGCAAGCGGTTGCCTGCGGGGGGAGTGTCCTAGGCCCACTTTGGAGGGAAAGGTGGCCCTGACGCCCGAATTGTACGCGAAAATTGCCACCTTCCTTGCCAAATTTATGAAGGATCCCCGTAAAGGGATTGACCGTTCCTGGCGGGCCCCTCCCCCCTGACAAGTACTTCAGGCGCCTTGTGGACCTCGCGCCTCAACACTCAGCCTTCAGACCTCCTGAGGCTTCGCCGGGAGCAACGTGAACTTTTAAAGCCCCTCACCGACCTCCTGGTCGACGCTCGCTGTGCCCCTCAGCTGCGCTCTGGACTTCCGCGCACTGCAGCACTTTTTAGCAGCTTCTACCTTCTCCCTCCTGCACGCCACCCAGAGCGCCTCCCGCTGATCGTCTCCTCCTGAGACGGGCGAGTTCTCCATCTTGGGCGGCTCTGGGTCAGCGTTGCAGTGTTTGGGCCCCTCCCCCCCTGCCACTCCCCCCATGTGTCCCTATATAATGGTTGGCCAGTCCCGGCAGCGCAGCGGACGAGCGCAGCTGGCGCGACGAAGGTGCGCCGAAGTTGCGCCTAAGTTAAGCCCGTCTGCGCCCGTCCGCGATGGGCCGGGACCAGGGGCCACATACCCTGCCCTTCCTCTGGTGTATTCCTCTGCCCAGTTACTGTCCTTCTCTGTTTCTGCCCCTCTTTCCTCCTCTGTAGTCCAACACTTACTTTCGCACGGCATTTACGTTCCCCACTCCCCTTGTCCTCGCCCTGTCCCTTCTATTTCCTCTCCCTCTACCTCCTGTACGCCCTCTGTCACGGGCCCCATTTCCGGTTCCTCAGCAGTCTCTGCTATTCTCCTTAATACTCGCTCTGCCGTCAAAAATCAAACTGCCCTCTTCAATCTTCTCGATACTGATTCCCCGGATTTTCTTTTTCTTACTGAAACCTGGTTTTCCTCTGATTCACTTCCGGACCTCCTCGCCATTCTCCCCAACACCCATTATGCTCTCCGTGCTGACCGTCCTGATGGAAAAACTGGAGGGGGTGTGGCGATGATAATTCACTCTTCCATGAAATTCCAACTTCTTCCGCACCCCCGCATATCCAGTGTTGACTTTCTGGTGGCCCGCTCTCTTAATCTCCCGGTACCTCTTACGGTGGTCCTTATGTACCGCCCCCCTCAAAGTATGCCATCGTTTGTGTCTACCCTGTAGGATCTCTTGGCCACTGTGGCGGTAAATAACTCCTCGCTGCTCCTGCTCGGCGACTTCAACTTTTGGCCGGGAGACCCGAGGGAGGACTCCTCATCTAAGGACTTCTCTGCCACACTTCAGTGTCTTAATTTCTCACCTCATGTTTTGGCCCCTACCCACACTCACGGCCACATCTTGGACCAAATCTGGTCCTTGCGCTGTAACCTTTCGCCCACCTCCATCCTCCCCTGTGTCTGGTCGGATCACTCTATGATCTCCTTTTCTATCCACTTGGGTCAAGCTGAGAAAGCCCCCCTGCCTAAAAACATCTTGGCTCGAAGCTGGAACAAGACCGATCTCAACGATCTTTCCTCTTCTTTGTCTTCATCTGCTCCTACCCTTGGAAAGTCAGGCGGTCGCCATCAACACTTGGCTTTCTTCTGCTTGCGACCAGGTCGCCCCACTAAAAAAGGTCAAATCAGCCCGTCCCCATGACGCTCACAAGGGGTTCTCCAGCGACCTTAAATCCCTTAAATTAGAGCTTAGGCGATCGGAGCGTCATTGGCGACGTAACTACTGCCCTACCCTCCGTCTTAAATACAAAGCCCTCCTCAATAATGATAAAAAAGCCATTTTAGCGGCCAAATCTAAATACTTTACTGAGAGAGTGGCCCTCTCGGCCAACAAATCTCGTGAGATTTTCTCACTAGTTCATAGTCTTGCCACCTCTGATCGCGCCTGTCTCTCCCCTGCCCCATCTCAATCTCTCTGTCTCTCTCTGAACGACTATTTCATCAATAAAATCATTACCATTAAGGCCAACATTCCCACTGTGTCTCAACCTGAACCTTCTGACTATCCTCCTCTGTCTCCTTCTGTTCTGGATCACTTTGAACCTATCTCATATGAGCTCTTCCTCGACCTGCTTGTCAAGGTCAAGTCCGGTTCTCCTGAGACTGTGCTCCCGCACGGATCCTCAGAACTCTCTACACTAGTTGCCCCGTCCCCCCCCTTACTTTCCTCAACACTTCTTTGGTTTCGGGCTGTGTTCCTTCCTCTTTT
Source organism: Lissotriton vulgaris (assembly GCF_964263255.1). NCBI lineage: Eukaryota > Metazoa > Chordata > Amphibia > Caudata > Salamandridae > Lissotriton > Lissotriton vulgaris. The sequence goes on along the minus strand of NC_141690.1, from coordinate 234,192,452 downwards.
AAATCTGCTATAGTTTTTCCTATTTTGAAAAAAGCCGGCCTTGACCCCTCCCTTCCATCTAATTTCAGGCCGATCTCCCTTCTCCCCTATCTAGGGAAGATCCTCGAAAGCCACGTTACTTCCTGCCTCTCCACCTACATTGAGGAGAATCATCTCTTGGCCTCCCACCAGGCGGGCTTTCGTCCCGGTCACTCCACTGAGGGCGTGGTTCTCGCAGTCCTGGACGAACTTAAGGGGAAGGCCGATAGCAACCTCCCCCAAGCCTGGGTCCTTCTGGATCTGTCCGCTGCGTTTGACACGGTCGATCATGCCATCCTTCTCGACCGTGTCAGCGCAGCGGGCATCCAAGGCACTGCCTTTTCCTGGATCGCGTCCTTTCTTCAAGGCAGATCGCAGGCAGTTCACCTTTCTGGTTTTTCAGCTCCCCCTCGCCCGGTCACCTGTGGGGTCCCTCAAGGTTCTTCCCTTTCCCCACTTCTCTTTAACCTTTATATCCGCCCCCTCATCTCTTCTCTTCTCGAGCTGGGGGTCTCTGTGTACAACTACGCAGATGACCTCCAGCTCGTCTTTGATCTTTCATCCCCAGCTGATTCTCTCCCTAAGTTTTGTTCCACCCTTGTTTTCATTTCCCAGTGGATGAGCTTCAATCGCTTGAAGCTCAATCCCGACAAGACAGAGCTTGTCCTCACTGGCGGCTCGTCTAATCCCTGGTCCTCAGCTCACTGGCCCCTTTCTTTTGGCCCTCCCCAGTTTCCTCTGTTCGGACTTTGGGCATCAAGATCAGCAATGATCTGACCATGCACGCCCAAATCAGTTCCGTTGTGTCTTCTTGTTTTTCCTCCCTTCGTCTAATTCGTAAGATCTCCCGTTTTTTTTCTGTTGATGCTCTTAAAACCATTATCACAGCCCTTATTACATCCCGCTTGGATTACGGAAACGGCTTGTACGTAGGCATCCCTGCCTACGAAACTCGCCGCCTCCAGGCTATCCAAAACCAAGCGGCCCGTCTTATCCTTTGTCTCCCCAAATCCTCTCACATCACTCCTGCCCTCAAGTCCCTCCACTGGCTCCCGGTCCATTTCAGATCTCACTTCAAACTAGCTTGCTTGGCCTTCCGGGCGCACGCCCGCTCTGCCCCGCTCTTCATCAACTCTCTAATCTTTTCTCACGCCCCCAGCCGCACCCTTCGCTCTTCAACACTTTCTCTCCTTCACGTCCCTCGCTTCCGCAAATCACGCACCGGGGGTACCCGATTCTCTGTGCTGGCCCCCCAGATCTGGAACAGTCTCCCTCTTTCTATTCGCTCTATCCCTATTTTTTCCCACTTTCGTAAAGCTCTTAAAACTTTTCTTTTTCTCCAGGCATTCCCTGGCTAAATTCCTTGGGTCCCTCTGTAGATACTGATGTGCTCCTCAGCGCCAGGAAGCCGCTTGGCCGCAGCGCGCTCTATAAGTTTCTTTTTCATTTCATTTCATTTCATTTCATGCCAGGATAAGTTGTTAGATGCAGTGGGGCCCGCCACAAAAATCCGGGACATGGCAGAGGAGGCGAAGGCCAATGGCACAGTGATTTCTCCTGAGGTCTTATCCAACTGGGCCCAGAGAGTTATCATTTTTTTGGGGAACGCCAACTGCGCAGGGGCCGCCCGACCGGCTGCCCAGGTCAGAACGCCGACGGTAGAGGGCAAGGCTCCGGCAGAGGCCAGTACCAGACCTCAGCGAACTTCAATAACTTTTACCCCACAAGAGGGCAAGGTTTTGGCGGTCGAGGCTTCCGCAAGAACCCTGGACCCCATACCTCCAACAGTAAGTGTAAGGTCTTCGGACCAGGTCCTCATGGGGGGCAGGTTAGCGGCTTTTTACGAGGAGTGGGCGTCGCTCACTGCAGACGCATGGGTTTTGCAAACCGTGCAGGATTCCATATCGATTTCTACGACCAGCCAGTTCAGGTGTGCCCTCTGCGGCCGATCATATTTTCCAAGTCAGACGCACGCTTGATAGACGAAGAGGTCTCGGAGTTACTCCAAAAAGGGGCCATTCGCCTATCAATGCGACATCCCGCTGGTTTGCTCAGCAATGTCTTCCTAGTAGACAAGACGGATGGGGGCAAACGTCCTGTGATCAACCTCAAGGAGTTCAACGGCTGGCTAGTCTACCGCCACTTCAAAATGGAGGGGATTCACCTCCTTCGAGATGTACTCCTCCCACGGGATTGGATGGTGAGGTTGGATTAAAAGAACCCTTATCTGGTTGTACCCATTCATCCTCCACATCAACGTTTCCTTCAGTTTTTCTGGAAGGACAGAGTATTCAAAATCACCGCCCTTCATTTCGGTCTTTCCTCGGCCCCTTGGTGCTTCACGAAGGTGCTGCACCCAGTGGTAGAGTTCCTGCGAGGGCAGGGTATTCGGATGATCGTCTATCTGGACGATATTCTCTTGATGGGCCAGTGCCCGACGCTCTTGGCTGGTCATCTCCAGCGGGCGGTCGACCTCCTCCAGAACCTAGGTTTCGTCATCAACGGCTCCAAGTCGGTTCTGGTTCCGTGTCAAAGACTTACCTTTCTGGGTTTTGTCATAGACTCCGTCGGAGCCTCCCTCAGTCTTCCCTCGAAGAAGATGGCCAAGATCAGACATACGTTACGGCAGACCATTTCCAAGGAACGGACCTCTCTGCGACAGGTAGCCAGAGTGGTGGGACTTCTGTCGTCCTCCATTCAAGCAATTTTCCCCGGCCCGTTTCACTACAGATCGCTCCAGCGCCTCAAGGCCCGACACCTCCGACGGGGCATGTCCTACGACCAGATGGTTCCCCTCTCGGAGGACGTGAAGGAGGAGATGTCCCGGTGGCTCTCGCACATGGAGGCCTGGAATGGTCGGGCGATCTTCGGATCAGCTCCGGATCTTGTGATAGAGTCCGATGCCAGCAGGTCCGGCTGGGGTGCCCGTTGCAGGAAATTCTCCACCGGCGGCGCTTGGTCATCCGACGAGCAACAGTTGCATATCAATTGTTTGGAGCTTTTGGCAGGGTCCTTCGCGGTCCGCTGTTGGACCAAGGATTCCGCAAAGGCCTGTGTCCTGTTACGGATGGACAATGTCTCAGCGGTTCGATACGTCAACCACCTGGGAGGGCCTCGCTCACAAGCTCTGGCAGATTTGGCATAAGAGTTCTGGGACTATTGCCTCTCGCATCACATATCAGTGACGGCGGAGTACCTGCCGGGTCAGGCCAATCAAGTGGCGGACTGGCACTCCAGGCACCTGAGGGATGCCAGTCAGTGGATGTTGAACATCCCGGTTTTCCAGTGGCTGAAAGCCCGCTGGGGTCCGTTTTCGGTGGATCTGTTTGCATCCCGCCTGGACTACCAGCTTCTGAGATTTTTCAGTTGGAGGCCGGATCCGCATGCGGAAGCCACGGAGGCTTTCCTGCAGGACTGGAGCCAGGAGGGGCCTTACGCGTTCCCGCCCTTCTCGATGATAATACGAATGGCGAGCCAGGTGCGCCGTCAGGAGGTGGAGATGGCGTTGGTTACGCCACTCTGGAGGTCTCAAGTCTGGTTTCCAGTTCTTCTAGAACTTTCTTGGGATTTTCCAATCCTACTCCCCCAGTTTCCTCACCTCTTGCTCAGCCCGGATCGAGAACCTCATCCTCTCATCATGCAGGGCTCTCTCCACCTCATGGCATGGAGGCTTTCCGGAAACGCTGGTCGCTCCAGGGCCTTTCGTGATCGGCTGAGGGCCTGCTCTCCAAGGCCTGGGCTGATAGCACGGCGAAGCGCTACAAATCCGCTTGGCTTAAATGGATGCGTTGGTGTCTTCGAAGGGACTTGGATCCCGTGGTCGCAGGACTCGTTCCGATCTTGAACTTTCTCGCCAAACTGGCGTCTAAGGGCCAAGCCTATATGACAATTAACGATATGCGTTCCGCAATCTCAGCGGGTCATCAACCCGTGGAGGGTTCCCCAGTAGGGGAACATCCTTTTGTTTGTCGCCTTTTACGGGGTGTTCGTCTCTCTCTACCTCCGGAACCCCGATATTCTGTCCTTTGGGATGTGAATGTGGTCTTGAACCTGTTCCTGTCTTGGCAGGCTAACGCTTATTTGTCCCTGAAGGAGCTATCAGCTAAATTAGCTATGTTCCTGTGTTTGGTTTTTTGCCGACGGGTGTCGGATGTACGCGCCCTGGATGTGTCGGCGCGAGTGTTTTCCCTGGACGGGGTTACTTTTCAAGTGGGACGTCGTACAAAGTCTGCGTCACGAACGATCTCGTACCCAGCCTTTGTGGACTCTCCCAAGTTGTGCGTTGTGCAGTGTTTGAAGGCTTACGAAGACATGACGTTGGATATCCGCCCACCGGGCGAACAACAATTACTAATTGCCCTGCGAAAACCACACAGAGCAGTCTCTTCCCCCACTATTGCAAGGTGGATGCGTTGGGTAATGCAGGAGGCGGGCATTGATACTAAACGTTTTGGAGCTCACTCTGCCAGGGGAGCAATGGCTTCTAAGGCGTTTTCAGTGGGAGCTCGCTTGGAGGATTTAATGCGTGCGGCAGATTGGTCCTCAGACTCCACGTTTAAAAGGTTTTATTTTAAACCGGTGGTGGATCTAGCACAATTGGTAGTGAGTAAGCTTTAAACCAGCATAATCCGAAGCCTCCGGTCCTGACATAGAATCTAAATTTGCCTAGCTTACGTAACGGTAAGTTTCAATTCTATTAAGGACACGGAGGCGAGGATTATCCCACCCTGGAGTTCGTCGATGATGAACCCGCCCGTATGTCTGTAAGTAAATCTTTTTCCATTTACGTTGTGCATATTCTTCAGGCAGTCTTGATGATGTCCTCAATTGGTTGTTATCACCAGATTGTTGGTGCTTCTCTTACGTACCAGTGAGGATGTGCGTAACCAGCGCGAAGAAAGAGGAGGAAGTTGAGGATGGACTGTCTAACATATTGGGAGTGGAGATAGCTGAAGGACTAACGTTTGAAGGCTCATGGGATCTGTAGTTTGTTCATGAACTTTGAACTTTGAGAAAATCGTTTTCGTTGCTAATTCCTGCAGTTGAAAATGGATTGGAGCTTTTCTAAGGCTGCTGTGTTTTTTCATTTATGTAATAAAGCGAAGGACGAAAAGCATAATCCTCGCCTCTGTGTCCTTAATAGAATTGAAACTTACCATTACGTAAGCTAGGCAAATTTCGATTATGGCCCACTGTGCCTGCTGCAAGAAACTGGCTAGACAGAGTGAGAGAGGAACCTTAAAAAAACTGGATTCAGACCCTTCCCACGTCCCCCTTCACAAGGATATGCCTGATGAGATAATGACTGTTGTAATCTTCACCTGTAGTACCGTTTATATGCTTACAAATACTTGTTTATACTTGGTATGATCCTTCCCCTCCCCCCCCCCTTCCCTTGCCCTTAGTATGCCTCTACCCTAGAATGTTGGTGAGGCGCTCACCTTGGAATGTTGGCAGAGAGTGCGGTTGGTGCCTGAAAATCAGAGCTGAATAAACTGCTTTCTTCCATCACAAGTTTCCAGCAGTTTTCTTAACAATAACCAATCAGGTCTTCTGAGAAATCTAGCTTATCAAGCTTCTTTGTTCCAAGTTAGTGTAAATATTTCACCAGTAGCATTTTTTGCCCTTTAAATATTCTTTTTCTTTTCCACAAATTAAGCTATCAACTACTGCCCCTCAATGGTTAACAAATCATAAACGCATGATGCATTTTTAGAAGTAAAAATGAACAAACACATTTTTACAGGGGTGAGGCATATTCCTTTGTTACTTTTCTCTGATAAATTGGAGCAAAATGCAGAAAGCTGAACATTGTGTAAAAATGTGTTCTCAAAGACCTAACAGCTGCTCTTATTTCTACCTGCATCGTTATATTTTTTGAAAGCTCTCAAGCCGCCTATGACTTCTAACCATTGTTCTTGCTCCCTGTAAGACTTCATCTCTTCACACAGTGGCACCTGATTGTGTATGTCCACAGTGATGTACAGATGTGGCACGGTGTGACATCAAGATGCCACAAAATATCATACACAACATGGCAAATGCAATTTAATGTATGGTGATTGGAGAACTAGGTTCCACCAGTGTTTTGCAATTTTTCCTTTTCTGAGCTTTGCTACCAAGTAGTACATTTAAAGATGTGGTGGTGCCAACACTCATTTCTGTTTCAGTTTGATCAATTTATGCCAAGATACTCTTGTCAACGTGTGCCCACAAATACAACTATAGCTCATTGATGGAAGCTGGCTCTGTATATACTATACCAAAGTAAGGTATTGTGTGCACAGAATCCAGGGAGATCCCAGAGGTATAGCAGAGGCTAAATTAGGTAAGTACTATATGCTCTCTTTGTGGTAGTGTGGGTGAGCAGCTATGGTTATCCAGAGGGTGTGTTAAGCATTTATTGTAGTCACTTACTCAAGGACTGATTACACACACTCAGAGACAGAATGCAGACCAGTTGTGTAAGTATAAAAAAAGATATACTTGCATTTTATTTCTAGAACCAAGCAGAACTTGGTACAGATAAGGAAAGTATACTTTCAATTGTACATCTTTACACAGAAATGCAATTGGGAATGGATTTACAATAGTTACAGGCTTGTATGGTTTCAAAAAGCAGTCTAAATCACACAGTAAGCACTTTTAGAGAACCTTTTGATTACTTTTAGATTACATTGAGTACTGGGGATGGTATGCCTAGATACCACACCTAAGGATATCATAATACAAGGTAAGACTTTTCTTGGCTCGAGTTTAAGTTACTGTTTTCCCCTAGAGAAAATCCGGTGCTCATGGTAGACAGAGTCTGTAAGATGGTTGCAAGGTAGGTCCTCCGGGCCTCGGGGGGTTGCTGGCTGCTGGACTCGCCAGGGTTCTTGCTGTAGGCATGTCGTAGACGGGACTCCACTTCTTCCTAGTTCAGCACGGCTCTTTGTTCCTTCTTCTATCTTCCCCAAATCTGAGAAGGCAAGGTTCAGGGCGACCCATAAATACTAGATTTAGGGGCGTTAAGAGGGGACTGGAAACTCACCGACTTGGAAAATCACTCTAGACGGAACTATTTGTGCGTTTTGGGTATTGCTGAATCCAAGGAAGGGCAGGACACAAGGAAATTTATTGTGGAACTTTTTAAGGAGGCTTTCCCTGAGCTTAAAGATTGGAGCTGGGAGACTGAGGTGATCAGGGCACACAGGTTTCCGTTTGCAGTGCGGCACCAAAAGAATGAGCACCGAGCAGATGTAAATGCATATCCGAGGGCAATTTTAATTTGCATAAATAATTATCTGCTTCGTGAGGCAATTTATAATTTAGCTCTTATTTCTACCTGCATCGTTATATTTTTTGAAAGCTCTCAAGCCGCCTATGACTTCTAACCATTGTTCTTGCTCCCTGGAAGACTTCATCTCTTCACACAGTGGCACCTGATTGTGTATGTCTACAGTGATGTACAGATGTGGCACTGTTTGACATCAAGATGCCACAAAATATCATACACAACATGGCAAATGCAATTTAATGTATGGTGATTGGAGAACTAGGTTCCACCGGTGTTTTGCAATTCTTCCTTTTCTGAGCTTTGCTACCAAGTAGTACATTCAAAGATGTGGTGGTGCCAACACTCATTTCTGTTTCAGTTTGATCAATTTATGCCAAGATACTCTTGTCAACGTGTGCCCACAAATACAACTATAGCTCATTGATGGAAGCTGGCTCTGTATATACTACACCAAAGTAAGGTATTGTGTGCACAGAGTCTAGGGAGTTCCCAGAGGTATAGCAGAGGCTAAATCAGGTAAGTACTATATGCTCTCTTTGTGGTAGTGTGGGTGAGCAGCTATGGTTATTTAGAGGGTGTGTTAAGCATTTATTGTAGTCACTCACTCAAGGACTGATTACACACACTCAGAGACAGAACGCAGACCAGTTGTGTAAGTATAAAAAAAGATATACTTGCATTTTATTTCTAGAACCGAGCAGAACTTGGTACAGATAAGGAAAGTATACTTTCAATCGTACATCTTTACACAGAAATGCAATTGGGAATGGATTTACAATAGCTACAGGCTGGTATGGTTTCAAAAAGCATTCTAAATTACACAGTAATCACTTTTAGAGTACCCTTTGATTACTTTTAGATTACATTGAGTACTGGGGATGGTATGCCTAGATACCACACCTAAGGATATCATAATACAAGGTAAGACTTTTCTTGGCTCGATTTTAAGTTACTGTTTTCCCCTACAGAAAATCCGGTGCTCATGGTAGACAGAGCCTGTAAGATGGTTGCAAGGTAGGTCCTCCGGGCCTCGGGGCTTGCTTTAGGCATGTCGTAGACGGGACTCCACTTCTTCCTAGTTCAGCATGGCTCTTTGTTCCTTCTTCTATCTTCCCCGAATCTGAGAAGGCAAGGTTCAGGGTGACCCATAAATACTAGATTTAGGGGCGTTAAGAGGGGACTGGAAACTCACTGACTTGGAAAATCGCTCTAGACGAAACAATTTGCGCGTTTTGGGTATTGCTGAATCCAAGGAAGGGCAGGACACAAGGAAATTTATTGTGGAACTTTTTAAGGATGCTTTCCCTGAGCTTAAATATTGGAGCTGGGAGACTGAGGTGATCAGGGCACACAGGTTTCCGTTTGCAGTGCGGCACCGAAAGAATGAGCGCCGATCAGATGTAAATGCATATCCGAGGGCAATTTTATTTTGCGTAAAGTAATTATCTACTTCGTGAGGCAATTTATAATTTAGCACGGCCTGATAAGAGACGGGTTGGTTTGGGGTGTGAGTTCTTTGTGCGCCCTGATTTTTGCCCGGCCACGGTACAGCAACGGTGGCAATTGCGGAAGTTAATTTTACCTTTTCAAGCTAAAGGTGCTCAGGTATTCCTGCTTAATCCTGCAAAATTAAAAGTCATCTTTAAGGAACAAACGCGCTACCTCACATCAGAAATTTTGGCACAGGACTTTCTAAATGCTTTAGGCACGGAGTAAAAATGTCGATATCTGTCTTCTCGCATTTCATAGTATTGTGATGCTACACTCTCTTCCAGCAATGGTGTTTTTTTTTTTTGCTAGGCTCCTACCAATAGATATATACGGGAGATCTCCGCTGAAATATAGTATGATTTCCAATATGGATGTTAGGAACCTAGTAAATAATGCTATACTTCAGTAATGGTGATACTGGGAGAGAGGGGGTCGGGGTGGCAGGGGAACCATGGGGGAGGGGCAATGCACATATCACTTTCCATCGCAGAGGACATGGTCCTTAAGCCTCAGTTTGGGTGGTGGGGGTATGGGGGTCGGTCGGGTGGGGTCGGGGGAGTGTGGGGTTGACGGGGGAGGGAGAGGGGATGTGGGGGTAAAAAGAAAAATAAAGGATTGAGATGCTATACTCACAATATATCCTTTTTTTGTGAATTGTTAATTGCAGTAGCTTGATTTTGTGTAGAGGTCCTGACGAAAGCACAGGGTTGTATCTTTGGCCTGTAAGTGCTGAAACATGTTGACCACTCCTGCTAAGGGCAGCTATTTGTTAAAACCGGTCCTAGAGTTTTGTTTTTAAATTTTGATTGTGACTGACACGAATAAATCCTACAGTTTGCTCACGCATCAATTTTTTATATTCATTGCACTCTATATTCTTTTTCACTTCACTATTTGCACTGCACTATAATACTTATTCCCATACACTTAATACTGCTCATCTAGGTTAAATATATCCTTTGACACTCGAGAGCTCTGATATACATAGAGCTGGTTTGTCATACCATACATAAAGGATACCCAAATGATGAAGCTTATCACCAGGCTTGGTGATTGATGGGAATCCACACACATAAATGTATATGTTATTGTACCATATCACACTTTTGGAACCTTGTTAAGGAGTTTTTCCCTGTGTTCTCTCTTTTTTTTTACAGACGCTGGTATATATTTTGTATTTATATGTTAAAAGTGGGGGGTAACCATGCAAAAAAAGGGGCACTTTCATACACTCATCCTCTTAAGTGCCAGGTGCAAGTTAGCAAAAACAGCCTAGGACGAGAACAAAAAACAAGGAAAACTCTTCTATCAAGTATTGTGATCCCCTCAATCAGAGTAAGGTTACTTTATCTCAAACCTTTAAATCAATTGCAATTTGTTTAAGCAGTTTGACATGGATACATTGAATTGCAGCATTGTCTGCTGTAACCTAAATCCATACATTTCCATGGTGGCCCAAAGAAACATAATAATACCAGTGTAATCCTTCTACTTCATGCAACTGTAGTTTATAGGAAAACAATAACATACACACTCCACAGTATCCAATTTGGCATAAAAGTACCTCAACATACTACACAAACAATAACACATCTACACACCACCCAACATTGAACTGAACCACCAAACAAACACCCAACCATAGCAAAGCACACCACATCATTGATTGCCACCTTTCCTTCAGAAAGCTCCTCAAGACCTGGCTCTACGAGCAGTAGCGGAGCCCCCCCCCCCCCATCCCCCAGAGCCTTGAGACCCTACCGGGTGAGTAGCGCGGTATACAAATGCCCATGATTGATTGATTGATTGATTGACATCATCACACACATTATGTCTCTAAGACCATATCAAATACAACACATCACCACCAATAGCATTTTGATGCACACATCTGTGCTTGGACGGCCACCTCTACAGTCTCCTCGACAACTCTACATCAGCTTTAAGGGCCCCAAGAATGTGAAAAATGTGGCTGTTTGTTTCACATGGAAAATCAAAGTAAGCAGTCAGAAGGTCCACTGTGAATTATCAAACATAACACCCTATTCATAGTCCAGATGTTTGGCTAACATGTGCCTTCTGTGACATATCGTATTTTTAATGTTTATAGCTCTTTGTCAGGCTCTATCTAGAGACAGGGCACAGGCTGACCCTACCCTCCACACCCTCTGGCCTTGCATCCTACAACATAGTTCTCATACTTTCATTTTTCCACTTCAAAGGTGTGGCCTTTTTATATTCATTCCTGGCACAGCTCTTGAGATGCTTATAAAAACAAACAGCCTCCTTTCAAAGTGAAATCTTTGAAGAGATGCATCTTTCACAGGAGTTAAATGTGGTGTCCTGGAACAAACCCTAAGGCAGGGCACAGTTAAATTGCAGTGAGACTGAAAAACATGTTTTCATCCCTAAAATAATTCACAGGCATGAAACAGACTAAGTGAAGATAGCTAGTTAGGCGATCTAAATCGACCCCAACCTTCTCTGCCCCCACAGCAAACATTACCACCAGCTGCTACTATGCAAGAAATGTTTAAATTATGGATCCTCGAGAGGAAATGTAGAGCTTGTCTTGTTTTTCTCCCATAATTTTTAAGTCTTGCTAAAGAGAGAGTTTGCCCTTATTGTGTAATATAGGGCTAACAATCAGTCCAGGGCCATTAACACCCCTCATTGTTAAACCCTAGGGACAGTAAACCACCTTACTGCACCGTGTCCTAGGGACACTGACCCACTGCGATGAATCCTAGTGCCATGAAGCCATAGCTTTCCATCACCCCCTCAGAGCATTAACCCAGACTAAAGCACTCTGGGAGCACTAACCCATCACACTGTGGGGTATCCGACTGACACTAACCACCATAATGCCCCACACATTAGGTGCATAAACCCACTACACATCTGAGGGCCACTAATCCACCATGTTGCAGTGAACCCTAGAGACACAGACCTGTATCATATTCACATTGCACTGCATTCTAAGAACTGAAACTCACCACGTTGTACCCTAATTTTATTACGCGGTACTGGATTTTAGGAACACTAACTCACAATAATGCACACTAAGGATACCAACACATTATTTGTATTCTCTCTCTCTCTCTCTCTGTCTGTCTCTCTCTCTCTCCTCGTCTCTCTCTCTCTCTCTCTCTCTCTCTCTCTCTCTCTCTCTTTCCTCCTCCTCTCTCTCTCTCTCTCTCTCTCTCTCTCTCTGTCTCTCTCTCTCTCTCTCTGTCTCTCTCCCTCTCACTCTCTCTCTCTCTCCTCGTCTCTCTCTCTCTCCTTGTCTCTCTCTCTCTGTCTCCTCCCACCCTCCCTCCCCTCCTTTTCTGTCCTGTAACACTGTCTCCAGATATACACTTGCATACTCTCTCCTCCTCCTCTCTCTCTCTCTCTGTCTCTCTCTTTCTCCTCGTCTCTCTCTCTCTCCTCGTCTCTCTCTCTCTCTCTCTCTGTCTCTCTTTCCTCTTCCTCTCTCTCTCTCTGTCTCTCCCTCTGTCTCTCTCTCTCTCTCTGTCTCTCTCTCTCTCCTCGTCTCTCTCTCTCTCTCCTCGTCTCTCTCTCTCTCTCTCTCGCTCTATCTCTCTGTCTCTCTCTGTCTCCTCCCACCCTCCCTCCCCTCCTTTTCTGTCCTGTAACTTGCATACTGAGGGCCTGATTTTGGATGGTAGTTGTGGCATCCACTATACACTGATGGATTCCCTGTCTATCAACCTTTCTCATCCCCTGCCTAGGTTAGAGGCTGGGAGTGACAGTTCTCCTGATGTGCCTGCATTGTTGCTGGGTTCCAGATGGATGCGGGGATGCTGTTCTAGATCCTGAGGGCATCGATGGAAAAGGCCTGCTGCCTTGTTTTGTCGTTCTTCACGTCTTAGTCTGCAGTCTGGTGGTGTCCTGGCTGCTGGTTTGCTGAGAACACCAGAGATGGCGAGATTGTCAGCAAGGTAAGGCAGGAGTTGTGATGGCCTTGTAAATGATGCTGCTGGTTTTGAAGATGGTTCATGTCTGTAAGGGGAGTCAGTGAAGTTCCATCGGGATGGGTTGATGTGAGTATAATTCTTCAGACCCCGTACGAGACGTGCTGCAGGGTGCTGGATGGCCCTAAGGGGGCGCCAGTGTCGGGTCTGGGAGTCCCTGGAGTAGGGCAGGACCACCATCCAGATGCAAGAGTATGAGGGCTTGAACAGCAGTTCTGAAGTCACGCTCTCGAAGTTCTGACTTTCTTTCTAGCTGTGCATACATTCCAATCCGTGGAACACGGGTTGTACTCACTTTCAACATCTTAGTTGGCAGAGTGACAATGTCAGTCCAGATGAACGCCTCACTGCCTTCTTTAAGGGTATTGTATAGGCAGAAAAATGTTTTCCTTCTTTCAACTATTGGGTTGAATTATCCCCGTCTTAAATGTATCTCTATCCCTTGGGGACAAGAATAAAACTCTCTCGGTCCACCAAAAGGTAGTTTTATCTTGATCTTTCGCCACGCCCCACGCCCCACTCGGCACTTGACACCTGCACCCTTCCTGCTCACACAGGACTTCCTCCTAACAGGGCTCCTGCCTACTTTGTAGAGAGCTGTGGCCTACACCACAAGCTTCTGAAGGTGGTGCGAGGAAAGACCCTATGATGAAGCAAGCCACTTTAGGGTGGGTGTGAGTTTTTATGCTTACGTGAGTGATTAATTTCACTGACAGAGTTTGTAAGAGAATTTGTTATCACATCTTCTGCTGAAAAATGCTTAAGACTTTTTAGAATAATAACCACCATCAAGAATACGCTTTAGACCTTGCAAGGTGTATTCTCCTTATAAGTTTCAATGCAACACAAAACCTTTTAGGAATATACTATGACACAGTTGTCTCTATTAATAGGAAATAATATTGAGTAATAGCATTGGAAAAGGGAAGCCATCTCTCCATACTGGTTTAAAATCCTTTCTTTCCCACTCTAACATGGTTTTAATGTTGATGCTAAGAAAACTATACATCAGTTGATAACAAATTCAAATTCAAAAGCTTTATTCGACAGCTTGTCATAAAAGCATTAAACACCCTATCTTTACATCAATAAATACTAAGCTTAAAATGCAATCAAATATTAAAACTCACATTAAACTAGTTGTGCTGTCGCTTCATTTTTGAGAAGAAAAACATTAATACTAAAAAACTTTTCATCCATAGATCATAATTAATTGGTATGGAGCACATAAAATCACATCACATTGCCTGCATCTCCGCAAACTAAAGTGCGAGTGCGTATGATCCATGCCCACCCTAAGAATTTTGCTACTGCAATTGCTAAATGAGGAGTATAGTCTGTTTCCAATATTCTGAGCGCCACAAGGCACCTACGTGTCCCTAAGTTCTGGCATGCTGGTTTTACCCACCTTTTTCTTGGGTGGTCATAGAGAGGGCAAACAAACAAAAAGTGCGAAACATCCTCAACTGTGACTTTGCAATGGTGGCATTTGTTGTCCTGGTTCGGCAACCACTTTTGTGTAAAAGCATTAAGGGGCAGAGTTCCAATTCTAAGTTGGAAATACAGTTGATAAATGAAGGAATGAACACATACAGTTATATGGCAACACGAATTATGACAAACAATTTCTTATATATCTCTAGATTCACCATGGAACCCAGATACAATATTTGGCAATGCCTTCTATAGCTAACCTATATTGAAGCATGCTGGCTACGTTGCACTGTTGAACTATGGAGAACTTGGCTGTTGGCTCAGACAAGGCCTGCACCATAGAAATACTCCAAATAAAACAGAATGAATTGAATATTACATTTAAAGATTGGACCTCCTATAGGACACACCACTGCACTGTAGCAAAAAGAAATACATAAAAAAGCAAAGATTCACAAATAGATTTCCATCTTTCTTCCGTGTATCATTTTTTTCCCAAGTAACTATTCATAAAACATAACATATAGAAATACAAAAAAACGCTTGCTCTTCCTCGTATTCACACTTCACCATTCTTCTGTGAAAGCCCAAATGACTGGCTTTGCCAATGCTCGTTTCTGCTGAGAGCGAACATCCATTGCAGCTTCCTCTCAGCGTGGTCCTCGTTATACTCTCCTGCAAACGATGCATGTACCTTGTACCTGGCCTCTCTGCCTCTGCAGGCGCTGCACTACATGAACCCTGTGCAGCTGACACAGAGGGCGCCTGAACACCGGGCGACAACAATGGCCGCCTTTGGGGCTTATTGTGCCCGCCTGATTACACGTGCACTGTGATTCCAAGAAGCCGGATGCCCATGCCAAAGCTGCTCTTTAAACAACCTGTGGCTTCATGATAACAAATGTCCTGATTTCGTTGGGAATGAGAAGTCAATCAGGCCAGGCATGTGGGTCAGTTTCTGTTTCTGCAAGAGGCGCACAGTCGAATTATTAGGTGGAAAATCTGACAAGCAAACTCCCGTGGTGTTGGAAATAAACCCAATAAACATGAAACAAAATTGACACCAAATTCTGAAAATAAAGATGTAATTCTTGCCAGACCTGTACCGAACTGGCAGCACACGGAGGCAGGAGAAGAAGCAGCCACTGATACTCGTCTTCAAGTTCTGCTCATGCCACATGTATTCATATCTGCTATTTCTGTTCGCCTGGCTGCTATGTCAAATGCCACGACTAGATTGGGAATCCAGGTTTCCTAAGGCAAAGGTCAAGAACTGAGCTACTAGAGCGCCATGTTAGCTTCTGTGCATTAGTCAACATGGCGGAGGGTGTTGGATGGTTGTTTAAAAGAAAGCACAAAGCCACGTTAGAAAGGGGTGTGAGAGTGAAGACTTGAGATGTGTTTTTGATGAAATTTCACCAGCAGATTTGCCACCATTAGCACAACTTCAATAAGTGCAGTTTCTGGTGCCATGCCGCAGATGCAAAGTTCTAAATATAATCCGTTTTCCACTATCTTCCTGATATTAGAACCATTGCTTCAATTCAAACTATAACTAGGGTCTAGAATCTTCTACCTTAGAGACTAATGCCTCAGACTCTAAACGCTGCACTTGCACACCTTGGCCCAACAGAATATGACTCTAGCTAATGGCATCGCTTACAAACTTCTCCATAAGTAGAGGCGTGCTTACAGAGGCAACAGAACACAGTATTGTAGGCATATTGACTCCAGCAATGCTCTTTCCACCGGCATCTCCACCCAGCTCCTCAGAAGACTCCAGACTAAGTCTGGCCCGTGAACTCCGCTCCACTCATGGAGTTTGCAGTGTTTTTCGCACTCCGTGTTACGCGGAGCATGCTGAGTTCTGAAAATTTCAGCTTTGCGTAGCGGAGGGGAGTGTTTTTCTTTGCTCACGTTCGTCAGCATCAAGTTGGCGATCGCAAGCAAGGAAAACCCACTTCCCGGCGTGATTTTTTCTCGTTCGCGATCTGCAACATCAACTTGGCGAGCCCGAGAGTGGAAAATAAACCACCTGGTGAGATTTCTCAACGAGGGTGGTCAGAATTCTCATTGCGAGTGGCTGCGTAATCTCGCGATCGCTTGCGTTAAGAAACCGTCCATTCGCGTTGAGAAAGCTGCAGCTCAAGTAAAAATCTACTTGAGCGGCAGAAAAGAAGCAGGTCCCACTTGCGCTGTGCATGTTGCCGTTCACGATGATTGCACAGTGCGGACAAGTACCTGGCACTGACGGCATTTATCTAATGTACTCCACTGCTCGCGGAGCTCTGCGTATCGCGGCAGAGTTTTTTTGCAATTTAGTGATGACACATTTCATCTGCTGTAAAATGGCGGCGTCTCAATAAGGATCATCCACTATGGACGCGAACCTCTGCATGCAGCTGCCCTTGGATTCTCCCCATCTGAGACTCTATGGAATTGTTTGTGTCCGAGATGGACCTGAATCTGCATCCAGCCAAAATAACTGCACAGTAATGGTTCTTGAAGCTTCTCCATGAAGCTCCCTTATTTTCACCAGACATCAGCAGACCTATTGTGCTCCTCCCCCCACCCCAAGTAGGAAAAGCCTAGGAAGAAGCCTGCAACTGCTTTCACTTAGGGGCTGTACATTTGACCAATGTTGAAACTCCGCTGGACGGTGGATTCATACCTGTGGATAAGTATGACATCTTTGGCATCACAACAACTTTGTGATGGAGCTTTATTGGGCAGCTGAGAGTGAATGTCTGCAGTGACTGATACTTTGGGCCTCATTTACATAATTTAGATCTGAGCTGATGGGTTACTGCGTCACAATAGTGACGGATACCCCTTCTGCCAAAATATAAATCCCATTATATCCTATAGGATTTATATTTTAGTGGACAGGAAATCCGTCACCCTTGTAACGGAGTAACCCCTCAGCTCAGATCTAAATGAGGCCCTTTTCCCACTGATATCTCTAAGGCTTGGACCAAACAACATGCACCAGAGGATCCACTGAAGCTACTGTGTTCTGCAGAGAGAAGAGGAGGTGATCTCCTGTAACCAGATATACCTCTGAGTTTAAGATCAAAGGCCTAGTTAAGACTGTGGCCTCCATGGAGAATGGTTGCAAGCACCAGTCAGCACTGAAGCTTTAACCCTTTCGATGCTGATGACGAGCTCAGCTCGTCATCACCCAAAGGTGTCGTGTGCTGATGACGAGCTGAGCTCGTCATGGTGCCACTAAAATGGCATTTTCCAGCACAGGGGGGGAAAACGCCCAGCAGCCATGTGGTTAATATTCTCCAGTGCTGCTGACCAAGGCAGTCAACAAATAGTCAAAACCCTTGAGTAGGCTTCAGCAATGACTCTGTCTTGTGAGTGCACCACAGGTGGCATGATGTGTAGATGATTGTTGCAATGAAAACGTTTGGGGGGTAACAGGACCCCCATGACCGTCCCTACTATTGTGTGTTTTGATTTAGTGAGGACAGTGCATCCCTAGTTTCATTACAGGAAGAGTGCAGGTGTAACAAGGTGCTTCCAGTTGACTTTAGATAAGCAGAAATCCCCTCAATGCCTGGTGCCGGCAGGCTTGAAAGTCAGAAGGCAGGGGAGGTGGGATGAAGCCGAGTCCCTGGGCCTGCAAAAAGAATGGCCACGCTTGGGAATACCACAGAATATACATGAGCTACACTACAGCATGTTGCATTACATTACATTTCTGTTTGTAACTAATTTTCCCTTCTGATGTGCTTTATGCAGCATGCCACACAATAAATGCTAAGACAAAACCAATGCAGAGATCCAAAAAGTGATGGTTGGAATGCTTGAGTTATTCTCAGCCACTGGTAAGGACTCTAGGCCTCGTTCCAGTACAGTGTTCTTTTGCTCACTTTTCCACCTCAGACAGGAACTAGCCATCGGCAAGTCAGTCTCAGCCCTGCTCCAAAAAGAACAGTCCAGCCCGAACTGCCAGGCCCGGTCCCCTGTGGACAGAAAGAAGCCGGCCCAGCCTGGTTGCAGCCAGTTTGGGCCTCGTCAGTAGGGTGCAGCTTGAGTCCAGTGGCACGGGACGCTTATCTGGGCATACCCATCACGCCTAGGGCTTTGTACTGAGGAAAATAACTCACGACAACAAACATTTGGTGTAAGAAATAACAGCAGTTTTAAACATGCTCTGGACATAATCCTTCTTGTTTCACTCTCTAGAGGTCACAACACCTTTCAATGCCCCTGATAAAGTCCTAAATATGACATCCTACCAGGGTTGCACTGAAGCATGCCAGAGGACTGCTCAATATACAGGCTGCTGAGGGGTGAACTCTGCTGCTCAACAAGATCTGTGGTGTTGATGGTGCAAGGAGAAGACTCACTGTCAGGGCCGGACTGGTCGTAGCGGGCACAGGGCATTTTTCCGGCAGGCTGGCATGGTGGGGGCCAGTTTTGGACCCCTGGTTGACAGTTTTTGTTACCGGGGGCCGATTTTGCAACATAGCTGCAATATAATCCCCTTGTAAAAAAAAAGCTGCTGCAGTGTTTTCCACCCGGGCACCCCACATCCCCCCGACTCAATTGCCAGGGCCGGTTTGCGTTCTCAGTCCTCCTGCTCACTGTGCCAGGAGGCGGCACAGAGGTGTCAGTGCTGCTTCTGATGGTGCAGGGTTCCAGGACACAGGGTCAGGGGTCAGACATTATTAATATTATCCATAAGGTCACAGGTACTGCTATGATGCCAGTGTCTGTGTTGCCTGTCCACCCATGAGTATCTTGCGTTCCTGCTGCTTGGGTTGTCGGCAGTCTGCTGTTCCATCTCCCTTCCAGTCAGATGGGTGGTGCATGCCAACGAGCCCCCTGCACTCGTCATGCACAGAATACATTGTATACATGCATGTACATGAGCTGAACTCCCATATTACATGTTTCTTCTTTCACTCTCCTTGCAGAACCACATATGTGTAAATGGGTGCTCCTTTGAGTCAGTTGAGCAGGAAGGGTAGTATTGGCAAGGGGCTGCTGCTAAAACGGGGTGTGGGGGTTTCAGGGGCGATCATAGCAGGCCTTCCGGCTCTGGGACCCCCTCCCTCCAGGAAATCGCCAGCCCAGCCCAGCCCAGGGAAGGACTGCGAACGAGGGTCACAGTAGTTGGGTTGTTATACAGGAGACTTTTTGGGGTTTGTGCAGAGTCAGATTTTTGAATTACTGAACTCTGGGCCAAATGTACAAAACCTTTTTATGGTTGCAAACCCTGCGATTTGCAAAATCACACAGTTTGCGATTGCAAAATGGTGGTTTGGCATGTATTAAACCCATTTCAGGAAAGCCTTTTCAAATTGCAAAATGGGCTTAACAACTCATTTGTATCGCAATACGAGAGGGTGTGAGAGGGCCATTCTCTCCTAGTTACAATTTGAAATGAGATGTATCAATGGTTTGCAACCGCATTTGCACTCCGAAACCACTGAAATGTAGACTACTCAGATAAAGTGTTAAAATGTTGACAAAGGGAAACATGGTGTCAGAATATGTAGGTGGACAACTGGAGTTGAGGGAAAGGGGAGATGCTTTAAGGCTTTAAGGATGAATGCTTATGTTCGGCAGGGCGGTTAAAGTGTGGGTCGGGTTAGATATTGATAATGTGTTCGTGAAATTATAAGGTATTAGACTGGGAGCCATTGCCACAGATTGTTAATGTTAGCATTGGCCTTTCTAACAATATGTTGACATTTGTCTTGGTTACGCCATCTTGCCAGAGGGTGCAGTCACACTGATACTTCACAAAGTGCATATGTTAATTCTGTCATGTTGTCCAGCTACTGTACAGGAAGCGAAGCGATGACTATTTAGTTAGGGCTTATTATCAAAATGTTTGAGAAACTGGAAGTTCACAGGTTCCCAGCGCTTCCTGACACCTACACTCTCTCCAGTGTTTAATTTGTAAAGAAATAAGTGCCAGGGCTCTTGTCAAGAGGCCACTGCAGCTTGCACCACACATTACCCCTGCCATGCTGCCAATGATATTAACAATAGAACTACTAACTATCACACTCATACAAGTGTGACAGTTCAGACTATTCCAAACCCCCAAAGCTATAAGAATGTCTTGGGCGGCAGTTAATAGGGATCACTGACAAAATATCGACTTACAAAATATCGACCTACAGGAATATCGAGTCAAAAATACCGAGGGCAAGAATATCGACATCCTATCTACAACATGGTAAGTACAAAAATATTGAAAAAATAATATAGATGTTAAAAATATCGATGTTAAAAATATCGTTTTTAAAAAAAATATGAATGTAAAATAAAGTAAATAACACTAATAAATTAAATCTACATAGTTAAAATTATTTAATAATGTTTAAAATTATTAAATAATACATATATAATAATAATACATTAATTAAATATATACAATAAATATATAATATATATGTACTGAACAATAAGTTGTAATAATAATTTTACTAATTTATAAATTAATAAAATATATTCTAAATTACAAATACACTTACAAGCATAAAACAATAACATAAATAAAATGTAAAAAATATAAAAAATTAACTATACTTTTTATATTTTTTAAATTAATTATATAAAAAGTTGGATAGCGTAAGGGTAAAAATTACTATTCCCACTCCAGAGAGTGCAACAGTAGGGAAAGCGTTGGATAGCGTAGGAGTAAAAATTACTATTCCCACTCCAGAGAGTGCAACAGTAGGGAAAGTGTTGGATAGCGTAGGGGTAAAAATTACTATTCCCACTCCAGAGAGTGCAACAGTAGGGAAAGCGTTGGATAGCGTAGGAGTAAAAATTACTATTCCCACTCCAGAGAGTGCAACAGTAGGGAAAGCATTAGATAGCGTAAGAGTAAAAATTACCATTCCCACTCCACAGAGTGCAACAGTAGGGAAAGCGTTGGATAGCGTAGGAGTAAAAATGACTATTCCCACTCCAGAGAGTGCAACAGTAGGGAAAGCGTTGGATAGCATAGGGGTAAAAATTACTATTCCCACTCCAGAGAGTGCAACAGTAGGGAAAGCGTTGGATAGCGTAGGAGTCAAAATTACTATTCCCACTCCAGCGAGTACAACAGTAGGGAAAGCATTGGATAGCGTAAGAGTAAAAATTACTATTCCCACTCCACAGAGTGCAACAGTAGGGAAAGCGTTGGATAGCGTAGGAGTAAAAATTACTATTCCCACTCCAGAGAGTGCAACAGTAGGGAAAGCGTTGGATAGCGTAGGGGTAAAAATGACTATTCCCACTCCAGAGAGTGCAACAGTAGGGAAAGTGTTGGATAGCGTAGGAGTAAAAATTACCATTCCCACTCCAGAGAGTGCAACAGTAGGGAAAGCATTGGATAGCGTCAGAGTAAAAATTACTATTCCCACTCCACAGAGTGCAACAGTAGTAAAAGCGTTGGATAGCGTAGGAGTAAAAATTACTATTCCCACTCCAGAGAGTGCAACAGTAGGGAAAGCGTTGGATAGCGTAGGAGTGAAAATTACTATTCCCACTCCAAAGAGTGCAACAGTAGGGAAAGCATTGGATAGTGTAAGAGTAAAAATTACTTTTTCCCACTCCACAGAGTGCAACAGTAGGGAAAGCGTTAGATAGCGTAGGGGTAAAAATTACTATTCCCACTCCAGAGAGTGCAACAGTAGGGAAAGCATTGGATAGCGTAGGAGTAAAAATTACTATTCCCACTCCAGAGAGTGCAACAGTAGGGAAAGCATTGGATAGCGTAAGAGTAAAAATTACTATTCCCACTCCACAGAGTGCAACAGTAGGGAAAGCGTTGGATAGCGTAGGAGTAAAAATTACTATTCCCACTCCAGAGAGTGCAACAGTAGGGAAAGTGTTGGATAGCGTAGGGGTAAAAATTACTATTCCCACTCCAGAGAGTGCAACAGTAGGGAAAGCATTGGATAGCGTAAGAGTAAAAATTACTATTCCCACTCCACAGAGTGCAACAGTAGGGAAAGCGTTGGATAGCGTAGGAGTAAAAATGACTATTCCCACTCCAGAGAGTGCAACAGTAGGGAAAGCGTTGGATAGCATAGGGGTAAAAATTACTATTCCCACTCCAGAGAGTGCAACAGTAGGGAAAGCGTTGGATAGCGTAAGAGTCAAAATTACTATTCCCACTCCAGCGAGTGCAACAGTAGGGAAAGCATTGGATAGCGTAAGGGTAAAAATTACTATTCCCACTCCACAGAGTGCAACAGTAGGGAAAGCGTTGGATAGCGTAGGAGTAAAAATTACTATTCCCACTCCAGAGAGTGCAACAGTAGGGAAAGCATTGGATAGCGTAAGAGTAAAAATGACTATTCCCACTCCAGAGAGTGCAACAGTAGGGAAAGTGTTGGATAGCATAGGAGTAAAAATTACTATTCCCACTCCAGAGAGTGCAACAGTAGGGAAAGCATTGGATAGCGTCAGAGTAAAAATTACTATTCCCACTCCACAGAGTGCAACAGTAGTAAAAGCGTTGGATAGCGTAGGAGTAAAAATTACTATTCCCACTCCAGAGAGTGCAACTCTAGGGAAAGCATTGGATAGCGTCAGAGTAAAAATTACTATTCCCACTCCACAGAGTGCAACAGTAGTAAAAGCGTTGGATAGCGTAGGAGTAAAAATTACTATTCCCACTCCAGAGAGTGCAACAGTAGGGAAAGTGTTGGATAGCGTAGGAGTAAAAATGACTATTCCCACTCCAGAGAGTGCAACAGTAGGGAAAGCGTTGGATAGCGTAGGGGTAAAAATTACTATTCCCACTCCAGAGAGTGCAACTGTAGGGAAAGCATTGGATAGCGTCAGAGTAAAAATTACTATTCCCACTCCACAGAGTGCAACAGTAGTAAAAGCGTTGGATAGCGTAGGAGTAAAAATTACTATTCCCACTCCAGAGAGTGCAACAGTAGGGAAAGCGTTGGATAGCGTAGGAGTGAAAATTACTATTCCCACTCCAAAGAGTGCAACAGTAGGGAAAGCATTGGATAGCGTAAGAGTAAAAATTACTTTTTCCCACTCCACAGAGTGCAACAGTAGGGAAAGCTTTAGATAGCGTAGGAGTAAAAATTACTATTCCCACTCCAGAGAGTGCAACAGTAGGGAAAGCGTTGGATAGCGTAGGAGTAAAAATTACTATTCCCACTCCAGAGAGTGCAACAGTAGGGAAAGCGTTGGATAGCGTAGGGGTAAAAATTACTATTCCCACTCCAGAGAGTGCAACAGTAGGGAAAGCGTTGGATAGCGTAGGAGTAAAAATTACTATTCCCACTCCAGAGAGTGCAACAGTAGGGAAAGCATTGGATAGCGTAAGAGTAAAAATTACTATTCTCACTCCAGAGAGTGCAACAGTAGGGAAAGCGTTGGATAGCATAGGGGTAAAAATTACTATTCCCACTCCAGAGAGTGCAACAGTAGGGAAAGCGTTGGATAGCGTAGGAGTAAAAATTACTATTCCCACTCCAGAGAGTGCAACAGTAGGGAAAGCATTGGATAGCGTAAGAGTAAAAATTACTATTCCCACTCCACAGAGTGCAACAGTAGGGAAAGCGTTGGATAGCGTAGGAGTAAAAATTACTATTCCCACTCCAGAGAGTGCAACAGTAGGGAAAGCGTTGGATAGCGTAGGGGTAAAAATTACTATTCCCACTCCAGAGAGTGCAACAGTAGGGAAAGCGTTGGATAGCGTGGGAGTAAAAATTACTATTCCCACTCCAGAGAGTGCAACAGTAGGGAAAGCATTGGATAGCGTCAGAGTAAAAATTACTATTCCCACTCCACAGAGTGCAACAGTAGGGAAAGCGTTGGATAGCGTAGGAGTAAAAATTACTATTCCCACTCCAGAGAGTGCAACAGTAGGGAAAGCGTTGGATAGCGTAGGGGTAAAAATTACTATTCCCACTCCAGAGAGTGCAACAGTAGGGAAAGCGTTGGATAGCGTAGGAGTAAAAATTACTATTCCCACTCCAAAGAGTGCAACAGTAGGGAAAGCATTGGATAGCGTAAGAGTAAAAATTACTATTCCCACTCCACAGAGTGCAACAGTAGGGAAAGCGTTGGATAGCGTAGGAGTAAAAATTACTATTCCCACTCCAGAGAGTGCAACAGTAGGGAAAGCGTTGGATAGCGTAGGAGTAATATTTACTATTCCCACTCCAGAGAGTGCAACAGTAGGGAAAGCATTGGATAGCGTAGGAGTAAAAATTACTATTCCCACTCCAGAGAGTGCAACAGTAGGGAAAGCGTTGGATAGCGTAGGGGTAAAAATTACTATTCCCACTCCAGAGAGTGAAACAGTAGGGAAAGCGTTGGATAGCGTAGGAGTAAAAATTACTATTCCCACTCCAGAGAGTGTAACAGTAGGGAAAGCATTGGATAGCGTAGGAGTAAAAATTACTATTCCCACTCCAGAGAGTGCAACAGTAGGGAAAGCGTTGGATAGCGTAGGGGTAAAAATTACTATTCCCACTCCAGAGAGTGCAACAGTAGGGAAAGCGTTGGATAGCGTAGGGGTAAAAATTACTATTCCCACTCCAGAGAGTGCAACAGTAGGGAAAGCGTTGGATAGCGTAGGAGTAACAATTACTATTCCCACTCCAGAGAGTGCAACAGTAGGGAAAGCGTTGGATAGCGTAGGGGTTAAAATTACATACTTATAAATAAAAGCTTTTTTTAATAATAAAATATAAACTAATAAATAAATGTAAACCATATACAATACCTATATTTAATTATAAAAAACATGATTAGCTAAATATATTTAACTAAAAATAAATATTAAAAAATACAATTTTATAATATTTAATTACCAATTATATTATTAACAAAACAATTATTTTGAAGACATTATTACTTAATTACATTTAAATTACTTCCCACCATATTCCCCTATAAACCCACTACCCGCAACAGAACACATTTATCTATTTATGAATTAATTAAACTTATTTACCAATTAATTAAAATTAATTACCAATTAATTAAAATTAATTTATAATTCCTACTAATTAATAATTAATTAAACATAATTAATTTACTTCCCACCCTATTCCCCTATAAACCCACAACCTGCTACAGAACATATTTATCAATTAATCAATTAATTAAAATTATTTACAAATTAATGAAAATTAATTACCAATTAATTAAATTTATTTACCAATTATTTAAAATGATTAAAAATGTACTACTAATTATTAAATAATTTAACATAATTAAATTACTTCCCACCCTATTCCCCTATGAACCCACAACCCGCTACAGAACATATTTATCAATTAATCAATTAATTAAAATGATTTACCAATTAATTAAAAATAATTACCAATTAATTACAATTTATTAATAAATCCTACTAATTAATAATCAATTTAACATAATTAAATTACTTCCCACCCTATTCCCCTATAAACCCACAACCCGCTCCGGTACTAAAACATATAATTTGCTTATAAATAAATGTATTATAAAATTAATACACATATAATATTAATTATTTTAAATACTTAAGTTAAACATATAACACATACATAATTAAAAACAAAAAAATAATACAAATATCGATATTAGTGTCATCGAAATTAGTAACATCGATATATATGCTATCGATATTACTAACTTCTTCGATATATATGCTATTGATATTACTTACCTTAGAGTTGATATTCTGTCCAACGATATTCTTGACATCGATATTCTGCACCTTCGAAATTTCTAACACGATATTTTGGTAGGTTGATATTTATTACTCGATATTTTGACTGTGTACCGTTATTAGTCCTTTTTAATGTATATTGAATTAATAACTAACTGTTGTTGTTGTCATATCTAAATAAGCCAAACAGCGCCACCTTGTGGTGTACTGTCACAAGTGCCAGTGTTCACAAGTAAGTGCTGGTGCCCAGAACAGGTTACTACCCTCTCAAATTAAGCAAAGATTCTCTCCTTGCACCAGGCATCCTCTCATTGAACCCTGCACTCCCACATTGCACCCTATGCACGAAAACACACTGTGCATTTCCTTGCACCGTACACCACTCCCTGGACCCCTGCGTCCCCACTGCAGTCTGCCTCCTCCAGAGAGTGCAGATAGTTTGGGATTTTGAAAAGTGTGAAGATACTCACCAAGCTTCACTAACATACAAGCACCCCTAACACAAAGAACAGTAACAGCACAGGTGGAGCAGCAAGTGCTTTCACACACCCACACACACACACACACACACACACACGCACGCACACGCGCGCACACACACACACACACACACACACTGTGTGCAGCAGCAGTGCAAGATCCCCTGTGCTTGGGAACCTAGCACCTGCTGCTACCAGCCACCTCCTCTGGACATTACTCAAGCTTGCAAACACATTTTTAATTTGCAAAAGTCAAAACGAGTGGAATTGCCGAAGCTTGTCTAAACAGAGCGATTGAGTTGATATGAGATGAAGTTCGTGTGCTTTGCACACATGTTCCTGCTTCCTGAGAGTAAAGTGCAGCCTTAGCTTTGAATAAAGACAATGTGAAAGTGTGCTGCACACTTGAATACACTGATAATGTGTGCATGGAGCCTGGATGCCCCTTAACAGACTGCAGAATGTGCTGAATGTCAAAGTCTAAACATCCTGATTAATGTCCAGGCTGAGACGTGGCCTGGATAGGTTTGGTTTTGTCGTGCAATCCATGACAATGCTGTAAACCGAAGAAAACGAATACATTTCATACCCACCGTAGGGCGGAAATGTTTGTGTTTGCACCTGGAAACCTTTCACTAATCTGTCCTACGGAAGAGGATGCTTGGAATATAAACTCCATTGAGGAAGTTTAAAGTTTCTACACTATGTACATTTTACTAGAGCTTCCTGTGGTCTATGATGAGTTGGGGAAGAAGAATCCTGCTGTGCGCATGGTGGGAGACAGTCTCCACCGTGTGCAGGGGGGCATCTAACTGTTACCAATTCTGTACCTTTGTGTGACAGAGTAATGCATTCTGGGTAATGTGGTCTTGTTTTGTTTCCAGTGAAATGATCAGACTAACACATCTGAAATCAATGATTTAAAAGTAAAAAGCTCAGGACTAAACACAGTGTCCCTAATGACCTTGAGTGAGAGGGCCACCATAACCACTTCTCGCGGACGAGGCTTATAATCAGGGCCGTCTTAACAGCTTTAAAGGTAGGGCTCCCGGTTTTATGGTATTTTTGTTTTAACATTTCCGTCTGTATTTTTCCATATTTATTTTTTGGCCATTACATCTGTATTTATCCATATTAATTTTGTGTTTTGCGTATAAATTAAGTTGTAAAACTGTACATTTCCAAATCTATTTAACCAATAGACGCACACTCATACATTCAGGTCTGTCATGTTTTAGCTGTTTATGCCGCAAATTATTACATAACAGTACATCCACTGGTAAATATTACAATTCTACCACAAATATGTGTTTACACATGCAGTTATTTAAAAATGTCATCCTGTTTTTTATTTTCCCATGCTGTCCATCTGCTCATCACGAAGAGTCACTTAAAAGAAGCATCATTTTTTGCATTTATCCACATTTAAAAATATGCAGACAGAAAACACATTGTTATCTGTCTGTATTTATCTATAAAAATCCATAAAAACGGAAAACAGGGAGCCTTAAATATAGGCCCCTGGACAAAGTAGTGCCCTAGGAATTGTCTACACAACCACTCACAGGAATAAAAATGTTTAACGGAAAATTAGTGGTAAGTTTTGGTCTGGATGTGGCCCCTTTGCTTATGGGGCCCCGGGGCAACAGCCCAGCGTGCCCATGCATTAAGATGGCACTTCTCACGTCTGCTCCAGATTTCCCAGGTCATTGGAGGTGAGCTGGGTTGCTTGTCCAGGGACCACTTGCAACGTCAGCAAATGCAACATCAAAACTGGGATTGCGTGGCAGCGCACACAGATGTACAAGCATGTAGGCTCTTCTCAAAGAGGTTGGCAAGTGTGTGTCTGACTTTACCATATTTATTTAGGAGGTAGCTGGGTGACATAATATATTTATTTACTCCTGAATAAGAAACACTCTCCAAGATATGGCAAACTAAAGATTCAACAAAAAGTCCAGCAGTTACTAAATGACCTTAGGAGTTTATCATTATGCTTTTTTAGAACTAAAGATCCATGAAGAGTTCACGTTTCACCTGAACCATGAGACCATCTTCCACAATAGGCAAAAGTTTGTGATTCTGGAAAAACAACTTTTTGTTGCTGTATCTCATTTTGCTGTTTGTTTAAAAACTACAAATGTTAATTATTGTCACACAAAACGTAAACTGTGATAATGTTTTAAATTGAAACAAGGAGGTAAAAAAATACATATATTTTTATATTAAGTAATCTTGATTTACATGATGGGTCTTTTAATCTTCACTCTTGGGTCCTCGCCAGACCCCTGCCTTATTTCTGTCTTTGGTTTTTGTGGTTTTGGTGGCTCACCCAGCTTTGTAATCACAGAGGGGACTCTTACAAAATATGTAAGCAAAGTTTCAATCTTCCAAGTAGCTCCGTGCCAGCTGAAACACCTTGGGCCAGTCCTGGGGTTTGACCTACAGTATTTTGCATGCTGGGATTTTGAAGCCAATTCTTACCAGGAGAAAACAAGACTACGGGTCCCAAAATGAAAGCATAGGCATATGAATTTAGATATGTTTAATTCGATTTCATCAAGTTTTAGCTTGTGATATTTTATATGTTTTAGTAAGTCATTCCTGGTTTTTATTGTTCCTCTGTATATGTGTCTTTTATGATTGTTTATAATTGAATAAAGACTAATTGAATTGAAAAAAATGAAAGCTTGTTAGCTAGAGTGAGTTGGCTTAGTCAATGCGGGAGATGACCAGGGCCAGAAGAGCCAGGGTTAAGGCCTTCGTGGTTAAGAATCTGGAGATCTTTCGAATTCTGCGAAGGTGGAAGAAGCAGGATGATACCACTGCGCTAATCTGGGACTTCATGGATAGATGTTTACAAATTATAACCCCCAGGCTTTTTGCAGAATCAGCAGGGCAGGGGGGAGTGCCTAGGCGGGGGGCCAAAAGTTAGAATTCCACCGGTTGGAGGGACCTCCGGTCAAGATCAGCTCAGTCTTGTCGGGGTTGTGTTTTAAATGATTGGCCACCATCCAGTTGCTGATGAGGCACATGGTGGACTGGAAATTATTGATTGAGTGATCTGATGGATTGATATCGAACACCAGCTGAATGTCATCTGCGTAGTTAAAAGCAGCGACCTTGCTTCCGCGCAGGGACCGAATAAGGGGAGTCAGATACAGGTTAAAAAGAAGGGGGGAGAGGGAGGATCCCTGGGGGACACCACAGGTCAACTTAACTTTTTCAGCGGAGAAGTTGGAGAGGAGTACGGCCTGGTGTCGGTTACTAAGGAAGGAGGAAATCCACCTAAGGGCCGGCCCCTGGATGCCGGCGTCGCCGACAAGGTCGATCAAGATGTTGTGGTCGAACGTGTCAAAAGCAGCCGACAAATCCAGGAGCACTAAGGCCTGGCTGATGTTATGGTCCGCTCCCCTCCTAAGTTCATCCATAACTGAGAGAATGACTAACTCAGTAGAATGAGCTGGCCTAAAGCCTGCTTGTTAGGGGTCAAGGAACTGAGAATGTTCGATGAAGGAGCTAAGGAAGTTGGTGACATGGGCCTCAAGCACCTTACTAAGGTAAGGAAGCAGCAAAATGGGGCGAAAGTTGCTCATTAGGGAAGGGTCAGCATTAGGTTTCTTCAGAATGGGGACAACTTCAGCTATCTTAAAGGAGTCGGGAACTGAGCCTAGTCTGAGAGAGTTGTTAAGGAGTGCCAGAGGAGGTTTGGGACAGGTGGCGAAAGCTTCTTGTAGGATGCGAGGTGGACAGTAATCTGTGGGGGAGCCTGAACCAACCTTTTTTAATAGAGCAAAAAACTCGTCCTCGGATATCAGGGGTATTGGGTCCACTACCTGGGGATTTTTAATAGTGGATACAGGGGTAGTGGGTGGTGTGGGGGAAGGGATGCTGCTTTTGATTTTAGCGATCTTATCCGTTAAGTATAAGTTGAGGGAATCACAGGGAGTTTGAGAGGGAAGGGGCTTAATTGTTACTCTGTCTGGGTGTGAAAGCTCCTCAACTATGGAGAATATATCTTTGGTCTTAGTAGAAGAGTTGGTGATCTTCAGGGAGAAATATGTAGTTTTGGCCTGGGGAATTGTATGTTTGTAATCTTTAAGCAGCGCCATAAATAAAGCTTTTTTGCCAGGGGCGTAATCTCGTCTCCAGCTATGTTAATTTAACATACATTAAAAATGACTAATATCTGCTGCCCAGACATACTTATTTATAAGAGAAATGGCCAGCAAGGGGTTTTGTTGATTGTCTATTTTACAGCACCGTTAGGACCTGTATTGAATCATCAAGGTACCTAAGTCTGAGATTGATCAGTGGCTGTCTTGAATTATTAATTTTTAGAAAAAGAAGTCCAGTAGAATCAGGACAAACAGTGTTACCACACTAACACGATATATACAATGAATGATGAATAAAAATGAGAAAAACCAGGATTTTGTATTATCTGAAAATTATTATTTAAATCAGAAAGTACATTTATATACAAAGAATAGGGTACATACATGGATATTATTTAGATATTCAAGGTAATAGTTGTATCTTCCTTTGACATATCTAAACATTAAGTCCAGACTGCTTAAATATAAAGAACATTGATTTCAACTCAATAATCAGAAGAAAATCAAAGTATGACAAGGAATCAAAAAATGCAGAGATGGACTAAAGTATTCGACGTTTCGGTCTTTTTGAAGGTTTTCACAAGACCATCATCAGGACAGTAAAGTTCTATATACAATTGATGACCCTTTTAACTTCTTAAATGTACGTCTATTTAGATTTAAGACGACAGCAGCACTTTCAATCGTGGCGTTGTTTAGAGGCAAAGAGTGATTCTTTTGTACCAACATTTCACTCGTATTCTACATAGGAGTGCTGTCTATAATTTCCAGCAGGGAATCCAAGTTCGGTCGATTTCCAAACACTTGTATATTTTTCGAATCTCGGATGTGACCGCATCAAAAAAGGCTTCCAACAAGTCCGGTAAAGGCTTACTTATAGCTTTTGGAGCCTGGAAGAGTCAGAATTGTCACACTTGTAGGAGTGTGATGGTTGGTAGTTGGGTTAAAACTGTCCTTGGCAGCACCGGCAGGCACAACCGGTGGTGCAAGCTGTAGTGGTCTCCTTACGAGGGGCCCCGGCATTGGGTTTTTTCACAAATTAAGTAGCGAGTACAGAACATGTCCAATAAAATAATGAGGCCACATATATGATGATACTAGAGTAGCACAAGGCGGTATTGTCCATCATGCATAAAAAAGAATGGCTTAATATTACAGTGTTTTCACAGCCCCCTTAAGAGTACCTGATACATCTGAACTTGTTGATTGCTTGAACTGTTACGTCACAGCTCTATAGTTATTTGATGTAGGTTTTTGGTGCTGTTCCTTCAGAGCAGCTCCTGCCTACGCTGTTTTTTCACATCTTTAAACATGGCTAGAGGTATAACCAAAGACAATGGCGCTTAGTTCTAGAGTAGGTACTGGGTTGATTTTTGATAGTTCATTACACTCACTGTGTGCAGGGGCATAGCCACATCAATTTATTGTAATGCGCATAGCTTTATGCAGGGAGATTGTCTCTGTTAATTTAGGACCAGCTCAATGTTCAGATGCTTGTTCATACTAGTACATGATGGCTAAAGATTTTATGCATGATGGTTTTGACATCATAATTATTCTCATGATTGCGTTAAGGTTTGCGCATGGGTTTCCACTAACTTGGCACATCATGAAAACATGCAACATATGCTTGCGTACACAGATGTCACCAGATTGTGGGTGTAATATCAGTTGGAAATGTCACATAGCATTACAATTTGGATTCTTTTCTGTTTTTTAGCCCTGAGGAAGTCATGGACTACACCACTTGGCGACGAAACACGTTGGTTCTAAGGCTAAAAACGAAGAAGAGGGCAGTAGGACGAAAAATAAAAAGACCATTAGAATATCAATATTGCTGATGAATATACGTTTTTATTCTCTGACATTCATTGTGGAATGTGCTTTTGGCTGGTGTGTTATCTCTTCAGTTACGTTCTAAAAGCTAAATGGTCAGGGCAACACTAGAGATGTCTAGGAAGATAGTTCCAGAGTGTAGGGGCAGCCACAGAGAAACTGACACCAACCAGTTGACCTTGCAAAATCTAGGAACCTGCCACAGAAAAAATACATTGCGAGGAGCAAAGAGTTAAATTCGAAATGTAGCTGACAAGCAGTGGGGGCTGGCAGAAAACATAGGTGGTGCGGCGGATGAGGAACAAAATATGTATTAAAAAAGCACATACCTCCCCACTGCAGCCTCTACTGCTTCCCATCATTGCTTCGCTGACGAGTCCCAGAAGCACACAAATTCCTCTAAACCAATCACAACGCTGCAGCCTAGCGTTGTGATTGGTCTGAGCACCATGATTCCGCACTCAGATGGGGACTGGGAGCCTGTACATGTTCTCCACCCAGCCTGTGTATTACAGCCCGGTGGAGAACATGCTAAGTGCATATAACTGTATAGCCTGTCCAAAATGGCAGGCCAAACCGTCATGTGCACTTAAGAGCATGAACCACTCCACCCCCTGTGGCACCTGCCCCGCCCCAGCCCTCCTAACCCAGCCCCATAGCTCACAAAAGTAAAATAATAACGGTGTTGTTATCATTTTATTTTTTCTTTCTCCTGCTCTGAGAGCAGTGGGCGATGATCCTCCACCTTGGCGGAAGAGCCGCCCCTGCAAACAAGTCTTTGGAAATGAAGGCGGGAGAAGTGGCATGCATTGAGTGATGAACAATGCACAAGAACTAAAAGAAACCACTTTCTGAATGCATAGCCAGTGAAGGGTCTTCATAATATTAGAGGCAGAAGTCAATTTCGGAGCTCCTATTTGCAATCTAACTGCCTGACTGTGGATTGATTGCAGCTGATCTAAGTTTGATACTGAGATGAAGGCAGTTATGGTAGTCAAGAATAGATCTCACCACATACAAAAACTACTGTATTCAAGCCCTCAGGATTCATGATAGGGCAAGATGAGGCAACATTGCCAAAGATGGAAGGTGCAAGATGAGATAGCTGAAGCATCTTGGGTGTCCCTTTGAAGGTGGCATCGTAGTTCAACCCAAGTCTTTTGACAGAGTTAGAGGCAGGATGATTGGTGCAGCAGGTAGATGGTCATAGGAACGGCAAAAGCTAGGACCAACCATAAGGATCTCAGGGGCCTATTAGCAAGAAATAGCGATATTTATCGCTAAACGTGGTCAGCAACTTTTTTTTAACGCTGGCTATCACTGGATATTTTAGCGGAGAAAACATGCTATTAGCAAAATTTTTCTCCATTGTGCTAAAATATCCAGCAATAACGGCGAAATGCGAGAATATCGCTGGAAATATTCTGATAATCCACCCCCCATTGACTGTCAAGGTAAGTTAACTTTTTAGCAGGCGTTAGTTTATAGCGATAATCGAGCTTAGCGTGATTTATTTTATCGCTTTGCCTGCCTTGTTAGTAGGCGATAGCTGTGTTAGCGAATGTTTTCAGTCGCTATCAGTTTGGGTATGCCCACTTTCCATGTCATTAGCGATAAATATCTCTGACATGCAAAGCGGGCCCCACACCTGTAGCTATCGCCTAAAAGCTGTTGCTAACTGCTGTTAGCGACAGATTGCTAATAGGGCGATAAAAATATCACCGCTGTAGCGGGAAAAAGTCCTGCTAAAGCGGCGATATTGCCCTTGCTGATATGCTCCTCAGTTTTTAATGCTTAAAATTGCTCAATTAAACATGCATTTATACTGCCGATAGGCAGTTCTACATGGACGAAAGGGTTGTGGCTCAGGCACTCAGCTAAATGTCTTCAGCTTTAGAGTAGAAATGTAGCCCAAAAGTAAGAACAACAGGCAAGGGAACATTACACAAATATGGGGACGGAGATGAAGCCTGGGGAACACTGTATTTGGGGGCCGATTAGGATGGCGGACAGATCGCCACCGCCATGCAGACGGTGGCGATCCGTCCGCCATCCGTGCCCATCCGCCACCTATTTCCCCCCGCCACATTACAATGGCGGGGGGGACCGCTGCGGACGGAAAGACCGCCCGCCGCTTTTCCGCCACGGTCGCCTTGCGACCGCAGCGGAAAAGGTCTAATATGGTGGCGGTTTCTATCAGACACCGCCAGCCATATTAGGATGTGCTGTGGCCAATGCCGCAACAAAAAGGCATATGGTCTTTGCTTAGGGGGCCCGTTGCGGGCCCCCAGGGTGAAGGGGGGAGGGTTGGGGGTGCACATGGATGGGTACCTGTGGTACCCCCCTGCGTCTCAAAAATACAACATGGCAGGCACCGTGCGGTCACCCGTCACTGTGGCGGGTGCGTCCTAATTCGAGGCACGGGACCTCTGCTCCTGTGGCGGACGGTCCCGTCCCCCGACAGGATGACGGACGGACTTTGTCCATCCGCCATCCTAATTGACCCCTTGATTTGTTTTGACACTAACAGCGAAATTGATTTTTTACAATTCTTTTTATTATCACAGTTAGTGGAAGAATAGGGATTACATTTCACCAAGACACTTTCATTATTGTTATAGAAAACAAAATCACAGTCAGATGAAGATATACATATTCATTCCTTGCGCTGATCAAATTTGGATCCCATTCTTGATCTTATAATAATCTCTCACTAAAAATCAGACTCTGTAACTCATACCCAAGGGGTAATCCTATCTCCCGCCCCAAATTTCTAGAAATTTTACAGTAGTTCCTACTCTTTGGGAGTTAGCAAGAACGTCCTTGGGGGATTGTAGGTTCCGTGTAAAGTTACGACGTTATAAATAGGAAAAAAACAACAAAGAGTGGAGTCCAGGATTACTCAAATTTAATTGGTCCCACAACTTCATTACCCCTTCTAATAAAAGATCTATAAAATGGTAATTCCCAGCCTTTTTCCAAATGTTTATACTCCTATCATGTAAATGGAGACCTAGTCTACTACTATGCACAATCAATATTTCGGGGTGAACAGAGATAAACTGGTATTCTTCCTTCATTTGGGAGAATCTATGATAGATAATTTGAGGAGTCTTGGAAGTTTGGGGGCTTTAATGAATGGGACAAGCTGAGTGTTAGTTTCTAGAAGCATTTGTTTAAGTTAGACTTTTTTCTAATTTTAAGACTTTCGGCATTCACAGAAGGCATTTAGGAGTCCTAAAGTTAGGAGTCCTAACTTTACTACTACTAAACTGAGAAAAATCCTAATTTTAAGACTTTCGGTATTCATAGAAGGCATTTAGGAGTCCTAAAGTTAGGACTCCTAACTTCTGTGAATACCAAAATGAGTAAGTGCCTTCTGTGAATACCAAAATGAGTAAGTGCCTTCTGTGAATACCAAAATGGTAGTAAGTTTAGGATTTTGTCTTAAGTTAGTTCTGTGAATCGGGCCCTTCATACCTGGCTTAAGTCAGATTTTAATGATAGAAAATGCATCTGAACAATGTTCTGGAAAGATCTCAGCGATTTTAATCAAACGTTTAGGAAGAGTTTGTGCATTTATGAGACCAATATTAATAAATCTTTTTGAATCTGAGATAAATTGCAGTTTTCAGCACAAGAGTGAAACTGCAAACAACACCTGGGAACAAAATTGAAAATGATCTCTAATAGTTCATGGGAATATCTAATATGTTGATTGGGGAGGCAACACTAGGGTCAACATTTAAGCACTACTTTAAGCCACAAGCCACTCTCTTCAGGAGACTAAACACAGTCCAGTCTGCAACTGGTGATAGTAAGGTGGGTGTGGTTGGTATTCCCAGTAACACTAGAGAGATGGCATACAGTAATAATGGGAACTATTTAACTTTATCCAAACTGGACATAAATGGCTTAATTTCATGGCCGAATTAGAGGTTTGGGCAAATGAAGATTCAGTATTAAAATTGAAAGCAAAACTAGAAACCTCACCAATCTCCGGGCTCGATAGAACGTGGATGGGCTTAGCTTTGGCGCCCCTTTGGTAGCCATTGGAGCACCCCCTGCACACGTACGCGGTGTAGATTTACACCTGCCTGACTAAATGGGACTCCTGGGGGTGGCATCCGTATGGAGTCCACCCCTGGGTTCCTCGGGTGAGTTGCTCATTCCAGACCCAAGGGGGTCAGGGATAAGCAGTTTTGGGCACAGGGGAGGAGCTTTGAAGGCAGTTGGGACTGTGAGGTGACAGTTGGGGACACTTTGCATAACCCTGTGGTCCTGATAGGCAGGATAAGTTGGTGAGGCCGGTTTTCTGAGTCCACTCTCCCTTCTTGTTTTCTTCTTGAGAGCATATGCCAATAATCGGATTTGTCAGTGGCGGCTCTTCTGCTAAGGCGCAGAAGCGTCGCCCTACTGCTTTTAGCAGTGCAAAGAAGGAAAAATAAAATGAAAACAAAAGCAGGTTTTGGGGCAGGGCTTGGCTGTCAATGCAGCTAGCAGGGGATGGAGGAAATATGTGCAGTTATGTGCACTTGCTGGTTTGGACGGCCCTCTTGGGTCAGCCAAACAGTCATGCGCACTTAGCATGTTCCCCACCAGGCTGTAATGCACAGCCTGGAGGGAACATGTGCAGGCTTCCACTGCCTGTCTGAGTGCTGAACCACGGCACTCAGACCATTCACACCGCTGCATTGCAGCATTGTGATTGTCTAGGAGAGCCTGTTTGTGCTTCTTGTTCCACCGGACCAAGCGGACGAGAGACGACGACGGAGAAGTCGGCAGTGTTAAAAGGTAAGTACTATTTATTTTTTAAACCCCCTCCCCCGCCAGCCGTGACTGAGATTTGTCTAAGACAATACTTTAAAACGTAATTTTTTTTTAGAGTTGGTCGCTGAAGCTTAGATGTCGATTAGGAAAGGTAGCAGGGAAGCATAAGGATCACGAAATGGGACAGAAGAATTGGGGCGTGGTACGGTATGTGTATGAAATGAGAGGGGTAGGGTGAGAAAGGTTTGGATGGTTTGTGCGGGGTTGGTACATGTTGAGGGTGCATAAGGGCGGGGATAAAACGTTGAACTTTGTATTAGTGAGGTGGCGTTGTAGACATATGTGATATGCATTTAAGTTTTGATTGCTCACCTGTCCTAATAAAGCAGCCTTTAGCTCTTAATCTGACTTGGTCATTATGCGCAGTCATCGCCCAATAGGCAGTCGGGCTCCTGCATATGTTCAATCAGAAGCAAGCCGCTAGACCACAGAGAAATAACACTGGTGCCACCTTAGGAGGAGAAAGAAAGGCCCATTCAACAATAAACAAGGCCAGAAAGCGCAATGTACAAAAAAGCAGGTAACAGGTGAAAAGATAAACAACTTGCTAAAAACAGGAATACAATGTTATAAAACTCAGTTGACGTCAGTTAAAAACACAGTTACAGGTCAGCAAAAGTAAACCACAATACAAGCATTCAGTTCAATTTATGTAAAACGTGGACTCGTAGCTGCCCTCTCTAAATCGGCAGTCGGAATGCTTCACGTGCTTGTTCAGAAGCAAAACCGCTAGACCGTCGAGAAACAACTCTGAGCAGGAAGCCAGTGCCATCTTAGGAGGGAAAAGAAAGGAGCCTTTGAGTTTGCGGTGCTAATCAATCAATCAGTCGATCATTCAACAGCATTTGTAAAGCACAACACTGTCACCCTGGGGGTGTCTGAGCACTGAAAACAAGGCCAGAGACCCAGAAAGTGCAATTTGCAAGAAAACAGTTAACAGCTGAAAACGTGATAAATTTACTTTAAAAACTTACTAAGAAACTGGGTCCTGCATCAATTCGTTAATATTTATAACCATTTCTTTTTGTAATTGTTTTTGTTTAGCTTTATGCAGCGACATAACCTATGCTGTTTAAGTGCCAGTTCAATGCGCTTAGCTTTGCTCAGGGGCGTAGTCTCTATTATTTTAGTGTCAGTTCAATGTGCTTAGATTTATGCTGGAGAAGAAGAAGACTCTCTGTTATTACAATGCAGGCTGGCCTTGCCCAATGGCATTATGGTTTGGCAGGTGCAGTGGACACTGGCCATTCTTCCTCGTAGCCTTCTTTACAGGTGCTGAGGATTGCAGGTACTGGACGCCAGAGCTGCGCAGCGCCAAAGAGCAGGCTCTGTCCGAAGAGGACCATAGCTGTGATCCAGGTAGGGTCACCTCCAGGTGTCTAAAGCCAAGCAAGAACCTTGGCCTCGGGCTGCACCCTAAATACTGCTATGCCCAAAAGGGCCACCCACCCTTACGACCTTACAGGATCTTGAGCAAATTTCGGGAGGGGTGGAGACTCCTTGCACGGAAGGTTCCCGCATCTTGCGTCTTGACTGGATGGGCCAAGGGTCATCCAGGGGCTGAGCTGGCACTGGTTGAGTACATCAAAGGGGCATCAGGGGGCACATGCACCCTTGCACTATATCCTGGGGCATGATATTCATGCTGTGTTTTGGTTTGCCGGGCGGGCTGTTCTATGGTAAGCTTGGGGTTACCAGGTTGTCTCTGCTAAGGGTGCTGTCCATGATTGCACTTGCCTTGCCATGCTGGGCCTACAATCCTTACTGTGGGGCACAACATGCAGACTATGACAGTGGTTGGCAATTTAAAGGAGTATGGGTGGTTTAGAGGGACGTATGCTTTAGCATATGTGGACTCTGGCCTATGCAATTGTTACTGGTATGAGCGATGGGGAGCTGTGGGTGAGGTGATGCTGCTTGTCCGGAGCCAGGGATTAATGATGGTTTGATGGAGGAAGGGCTGCTATGCCTTCTCATCCAAGCGTGGCATTGTCATGTCTCTGTTGAATGTGCCTCTGCCCTCGGTCCCCGAGCCGAGGCCTCACCAGCCCTAGCCTTTTGTCTTTGAAAGGTTGGAGGCCCTATTGGTAGAAGTTTATGCCATGGTGGATGGCCAGTGGTCAGGGGCGTAGTTATCAATAATGCAATCCGTGCACTTGCACCGGCGTCTTGAGGGAGTTAGGGGCCACTGCCCCACAATTAGTGGCTGATTTGTACTATGAAACCAGTGGATAGTTGGGTCCAATGTCCTTTCTTTCATTAGAGCCCGCGGCACCCTTGCTACACCACCACAAGGGCTGTGCAAGATGGTGGTTGGACAGAGCAGGAGCGCATGGGGCTGATTGTTGGATATGTGCTTTGTCGGTGGGTAATGAAGTAGTGATAGGCATTGGTTTTGGAGCAGGTTAACACTGGGGTCAGATGGATGCACATAGTTGGCTGAGGTGGGGAAGGACTCCTTTCCCTCTTTTTCCAGCCCTAACGCATTCCTTTTCTGTTTGCTCTTGCTTAATGCTTCTCAGCCTGGTATTGGCCTCTGTCTTCCCAGTCACATGCTGACTAAAATGAGACTGCATTTTCACTTAAGGCCATATGTATCAAGCCGTTTTTGAATCGCAAAGGCCGTTTTGCACGTTTTGGAATGAATGAAACATTCGCAAAATAAGGAATTGCAAACTTGTGCGATTCCTTATTTTTCCATAGCATTTAGGGAATCGCAAATTTGCGATTCCTTAAATGCTATGTATGTAGCAATTTTAGCTTGCAAATTTTGTTTAAGAATTCGCAAATTACCACCAACTTTCAGTTGATGGTAACTTGCAAATTCTTCCAGAAATGCACAAATTGGCATTTTTAAAGGTGGCATATGATGCACACACATGCCCATAGGGCATGTATGTGCGCCATATGCACACACATGTTCTTTTCAGGGGTGCAGCAGGGTGTCTTTGAGACACCCCTGCACCCTTGCAATAATTCTCAAATTGCGATTAGCAAATTGCGAATTTGCAATTTGAGAATTATTTTGGATTCATTCCTATGGGCCTCCTGGCCTATAGGAATGCATTGGAAATTATTCCTTAATTGCGAATTCGCAAAATGCGAATTTGCAAATAAGGAAGCTTAAGGAATCGCAAATAAAAAGCGATTTTGTTCATACATACCATTTTGCATTTCCTTAATAGCGATTCCTTAAAATTCGCTATTTAGGAAATGCAAAATAGTTTGATGATACATATGGCCCTTAGGCATTTGGGATGTAGGTGGCTACATTTCAGATTCGGTAATTTACCGCATCGGTATTTAAGAATTCGGTAAATTACCGAATTCTTAAATACCGATTTGGTAAATTACCGAATTCTTAAATACTGATTCGGTAAATTACCGAATTCTTAAATACCGATTCGGTAAATTACCGAATCTGAAATGTTGGAGGCCCTCAAGTGAGTGCTTTTCATCTGTAAGGATTCGTTATTTACCACCAACTACAAGTTGGTGGTAAATCACGAAAACCGTTA
The DNA here is from genome assembly GCF_964263255.1 of Lissotriton vulgaris. Lineage (NCBI taxonomy): Eukaryota > Metazoa > Chordata > Amphibia > Caudata > Salamandridae > Lissotriton > Lissotriton vulgaris. The sequence goes on along the minus strand of NC_141690.1, from coordinate 234,151,816 downwards.
AAAAAGCAATTTTTTGCTTTTTATTCAGTGCCATGTGGCAGACATACATGTGTGCCACATGTGCACCCATGCACTATTCAGGGGTGCAACAGGGTGTCAATGTAACACCCTGCCACCCCTGAAAGGGTTCCCCCCTTTTACCGATTTGTTATTTGGTCGTGCTTGGTTAATCCCACTTGGAAATGTGTGTCTCGATACATGCCTGTTACAGACAACGGAGGCAATGAAGGCCTGTGACGTCTAAGCCATGGTGCACACAGTAGGTGGGTGGCAGGAGATGATAAACACACATCCTTCCATTGTCTTTGAACTCCTTCCGTTTCCAATGCTTTTTTGCCTATCTTTCCTTCTCAACCCCAGAAGCCGTACACATCTGATAGTAGCTTGTGAATGTTATTTCAAAGCCCTCCTCGTCCATATCTAAACATGATCTCAGCACTCTCCACGACAGGGAGCAGCAATCCATTTGAAAGACCAATAATCCACCTCCCAGTTTGAACTCTTGAGTAGGGCAGGTGGGAGGAAGGTTATAGGAGGGTTGATGTACTGTTGATGATATGCTTTCAGGCAAAGGAGCAGAGAGCAGTAGGTCTCAACCATTCCCCTCTCCCCATCTCCAATTGAAGTGTATATCTTACTCTACCTGTCTCTCATCTTTACCCCCGTCCAAAGTCCTTCCACTTTGATGCTCTCTCTCTCTCTCTCTCTCTCTCCCTCCCTCACTCCTTCCCTCTCTCCTTCCCTCCCTCCCTCCCTCCCTCCCTCTCTCTTCTTCCCTCCCCTGCAGCCTTTCAAGGTGTTGCAGCCTGTTTGGGGGCTGCATGGGGACACACAATACTTTGGGTCCAGAGGCCCTAAAGGCGGATGGAGAAATGACAAGACCATGGGTCAAGGGATAGAGAATGACACTGAATAGAATGAAAAATATCAACTAAGCTACTGTGGGAGCCAAAAGGCGGGAGAGTCCAGGTATGAAGTGAGCTGGATATGGTTCAGACAATGAAGTGCGGGAGGTTAACACAGCACATATACCATAAACGAGTATCCACACAAAAATCCAATCACCATCTTAACCTTAATACAGAGAATGGGCCATATGTATGAACACATTTTCCCATAGACACAGATTGGGTAAAACCCTTTGATACACCTGGTACAACATCTCCTCTAATTGCAGATCTGGGAACGTTGATCAAATGTACATAGCTGACAGGACACAACCTAGACCCGAGTTTCCTCACCAGCTGTTAGCTTTATGATAACTCTGGTACTTATCGCCCAGCTGGTTCCCCGGAACTATGCCATTGTCAGAGAGGACCAAGAGACCATCACAGGAGTCAATTTGGAGCTCCCCCCCAAATCCTTTTTTTATCTGAAAATACAAAAACCATTTCTTTCGTCCTTGGAAGCACAACAATAGTTTCTAACTTCACTCCTGAAGAACTCATACTCCTTCATGTCATTTAATGGCTACCTAAACATACAAAAAATGATGTTGAAGAAATTACAGGACACATTAAAACACATCAGATCTCCACAATATATACGCAGGTGACATCAATGTAAATTGAAGGAATAATAAAGACGACCGGGGTTATTAGGATCTCGGGCGGATCAGACACAATTTCCAAACCTGAGCAACGCTAGCATATAAAAGTGGCCATCTCGGATGGATCGCCACTGTCCACATGGCGGTGGTGATCCGCCCGAGATCAGTCCCCGCCGGCCACCCATTTCCCCCCGCCATATTACTGTGGAGGTGGGACCACGGCGGACAGAAAGACCGTCCGCCGCTTTTCCGCCCGGTCAACAAGTCGACCGGGCAGAAAAGAGTTTATTATGGTGGCGGTGTTTGTTAGACACCGCCAGCCATATTACTATGGGGGCGGAAACATGCCTTTCCGTGGCGGCATTGCCGCCATGGAAAGACATGCGGGAATTTCTTGCTGCGCCCATTGCGGCCCCCCAGGGACTCTGGGGAGTGGAGGGTGCACATGTTGGGTACCTATGATACCCCCTGCATTTCAATAGACAATGTGGCAGGCACCGTGCAGTGCCTGTCACGTTGTGCATTGGAATGCGCAACGTGCCTTTTTAGCATTGCGGCGGGCGGTGCTGAAAGCACCACCTGCAACAATGTTAAGTATGCGGAATACACCCGCCACTGTAGCGGGCGCATCCTAATTGCCCCCACGGGACCCCCGCCCTTATGGCGGGTGGTCCCTCTTCACGTCGGGATGGCTGGTGGACTTAAACCTAACATCATCTGAGACACACCTACAAAAATGATCTTTCAAATGGATCACAAGGGAAGCTTATCAATCAATCAATCAGGAGTTTATATAGTGTGGCTACTCACCCGTGAGGATCTCAAGGTGCTGATTATTACACCTCCCTCAGATAATACATCCTCGCCATCAGATGTCAACGCGACTGTAAATCACAACAGCAAAACCGTGTTGGACACTGCTCTCAAACTGGCTCCCCTGAAACCTTGAATACCAGATAACCTAAAATCCAAGTTTCTATGATGAATTAATCTATAAAAGGAATACATTAGAATGTGCAAATGAAAATGGTGAACCAATTAAGCTCCCAACTTACCAGTGAAGCGAAAATCAATACAAAAATAAACTAATATCCTCTAGAGCACTGATACTCAAAAGTTAGGCCCGGGGGCCACATGCGGCCCTCCTGACCATTACATGCGGCCCATGAGCAGCAGCAGCACTGGGCTGTTGTATACTCGACTCAGCACTAACATAAAAAAAAAATCATCCATCAAAAGGTTAAAGGTTAATTGCAGTTAAAAAACAGGAAGTAACTAGGCACAGAAAACATGTAAAAATACGATGCATTTTAAAAATGTTCAAAATACTATTTCATTGACATGTAGAACCATTTCACCTTAGTAAATCAAATTATAGTAGTGCATTCAGAATCATTTTTTTAAGTGTTGGTTTTCAAACATGAATTTAGAAACATTCATGCTCTCTCCCCCCTCCCCCACCCTGACACCAATGCCATTAGTGATTACATCCAAGCAATGTAGATGGTTTTGTACAGCACACATCCTGCAGCCATTTATTTCGCGGTCTTTTTATATATAATAATGAAGAAAAAGGAGGAACATTGAAATAAAACAATTGCCCAGGGTCACACAATTTGATCAAGTGAAGAAGCCAGGATTCATCAAAGGGTTTCTGGTTTCACATTGCGTAATTGAGAGCAGTCAGTAGATATACATGCTTCACTTCCTCTACACCCACTTTATACCCCGTTCGCCTGCTGGCATTGCCCCCCTGCTGTCTGATGGACAGAGAAAGTCGTGGTGAGCACTGCAGAGACCCCGGGTGGGACGTACCCACACCTGATGGGCAGGAAGGCAGAGGTACCTAGAACGGGGTGCTGCATAAAGTGTGGGGGTGTCATCTACTGGAAGCTCCACCAAGCAGCACCATGGGTACGCTGAAGACTAAAGCGCAGGGACCGCAGCAGGGGATGCAGGCCTCACAGCCAGATTTGTTAGATATGGAGATGTCCCCTGACCCACCACCACAGACCCTGCAACTTACACTGGATAAAATCCTGGAGAACATAGAGGACTCGGAGACCACCATCCAGAGAGAGATCGGTATGGTCTCGGTGGAGTTAGGCCTGCTCTGCGCTGACCACCATAAATTGGCTGACAGAGTCAAAGACATTGAACCATCATTAGCGGACCTGCAGCCATCACACCACACCATAAAAACGCTTCTTACGCAGCTCACAGACTGGATGTGGAGGCTGGAACACCAAGCTGAAGATGCAGAGGGACTTAATCGGCATTAAAACATGCATATTGGGAGCTTTCCTGAGGGCACAGAGGGGCCGGATATGGTGGACTTTCTGGAATCACGGATGCCCACAGCAGTGTCCCCGAAACGGCGTTGTTTGCCCTTAAAAGAGCACATAGCGTCTTTGTTCATCCACTGGCCTCTGGCCAGCCACTGGGGCCTGTGGTTGCTAAACTCCTGCAGCATAAAGATAGGGACTTGTTGCTGCAGCGTGCAAAGGAGGCAGGCCCATTAAGAGTAGGGGACAGCCAGCTGTTCAGTTCTCAGACTTAACTACTGCTGTTCAAGACAAGCGTGCCTCCTTCCTGGAAGTAAAGAGGGCACTCTGCGAGGAGGGGATCCCCTACTTACTCATCTTTCCAGCCAAGTGTAAGGTCATACAAGATGGGGGCACCCACTTTTGTCAAGACCTGGCGTTGGCTGAAGACCTACCGAGCTAGGACTGACCAGCTGCGGGGCAGCTGATGAGATGTACGACCCAGACGCCGGGGGAGGCACCAATCACGAAGGTCATCTCAACGTGGAGTGCCGACGAAGCCCACACATATGCAGTCGGACATGGGCAGGGCAGGGCAGGTACCCTGTGGGCAGCAACGCTTATCATCGAGACAAAGGCCTCTGACTCTGACAACAGAAGAATATCAGGGCAACGCTCTGGTGACTCCGAATAAGACTCCGTGAACCTAGAGGGTGACGGACTTCCGACAATGACCCGATAGACATCAGAGGAGCTTGTATATCAGGGGTCTCCAAACCGGTCCTGGAGGGCCGGATCCATGCCAGATTATTAAAAATTACTACATGTATCTCAATGGGGATATCCAAAAAATCTGGCATGGATCCTGCCCTCCAGGACCGGTTTGGAGACCCCTGTTGTATAGAGTATCCCTTCTACCAGTTGACTCCATTTCCACGTACGGATACCGAGTACTTTGTTGCTGCAGACGGAACTGACGTAGACTGAGAACTTATCCAGTTCTTGATCACCCGCCCCCATATCGCCCTTCCAGTGATACCGGAATGTTGTTGCAGTGAGCTTCTTTCACTTTTAAGCACTGTTGTTTGGGTGGCTAGCTATTGCTGGGCTACTCTGGGGTCGGGATGTTGGGGTTATTATTTTTTGTTGTGCTATGCTGTCTCAGAGGTGAATGTAAGCTGTGGGGCGGGTTGCTGGGCGGCGGTGTGGGCTGGGGTGATGTCATGTTTGTGTTTGTTGTTCTGCACCGAACATGATCTTCACACTTACAACTTACAAACTGATAACTTGGAACGTCCATGGGATGGGGATCAGCGAATATGTGACACAAAATCCTGATCCACCTTAAGAGGGGTGCATATGGGGTGCATATTGCCATGCTCTAAGAAACACATCTCACAGGCCTAGAGGCGACGCACCTTTAGCATTGCTAGCGGGTCAAATACTTGCTACGACTTACTCGACCTTCGCATGACAGCGACTGATCTGGGTGAGGGTAGGAGTCTCCTTTGAGGCCTTAATGGTTCATGTTGACAGAGATGGCTGATATGTGGCGGTAGCGAGTCGGCTGTGTGGACGGCAGATAGTACTGGGTAGCATATATGCACAGAAACAGGACCATACTCCATTTCTGCAATTGAGTGATGGGGGACACTACTCCTTGGAGACGATTTCAGCTGCATCCTTTATACCATGTTGGATCGCTCCACCTCCCCACTACCCGGGGTGCTATCCCGTAGAGCAACTGCTAGTCTGAAAAGAGGGTTGTCCAACTGGGACATGGAGGACACCTGGCACACCCACCACATAAGGAATAGGGACTACTCATTTTACTGTGGCCTATACAATGTTCACACAAGAATTGACTGCTTTGTTTGCTCTAGGGCTTTGAGTGGGTGTGTTACACACACAAAATATCTGGGTCACACCCTTTCTGACCACAGCCCATTCCTGCTGACACTTCAGCCTTATCATACCTACCTGGAGACTGCAATCAGCAGCTTTCGCCAATGTCACCATCCGAGCCTCCCTAGTGGAGCATGTAAATCAGTACTTTGCCAAGAGCCTGGGATGACGGTGAGCCGCCGGATGGATGTGGGGAGGCCTTTAAAGTGGTGGTTAGGGGCCATTGCCTGGGCCAGTCCATGGGCATACCTTCCCGCAATACTTCCCTTAACCTTCACCAGCTCTACACCATCATCTATAGCCATGATTTGACCGACAAACCTCTGGCTATGATTGTGTTTGTGGACCTGGAAAAGGACTTCGACACGGTGCAGTGGGACTTTTTAGAGGCCACACTGCTGTGCATGGGGTTGGGTGCCAGTCGGACACAGTGGGTGCGAATCCTATATGCATATCCTCTGGCAAGGGTCAAGATGGGGTGTACGATTTTGCAGTCTAATGAGGTGTACCAAGGTGCGAGATAGGGATGCACACTGTCGGCCCTGCTGTTCGCCACTGCTATTGAACCATTCGAGAGTGGTCTCGTGCGGAGGGTGTGGGTTGGGGCTCAACGGAGCAGGGTACGGAAAACATCATCTCACTATATGCAAATGATCTATTGATTTATCTGCAGAATGGAAAGTGGGACATTCCCCACAAGCTGCGACAAATTGAGCAATTTGGCTTATACTTGGGCATAAGGGTAAACCGGGGTAAGACATGTGTATTCCCGGTAGTTTGTGGGGCACCCGCCTCATCAACTGCCCACCCGATAGACTCTGAACGCCATGCACCTTAAATACCTGGGTCTTAAGATCTTTCATGATATAGCAGACCTATGAGAGGGAAACCTGGGGAGAGCACTACAATCTCTTCCCTCCTGTGTCCCCTTTTGGAGAACGTTTATACTGATCATCATGGTGCGCATAGCCCTTTCTAAAATGGTCATGCTCCCACAGCTCCTCTATTTTTTTGCTGCGAATCTCCCTGTGAGAGTCCGAGTGCCCTGGTTTCGGCAGCTGGACGTTATCCTCTGAGAACTGATTTGGGCCAGGTTTGCACTTGCCCCCCACCTGATGGTAGGCTGGGAGTCCCAAATTTTGAATAATACTTCATGCTCCAGTGGTTAACCAGGTGACTAGATGGGGCTGGGCTTGTGCAGTGTGACCCAATGGGTTCTAAACCCAAACAGGGCTTACTACTGGCTCAACTGCTTAGGCCTGCCCTGAGTATTCCGCACTCAGGCACTCTCCTGCCCACAGCTTAGTATTGCTGTTGGCAGTGTGTGAAGCAGATAGGAGAAATTATGCCCATGCCCCCTAACTCCCATTGGTGGGGCTGTCCTACGGCGACCCCTTAACTGCGGGTCGAATGGGCCCTTGGACGGAAGCAGGGATAGTGACTGCCAGTGATTGCTGTCAAGCGTACAATCTTATCCCCCTCAGGGAGCTATCGGTACATACCAGCGTGCAACTGGGCCTGCTCCTCATCTATGAGGTGCTCATGTGCAAATTCCAAGACCTTTGAGAACGGGAATGGTGGAACCCCCAATGCACGCTGTCCTCCAAGTTTTGCTGAAATGGACTCAGACAGACATTTGATTACATGGGCTGCAGAGTTGGGGTGGTAACTGTCGAATGGCTAACGGGGGAGGGCACTGGCATACCCCAGAAGGTACCCCGTAATACATGCCTGAAGTACATCCAATACAATTGGACACACAGCACTTAACTGATGCCTCACAGAATCAGGGCCACTTATGCAGGTAACCCTAGGGGCACCCCTACTATGTGACACTGGACGCAGTCTTCGGACAAATTACATGGGCCTGCCCTGGGCTTCTCCGATGAGGTAACTTTGAAGCTTAACAAGATCTAGGGTCGGGCACTAGAGAATACTTCCAAAACATGCCTCTTGGGTGCCTTCCTTAGACCCACACCCAAGAAGGAAGGGAACAGGTTTCTTGACCTGGCATTAATCTTAGCCTAGGGACGCATTGCCATGGCCTAGAAGTCTGCGACAGAGCCCAAAGGGGAAACACAAGTTACTGACGTAACTTGTGGGCCTGTGCTGAAGAGAGAGCACTGATGCTGGACGAGGTATGTGAGGTCCGTCCTAGGCCCTTAGCCGACATGTGGTCGGAGGTGGGGGACACATGAGAGTTTCCTACAGGTGTGGACCAACAGGTTGATGATGAGAGAGGGGCTGGTGATGACGACTTGACCTTGCCAAGTGAACTGGAGTTCTGCCAAGGACTGCCCGACTGATTAGGGGGTAGCCATACCAGGCATTGATGGTCCGCACGGTGACAGTAGCAGTTGGGTCCACCTACTGCCCCACCAAGCCCGCCCCCTCTAGTACTCTTCCTGGTTCTCCTGCTGACTTCATGACAGCCCCTGGGACAGTAGTTTACACTAGAACACTGTTTAGTTCACTTGTTAAATTTTTATTTTGTTTGTTTTCCCATTCCAACACTGCCGTCACATCCCCAACCTCCATGTAGGTGTGCCAGGTTAGGTTACCACACCAAGAGAACACAACTATTTGGGATGGTTATTGCATCTTGTACTGGAAATTTTAGGCACATGCCATCTGGGGCACCCAAGGTTTGATTTGCGGTGATATAAGTACTAATGTCGGACGTAGCCATGGTCCAGCATTTATTCCGGAGATGGGGAATGTAAGAACAACATGGAAATTTGATAATGTTGTTAAACTCTTACAGTTTTACCTCATGCATTCTTGAATGTGTATTATGTCATCTATTTCTTGCCAACTTGCCAATAAAATATTTATTAAAAAAATGTGCTTTTTGGTTTCCACTTTGCCACTTTAAGCTCCTCCTTTATATATTTTTTTAAAGTTGAAGGATTCTTTTAATTCTCTGGATTCCCCCCACCCCGTTTAATCTCCTGCCCTGCTGGATTGTTCTATGAGCCACCAGCACTGATTTTGAGGTCTTGACTACGCAGCTCGCAAGCGCTGCTTAGAGAAACCTCTTGGCATTGTTCAGCACTTTTGTTAAAATTCGTGCATGTTTTGCACTGCTCTCTAAGGGCGCTCGTGTGCTTTTGGCGTTTCCCTTGCAGGAGCTAGCAGCGGCGCCATCTGTTAGCAATTATACCGCCTTGCTGCTCACTCCCGCAAGGGACACACCAGACATGCCCTCAGCATCTACAAGCATTCAGTATCCTGTTATTATTATTAGCAAAGCGCTTGGTTCGAAGTACGCTGCTTCACCGACCTTCTCTTCAGGCGCGCATTGTGAGCGATACACTGGCCCTGGTGCTCGGGTCAGCTGGAGGGGAGAGCATGAGTTTGAAAGTTCTCTCCCCCTTCGCTCATTTCGTATATTGGATGTGCCTGCTGCAACAATAGCAATAAACCTCACCCGGGATTCCCACGCCAAAGGAGGGAGGGAGAAGATCCATTCCGGGCTGCCTGCGGTGATCAGCGATCTGAGAGCAAGTCAGGATGTGCTCTCACACTCAGGCAGTGCCGCACCATGGAAACCCCCATTCAGCACAGTACACCCCACCCCATGGAGAGGGAGCCGCAAGGTTTGCAACCAGTGAGCACCAGACGCTAAAAGTCAGTGGGTGGGGCCTGCCGGCACAACGCAAACAACAGGGAGCGGGTCTGATGGAGATTTTGCTCCGTGTCCCACTTCGGGTGGGAGAGGCTGCTGACATCACCAGCAAGGGTGGCCAGAGGGAGACAGGGAACCGCAGTGAGAAAAGCAGAGGAACCTTCCCCACTTCTCCCCCCGCCGTCCCGCTGAGCCCAGAGTGTGGAGGTACTTGCCTCGGTACAAAGCCAGGTGCGAGTTGTAAGGTAAGGAGCAAACACATTGGGGGGCGCTAGAGGGCGCACTGCGGAATGGCCGCACTGTCGTGAGGCTCCCGCTGCCCGGAGCTATTATCCGCCTAGGTATCCTGTTTACCATCGCTGCGCCCTGACCTGACCCCACGGATCGGTTGGGATATCGGCTGTCCACCCACGGTCCAACTCCTGTGCCATTCGGATGTTGTTGGCCGAAGTTACGACGGTCCCAAGTTTCTCCGACTCGCGCTCTGGAAGTCTGATGCCCTCTTGCCCGGCGTCACTGTTCATGCCAGTCCGGGGCTCTGCACGTGGGGTGTAGGCCTAGCTCCGCCCTTCTCCGCCAGGTTCGGTCGCTGGCCGGGCGAGACGCTTGGCTCTCCCTTGGTGTCGGACTTATCTCTTGGCTCTTCCATCTGCCTGGCCAGATACCATCGCCCACGGAGGTACAACGGATTTAATACCTGGTTTTTGAGGGTCTGCCCCCCTTGGGCTGACCACGGCGACGGCCTTTACTCATCGGTGGGAGTGGCGGGGTGTGTTGACCTGCTCGTGCCCCCACGATTCGAGCTGCTTACTGCTTGGCCGGGTCCCTTGTCCGATCTGTATTTTGATCCCCATTTGCCTCGTTTCCCTTCTGTACCACCGTTATGGGGAAGCCAGACACTAAACAGTCCAAACTGTCCTTTGACTCTGGGGGGGCCAGGCGTGGGGCGCGTTCGCTCCTGGAAGCTGGGGCTTCGCGGTCCCCCCCCCCAAATGTCGCTGAGAGTGTCCCGCACCCACCTCCGCCGGACTTCGCCCAAATGATGCAGGAGATGAGGCAGGGGTTCGCCACTATAGTGGACAAAGTGGACAAGATATCGTCGCGCATGGATGCGGTTGTTCAGAAATTGGACGTGCATGAGGAGCGCTTGACGACGGCAGAACAGCGCATTTCGGACCATGATGACACGGCGGCCACCCATACCACCCAACTGGCGAGAATGGACAATATCTTGCGCGTCATTGCCGCCAAGAACGAGGAGTTGGAGGCGAGGAGTAGGCGCAACAACGTGCGCATTGTAGGTGTGCCGGAGTCCACGAATGTGGGCAAAATGGAGACTTATGTGGAGAGGCTACTGGTTGGCGCTATTGGGACGGAAGTCTTCTCGTCCCAGTTCATCGTCGAGAGAGCGCATCGGACATTGGGACCTCGTCCGGCCTCTGGGGCTGCACCGCGGCCCATCATTGCGCGCCTCTTGAACTATCGTGATCGAGACGCTGCTCTTCAGGCTGCCCGCACTAGCAGGACTCTCTCCTTCGAGGGGGTGTCTTTCACCATGTACCCCGACTTCACACCGATGGTGCAGGACCAGCGTCGGAAGTTTTTGGGGGTGAAAAGGAAGCTTCGGGACCTTCAAGTGGACTACGCCTTGCTTTATCCGGCTAAACTTAGAGTGACGCATCAGGCTAAACAACATTTTTTCACCAACCCACAGCATGCTGAGGACTTTGCGAAGCGCCTCCAGCGCGAGCGCGCTGCTGCGGATCGTGGGGACGATCGAGACCCGGAGGGTGATCATTCGGCTGCTGAGGAGGAGGTCGCTTGATTCTGGTGACTTTGGAGCTTGTCTCTCTCCTTCCCGGTTCTTGTAGTATTGTGGACATGTGACTTTTGTATTGAGACCTGCTGGCCTCCTTCTCAGTATTTACGGCCTAGCTATTGTCCGTTTTCGATTTTTTTGCTGATGTGTGGGTTGTGTCTGTCTTACGATGAGTGAGTGCATTTTGCTGTTTTTGTGGGGTGGGGATGGCACCGCGGGATGGTGTTATGGGATGTCGCGCTCTGGGCACCCACCCCCCCGCGCTGCGCCTGGGGCCGCCTGATACTCGTTGGTGCGGACACTGGCGTGGCGTGAGGGAGTGGTGTCGTGCACCGCTGGAAGGTTCCCCGGAGGGTGTGCCCCATGTTTACCTTTTGTTTGGATTCCAGTCCTATGTTGGTTGAATGGATGTGTGTTGAGGGATGGGGGGGAGGGGTGTATGTGGCCTGATAGTTGGGGGGGTGTCAGGTGGGTGGATGGGGGGGGGTTGACGCTGTCCATGTCTGTTTGCCCGGGACTTTTGGCTCGTTTTGGTAGCTGCTACTGTTGTCTGAGTGCACGGAAATGTCGTTGCGCCCGCTATCCGGGCTGTTCCACTTTCCTATCTTATGGGACGGGTTCTGGGATCCGTGATCCCGTCCATTTTGGGCCCGAGTGCGTCGGCCGCCATCTTAGGCTGCCACGTGCCGGGGCGCGCTCTGCGAGCGTAGCACGTGTGCGAGATGTGGGCCGCATGGAATGGCTTGGCGGCGTGTGGCGCGTAGTCTGTCCTGAGTGCTTGCTGCGTGGATGGGTCGATTGGGGGGGAGTTGTTTTGTTCTTGATTAGTTGTTTTGGAGATGACTGGGAAATGTATGGAGTGTTTGTGGAGGTCGTCCCGCTCCCTGGGGCGTGGACCTATCGTTGGCTGTTGATGGTAGTCGGATGCCCTGAATTTGGTTACCGGGTCCTGTGGGGCCCTTACGTTATGTGATGTCAACTGCTGCTGAGAATCAGATCTCGTTTTTGACCTGGAATGTACGGGGCCTTAATGATGCCAGGAAGTGTCGTAGTGTGATACAGTATTTGGACAGGCATGCTATTCATGTTGCTTTTCTCCAGGAGACGCATCTGCGCCCCGCTCCCTCCCCCACTTTCGGCGGGAGGTGGGCTGCGGCCAGGGGGTTTGCTTCATACTCTTCTTATGCTCGTGGGGTTGTCACCCTTGTTAAGAGGTCGCTTGCATTTCAGGAACTTGGATCTATGGGGGACCCTGAGGGGCGCTATGTGCTGCTGTGGGGACGGCTTGGGCAGAACACTATACTGTTTGTTAATTGCTATGCTCCCAATGTTGATACGCCAATCTTTTTTGTCACTCTGTGGGGTCATGTTCTTGCTGTGGATGCTACTCACATTGTGTGGGGGGGTGACTTCAATCTTGCGTTTCAGGCCCAGTTGGACAGATCGGAGGGTAGCCCTCAGTACAATGTACAGGCTAGGGATGTGCTGCGGGGGATAGTGGAGGAGGCTGGGATGGTTGACAGCTGGAGGCACACCCACCCTGCCACTAGGGAGGGCACTCATTACACCACACATGCTCGATCATGGGCAAGACTGGACTATGTATTTCTTTCTAGAGGGTTGATGGCTGGCCTCAGGGGGGTCACACATTTAGCCAGGACGTATTCCGACCACTGTCCGGTGAAGGTTGATTTGTCCGTCCCCGGGTTACACAGGCCGCGCCCGCCTTGGCGTTTGTTTCCGACTGCTTTGCTTGACCCGGTGTTCAAGGAGGAACTCGGTGCGGAGGTGGAGGCGTTCTTCCCTAGAAACAAGGGCTCTGTGGAGAGCATTGAGGTCATCTGGGAGGCATTCAAGGTCACGATCCGGGGTGTCACTATTTCTAAAAGTTGTGGAGTACTCCGTCTGATTGTTCGGACCCTAGAGAGGTTGGAGGCTGACTTGCGAGACTTGGAGCGCAGGATGCAGGTGACTTCAGACCCCGATCTTTTGGCACAGTTCCGCACTAAGCTCTCCGAGTATGAAGAGGAGGCTGCTCGAGAGGCTAAGCACAGGGGGAAATACTGGACGGCGAGGCGATACTGCGAGGGGGAGCGGCCCGGTAAGGTCCTCGCTGCCCTTACTAGACATCCTAGGCATGGATCGGACGTGCTGGAATTGGTGTCTCCGGATGGCACTCGCTGTCGAGACACTTCGGAGATTCAGCGCACATTTATAGATCACTATGCACACCTTTACACGACACAGCATACGGATGAGACTCGATACGGTGGCTTCCTCGATGAGTTGGCGCTTTGTTGGCTTTCGGACGGTCATCGGGAGTTCTTAGGCAGGCCCCTGGAGGTGGAGGAGGTCAGGAATGCCATCATGTCTCTCTCTAATGGGAAGGCCGCCGGGCTGGATGGCCTTCCTGCTGAATTCTATAAGTGCTATATTGACATCATGGCCCCTGTGCTCCGGGAGGTGTTTGAGGAGTCTCTGGAGGAGGGACGCCTACCGGGCTCCATGCGGGAGGTCGCCATCACGTCGCTGCTCAAGCCGGGTAAGGATCCACTGGATGTGGGCTCTTACAGGCCCCTCTCATTGCTCAACTGTGATGTTAAAATTCTCGCGAAGGTCTTGGCGGTGAGACTAGCCGACCTCATGCCCGTTATCGTGTTGCCTGACCAGTCGGGATTTGTGCCCGGCCGCGCCACATCTCACAATCTTCGCACTTTGTTTTCGCTTGTGTCGACCATTGATCCCACTGTCCCGGTTGCCGCTATTTTTCTTGATGCCACTAAGGCATTTGACTCTGTCGAGTGGGGCTACCTCATTGATGTTCTTTGTCGGATGGGGTTCCCCAGGATTTTCATCTCTTGGGTTAAGCTTTTATATACTGATCCGATGGCGAGGGTAGTGGTGAATGGGGTGCTGTCCCCCTCGTTCCCTCTCACGAGAGGGACCCGACAGGGGTGCCCCCTCTCGCCCCTCTTGTTTGCTATCGCTATTGAGCCGCTAGCCTGTAGGATACGCCAGTTTCATCAGCAGAGCGCCTTTAATTGTCTTCAGCGGCAGGTCGGCATTTCTTTATACGCCGATGACGTCACACTCTATGTCAAGGACCCTGAGAACAACCTTAATTCGCTCCTGCGGGAGCTGGTCGCTTTTGGAGGTGTATCCGGGGTTCATATTAACTGGCGGAAATCTCAATTTTTCCCCCTCACGGCTGCGGTGGCCGGGTTCCCCCTTGACTACCCTTTGGAATGGTGTGACTCGGAGTTGCGTTATCTCGGTATTGTTGTATCCTTGGATAGGGGAGACGCGGTTCGGCTCAACTATGGTGTGGCTATTACTAAGCTGGCGGATGATGTCACCAGATGGATGTCTTTACCTCTCTCCATGGCCGGCAGGGCGTCTCTTATCAAGATGGTGGTTCTGCCCCGCTTTCTTTATCTTTTTCAAAACCTTCCGTATCATCCTGGTGCTTATTTCTTTCGTAGACTTCGTTCTGAGCTTCTGCGATTGTTCTGGGGGGGCAAGCAGCCACGGGTGGCCTGGGCTACCCTTACGTTGCCTTACGCTGATGGCGGTTTCGATGTCCCTGATTTTGAACTCTATTATCTCAGCGCTCAGGCGCATTATGCCTATCATTGGATGCGCCCCACGCCATTCATGCCCCAGATTGCTGCTGAGCATTGGGTCGCCCATCCGCTCCCTCTGGAGGGGATGGTTTTGAGCAAGGTGTCAGATGTGGAAACGCCCCGCACGACGGTGACGTGCACGGTGGATGCTTGGAAGCGGATGGCTCATTTGCTAGACGTTTCCTTTCTCTACTCGCCAGTCTTGCCTCTGTCTTATCATCCGGATCTGTCGCTGTTGTTGGAGACGGGGTTTCAGCGAATGTGCAAGCGGCTTGGTATCCTCACGTGGGGCGACTTGTTTTATGAAGGTGCCTTCCGCACGCAGGCTCATTTCTTCGGTTCGGCAGCTTGCTCCCCTCTAGACCTGTTCTACTTTGTCCGCCTGCGGCAGGGCATGCGCGCTCTGCTACCGGACTACCCCTCGGAGCCTGGGGTGACCCTCCCCCTCCATGTGCTGCTGGTTTCAGATGGGCGACACCTGGTGTCGAAATTATACGGGGCTATTCGCCGACAGCGATCGGTCCCGACCAATCGAGCGCGCGAGCAGTGGGTTGCAGAATTGGGTGCTCCTATTACAGATGAGCAGTGGAAATATTGTTGCGGCCTCACGGCCAATGTCTCTTCTAGCTGTCGCCTTAAAATTATCCATTATAAGTTTGTTCAGAGGTACTACTATACCCCGGCGAGGAAACTGCGATTTCATTTGGCGGAGGATGATAGGTGTGCTAGGTGTCGAGCGGAAGGCGCTGATTTTTTACATTTGGCTTGGAGCTGTGCGGGGGTTTTGGAGTTTTGGACTCAGGTTCATGGAGCCCTGCAGGTTATGGCGGAGGATGGGGTGGCGTTTGACCCCTTGGTGATGTTACTCGGCTTCTCTAAAGATGTACCTGCCTCTCACCGTAGATTTGTTGACGTGGCCCTGTTGTTGGCTAAGCGTAGGGTCGCCTGTTGCTGGGGTCGCGGTAGGGTGCCGCGCTTTCAAGACTGGGTGACTGACCTCAGTTACTGTCAGGATCAGTACAATATCTATTCTGAGTTGATGCCTGTGCGATGCAGACCAAGGGATTTTTGGAATCCGCTCCAGGTGTACCTTCTGACCAGGGCGGCGCGGGACTCTGATTCTGAACTTGAGGACCGTGAGGGGATAGGCTGATGACGATGTGATGGGCTGGGATTTTACACGACACCTGCTGTTCTTACGACATCGGGGGGGGCTGACTGTCTCCTTTTCCTGCGAGCTATTGGGGGGTGGGAGTCTCCCTCCGGGCAGGTAGTTTATCGGGAATCCAGATTGTATCCCTATGCGGCACCCTTCTATCCAGTGCTCCTCATATTTGTGTCCCCTCTGGCTCACGTGCTCTCCGCTAATGTACTGTATTCGTATTGCATTGTCTTATTGGCTCGCCTGCCCATGCTGGATCATTGTATTTTAATATCTCCTGCACATTTCGTTGTTGCTCCTTGTATTGACTGATGCCCGGCCCTGTACTTCCTTGTGTCTCCTTATTTACTTTTTTTTTCTGTATGTTTTCTAGGCACTGACGCACCATCGTGATGGCCGAATGTAACTGTATGTTTTGAATGTACACTCCCCTTGTACCTGCTTGTCTCCAAATAAAGGTTTAAAAAAAAAAAAAAAAAAAAAAAAGGAGCAAACACATTTAAGTTTCAGTGTTTCAAAAATAATGGCCAATAGTGTCAAACAATTAAAGTCATAAATCAGTTTCCTGGCCCACCGCTAAAGCCACTGAGACAGAAATTCAAGTACAATTAGAAGGAGCGTCTGAGTATACAGTATATATCAAGCATAATAAATTCATGCAGTCAAAAAAAAGAATGATCAAAAGAGTTCCATGCAAGCTTCCATCATATTGGTAATCCATTCATTTATTGTAGTATTTCATTCAAAATGAGCAATCTTCTTTGATGAAAATTTCCACCTTCATTTCCATTTCAAACCTTTCCTTCCACTTCCTTCATTCCTGAGCTCCATGATCACTTTTTCATGTTGTCCCACTACCAGCCCATACACTCTCTCCTCATGTTCTTTGTTAAATTGTATTACTGCCTTTCTCTTGTCCACTGTATTTCTGAAATAATGGTGTCTTGGTTATTGCTGATTATGATGCAGACTAACATACCTTGGGATAGAGAAGTGTTATGTAAAAATCTTACATAAATGCATACATAAATGTAATAAATAAATATAAGGTTTTAATACCATAACATACGACAGCAGAGCATAGCATGGCCCAAAATTACATGACATATGGAGCTAGATGATATTTAACACATCACACCAGCACAGCACAGCACAATGCAATGCATCATAGCATGGAACTCAAAAAATAGTACACCCTAACATAATATAACACAATATAACATAAGACTGCACAGCACAGCATGACAACACAATTCAACACCCCATAATAAACACACCATTTCACCTCACTATACAGCATAACACCCTCTACCATAACAGCATAGCACAGCATCACACAACATGCCACATCATATTATTGCACATGGTAGCAAATCATAACATCACATGACACAACATAACAAAACACATCATAACAGCAGCCCAGCACAGAAATACATATCACAACATAGTCCAACAGAGCATCACATTCAAAATAGCACTTGTATGAGTAACAAAGAACTGCATGATGTAGTATAAAAAAACAACAGCACAACAACTGTAGTGTGTAAGCTACTCAGTTGACCAGTGGTTTAAACTCCGAGATATGTGCATCGCCTAAAGCCATGTGTACGAATACAGGTCATTTACTTTTCATGTTTCCCCCCCTCCCAAGATGAACGAACAAGCATCAGTGAGCTGTGTAATAACTTCACATCAGTTTCCGTCTAGGTACAGAACCGTGCGAAATGACGTGAAATTTTGCTGGCTCGTTTCCCAGTTACTAGTCCAACATTTGATGCTTGCTGGGCAATCCAAACCCCTATTGCTGGTGCTATCGTTGGCCCTACACCCCTAGGAGACACTACCTAATGTCTAACTGTAGGGGTACACTTATAAAGACAAAGTCCCTCATTTAGAGTTTGGAATGAACAGAAAATCCTTCAATTTCTCAAGGAATCTCTAAATATGAAGTAGAATTCACTGGCTTTCCTCTGCAATAATATCCATAATGTAGAAAAATGCCCCTTTTTGACATGGTCAAACCCACTTTTTGCCTGGTATTTGATGTGATTTCGATTGGAAGTGCCCTGGGTTCCTACTAACCAGGTCCCAGTGCCAGATTTTTTCCCATAACTGTACAATTGTTTCCTCTAAATTGGCAACACATTTAACACTCTCTACAAGTCCCTAGTAAAGGGTGCCCTTGGTACCTAGGCCTTGAGGTACTAAAATAGGGTCTCTCAGGGCTGCAACACAAATTGTGCCACCCTGAGAGATCCTTCACCAAACACTTGCAAGACTGCCATTGCAGGCCAAAGTGAAAAACACAACATGAGACACATCCCTGCGTGCCATGTCCCCTAACACTGCATGCAATATTTATGTGACTTCTATGGCAGGCCTTACAGCCCTAAGGTAGGGTACTTTATATTACATGCGAGGGCATACCTGCAGGACAGATATGTTCCGGTTGTCCAAAGTCCTTTGGTCTCGTCCTCTCCCCCATCCTAAACTTTTCTGATGCAAGATTCAAACTCTGACCTACCGAACTCTATCCCTCCGCCTACCTCTCAGTCTCCTTCTCAATCAATCCAGTCAGAGCTGGATCAGACGTTGGGTGGTAGCAATCCGATACTTTCTCTGGAGCCATGGAGCAGCAAGGACAGCAGAAAGAACATATTTACAACCAGATCCAGACGGCAACTGATGAGTCACAACTGCCAGCTTTTCATCCTGAGCTAGAATCTCTGAATGCTCTAATAGAGGAGCCTGTAGCTACTGCCACCACCAAACAGCTGGAAATCAAAACACTCCTCAATCTTATTCTCGAGGAAATCAGAGATATGAAGATGTCACAGGAGAACGAAATTGCTTCTCTTCATTCAAGACGAGGAAAAATAGAGGACGCAGTTGCTTGTCTTCCAGTTAAAATACAGGAAGCAGGGACGAGGATCTCACAGCTGGAGGACCAGATGCCTGTATTGCTTATCAAAGTACAGAAAGTAACAAAGGACAAAAATTAATTCGAAAATAATCTTGAAGAGTTGGAGAACAACTTACGTCGTTCAAATCTGCATCTAGTGGGTGTACCAGAGAGGGTGGAGGGGGCTCAAGTACTACAATGGGTGGAGTCCTTCATTAAGGAAAAAGTTCTCCCAGAATTTAGTGGGGCCCACAGAGTTCCTTTTCATCCTCTGCCAAGCTCGAGTGGTCCTCGCACAATCCTAGTTAACTTCTCAGACTATCGGATAAAAGAGAATATATTGGCTAAGGCCATACAACAAAAGCAATTCCCAGTGAATGAGACGGCTAATTGTAGATTTTTCCCAGATATGTCTGCTGCGGCGGCTCGGAGGCGCAAGGAATTTGTTAAATTGCTTTTTCTTTTCAAGGCACAAGTCGCCCAAGCTTCAATAGCCCAACAGTCCAAACTGCAGGTGCTAGTGAAGAGGCAATTCCACATGTTCACTAATATAGATGAAGCGCAAGAACTGCTAAAGGAGATTTCTGTGCCTCAATAAGATCAGTAGACAGCGGTTTTGTTTTGTCTTGTCTATTTATGGCGCTGAAAGGTTTTTCCTCTGTAAGAATTTTTGACAGACGTTGAAAATGAAAGAAATCTGAACCAATATATCAAAGGTTGTTTTTCATAGTAAGATTGTGTGCAATATTTATATACCACGGGGGGATCAACCTGGGTGCAATTTCATGGCACCCTATAAAATAGTTGAGGGACGCAAGGGGTGGTGGTGTGTGTGGAGAGTGTGGGGGTACACCTCTTGTGGGGGGTGGTATGAGAGGGTAGGGGGAAGGTCTGGGGGAAAAAAGGTTAAGCAGTCAAAAGAGCAGTAGCAGTAGCATTGGAGCAAGAACATTAAAAAAATTGGTGGAGTACGGTTATAGAGATGTTTGAAAATCAGGACAAAAAATGAATAATATGTGTCGTACTTTATCTATTAATGTTAATGGGATTTTAAATAAATCCAAATATGGAGCTTTGATAAGGTGACTGGTTACCTGTTCGCCACAGGTTTTATTTTTTCAGGAAACTCACCTGAAAACCAATTTTCCTAAATTATATCTTCCCAGGTGTTTTTCCCATGCGTTTTTTGCCTCGGCTGGGTTAGCAAAAAGAGATTTGCTATATATTTTTGTCGCAGTCTTCCCTGGGAATTTGGACAAATTAAGAGAGACCCGCTGGGGCGAGGGATTTGGGTGGAGGCCAAGTTAAACGGGATGATTTTAAATTGTATAAACTATTATGGCCCGAATATTGATGATACTATGCCGTTACTTAGGATTACCGAGTTACTCAGAGGGTCCCTGGGAAAAATAGTTTTGCGTGGGGATTTCAATTTCATTCAAGATTTAAAAAAAGATACTTCAAATAAAAAAAAAGAGTTGAAACCCCAAACAAAGAAAGTCTTGGAAGCCCTAATACAGGAACATCAATTAGTTGATCAATGGAGAAACTGTAATCCGACAGCGGCTGAATTTACGTGTTATTCTAACCAATTCCATACGGCCTTGAGGATTGATTTTTTTCTTAATTCACGATCCCTTATGGTGTCATAGGGATTAATCTCAGTCTGGGGAGGGTTCAAAGCAGCTATCAGAGGCCAGATGATTGCGCGCACAGTCACCCAGCGGAGAGAGAGGCGGGATAAGATTAACAAAATTCAACAGAATGTTTCTAACGCTATAAATATTAGAGAAGCGGGGAGGGAGGATGCGGCATTGCAACTGGGAAGGGCAAAGGCAGCCTTTTTGTAATTGAAGAAATAAACAGTGCTAAAAACGTTTCAACAAAGAGTTTATGAGGAGAGCCAAATGGCGGGAAAAATGCTAGCAGGGCACACTAAAACCAAACAGGAGAAAGCCACAATAGTTGAGATCATCGATCCTAAAACGCAAAATATGGTAAGAGATAAAAATGATATAGCTCGAGTATTTTTGGACCATTGCTCTCAGCTATATTCTATGACATATGAGGTAGGGAAGACATCACTGACTTCATCAGCCCACACGCCCTCCCCTCGGAGGACTACATTCTACTAGGCGACCTCAACTTCCAACTGGAAAAGAACAGTGACAACAACACTACCACCCTTCTGGACAACCTCGCCAATCTCGGACTCAAACAACTTATGGACACCCCCACACACTGGGCCGGACACACACTCGACCCAATCTTCACATCCAGCAAATACATCTCCTTCAATCACACCAATACTCTCCATTGGACGGACCACTGCTGCGTTCACTTCAACTACAAAAAGACTACGAACCACAACCACCCACAACCAATTCCCCGCAGAAACTGGAACAAAATCACCACCGACCAACTCTTCACATCGCTCCACCAACACCCCCCTGCCCATTCATCAGACCCAAACCAAGCAGCCACCAATCTCGCACAATGGATCACCCACAGTGCTGATGAATTGGCACCCCTGAAAAACAACCCGACCAAACAAAATCACAAAAAAGCCCCCTGGTTCAATGATGAACTTAAGAAATCCAAGAAGACATGCCGATCCCTCGAGAAAACCTGGAAAAGAAACCCAACAACCGAAAACCTAGCCACGTTCAAAAACACCACCCGCAAACACCATCAACTAATCCGTTCCACAAAAAAATCAGCATTCAAGGACTGACTCGACAACAACGCCCACAGCAGCAAGGAACTGTTCAACATCGTTAAAGAATTCACCAACCCCTCAACCGGCACCAACGATATCACCCCTTCCCAAGACCTCTGCGACTCCCTAGCCTCTTTCTTCCACAACAAAATCGCCGACATACACAACAGCTTCGTAAACCAGTCCGGTGACCAGCCCACCCCACTCACCTCCGAACTAAATACCCCTCCTAACATCCTCTGCAACTGGAACCCAGTCACCACGGAGGAAACCACCCACCTGATGAACTCCATCCACTCAGGATCGCCAACCGACTCTTGTCCCCACCACATTTTCAACAAAGCAGACTCCATCATCGCTCCCCACCTTCGAGACGTCATCAACTGCTCCTTCAACTCCGGAAAGCTGGAAACACGCCGAACTCAGCGCCCTCTTGAAGAAACCCACTGCAGACCCCACCGAACTTAAAAACTACCGCCCTATCTCCCTCCTCCCTTTCCCTGCCAAAGTCATTGAGAAAGCTGTCAACAGTCAACTAGCCGCCTTCCTCGAATCCAACAAATCACTCGACCCATCTCAATCCGGATTCCGAGCCAAACACAGCACCGAGACCGCCCTCATCGCAGCTACAGACGACATCCGAAAACTACTGGACAATGGAGAAACAGTTGCCCTCATCCTTCTTGACCTCTCTGCGGCTTTCGACACAGTCTGTCATAACATCCTTATACATCGTCTCAGCAACATTGGAATACAAGGAAAAGCACTGGGCTGGATCATCTTGTTCCTCGCCGGAAGAACGCAAAGAGTCCGCCTCCCCCTTTCAGATCAGAGGCCACCAAAGTCATCTGTGGCGTACCACAAGGTTCTTCACTTAGTCCCACACTCCTCAACGTCTACATGAGTCCCCTCGCATCCATCGCTCGACAACACAACCTCAACATCATCTCCTACACAGACGACACCCAGCTGATCCTCTCCCTCACCAAAGACCCAAACACAGCCAAAACCAATCTACACGAAGGGATGAAAGAAGTAGCCGAATGGATGAGGAACAGCCGCCTAAAACTCAACTCGGATAAAACAGAAGTACTCATATTAGGATCATCCCCCTCAGCCTGGGATAACTCATGGTGGCCTCCAGCCCTAGGAAGCGCCCCCACACCTACGGACCACGCACGTAATCTGGGCTTCATCCTAGACTCCTCCCTATCAATGACCAAACAAATCAACGCTGTCTCTTCCTCATGCTTCAACATCCTACGTATGCTCAAAAAAGTCTTCCGTTGGATCCCCACCGAAACTAGAAAGACGGTTACCCACCACTGGTCACAAGCCGACTAGATTACGGAAACACCCTGTATGCCGGAACCACAGCCAAACTACAGAAAAAACTCCAACGTATCCAAAACGCCTCAGCCAGACTCATTCTAGATGTCCCCCGCAAAGCTCACTTCTCTAATCACCTGAAAGACCTCCACTGGCCTCCCGTCAACAAGAGAATAACGTTCCGTCTCATCACCCGCGCACACAAAGCCCTATACAATCTAGGACCCGAATGCCTCAACACGCGTCTTTCGTTTTACACCCCCACCCGCAAACTTCGATCATCCAATCAAGCCCTCGCCGCAATACCACGCATCCACAGGTCCACCATGGGGGGAAGATCCTTCTCTTACCTAGCGGCCAAAACCTGGAACTCCCTCCCCACCCACCTCCGCCTTACTCAAAACCACCTCTCTTTCAGAAAACAACTCAAAACCTGGATTTTTGATAAGTAATTTCCCACCTTTCCAAGCGCCTTGAGACCCTATGGGTGAGTAGTGCGCTATATAAATGCCAAACTTGAACTTGAACTTATAAATATGTTGATGAAGTTAATCTTCCTGTCTTACCCGGTCCTTTATCTGATCAATTAGAGAGTGAAATTTCAGCTTTGGAAGTTTTAGATATAGTGAAATTAATTGCAGGGGCAAAAGCGTGTGGCACAGATGGGCTCCTAATCGAGTTCTATAAAACTTTTGTTAAAGAATTGGCTCCTTTCTTAGTTAAATTATTTAATTTTGTTAGATTGGGTGGAGCTGTTCGTTCGAGCTTTAAAAAGTCTATTATTGTTAGTTTTGTTAAAAAGGGGAAACATGAGAAAGATGTCAATTCATAGAGACCGATCAGCCTGCTTAAAGCTGATTTTAAGATCCTAATAAAAATATGGGCCCAGCGTCTCTCACCGATTGCCCAGGCGTTAATTCACTCAGTCAGGTTTTGTCTCGGGAAGGTCTATGTCCTCAAATATCGGGTTTTTAATTTAGGCTTTAGATTTTGTCTCTAACAATAAAATCCCAACTTTAATTTCAATGGTCGATGCTGAAAAAGCTTTCGACCTGGTGAATTGGGATGCACTTTTAATTGGCTTGCAAAAATTTGGCTTTCCGGCACAGATAATTAGTATGTTGAAAAACATATATCAGGATGCGCAGGCAAAGGAGGTAGTCAATGCCAATTAACATCAATCGTGGTACCAGGCAAGGTTGCCCGATGTCCCTTATCCTGTTTATCCTTTTCATTGAGCCTCTAGCAATAAGATTACGTGGTAATCCTGAAATCAAGCCACCCATAGCAGGAATGTCAAAAGTTTAATTATTCGCCGATGATATTATCTTATACCTTCATCCTGATAAATTAAATTTCGATAAAGTTCTTCAAGAATTTAATCAGTTTGAACTGATTGGTGGATACCAAATTAACCAGAATAAAACCGAGGTATTTGTACTGAATACGGACTGTAACTTTCTACCACCAAACTTAAGATCACAAGCATTAAAAAAAGAACCGAGCAGATATCTAGGTATTTATGTCTCCAATCAATTCGATCAATTATTTAGCTTGAATTATCTAACAATGCGAAACAAAATTAGAACTTTATTGGAGAAGTGTGGCTCAGGGGTTAGAGGCGGCAGATCGGGAAGCTGAGATCGGCCCTGGACCAGGGTTCAATTCCCCGCCCGACGGGGGTTGGGCTCAATAATTCCACGGACTCGATAATTCTCATTCCGGTGCCAACTCGACTCACGGGTTCACACTCTGCGACTCTGGGCAGTAGCTTGCTTAATCTCCACAACGACCCCTCGCGGCGGGATGCCTGGCTTTCACCTTGTGGATACCCTGCCGGGGTATCTCACAGGGGAATACCAGGACGGGTTCCCTAAGCAAGCGCATAGATGCCGGCGATGTGGGCGATTTGCGCTATATAAATACATGTACATTTACATTGGAGAGATGAACTCTATTGCCATTAACGTTGATTGGTGGAGTCGAACTAATCAAAATGTAGATCCTTCCTTTGTTGGTTTTTCTTTTTTTAAACGCCCCATTAAAGATCAATTCGTGTTATTTTAGAGAGATTGAATCTATGGTTAGGGATTTTGTCTGGAACAAGAAAGTCTCAAGGGTGAAATTGAGTACATTACAGCTGGGAACTATACAAGGGGGCCTAGCTCTACTGAATAAACGTACATATTATATGGCAGCAATAATGGATCTCACAGCACGTTTATTGGAGCCTAACAGACAGCTCAATATGTTTTTCTACAAAAAATGCTGGTTGAGGCAGGTTTGCAAGTTCCGTTTTTTTTAAAAACAGCAAAATTACCAAAGAAGACCAGGTATAAGACTATTCGAGATTTTTCATACAGATTACAGTAATTTTTTAAACAGGAAGTGGGTGATGGCTTGCACTACTTGAAATTAGAGGAGTGTAAGATCTTGGGGCTCCAAATACATTTGAGTAAAATACAAAAATGGATGGATGCAGGTTTTAGGGACCTAGGTTCTTTTTTTACCTCAGGGAGGGGTTTTGAGGACCTAGGTTCTTTTTTTACCTCAGGGAGGCTTATTACCTGGCAAGAGGTTCTGGCTAGGTCCAATAATATATTAAAAATGGGGTTTCTGGAATTTCTTCAAATCATAAACTTTATACATAAATATAATCTATCGGCAGGGGCAATCCCCCTGGCTACTGCCCTGTATAAAGTGAAACTAACAGGTCTGATGAATTGGTATAAATCTCTTAGAAAGGGTGAAGATTTTCCTTTAGTTGATGGAATTCTGGCCAAAATATCTCAGGAAACCGATTGCTCCTTTTCGAGGCAGGAGTGGGAGCGGATCACAGAGCTTAGAAATAAGTCTCTCAGAGCGGACAATTTTAAAAGGATGTCGTTTTTATCCAGTTGGCTGGCTTATCTTACTCCCAAAGCGTTAAGTAAACGTTTTTCGGGAGTAGAAAATAAATGCTTTAGTTGTCAGCGGCATGAGGGGGGCGATTTGCTGCATATTTTTTATACATGCTCGAAATTGGAGGATTTTTGGTGCAAGATCTTTTCTTCAATAAGTCAGGCCATAAACAAGGTAATTGAACCCAAAGCCGAAATCGCCTTGTTTAGCATCTCAACAAAGAGAAAGGATTTGTCCAGTGCAGAAGAAACTTATACTGCAATCTGCATTTTAGTCGCCCGTTCTCTAATCCTCCAAAACTGGAGGTCAGAGGAGGTACCATCCTATTTGAAATGGGTAAACAAAATGAAACGGACGAAAAATGTTGAAGAGGCTTATGCCAAAAGGGGAGGGTCAACGCCAAAATTCACAAAAAATTGGAAATATTTTATTATTAGTGAGTCCACTACTACCACCTAGCATTTTAAAAGGTAATATCTTGAGGATACAGGAGGTTCAAATTATAAAAAGTAACACTATTTACCTCACAAGTAGCACTTGTGCATAGCACTATAGCACTATAGCACTTTAGAATCTCAGCCCTTTAGCACTTTAGCACTTGAGCACTTTAGCTCATGACACTTTATTAAGATTATAGTCTAGGCCAGGTAGGGTATTACTTTTCCTGTGCTGGGATCTCGCATAAATAGGTTCGACTGGACTATTGTATTTTGCACTACCTGTATTTTAACTATTGAAATTGCTAAACTGCTAAACTGTGATTGGAAAATGAATGCATTAGGTTCTTGGTATTTTTTGGTTCATGCATTTCTTTTCTGTTGGCACCAAAATGTTTATTAATGATTATTGCTGAATGCTATGAATTACTGGATTGTACTGGATTTTACTCTAATGTCTACAATGTTCCCTGGAGTAGTGTTTTTTTGTTCAAATGTATTGTTTTGTATATTCTTTTTATTGTCTTCTGCTCTGCTCAATAAAAAATAAAAAAATAAAATAAAAAATGATATGCCCCTGTGCTGTTCAGTTCTATTACTGCCAGTGCAAGTGAACAGGTAATCTATTTTAAAACATGTACTGGACATTGGTAAAAACAAGTTCTTCAGCTACATGATGGCTTCACTTAAAATAGGGATGTTTGGTATCAAACATCTCTTATTAATAAACCCACACTGACTCCAGTGTTGGATTTATTAATACATGCACCCAGTGGGTATTTTTGAGGTGCCCCCGGAAAACCTACCAGCCCCTGGTGTGTTGGCTGACTGGTTCCTGCCAGCCTGCCACCAGCGATGAATGTCTGACACAGAAGAGTGAGAGCCTTTGCTCTCAGGAGGTCAGAAACAAAGCCTGCTCAGGAAGAGGGTGATAACAACCCCTCTCACAGGATGACCTGATGATTAGCATTCCAAGGCAGGGGAGCTTCAAAGAAGCTACAGCGTTTGAAATGCGGGTCTGGCTTCCCTCACAGGAGAGGAAGCCAACCCTCTTTGCCCATAGCCCTTTGGTACCTGGACAGGAGGGAAAATTGACTAGTCAGGTAGGCATGCCCATCACCAGGTTAGTGCCATCCCTAAAGTGGCCTAATATGATGTGGATATGACTTTTCAGAGTTAGCCATCTTTCTATTGGCAAATTTAGGAATTCTGGGACAGGGTTATGCCACTTCTCACAGGAAGTTCTCATATAGTGGGCATAGTGACCCCAACACTCAGTAGTCCATTGGCTACTGCTCTATTGCCCCTAAATTCAGTATTTAGGTTAGTCCCCGGCACCAGAAATACAGATCCTGCCGATCTGAAAGATGAAGACGGACGTGAAGTGTCGCAAAGAGCAAGAGCTGAAGACCCAATAACTGACCAGGCGCCAACCCTGTCGGCTTGCCTGTTGACTTTGACTATTGCGCCAAAAGACGACTTTTCCTGCAGCTGCTGTGTCTCCAAAGCATGGAAGACCTGTCAGTTCTTCACCCAGGATCTAAGAACTCCAGTGAAGCAGCGGACCTGCTTCCCTGGGCTTTGAAGGCAACCCCAGACACCTGGGAGGACTTCAAGACTGCCAAAACCTGATGCCTAAAGACACCACTGCAATTGTAGCTTCAAGCCAGAGTTGAAGTGGGCCAATGGTGTCAGCATAATTTCCCAGCCCTCCAGAGACCAAGTCCACTGTGGTCTCGCCTCTCGTGGACCCCCCAACGTCACCTGCAACCTTTGCATGCACACCCCCTCTACTGGGACTGCTCCTGGTATGGAACTCCCAACGCCTAAAGCCTGTCGCCCCTGGGTGGTGGAGAGGAGGACCAAAGGTGTCCCAAAATGTTCCCTGAGCATCATGAGGCCTGAGTCTCCTTGTTGGCTCAGCCCGACTGGCCTCTAAATCAAAGCCTGAGGTCTCTTTACACGAAGGCCTCTCGACATAGACTAACATTGGGCACCGATGCTGTTTTGCACCTCTGCACCGGCTGGCCCTAGTACCGCTGGTGGTGTTTTGCTGGTGCTGCTTTAGACCTTGCCCACCACTCATCTTAACTCATGGAGATTGGTCTTGTAAGTCTCTGTACTGTACCTGAATGCTGTACTTGTTCTTCTTCCCAATAGGATAACATTGAAGCATTTAAAAAATGCAGTGTTGAATTTTTGAATACAAAATAATTTCTATTGCAAAATGTACTTACCTGATAGGATTGGTTCTGATGCCTAAATATAGATAAAGATACATGTTATATTAAAAAATTGGTGTGGATCTTCTTGAGTCCTGTGCATTATTTATTGACTATTGTCCAACACTTCTCTCTGATAAGCCCTAGGTTACTTGACAACACTACCCCCTAGAGGAGCCCCTTCGGATTGCTAGAGCAAGCCCCTGCCCACCCATAAGGGAACTCCCGGACTCTTTGCACGAGATGTACATAATTTTGATATATCATGTTAAGAGCCAGCCTTCTACATACATGGTGAAGGATTCTCAGTTCTCCCCTGTTTACAAATACGTTCCAAAGTGCCATGGGTGCTCACAATAGGGATTCCATATATCCCCTAAAGACCTGCAGTGTTTTTTTGTTCAGTTCCAACATATTGTGCATGGCATTAAAAAGATAAAACTGCATTTTATGTTTCATCAATATTTTCTACTACAGTCCTCTCAATAAATAGGGAGGGAATTAATTACAAACCAGACCTATTGGTTTTGCAAATGCTTATTTTAGTTTTGTGGTGAAAATGAGGGCTGCCCCCTGCCACTCTGCGGCATGGAGATGTGTAGGTGGTTTACTGTTCTAGGCAGGGTTTTGTTACTGCTTGCCTGGTATTAGATGGCTGACTGGGATGGTGGACTGTTTCCACATGCAGAGTTGCTTTCCATCTAAACGTCACATGTGCGAGTATGGGACGCCCACACTGTACATCTTTTGTTCATATATATTGATGCAGCCAAGTTGAAGTGCTCAGTTTGAGCAGTTGCTTCGTGACTCTGAATATTAGAGGCCTCATTTATGAAAAGTGACGCATCGCTGCGTGAAAACAGCGATGCGTCACTTCTCAGTGCTCCCTCCTTGCGACACCAATGATGCGTCATATTTGCAGTATGACGCATCATGTCGCAAGAAGTTACAGATACGTCAGTATTTCTGACGTATCTGTAGGCGCAAAAGTGGTGCATTGCTGGAGTGTGTCACAAAAGTGACGCAACTCCAGCAATGTGTCCTTTCACATGGGGCAAGCCCCATGTAAAAGGGTCTGCGTCAGTCTTACGCCTGCTGTGAGGCAGGCGTAAGATTTTGACGCATTTGAGTCCTAGAAGTTGCGCAGTGAAATCTCTTAGATTTCACTGCGTCAATTCTACGACCCTTTCTTGCGTCAATACGCCCCCCTTGCATACATTATACATGGCGCAGGTATAATGTGGCGCAGGGGTTTACAAAGTGATGCATCTACCTAGATGCATCACTTTGTAAATATGGCGCAACAAGGCGCATTTTTTACGCCACTGCTGCGTCACAAAAAGTGATGCACCGGTGGCGTAAAAGTAACGCACAACCTCATAAATGAGGCCCTTGGTTCGTTACAGAGATGGATGAACTGAGGCTTTATTCTGACACAAATTGCCACGCATATTTTGCAAATGTTAGTACAGTGATGTTATCGATTATAATCATAAAGTGTTTGGATGCCAAGGCTGCTTTGTAAATTTGTAAGTGTGAAGCTGAGCGAGTCTTTTTTAGGCCGCTGCCTAATGTCATAAAACATGAGTTTGCCAGATTATAGATAAATATAAACATTCTCTGAAACACACAATGGTTAAAGTGGCGCTATAGCCATGTGTTGGAATGAGACATCAGCTATAAAAAAAAAAACATAAACCACCAAATTCACCAGTAAGAGGAGAGGATGTAGCGCAGCAGCAGGAGCTGCCAACTTGGGAGCTGGGGATCCGGCTCCGCGCCTTGACGTTGGCGCAACATCCAGAGATTCTTGGCAAATCACTTAACCGCCCCCGTGCCCATGGACAGCGCCTGGATACCCTCGCAGGTGATAAGCCGTGCTGTATAAATCTACAAATTATAGTGAACTAACAATGGCTTGTGCCCCCCATCATGCACTGCTCATGACCTCACACATCGCATCATTCATAATATGTTAAATTGCATCATTGGTTATATTTAAATAATAAGACTGTTGAAATTACTAATGAGCTCAAACAATGATTCTGATAGTGTGCTATTGGTTGGAGTAATACAACAACCTAAGTCGACGGCACTACCTCCCTAGTGCTGCCGTCGGCCAACGGTGGACGGAGCCCCGCCCACTCTTTAGAACGCCCGCACCGCGGCGGAAAAACCGCCGCGGTTAA
The DNA here is from genome assembly GCF_964263255.1 of Lissotriton vulgaris. Lineage (NCBI taxonomy): Eukaryota > Metazoa > Chordata > Amphibia > Caudata > Salamandridae > Lissotriton > Lissotriton vulgaris. The sequence goes on along the minus strand of NC_141690.1, from coordinate 234,121,164 downwards.
GGCGTTAAACTTGTCTGTAAGCTTTGGAAAGATGCAAAAGAAGCTGGATATTTCAGAAGTGAATCACTTTTGACAGATGTCATTGTTTTTTTTTCATGCTTGCGCCCAAAGGATGCGTTCAGGTGGGTTACGCCACTTGAGGAGAGCTGGCTGATGAGCATCACTGAACAATGGGCCTTCTGGTCATTCCTTGCTGTGGAGGGCTGAAGGCTGAGCAAGTAGCGTTAGGTAGTCATGGATGAGTGGGTGCGGGGCCTGGCTGCGGGCGAGGCCCTGTGGACAACCACTCGCTGTGCCTGGCTGAAAGCCAACCACAACGGAGGATGCCCACACGCACAAGGCTGGGCAAAGGGTCTGGACATAGGGTAAGCCATCGTCCAACACCTATTATATGTTAGATGCATTGTCTGATGTAATACCAGGCCATGCAGACCACTATTTTATTTTGTATTCATGTTATTTATAGAGCGCATGAATCACCCCGGTTGGGGTATCTCCGCGCTGCTGCCATGTGAGAGACAGTGAGATAGGAGCTAGAAGAGTTATGTTTTAAGTTTTTTCCTAAAGGTCATGTAGTTAGTGCATTGACGTATTTCCAGAGGTAGTTGGTTCCAGATTTAAGGGCCTTGGTAGGAGAACGCTTTGCCTCCTAGTGTGGTTTGTTTTATGTGCGGAACCATGGGGAGACCCTTGCCTTTAGATCAAAGGGTTCGCAAAGGCATGTGTCTGATCAGTTTGTCTGCCAGATATCTTGGTCCCATTTTGTTTAAGCCTTTGAACACCATACAACTAATTTTGAATATTATTCTTTTGCGTATGGGTAACCAGTGTAGTTTGCGAAGCAGGGGGAGAGAGGGTGTTCTATGCGGGGCACTGGTTACAAGGCGGGCCGCGGTGTTCTGGACCACTTGTAACCTACTCAGGGAGGTTTCCTTGGCAGAGATCAGCAGAGCTTTGCTGTAATCTAGACGACTGAGAACCAAGGCGTGTACCAAGGTTTTGGTATGGAGGAGGGGAGGAAGGGAAAGACTTTGCAGAGCAGACTCAGTGCATGGAAGCATGCCCATTTAGTTGCAGCGATAGCCTCATCTAGGTTAAGTTTGCTGTCCATTAGGACCCCATGGTTCTTAACCACTGCCTTAGTGGATGGTGCAGTGCCCAATTCCTCGGGCCACCAGCTGGGTGACCAACTGCTTACTGCATCTTTGAATAGCATTATTTCTGTTTTTTCTGCATTTAAATGCAGGAAGTTGTTGCTCATCTGCGTTGTTATTGTTTTCATGCCCTCTGCGAAGATGCTCTTGATGTTAGGGGTATTTTTGTCAAAGGAGAGGAGGAGTTGAGTGTCGTCCGTGTAGGATATGGGACTAAATCCAATGTTCCTTAGGAGTGACAATAGTGGGGCTACATATATGTTGAATAGTGTGGGGCTAAGACAGGCGCCCTGTGGTACACCCTTGGATACCATGGTGGTTTGAGATTTAAAGGGACCAAGGTTTACTGTTTGGGTTCTCCCCTTCAGAAAGTCTGTCAGCCAGTTTAATGCATTGTCCTGAATGCCTATGATACATACTACTACTGCATATGCCAAAAGTCTGTGCATAGTGCAGGTTGGCCACTTGTGGAGGGGTGGTTGTAGACCATGCCCACAAGCTAAGCCTTGTGTCAAACTTTCTGTGTGTGGCTGAAAAATGTGCGCAGTCCAGGTTTGATGCTTGCGGTGGGTAGGGTGCAGGGCATTAAGGGAGCCTAGGCACATGGTCCAAGTTCAGATGCAGATGTGATGCAGGTTGCGGCCAGAGGGTACGTCTGAGATGTCATGAGTGAAGACCTAAATGTTGTGATTTAACAGTTAATGAGAGATGACATATGTGAGGTCATAAGCAGTGCATTAAGGGGGAGCGCAAGTTATAGTTAGTTCACTAAGATATAACTGGTGTATTTAATTTTTTTTATGCTAGGTCATTTCTCATTCGAACAGCTAACTATAACATCACTTTAACACTTGCCTTTTTTCAGAGGACTTCTGGGGAGGGGGGGGGGGGGGAGTTTAACATAAGTTAATGTCTTAGCACCCAACCAAACTATAATGCTGCTTTAACGTTTGCTTTTTTCATAGCGGCGAGCACCCTCTCCATATGACCTTCAGATGTTTGGCACAAGGAAGAATTGGAAGTGGAATATGGTAAAAAAAATCCCAGAAATTCACTGACTAAACATAGAGGTTCAAGTACAATTATGCTTATTTTTGGTTATGTGATTGTAACGTATGTTTTATAAAACCTCAAAAAAGTAGTTAAGAAAAACCTAGGGGCCGATTAGGATGGCGGATGGACTTTGCCCGCCCGCCATCCCTGTGGGAAACGGGACCGTCCGCGACTTGAGTGGCGGTCCCGCCATGCCAATTATGACGCGCCCGCCACACTGGTGGGCACATCATGGATTTTTAACATTGCGGCGGGCGGTGCTGAAAGCACCGCCCGCCGCAATGTTAAAAATGCAGGCATGCATTTGCATACACAAAGCGGCAGGCACCGTCCGGTGCCTGCCGCTTTGTGTATACAAATGCAGGGGGTTACCACAGGTACCCCCCATGTCAACCCCCCCCTTTCGCCTTCACCATGGGGGCCCATAAGGGACCCCCAAAGTAAAGACCGCATGCCTTTCCGTGGCGGGAAAGGCATCTGCATGAGGCTATCCTATTATGGCTGGCGGTGTCTGGAAGACACCGCCAGCCATATGAACCCTTTTTCGACCCGGCCGCAAGGCGGCCGGGCGGAAAAGCGGGGGACGGTGTTTCCGTCCCCCGCGGTCCCCCCGTCAATGTAATATGGCAGGGGGAAATAGGTGGCGGGCGGTCACGGATGTCAGGCGGATCGCCACCGCCTGCATGGCGGTGGCGGTCCGTCCGCCATCCTAATCGGCCCCATAGTGACTTTGTACTTATGGTTACAAAACAAGATAAAATAGCCATTGAAGTTTGCCAGTCATGGTTCATAAAACTAACCGTAACTCTCACCCTCATCAGGTGCTGCTTATTACCTTGAATATGACATCACTCATGGTTTGTTGAATGACATCATTGAATACATCGCTGATGTTACTTATCACGTGAAATATTTGCAGTATTGTTTTGCTAACTTATATTGGTATTTCTAGTTCTTGTAATAATAGGTTGTTTTTGCTTGTACTTCATATAGGGGTCATTCCACAGACTTGCCTTCATGTTCCTTTGTTTTGAGACCAGGCACAGCTAAAAAACTAAAACTAAAGAGAGAAAGGCGGTGGGTCAGTCCCCGTATCCACAACTTTGTTTGGGTCAGGAACTATCAGTCATTGCGTAATGAAAGTAACATTTATATTTTGGATCAGCTCAGAGGAGTATTTCTATCTCACTGTCATGCTCTTGGCTAGTAGGTGTACTATTCCATCTAAAGAGGGCTTGCTTCCAGCGTACGGATAGTGACGCGCCCATGCACTGTGGTGGAGGCGTATTTTTCTCAGTAGGAATCAGAAGTTAGCCATGGAAGCAGCACATTGAGGAGGCATTTTTTGGAAAGGGCAGTGGCATTGCTGCCTATGGGTATTGCTCACTCATCACTGCCTGCCATCTACTGAGCACATCCCACACAGCACACAGCCTAGTGCCTGTCTACTGCTCACCACTGCCTCAGGGCTGTCAGTGCAGAGCTGGACCTTCTGACTGCTCAAAAGATGGAGAGATGCAGGGTGCAGCTCTCCATCTCCTGAGACCTTGGATGGTCTACTGCTATGTGGCCTTGCCACCCACAGCCCCCTTGCCACCCCATCACCTGCCAGCTAGATAATGCACAGGGACACTAGATTGAGAGTTTGGGTAACAGAAAATGCACTGAGCTGATTTTGTGTGTAAGGTGTGTGTGGATATATTCCTGCTTGGGAATGAAAGGGATAACCTGGTTCAGTGGTGACTTTAGCATGTTGTGTACAGTGGCATGTCCTGATGCAATGGTAAATTTACCATTTTGGGCCTCCCTTGACAATATGGCTCTCCCTGTGCAATGCTGATTATAGCATGGTATGGCCCTCCTTGATGAAATGGTTGCCCACTCCAGGCAAAATGGTGGTTATTAGGCATTGAGATAATATTCAACATAATAGTGGTCCGCCCTTTGCATAATAGTCCCCTTGGCATAAAGTGGCTTTTCTGGACATAGAATAGCCCACTCCTGTCATAATGGTGGCCCAGTCTTATTGTGGCCTACTTTGGCTTAATGTTAGACCGCCACTAGCGAAATGGTGGCATTGGCATAATGGTGGCTCTCCTTGGCATAATGGTGGCTCTCCTTGACATAATGACGGCCCTAGCAAATTATGGTTATTCCTGACTTTGAGTGCTCCTCCTGCCTATGGCCAGGTATCCCTTTTACAGATAAGCACCTCTGACATCTGTAGTTAACTGAGACTTCTGGTGGGCATTCCTGCCATGTGAAACAGAGTCAGTCCATTAATATATGTTTCCACTTCCCCTTTCTCTGCTGCCCAGAGAAGCACCTTCCACCTCACTGACAGGCCCTCTGGATAGAACACATATTTCATTGATGAAATCTCTGACTTCCTTACCACTGATCCATCTGACATAACCTGACATTTTTAGAGACAGAAACAGAAGCACCGAGAAAACAAGAAACACTCTCCTCAACCTCGTCATGACATTTAACATGGTATAGCATATAAAGGAACCAACCCACAAGAGTGGCAAGGTCCTGAGCCTTGTGCTCTTGACATCACCAACAACTCGTGTACTAGCACCATCCACCCAATATGTGATGTCAGTATCATTCATAACAACTTGAATACATTTATGAAATAGCACCTAAGCATCCAAGTCTCACTGAAAACGTAATGCTAACCAATATCCGTCAGCACCCTGGCTTTTACTGAAGCATCTCAGAGTGCATGGGTCACAACCCGTAAAAGAAATGGTAGAAATGCAGACCACTGAAGAATGCACACTACAAAAAACCCTCTGCTCCTCACAACTCATCACATCAGCCAATTATGAATCTTGCATTAATGAAGCATCCAAAAGAGGCAGGACGTTCTTCAAGGATTGCATCAAACCCTTTTCAGGCAAAGCGAGTCCATACTCGGCCACAAGTGCAGCATTATCTATTCTATCAAAGCCATCTTAAGTGGGGACATGCAGAACGTTTGACAGCGCAGCCAGAGTTGTGACCCACCAGGGATAGGTAGCCTGTGGGTCAGGAGGGCTGTAAATAATGCAGCAGGTCTTGGAGAGGATGTGGACTTGCAAGAGGAGCTCGTGGAGGTCCATCAGTGCCACACCCTTTCCAAGACTGCTGGGATAATTACTGCCCTCCTGACCCACAAGCAAACTATCCCTGGTGGGTCACAGCTCTGGAAAGGCTGACCAATGGTTCAACACTTGCAAAAAAAAGATGGCATTGGGTAGATTAGCTCTTGGGTTGGAGTGACAGAGAAGAAAGAGGAAGGTGTTTTATTTAAAGAAAACAGGAGGCTCGTAATAGGGGGCCGGGCTGGAGAGAAATGACTAGTTTGGTTTTTGACATCTTCGTAAGAGTACAAAGAGAGAAGGGGTAGTCTGTGATTCAGGCCTGGACTAAAAGGGGCAGGGATTGGTGCGTAGCCATGTTGTATACTCAAAGGGATGGAAGCCAACTTCAAATGAGCAGACCACTGCACCTAAACAAAGGGTTAGAAGAAGTAGTATAGATGGATGCAGTAGATAAAAACAGGGCATAGAGAACAACTAATCCAGGGAGAGAGATTAAGACTCAGCTAAACATCTCAGAGCAGATAATAGTGAAAGCTCAAGGTTAATATGTGATGGAAAACTAGGCGAGGCCAGGGCAGGACATTGCCTGAGAGCCACGACTTAAAAGGTGTTTGGCTTTTCAGTGCAATTGAAGGCATTTTATGGCCAGCACAGCATCATGGCCTCTGGGTTTGTCAACATGGAAGTCAAACATGTCACTCATTGGTGTTTATCTGCAGAGGGAAAAAAACAAATGAAGGGGATCAGGGAGAGATTTCTCAAAGGCTTGGAAAGAAAAGAGATGGAGCGGAGGATAAAGTATTGTGAGTGTGTTTGAGAACAGAGGTAGTCCAAGCCTTTTTACACACTCAGGAAATTGTATTACAGGCTATAAACGAGTCAAAGATATGGAGGAACCTCAGGAAGAAAGAGGCTAGAAGGAACCTCACCTGGTAGAACAACCCAGAAATGTAATGCGATATATAGCAATATATGTGTAATATAAAGGTCACAGGTTCGAAACTTAACAATCTTTCGAGCTCGATGCAGTGGGTGTCAGTGAGTAACAAATTGCTCCATCAAACACATAAACAAACATTACTACTAAGATCATTTCACGAACTGTTATAAAAATAGAAACCCGGGGTTCACGCTTAAGAGGAAACTAGCAGGCAATTTAACCCCCAAATAAAATGTTATATTATTGTTAGTAACCCCATATTTGGAAAACCTACTATCTCTTCTAGCGGACTGAAGTCCCAACAGTGAGTTGGCAGTTTTACTTTAAGAATAAACTTTAGAATTTGTGTTGGACAATGCCAGAAAAGTGCAATTCCGTCCTAGTGTTTAGAAAGATGTTGAAAAATATGAAGAAACGTTTTAGAAGAGTCACGCCTAGGTAAAAACTTAGAAAGAGTAAGGTTTGAAACTACCTGCATTAATAAAACATTATTGTGTACTTCATATAAACCATATTGAAGTAGATGCTTTATCTGGAATCTAGAGATAAAATAGAAACGCATCGGAATGTGTCCCATTCTTAAAATGTAATTATTCGGATTCGATGTGCGGCTCAAAATGCTTTTAAAAATCCAATGTTTTCAGCCATCGAACTTTCAACGCAGTGGAAGGTGTCAGGTTTGCTAGTCAAATCTCACAGTGCCTACACCATCAAGCACTTCTAAAGACAGGGTGTTTGTGCGTGGCTCTTAGCTGTGCAGGGACCCTTATTTTCACTTCAGCCACTTAGGACCATATGTATCAAGCAAAATTTCATTCGCAAACACCGAAATTTGCAGAATTTCGGTGTTTGCGAATGCAATTTTGCCAAAAGGTATGTATTAAGGCAAAATAAGGAATCGCAAAATTTGCGATTCCTTATTTTGTGATTGCATTTAAGGAATCGCAATTTGCGATTCCTTAAATACAATGCAAGAAGCATTAAAAAAAATGCAAATTGGCCTTAAGGAATCGCAAATTACCCCCAACTTCAAGTTGGTGGTAATTTGCGAAATCCTTGAAAAATGCACTTTTTTGCATTTTTCAAAGTGCATTGTGAAGCACATACATGCCCTTTGGGCATGTATGTGCGCTACATGTGCACCCATGCTAATTTTAGGGGTGCAACAGGGTGTCCTTTGGACACCCCGGCACCCTTGAAATTATTCTCAATTTGCAATTCTCAAATTGAGAAACGCAAATTGAGAATAACTTCCCATTCATTCCTATGAGCCTCCTGGCCCCTAGAAATTAATGGGAAAGTATTCCTTAATTGCGATTCGCAATTTTCGAACCGCAATTAAGGAATTTCAAGAAATTGCAAAAAAAATTCGATTTTCTACATACATACCAAATTTGCAAATCTCAAATAGCGATTTCTAAAAAATCGCTATTTGAGATTCGCAAATCTGGATGTTGATACATATGGCCCTTAGACTCTAAGGTTATTTCCCCAGTGAGATTGTGACATAGCGGAGTGTACTGCAGGAATGTTGTGATTTCGTTTTAGTGTTGTGAATCCTTTTAACCCCTTAAGTGCTGCTGACGGCCAATGGTCGTCAGCAGCGCTACCTCCCCAGTGCTGCGCACGACCATTGAACGTCCATTCAGCACTAGTTCTAATGGACAGCACAGCACTGGGGAGAAATGTTTACACGCAGCTAAGGTGTTAATTCCCTTCATTCGCATACTCAAACTGCGGAGAGAGCTGCCAGCGATGCCCTCACTGAGCAGTTAGTGAATTGCTCACAGCCATGTGCAGGACTGCCTCCTATGAGAAGGTGATCTATAACCTGATGGATAGGGCGGGGAGCTCCTCCTTATCTGGTCCGCCTTCCTAGGGGAAAACTGACCAGTTTGACCCGCCTCCCCGCCTTCGTTTGTCCATCTCCCTTCCCTTTTCTCTCTTCCACCCTGTCTTATTCTGGCCCCCCAAATGACGCTCGGAATCGGAAGCTAGGTTGTATGCTTCTTTATTTCTTTCCTTCATGTCCCTAACTACTTCCCGTTTCCCCGGTCCCTCCCTATCCTGTTCCGCCTACCCTGTATGCAGACAGGGTCAGGCAGACAACACTACACCTCCCCCCTTTATACAATAATGCTTACTGTCTCTCAGAGTTCTTCAATGAGTCGAGTGGGTCGCCTGACTACTCTCTTTGGGCGACAGCTTCGTGTTTGATCCGGAGTAGGCCTGTCTCGTGTGCCTTCTGGCCTCACTGGCATGGGACGTGCTCCATCACTGTCTTCTTGATGGTTCGACGAATCAGTGCTGGACCCGCTGTCTTGAGAACGAACGTGGGCTGACGAGTGGTATCTCTTGAAATGAGAGATGTTCCGGGTTATCCTTTTTCCCTCTGATTCAGCGGTGATCATAGTACCTTTTTGGCTAGAGATTCGCATCGGGTGGGCAAGGTATTGGCTGTCTGCTTTGGTCTTCGATCCTGTCTTACCAGCACCCAGTCTCCTACATGAATGTCTCTCTGTCGCGCGTGCCGGCGCCAATCAGCGTAGTCTTTTATTTTGGCTTTCTTTGCACGGTCTAGTTTTACCAGGGTTTCATGATTGGTGGTCACGAGTTGGGGTTGCATGACAGTGTTTGATGTCGGCAATCTCGTGCGGGGAACTCGCCCTAGCATCAGGGTGGCGGGCCATTGATTTGTGGTGCTTTGTGGTGTGGTCCTGTACGCTCGCAGCACTTCGTTTAGTGCCTGCTGAATGTCATGGTGAGCAAGTTCCGCTTGCTCAACAGTCTTTTTAAGGGTTCCCATAAATCGCTCAACCATGCCATTAGCTTGGGACCATAGGGGAGTGATTTTCCGATGGTTGAAATTGAGGTGCTTCGCAAATTCAGCGAACTCGTGACTGTTGAACGGTGGTCCGTTGTCTGTCTTTACTCCTACCGATATTTCCCAGGCTGCAAACGCCTCATCAATGATGGGAATAACAGCTGATTCTTTCGTGGAGGACACTTGCTGCACTATAGGGAAGAGGGAGTATTCGTCCATGATGACAAGGATGTATTCCCTGATTTCAGTGGCCCGAAGAAGTTGACAGCCACCTGCTGCCACACCCCGTCAGGTAATTTAGACATCTGCAAATGAGCCAGTGGTTCTGATGGAGTGGAAGTTTGCGCCTAACGCAACCTGCTCTATGTATGAACCTCGAGTAAACTTGTAATAATACTAAACCACCTTGTTCGTCATTAATAATCCACTTTTCCAGTACACGCGGGTGTCCCAGAGACGCTTGCCTATGTGTTTACTAATAGTAACACCGCTTGCATTCTAAAAATGGCCGCTTTGCAGAAATTCAGTCTGCGCATGCGTCGGTCATACCCATGTGATGTGACGCACTCGCAGATTTGGAGGGAAAAGTCCGCTCATGCGCAGTGTAGCTGACCTGCCCGCTTGTTCTAACCATGCTATGCGCTTGCTGATGCAGCTTCGCATTACTGTCTATTGTTGCACTAATCATTAAACGCTATAGATATTATACTGTAAGGGGTGCAGTGTAGGAAAACATGATGTACAGTGTGTTCTGTTTTGCTGTGATATTAATTTGTTTTCGCGTACTTTTTATGTACCACGTATTCATTGGCCTGGGTATGGGAGTCCGACTCCATCTTGAATCTCGGTCCGACCCCAACACGTGACAAGGGAAAGTCCCTACTGCGCAGAAGCAAATCTCAGCCAGCTGGCTCCTGAAGAAAGATGCGCATGGGAAACCTACCTAGATGTGGACCTTTACCTTGAGAACTTGCAACATTGTATCAATTGATGTAGTAAACCATTGTTTCTCTATATTCCTATGCCTGGGAACCTGTACACAGGAGGGCGGGTATTAAAAATTAATATTCATCGTGGGAATACAGAATTTGGGGAGGTAAAGGTGACCTAATCATTTCTCCTGAACAATCACAAGTTGGGACCCTAATTTTGCAACATTTGTGGGTGGTCTGGGAACCCCAGAAGAGTATAACTAGCCTAGTCAGTTAGGGAGAAGTTGTCCGACTTGTCCGAGTAGCAGACCTGTCATTGAACCCACGACTCTATAGGTGATTGATACAGAGAGCTGCGGAGCGCTCTGTCCGAATTTTCCACAAACTCCAAGGGGTGGAAATAGTCTTAAGTGCTGGCGAAGCACTTTAACTGGGGATTCGAGAACCCAATCGGGGTTATTGGCGGATTCCGTGCAGTGAGGGGGTAACGCAGGCGTTGCATCCAAAGCTGTGGGGGTTGGTCGTGCCCTTTGGTGAGCCCAGTCCTGACCCAGAACCTGAGGGGTATCCTGTCCTGGTTTTCCGTGAGCTGCAACCTGCTCACCTACTGGTATTCTAATTCCTTGAGGGTCCTTGTCCTCGTCCTTCCCGAAACTGACCCGTGGCCAGGGTTAGTCTCCATTCTTGCCTAGGTAAATATTACCTGTGGGTGTCCGTCATTCTATCCCTTTCCTTTGCTCTTAATAAAGCCTCTTCGCACATGATTTTGCTCTGATCTTTCATCTGATGCATTTGCAAACTGTTTTATAGTATGTTCCTATTTTTCCCTTCCCTTAGGAGATATTTGAACTGTTTTCCTTGAATTATTAATGCGTGGTGAACTTTAGAAATTGCAATAAGACTTTAGCTAGACAGAATAGGAGTAGGGCTGCATTACACGTAGGCTATATAAATTCACTGATTTTGTGGTTTGAACTTGTCGTCCCTAGTTTAAGTCTAAATTGAATAGCATGTTCCCTGTTACCCTACCCTTAGAAACTCCGGTATCTCATAAATGGTGTTAACCCTATTGCATAGCTACTTCATCTTCTTGATATTGCTTACTGATGTCCTTATCAGCATCTGTCTCATAATTCTGTCTCTTTGAATTTACTTTACATAAAAACCCTTAAAATACCTAAGGTGTCTGTGGTCATTCTAAAAATACATCAAATGTTGATTGAATAAATAAAGTGTTGGAGGTTGAAACCCTATCACCTATTCTCGTGCGCCTGGTCCATCAGGAGGTGTAAAATACCTGTGGTAAGTCAGGTATCATGTTAGAAGTGTCACAGGAGACACACCCACAAGACTGATAGTAGCGTGTAAAATCACCCGACTTGTAAATTGGGGTATTCTGAACGCATGCATGGGCCCAAGTGCGTTTTAATCTGGCAGTCTGTATGGCCGGGTGACCTGCTCGCTCTATCAGTTTTCTGGTAGCAAGAAGATGGTTAGGACTAGTTAGGATAGGTAGATAGGAGAGTTACTATTGAACCATGAGAAATAAAATGTGCTGCTAAAATATTATTATATGCTGCTATAAATGGTTATTGGTTTATATGAATGTCATAGAATAAGTTTGGTATATTGCATGCGTTTTTGAAATTTTACTAACCAATTGTGAGTAAATGTTTTATGTTGTGGGGATCCCCGGGGAACAGAAATAGCAGGTGGTGAGTAGAATCCACTTGGCTGTAAAGTCACTGGCAAAGAGAGAGATTAGTGCATGGTTAGGCAGAACTGGAAGCGCTAATCAGGGTTTTCTTCTTTTGGTAATCTGAAGTGTGTATGTTAGCTATCAGGACCGTGGGGAAACTCCCGTTGTGATATCACCTAGTAAGGGTCACAGGCGGCAGGAGTAATAGGTTCTTGGAGCTTGCGTGGCAGCAAAGGAGAGCATTGGTGAAAATTTGACTTGGTATATATCCCGGAAAGAAGTGGATTAGTCAAAAGAGTAGCAGGTTCTTTATTTGCTTGTGTGGAAAGGATAGGCGGAAGGGATCTATCCGGTGTGAATGAAAAGTAGACAGAAGTGGTTTACTTGCAGTAAGAGAAAAACTCTTTTTCCTTCTAGGACCCTTTGGCATAGTGGCAGTTGTTTTACTTTGTTAGCTAAAATTTGTACGCGCACTTTAGGAAAAATTCAAAGTTTCCGTTACCTTGTGAAGGAGGGAGTCGGTCGCAAGACTGCGCTGACGTCACTCCGTGCCGCGCTGGTATTGGAGGAGCCGGCAAATACAAGGCGAAGATAGAATTGTAAGGGAGGGGTGAGCGCCGCAGAGTGAGACCGCGTTTCACGAAAGGGCCGCGCATCCATTGGTCAACAGGTTTTGAAATCGCTGTGCTGATTGGTTGACGGGAACTGAAAGACGTATTTGCATAGGAAGCACAAAAGTAAACAAAAAATTTCCAAACCGAGCTTGTAGGCTGTGTCGAAAGGTGTATGTGGTATCCTGAATTTTTGCCTGATCCCAGAAATTTAGGGTGTCATAGGGAATTAATGAGAAGAGGTAGACCCCACAATATGTACGGAGTCAAGAGAAAAATGTCATTTGCTGAAAAGATAAGGAACTATTTCAAAAAAGACAAGCCCATTCGAACTAGGGAGGGAGTAATCATCCCACCTCCTAATACTCCCGCCTCATACATGATGTTTGAAAAAGGGTACCATACCTGTGTGTGGTTAGAGAATTGGGTCAAATACACAGAGGAAGATGGCGTCCTAGCTTTTCCCCTCAATGGTACCTTTAAGGGTAGAATCTTGTTTAATCTGACACAGTATGAAGCTTTAGAGGAATGGGAGATTGAGGCTCTGGAACGAGACAGGCCCCGAATGGAGAAGGGAGTGACCAAATGGTATCCTAAATTACTCAAGGAGACCAAGGAACAGAAGATGAGACGTTGGAGACAAAATATGATGGTTGAAGGGCTGTTCCCGATGTTTGGGGTAACCGAGCAAATAGGTGGGAAAAAGACAGAGAAGAGTCAACCCCTAATTGCCATGGGGGACTCGCAGGATGAGTATCTGGAGGATTTGTTAATGAAAAATCCGCCACCCTATGCCGAAGCTTCAGGATCCCTAAGTTCGAAAAATCCTTTTCGCCACCAGAGTAGGAGTAGGAGGGCGAGCGAGACCTAGTACAGCAGTCCCAAATTATCGACCTTTTGGTGAGGATAGACCGGGGTCAGCTGTTCCCACCGCCCCGAGTATTTACCCTCCTTTAGTTCCTCAAGTATTGCATGGTAACTCATCAGAGAGGGTCCTGCAAGAAAGAGAGAGAGAGGCTCTGATTAAACAACGGAATGAACTGAGGTAGTGTGGCTCACTGGTTAGAGGCGGCAGACCCGAGAGCAGAGGACGGCCCGGGACCAGGGTTCGATTCCCGGCGCAGCAGGTTTCTGGACCAGGGTCAGCGGACTCGATAATTCTCTCGCCTCGGTGCCCACTCTGATCAGCGATCACACTCGGCAACTCTGGGCATTAGCTTGCCTCATCCTCACTAATGGCCCCACCAGACCGCCGGGGATGCCTGGTCTCACCCTGAAGATACCCATTAACGGACCATCTCTCAGGGAAGCCAGGAATGGTTTCGCAGCGGTCGAAGCGCCTTGGGACCCTACGGGTAAGTAGTGCGCTATATAAATGCCTACACATTTACACACATTCAAACGATAGCTCAGATACATCCCAGCCCGGATGCTCTGACGATACCTGTAACCATTGGTCCCGCTATACCCTTTTATGGGGATAGGCAGACTAGTCCTAAAGCTCCGATCCTTACTCCAATGTCAGTTCCCCCACAAAAAGAACCACTTGTGATCGATGACCAGGCAAGCGAGTGTGAGTCTGTAGTCTCGCTAATGGATCTGCCCATAAGAGAGCCCAGTACCAGTGGGTCTAGGTCAGGAAGTCAGACAAAAGCCAAGGAAGTCCTCATAGAAACTACGTCAGGAATTCGGAGTGCAACGGTGGTGACTCCGGAGGAACTAGATAGATGGACTAAGGAAATGAGTCAAGAACCTTCCGTGTCCAAACCTTTGGACATTTTCCGATTGAGGATAGAAATAGAGGAGTTAATGGCAGGGAATGTGGGGTTAGATAGGCTAAACACCCTTAGCGAAGAAGAGCTGCTGTTTATCAGTAAAAACCTTACCCGAAACACTAGAGTACTCCATGAAAAACTAATGGATGCGGCTGCAGACATGGGAATTGATGTGAGTCGATCCAAAGTCCTAAAGAAACCATACAGGGCAGAATTCTCAGACAAGGATTTAGAAAATATGAATGTGTCTGGAAAAAGAACACAGATAAAGGAGTTGCTGAGTGTGCTGCAGAAATGGGGTGATCTGGACAAGTGGAAAACTAGGTGGGCTAAGAAAAAGGAAGAGAGTAGGACAAAGTCCCAAACTTCTGAGTTTGTGCTAAAAGAAGTCGGTCAAGCAGAAAAACTGTGTCCCATGAGAGAAGTGCCAGGAGGAAAATATGTACATGACCCATGGTCTCGACATGACATTGTGTCATTCACCAATGATTTCCCGAAGCTAAGGGAGAAGCCCGTAGAATGGTATAGGCAGGTAGAGCGATTTGTGAAGGTCCAGAAGTGCCTGTTGAAAGATCTAGATGGATTCTTTGACATTGTAGTTCCGGTAGATTTATGGACCGATTGCAAAATAGAGATTGATTGGCCCAGTGAGGAATTCCCAAGAGACCCACATACTGGAGCCCCTTCTGCAGATGTGATGAGAAAGTATGACCAGGTCATACAATTTCTAAAGAAAAAGGTGCCAGCAAAAGAAACTGATTGGACCCGAATAGATAGAACCACCCAGGACCACAACGAAACAGTCCATTCATATTATGAGAGGCTATTGCAGGTATTCAAGACCTACAGTGGCATTGATAATATTGAAATGAAAGACATGACTCATTTTATTTATCGATTCGTGCTAGGGCGGAAACCATAAATATCCCAGTGGATAAGAGATAATAAAATCTGTTGGCAGGGAAAGCCTATAGATGATGTCCTCAAGT
The DNA here is from genome assembly GCF_964263255.1 of Lissotriton vulgaris. NCBI lineage: Eukaryota > Metazoa > Chordata > Amphibia > Caudata > Salamandridae > Lissotriton > Lissotriton vulgaris. The sequence goes on along the minus strand of NC_141690.1, from coordinate 234,106,095 downwards.
ATGCTAAGTACTTTGAGGATGAAATGGAGAATAAGAAAAAGGCCCTGAAGGAGAAAGTGATGTGGGCACAGGTTAAATTGGCTGAGCAACAAGAAAAACAGTTGAGTAAAATGAATAGCAATGCTCCAAACAACAACTCGGGAGGGGGAGGGAAGCCTCGAGTTAAGATGAGTAAAGAAGAGGCTAAGAAGAAATTCCCCTGTCACGGGTGTGGGCAGATAGGGCATTGGAGAGACGAGTGCCCCCACTTGCAAGCTGGTAACGCCCCAATAAATGGTTTAAATCCACAGGTGCAGAAAGAGGGGCCACGAAAGAATCAGCAACAGGTAAATCTACCTCCTTTACATAGAGCTCCTAGACCTAATTATAAGAATCAGGTCCCACAGAATGAGAGGGCTGAAGTGTGGGAAGGACAGATCGAGAGAAATCAGGCAACCTCACATTTCTTATTGAATGATAAATTTCTCTGTGATGAGCCATACTGACGGGGCCTGAGAGGGGAGGAAGGGGAGTGCGTGCTTGGTGCATCCCTACCGGTAGACCAGTCAGGGCCATACATTGAAGGAAAGGTTGAAGGAAAAGATGTCACCTTTCTGTTGGACACTGGTGCTACCCGTTCGACTGTGAGAACAGCGGATGTTCCTAACCTACCTCTCTCGGGAGAAGCAATCCAAGTAGTAGGCGTATCGAACCAGATAATTAGCACTCCTGTAACTGAGCCTATGGAAATTTCTATAGGAAATTTCAAAGAAATGCACAGGTTCGTGGTTTGCGATTCCAGTCCTGTAAATTTACTGGGACGTGATATTTGCACGCCAATAGGTGTTGAGATTCAGACCCCAGATGAGGATGGCCTGTACAAGCTAATGCTGTAAAGGCCTAATGCCGAAGCGAAGACCATAACAATTCTTGATTTACCTGAAGAACTCCAGCAAAAGGTGATACCAGAAGTATGGGATTTCACCGGGAAAGATGTAGGGTTAATGGCAAATGTGGATCCAGTCAGAATAGCCATCAAATCTAATGCTGCCTACCCAAAAACAAAACAGTATAAAATGAGTGCAGAAGTGAAAGCTGGAGTTGCAACTGAAATAAACTGATTGTTAGAGGCAAACATAATTGAAGAGGTGTTGAGCAGTCCTTGTAACTCACCCATAATTGGAATTAAAAAGCCTAGTGGAAAGTACAGGATAGTGCAGGACTTGCGGAAGGTAAACCAGATTGTTGTACCTTGTTGTCCCATTGTGCCAAACCCTGCTGTGATCTTGTATCAGATTCCCTGGAATGCGGAGGGGTTTTCTGTCATAGACTTATGTGATGCATTCTTCTCCATCCCATTGCATCCAGAAAGCAAGTTTCTTTTCTCTTTTGAGTTTGACAGTCATATCTATGTCTGGAATCGTGTCCCCCAGGGGTACACAGAGAGCCCCTCCATCTTTAATCAGATCTTAAAAAGGTGTCTTGAATCATTGGTACTGCCAAAGAAGTCTGTCCTGGTCCAGTACATAGACGACCTATTAGTGGCGTCTAAAACTCAAAGCGACTGTGTTACTGATACAGTTGCTTTGCTGAATCACCTGGGCAGAGGTGGACACAAAGTATCTCCTGACAAATTGCAGTTCTGTCAGAATTCAGTAAAGTATCTCGGACACCAGATCGAGAAAGGTATCCGAAGAGTCACTTCAGAGAGAATCAGGATAATTCGGGATATGGAACTGCCCAGAACTCAAAGGGACGTTAGAATGTTCCTCGGAGTTGTGGGATATTGCAGACAGTGGATTGTGGGATTTGCGGTACTTGCCAAACCTCTGATAAAAATGACAAAGAAAGGGGCAGACGATCCAGTCACTTGGGATGATGAAAGCATGACTGTCTGGGTAAAATTGCGAAACTGTCTGTGCTCTGCTCCTGCATTGGGAATGCCTGACTATTCTAAGAACTTTGAGTTATTCTGTGATACACGAGACAATTGTGCACTTTCAGTCTTGACCCAAGAGCATGGTCTGACCAGACGTCCTGTGGCCTACTTTTCAGCCACACTGGACCCAGTGGCTGCTGGGCTTCCTGGGTACCTGAAAGCAGTGGCTGCTACATGTACCAGTCTGGAACAGAGTGAGAACATTGTCATGGGACATCCTGTAACGGTTTATGTTCCACATTCAGTTGTGATTCTGTTAACCCGAACCAAGACTCAGTATCTCACTCCTAGTCGGCTGACTAAGTATGAAAGAATTCTTATTGGTGCAGAAAACGTGATAATTTCAAGATGTAACATCTTGAACCCGGCAACACTATTGCCCCTTGCCCAAGATACAGGAGAGGAAGGTGAATTCGAACATAATTGCATTGATCTGACTGGGTTTAGTACTAAACCTTCTCCCTGACATAAAAGAATTGGCCCTTATCAGTGCTGACATGGTGATGTTTGTGGATGGCTCTTGCCTGAGGCATGAGGATGGTGGACTGAGTGCTGCCTATGCTGTAGTCACTCTGGAAACAACCATAGAGGCATCCTATTTGAGTGAAGTCAAATCTGCCCAAGTGGCTGAGCTCATAGCATTGGCCAGAGCTTGCAAACATGGGAAGGGCAAACGAGTAACAGTGTATACTGGCAGCCAATACGGATATGGGGTTGTGCATGACTTCAGCCAACTATGGCTGCAAAGAGAATTCATGACTTCCTCAGGTACCCCCATCAGAAATGGAAAGGTGGTGCAAACCCTATTGGAAGCTATCCAATTGCCCAAAGAATTGGCAGTGGTCAAATGTGCTGCTCACCAATCTGGAAAGGATGAAGTGGCAGCTGGAAACAGGTATGCTGACCAAATTGCGCAGTACTGTGCCCGCTACAAAATGTCCCTAAAAATCCAATTATGGGGCGGAAACAGCTGCCCACTTATGATGTTTGAGAATGTATCTTCATGGACGGAACTGAGAGAGTTGCAACAGGCTGCATCCGAGGAGGAAAAACTAAGATGGGTGACTGAGGAATGTCAACTCAGACGCAGGGATGGTATCATAGTGAGTAGAGATGGTGTGCCTGTGTTGCCAGACTGTATGGCCGATCCAATGGTTCGGATGATTCATGGAGACACCCATGTGGGAAGAGATGGAATGTGCCGTGTGTTTGATAAAGTGTTCTACAATTCGAAACTCAGGAATATCGCGGAAAAACTCTGCCAGAGGTGCCTGGTGTGTCAGCAGTTCAATTCAGGAAAGAGGACTGTAGTAGAACAGAGCACCATTGGAAGGTCAGAAGGCACCTTTGTCAGATTACAGGCAGATTTCATACAATTGCCCATGTGTAGAGGATACAGATATGTCCTAGTGATAGTTTGCCTATTCTCAAGATGGGTGGAAGCTTACCCAGCCAAAAGGAATGATGCCATTACTGTGGCAAAATTGTTACTCAGAGAGCTGATCCCTAGATTTGGTTTCCCAGAGACTATTGAAACAGACCAAGGTGGGCATTTTACTGGGGATGTCCTGAAGGAACTCTATGCAGCATTCAAAATTGAGCCTAAACTACATTGTGCCTATCATCCAGAGGCTTCTGGAATAGTGGAAAATATAAATGGCACTATTAAATCAAGATTGGCAAAAATGTGTGATACCACTAAATTGAACTGGATAGAAGCATTGCCACTTGTCTTGATGGGATTAAGGAGCATCCCGAACAGAAAAACAGGCCTAAGCCCCCATGAGGTACTATGGGGAAGAGTGATGCGACAGGCATGGGTACCTGGACACAAACTGCTGAGTATTTCTGATGATTTGGTGCTAGAATACTGCAGGCAGCTGGGTGACCAAGTGCGTTCTATCTCTCACCAGATTGGAGAGACTGCTGATAAATGGCCAACCACTCCAGTCCATAAAATCAGACCTGGAGATTGGGTGGTGTTGAAGAAACACACCCGGAAGAGTTGCCTTGGATCAAAGTGGGGGAAAAAGAGGCAAGTGATCCTTGTAACTACCACAGCTGTAAAGTGTGCTGGAGTGCCGAAGTGGATTCATGCCAGCCATACCAAAAAGGTAGCCAAGGAGGAGACGGCTGAAGCTGAGGGTGAAGCAGCGGAAGAGACTCCAGACGAGGGTCCAGATCTAGCTGAAGTGATACAACCCAGCACCAGCCAAGACGAGTGGTATCCAGCAGATGTCCTGATTCTTGATCCAATAAGAACCAGAAAATATTCCTACTTAGATAGAGAGTGGGATAGTGAGGGTGAGACAGGACAAGAAGAAGCAGGTCAGGTTAACGAGACTCACATCGGACCTGATCAGGAAATAGGCCAAGTAGGGACAGACCAAGTCATCAACACTCCTCCAGAGACTCCAGAAGCTGGAAAGGGACAGATAGTGGTTAAAGTTGAAGTTCATGCGGAAGAAAATCAAGGGGAAGAAGTGCATGAACAGGAACAGATAGGAACAGACGAACGTGTTCAGGAACAAGAGCCCAAGCTGGTTGAAGATCAAGATCAAATACAGGCCATAACTGAACAAGGCCAGTTTAGAAACCAGGCAGAAGAAATTGACGAAAGACCTGGTCCTAGTCAGACAGGAGAGTAAAAAGACATTGCCAACACAATAGTGCCACTCCAAAGTGAAAACAGGGGAATTCCCGAGGACGGCCAAGTATCCTCGACCACTAAGAGGCCTAGAAAACAGGCGAAACCAAGATATATAAAGAGACTGAAATTAAGACTAAAAACTGTAGAAGAAAAATTAGAAGACAGAAAAAAGGCTGCAAGTGAAAGACAAAAAGACGAGGCTCAACAAAATAGACGCAGTATCAGGTTCAAGAAAGCCAACAAGAACTATCGAAGTCCTGAATGGACCTATTTGGTGTTGGAAGAAGTTGATGACCCTGAAGAAAGTGACCGAAGTGATCACGATTCTGTCGAGGATCACAGCACTGAGGTAGACGACCCACCCTGAAAGGTGATACTGTGTTATCCTCTTGACCCGAAACAAAGAGGGGTTAAAAAATCCCAGAAACCAAAATGTCTGATTCAAGTGTAAATGGGAGACCAATAAGGAATTGTTGCAAAACATGCTGTAAAATATGCCTATGCAGTGTAGCAATAGTTATAGTAATCTGGATAGGACTAACAGTCATTATACCTTTTATGATAAGTAAAGACCCTAACCTGTACCCTACTAAACCAATGAACCCAGATCCAATAGTTGTACATACTGAAGAGACACCATGAAGTGTAGAAAGACATGACAACTCGGTTAGCCTAAGACAAACACGACATGACTTAGAAGCACCAGATGAGGATGGACTACATTTTCACCACATGAGAAATCGATCACATCTAAATGTCTTTGCAAATCTTTTAGTGCATTATGTAGAAGCTATGGAAATAGAAGATTGTTATGTCTGTATGAAGCTGCCTACTTCTGTAGCTGAAGGCGTGACTTATCACCATTTGCCCTTGACTTATGGGATTTCCTGTAGTATATTAGCAAGCTTGTTCTATAGAAGCACCTTACAGTACTACTATTCAAACACTGACGTGATTTTTTCTGAGCTACCTGTTCGAGGGAACCTAAACGTTGTGCATATTAAAAGCGAGGTAACTAGATACTTGGGAGAATACTTCCTGACTATAGGTGACATAGACTTACATGAAGCTCGAAGAGATAATCTGACTTGCTCATTACATAAGCAAGAGAAAATGTTTTTAAAAATGGCAGAAAAGAGAAGGGAGAGTTTCCAAAGAAAGGCTAATGATAAGAAACAGAAAACTCCTAAATGGGCTGAAAACATGGAAGGCACCTCAAATGACGATGCGAATCCTGCGATGTTGTTGGATTTTGAACGAAAGGGGAAACTTTGTCTTCATAGAGAAAAGACTAGTTATTATAACAATGTATTCATCGGTTCCAGCGAATGCGACCATAATTACAAGGTAATTGGAGGGTGGGGTTTCAAAAATGGGTCAGAACCTGTGTTTCCCGGAATTTATTATATATGTGGGAACAAGGCTTATTTCAAATTACCGGATCACTGGTATGGAAGCTGCTACTTTGGCATTGTCTTCCCGAAGATATACCATGTGAATAACGCTGCTGGAAGCAATGAAGACACTAATGGCTTAGTGCGTAGTAAACGTGAGAGTGTAGGAGAAATTATAGGTGATATTTTTAGTGCACTGATACCTGGAATGGGGGTAGTTCTGAATACTCACCGTATCTGCAAATTGTCTACAGTAGTGGATCGGTTATCGACTGACACTGCTGCTGGATTCCTGCTGGTCAATACTGAAATGGTTGCGATCAGATCAATGGTTTTACAAAATCGTCTTGCTCTTGATACCTTACTGGCAAAAGAGGGCGGAGTCTGTAGAATGCTGAAGGCGCAACATTGTTGCAATTACATTCCAGACAAAAGTGTGGAAATTAACAAATATGTGAAAAATATAACTAATTTGGAAAGGGAACTCAAACCATTGGAGGTTGACAGTGCCTGGAAGAGACTGACTGATGGTCTCCCGTCTGTAGGTAGTTGGTTTACTAATGTAGGCCGTAGTCTAGTAGGTAAAGTACTGATGCCAATAGCTGGAATAAGTTTAATTGTGTTTATTATAATAATTTGCTGTAAATGCCAGAAATGCAGAAAACGGTACACTGTAAATAGGAGGGGAGTGAGGCGAAATGTGGATGAACTCGAATTAGAAGAATTAAGGAGCCAGATCTATCAAAAAGCTAGAGAATCCCACCCAAATAAAGCTGCAGACAAACGGCATAATAATAAATTTGTGGAAATCGAGATGAGTGAAATGTAAGAAAATTGAAGTTGGCATCTGTTTCCATTAGTAGTGATGATAGTAAATATCATCAAAGAGGGGATTGATGGAGTGGAAGTTTGCGCCTAACGCAACCTGCTCTATGTATGAACCTCGAGTAAACTTGTAATAATACTAAACCACCTTGTTCGTCATTAATAATCCACTTTTCCAGTACACGCGGGTGTCCCAGAGACGCTTGCCTATGTGTTTACTAATAGTAACACCGCTTGCATTCTAAAAATGGCCGCTTTGCAGAAATTCAGTCTGCGCATGCGTCGGTCATACCCATGTGATGTGACGCACTCGCAGATTTGGAGGGAAAAGTCCGCTCATGCGCAGTGTAGCTGACCTGCCCGCTTGTTCTAACCATGCTATGCGCTTGCTGATGCAGCTTCGCATTACTGTCTATTGTTGCACTAATCATTAAACGCTATAGATATTATACTGTAAGGGGTGCAGTGTAGGAAAACATGGTGTACAGTGTGTTCTGTTTTGCTGTGATATTAATTTGTTTTCGCTTACTTTTTATGTACCACGTATACATTGGCCTGGGTATGAGAGTCCGACTCCATCTTGAATCTCGGTCCGACCCCAACACGTGACAAGGGAAAGTCCCTACTGCGCAGAAGCAAATCTCAGCCAGCTGGCTCTTGAAGCAAGATGCGCATGGGAAACCTACCTAGATGTGGACCTTTACCTTGAGAACTTGCAACATTGTATCAATTGATGTAGTAAACCATTGTTTCTCTATATTCCTATGCCTGGGAACCTGTACACAGGAGGGCGGGTATTAAAAATTAATATTCATCGTGGGAATACAGAATTTGGGGAGGTAAAGGTGACCTAATCATTTCTCCTGACCAATCACAAGTTGGGACCCTAATTTTGCAACATTTGTGGGTGGTCTGGGAACCCCAGAAGAGTATAACTAGCCTAGTCAGTTAGGGAGAAGTTGTCCGACTTGTCCGAGTAGCAGACCTGTCATTGACCCCACGACTCTATAGGTGATTGATACAGAGAGCTGCGGAGCGCTCTGTCCGAATTTTCCACAAACTCCAAGGGGTGGAAATAGTCTTAAGTGCTGGCGAAGCACTTTAACTGGGGATTCGAGAACCCAATCGGGGTTATTGGCGGATTCCGTGCAGTGAGGGGGTAACGCAGGCGTTGCATCCGAAGCTGTGGGAGTTGGTCGTGCCCTGTGGTGAGCCCAGTCCTGACCCAGAACCTGAGGGGTATCCTGTCCTGGTTTTCCGTGAGCTGCCACCTGCTCACCTACAAGTCAAGTCAAGTCATGTAGAAATTTATATAGCGCACTACATACCCAGAGGGTCTCAAGGCGTTTGAGGAGGGGAAGGGAGTTACTTGTCGAATAACCAGGTTTTAAGTTGCTTTCTGAATGCTAGGTGGTTCTGTGTGAGACGTAGGTGGATGGGGAGTGAGTTCCAGGTTTTAGCTGCGAGGTAGGAGAAGGATCTACCTCCCATGGTGGTTTTATTGATGCGAGGGATGGTAGCAAGGGCTTGGTTGGAAGATCGTAGCTGGCGAGGGGGGGTGTAGAAGGAAAGTCGTGTGTTGAGGCATTCGGGTCCAAGTTCGTAGAGTGCTTTGTGAGCGTGGGTTAGGAGTCGGAAAGTAATCCTCTTATTGACGGGGAGCCAGTGGAGGTTTTTCAGGTGGCTAGAGATATGGTCTTTGCGTGGGATGTCTAGTATGAGTCTGGCTGATGCGTTCTGGATGCGTTGGAGTTTTTTCTGGAGTTTTGCGGTGATACCGGCGTATAGGGTGTTTCCGTAGTCCAGGCGACTTGTAACCAGTGCATGGGTGACTGTCTTTCTAGTTTCGGTGGGGATCCAGCGAAATGTTTTTTTGAGCATGCGGAGGATGTTGAAACATGAAGATGAGACTGCGTTGACTTGTCTGTTCATCGAGAGAGAGGAGTCCAGGATGATGCCCAGGTTTCGTGCGTGGTCCGTCGGGATGGGTGCTTTTCCAAGGGCCTCTGGCCACCAAGAGTCGTCCCAAGCGGAGGGGGAGGTGCCTAAGATAAGGACTTCTGTTTTGTCTGAGTTCAGTTTCAGACGGCTGTGCTTCATCCACTCTGCTACTTCTTTCATGCCTTCATGTAGGTTGGTTTTGGCGGTGTTGGGGTCTTTGGTGAGTGATAGGATCAGTTGGGTGTCGTCTGCGTAGGAGATGATGTTGAGGTTGTGTTGGCGAGCGATGGTAGCGAGGGGGCTCATGTATACGTTGAAGAGGGTGGGGCTGAGTGAGGAACCTTGGGGTACGCCGCAGATGACTTCAGTGGCCTCGGACTTGAATGGTGGGAGGCGGACTCTCTGGGTTCTTCCGGTGAGGAATGAGGTGATCCATTCCAGAGCTTTTCCTTGGATCCCGGTGTTATTGAGGCGCTGTAGGAGAGTGCTATGGCAGACTGTGTCGAAGGCTGCGGAGAGGTCGAGGAGGATGAGGGCGACTGTGTCTCAGTTGTCTAGTAGAGTTCGAATGTCGTCTGTAGCTGCAATGAGAGCGGTCTCCGTGCTGTGTTTGGCTCGGAAGCCGGACTGTGAAGAGTCGAGGGATTTGTTGCTTTCGAGGAAGGCGGCGAGCTGGTTGTTGACGGCTTTCTCGATGACTTAATTCCTTGAGGGTCCTTGTCCTCGTCCTTCCCGAAACTGACCCGTGGCCAGGGTTAGTCTCCATTCTTGCCTAGGTAAATATTACCTGTGGGTGTCCGTCATTCTATCCCTTTCCTTTTCTCTTAATAAAGCCTCTACGCACATGATTTTGCTCTGATCTTTCATCTGATGCATTTGCAAACTGTTTTATAGTATGTTCCTATTTTTCCCTTCCCTTAGGAGATATTTGAACTGTTTTCCTTGAATTATTAATGCGTGGTGAACTTTAGAAATTGCAATAAGACTTTAGCTAGACAGAATAGGAGTAGGGCTGCATTACACGTAGGCTATATAAATTCACTGATTTTGTGGTTTGAACTTGTCGTCCCTAGTTTAAGTCTAAATTGAATAGCATGTTCCCTGTTACCCTACCCTTAGAAACTCCGGTATCTCATAAATGGTGTTAACCTTATTGCATAGCTACTTCATCTTCTTGATATTGCTTACTGATGTCCTTATCAGCATCTGTCTCATAATTCTGTCTCTTTGAAATTACTTTACATAAAAACCCTTAAAATACCTAAGGTGTCTGTGGTCATTCTAAAAATACATCAAATGTTGATTGAATAAATAAAGTGTTGGAGGTTGAAACCCTATCACCTATTCTCGTGCTCCTGGTCCATCAGGAGGTGTAAAATACCTGTGGTAAGTCAGGTATCATGTTAGAAGTGTCACAGGAGACACACCCACAAGACTGATAGTAGCGTGTAAAATCACCCGACTTGTAAATTGGGGTATTCTGAACGCATGCATGGGCCCAAGTGCGTTTTAATCTGGCAGTCTGTATGGCCGGGTGACCTGCGCGCTCTATCAGTTCCTCCCGACTAACAAGCTGACATGAGGCACAGTCTTTCAGTGTGGCTTCCACTATGTGGTCGAGGGACGGGAACCATACACGTTCTCAAAGTGCTTTCTTGGTGGCCACGACTCCTCGGTGCACTTCATGAGCGACATTGATAATCCCTTGACGAAGCTGTTGGGGGAATGACTATCCTCCCTCCTCTTAACAGTAAACCGTCCGTGCTGATGGAACATGCTTGAATGCCACCAGTTCAGTCTGCGGGCGCATCGTGGCGGCTGGTGTCAAGGTGTCTCCAGGAGTTAGCACGTATTTGACCCTTGATGGCCTGGATGGTAGGATCTTCGGCTGAGGCTGTTTGAATGGCTTCTAGGGGCACAGCTGGAGGGCATGTACTACGATGACGAAATGAATGTATTCCTCCGCCACCGAGCCTCGTTCACGCGAGTGAGATTGTGGATGCCTTGACATGTAGTCTGCTGGGTTTTCAGCCTTCCCAGGCTTATGAATGATCGTGTAGATGTAGTCTTGTAGTCGGAGGCCCCATCTCTCTATCCGCGGAGGCATCTTTGCTTGCGGGTTGCCAAAGATGGTGATGAGTGCTTGGTGGTCCATGATGAGCGTGAAGTGCTAGCCGTATACGAACAGGTGGAAATGTTCACAAGCCCAGACAACCACAAGGCTTTCTTTCTCTGGCTGGGAGTACGCCTTCTCTGTGTCCGTAAGACTACGGCTGGCGTAAGCGACCACGTGACGCTGATCTGCGTCGCTGTCATACTAAGCCAGGATGGCACCTAGCCCCACGGGGCTGGCGTCCACTGTGATCTCGGTTTTCCGTTTGGTGTCAAAATAGGCAAGGTTGATGGCGGTGCTCACAGCGTCCTTGATTGTGTTGAAAGCATGTTCGCATGGGGATGACCACAGAAATGGTTGACCTTGACGAGTGAGTTCCAGGAGTGGATAGCTGATGGTAGCATAGTCTTTAACGTAGCGGGCACAGTAACTTGCCATTTTCAAAAAAGAGCGGAGGTCACTGACGTCTTGGGGTTGTGGGGCAGACACTATGTCGGGATCTGGTTTCATGCCATCTTTGGAGAAAATGTGCCCATAGAATTTGAATGAGGCCTCCCAAATACATAGAGAAAGTGCCCTACCTGATAAGGAAATTCAGATATAAAATCGCTACGTGTAACTGTACACGTAGCGATTCTTGCAGTTTAGTTTTAGTAGAAATACCCAACCTGACACTGTTGTTTCCATTGCACGCAGCTAGCTACCAGCAGAATTCAGCCAGGTATGCTTTGTTAAAGACTATCCTTTTCGTTTTTTCATCACACTTATCACATCTTCTGGGTGTTAGTTATCACGAGTCGGGAATGTAGTGACGGGCGCGCGGTTTGTTGAATTTTTTTAATTTTTACCAGTCTTTACAGTACTCACAAATGAGGAGCAGGTCAAATATTGTTGTGGTTTCCCTATTGCAACGATTCTATAGGACCTTTATTCATATTCCATTAATATCACTATCACACTTGTCTTTTATTAGTTAATCACTTGATGACCTTTATACCTTTCTATTTACATTGACTTCAAGCATGCTTTTGACCCGCACATGGCGAGATGAGAATTTATACACAATTAAGTAAATGTTTTTTTCTAAAGATGTCATTAGTGAAATGTCGTAATTTTCTTTCACAGATTTCCTCTGAGGAAGGGACATGTTGGTCCCGAAATGCATCGGGCATGCTATAAAAATGTTTTGTGATGTATAATGAACATGTAAAAACTGTGTCATTCGTTAAAAAATATTTTCATATGTATAACTTCGCATGTACAATTTTGATTCCAACCAGAAGTTTATGGTTATCATCATTTGATTTTGGCATGTGGTTTAATATATAAAGATACATATCAATGAATTTTGTGAAGTATATTCATCACTGAGAACAATAATATTGGTTTTACTCAAGCATAAAAATGTTTACTGAATGATTGCTGAATAATGCATGACAGTGTTTGATGTCGGCAATCTCGTGCGGGGAACTCGCCCTAGCATCAGGGTGGCGGGCCATTGATTTGTGGTGCTTTGTGGTGTGGTCCTGTACGCTCGCAGCACTTCGTTTAGTGCCTGCTGAATGTCACGGTGAGCAAGTTCCGCTTGCTCAACTGTCTTTTTAAGGGTTCCCATAAATCGCTCAACCATGCCATTAGCTTGGGGCCATAGGGGAGTGATTTTCCGATGATTGAAATTGAGGTGCTTTGTAAATTCAGCGAACTCATGTAGAGTCCACACAGACTATTCCAGCACAGTGCACAGCGTGTTCTGCCAATCTTGGCAGTATACTCAATACCAGAACTTTCAAGGCATGTGCAGCTTTAAGCTTGAAATGTAACTGCCTTATGTCAGAGGCGTAACATAAGCCCCCGCAGTGCCACTGCTGTGCGGCGGCATTGGCAGCTGGCACGGATCAGGGGTAGGGGGGAGATGATAGCAAAAAAAAATACCTAATTGCCACCATGTCTTAACTTACTGCCAAGGACATGAAATAGCACCAATCAAAAATGATTTGTGATCCGGCCCATAGAATCTAGAATAAACTCCTGAAAACTATATGGATCATCAATAGCTATCCAGAATTCAGAAGAGAAATAAAGACCTGGCTGCTCCTAACACAACACAACTACAAGTCACTCTGGTTTGTAAGACAAAGCTACATGCCACTGCATCTAGTGTGGTAATTCCGGCTCTCACACACCACACCAAAACACACCACTCATAACCAACAGCAGATTCAACACACTTTTTCAGCCATGCACAATCAGGGTCGGTTAGTGCCAGATTGGTCTCACAGGTCAGTGAGTGGGCTGGTTTTTGGGGTTTTTGTCCGTCTGTTTTATTGTCTACTGGCCTGGGCTGTTTTTTTCTGTTGATTGCCATGTTTTTCTATGGTTTTCTAAATTTAATGCTGTGCTCTTTTGCTAACTTTTGATGTATAATGCAAATTCCTCCAATTTTTGAGGTAAAAGCTAATTCAGGAGAACTAACAGATGGAATTTCCTACATCACAGCTATGGTATGATAGAGGAAATTCCACTCTTGGATTCTCCTTCAGATTTAGCACCTCCTCCATAGATGCACATATTTGCCTTTATTATCTGGCTCTGACATTGCACCTTAGGTTTCAGACTTCAGTCCATGATCATTTCCTTTCACAATATCTGATGTTATCTGAGACTCCCCAATGCACAATGCCTGTTTGCACAACCACTGTGAAGTCTGTGAATTCTTCCACCACCTGGGCTGACCTTGAAGTAGTCTGAGCAGCTCCCAGGGTGTGAGGCTCAAGCACTTTAATCATTACTGACATGTTTGAACACTGAGGTCAGTGCTGGTGTGGGAGGCCCACAAGCCCTTCTGCAGGAGCTGCAGAGCTATCAGGAGCATAGAGGAGGCAGGCCCACCCCTTCCTTGTTCAGGCTGCTCAGGGTGTAGCCTGGATTGTGACCTAGGTAATGCCTGGCTTTTCACCTACAATATTCTGAAAATGTCTCCACACAGATTAAATAACACAAAAACGAAGGTTTGGTTGATGGACTCAGAAAAGCCTTAGAATGACACTGTCCTGTATGACCTTCATTAAATTTTCATTAATTGAAAATCAATGCTGCTGATAAGGAGGCTGGCTACAACTGCAGAGGCTTGTGTATGTGTTAAACTTTTTTAGTATTTGAAAGACTCTGCAGGGGTATTTTTAGCCTGCCCCCTGTCACTGTCCGAGCCAGCAGGACTGCAGCACAGCTTGGTAGCCAAGGCTCAGCCTCCCTCTGTATAGTGCATTAAACAATAGTTTAAATGTCTAAATCACAAACAGGATCCTCCTGATTGGTCACTGATACATTAAAAAAACGACTGGAGAGAATTACAACAAACTAGGCACAAAGTTAAAACCTTATTCAAAGATTGCGCTTTTGTTAATTTGGTGTAAATCCGTTCAGCTGTTTTTGAGAAATTAATGTTGAAGGAGGCGATTGGCTTTGGCAAGAGGAGGATACATTCCAGAGATATTTGGACAGCTGGAAATATGTATTTTTTCATTTGCCTTTAACTTTGCTGCTGTTTGACCACTCTGCCTGCAATTTAGCAGATGCTTAGCACGTTTAACATTTTCTTTTTTTTAAATGTGTGCTAATTACTCTAGGGTGGCAACAATTTGTTAATTTGCTAATGACTAAGGCATCATTTGACAAATCCACACTAAATTTGGCAGATATTTACCAATATTAATATTCTTTGGGTATGGCAAGTTTCATGCAAGTTGAAAGCAGGGGCATAAACAATTTCATGTGCTAATAGCTTTGTTGCCCTGTTACTAGTATGAATGAGATTAGTGAGGCTCTTAAGACATTAAGGCCAGTTCAGGATACTCAGGTTTCATGCACGTCTGAGAAGGGGGAGCAAGTTAAATAGGAGACCAAATAAATCATTGATTTGCTAATAACTTTGGTGCAATTTTACAGATCTGTGCAATGCTTGGCAGACACATCATGTTTAGCTTACTTGTGATATTTTGAGATTTATGTAAACCCATTGGAAGAGGAGGTTACACTTAAAGGGGTGGGCAAAAGCAATAGTTCCTATTTTAACTCATCAAGGGCTCTTTGCTCTCCACTACAGAAAGAAACCCTAAAGGAAATATAGTAGTTTTGGAATGAAAGTAAAGATTTACTCAGAGATGTACCATTGTTTGTTTTTTGAGTAAATCCATTCAGTTTTCGATTAGTGTTACAGTAATGTGTAATGTGTCAATGGGTTTGAAAGGGTTAACATATGGAGTTGGTTGGGCCATTAGTGAGCAGGAAGACATTGAACCCAGGTTTGCAGAGTTTCCGTAGATCTACATCTAAAAATGAAAGTTGAACAAAGAAACTTTTAGCTCCAGTTGTCCATCCAACTATGCATGTTTGAAGGTTCTGCACAGCGGAGGTTGGCAGTCTATGGCAGGTTAGCAAATTATAAGCAAATGAACACTTTTGTGTCCTCACCCTTCCTGAAACAGTTCTTTCTCCTTGAGATATACATGAGACTCCATACAGTAAGGGTAAGGTAAACATCCTAAAGTTTTGCCAAATGTCATACTAGTCCATAATACAGCACCAAAGAATTAGCAAATAAAATAAATGTTGACCCCCTCTGTAACTTTGCCCCTTTGTCAGATCTTCCTGTAACTTGAGATTTATGCACTGAGCTCAATTTGCTAACACTCTATCAAATATCATGCCGACTTGTTAACCAGTGCCAACATTATTTGCAAGCAAACACTTTTTTGACCTCCCTCCCACTTAACTTTGCCCCTCCTTGATGGATTTGCATGAAACTCAATATATCAGGAATTTGTTTCATATGATGAGGGCCTGACATATGTGCAGATTTGGTATAAACCACGAAAACGTTTTCTCATATGAAAGATTATTTTACCCCCTCCCTTTAAATTTGCTTCCTGTTGATTATCTTCATAAAACTTGACATACTAAGAGAAAAACAAACACGCTAAAGGTCTGATTAGTTTCATGCAGATTGATGACACAGACTCATAGTTATTAGTAAATTACCACTGTTTGGCACCTCTTGTAAATATTCCTCACTTAATGAATCAGCACGAATTTGAATATACTTATAGTGAGCAGAACCTGCTAAATATCTGCCGATTTGTATGCAGATTCACCAAATAGCATTGAAGTCCCAATCAAATCAATATACAATTATATACATTAAACTGGTGGTGATAGATTCTGTAAATTTCCATTGAAAAGTATTTTTTTTTGTGTCTTAATAACTTTTGCACCGTTTAACAAATCTGTAAGAAACATTCCAGTTAGAGTACATCCACTTTCGATCCTTCATGGAAAGTTTTTCACTGATCAGTCAAGTGGGATGGAAAAAAGGGAGGGCTCAAAAGAGCAATTTCCCATTGAAAGTCCTATTGGAACCGTTGCTCACTGAATAAACAGCTGAACGGTATTACACCAAACTCGGTACAAAGTTTGAACTTTACTCAACGATTGTGCTTGTGTTGGTTTGGTGTAAATCTGTTCAGTAGTTTAAAAAAATGTAGCATTTTAAAAAGGTGTTTGAGGTGGGTATGTAAGGACTAACTTTCAGAAAGAGGTAGAGATATCTAGCGAGTTAAGTCGCGGAGGATCCGCGGTTCTAGTACATCAGATCCACTGTCACTCCAAAACATTAAAAACATGCTTTATTCTGATTTCCAGAGGAATCTTTTCTCATAATGGCCATTTCAGCACTGAGGGTCTAAAGTATCGAAATAATCTGGATGGATGGCCGCAACATTGGGGGAAAATGTTGCAGCAGCCATTACAAGACTCAGGGACTGGGTCCCCAAGATCGGGAAAAAAGATTGAAATGGTACATAAGCTCCTCTAGACCCACGTGGAAGGGGTTCCAATGGTTCCTCTTGTCTATAAATGGTTTTTTTTTAAAGTTATTTTTTTATTTTTTTATTTATTATTACAATTTATAAAGTGCAGCGAATGCCCGTGGGCGTCTTGGCGCTATAAGTTCAGTTAATGTCTCTGAAGAAAAAGATAAAAAAAACTGTCAGTGATGGTTAGGAGCAGACGAGTTACTGGTCGAACAACCATGGGCCCCATTAGGATGACGGGCGGACATTGTCCGCCCGCCACCCTATCGTAGAACGGGACCGCCCGCCATAAGGGCGGGGGTCCCGTGGGGGAAATTAGGATGTGCCCGCCACAGTGGCGGGCACATCCTGTAGTTTTTGCATTGTGGCGGGCGGTGCACTCTGCACCGCCCGCCACAATGTAAAAAATGCTCTTTTGCATTTGCATATGCAAAGCGGCAGGTACCGCGCGGTGCCTGCCGCTTTGCATATGCAAATGTGGGGGGGTACCATAGGTACCCCCCATGTGCCCCCCAGACAGTGGCGCCAACTTGGGGGCCCTGCAGGGGGCCCCCGCAGCAATCACCGCATGCCTTTCCGTGGCGGCATTGCCGCCGCGGAAAGGCCTCTGCTTTTTGCCATTGTAATATGGCTGGCGGTGTCCATTGGACACCGCCACCATATTAATCTATTACCGCCGTGGTCGCAAGCCGACCGCGGCGGTAAAGTGGCGGACGATCTTTACGTCCGTCCCTGTCCCCTCCGCCATCCTAATCAGGCGGAGGGGAACACGAGAGTGGTTGTCGGGCGGATTGCCTCCGCCTGGGTGGCGGTGGCCACCGCCACGCTGGCGGAGGCAATCCGCCCTATATCGTAATGGGGCCCCATGTCTTCAGCAATTTCCTGAATTGGAGAAGAGAGTGACTTGATCTAATCGTTAGTGGAAGGGAATTCCAGAGTCTGGCTGCTGTAACCATGAAACGTCTGTCTCCCCAGGTGACAGTCCTTGTGCGCGGTACCACTAGTTGATGCTGTGTCATAGATCTTAGTTGTCTAGTAGGACGGTAAGCAATGAGCTGCTCTTTAAGAAACACCGGCCCTTGTTTGTGAAGCGCTTTGAATGTCAGGCATATAGTTTTAAATTTAATCCGATTTTTAATTGTCAACCAGTGGTAGTTCCTAATTATTTGCCTAATCAGTTTAAATTTGGGGGTCCTGGAAAGCAGTCTTGCCGCCGCATTCTAAATCGTTTGTAGTTTGGCGACCACCCGGGCTTGGGCATTGGCAAATAGGCCTTTACAATAATCCAGTGAGGAGAGCACCAGTGAGCTCACCACAGTTTTTCCAGCACTTTCAGGAAGGAACGGGATTATTTTTCTTATAAACCTAAGCTTGTGGAATGCAGTGGACGCTGTTTGGTTTGCATGGGTGACAAAATTAAGCTTTTCATCAAAGATGACTCCCAAGTTCCTGACCCTTGGGACGGGACTTGGTGAAGCTCCTAGTGATGGAGGCCATCAGATTGACGACCATAATGGGGAAATCTTCCCAAAGATGACCACCCCCGTCTTCTCAGAATTGAGCCTGAGGCAATTACCGGCCATCCGATCTTTGATCACTAGCATGCCTTCTTGGAAGCGTGCAGCTACCTCTTCTCCATCATTGTTGATAGCGAGCGCAAGCAGGGTGTCATCAGCATAGGAGGTAAGGCTCATCCGGTAGGTTTTAATAACTCTTGCTAAGTCTGACACATAGATGTTAAAAAGTGTCGGACTTAGGGATGAGCCTTGGGGGACCCCACAGGGTATAGCCAGTTCAGCCGACTTAAATGGTCCTAGCGTTACAGCCTGTGTTCTGCCAGATAGAAAGGAAGCAAGCAAGTCCTTTGCTCTGGATTGAATGCCCAAATTTCCGACACAGTCAATCAGAATGGAATGATTGACTGTGTCGAATGCCGCAGATAAGTCCAGCAGTATGAGCACTGCTGTCCCCCCCTGGTCTCTGATGACTCTGATATCATCAGCGGCTTTAATAAGGGCTGTCTCAGTGCCGTGAAGTTTGCGAAACCCAAACTGTGAGTCATCTAGCAGGTTGTTTTGTTCGATGTATTCGGACAGTTGACCGTTCATTGCCCTCTCGACCATTTTGGCGAGAAACGGCAAGCTGGCTATTGGTCTATAATTCTTCAGCACGTCTTTATCTAGACAAAGTTTTTTGAGAAGTGGTTTTAAAAGGGTGTTCTTCAGCATGTCCGGATAGATCCCTGACTTGAAAATCACATTACAAACTTGTGTAATGACTTCGCTTATAGAATCCATTACAGGAGGAAAGACTTTGGGAGGACAAGGCTCCAACGCCGACCCCTTTTTTATGAGTTTCATATTGTCTGTTATTTGTTCCTCCTCTATTTCTTTAAATTGAATTAGTGAGCAATCAGGAGGTATGATGTAAGTAATGGGAGTAGCGGGCTTGTCCTTAGCTGAGAACTCTGAGTAGATGTCCTTTACTTTGGCAAAAAAGAAATTGGCCAAGGAGTCGCAAAAGGCCTGAGAGGGAGAAGGGACCATATCTGGAGATTTCCCAGCCAGTTGTTTCACTACATCGTACAGTTGTTTACTGGAGTTCTTTGCATTGTCAATTTGTTCGCCAAAGAACTTCTTTTTCGCCTCAGTAATCATCTTTTTGTAGCTGACCAGTGTCTCCTTATATCGCAATTTACTGTCCAGGTCATAGGACCTTCGCCAGTGTCTTTCGTGCTTCCTACAAACTTGCTTTTGTTTTCTTAGATCTTCTGTGAACCAGGGTGCAGAGGGCACCGTCCTATTTCTCGAAATGGTCTTGGATGGCACCAGTAAGTCCATCGCACTGCCTATCCAAACTGAGTCACATTTTGTCATACGGTCTATGGTACTACGCTACAACCCCAGGCCCACGGTGCAAGTGTCTCTACAATGGTGGCGCACTCATGTCCAAGGAATCTTCAAGGGACAGTGGTGCCATAGTAGAGATGGTTGCCCCAGGGGGACCACCGTGGATCCGAATTGGTGTCCGTAATCCACCAAAAATGTCAGTGTGGTTTTAGGCATCTGCGGAGTGTGGGCTGCAAGGTCAGATACTACACACCACTCCTTCTGCACACTATATTTGGAACAGTGTGTCTTCAGAAAGCAGGGTGCAGGGCCTAGCCGCAATGCTGAAGTTTAATAAAAACCAAAGATTAAAGTGGCATTACAGTTAGTTTTGGTAATTTAATCTAAACATGTATAATAAAAAACTCAGAAATGCACTGAAAAAAATCACAATTAAAGTCTAGGTATGATTACAAAACAAAACCTAAAACCACTGTAATTATCCAGTTACAGCTGAGTGAACTAACTATATCTTGCTCCGCTGTCATGCACTGCTAGGACCTCATGCTCCACCACACCACAAATGACATCACTGATGACACCTCAAAATACATCATTGATCATCAAAGGAATGTCTTGTCTTTATATTGGTCTCAGATGTATATATTGGCCAGTGCCAGGCTGGGTCTTGCTTTTAGCAATAGAAGCCCAAAGCTGATCTGCATATCAGTTTCCTGATCATATGAGTAATCTTTAGCCATACATACTTGTTATATAGGAATGAAAATGGTTCTGCCCCAGGTACACCTAAAACATTCTTCATAGGTCTTGTTCATGTTATGGAGGATTGCAAGGATTGACTGTGTGTCCGTATTTAACTTTTCATTAGCAGGACCCTGGCATTCCTAGTCACCCTGTTCATTTAAATGCATTCTCCGTTCCAAGTCTTTTCCATTATGTTCAAGTCCATGTCATGTTGGACTGTTCAGGTCCCCACCTTGGGTTCAAATCACTGTGTAGAGATGAGAATTTCCTCTTCTCTGTTTGAACCTTCAGAACTCCAATGCCTCGAAGGTTCAATGGTGCTCGCATACTTCAGATGCCACATGTTGGATATTCTAACCTGAACACTCAAACACTGGCTGGTGGAGAGGCAGGGAAAGGTGTGGGCAATGGAGAGAGATTGAGGGGAGAGGACAGCTTCCTGCTCTGCAATTCCAGTCTGAAAACAGCCCAATTGTGACTGTAGTAAATGTGCACAGATTGATGTGGGAGTGAGTCCAGAAGGCCCAGGTGGGCCAAGGTCTCTTCAACTGATTAGCCACATGGCCAATCGACCAATGCCCAAAGTACTGTCCAGTCTATGAGTTGGTTTTCCAGGCTTTATCCGTGATATAAAGTCATGTTTTTTGCTGATTGATATTTGGAAAGTAGTTCAACCGCTTGAGCGACCAGACCCAACCACAAAGCAGACAAACCTCGTACAAAGTAATCATAGAGTACCTTACATAGTGCTTTCATGAATAAAACGCTATCTAAATACCAATGCAATACAATGCAAGGATGCAGGAAGGTCTTTGGCCCTTTTCAACGGTGCTTCAGTCTCATGCGCAGAATGGATCTCCCCCTGCCTCCAAGGCCAGCCGCTTCACAGTGTCCCCACCCATGGCCTTAATTGGGGCACACCATCTGATACCCAAGGTGGGCTCTGGAATGAGTTCTCCTCTGCAGCCCGGCTCTTCTCTTCCCTCCACGGCCGGTCCACCTCACAGTCTCTCCCACCCAGAGCTTGTATTGCACCGGACTTTCCCCTACCCCAGGCAGATTGTAGTGAAAAGGTTGTTGGGAGTTTGCTCCGAACTTAATGTTGCAACCATTCAAGAATCACAGTAGCACATAATAAACAGTGATTGCAACACTAACCAATCATCAATCAGCATTTATATAGGTCAGCACTGTAACCCCTAGTTGCATCTGGGCGCTAAAGGGGCCATGTCTCAGTTGACAAGCCAGGTCTTGAGTTTCTTTCTGAAGTCATGTAGGGTGGATGTTGTCCAGAGGTGGAGGTCCTAGGAAGCTTGTTTCCGGTCCAGGGAGAACCTGGCTTGGCAGTTCAGATTGGACTGTTCCCATGAGGCACAGGGTCAAGACTGATTTGCATACGTCTGGGTCCAAACTGGGGTGGCATGGTGAGCAAAAGAATGATGGATTTAACCCAGATCTCTTGACTCGGGGTGAATGTTTTGATTTGTTCTGCAATCCATCCATAAATTGTGTGTCTTTTGCTTTCTCGCCCTAAGTGCGCCAGGTATGCCCAGACGTGGGTCCTGGGCTCCCTGTGCTGCTGGAATCAAGCTATCCTAGTTGAAGAGGGGTAAAACCCCAAACCCGGTACTGGGATGCTTGTTTCCGGTCCAGGGAGAACCTGGCTTGGCAGTACGGGCTAGACTGTTCCCATGAGGCACAGGATCGAGACGGATTTGCATATGGCGGGGTCTAAAGTGGGGTGGCATGGTGAGCAAAAGAATGATGGATTTAACCCAGATCTCTTGACTCGGGGTGAATGTTTTGATTTGTTCTGTATTCCATCCATCAATTGTGTGCCTTTTGCTTTCTCGCCCTAAGTGCACCAGGTATGCCCAGACGTGGGTCCTAGGCTCACTGTGCACCGGGAATCAAGCTATCCTGGTTGAAGAGGGGTGAAACCCCGAAACCGGTCCTGGGATGCTTGTTTCCGGTCCAGGGAGGACCTGGCTTGGCAGTACAGGCTGGACTGTTCCCATGAGGCACAGGATCGAGACCGATTTGCATATGGCCAGGTCTAAACTGGGGTGGCATGGTGAGCAAAAGAATGATGGATTGAACCCAGATCTCTTATCTGAGGTGAATGCTTTGATTCGTTCTGCATTCCGTCCATCAGTTGTGTGTCTTTTGAGCCCAGAGGTGGAGGGGCATGTCGTTCAGGTCTTGGCAGTGATATAGGAGAATGAGCAGCTCCTGCTATGGCTATGACTGATGTAGGTTGGTCCTTGATCATCTGGAGCTTTAAATTCATGCTTGAGGATTTTTAACTGGCATCTTTTCTGGATGGGGAGCCAGTGGAGGTCTCTGAGGTGAGGAGTGATGTGGGTCCGTTTGGGGAGCTCTAGGATGAGTCTGGATGTGGTGTTCTGTATCATCTGGAGACTTTTGAAGAACTGGGTGGAAATTCCGGTGTACAAAGCGTTGCAAAAGTCGAGTCTGCTGGTGATCATGGACTGCATGACTGTCTTTCTGATGTTAATTGGGATCCATCTGAAGATTCTGCAGAGCAGGCGAAGGGAATCAGGAGTAGGCAACTGCGTTGACTTGTCGTTTTATGGTCATTTGGCTGTCAAGGATGATGCTGAGGTTCCGTGCATGGTCTGTCGATGTGGGTGCTGGTCCGAGCTCTGCTGGCCACCAGTTGTGGTCCACACGGAGGTGTTATTCCTGAAGATCAGTACTTCTGTTTTGTCGAAGTTGCGCTGGAGGCAGCTGTCTCTTATCGATTTGGTTAAGCGAGGCAGTCGGACGCTCTGTGTGCGTCCTGAGAGGAAAGAGGCAATCCACTTGAGGGTGTTTTGCTGTATGCCAGCATTGTGAAGTCTGTTTATGAGGGTGTGGTGTGATGGTATCGAACCCAGCAGAGAAGTGGAGGAGGATAAGGTCTACAGTTTCTCTGCAGCTGAAGCGAGTTATGATGCCATCAGTTACAGTAATCAGCGTGGTCTTGTTGCTGTGGTTAGAACGGAATCCTGATCGTGAGGCATCCAGTCTGTGGTTTCGTTCCAGATATTCGGTGAGCTGTTGTTTGATGGCTTTCTCAAGTTCTTTGGCTGAGTAGGCAGGCAAGAAGATTGGCCAGTAATGTTTTAGGTCGCTGTGGTCGGCAGAGTGTTTCTTTAGGAGGGATCTGACTCTGCGTGTTTCCATCTGTCTGGGTAGGTTGCTGTGGAGATAAAGGTGTTGAGGATGCTGGTGTGTTCCATGCTGATAGGGTTGGTTCTGAGGTTAAAGTGATGGTGGGAGCAGGGGTTGCTTGGTGGCCGGGAGTGGATGGGCGATGTGATTGCTGCGGTGTTCTGAGTGGTGAGCAGAGACCAAGTGGTTATTGTTTGGCTGGTGTTCGCTGGTTGATTGAGGTTGTTGAGGCTAAGAGTGGGGGGCTGGTGTTTGAACTTGTAGGTGGTGGCAATCTTGCTGTGGAAGTATTCTGAGAGGGTATGGCAGAGTTTTTGGGAAGGGTGGACGGTGTGCTCTGTGGCTGTTGAGTTGGAGAATTCCTTGACAATTTTGAAGAGTTTCTTCATATGGTTGACTGCAGTGTCGATGCAGTCAGTAATAGATGCTCGCTTGGCTTCATTAATGCACAGGTGGTAGTTGCTAAGGGTTGCTTTATGAGCGGCTCTATCGGAGAAATTCTTGGTGACTTGCCTTTGCTACTCAATATCAGTTGTGCTTGGTGGTTCTGGGCTCTGGGCTGTACCAGCTGGCTTGTTTTGAGGTTTTGCTGGTTTCAGTAGGGCTACTCTGTTGACCAATTTGGTGATCCAGGCAGAGAAGTTCTGTACGGCCTGGTCAAGGTCTGCTGAAATTTCAGGTTGTGTAGTGCTGACGGCCTGTCTCTATTGAGTCTTGGTTTCTTTTTCCCAGCTGCGGTGGGTGGCATTGTTGTGCTAGGGATGGTGTGTTGGGTGTCGGAGTTGGTAAAAGTGGATGATCGCATGGTCGGTCCTGGTGAGTTCGGTGATGTGGGGGTATACTTGATTCTGTCCCTGGAGGTAAAATGGCATTGAGTGTGTCTCCAGATTTGTGTGTAGGTTCGGTGACTTGTTGGGCAGGCCAATGTTGTTGAGGTTCTCCAGGAGGTCGTCTTTGGAGTTGTCGAGGTGGAAATGGAGATCAAGATTGAGATGAGATTGGAGATGGAGTCGTAGTAGGCTTGTCGGGGTCCCGGGAGGCTGTAAGGGAGGGTGCCTCTTATTGTGGTCTTGGTGTTGGTCTGTAGTAGGAAGTTGGGGTGTTCCATGAGAGGCATTGGGTCGTCATTGGTGATGGTGCATCAGATGGTTTCCTTGAAGATGATGGCGATGCCTCCACCATGGTTGTTGGTACGGTCTCGGTGTAATGTCGGGAGTGGCAGGGGCGATGCCGGGGTTCGAGGAGGGGTTGAGCCATGTTTTGGTGATGAAGCCTATAACCGGGGAGAGGAAGGTGATGGTGTCCCAGATTACTGTGGCATGTTTGCAGAGGGAACGTGCGTTGATCAGGATGCATTGAAGCAGTTCTAGGTTGTTCCTAGTCCTCTGTGTGGAGGTGGCGCAGGTATCAGTGGGGCCAGGAGGTCCTGTGTAGCAGGAGAAGCGGCAGTGGCGGCAGGTGAAGGGACCTTTGGTTGATCACGGGTAGGCAGTGAAGCAGCTGTCTGGGGTTCAGGGCCAGGAGCTCCTTGGTGGTGTAGTGGCAGATGGTAGGAGGACCAGGGGTTTTGGTGATGGTCACAGACGTGCCTTTGAAAGTTTCATTTACGGCAAGTAACTTTGCTGGCAAGGCCAGTAAGACAGCACACACGCCCCCACAAGTACACTATCTCAATGGAAAGTCTGCTAAAAGCCAATCAAAAACAAAGAAGCTTCTATATTTACAAACTCCAAATTAACACTATTTACAATCTGTTGTAATAATGAGAAACTGGAGACATTGCTGAAAGACGTGATATAACCAGGGCCACTGGAATTATGCGACAGGTGAAGACTAAATTATATGGCAGGGTTGACTAAATTATATGACATGAAAGGGCAAATTATGTGGCATAATGCAGAAAGGTCTGTGACAGTATTACTGCATTATTTTGTGTTTTTTGCACATGTTAAGACTGTCTGGGCAAAGGTTCCACTTTACCATTAACAGTTTAACACACAAATACAGCAATAGGTAATTGAAAAGTGACTGGTCAAGTTTTGTCAAGGGGCTTCCACTGCACAGCAACAAGTGTCACCTTGTTTTTTTAGTCACTTTTGATCCTTTTGACAAATCTGCCAATTATCAAGCTAGTAATGATTATGTGACAAATTTGGCAAATGCAGCAAATCCATAATTATACAGAAAAAGCAGCAGCAGCAGAATTGCATAATTTCAATGGTCCTGACCATAACCTGCCCTTAGGACATGCGGTGAAAAAACATCTCCAGAATACAGATGTATTGTAGATCTACAGTAAGTAAGAGGGGTTGGTAGAGAGCTGTTAGCTTCCTCCTGTACCTGCGTATGATTTTGTGAATCCAGAGACTAGGGGTGGGGGTAATGCTTGTAGTACCAAAGGTTAAGCCAAGGGTAGCAGCAGGTCACCTCTAGTACCCTTATTATGGTCCATTCTCACGGATTTTACATCTAAGATCACACTATCTTTTCTGTAAACATATGTCTCAAGTGATATTTTCCAGTGCAGCTTTGTTTGCCCTTATTTCAAAAGATACAGACTCAGCGGAATGTTGCATCCACTGAGGTTTAAAGGGCTGCCTCACTAACTTTCCTTTTTTTCTCAAAGTTTTCTTCTTGCTCCAGCGACCTAATTTTCGCACAAAACCGGGAATGTGCAGTAGTGATAAGTGTGGCTCAAATCCACCTGAGCGACTTACCTCACTCATCTATCACTAACAATTAAATAATCCAGCCAGGCAGTGGAGAAGAGTTAGACACATATTTATTCAAATAATATTCATCTGCAGATGGGCCCTGTCAGTTCTACACCCTCGCATAATGGCTATAATGGTTGTGTGCATTATTCCCTTTTCTAACAGCATTCAGTAAATGTGGTACAAGAGCTCAGAGTGCATTCTGCACTTTAAATCTGCACTATGGAATTCTTGTTCCCTTAGTGTGATGCTCTAAATCAGGACCCAGGTGCCTTAACCTTGGTGGGACATTGTGTAATGCATCACCTTGACATTCAGTCACAAACGCTTTATTCGGCACGAATAGTCGGAGTCATAGAAGCACAAATAGTACAATAAATTATTACAAAGTTATTTAAGAAAACATTGATCTTCTAAAACCAGAATTCACTCAGTGCCAATGCTGATAAAATAAAACGCAATCATGCATAAATACAACTAATCAAATAATAACCAGTGGGTTAAAAGTGAATCTTAATGACACAGTTTACAAAAATATTTACAAAAAGGGGTGGTGAGGGACAGAGTCTCTGAATTAAGCAGAAAGCTCTCACCCAGTCAAAAGATCAGGGCTAGATCCAACACCGTTTTTTAGCTCACTGCACCATCCCAGTTTCAGAACCTGACTGTATGCAAATTAGTCTATTCCTGTCCCAGTGCATGATGGGAACAGGACAAACCAAACTACAGAAGCCAATTCTTACACTGGGAAGGAAACAAGCTCCCGGGGACCGGTTTCTGGCATTACAGCCGTCTTCGGCCCGGTTTGCTTGAATCCTGATGGTGCAATGAGCAAGGTCCCCGGTAGCTTGGCTCCTTTCTGGTAAAGAATTGGCTTGGTAGTTTAGTCTGCCCTGTTCCCATGATGCACTGGGCCAGGGACAGACTGATTTGCATATAGCCAGGTTCTGAGCTGGGATGGGGCAGTGAGATAAATAACGGTGATGGATCAAGCCCTGATCTTTGGACTGGGTAAGAGTGGTCTGCTCAATTCAGACACTCTGTTCATCACCACCCCCTTTTGTAAAACAGTTTACATTTAATCATGAATCCCTAATGGAATTATCTTGACATATAATTTTGAAGTTACTTGTAAAAAAAGCACCAAGACCTAGAAAATGTATATTTCCTAAGGCTACCATTTACTTCCCTTTCCCACACTGATTGCTGTTGTCACTTGGCTCATATGAGATTATAAAAATTAGAGCATTGCTTTACTGTATGTGGATATGTATGAAGCCTGCTACGTCATTGCCTTTTGATAATTCATAGTTAATTTTTGTGGGTAGTAGTTAATGTTTTTTTCTTTTATACTTGTTTTTAATGACTAATATAATAATAATAATACCAACATTTATATAGCGCGAACAGCTACCTCAAACAGAGGAGTCCCGGCGCTCTAGCAGTAGGTGGCACGCCGAGGTGACCAGAAAAGCAAACCCTAAGAACACTAACCTAAGCTAAAGAGCCAAGTTTTCACAGCTTTCCTATATAGTGGCTCTGATTCAATATGGCGAATATTGTTTGGCAAAGAGTTGCACAGTTTGGAAGCCCCTACCGTGAACAATCTGCCACCTAGCCAAGCTTTCAAAAATTGTGATGTACAGAGCAGATTTTGAGAATTGGACTTCAGTGAGCGATTCTGCTTATAGCGACATAACCGACGTTTCAGGTAACTAGGACATTTATCATGAATTGTCTGGAATGCCATGGTCAGAGCCTTAAACTTGATTCTTCTTGCCACCAATATGTGGTGGTTTGCTTGTTTGGGAACAGTGCATACATAATTGATAAATTAGTATTTTGGTGCTGCCCTTGAATTGTGTATATGTGTATAAAGGGTAGTGGACGAGATTTACAATTGATGTCCATTAACCAGGTAGCACTTTGTACCAGGTATAATATGTGATGATTTGTTGTGCAGAAATCTATATTTCATTGTACTCATTATCATAGTGTCAAATGTGTATTATTAGTTGGAGTGGATGGTAGCCACACATAAGTAATGTTGTCACTATACTTGTTAGGTCCAGTAAAGGTTTTAGTAATTTAAATCTGAGTTCAATCCCTCATAACTATAGCACAGAGACGACGAGCTTAATTTAAGAAAATGTGCAAAGCTATTGGAAGTACTAAACCAGCTACAAAGTTGATAAAACAATACAACACAAATTCTACTCCAATTTATAAGAATAGAGAACATTTTAATGAACAAAATGGTACCAAAACAACAAGATTGCAATAAAATAAACTGAAGATATGGATTTTTTTAATTTTTAATAAAAATAGTGCCAAAAAGTACAAAGCGCCAACCACGAGCAACTGGTTGCAAAAGACCGGGACAAAGGTCATTTTTCAGGTGGACCGCTAAATTCTCAATACGCAACAGTGTCATTATAGATAGTTGCTTGACATACAAGCAAGTTAGAGTAGTACTCAGTGTACTTCCAGCAGGTTCTTTCGTTTGTAGAGCAGTCCTTAGTGTATGTATAGCCCATATGACTTAGAACGATTTTTTTATTTTTGTAAAGTTGTGTCCTTAGCTGTGGTGGACAATCTAGAGCTGATGAATGATATAAATATGCAAGTTTATAATAAATACATTTAAAGTAATAATTATATAAGGCGATTAGGTTATGGCCAAATAGTTTTGAACAGTTTACATTTTATACTTGCAATGTTTGTTCTCTTTTTGATCTTGCTCTTGATTTGTATAGTGATTAAAGTTTTTTTCCTCAAAGTTAGGCTTTCTTATATAGGCCAATCAGTTATGTATTAGGATTGTGCATAAAAAGAATACACATTTTATTAGTTTTGGTTATAATTATTTTTGATATTAGAAATACACGTTTCTTTACGTTATGTTTTTTTTATTATAGAGAGTTCTTAAACTTACTTTTAACAGAATGCAGTTTGTGTCCTCGTGTAGATTGTTGTTATACATGCAGGAGGGCTTCCACTTGGGCCGAATGACTATCTTTGGCGTGGGCTTGCTTTGTAGCACTTTGTTTGTTTTTGTTTTCTGCGTTTATGTTAAATTAGTTCTGTTTTCCTATTTGTTCACTGTTTCCCTTTGAATACGATTGATTAAAATTTTATGTGGGAGTTACTTTTTTAGGTATTTTGTCTGCTGTTTTTATAATATCTTTTTTATAAATGTATTTTATATTTTCTGCCACAGTATATTATTTTTTCTTTAAAAGTATATTGGTTAAGGTTTATAATGACATTAGAGTATCAATACGTTTTTATCAATGTTTGTGCTGTTTTACTTTTGTTAGTCTGTTTTCGATATTTTGATACACTATTTTTTAGTTCAATATTGTTGTTTATTCATTTTTAATGACAATATCTTTGTTATTTCCATAGTAGTTTAAGAAAGTACTATTGTGACTATTAATGTTTTGTCATAATATTTGTGTAACACAATGTGGAGAAGTGTGGCTCAGGGTTAGAGGCGGCAGACCCGGAAGCTGAGATCGGCCCTGGACCAGGGTTCAATTCCCCGCCTCGACGGGGCTTGGGCTCAATAATTCCATCGACTCACGGGTTCACACTCTACGACTCTGGGCAATAGCTTGCTTAATCTCCACAACGGCCCCTCGTGGTGGGATGCCTGGCTTTCACCTTGTGGATACCCTGCCGGGGTTATCTCACAGGGGAATACCAGGACGGGTTCCCTAAGCAAGCGCTTAGATGCCTGCGATGTGGGTAATTTGCGCTATATAAATACATGTACATTTACATTTATACTCAATATTTTATGATAAAACAGGTGAACTGATGAACATCTGTCACAGTTTACAGATGAGGATTAACAAACCAATGTGTGACCTGCAAGTTATGGCAAACTGGCCTGTCAAGCACAAAGAGATCACAGAGGGAGGAGAGCCAGAGAAGGTCCTATTTCATTGGGTTCAGGTAATTTCGAGAAAGACCAAGATTCTCTTCAGGGGCAGTTTAAAAACAAAAGAATCCTGATGATTACAACGCGGGCACTGGTGAAGCCTTAACACTGTTAATATGAACTCTCATGACTGCACATCTATGGCAAACAAGACAGCTGAGTATACAGATAAAAATAAGCATCGGCAAAGCCAGGATGTCAGTGCATCCATAACTCCATAGCCATGCACCATCATACCAATAATGCCCGCAATATATATAGAATTATCACCATTGTGCCAGTGCAAGCATTACACAAAATGTGGACAACATTGTATCAAGAGTGCCTTCAATTACAGAAGCTTCTAAAGGAACTTATAAGAGAGTACATGTGTATTAGTTGTGCTGTCATCATGATGCTAAATGACACTACTGAAAATTGAAAAAGTCCTTCGCTTTTCTTCAGAGAACTTTGGTGAGAATGGGGCGGGAGGTTCCCCTGGTGTGGATACGCTGGAGTCCTTGTCATTGGGCTGAGGATGCCCAGGTCCAAGGTTCCCTTCCACTTTAGGTTGCAGTCACATGCCCGTCCAGTTGTGGGTGCATTGGTTTTCCTCCTCTGCAGTCCAAACTGGGATACTGACATGTCAAAGGAAACCCTATCGGGTGATTCGCCGCGGTTTATAAATCCCGATTGATGGAAGGCATCCATACTGCTCAAAGATGCCTCATTGATTGGAGGACCCACTGGCGTTTCACAATTTCAGAACTGAAGATCCCAGCTTATCCAAACAAGCAAACTGCAGTGCCAGGAGTTATTGACAGGGATAGTAACCCATGCCGTGCCAGCAGTCACTTCCATTCCCCCGCATTGATACAAGTCACAATAAAAAACTGCTATGGCTACATGGCAATTACTATTTTTTGAAGTTCGAAAATTTGTATTTTAAAAGTAAAATCAAAAAACACATAATCTCCTCTTAGTACAGCCATAAAATAAATTTAGATACAAGTGCAATTTTCAAAACTATTATTAAAGACATTGATTTACAACAAAAACATTACAATACAGACAAAATGAAATGGGATTTGTAAAACATTCCCACATTCTATAAAAACATAAGCCCCCTGTCTGGCCAGCAAACCCTATTGTATTGTGAGGGGAATTACCTCTTTTCAATAACCCCCCTATTATTATGTTCATGTGGTGTCGATCTTAGATGAGTCAATTCCCCTACACAAGACTCACCAGTCATACACTTTTAATGATCATCACTCCAGATTTTGCTATGCCAAACTAGTGCTCGCCAAGCCCACCACATTCCTGTAGTGTGTGCTCATATGATGTCAATTGGCCTCATCAAGAAGGTGAATGATACTCATGGACGTCATTTAGGCGTTGCCAGTGGTCACAGCTGCGACCCCTGGCTTGCCCCTTATGACCCCTAGCACTGCCTTTGCACCTCCTGGCCACAGAGGTAGCAAAATCAGTGCCAGGCACACAAGGGCAGCTCCACTTTCCTTGCTTTTTGTTAATTCTTCATTACACTAATAATAAATAGTATTTATTATTTACAATTAGAGTAATAAAGAATGCCTTACAGTTTATTGGCATATGAACCTCCCTGGCAGCTGAGGTAATTATCTTAGATGCATGTTGTGTGCATGCTTGTAGGTGAGAGTGTGTTTATGTGAGAACGAGTGTTTGTATGTGTAAATGAGTGCGTATGTGTAGGCAAGCGTGTGTGAATGAAAGTAAAGGTTAAGTTGTGTGTGATGTCATCCCCGCTACCCCTGGTATTTTGTTGAATTGACGTTCATGCTAGTACTCCAACAAAGAGAAGTTTCTGTGCAGCTCCTCGCAATGCCCTCCCCTATTGAGCGCATCCGCTTACTGGTGATTGGTGATAAATCATAAGTGGGAGGAACAAACAGCAATAAAGCATGGTTGTCTGATCATTAGCCAAAAATCATAAATGTCAAAAATTAGAAAGACGTGTATATTCAAGCTGATGGATATCTTATTGTAATTGCTTTTGTAATTTGACAGGATGTGGTGTTCAGCCCTGCCAAGTACAACACATCAGGCGTTAGACTTACACATTTCAGGGTGGGGGTCCGCATCACCGCACTGAAATGCTAAGTCACGCATAATAGTGCCTCCTGAGCTGTCAAGGAGTGCTGGTAATCACTATAAAAAAGTACTTAAACTGGAGTGGCAGTGCCCTTCGCGTGCTGCTCCAGAGGGGGGTGCTGGCTCAGAGTCATAGCTCTAGCAGCTGCTAATCTGGTTAAAATGATGTAACAATAATATATAAGGATCATCACCACCCCGTCACGGCACTGTCCGGCACCATTTTTCAATACATGGGGGGTTTAGGGGACAGCCAAATGTAGTGAGGTCTGCCCCCGGGCAGTTTGGGAGGGGTGTGGGCTGGCCGGTTTGTCCATTTTGTGGTTTTGGGCTTTTTGGGGCGTAGCCCAATTATAGCCCAAGTAGCCCAATGTTTATATAATCCTGTGAGGGGATTTGCCAGCCACCATTTTAGGTTTTGGTGACCTGGTGGCTGGCAGCAGGGTAGCTAGTAATAGTTTCCGTTTAATTAGCTGTTTTATTAGCTGTGTTTAGCGAGTTACACATAGTTATGCAGGATTATAAGGCAGTGGAGACAGTGCGCCTGCTGAACGAGGCAGGCCCCCTTGATTTATTGATCCCTTCAGCTGCTGAGCTTTCGTGCCCTCCTAGGCGCGCTTCTACGGCGGTGGCGGCTGCCATCGTGGCCTGCACATCCCCTAAGTGGGTGAGAGGAAAAGCGGTGAGTCTTGGCGACTGCTCTTATGCTCGAAGAGCGGCCCCTTTGCCCCAGACACGCCGGAGCCTCATGTGCATTCCAAAGTTCCGGCGAGATGGCGGTGGCTGAGGAGCGCGTCTGTCGCTCACTCGGCTAGGGCCTCGAAGGAGGTCTTTCCTGCTCGGGCCTGAGACCTAATGAGGCAGAGGCCCCGGCAGAGTTAGTAAAGGAAGGGCGGGAGGCGGGGGAAGGAGGGTGGGGAGAGGGGATGTGGAGGGACAGAAGCCTTTCGGGGGGAGTGGGGTGAGGGGGCTGCCCAAACAACATGAACCCAGAGACTCTCTGGGACGCGAGGAGGCAGGAGGCCAGGGCAGTTTTGGTGTTTGGGATGTGGAAGGGGTATACCTGGGTTGGGTTAGGCAGGCTGAGGGCCTGAGGGATTTAGAAGGGGAACTAGGTTTTGGGGAGTGGAGCGGGGAGGAAGATAGAGGGAGTTTGGGCAAGGCCAGGGCTTAAATGGATTTTGGGGGGAGAAGGAGGGGATCCCGGGGGATTGGGAGACGACTAGGGGCAGCAATGCTTGAGAAAGGCTAGATATTTTCACCTCATTCAATGAGGAGGTGAGGGGCCTTAGTAGATTGGGTCAAGTGGATGCGTATCTGAAACAGGGAGGGTCAGCTGGTTTGGAGGGCAAAGGTTTAAATTTGAAAAGAGGGGACAAGGGTGGGGGGGGCTGCGGCAGCAGAAAGCTTGGTGGGGGGGCTCGGGGAACTGGTCTTGACCAGGACCTGCCAGGGTTAAACACGGCTGGGATGGAATGGAGTGAGGGGAAAAGGGGGGGTTGAGTGACAGGGATGTAGGTGATTTGTTTAAGGTAGGGCACCAGTGGGCAGAGAAGACTTTGGGCTTAAATAGGAAAAGGAGAAGGGAGACAGAGGATGAGTTTCAGAGGCAGGCACACCAGACCAATCATTTGTATTGCAGGGCGAGAATTCACGTCCATGTGCGGACTTGCCAGAGCTAGGTGCGGCTTGCTGGCGCAGAGGAGAAGGGAGGGTGGAGCCTTGCGCGGTGCACCTGTTACCATCGGGGATCCTGGTGTGGTCAGCAAATGTAGGCCCAACCCCCGAAGGACCTCAGCGGTCTGCAGGGTGCAAAAACAGCAGGAGAACATAGTCAAAGTACTTAGCGGCACAGAGTTATGGGCCCATGGAGAAGTGTGGCTCAATGGTTAGAGCGGCAGACCCTGATGCAGAGGTCTAGCCCGGGACCAGGGTTCAATTCCCCGCCTCGGCGGGTCTTGGGCTCAAAAATTCCACGGACCTGATAATTCTGGCCTTGGTGCCTATTCCAATCATGGAGTCCCACTCTGCAACTCTGGGCAATAGCTTGCTTCACAGGGAAAGCCAGGATGGGTTCCACAGCGGTATTCGTACAAGCGCCTTGAGACCCTTGCGGGTGAGTAGTGCGCTATACAAGTATCAATTTACATTTACATGAGGGGCCACCATGTGGGGTTGTGCGAAGGTGCTGAGTTAGATTTTGATGAGGAGACCCTTGAGGAAGGCAAGCTGAGAGATGATTTACATGGGGTAGGGATAAGAGAAAAGTCTCTCGGAGTGTTTTTCAGGTTTCCCGTAGATAGTCAGAGCCTACGGCATGCCAACCAAGTGGGGATTGACCACGGGGCCACTGGCAAGGCGAACTGCAGCAACACGGGCACACTACATAGAGCCCGGTAAAACATATGGCAAGAGGGAGGGGCCAGTAATGGTCTCCGTGGGGACGGGAGGAGAGGGGGTTTCAGAGGGAAGAGGGTAGGTTGCGCAATGGCAAGTATGTTTTAGACATAAGGGTGGGTACTGAGGAGTGTGGAATTTTAGTTTACGAGCTGAACATCATCTGCGCCAGCTTGTCACCCACGTACAACGTGCACTACAGCCATTTTAGGTATCATGGTCTCCCTGTCCACGATCGATCGCCAGTGCGCTCCTCTGACCCTGCAAGCATCCTCCGCGCACCCTGGCTCCCCCTCCCTCCCTCACATGAGCATAACCCTTCTCCTCCTGCATGACCCTGTCCTTGGGAGTCATGCCCGCGCCTGACCAGCACCTCCTCTCCTTCCATGAATACCCCTCTGTTGATAAGCCATCCCTCCGCGCTCGATTGTCCACGCGGCATGAATACCACTCCTTTGATGACCCCTTCCCCCGTGTCCGACTGTCCACACAGGTCCGAGGCCATCGCCTAAGCCGGGAGATATCATTTACTGCCCCTTATTGTATGGAGTCGCTCCTCTTCAAAGGACACACTGTTGATCCTGGCCTCCCCACCCCATGGGAGGCAATCAGGCGCACACATCCTAAGAATCGGCGGAACACTCAGCCGTGTGATAGCCCCCTCCTGTTATCAGCAGGGTGAGGACCTCTATTGTGGATGTATGTGGGGGTGGGCTTGACGCGAGGATTATGGGGACGTCATTTCATAAGTTTAAAGAGTCTTTTATGCAATAAAGAATGCTCACATGTCATAAACCAGGGTATAAGAGGCCAGGCCTCAGAGAAGCTGTTAGAGCACCTCGAGACGATACCTTGTTGTCAGATCTGATGTGTTCTGCTCCGTCGGAATAAAACTTCTGTTTCCTGCCTTCTGGTCTCCGGCGCCTGCCTCATTGCTTGGTAATTTGAATGGTACAAAGGCGGTTAGCGCCGGGCAAATCTTGAAAAAGGTCATAGCCCTACCCTTTTTCCACAATTGGTGCCCATGTGGGGCCCATCAGCGACACGTGGATCCAGTGGGAGAGGTCCCGACGACAGAGTGAACGACTGCAACGATCGGGAGAGCTCGTGTCCGATAGACCCTCGTCTGACAGCCGATCATCCGACCTTCACTAGTTCCGAACCGACCTCTCTCGAGTGATCTACGGTCCTGACTGGGAACCATCAGGAGTGCCACGAACATCACGAACAAGAGAGGACGATCGGGCGCTGGATTCGGAAGACAGGAAACCGTCCATGCGGTCCGGGTAAGGTCGTGTAAACACGACAAATTGAGAAATGATTGTTTGATTTGGATAATACTAGTATTACGCTTTGTTGATCCCTCTGGAGATTCACCGTCTGCAAACGGAGGAACAACAGGCTCTCTCTTTGCAAACAGTGAAGGATAGGTAACGCAGACTTTTGTCCCCATTGTAATCCGTCGTGCCTATCTTCCTCCCCCACTGTTTTCCCCGAACTGTCGTTCGTGGATTGTTGTCTGGAGATTCTCTATCTGCAAACAGGGAAGAACAAGGTCTCTCTTTGCAGGTAGAGAAAGAGTGGGTAACGCAAAACTTTAACACGTCGTACCCACTTATTCTCCCCATTGATTGTTTGATTGACCGCACATTAAGTGTTCGGTATTGGTTCTTTTGAGGTATTCACGGCCTACAAACAACGTAGAATAGAAATATTCTGTCTAGTCTTTGTCCGCCGTGATAAGATAGGTAGTGCAGACCTTTGTCCCCGTTGTAACCCGTCATGCCTATCTTCTCCCCACTGATTGGTAGCCTGTACAGCCCGGACCGCTTATTAGAGATGAACCATCCAGCTCCACTGGAGGGCACCCCTAATAAGGACATGTTCACTAAGCATGGACTAGTCGCTATAGCTTATACTAAGCTATGGCATAAATATACAAAGAAGAACCCCGAAAGTCAGTGGCCACTGATAGGTTCCTTTGATGAAAATAAAATAAAAACATTAGAAATAGCGCTCCAGAAAAATAAGACCACGCCCACTATGCTCGATAGTATTGGCATGTGGCGCAAAGAAACGGAACAACGACAGAAAAGAGAAGAAGCAAAAATAGGGAAAGAATTACGAAAGGCAGCCCACCTAGCCGCTAAGCAACTAGAAGAAGAAATAAAAGAAAGAAAAGAAGCTGCACAAAACCAAGAATCAGGGTCGACAGGTCAATGTCCTGTTAGGACCCCCTCTGCGCTCTACCCTGAATTGCCCTCCAAACAGCGGGCGAACGATGAGTTACTGCTAGGTCCCCCAATCATCTACATGCCCCCTCCATATGCTCCCTGCCAACAACACCTGCAGGCCCTGAGTACGAGCGAGAACGGCCTTAGCGCTAGCGCACCAGCCCTCACGGCCTCCGCACCAGCCACCTTAGCAGCACCAACGGATGCCCCCGAGGCTAGCGAGCACCCACCAGCCAGATCAAACAGATTGAGCAAAGATGAACGGGATGGGATTGACAAAATAGCAAAGACACTAGTGGAACGAAGGGAGAGCGAAGAGTACACAATGAACACGTATAACTCGCATGCCGACAGCCACAGACGGCATTTCATTTTACGATTCAGCTACCACACCCTGAACGCATATGAAGATAGGTATCAAAGTAAGGGCCCCGCTAAACTGACCACACTGTATAGGAAGATTGATGTCGGAGATGGGACTGAATGTGAGGCGACGGAGCTCTTCATGCAGACGCTTGAGGTCTTCCGCCACCTCACGGAACAAAAACCAGAAACCAAGGTTACAGTCCCTGAAAGGACCTCAGTAGAAGTAGCCAACACTATGATGCCCATCAGAGAAGCGGCTCCATACTGGATTCCGCCACGCGGTCTGGGAACAAACGATGATATTAATCACGCAGATGCAAAAGGGAGGGTTGTGTACAATTGGGTTTACCAACCATGGGACCGACAAGATATCCTAACCTTTAGACAAACTCTGCCCGATTTAAGAAAGAACCCGACAGCGTTCTATACCGAGATGAACACAGCTCTGGGTTCAACGATAATGACTTTAGCGGACATTGACTTGTTTTTCGGGTTATGCCTGCCTGCTGACGTGTGGAAGCAAATCCGGAAGGCTGACCACACAGATCTGTTCGGGCACACCTGGGAGCAACTCAGTGAACTAGATAGACAGCGAGAGCCTGGAAGGAAACCAGTAAAAGACATACTAGAACTCCCAGACAAATTAGTTCAGAAGTTAAAGACACTGATCCCAGAGAAAAAGGTAGATTGGTCGATAGTCACGGCCTGTCGTCAGAAACCCCAGGAAGATGTATCAGAGTACTTCTCCCGATTCGAGACAGTGTTCTCCGACTACAGTGGCCAAGACAAGACCACCGCAACCGGACAACACCTGTTTGTACAAAACTATGTGAAGGGCCTGTCACAGGAGGTCTCCCAAAAACTGCAGACGAGCGAGAGTAGTTGGGGGGCCTCCAAACCCGCAGCTATCCTTCAGATGGCTCAGTATTACGAGCACCAGAAGAATGAGAATGATAGGGCGTCCGAGAAAAAGAAGAAAGATTTGAAAGAAAGGGTGATGATAGCCCAGATACAAGGTATAGCGGTAGGACGGGAACCCCAAAGGGGGAACTACCAATCGACCACCCCCAGAAATCCACCTCCTAAAGATCACACCCCAACACCCCACACTGGACGTAGAGACATTAGCGATGACCAATGCGCCTTCTGCAAAGGATTCGGCCATTGGAAATCCCAGTGTCCGGTTCTGCTAGAGATGAACAGAAATAGGGACTCCAGGGATGTGGCGGGTGGTCCGAGAAATAGAGGACAAGGACGAGGGCACACAAACGACACCAACAATGACAGATCAGGGAGATTGAACACATTTGACCGTCCCCGACAGAACCAATATCAAGTATCCGACGGTGAGAATGCCCCCGATTTTGCATAGGACTGCCAGGGGCAAGGGAGGGATCCAGTCGAGCTCTGTGTTGACCAGCAAGGTCCTTATGTCACTGCTAAGGTCCTGGGTACAGAGTCTCCATTTTTGGTAGACACTGGGGCGACACGTAGTGTGTTATCGAAACGACTGATTCCAAGGGCACTCTTGTCTGGCTCACACATTACATCGATAGGTTTAGATGGGACGCCCTCCACTAACCCCCTGTCCGTGCCTATCACCTTTGACCTAGAAAGCAACACCACTGACACAACATTTCTGCTCTCCTCCAACTCCCCTGACGCCATTATGGGCATTGACTTACTTAAACATTTTCGAGCTACCATTAGGTGTTCCCCAGATGGAATCCGAGTCATCCTGTACGACAACCCAGACATACCCAAATCTTGCCCTGCACGACACATGTGCTCCATAACTGATGCTGACCTGTCCTTGCTTGATACCCTGCCTCCGTACCTATGGGCCAAAAATGACTCCGATGTGGGACGAATGATGATTGACCCTATTCATATAACTGTAAGACAGGACGCTATGCTCCCGAAACTCCCACAATATCGGATATCGCCCGAGGGCGAGAAGGCACTGGTAGCGATCATTCAGTCTCTGGTGGATGCAGGAGTGGTCGAAGAAGTGGTTAGCAATGTCTGCAACAGCCCTATCCTACCCATTGCCAAGAAGCAAGGCGAGGGAGATAAGAAAGCGTACCGCTTCATCATCGACCTGCGAGAAATTAACAAAGTGGTTGTACCCCAATACCCCGTAGTCTCAGATATCACCACCATTCTGACCCTCATCCCGTCCACTGCCACCACCTTCACTGTTATCGACCTCAAGAATGCGTTTTTCTCTATCCCCATCCATCCGGACAGCCGTTATCTCTTCGGCTTCACCCTGAAATCCCGCTCGTACCGATTTTGTAGAGCCCCCCAGGGGTACACTGAAAGTCCCAGTATTTACAGCCAGGCCCTCAAGAGACAGCTGGACGCCGTCCAGCTACCGGATGGAGTGGTGTTGATCCAATATGTCGATGATATCCTTTTGGCGGCCGACACCACCCCACTTGCAATCACAGCCACTGTTCAACTCCTACACTTTCTTGCAGAAAATGGCCACAAAGTTTCCAAAAAGAAATTGCAGTTCTGCCAGCCACAAGTGACATACCTAGGCCATCTCCTGTCTAAAGAAGGGAGGAAACTCACACCCGACCGAATCCAAACCATCCTAGACACCCCCGTCCCAAAAACACAAAAGCAAGTCCGCTCTTTGGTTGGCCTAACCTCTTTTTGCAGACAATGGTTACCCAATTTCAGCCTCATTGTAAAACCCCTACTTGCCCTGTTGGCCAAAGATGCCCCCTTCCCGCTCCCTTGGACCCCTGAGTGTCAAGCATCCTTTAAGGAATTACGAGATGCCCTCTGTTCAGCGCCCGTCCTGGGAACCCCGGATTACTCCAAACCCTTCTCCCTCTTCACCCACGAAAGGGAGGGGTGTGCATTGTCTGTCCTGACTTAGTCTATAGGTCCAAAGCAGCGCCCTTGTG
Source organism: Lissotriton vulgaris (assembly GCF_964263255.1). NCBI lineage: Eukaryota > Metazoa > Chordata > Amphibia > Caudata > Salamandridae > Lissotriton > Lissotriton vulgaris. The sequence continues at coordinate 234,065,927 of NC_141690.1, read as the reverse complement.
CCTACTTCTCCGCCACTCTTGATCCTGTAGCCAGAGCTTTGCCTGCCTGCCTTCGAGCGGTAGCTGCCGCTGCCGTCTCTATCCGCCAGAGCGAAGGAATCGTACTTTCAAACTCTCTCACCGTGTTAGTACCCCATGCTGTCGACACCCTTCTGAACCAAACCAAGACTCAACATTTGACTAGCGCACGACTGACAGGATACGAACTGACGCTACTTGCACCCCACATCACACTAAAGAGATGCACGACTTTGAATCCGGCCACATTGTTGCCCCTGCCTGAAAATGACCCCGACGTTCCTCCCATACACGACTGTGTGACCCTCACGGACGAACAAACTAGGAGTAGAGTTGACCTCCGAGATACTGCTTTCACTGACCCCGATGGAGAGCTATGGGTAGACGGCTCATGCATCAAACTCCCAGATGGCACCACTTCAGCTGCCTATGCAGTAACGACAGCCCAAACAGTAGTTGAGACAGCCTGCATCACACAACGATCTGCCCAGGCAGCAGAGCTGATAGCCCTCACACGAGCATGCATCATAGCCACGGGGACCACATCGAACGTATATACAGACAGCCAGTATGCCTTCGGGGGGGTTCACCATTTTGGGCTCCTGTGGAGGGAGAGGGGATTCCTGACGTCCCACGGCACCCCTATCCTTCACGGAGATCTAGTTTCTGCCCTGATTGAAGCGGTTCTCCTCCCCAAACGACTAGCAGTGATCAAATGCCAGGCACACAAGAAGGTGACAGACTTAGTCGGACAAGGGAATGCACTGGCCGACATCACTGCACGAACCACAGCTGAGAATAGGACGGTGGCACGCATGTATGTGACCAGGTCACAAGCTGAGAAATGGACTGACGCAAGGGAAATGATCAGAGACATCCAGTCGGCCAGCACCCCTCACGAACTGACTAAGTGGGCCGGGGTGGGTTTGAAGGATGATGAGGGCTGCTGGCGAACAAAAGATGCAAACAAATGGTTGCTGCCTGACTCATACCTGATCCCCATACTGACAATGGCTCATTCCCCCGCACACATAGGATCTGCACCCATGATCGAACTCATTTCCAAAGTCTGGCACAACGACAAAATCCCCGACTCAGCCAGACGCCTAGTCCAGCAGTGCCTTATCTGTCTGCAGCACAACCCCGGGAAAGGAACTGTGGTACCCCGGGGAGGGTTTGGGACCCCCAATCACCCCTTTGAGGTCCTTCAGATGGACTACATCCAGCTAGAGAGGTGCCAAGGCTTGAAGTATGTACTAGTCATCGTATGTGCCTTCAGCAAATGGGTAGAGGCCTATCCAACCCGTGACAACACTGCCATGACTACTGCCAAAGTACTACTGAAAGAATTCTTTCCTCGCTATGGCCTTTGTCGAATTTTATGGAGCGACAATGGCTCCCACTTCATAGCTGAGGTTATCCAACTAATCCTAAAGGGATTGGGGGTGAAACAGAGATTCCACGCAGTCTTCCACCCCCAATCCGCCGGCCTGGTGGAACGCCATAATGCCACACTGAAGTTGAAATTGTCAAAAATAGTGGCAACCACCGGACTTAAATGGCCAGACGCTCTCCCATTGGCCTTGCTATCGATGCGCTCTACTCCCACCAAACACCATTTGACCCCCTACGAGGTTGTATTCGGGCGACCGATGAACCTCTGGACTGCTCCCAAACCAACCTCCATTCATGACGTCCCGGACGTCCTACTGTCTAATTATTTGTGCAAGTTAACTAAAACGTTGTCTGTCATTCATCAACAGGTGCAGCAGGCCATCCCCGATGTTTCCAGGGGCCCAGGCCACGACATCCAACCGGGGGACTTCGTTCTAGTCCGCAACTTCCAACGGACCAAGAGCCTGGATCCCCGGTGGACGGGCCCCTGGCAAGTGCTGATTACCACACGGACGGCGCTTCGAGTGGAGGGGAAGAGGCACTGGCTGCACGCACACCACTGCCGGAAGGTCTCTGCGAACCTGGCCACGACAGAAAACGTCAACACCCAAGAAGAGCTCCTGAACAAAGACCGACCGACATTGAACTGTTATCCCGATACTGGGGCACTTGAACTTGCAAAATTCTCTGACCCCACTGTGCCAACCAGAGAAGGGTATTTCCTGCGTCGAAAGGAGGGAGCTTCGGCTAAGTAGGCCACGGACTAAGTTGAATCTCAGAACGGTGACCTAAACACAACCAAGGGTTACCGGGAGAGAAGCTAAACGAAGTCTGTGGTTCTGCCCGCTACCGAGCCCCTTGAAGATGATGGAAGCGCCAGATAAGAAGATGATGGAAGCAACAGGAAATACCCACTATAGAAATCCAAAGACTGACAATTTGCACAAATCAAAGACAATCGCCCTCTTTATTGTCTTCCTCTTCTGCCTCCTCCTCATGACCTCCTTCTGGCTTCTGGAGGAAAGCACACCGGCTCATGAGGCATTGCTGCCCACTGCACAACCGACCCCCATGAAAGAGCATCACCTAATCTCCCTGTCGCCTCAGCTCCGAGAAAGGCGCAGGGAATTTTGGAACAATTCCTTCGTGCAACTGTTGCACCAACACAACCTTGCTGCAAATGCTACGAACTGCTGGATCTGCGGGTTGCTCCCGCATGCCACTGGACACTCCATCCCCATCATCCCTTCTCCTTTCTCAGTTCACGGCTCCTGCTTCGCCTGGTTGATCCTCATGCAAGAGAGCCACAAGGACAACGCCACTTCCAGCCAGACAGTGTCGCACTTCTACTCTGGGTTCTGGCTGAACAAAACCGGAAAGACCTCTGCTCCCCTGTGTCCTGCGCTCACAGGCGCCACCTTCCTTAAAGACATTCCAGCCAAAGAACGTGTCGAAGTACAGGTACTCCACAACCCAGCTAGATCCACCTTCTCTCATCTGCGAAAACAAACTACCGCCACTCTGACTGTGGCTCTGTCTGTTATCAATGTCACAGGTCTTGTGTGTCTCGAAGGCCAGGGAACACAGCTGGTGGGTCACAGTTCCTGCCGAATCATCAGAACATTGGACTCAGTTGACCCCCCTTCCTTTGAAGCTTCTCCAAATATGTACTTTGTGTGTGGCACCAAAGCCTACACCTGGCTCCCGAAAGGTTGGAAGGGTATCTGCTACATTGCCTTCATTCTCCCCCCCCACGTATGTAGCCCCTGCTAGCCATCACCGGCAGAGGCGTGCAGATGACATTGGACAAGCCGACTCCACTGGAGCTCAGTTCTTGGATGCAGCAAAGGGACTCGTTCCTCTGTGGGGCCCAATGGCAAACAGCCGCGCTATCCGACACCTGACCCAGGCAGTAGAAACAACGATCAACATCACGGCTGGCATCCTCGCTAACAACACGGCTGAGCTTCAGGCGGTCCGCCTTGTGGCCCTTCAAAACCGCCTTGTTCTGGATGTGGTCCTGGCCGATCGAGGAGGAGCATGCCGCATCATCAGATCCAGCTGCTGCACCTACGTGCCAGATAACTCGCCTTCAGTCTACAAGGCAATTGAACACCTCCACAGACTTTCCTCAGAGGTTCACCAAGAACAAGAAGGATGGTCGCTTGGGAGCTGGTTTTGGGACACTTTGAAGGACTGGGGTTGGAGGTTGCTTTCCTTCGTACTGATACCTGTTGTGATATTATGTGGGTGTTGTTTAGGTATCCAATGTCTGCCATCTTTGTGCAGCTTTGTTTCTAACTGTATGTGCCCAAAGACTTCGGACTTCCGAAATGAGCACATGAGCCCCCTCTATGAAGTAGAAATACGTGGCCTTATGGGGATAAATCCGAACTGACAAGTTGGCGAGACATGTTAAAAGGGAGGACTGTGGAATTTTAGTTTACGAGCTGAACATCATCTGCGCCAGCTTGTCACCCACGTACAACGTGCACGACAGCCATTTTAGGTATCATGGTCTCCCTGTCCACGATCGATCGCCAGTGCGCTCCTCTGACCCTGCAAGCATCCTCCGCGCACCCTGGCTCCCCCTCCCTCCCTCACATGAGCATAACCCTTCTCCTCCTGCATGACCCTGTCCTTGGGAGTCATGCCCGCGCCTGACCAGCACCTCCTCTCCTTCCATGAATACCCCTCTGTTGATAAGCCATCCCTCCGCGCTCGATTGTCCACGCGGCATGAATACCACTCCTTTGATGACCCCTTCCCCCGTGTCCGACTGTCCACACAGGTCCGAGGCCATCGCCTAAGCCGGGAGATATCATTTACTGCCCCTTATTGTATGGAGTCGCTCCTCTTCAAAGGACACACTGTTGATCCTGGCCTCCCCACCCCATGGGAGGCAATCAGGCGCACACATCCTAAGAATCGGCGGAACACTCAGCCGTGTGATAGCCCCCTCCTGTTATCAGCAGGGTGAGGACCTCTATTGTGGATGTATGTGGGGTTGGGCTTGACGCAAGGATTATGGGGACGTCATTTCATAAGTTTAAAGAGTCTTTTATGCAATAAAGAATGCTCACATGTCATAAACCAGGGTATAAGAGGCCAGGCCTCAGAGAAGCTGTTAGAGCACCTCGAGACGATACCTTGTTGTCAGATCTGATGTGTTCTGCTCTGTCGGAATAAAACTTCTGTTTCCTGCCTTCTGGTCTCCGGCGCCTGCCTCATTGCTTGGTAATTTGAATGGTACAAAGGCGGTTAGCGCCGGGCAAATCTTGAAAAAGGTCATAGCCCTACCCTTTTTCCACAGGAGGAAGGTAAGAAGTATCCGGCCAAGCCAGTGATTAGCAAAGGCACAGAGCAATCTGAGATAAGGGAAGAAACCAGCAGAGATTATAAAAATAAGCTTGAAAGTAAAAAGTTGTAGATTAAGAGACTCCCTTATATGGGAGTAACTAAGCCATTGGGGGCGCATTTGATGCTGGCGACTAAAGAGCGCATATGGGAAGGTGAATATGTTGAAATGCTGAAATTATTGCACATGATAGTGGGCGCAAAAGAAGGGTCTAAAGAAGAGGAGTACGAGCTGGCTTAGCGCCCAAGGGTTCTTCTGACCATAGAAAACTGGACAGCAGCTATCTTGAGTTATGCTAGTGTTTACTGTGGGAAATTCCCGGAATGCTGCATAGCACTATTCAAGTATATGGATGTCATTCACAAAGCGCAATTCACAGGGGGTGGGTTATGCAAGGGCACAATACGATGAGGAATTCCGGGCCCGTATGGCCTTGGATACCGAGGTAAAATGGGGGGAACTTGACATAGACTTATGGCAGCACACAATTGGGACTTCCAGAGCGGGTAAGACTATTTTTACAGCCAGTGGACTCCCAATTGCCTACCGGCCCTTTCAGAGCAAGCCCACCCGGGCGGGTGGGTAATACCGGCAGGGGACAGACAGGGCCGGGGGGTCTGCTGGGATTTCAATTAAGGGTTGTGCATGTGCACATTTTGCAGATTTCGCCAGGAGTGCTCAAAATGCAGGGGAATCATCTATTGGTCAACTGTTTTCGGGTGGGGGGGATTTAGCAAGCGGGTCAGCAATGGCAGCGTGGGGACAACACAGGGGGACAGCATCAGCAGCATTTTTTGGGGTCAAGGGGAACTAAGCGTTTTCAGGGGTCAGGGCTAAAAGGCTCATACGCCAGTTAAGGCAGACAAATTGGAGGCAGCCTACAGAGTTATGACGACTAGAAGGCTGCAGCAGTACTAAGGGAAATGTTCAAAGTGGGGTTTTCGTTTGGGTTATGCAGGGCCTAGACACAGGCGTTGGTCAGAAAATTTGAAGTCCGCAAAAGAACATTCACAGATTGTGCAAAAGGAATTAGGCAAAGATGTGAGGGAAGGGAGAATGGCGGGCCCTGTCCCAGATTGGCCTCTGGACAACTGAATTGTGCCACCAATTGGAGTTGTGCCCAAGAGAGTACCTGGACAATTCAGGCTTATTCAGCATTTATCATGGCCAGAAGGATGCTCAGTGAATGATTTTAAAAAGAGTTTCAGGCTTCCAACTGCTAGCGGTGCTGAGAAAAGCACTAAAAGAATTGGGCATAGACGGTGCAGGTTTTGGGACTTACTCATTCTGGATTGAGGCAGCATCTGAGGCAAGCCATAGAGGGAGGGGACAGGGTGATAACATGCACTTGGGGAGGTGGTTCTTGGATTGTTATAAACGATACTTGTGCAGCAGGGATAAGGAATTTAGCGCAGTTGTTAACAATGCATAAGTTCACACAATGTTTCTCGTTTCAGGTACAGTGGCTGGCCCCCTTTCGTTGGAAATGTCAATCTGCTTTGTGGGACACTCCTTTGTTAAGTGGGCGCACGTACCAGCACGAGAATGTTATTTTGGACAGAATCTTGGTTTTAATGATAAACTTTTTAAAGTGTTATGGAAAGGAAAAGGGGGCATGTTGTGGAAGGAGCTGATTCCTTGCCTTAACGGTCTGCTAGTTGGGGGTCAGTGTCCGGACATTTTGGTTGTACATTTGGGTGAAAACGATTTGTGTAAAGAGAAGGGCATAGTCCTGAGGAGAAGCATAAAGGGGGTCCTTAGCACTTATTAAACAACAGTGGTCAGGATGTTTTGTGGTATGGACTGAGTTTGTACCCCACCGGGTCTGGGGGGGGGGGCAGTTAATCCAGGAGCAGTGGACAGAGCCAGGAGGAAACTAAATACAGAGATGTCTGGTTTTTGCAGGGAATTGAGTTTTGATAGAACTGTGCACAGGGACATTCGTTTTGATTCAATAGAATTTTTGGGAGGAGACAGGGTCCACTTGTCAAGGATGGACCTTTATTTGTTGGAAATTAGAGAGGTGTTAGCCTGAACGTTAAATGTTCAGAGCCACCCTAAAAAGTAAGAGACCTATAGGACAAGGGGGGGGGGGCAGAAAAAGGGGGCTAGGCAGTAGTGGCCATCACCCCCTTTTTCCTGGGTGGGGGGGTTTTGAAAAATTGGACAGGGTCGGCACAGGTTTTTGGTTAGGTATTGGAAGTTTGTGAGCAGGGGCAGGAAAAGGGTAGGCAGGTAGTCTAAGTTTCAGGATAGACGTTTGTTAGTTACAGGGGCAGGAAGGCAGGTAGGGTGTCATTGGGGATAACATTTTAACTGCAATACTGTGTAATGTTGTTGTTATGTTAATGCCAGGGTGGGGTAAGAATTTTTGAGGGGATCGTAGGGACGGGGGGATCAGGGGTCAGCTATTCAATGTATAGCGAGCCTTTAGTTTTGTAAGGCAGTTGCCAAGTGGTTATTTTGTAATATGCACCTGTTTAAATAAAGCTGCCTTATACACACACAAAATGTGTCTTGGTTTGGCTTGCCCCCCTCTCTCCCAAGGGGGGCTTGTTTGGGTGGGATTTGGGCTGGCCGGATTGGCCATTTTGTGGGTTAGGGCTTTTTGGGGTGTAGCCCAATTATAGCCCAAGTAGCCCAATGCTTTTATAATCCTATGAGGGAATTTGCCAGCCACCATTTTAGGTTTTGGTGATCTGGTGGCTGGTAGCAGGGTAGCTAGTCATAGTGTTCTTGGCCCCGCCCTCCCATCCCTCTTTTTAAGAATTTTAGCTGGGTGGAGTCTTTGGGGTTGTTTTTTTGGTTTAGGCCAGGTTTGTGGAGACAGGTGCATAAGGGATCTTATGGAGGTTGTCGCTTGGAACAGGTACTTGTGGGGTTTTGAAAAGTTGGCAGGGTTGGCACAGGCTTTTGGTTAAGTACTGGAAATTTGTGTGCAGGGGTAGGAAAGGGGTAAGCGGGTAGTCTAAGTTTCAGGATAGACGTTTGTTAGTTGCATTTGCAGGAAGGCAGGTCGGGAATGGGGTGTCAATGGGGAAAGCTTTTTAACTGCAATACTGTGTAATGTTGTTGTTATGTTAATGCCAGCGTGGGGGAAGAACTTTTGAGGGGATCGTTGGGGGGGATCAGGGGTCAGCTGTTCGATGTATAGCGAGGCTTTTGTAAGGCAGTTGCCAGTTGGTTATTTTGTAATATGCACGTGTTTCAATAAAGCTGCCTTTTACACACACAAAATGGGTCTCGGGTTGGCTGGTCCGCTCCCAACCAATCACTGCGGAGCCGAGTCTGTATGTCCAATCGCAGAGAGAATTAGCCTGGTGGGGTTTGTAACACACAACAGTCTGAGGCGGTCTTGACGCCATGTTCTGTTGCTGCTGCCCGTGGCGGCGCGCTGAGCAGCCAGTTACTGAATAAAGTGTTGACAATGGCAGTGTTGCTCGATGTACCGCATTATGGTAAAACTGCAGGCCAGGTCGGCGGGCCCGGATTAATACAGGTTAGTGTGCTGTTGAAATTTGTGTCAACAAGTTTGATTTAAGTTTGCTGCCCAAACCTCCTCCAGGCATGTGTGCAATGAGTGCAGGTTTGTGTACTCGACATTCGCTGACATGTGTTCCACCTCTCTTTACAGAGACCAGATCGTGAAATTATCACGCATCCTGTCTCTTTCTAATGCACAAACTTGATTGTGTGCAAGCTTGGCCCCAAAGCACCATCTGTCATGTTCCACTCGCCTCTTAGAGAGACTTGTATGACACTCTACGTTAATGCAGAGGTGCAAAGTTATATGAACCCGTAACGCATGTATGATACCTGTCCTTAATGCAGGGGACGTGTCATTCTTTTTTGTTTGTGAGGGTTCTTTATAAGGAAACCGGCATGTTATGTGCCACCACTCAGGAATGCGGATGTAGCTTTTGTGTTATATGTTCGTAATTCAGAGACAGTCAGTGCAAAGATTAAGTGCCAGTGCTGCGCACCGGAAACCACCGGCTCAAATTAAGCAATGAGTGTAACTTTAAAAAATGAGAGAAAAGGAATAGTGGAAACTAAGGACAAGCTGCCACTGTGTTCCTAGCACAGATTTTTCCACCTCTAAAGCCAGGGTTCGCAAAGGCAGTGTCAGGGGTTGCAATGCAAGCGGCAAGCCAGGGGTCGCAGCTGTGATCCTTGCAACCCCTAAATGACGTCCATGCCACTGTGCTTACACCCACAACAGCAAACAGCATGAGGTCAGCACACTTTAGTCACTGACTCCCTTGACTTTGAGTGGCTGCACAGACCCTGAGCACATTGTTTGCATCCACTTAAAAATAATTCCTTTTGACGATGAGAAATCTGGTTACAAATGTGTTTTATTTTATTTATCTTTATTTTTTTTTTAAACACTAGTTATTTCTTCTGCCTGCACATTGGGTGCCCAGGCAAATGTTGATTTATTTTCCATCTCCTTTCTAAAGATGCTGAAATAAATGTGCTGCTGGCTGCAGTGGGAGTGCTTTGGTAGATGGTGGATTATTCTTGTCCTGTATTATAATAATAACAGTAAGTATTAATATTAATATGCATGGTACAAAAAAGGAAGATGTGTTATTTACAAAGCCTCATTAGTAAAACAGAAACGTAAGTGAATGTTTTTTTTTATTTAAAGCAGGGTCATGGAGCCTCGTTTAGATGGCTACTTGGTTTCTTTTCTTCTGCTTTTTGTGGCCTATACTTGCAATAGAAATTAAAAACAATGTACACTCTGGACAATGCCAGACCTATTGCCTTTAACAATGATTATTGAAATCGTTGTTTTCAGGTATGTTAGTTCAGTTCCTTGAGTTGACACGGAACATAATGTTAAACATAAGAACAGGAAACGTAATGATTCACAATATAAAATAAACAACAACATAAACCCGTGAATTGAGTGTAACTAAAGGTGACCTCTCGGTGAACTCTTGGGCGAGCCTCGGAGACACCTACAGCGCGCTCTTAACCGCGAGTTTGTAGGACGTTTCCCACCCGACGGACACATCCTTGACGTTTCGAGGCCACAAAAGTCCACTGAACAACAAACACACCGATCAGAACTACGCACGGCGGTAAAGCACTGTCGGTGAGTGTGGGTTAGTATCCGCGTCATCACAGACAGTGCACACAAACATTCCCTAATCAGGAGGCCTCGCGACCGCAGGGCCCAAATTACCGGCTTTAGGTAATGGCCGGGAGGCGGGAAGCGCGCGAGGACAGGAAGGGGCCAGACGAATTCGGAAGGTTTGAGTAACCTGTTTTCAAGAAACGGGCCTGCCACGTTTCAGAAACACAAAACGAGAAAAATCTGGATGTTCATGAAGGCATAGAGGCAGCCAGGGGCGTCGGTGCAGCAGGTGCAGTGGCACCGGATCCCAGTGCTCTGAGGGGCCCCAGCGAATCCTGATAACCATTCAGTTGGGTAACAATAAACATCTTCTATTCAGCGCCAAGATACCCCGTCAGTGGTGAACTTGCGCTTTAAAATACACGTTATGTTATGTTAATGTTATGTTATATTATAACTGCAGGATTTTACTACCTCAACAGCAATCAAAGGGGCCGTTTTCCTTGGTTGCACCAGTGCCCATGACAGCCTTGCTACGCTATTGGCAAACACACTGGCGCATATGTCCAAAAAAAAGTCAGAGTGCAGTGTTATGCCAAAATTGGCACCGCTGCGCTCCGATATTTTTAAAAGGCAGGGATGCGCTGTTCTGCCCAGCTCTGGTGCTAAAAAAGCTGCCTAGCGCCTGTGCAGGAACCCTGCAGCCATACGGCTGCAAGGGTGCCTGCGCTGCAGGGGCGAATGTTTATGGGCAGGAGGTGACACCTTCCTGCACATAACCAATCAATATTGGTGATTTGCTCTCTCTATGTGTGCTGCAGATAGAAAGAGCAAAACATGAGGAGAAATTAATAACTTCTCTTAACAATTTCTCCTTGTATGGCCATTCCAAGGCCATTCCCTAGCCTTAGTTTTTGGCGCTGCCCCAGCCTTGTAAATCTGTGGCTGGGTCAAAAAGCTATGCAACGTCCATTGCACGCCCCTGCGGACTGTGGCGGAGAGGGGCATATTTACAAGGTGGCATTAGGTGGCTTAGTGCCACCTTGTAAATATGGGAATACAGGTACGCCACTGAAGCGTCATAAAAAGTGACGGTCCTGCGGCGTTAAGGGCTTGTAAATATGCCCCACTGAGTTTTAAAAAAGAGAAAGAGAAAGAAAAACTGTGGTAGTCAGACGAATAAACTGACCGATCTGGACCAAAGTCCATATAAAATGCACTTCAGATTTCCTACTTTGCAAACAGTGATATGGATTGGGTATTATTAAAAGAGGAGCAAGGTCGCAAGAACACTCGGTACAGTCACCACTGATTGAAAGCAAAATGCTACAGCAGGCCACAAGTACACATTCATGCCCACCAGTGCAACAAGCATTTGCAATGCAATAGGTCTTGCATTACTGAAAGTTTGAGCTATTGGCGTTGCATTATTATTTTCAAAGTCAACAGCTCAAACTCAGGGGCGTAACGAAAGTTGTAGGGGCCCCCCTGCAAGGTACACCAAGGGGCCCACTCCGGATTTAATCTGGAGCTCTCTGGCGTGAGTACAGTGCTGAGGGGGCCCCCTGCATCCCCTGGCCCCCCCGCACTGCGCGGGATGCGGGGGCCTGTGTTACGCCCCTGCTCAAACTTTCAGTAATGCGAGACCTATTGCATTGCAAATTCTTGTTTCATTTGTCCATTGCTTCCGGGGACTCCTAGTTTAAGTTTAATCCATTCATCGTTATCAGACTGATCATTAATAACTCAAGCTTGAAGCTGTTTACCCAAGGACTAGGTCAGGCAGAAAACTGTCAAATATAATCGGAATGTTTAATGAACCTTTCATTGGCATGGGAGCAACAGTTTGGAATTGTTTGCCTTTTCTATTGAGTATGAAGGATTGTTTGCTGAAAAAAATCTTAATGCAGCTCTGTTATCTGAGTTAAATTAACTATTTTTATAAATTACTTTCCTTTGCCAATGTTTTGAGTTTTCTGGTTTTGTTTTTTTAAATATTCTTTTTAAAATTAATTGTGCAGTGCTACGATGTCCCATCTCCTGGCAGCACTTACAGGCCCTTTAAACAATTATGCAAATAAATAAATGTACAGTCAAAAACTGTTTATTCCCATCTTTATTTGAAGTAGAATTGTGGGAGAGTTAGCAGTGTTCAAATTGCTCCTTTTTAGGTCGAGGACCGTAGACTGGGCTTGCGCAGTTCGGTCCGAAGATTTAATGTTTTTTAGTTAGGGGGCTTGCACCCGCCCCTCTTCTCCATTGGCTGGCCTCATAAATGCTGGCCAGCCATTGGAGGAGAGGGGCGTCACTCCCTTTAAGCCCCGTCTTTTTCGGATTCAGAGGTGTGTTTTTTGTGTTCTTTCTCACTGTGACGTCATCCGTCACTCAACAAAAAACAAGCCTGAATGCGAAAATGGCGGCGCTTTCCCTTTTCCAGACCACTACTGACTTCCCATCTTAGACATTCTCCCGCCCACTCTCGTCGTCAAAGCCCCTCCCACAGTCCACACCTAATCCCCGCAGACTCCTGCCCTCCGAGATTTCCCCACCTCTGAGACTGCCTCCCAGACTTTACACTCCCTGTCACCCTGGAAAAGAAAACCTCGAAGCTCTGCTTCCAGGCTGGGGCCCTCCCCGGAACCAACATAGCTGGTACCAAGGTGAGTGAACAAGGCCGTTGCTTTTGTTAGGGGATTATCAGCAGAGTGGAGCGGGCCGGCTGTGAGCAGCGCGGGCGCAGCAGAGGTGTCTACTGCAGTTAAAAAACTTGTGAGCTAAAAACTTGTGAGCGCAGATGGATGAAAGCGCAGCCGGCTTAAGGAGAGTAGGCTGCAGTAGCGCAATCAGTGATGTCAGGTAATCTGTCAGTGCTTGCGTAAAGCGCTCCAATTTATTTCCTGGCTATGGAGTCACCTTGTTTATTGAATGCAAACTTTTCCAACATAGCTCCTGCTGAGCTGTTCCGTGCTCACGGCTCTGTGTTTTGTATGTGCATGCCGTTATGTCGATCACGCACATGTACTGTGTTCATGGTTTGTTGTTGCAGAAACATGTCATGTTTACAGGGTGCTTATTTTGTATGCACATTCAGTATGTATACACAGTATCTGCGCCTGGCTCATTCATACATGCGTTCTTTGCTCACATGTTGCTATTTGTATGTCAGTTTATTTTAATTCTCACCTACAGATGGAGAAATGACTTTTGTGGACTATACTAGAAACTCAATCGGTTTAGAGTTAGCTCATTGCTTATTTTTGGTTAATTTTCTTGTCACTCTCGTTATCTTTCTTATGTGATGGCTTTGATTGCATGTCTTGTATTTGTACTTCCCTGGAGCTCTTTATCATTCTTTAATTTTTTTGTGATTCAATAACTTGTCGACTACTCACTTTAGGAGAATTTCTATTTTCTTTAAGAACTAGACAAGAGTGCACGTTCCCTTTTTATATGATGTTTCTCTCTCAAATACCCTCCTACGTGCTCAGTGTTACTACCGCATGTTTCTTGTGCTTGCTCCCCGGCTCCCTGGTTGTGCTTGCTCCCCAGCCCCCTGGTTGTGCTTGCTCTCCTGCCCCCTGGTTGTGCTTGCTCTCCTGCCCCCTGGCCAGGCTTGCTCTCCTGCCCCTGCCTCCTCGTTCGTTGTGCTTGCTCTACTGCCCCTGTGTGTGGGTGCTAATGCAATAGGTCTTGCATATGCAAACGATTAAGCTATTGGCAATGTAAATGACAATGCCATATATTTATGATAAAAAAAATGTCATGAGCAATGCCAATAGCTCTACCTTTAATAATGCCGAGATCATTGCATTGTAAATGCTTGTTGATAGGGTATGACGCTCCTTCGGGCAGCGTTGCTAGGAGCATGGAATAAATTGTGCGTGGTGTGGTGGAAAGTATATGCTAAGGAGATTACCTTGATTCCCTTCTAGAACCCTTTCACCCCTATGTATATGCCCAGTAGATCCGCTGTTACAGTTGTACTCGAGAGGTGTAGGCTTGTATGGAGAAGAATGGCAACTCCCCGGGATTCCCGGGAAAATCTTTTGAAATGAGAGAGCATGCCATCATTTAAGACTTCAGACCCACACTACAGGAACGAGATAAGGATGTACTAACTACTTTGCTCATATGGGGAAAGAAGAATATCTTTGAAGGAAAAGAAGACTGAGTATTTTTAAGAGCCCTGAAGAAGTTCAAAAAGAACAAAACTCGTCAGCTTCTGCTATTGATGATTGCTTTGGGTTCAAGCAACTATTTGTATTAAGATGAAATTATAAATGAAGGACTTACCGTAAATCAAACTGTGTACCATCAATTTTTCCACCATACTGACGTTGGAGAAAAGAGTAAAAGCATGTATGCACCACTTGGGCATGCTTTACAGAGTGATAAGCTATAATGCATAATAGAAGATTTGAGAGTAGCTTTCTAAATGGGGACTGTGGTGGCTCTTCCCTCCAACTCGTGCACCTGTATTAGAATATATTGATTTTTCATGACCAGCGGTAAAAGTGTGGGGTTCTCTTCTGCTGCAGCCATCTTTGTGAATCACACCTTGAACCCCAATTTATGGGATCCTGGAGTATTGTTTTCCATTGTCAGCACCAATACATAGTATACACTTTAGAATTCCCTTCAACCAAAATCTACATATAGGAAAGTGATCCAAAGCAATGCAGTTTTATTCACATATAACGGAAGTCAAGGGTGAATGGAAACTATTTGAATTGGAATCATCTGCCTGTACAAGGAATTTGAGATGTCATGATGCTTCAGGTTTTGGGTACCTGAATGAGTGGTAATTTAATGTCTTTACTTTGTAAACAAGGCTAAAGTGTAGGGAGGATGCCTACTAAACTGGGTAGGTTTCAGTCTTTTTATTGTCACCCAGAACTGCAGAAGAAACTTGGACCCCAATTTGTTTGTGTACTCTAGCCTTGGAGGGAAATGTAGTACCTTACAGGTCACTTCAGGTTGTTTACATTTCTTTACTTAACTGATGAATTTGTAACCCTCTGCAAGCTCGAGACACTACTGTCAGTTTACTACGTCTCTGTCTAGTGAACAGACTATGGTGATTGTCCTTGCTATACTGTTTACTAAAGCTATTGACAGAGTAAATGCTTTCCTATGTTGAACAAAGTGGTAAACAGACTGGAGAGCATGTATTTGTCCATAGTCTTTTTAGTATGCCTTAAGGCATAGTAAAAGCTTCACTCTGTCTGCGGAAAGAGAAAGTAGACGGGAGTGAAAGCCTGCTCCATATTCTGTGAATGTTAGTTGTTACCACCTGTTCAAATACCATGCTGTTGAATACTACCCAGGAATCACAACCTTTATAGCGTACTGCTTTATATATGATAGTTTTCCATCACAGTTAATATATATATAATTGTCCACAAGTTGCCACAAAGCGGCGTGCACTCACTGTCGGCGTATATCGGGTCAAGGAAGGTCTGCAGCACACCCTGAACCTGCAGCACCTTACGCATTTCAAGCTCAACCCTTCTTCAGAGGTACGCTGCTACAACGAAATGCCAACACATGACTCTCCAATGTATTCCCTTTTAATGCTGCTTACAATCAGACTCAGATGAGTATCAGCACATGGTATCCTGGGATTGGAAGTCCAAATAATGCCCGAGTGGGCTGGCAGCATTTCCATGTAAAATGAAAGTTAATCGCTCATGGGCATTTAATCATTGTCCACAAGTTGCCACAAAGCGGGGTGCACTCACTGTCGACGTATATCGGGTCAGGGAAGGTCGTCAGCACACCCTGTGCCTGCAGCGCCTGACTCGTTTCAAGCTCCGCCCTTCTTCAGAGGAACGCTGCTACAAAGAAATGTCAACACGTGACTCTCCAATGTATTATTTTTTAATGCTGCTTACAATCAATCAGACTCAGGTGAGTATCAGCACAAGGTATCCAGGGATTGGAAATTCAAATAATGCCCAAGTGGGCTGGCAGCATTTCCATGCAAAATAAAGTTCATCGCTCATGGGCATACCGCAGGCAACTTCCCCTATCCAGCCCCTCGCCTGTTTGTACTGTTGGGCCATCACCATACGACAGCTACGAAGCCGCTAGCTATGCGGTGGTGCAACCCTGACCGGCTGGCCGAATTTAATCATTGTCCACAAGTTGCCACAAAGCGGGGTGTACTCACTGTCGGCGTATATCGGGTCAGGGAAGGTCGTCAGCACACCCTGCGCCTGCAGCACCTGACACGTTTCAAGCTCCGCCCTTCTTCAGAGGTACGCTGCTAGAAAGAAATGCCAACATGTGACTCTCCAATGTATTCCCTTTTAATGCTGCTTACAATCAGACTCAGGTGAGTATCAGCACAAGGTATCCTGGGATTGGAAGTCCAAATAATGCCCAAGTAGGCTGGCAGCATTTCCATGCCAAATAAAGTTCATTGCTCATGGGCATACTGCAGGCAACTTCCCCCATTCAGCCACTCACCTGTTTGTTCCGTCGCGCTATCACCATATGTCAGCTATGGAGCTGATAGCTATGCGGCCATGCACACCCCGACCTGGTTGGCCGGATTTAATCAATGTCCACAAGTTGCCACAAAGGGGGGTGCACTCACTGTCAGCGTATATCGGGTCAGGGAAGGTCGTCAGCACACCCTGCGCCTGCAGCACCTGAGGCATTTTAAGCTCCGCCCTTCTTCAGAGGTACGCTGCTACAAAGAAATGCCAACACATAACTCTCCAATGTATTCCCTTTTAATTCTGCTTACAATCAGACTCAGGTGAGTATCATTACAAGGTATCCTAGGATTGGAAGTCCAAATAATGCCCAAGTTGGCTGGCAGCATTTCCATGCAAAATAAAGTCCATCGCTCAGGGGCATACCACAGGCAACTTCCCCCATTCAGCCACTCGCCTGTTTGTTCCGTCGCACTATCACCATATGACAGCTACGGAGCCGCTAGCTATGCGGCGGTACACCCCCCGCCCTGGCCTGCCGGATTTAATCATTGTCCACAAGTTGCCACAAAGTGGGGTGCACTCAATGTCGGCGTATATAGGGTCAGGGAAGGTCGTCAGCATACCATGCGCCTGCAGCACCTGACACGTTTCAAGCTCCGCCCTTCTTCAGAGGTACGTTGCTACAAAGAAATGCCAACACATGACTCTCCAATGTATTCCCTTTGAATACTGATTAGAATCAGACTCAGGTGAGTATCAGCACAAGGTATCCTGTGATTGGAAGTCCAAATAATGCACAAGTGGGCTGGCAGCATTTCCATGCAAAATAAAGTTTGTCGCTCATGGGCATACCACAGGCAACTTCCCCCATTCAGCCACTCGCCTGTTTGTTCCGAATCGCTATCACCATATGGCAGCTACGGAGCCGCTAGCTATGCGGCGGTGCACCCCCCGACCTGGCTGGCCGGATTTAATCATTGTGCACAAGTTGGCACAAAGCGGGGTGCACTCACTGTCTGAGTATATCGGGTCAGGGAAGGTCGTCAGCACACCCTGCGCCTGCATCACCTGAGGTGTTTCAAGCTCCGCCCTTCTTCAGAGGTCCGCTGCTACAAAAAAATGCCAACACATGACTCTCCAATGTATTCCCTTTTAATGCTGCTTACAATCAGACTCAGGTGAGTATCAGCACAAGGTATCCTAGGATTGGAAGTCCAAATAATGCCCAAGTGGGCTGGCAGCATTTCCATGCAAAATAAAGTTCATTGCTCATGGGCATACCGCAGGCAACTTCCCACATTCAGCCACTCGCCTGTTTGTTCCGTCGCGCTATCACCATATGACAGCTACGGAGCCGCTAGCTATGTGGCAGCGCACCCCCCCAACCTGGCTGGCCGGATTTAATCATGTTCCACAAGTTGTCACAAAGTGGGGTGCACTCACTGTCGGCGTATATCGGGTCAGGGAAGGTCGTCAGCATACCCTGCGCCTGCAGCACCTGACACGTTTCAAGCTCCGCCCTTCTTCAGAGGTACGCTGCTACAAAGAAATGCCAACACATGACTCTCCAATGTATTGACTTTGAATGCTGCTTACAAACAGACTCAGGTGAGTATCAGCACAAGGTATCATGTGATTGGAAGTTCAAATAATGCACAAGTGGGCTGGCAGCATTTCCATGCAAAATAAAGTTCATCACCCATGGGCATACCACAGGCAACTTCCCCCATTCAGCCACCCGCCTGTTTGTTCCGAAGCGCTATCACCATCAGCTACGGAGCAGCTAGCTATGCGGCGGTGCACTCCCCAACCTGGCTGGCCGGATTTAATCATTGTCCACAAGTTGGCACAAAGCGGGGTGCACTCACTATCGGCGTATATCGGATCAGGGAAGGTCTTCGGCACACCCTGCGCCTGCAGCACCTGACATGTTTCAAGCTCCACCTTTCTTCAGAGGTACGCTGCTACAAAGAAAAGCCAACACGTGACTCTCCACTGTATTCCCTTTTAATGCTGCTTACAATCAGACTCAGGTGAGTATCAGCACAAGGTATCCGGGGATTGGAAATCCAAATAATGCCCTAGTGGGCTGGCAGCATTTCCATGCAAAATAAAGTTCATCGCTCATGGGCATACCGCAGGCAACTTCCCCCATTCAGCCACTCGCCTGTTTGTTCCGTCGCGCTATCACCATATGACAGCTATGGAGCTGCTAGCTATGCCGCGATGCACCCCCGACCTGGCTGGCAGGATTTAATTATTGTCCACAAGTTGCCACAAAGCGGGTACACTCACTGTAGGCGTATATCGGGTCAGGGAAGGTCGTCAGCAGACCCTGCGCCTGCAGCACCTGACGCGTTTCAAGCTCAGCCCTTCTTCAGAGGTACGCTGCTACAAAGAAATGTCAGCACGTGACTCTCCAATGTATTCCCTTTTAATGCTGCTTACAATCAGGCTCAGGTGAGTATCAGCCAGTGCTTTAAATGGACCGGTACTCACCGGTATTGAGTACCGGCACTTCTTCATTTTCTCCCCTTGAGTACCAGCACTTTTTCTAAAACGAAGAGAGTACCGGTACTCATGGGGACCTGACTTTAACCGAGGCAGCGCGCTCCCTTTAGCCCTCAAGTTATACTACGGAAGCACCTTTCAAGCACTGCATGGAATCAATCAATGAAGCTCGTCACCAGGACCCAGCGTGAGCTGCTTTGTAAGTCATCAGAGCAGGGGTCTGTCTGCAGAGTCATTTGCTTATCCATAGATCTTTCACAGTGGGGCTAAGAGGGGGCTGTAAAATCGAATAGGTGGCGGTGGGAGGCACTATTCAGGACATAACAAAAGAACGTACGGGAATGCTTTTACAGTCGCCACGCATCTGAATTGCTTTCTTGCATGTTTAAATAGGAAGGGATCTTGTTACCACACTCGCTGATTCCTACTTTATCGACCTTGGACGGACCTTACGTCCAATCAAAAATGTGGAGCTTGGCACCTGTTTCCCCAGTTCAGACGTTGTCAGCTCTGGCCCTAACTCAGGTTTACAAACGTTCCAGCAGAGACTTGTGTACTGGACATATGGCTCAGTGGGCTGTAGGCCACCTGTTCGATTTAAGGCAGTGAAGTAGCATGTAATCCTTAGGCGGTTGATAAAATGAATGGGTTTTATTTAGATTATCGAAAAATCTGTTATGCAATGGCCTCATTAGTATTCAGACCTTGAGGTTTGATACATAAACTGTCCTAATTTCTTTGAAAAGCTTTCACATTACAAACTTTATTTCAAACCGTTTGCAAGCACTAGTGGTTCCGTTTAAAAAGTACTACTTTTATGTACGGATTACAAAATCGAAGTAAATGGGAAATATTTGCTGAGGTGAACTTTGTGGATGCTGTATTCAGAAAGGTAGGTTTACTGAAAGTCATAGGAAGTGACAGTGGAGGCAATTTAAAGCTGAAACCTTCTAACAGTACATGAGCAGGAGTGGGTAAATCTGCATACCACCCTGAAGGAATTTGGAGTGTTGAATGGTTTAACAGCGAAGATAAAGGGGTAATGGAGGAGACAAAAATACAAATAAACTAAATTGGGAGAATGAAGTAAGACAAGCATAGGCAAAGCCAATAGGTATTGTAATGGGACAGTTAAAAAGAAGATTTATGAAGCGGCCAGAAGAAACATGCAAGGCCTGGCAGTGGGAGGGGGTAGAAGAAACAGGATCGGGAGAGATGGAGGGGAGAAGAAACAAGATGGAGGAGGTTGGGGGAAGGTTAAAAAAGTGCTCTGATGTGGCCAGCGTTCACAGCTTCATATCGTAAAAGAAATAGCACCTGAATCATAGCGTGAGCAGCGGATGAACACTATTTAAAGTTCTTTTTAATATTTATTTCATTGACAATGGCAAATGCAAGAATGCATTTGACATTTAATATAGTAAGTATATAAGGCATAGAATATCAATTATTAGCTGAATTAACACAAGTGAGATAATGGTGTGTATTTTTATTACACATAGTGCAGCTAGATCAGCCCAGTAGATACTTTATTCTTTCTGATATCACATCTGCAGCGTGTTTACTCCTTCCACCACTCCTTTCAACCACATAAAATGGAATGTTGAAAGGCTGAGCCACCAACAGCAATATTGTTATTGTCTGTGTGTCTGCATTTCTCATCCACTGGCAGAGAGTGAGAAAATATGCTGCTCACAAAAGTTATACAAACTATGCCTCTTCGAAAGCAACTCTGGTTTCCAGGTTTGGCAGAAAAACTCACTAGTGGCGTGAATGAAAATCAAAGATTCAACTCACCAAAATATTGCATAGAGGATCAATGTGTCTGCTGGAAAGCACAGCATGCAACATGTAAATCACAGATTAGCTGTTTTATGTAGATAGCTTAGTTAATTTCTGTTTTTGTTGCATAGAGCCTTGTGTTACCTGCAGGTCAAAAGTTAACATTCCTGTATTATAGCTTAGTGAGCTATGAACCTGCAGCAAGGACCTGACTGCAAACAAGACAGCATATATTTAGAACTTGCTATTTTTTACTCAATACTTTCTTATTTTAAAGTTGCTAAGAAAAGAAAAGTTTATTTGGATAGTAATAAACACTTATTAGTAAGTGCCATATATATAGTTATTTGTGAGATAACTAATTGACAGATACATCGCACATTCAAACAATGCATGCAGATTTCGTGGATACAACCTTGGAACGGTCAAAAAGCCAACCCTACCCCTTGTTCCCCCTTAGCCCCGCCCTAAACTCCGTCCACTGCTCCTTTGGTGAGTACCTGCACTTATTTTTTTCCATTTAAAGAACAGTGTGCTGCCGCTTCTCAACGAATCGCTCGCCCAGGGCAAGGTATTTAGCGCCTTCAAGTATGCTATGGTTGTCCCCCTCATAAAAAAATCTGGGGCCGACTCTAGCAAAGCAAACTACCGCCCCATCTCCCTCCTCCCTTTCCTGTCAAAACTACTTGAAGCTCATGTGGCCGGGTGTGTGTCCAGCTTTATTGAACGCTCAAACTATTTAGAGCCTAATCAGGCTGGCTTCCGCCCGGCACACTCTACGGAAGCTGTGATCCTTGCAATCTTGGATAAGCTCAGAGCAATTGCAGATAGTGGTGACCATCAAGCACTGGTACTTTTGTATTTGTCAGCCGCGTTCGACACGGTCAACCATACCATCCTGTTGAACCGTGTCGAGCAAGCGGGCCTTCGGGGCCCGGCACTCGCCTGGATCAAATCCTTCCTTGCTGACCGCACCCAAGCAGTAAGGTTGGGGAACTTCACCGCCCCAAAACTCACCTCCGCCTGCGGGGTCCCACAGGGTTCTTCCATGTCCCCACTGCTGTTTAACCTATATCTAAGACCTCTGATCCACTCATTAAAAAACAGAAACGCCACCCTCTTTAATTACGCGGATGATCTCCAACTTATTTTCACACTCTGCTCCCCTAACGCCGTAGCGGAGTTCCAGTCAACCATGCTCCACATCCAGCGCTGGATGGACATGAACCATCTCAAGCTCAACCCGGGTAAAACAGAGTTGATTCTGCCAGGGAAAAGTGAGAAAAGCTGGAGTACAAACTTTTGGCCGGTGGAACTGGGGTATCCCCCTATCCCCACCTCCTCGGTGAAAAGCTTGGGGGTTATTATCAATGCTGACCTCTCGCTCCGCGGACAGGTGGGAGCCGTAATCTCCTCAAGTGTCCACCAACTTCGGAAAGTCAAGAAAATCGCTCACTTGTTGACCCATTCTGCTCTAATAAAGGTGGTGTTAGCCCACATACTCTCACGGCTCGACTTTTCCAACTCCATCTACCTGGGACTACTGGTCGGTCTACAAAAGAGACTCCAAATGGTGCAGAACCAGGCAGCTAGACTGATTGGAAAATAACCCAAATAGATGTCCTCCAGACCAGTTCTGAGGAAACTACACTGGCTTCCGATAGCCCAGCGTGTAGCTATTAAGATGGGATGCCTAGCCTACAAGGCTCTTCAGGGCAATAGCCCTAAATTTATTAGCAGCATGATCACCAAGCATACCCCCTTGCGCAACCTCCGCTCTGCCCATCTTAGCCTGCTTACCACTCCGACCTTTAAACGGAATCGACTGGGAGGTTGCCGTTTTTCTTGCTTGGCCCCTAGACTCTGGAATTCCTTCCCTCTGACACTTAGAAACTGTGACAATCTCCTAAGCTTCAGGAAGGCTTTAAAAACATGGCTGTTTGAGCAAGCCTACATCTAGTAACCTCTAAACTGCAGCACTTGGTCTCCAGCACCATGAAACTCAAGGGTGTACGTGCGCTATATAAGCATCTATTAACATAACATATATATATATATATATATATATATTCTGAATTCCTCCGTTCCTCTGTTTCAGTCGGATTCGGTGAAGGATCACAGCACCACGCTCGAATGTATTCAAACCATGTATTTTTATTTAAATCATAGTGCAAGTACAAACCGGTAGAGGACCGTCTACGCGTTTCGGCTCCCAGCCTTCTACTGGACCATAGAGTCCGAGAGGATAGAATGTCTCATTTAACGTGCTCAGTGCAAGTTCCCACATTTTTTTCTATTAGAAGAAAGACTAGGCTTGTGTCAATCCTGACTAAAAATTGTGCAAATTATTTACGAACCATTTCAATTCCGGCTGAAACGGTAACATATAAAATTCATATAGCAATGTGCAAAATGCGCATGAAAAGTGCAGAGGTTTAAAAAAAGTGAGTAAAAGCTTTTTTGGAAAATGTTTGAACATCATAAAAAGTTGTTGTCTTTTTCAGTCTGCGAGCACATGACATAAAATGTAAAGTACATAATTGTTTTGTGCTAAATACAAGAACCAAGAGATTAGGTTACTCTTCAATGGATTTCTCCTTCTAAAAAATAATCAGTGTTTCGGCCAACAAGTCAAGAAGGGAAGAGAAATCATGAAAAAATTATTATTAATTTTTCATTATTAAAGTGACTAGTGCACGTGTTATGATATTTATTTTTACAAATAGATTGTTTTTTTGATAGCTTTATCTTTTCCTAAAGATCAGTTTCCCTGCCAACAAGCTAAATTTGAAAGGAAGAGAAATCATGAAAAAATTATTTCCCATTATTAAAGTGGCTGGTGCATATGCTGTAATGTTCACTTTTAGGAACAGTGACTTGTAAAGTACATTCTGCATAATAACCACTGTACCATCTCGGTTCATAGTTCATGTGTTACTCGAGATTCCATTATTAAAAAGACAACACAATTATTGCAATTGATTTTGAAAGGAATCATGACACAATGTTCCATGGGAGATGGCAATATCCCAAGTATTCTCTTCTTATCTCTTTTTTTTGTAAGTACCCTGATGGTGCTACTGCTATTGAATTTTAGCTTTATAATTTTCCTTCAATCTTCTAAGTTAACCCATGATCACTACTGGAGAGTCCAGCAAATCCAGAGATGGTATAAAGAAAGGTCTATGATTTTCTTGATGGGGATGGAATTGAATTCACAAACATGAATTTTAAGAGTTGTCAATCTTTTACAGTTTTCTTAATCATTTCTCATATTTTGATCAATTCGTATTGTTATTGCAGATGGATGTGAAGTTCTGCATCCAAGTTGTGGCTAAACGGTTTTCAGTGCTGATTGCTAGAATTAATCTTGATTCAGCTTTTCGTAAATCCAAAGGTCTGTCCCCAACTCTTTCCTTAGATTTCACAATTTTGATCCCACAGTATTTCAGATGTTGACAATCACTCGAATGAAAATCATCAAAATGTTTAGCCATGGGATAAGTGAAATCTTTATTTCTGATGGCACGTAAGTGTTGTAGGACTCTCAGTTTTAATTTCTTGATAGTGCGTCCTACATATTGTTTTTTGCAAGAGCATTCCAATAAATATACTACAAATTTTGATTCGCATGGTATGTGGTCTCTGATGTATTCAGTTTGGCCATTGTGCAATTGATATGATGAAACATTTTGACCATATTCGCACGTTTTACACTTGAAGCATCTCCAGAAGCCTGGAGAATTCAGCCAAGAGGATGCTGTTGGTTTCGGAGTTTCAAGATGACTTTGTGTAAGTATGTCCCCTAGAGATGCTGTTTTTCTATACATGATGTTGGGATATGGGGGCAATATCTTTTGCAGCATTACATCCAGATACTCCAATTTTCCTAAATAATTTTCTTTAGATTTCCACTCTGGGTATTGAAATCCATAATAAGTCTGATGGTGTTATCTTTTGTCTTTGCATCTTCCTGCTTTTCCTGGTTTCTGTTGTTTCAATTCTGTCCTAGCTTTCATAGCAACTTTGGCTTTAGCTGTTTCAATCACCTCTTGTGGGTAGCCTCGTTCCTGAGAAACGATCACTCATTCTGTTGATTTGAGAGTTGATGTCTGTTGTTTCAGAGCAGTTGGTTTTGGCTCGCAGCATCTCTATAGGGTATGGACCATTTTAAGTTTTTTGGATGCCCACTGTTGGCATGCAAAATACTGTTGCACAAAATAGGTTTCCTATGCAACCTGGTGCATATCCTATGATTTTCAATGAACACTTACACGTCTAGAAAAATGATTTTTGTAGAACTTATTGTTTATGTGAATGATAGATTATATTTATTCATGTTGAGTGATTTAATGAAGTTTTGGAGATCTGTATGGTCACCCACCCAGACTATGAAGAGGTCGTCAATGCATCTTGACCAAAGTTTGATGTTCTGAAATTTCTGAGTCTCCAATACTTCTATCTTCCAGACTGCCATGAGTAGATTTGTATAAGTTGGTGCAAAAGATGTACCCATGGCAGTCCCTTGTTTTTGCAGAAAGGTGTCACCTTGAAACAAAAAGATGTTGTGTGTCAAGCAATATCTAAGCATTTCAATTAACATTTCTGTATGTTCAAGATAGCGGATCGATCTTGTCTGTAAAAATTGTTTCACAGCAGCTATACCATCAGAGTGGAGAATTGATGTATAGAGCTGCCATCAGAAAGTCATCTTCCCATGCAATTGCTTTAATTTTAATCAGAAAATCCATTGTATCATTCAGATATGAAGAAAGTGTAATAACATAGTTCATGAGAAAAATGTCCAAGAAGCATGATGTGGATTCCAGCAGAGAGCCAATGGACCTGACTATAGGTCTCCTACTTGGATTTTTAAGTGATTTATGGACTTTCGGAAGAAAGTAGATTGTTGCCATAACAGGATGATTGGTTTTCAAGTATAATAATTGCTCCACATCAATTAGATTCCTTTCTTTCCATGTGTGTAGCATCGGATGGTACTCTTCAGTCCAAATTTCTATTGGAGTTGTTGCCAATCATAATGATCTCTATTGTTCAATTGTCTTTCAGCTTCAACAATGTAATCCTTTTGATTTTGAATCATGATATTACCGCCCTTATCTGATGCTTGTATAATTATTGATGTATCTTCCCGTAAGTCTTTAAGGGCTTGATGTTCACCAGGTGACAAATTCCAAGATTTCTTCTTTTTATTCTCCTTTTAGTCATTAGTGTTTACAATGTCTTTGTTTTTGTTTTTACCAGGGTTATTGTGTGCCATCTTGTTGATTTCTTCCACCATGATTTCATGAAACAGGTCGACCTTATATGTATATATATATATATATATATATATATATATATATATATATATATATATATATATATATATATATATATATATATATATATATATATTCACAGAAAAAACCATAGGTTATAGTGGATATATAGTTAGGAATTTGCATTTACAAAACCTTGAAAATTCAATGAAAAAACCATTGGTTTTAGGCCATATATAGTTAGGGATTTGCATTTACAAAACCTTATTTTACTCGCATAAAACCATTGAAATTCCATATATAGTTATAAGCGTTAACTATATATCGCGCACCCGCAATCCACTGCTGATGATGTCACATATTACATCATTCATGACATGGTTAGTGACATCACTGATGACATCACTGATGACATCTCAAATGACATCACTGATGACATCACTGATGACAACATGCAGTGACTGTATGTTTCTGTAAAGTTAAAATATCTCTTACATATTGAAGAATGAGTGGATATATAAGTGTCTGGATGAAGGATTTAGTAGGTGCATGACTGACTGTATGAGTGAGTGATTAAATGTGTCTCACTGAGTGCATGGGTTAGTGACTAAACTGTCTTAATTTGTGCATCATTATGTCTGTTGTTCTGTGAACTGTTGCATGTGTTGATAAGTAGCTATATGAGTAACTATATGGGTTATTGATTGGTTGCCCAAGTATTTGTATGGGATACTGAGTGTGTGTGTAGGTGGCTGGGAGGTGTATGACTCTGTGCATAGATGTGTGAGCAGTTGATTCACTAGATGTATGGTTTCAAAAGTGCATGTGGAAACAGCTGTATGGGCGGTTGACTGTGTGCATGAGTGCATTGGAGAGTGAATGGATATCTCAGTGCTACATGTCAAAGTAAGTACATATGTAAAACACAGTACATGTGAGAGTTGACATATATAAATAACTGTGCATAAGAGCCAGTGAATGTGTGAGTGGCTGTATGGATCATTGTGAACTTGTATCAGGGATTGTATAATAGAGTAAATATGTGTTAGTATATGTTTGAATAAGTACATTTTGTATAACTGTATAGTTGAGGAAATGGAGGTGTGATTGATTCTTTGCATGACTGACTAGGTGTGTGAGTAACTCCATGGATGAGTGACAGTCTGTGAGTGTCTGTTTACACTGATTGTATCTAAGGTTATATTAGAGTCTGAAGAGGTTCATCGTATTATCACATGAATGATATCATCAGTGATGTTATCAGTCATGTCAAATGAGATGTT
Organism: Lissotriton vulgaris; assembly: GCF_964263255.1. NCBI lineage: Eukaryota > Metazoa > Chordata > Amphibia > Caudata > Salamandridae > Lissotriton > Lissotriton vulgaris. Next base: position 234,038,763 of record NC_141690.1, on the reverse strand, counting down.
TTCAGTGATGTCATCAGTGATGTCATTTGAGATGTCATCAGTGATGTCATCAGTGATGTCACTAACCATGTCATGAATGATGTAATATGTGACATCATCAGCAGTGGATTGCGGGTGCGCGATATATAGTTAGCGCTTATAACTATATATGGAATTTCAATGGTTTTATGCGAGTAAAATAAGGTTTTGTAAATGCAAATCCCTAACTATATATGGCCTAAAACCAATGGTTTTTTCATTGAATTTTCAAGGTTTTGTAAATGCAAATTCCTAACTATATATCCACTATAACCTATGGTTTTTTCTGTGAATTTCATTGGTTTTTTAATAGCAAATATGAAAAGCTTTAAAATGTCAAGTACGTGATAGATAAAAACATTTTCGTATTTATGCACGCTGATGTGCTTTGAACGCTGCACCCCCCCCTCCCCTCTTTTGTCTTAGTAGTACTCTCTCTTTGCAGATAGTGAACGGTAGTTAACGCAAGCCTTTGCCCCCGTTGTAATCCGTCGTGCCTGCTTGTCTCTCCATTTGATTGATTGTTGTCCAAGCATTTACTGTTTTAGAATTGGTTCTCTTTGGATCATTCTCTATTTACAAACAAGCACAAAGTCGCAATACTCTGTTTAGTCTTTGCAGATAGTGAAAAATCGTGTAAAAAAATAAAAGTAATCGAGCAAAATCAGTAGGCCACTAATTGGATCTCTTTTTTTTTTTTAAATCTTTATTTTGCAGTATAATAAAAAGGGAAAAGAAGTTAGGCGACATACCGCCACGAAACCGCACACAGGGGGCGCAAAAAAGGGGGAGGGACTCATCCAAAGGGAAAGGGCGATAGAGCTCCATAGTCCACCCATAGTAGGGATTCTAGTCCAATATAGGCAGTGGCAGAGCGAGGCAGTGCTCAGAGTCCGCACGTGGCACCGTAGCCCTCCCCAGGCACAGTCAGTCGCAACGAGAGAAAAGGGAGGAAGGAGAACATAAGACGGACACCCCAACTATCCCCCACCCACAACCCTCCCCAACATCACCCACCCCCTGGTGACGGCGACTAGCATTCATAGCGTTCAACACAGGCATTCTTGAAATCAAATTTGGAAAAGATGGAGAGATCGCAGCGTTGGCGGGCACACAGCTGAGGGCAAACCGCGGGATAGAAATCTCACAAGTGAGCCCCAATTGTACACGAAGTTCTTAAAGTGCCCCAGGAAGATGTCAGAAAGGCGTTCCATGCTTAACAAACGCCACAGTCGGGCATGCCACAGGGAAATAGCCGGGGCAGATGGGGACTTCCACGCTGCTGCTAGAGTCTTTTTGGCCGCACCCAAACACAACCACATCACCCGCTTATCCGCCTTAGTCTGGTGTTCAAGCAGCGGGTCTCTAAGTCCCAGTAGGACAAAGTCCATGGAGTTCGGTATCGGGTAACCCAAGATGTCTCTAATGTGGGATAGAATCTCAGCCCAGTACGGCTGGATGGTAGGACAGTCCCACCAAATATGTTGAAAGTCTCCCAACATCCCACAGCCCCGCCAACACCTATCCGAGGTAGCTGGGAATATGCGGCGCAACTTGGAGGGGTACAGGTACCAATCAAAGATAACTTTCATATGTGCTTCTCTGAGATCGGCAGAGTGATTGTGCGCTGTCACGTCTCTCCATAGGGCCCGCCATTCGGCAGCAGAGATGTCCCTCCCCAGCGTGGATTCCCAGTGATCTTGATATCGTGGGCGTGGTGACAGGGCAGAGTCTAATAACAGTTTATACAGGAAGGAGACCGCACCCCTCATGGTAGTAGTGTGAAGAAGGAAGGACTCAAATTTTGACAAGGGTCTGGTAGCCGCGTCCACCACTGCAGGCGATGTTGCCCAATGCAGGAGTTGGAGATGCCTGAAGCGCTCCGTCGGGAGGACACCATAGTCCCTCATACAGTTGTGGAAAGTGAGGGGTTCGGTGCCATGGAACAAATGGGTGAGTGCTCTACAGCCACCCTCCCTCCAACCGTCAAACGGTCCCTCCGCCAGAGCCGGTGGAAAAGCCGGATTGAAATGAATTGGGGTGAAAGGGGACGGGAACGTGGTCCAGCGGTCGTCACCGCTCACCGTGTCCCATACCTTCAGCACCGTGCTCGTGGGGGTGCTAATGTAGGCATTCCTGGGGCGGTCCGCCTTAGGTTTCCAGGCTAAGTCCCAAATGGAGCGGCCCGCCACGCTACGGTCCATGTGGAGCCAGTGCTTCTCCGACTGCTGTTGGGACCACTCTACCAAGACCCTCAGCTGGGCAGCTTTGTAATATAAATGCATGTCCGGAAATCCCACCCCCCCCTCCAAGCGTGGACGCCTCAGGACGTGGAACGGGAGCCTTGCTCGGCCGCCCTGCCAGACATAACGGAGCATCATGGTCTTCAATTGGCAGAAGTAGTCCAGCCCTATCGGAATAGGTAACGCCTGGAAGAAATATAACAATTTGGGAAGGAGCACCATTTTAAGGGCGTGTATCCTGCCCAACCACGAGATGTATTTAGGCTTCCAGCGTTCCAGCTCAGCCCTCACGGAGGATAGCACCGGGGGGAAATTAGCATGGAATAGGGCATTCACGGTAGAGGTCAGCCGGACGCCCAGGTAGAGCAAGGACTCTGATGCCCAGGCAAGTGGAGTGAGCAGCCCGGCCGCGCGCACCTCCCCCGCCGAGAGAGTCAGGTTGAGGATGTAGGATTTATTGAAATTAACCTTAAAGCCCGCCACTTCCTCGTAGGCCGAGAGCACTGAGTGGACATGCGGCAGCGACAGCGCTGGATCCCTGACGGACAGCAGAACGTCGTCCGCAAAGAGCGAGATCTTGTGCTGTTCACCCGTAAAGGGGAGACCTAAAATCCCCTCATTATCCCGGACCGCTAGCGCTAATGGTTCAATACTCAGAGCAAAGAGAAGGGGTGAGAGGGGACATCCCTGGCGCGTCCCTCGGGAATGGCGAAAAGTCGTGGATCTATGGCCATTGACCAATACGCGGGAGGTGGGCCCGCCGTAATTAGCCTCAATCATCTTCACGAACGCAGGTGAGAAGCCGAAAGCCACTAGGGTCCGATGCAAAAAGCCCCAGTCGACGCGGTCGAAAGCCTTCTCTGCGTCGAGCCCCACGAGCACCGCGGGTATGCGGTATCGCTCCGCCTTCTCGATGAGGTGTATGACGCGGCGCAGGTTATCGTGGGTCTGTCTGCCCTTGATAAATCCCGATTGATCAGGATGGATCAGGGCCGGCATCAGGTCCTGCAGCCTATTCGCCAAGATAGAAGAGTAAAGTTTGGCGTCCAAATTGAGAAGTGCTATCGGGCGGTAGGATGAACAAAGGGTAGGATCCTTCCCCGATTTGGGAATAATGCTGATTAGTGCTTCAGCCATAGAATCTGTGGTTCTGCCATCAATCGCCATTGCGTTGAAGAGGGAAACCAGGTAATCGCATATTTCAGAAGCAAATGTTTTGTAAAAGAGGGCCGTATAGCCGTCAGGCCCGGGGGCCTTGTGCAGCTTCAGATTTTTAATGGCCTCCAAGATCTCCTCACGGGTGATGGGGGAGGATAGGGATTCATTCCATTCTCTAGAAACCTTCGGGAGAGACAGGCCCTCCAGGAATCTGGACTGTGCGCCGGGATCGAGAGTATCACTCGAGTAGAGTGCCGCGTAAAAGCGCCCGAAGATGGCCGCTTTGTCCGCATCTCTATGCTGGACAGAGCCCGCCTGATCGCGAATACCCCCGACATAGTCCTTCTCGTGCTTGTCCCGCAGTTGTCGGGCCAAATGACGCCCGATCTTGTTGCCCTGAGAATAGGAGGTACGCCTGAATCGCAGAAGGGTGAATTCCGCCCTGTTATTGTAATGGGCTCTCAGTTTCCCACGGACCGCTGTCAGGGGGCGTAGGGTCACCCTGGATGGGTTCGCCTTATGGGCCTGCTCCAAGGCAGTCAATTCTAATTCCAGAGCCTCCCTCTCCTTGCGTCGCATTTTATTCAGGTTCGCGTTGAGAGCGAGGCACGTGCCCCGCAGGGAGGCCTTGCAAGCGTCCCACGTGGTATACACCGATGTGTCCGAGGGTGGGTTAAGGAGGAAGAAATCCCCAATTGCCTTGCGCAGTGCCTTACACGACGTCTCATCCCGGACCAGAGCCGCAGGAAAATACCACTTACGCCAACCATCCCCCCCAGCGGCCCAGTGCAGTCCCAGAACAACAAGGCTGTGATCTGAAAGCGAAAGCGGAAAAATATTCGCCAGTTGTATATCCCCCCGAAGAGCTTGGCTGAGCAAGATATAGTCAATGCGGGAGTATGTGTGGTGCACGTTGGAAAAGAAGGTGTAGTCTCTGGTCTGTGTGTGAAGGAAGCGCCAGCCGTCAAACAACCCTAAATCTCCCAACTGCTGCTTAGTTTTGTCCGAGAAGACGCCTGTGTCCGCCCTGCGGCCCCCAGAGCTATCCTGCCCCCCGTCCCACACCATATTGAAATCGCCCAGCATTATTAAGTGACCCTCCACAAAGTCCCCCATTCTGTCCAGCAGGTCCTGCAGAAAGCCATTCTGACCCGCATTAGGGGCATACAAGACAGCAAAGGTACACAGGCGGTCCCGCAACAGACCTTTCACCAAAAGCCAACGCCCGTCTCTATCCGCACTCACACCCATGGGTTGAAAATGAAGGGAAGCCCGAAAGAGCAGGGCCACCCCTCTGTGCTTCGTGGCCGCAGAAGCCCTGTAGATAAGGGGGAACTGCCGATGTCGAAGCCTCAATTCATCTTTCCTAGCCAGGTGGGTTTCCTGGAGGGCCACTACGTCCAGATGGTGATCTATGATGTACTTCCAAAGCTTCTGCCTCTTCTGCGGGGAGTTAAGGCCCTTGACATTCCAAGTCCCTACGCTGACAAGCATAAGGGCTCACACAGACTCCACGCCATGCTCACAGTCAGACGGCCACGGGGCCCGCTCCAGACTCGTACTTGCCCCACAAGCCAAGCCCAAGGAGAAAGAACAACCACGGGTCCTCCCGGGGAGAAACCCAGCCACAACCAACTCAGGAGGCCCCCCCAGCCACCCCGCGAATCCCATGAGGCAACCCCATCCCTAAGGCACATAAGAAGTAACAAGGGCAGTTCCCAGAACCCTACGTAAAACACAAATGAAAGTAACGATAACGAACCTGTCATCTCACATTCACCACACAATGTCGCCGCCACCCCTTGAATTCCCAACCCCAACTCAAAACACCCCGCTATGTCACCCATAATCAGAGCGCCAACAATCCCCCCCAGCACCCCCCCAAGAACAAAGAACAACAAAATGCCACTCAGGGCACTGAACCTGAGCCTCGCAGTCTTCAGTTCCAGCAGGTCACGGCTCAAAAATCCCCCACTGGGCTGTAGTAGGGGCAGGGGAGTCCACCTTGGGACCCCCAGGTCCGAAATCCGGGGTGTCTTCACCAAAAGTACCTTAGTACCCCGAGGACCTCAGGCCAAAAGCCCTCTCCGACGCCACTTCGCTGATGTGGGGTCAAGCTGCTCCAGAGCTCAACTGGGAGTCCGCCACAGTGGCGGAGGCCACTGATGCTACCGCTGCATCCCTCTCCTGTGCACTAGCCGCCGAATCTGGTCGCCGCCGCTCCGGGGATGGGCCCACCCTATGCCACGAGGAAGAGCGCCGTCGCCTACGGAATGGCGAGCTACGTGCCTCCTGCGATGGTGCCGTCTCTTCGATGCCCAGCAGCTCCTTCGCCACCTGTAGGGAGTTGATCTGTCTCAGTCTATTCTCCCACCGAAAGACGATCCGAAAAGGGTGACCCCAGGAGTAGGACACCCCGCGCTCCCGGAGGAAGGCGGTCACAGGTCGGAAGTCCCTCCGCTTCTGCAAGGTTGTCGCCGCTAGATCCTGGTAAAGCTGGGGGTGATGGCCCCTGAATTGCAATGAGGAAATGGTTCTAGCCTTCCTCAATATCCTTTCCTTCATCTGGAAGTCGTGCACACAGACAAGGATATCCGGCGGCGGGCCCCCACCCCTCCTGGGCAGCCCCACTCTGTGCACTCTGTCCATCTGGATATCCCGCACTTCTTCATCCTCTAGGATCTGGAGGAACAAGGCTTGGACGTACCCACGCAGGTCCCCCGCTTCACCATCCCACGGCACCGCCTTAATACGGATGTTGTTCCTTCTTGAGCGGTTTTCCAAGTCCTCTGCGTGGGTTTGTAGGTCCAGATTCTGCTCCGTGAGACGTAGGATGTCCTGCTGGAGTTGGTGAACATCATTCGCCATGCTAAGGTCATGGTCCTCCAGCGTCGCCACCCTCTCGCCGATCCCATCGACATCCCTCCGCACCTCCCTGAGGTCCGAGGCCAGCTGTGCACGAAGTTCGGTAATGTCCTCCTTGATGGTAGCGAAGAGCTCCTTCATGAAAGCCTTAGTCGCCGGTGCCTCATCGTCCGACTGTTTAGAGGAACCACTGGCTCCTGGCGACGCAGGTTGCTGAGAGGATTTGGGGGCCCCCTCTTTCCCCTTATTCCCTCCTCTGCGCTGGGAGTTGGACATGGCCGCGAACTCCGTCACGCCCCTTGCACCAGACTCTAGGTAGACGCAAGCGGGAGGACAAGGCACAGGCAAGGGACACACAGCGTCGGGCCTCCTGTCGGCGGCGCAGTTCACCTCTTCCCGTATTCATGCAGACATGCCCAGTCGGCAAGGCGGCTTCTTCCTCTCAGGGCGTTTACTGCACGCCGGCGCACGAGTTAGGCACCCACCTCCAGCGCCCACAGGACCAGGCGGGCCGTCGCGGGAAGAGATCCCCTCCCGGTGGTCAGTAAGTGCAGCTCGCCACCATCCGGTCTCCGTGTCCTCCAGCTGCGTCCCCTCCTCCACTGTAGGGCGCAAGGGGCAGCGCCACAGGTCCAGCGGTCAGCCGGTCGCAGGTGTGGGGAGAACGCGGTGGGCGTCCCCAGCCAGCAGCTTAAGCCAGAGAGACCGTGAGGACGAACGCCAGACAGGGGTTCACCAAGATGGCGGCGCCAGCCTGCTCGGCGGGCCGCCCACCTCAGGCAGCCAATCGTCCCGACCGCCGGTGCGTGCAAAGTGCTCCTCCGGGCAGGACCAAGCAACGTGGAGGAAGCGCCCCTGTTTCTCAGAAACTGTGGTAAGCGAAGGATGCACAGGGAAGCTATGGAATTGTTCCAGTAGGCACACACGTGGCAGCACCTGTGGGACGAGGAGCGTCCCTGAAGGCAGTCACCAATGCACAGACCTTCCCCCAGGAGGAGGATTCCTCAGCAACGTGGCGCTCTAGCAGGCAGCTTCCTTAGTGTAGAGGAGCCCAGAGCGCCGTCGATCAAGCTCCCGCCCCTCCAGGGGCCGAGGCGCCGCTCCCGATCTGCCCCCGGGCTAGATCCTCCTCAGCTGTGGTGTCCCTCACGTTCGCGCCAGTGCCCCGCGCCTTACCGCCGTTCCGGCTCACTTTCCGCCGTGTCCTGATGGCGGGGGCAGCAAAGGCGCCTCAGCTGGTCCGCCCCCGTCAGGGCTCAGGGTTGCTGTCCGTGGGCCCGCCTCGCCGGGACCGCCGACGCGGTCCTCCTCACAGCACCCTGCAGGGACGTGTCCCGCTCCTCTTCCGACCCACGCCGGGGTCGCCAGCAGCGGCCGGACCCGACAGGGGCGAGACGCCGCTCAGGCCGAGGCCGGACCCCGGAGGCGTCAGCAGGCTCCAGAACACCTCCTCGGCGGCACCGGAGCACTCCGCCAGTCGCCACAGTTCGCAGAGCGCCGTACAGCACTCTCGGGACCCCGCTGTACGCTGCTTTGTTGAAGCGGCGTCGGAGAGGCTTGAAAGTGCGTCCTACTCCGACGCCATCTTGGCCACGCCCCCTGGATCTCTTTTTGACCTCGCTAAAATAGAAATATTAGGAACAACCCTTCATGAGAAATACGAAAATAGTGAGATGAACTGAGCTCCACACCATGAGGGCTGCAAGACAGCTCGGCTCCATCACCCATCCCGCACAAAATAATGACAAACCCTATGCAAATATTAAAAATATAGACAACACACCAGCAAAGAAACAGGGTAAAACATTTTATTAAAAAACTATTTACATAACGTTGGTTTATAAGATGATGTCAGTAGTGGACCGATGTGTGAATAGATCGAAAGCAGCACAAGGCTCCAAGATCCGGATGGCAAGCTCCTGGATGTTGGGTGCCATAGTTCAGAGTTCTGAGTTTGAGCCTTTTTCAATGCCTGTGCTTTGTTGAATCAAAATGGCGGCTTGACACAAAGCTGACTCAAGCGTTGCTACTGATGCTAAGCAGACCAAAACTGGTTTTCAGTTTGTACATTTTTCTAGATTTTTCAATCCAAGTTTGGTTGACTTTGTAGAACGATGGCTTCAAATTTTCAACATACGGTGTGGTGGCGCTGACTGGGAGGGGGCGCTTCGCTCCTGCCCCCTCCCCAAGTAAGATTTTCATACGTGAAAGTACGTTAATGGTTTTGGTCCCTGAGTTGCTTCGATGTCACTGCCATTCTCAAATAGCATAAGTTCTGGATGTTGGGTGCCATAGTTAAGAGTTCTGAGCAGTGCTTGTAACACTGTCTGAAGCTTATTTCCACCTACTGCAGCTTCACTATTCTCAAAGTAAGTGAGTGTCGTTTGTGGACCTGACTGCATTAGAAAACAATGTGATATGTTACCTTCCTAAACAGCTTGACGGAGGCCCCTGAGGGGCGGTGTGATGGCCATGGACTCGGATAAGACGCTTGGCTCCGACACCCTCCCCAAGTCTTATAGCACTGGTGTAGCCTGAGATCGCCCCCGACATAGGCGGCCGGCTCCCGGGGTCCGGCGGAACTTTTTGCCTTTTGATGACTCTTCAATTCTGGACCTTGTCCCACAATCCGTTTCACCTGAAGACAAGCTGTAGTGGGGCGCCCCTTTACCGTTTTAGTTGCCATTCCGCCCGCTTTTGCTACACTGTGCCTCTTCCGCCATTCAGCTGTTTACCGCCCGCTCTTGCAACTACAGCGTCTCGCTCACCATGTAGTTGAGTTGCTCCCGCTCTTGCGGTGCAGCGATAGGCGGCTGCCACATGGCTCTCAAAATGGCGGCCGGCTCTTCGGTTTTGGGCCTGGTCCACTAAAATGGCCCTGGGACACATTGGAACTCGGACGCTTCCCTGATAGGGCTTGGGTCCCATTCTCGAAAAGCGTCCCCTCAGCCGTGAAGATTCTACAAAAGTCTTGGGGGCCTCCGACTCCCGCAGGCTTCTGGTGGGGAGCGGCTGCCATGATTGCTCGTGGAATGGCCACGACGGAGCTACGAGATGGTAGTGGTCTCATGCTGACGCCAGCTTTAGTCTGAAACATCCAGAAACACTGTAGACTACCAATTCGATCAGTTCCGGTAGCGCCCCAACATGACCCGGAAGAGAAGAACTTGCCCTCCCCTCTTTGACTGATGGTTCTTGTTGCCTGTCCCCTCTGTTGTCATTTAACAGAACTTTTTGGACTGCTGAAAGGGTTTGTGTTCTGAACGCTGGTTGGTGGAGACATTTTGACTATATTCTTGACCTACGTTGTCGCGTAATGCGTTATATGACACGCCGCGTTAGCGCACCCGGAAGTGATCCGAGGCGCAGCGCGTAACGTAAGCATAACAGGTCATGTGACTTGTTAATAAAACTTTTCATTGGTTCATTTTACTTTTGTTAATTTAATGATGAAAAGCTTGGTCATATGACCTAAAAATTACGCTTTTTATTGTTTTCGAATATTTTTTTTTCAAACATATGTTATAATATTCCAGGCTAATGTACTTTCCCGGAAAATTTACAACTGTCTTGCAAGTAAAATATATTCCTTTTTCGAGAAAAAGGGCGTTTCTTCCTTCCATGACGGAACCGTTGAGTAAAAGAGATTCGGCCTGCTGTCTTAGTCGCCGATACGCCTGATTATCAGATTCTTATCGATCACTTTATGTTGCAGACATGAAAAACACAACTGCCCTTGACCATTTATCTTTACTGCGTTCCTACATATTATACCTTTTATCCGTCATGTAATTGGACTGCTTTATTTCACTTGCCTTTTACTGATTCGAAAACAGTGACTAAAAGTAAAAACTTTACCAATGTAAATACTACTACCGTGTTTTGTTTTAAAAACCTTTATTATGAAAATGTCAGTGTACAAATACGGGCCTATAACCACGTGGGCCGGCCACGGAGCAAACTGAAATCGTATATGATGAGGAGACATTTACACTGTAGAGGAACGTAACGAGCGGGCCATTAGGTTGCAAGAACTAAGGTGTCTAACAGTTGCCGAATCGGTGGACATACATTTTGTAATTAAAATAGGACAGGGCCACTTACAATAACATTTTCTAGATATACATTTGCGGGCAAGGAGTTACGAGTCCCATTTATACCGGCGCCATTTTGGGCGAGGCCGGGCAGGTCCAAAATATAGTCAAAATGTCTCCACCAACCATGGGCCAGACCAGAACCCCTTTCGGCCCTTTATGCTACAAGATGGTGTCTTCCATTCAGAAAATATTGTTGGCAGCATTTTGAAAGGAAACAGAAACAGCCGTTCTCCTAGTGAGTTTCACATTGTTACATTTAGGAAGAATGTTGAAGAGTAGTATGTGGAAAATCTGAAGCCATTTTTCTACAAACTCTTAATCAGACTTGGATGGAAAAAAAAAACATGAAGAATGTACAAACTGAAAACTAATTTTTGTCTGTATAGCATCAACAGTAACGCTTGAGTCAGCTTTGTGTCAAGCCGCCATTTTCATTCAATCAATAGCGTCCCCCTGCACACATTCAGGGACCTGGTCGTGTCTTCAGATAAAACGGATTGTAGGAAAAGAAGCAGAAAGGAAAAGGCAAAAAGTTCCGACGGACCTCGGGAGCCGGCCGCCTATGTCATGTGCGACCTTTGGCCACACAAGGGCAATAGTGAAGCTGCAGCAGATGCAAATAAGCTTCAGACAATCTTACAAGCACTGCTCAGAAATCTCAACTGAGGCACTCAACATCCAGGACTTGCCATTCGAATCTTGGCGCCTTGTGCTGGTTCCGACCTATTCACACATCGGTCCTGGATCTCGGCGCGTTCGACTCACTGTACCGCAACAGTGACCGCAATTCAGCTGGACAAGCCGCCATTTTCATTCACTCAATAGCGTCCCCCTACACACATTCAGGGACCTGGTCGTGTCTTCAGATGAAACGGATTGTAGGAAAAGAAGCAGAAAGGAAAAGGAAAAAAGTTCCGCTGAACACCACCTTGGGCAATAGTGAAGCTGCAAAAGGTGCAAATAAGCTTCAGACAGTCTTCAACTTACTCTGATTCTTATAATAAACTTCAGATAGTCTTACAAGCACTGCTCAGAACTCTTAACTGAGGCACTCAACATCCAGGACTTGCCGTTCGGATCTTGGCGCCTTGTGCTGGTTCCGACCTATTCACACATCGGTCCACTACTGACATCACCTCATAAGCCAACGGGGCACCCCACGCCGACTTTCGGCGCAGCATTGTAGGATGGCCACACCAGTGCGGCAACTTGCTGGACACAACATCGGGGCCATCCAGATCTCGGCGCGTTCGACTCACTGTACCGCAACAGTGACCGCAACTCAGCTGGACACGCCGTCTTTCGGCGCAGCATTGTAGGATGGCCACACCAGTGCGGCAATTTGCTGGACACCACCTCGGTGCCATCCGGATCTCGGCGCGTTCGAGTCACTGTACCGCAACAGTGACCGCAATTCAGCTGGACACGCCGTCTTTCGGCGCAGCATTGTAGGATGGCCACACCAGTGCGGCAATTTGCTGGACACCACCTCGGTGCCATCCGGATCTCGGCGCGTTCGAGTCACTGTACCGCAACAGTGACCGCAACTCAGCTGGACACGCCGTCTTTCGGCGCAGCATTGTAGGATGGCCACACCAGTGCGGCAATTTGCTGGACACCACCTCGGTGCCATCCGGATCTCGGCGCGTTGTGCTGCCTTCGGCCTATTCGCACATCGGTCCGCTACTGACGCCGCCTCACGTGCCAACGGATTTTCTACGCTTTTTGTAGCCCTATGCCGCATAACAGGTCATGTGACTTGTTTATAAAACTTTTCATTGGTTCATTTTACTTTTGGTTTCCTAAAGATGGAAGGCTTGGTCATATGACCTAAAAATAACACTTTTCATTGGTTTAGAACATTTTTTTTTCCCCAAACGATGAAAGCCCCACCTTGTTTCTGGATCATTCAGACTGAAGCTGGCGTCAGCATGAGAGCACCACCATCTCGTGGCTCCGTCGTGGTCATTCCGCGAGCAATCATGGCAGCCGCTCCCCACCGGAAGCCTGCGGGAGTCGGGGGCCCCCAAAACTTTTGTAGAATCTTCACGGCTGAGGGGACGCTTTTCGAGAATGGAGCCCAAGCCCTAGCAGGCAAGCGTCCGAGTTCCAAGGTGTCCCAGGGCCATTTCAGTGAACCAGGCCCAAAACCGAGGAGCCGTCCGCCATTTTAAGAGCCATGTGGCAGCCGCCTATCGCTGCACTACAAGAGTGGAAGCAACTCAACAACATGGTGAGCGAGACGCTGTAGCCGCAAAAGCGAGCGCAACTCAGCTAGATGGCCGCCACCTGGGGAGGCCCGTTCACGCCACCTCCCCCACCCCCGGGCCGCCGCACGCCAATTTTCGGAGCAGCATTGTAGGATACCAAAACCAGTGCGGCAGTTTACTGGACATCACCTGGGTGCCTGTCGTACATGTTGTGTCAGCCATGTGACACTGGACACAGTCCCATCAACATCTCAACGCGTTCTGCTGCCTTGGGACTATTCGCACAACAGACCGCTACTGACGAGGCCTCCCCCCGCACCACCCGGGACGCCCCACGCTGTTTTTCTGTGCTGCATTGTAGGATCCCAAAACCAGTGCGGCACCCAGGCGACATCACCTGGGTGCCGTCCAGAACTCTGCACGTTGTGCTGCCTTGGGACTATTCGCACAAAAGACAGCTTCTAACCATTGTTGCTTTTTGTGTTGAAAAATGTTTAAATGTTTTTAGTTTTTGTTCCGTTCGTTATAGTTAATAGTTAATAAAGTTTTATAATCTTACTTTGTTGGAGTGTTATCTATTTTTTTAAAAACGGGTGAATGGGGCCTTGAATCGGGTTATTGTCATGTGTGGGCTTTGGAAGTGTGCTGCTGAAGGATCGGACATTTCAAACTCAAATGCACGTTCTTTTTCTTACCTTTCCGAAGCATGGAGCGCAATAGCAGGCAGAGAAAGGGTGATGCACGTGTTGAACACTACCTGACCTGGCAAGTTGCTGGCAGTGCCCCCCCGCCCGCTCCTGAAAGAGGGCACACACACACCGCCGCCCCGAGTACTTCACAAATCTTTAAAAGACCATGCGCTTGTTCATGAGGCTTAAATGGTTTATCACCTCTTCTAGAACCCCTGCATCGACCCTCTGACGTTTCCTGGAAAAATTACCATGTAACACAATACCAAGCCCTGTCAGCTGAAACCCCCAAGGAATCGTGGGGCATATTATCAAGGGGGTTTATCTCCGCTTTTTTGGCTTTAAAAGCCAAGAAAGCGGAGATAAAAATATCTCCCTATTACCAAGCTGTCGCTAACACCAGTTAGTGACAGCTAAAAGGAGATAGCGACCATCTTGGGCCCCGCTTTGCATGTCAGTGATACTTATCACTAATGACATGCAAAGCGGGCGTGCCAAGATGTTAGCGACTGGAAACAGTCCCTAACATCGCTATCTCCTATTACCAACTTTTGGAGATATTCGCGCTAAGCGCGAATATCTCCAAAATCTAACACCTGCCCTGAGCAGTTCTTAGCCATGTTATCCAATGGGAGGTGGATAACATGGCTAAGAGCATTTGCTCGATAATACATGAATATCGCTGACTTTTCTGCGATAATAGCAAGGTTTATCTGCGATAAAAATCGCCGATGTGCGGCGATAATTTTTGTCTCTAAACAAATAAGAGACAAAAATTATCGCTAGTTGTTCGTAATATGCCCCCG